>NC_083227.1:105262545-106467545 GCF_032191835.1 Heteronotia binoei | reverse complement strand
GCATCTGGATCAGTTGGAGCTTCCAGGTTGGGCTGAAGGGTAGGCCTGTTTTGACCAAGTTACAGTAGTCTATTCTGGTGGTGACTGTTGCATGGATTATCATGGCTATGTTATAGTAAGTGGTAGTTAGCTGTGGTCCATGGAGAAGAATGTCCTAGGTAAATTCCAGTAGTCTGTCCATCCCCTCTGGGGATTATGCTGTCCCATTTATGCTTTAATTGTTCTCTTAGCTTGGAGTAGTTAAGAATGTGTTAGGTGACCTATAGAAATCAGAGGATGTATATTCATGCATTTTTGAGAGAGAATCCTGTGCTTGCTTCAAATCCCTTGTTGCAGATATACAAAAAGTAGCTGCTATTCAGTCAACTGTTGGTCATTCTAAAATGTAACAAACTTATTTTGCATTTGTAGGCAACAGGTTATCACAGTGATCTGCTTGCTCATATAAATTAAAATCAGTTTCTTTTTGTTTCAGTAGAGACTGAAGCCTCCCAAAAGGCAATTGTGAGCAGAGTATATGTAGAGGAGCACATCTAAGACAAATGCAAATACTGACTCATTATGCAGATGTGATTGGCTCCTTTTCAGTGAGAACTGCTCTGATCCTCCTCAATAAAAGCCAGGCAGAAGCTTAATATTTGGACCACAACATTTTTTAAAAAGAAATGTTCTTAAGAATCTGTTTCTCCTGAGTCTTCTTCAACTTTTGTTCATCAATGTACCTATTAATTCTCTCTTTGATAACAGTTTCCACCAACTTTCCTGGTATTGAAGTCAGACTGACTGGCCTGTAATTTCCCAGATCTCCTTTGGAACCCTTTTTAAAGATGTGGGTGACATTTGCTACCTTCCAGTCCTCAGGAACGGAGGCAGATTTCAGTGAATGATTACATATTTTTGTCAGGAGACCCACAAGTTCACCTTTGAGTTTGTTTGTTTGTTTGTTTGTTTATTGATTTATTATATATATATATATATATATATATATATATATATATATATATCCCGCCCTTCCCAACAAGTGGCTCAGGGCGGCTCACAGCCAGAACTCTTGGATGTATGCCATCCGGACCTGGTGACTTATCAGTTTTTTAATTTGTCTATCAGTTGTAGGACCTCCTCTCTTGTCACCTCAATCCAACTCTTGTCACCTCAATCTGACATTCAACACCCCTCCCAAAAGCAGCAGTTCTGAAGTGGGCAAACATTTCTCATCTTCCGCAGTGAAGACGGAGGCAAAATTTGCATTCAGCTTCTCAGCCATTTCCCTATCCTCCTTCAGTAATACTTTTACCCCTTGGTCATCCAAGGTCCCCACTGCCTCCCTGGCTGGTTTCCTGCTTCTAATGTATTTGAAGAAATTTTTATTGTTGGTCTTTATGTTTTTTGTGTAGTCCCTTTTTGCAAGCTTGTTCACAGACTTGCATTTGATTTGCTGCAGCCTGTTCCCTTTTATTAACCTCACTTGGACTAGCTTTCCACCGCTTAAAGGAATCTTTCTTACCTTTTACAGCTTCCATTACTTTGTTTGTTAACCATGCAGGCTTTGTTTTTAATACCTATTTGTGCCTTTCCTGACTTGTGGTATACATTTTATTTGACCTTCTAGGATTGTAGTTTTAAATAGCCTCCAAACTTCCCCAAGGATTTTAACTCTATTTACTTTTTCTTTCAGTTTCTGCTTCACATGCCTCCTCATCTCAGAGAATTTACCTCTTTTAAAGCTAAAAGTGTTGTGTTGGTCTTTTAGGGCAACTCCCTATTTATACAAATGGTGAAATCAACAACATTATGGTCACTGTTCCCAAACAGTACAAGCACTTTTATATCTCTCACCAAGTCTTCGGCATTACTTAGGACCAAGTCCAGGATCACCCCACCCCTGATAGGTTCTCCATCTGCTCCATAGCACAATCATTGAGAGTGTCTAGAAACTCAATCACTTTCTCCTATCCAGAACACATATTGACCCAATCAATCTGTGGGTAGTTAAAATCACCTATTATGACACAGTTTTTACGTTTAGCCACTATCTTTTATTCTTTCATCATTTTATAATCAACCTCTATCTTTTGATCTGGTGGGCAATAACAAACTCCCAGAGTTAAACTTCCTTTTGGGCCCACTATTTCGACCCAAAGCATTTTTAGAAGGAAATCTAATTCTCTGACCTTCTAAATCTTACTGGACTGTATACCCTCTTTGACATACAGAGCCACCCACCTCCAACCCTTCCTCCCTATTCTTCCAATATAATTTATATCCAGAAATCACCATGTCCCACTGATTCTTCTCATTCCACCAAGTTTCTGAAATACCCACAATGTCTATATTTTCCCCCAACACTAAGCATTCCAACTCCCCGATTTTACCTCACACACTTCTTTGCCAGGTAGTCCATACTGTTTGTCACCATCTCAATGGACAGCTCTAATCCATTGCCTGGTAGAAAAGTAACAGCTAAACTGTCATCTAACTAGGTAGATTTTATGTGTAATCTAACTAGGCAGGGGAAATTATTTAGGAATTTATTTCTCTTCTAATATGTTCTGCAGTGAGTAGCATAGTAAATAAGTCTATATGCAGTAAAGGAGTCATTATATTAATGAGTGGATCATCCTGGTCCAAGGGACAATAGAAGTAATTTTGTACTATGGTTTTTTTTTTCAAAATGACCTTTAACCTAAAAAATCATGGAAGTTTTCTTAAGCATTTTCATTATCTTACAGGCAGTATGAAACAGTTGTTCCACTTGAAGATTCTGTTATCACTGAAGTTACAGCAACCCTCCAGGAATGGGCTGTCCTCTGGAAGCAGCTATATGTGGTAGGTTCATTGAAAATAAGAATACTATTTTATACAAGTAGTAATGGCATAGTAGTTACATGCTATCCTAGATTCCCCCTCTATCCCCCTGACCCAAGTCCAGGAAAGCAGGGATAGAGGTGGGTCCAGATTAACAAAAGCAGAGACAAAACTTTAAACAAATCCTGCAGACAGTCTATGCCCTCTCTCAGACCAAACTGGGTAGACTGCCACTAGGCTTTTTTAACTATTCCCAAGATCTCTAGAGAAAAAAGTCAACCTCTAAGGCTGACAGGGAAACTAAGTCAGAAGGTCAGCCCTGAATTTCATAAAACAAAAGTTAACCATAGTCAAGCGAGTCTAAGCCACTAGACTTAGCTTTGGGACCCCAGAGTCAAAGTCCACACAAGGTTTACTTTATTTATTTATTTATTTAAGGTGTAATATATATTAAATAAAGGCAAGACTTGTGAAGGATTGAAAATAATTAATCATTTCCAGCTAACTGCCTCTTCTTATATGTTACACAAATGGCTTTAAGATCGGCTGATCAATGTTGGCTGGCAGTCCCTGGCCCAAAAGAGGTCTGCTTAGCTTCAACTAGGACAGGGCCTTTTTGGCTCTGGCCCCAACCTGGTGGATTGAGCTCCCCATGGAGATCAGAGCCCTGTAAGATGGAGCTCTTCTGCCAGGCTTTTAGCTGAGGCCATGGACATATGATATAATCAGCCCTTTCTGCTGTAAATATGCTGTAAATTGGCCCAGACCTATTCTCATGTGATCTATACTATTATGAATTAAATCTGAAATCTAAATGTTAGTGAACAGACTCAGGGAGATATCACCGTCTCATTGTTTTGCAGCTTGTAGACTGTATATTGGTGCAGCCCTTTAAACAAGCTGTGCAAGTAAACCTGAGACAGCTGGGCCAGAAAAAAGAAGGGGTGAAGTGCCTTCCCAGGGGAAGTGGGGAGAAGGAGGGGAGGCGATCTCCTGGGAAGGGACTCCCTCCCATCTTTCTCCTGGCTGCAGCTTGCCATGGCCAGCATAGGTGGGGGTAAAGTGCCCTTGGAAGGCACTTCGCTCATTTCATTTATACTCTCCTTTCTGCTCCCATGGCTTTTCCCAGGTAGCAGAAAGCAGCGCTATTTAAATCCTTGTTTTCTGCACCTGACAGATAATTGCAGGGAGCAGAAAGTAGCAGTGGTTTAAATGGCTCCAGGCCATTTAAACCCTGCTTTCATTTCCATGAAAAGCTTGGGGTGGGGGCTGAAAGCAAGGTTTAAGTCAAGGGTGTTGAACTTATTTGTTATGAGGGCCAGATGTGACATAAATGAGACCTTGTTAGGCCAGATCATGTGTGTCATAAAACATAATGCTAGGTTGCAGAGATATAAACTTTATAAAGCATACAGACAAAGATTTTGTATCTCTCCCATGTGATTGAGAGAACTAGTCAAAGGACCTCTGGCTCTTTTCCTCTCTCCCCAGGGGATAAGGAGGTGGTGGAGCCTCAGCCGATAGAAGGAAAAGAGGCTTAGCTTAGTAGCTCTGCTGTGCGATTGAGAGAACCTGGCAAAGCAAGCTCTCCCTCCTCCCCTCCCTTCCTAAGGGAGGAGCCACAGCCAATGGAGAAAGTGTAGCTTTGCTGTGTAGCTCCTGTGCAGTTGAGCAAGCCTAGAAAATCAAGCTGAGATGCAGAAGGAAGCATCAGAGGAGAAGAAAACAGACTTTCTCACCAGCCTGAAAGGAACCCTCCAGGGACCTGATCTGCCCCCCGTGCCACATGTTTGACACCCCTGGTTTAAGTGGTCCTGAGCCGTTTAAACCAAACAGCAAAGCAGCAGGGAGCGCCCAGCTAATCAGCTGTTTCTCCCAACTGTCACAAACCACCATGAATTGTGGCAAAAATTGTTATAGTTTGTCCTGGTTCTTCAGTTCATGAATGCTTAGAACAGATAAAAGGAATATTTCTTCACCCAAAGAGTAATTAACATGTGGAATTCACCACTGCAGGAAGTGGTGACAGCTACAAGCATAAAAAGCTTCAAGAGGGAATTAGATAAACATATGGAGCAGAGGTCTGTCAGTGACAGCCACAAGGTATAAATGGAACACTGTGTCTGGGGCAATGATGCTCTGTATTCTTGATGCTTGGAGGGGCCACAGTGGGAGGGCTTCTGAAGTTCTGGCCCTTCTGGTGGACCTCCTGATGGCACTTGGGTTTTGGCCACTATGGGACACAAGAGTTTTGAACTGAATGGGCCATTAGCCTGATCCAACACTGCTTCTCTTATGTTCTTATCAGAACACTGAGAAAATGGAATATTTTAGTTTTAATTTATGTGACATATTAATATTTTAACATTTTGTTATTTGCATATTTTGAGTAGCCCCATTCTGAAGAATGACATAACTGATTTTTGCATATTCCATAAACTTATGTAAAATATAAAAATCTTATATCCTGAAAATCATTTTGTCTCTAGCATGGTAGTTTACTCAAACCTAGCTCTTTTTCTGCAGCCCAACACAGCTACTCTTTTGAAAATTTAAAATAATAGTCATTGTACTATGACTCACCATTCTGTGGAAATAGGATAGGCTTCTGTGGAAATAGGATAGGTTAGCTCCTTCATTATTTTTTCCACAACTGAAGGAGAGTGTGCGGTGTTGCTTCAAATCAACAGTTTTGCTTGTTAAACATTTTATATTAGTCTTAGATACCCACGTATCACATGAGTTCACAGTATTATCCAGGATTATGAGGATACCTCTGGTTTTAACCCTAAATCTCTTGAATTAGAGAAGAATATAAACAGGTTTTATCTATTTTACTCTGTATGCTTTCCCCTCCATCCAGCCATCTTGGTTCAAATTCCTTTCAGTAGTGAGCCATTATTTTAAATAGAATAAACTTTATGGTTCTGAGCCAGAATAGAATGTTTTTTTAAATAAAATAGGATACTGACTTAGAATAAAATTAACAAAAAAAACCCCGCTTTTGTAATGGCAGCAACTAAAATAAGTGTTGTGACAATAAAATCAATTATCATGGGTGGATTTTTACATAGCAAGGACCTAGAAAGCAGCAGGCAGGAAAGAGGCCTGCTACTTTAAAACTAACATATCATAGTAAACTGTGATGATAACTGGAACATTATAGGAAGAAGCAGAGAATGGGATTTCTCTGTAGTGTTTCTTCAATGTTGGAATATTCAGCTAGCTTTTCTGTTTAAATTTTGTTGAAATGCCTGATTGCCATTTTGTGAGTTGCATCACCTGATGTTCTGTGTAGGTTTTAATATTATGTAATTATATTTTAATTGTTCTAAATGTGTCATATATGTTTGTTGTTGTAACCCACCCTGAGCCCTGCTGTTCAGGGTAGGGTGGACAAGAAATAGATAGATACCTGGCCTCAGGACCAGCGTGTGCCAGTAGGCCAGGTAAGCAGTTGCCTAGGGTGCTACATGGCCACAGGGGTGGTAGGTGGGCACCCTCTGCCCCTGGTGCCCCTTCCCCTACTGTGGTACTTGCCCTTGCTACCCACCTCTCCACCACCCTCCTCCACCACCTTGCTGCCTACTTGTGGGTGGGGAAGGTGCACCGGGGGTGGCGGGTGCACTCAGATGCAGACTCCAAGTATCTCCAAGAGGACATGCTGCCCTGCTGCCCCTGCTTAGCCTTCCTGGGGGGCAGCTGGTGCGGTTGGAGGCACTTGGTGCCACACTGCCTGCCCCCACCACAAATGCCCTCACTGGCCCTGCTGAGGTACATATAGGATTTGGAAATGGTGAACTTGCTATTCAGGGACTTTCCCCTAAATCCTTAAAAGAACCCGTGTTAGATCTTAATTGAAAAAACATGCACTTGATTTTCAGATGTTGACTTCTTATCTGCCCTTTTTTGAACAAGATTATTGAATGAATGATAGCTGAACAATTACAGAAATATCTGGATGACACTTCTGCCCTTGATGTATTTTAGTCTGATTTTAGGCCTGGATTTGAGATGGTTCTAGTGACCTTGGTGAACAATCTTCATCTACCATGGGGAATGTCTTTTGTTTGTCCTTGTGGATCTTTTAGCCATGTTTAATATAATTGATAATTTCCTGGAATACATAGGATTTGATGTAGGAGTTGAATGTGTAGCTCTGAAGGGGTCTCACTGGCTGAACACAAAGCGTCATGAACAGTCTGCTCCATAGGACCTGCTGTGAAGTATCACACAATGTTCTGTTCTCTTTCCAGTGTTGTTTAATTTCATTGAGAAAGATGGACTATAAATGTAATAGCAAACAAGCAGATGCATGATCTGAATGAGTTTGTCTGCAGCTTTTTTGGTGGGTTGCTACCAGTATGCTGACAACATCCACCATTATGTAGTATTAAATAAGCCATGAAATGATATTGTCTTTATCCTATTGTGATTAAGATAAGTTCATAGAATAAATTGAAACTGAATTTTGACCAGACAGAGGTAATGCTGGTCAGTAAGGTGTTTGTACTGGCTGGGGTTCAGCATTCATTGATGGACATTGTGAAGAGCATAGAAGTCCTGTTGGATTCAGCTGTTATTAGAAAAGCAGGTAGATGCAGTAGCCAAGAGTGGTTTTTACAAATTATATATGGCCCATAAACTTCCCCCCTAAGTGGAGTGCCCTTGAAGATGATTCAGAAATTGCAGTTCACACAAAATGCCACAACAGATTCCTGTATTGGTTATTAGCCACTTTTGAGTCCCAAATGAAGAGAAATAAACAGCATATAAATACATCACATATACCTATTTTATTATCATTGGCTGCATGTTGGTTCCAAGTCCATTTTGAAGTGCTGGTGCCCATAAGGCTTTCACAATCCACATACCTGAAAGATGATGACCTTTTTCCACATTAGCCTTTTTCCGGGTCTCGTTCTCAGCTCTCAAGTTTCCGCAGGGCAGGGAGCATGCAGCCCTGCTCCAGGGATGCCAGTGCAGAATCTGGGAAAAAGAGCCACTGTAAGGAGCCCTGCACAGAAGGGAGGCAAGTGCTAAGTGTAGTATCAGTCCATATTTCCCAGTATGCCCCTGAAATGCTTTCTAAATTATTCTATCCCCTGTGTGAGAATACTAGCAATAGCTGCATGTTTGAAAGTTTTTTTAGTAGTCACTCTGATGCTTTGGAACAGTCTTGCAGAGGATACTGGAAGTGAATGCATAAATGAACATTTTAGGAGGGATGACCTGGATGAGTGTTTGTATGCAACTACTTGGATTTCGTTTCAGATCTATTATTTTTTCAGATTTATTGTTGCTGCCTAGCTTTATGGTTATTTTTTGTTTTTATAATTGTCACCTGTCTTCCATCTCAAGTGTCTGGGAGAAAGGTGATTGATAAATGTTTTAAATAAATAACGTATGTGCATAGAAAAATATTTTTTTAAAAAAATCTGCTCCCCTGCATGTGTGGAGTAAGCTCTGAAGACAGACTAGCACAAGGAGTGAATGAAAATGAAACACATTTATTTTGTCAAGATTAGAAAGAACAGAGAAATCTGAGTAAAAATATTGTATGTGAAGCCAGGCAGATCTGACTCTGAATCCAAGAGTCCAGCAGGTCTGACCCTGAATCCAAGCCACTGGATGAGTCCATTATGTTCTCACAGTGGCAAGGAATATAAAAATTCAGTTGCTTGAATATATCCATTCATATTTCTTGGCCGTTAAGGAACTGTGTGTAGTTCTGCAGGCTGAAAAAGCTGAATACAAGCCATATATTATATGATCTACATTTAGATTGAGAGTATTTAGCACTACTTTGTATTCAGTTGAGCAGGATAGACAGTCCATACCTCTGCTCTGTCCTGCCTCCCTGCAGTGCTGTTGTTGGTGACATGTAGCCTTGGCTCCTGGGCTGGGGTTTTCACCCTAGGGAGATGCATGCCTTGCAGTTCACTGTACTGCATTCAAACTGTTCCAGTTTCTATATAGAGTTTAATTTTTGTTATTATTGTTTTTCCTTCTTAATAAAGTTCATTGATAACAAAATAGTCACTTTTATTTCCTGTATTTTTCCTTCCAAACCTTTACACTCAAGACCATTAAAGCCCTCTTCTTATATAGTATACTATATAGTATATAGAGTATAGTATTTGTATAGTAATGAATTAATATACTAATAACATAGGAAAATTATTATTCAATTATACTTGAAAAAATCACAACACACATTGTTGCATGTGAATATGACATATTTTAATCCTAAATTAACAACATAAAATATAGGTAATACCTGTTCATTCTCATAAATGGAGATGAATGGTTATCCACAATTATAAATATCTATGGTGCTTTAAATGTTATTTTCCATGTGGGCTTCTTTCTGTGTGGGCTTTTTTCTGTATGGGCTTATTTCCATGTGGGCATTTTTCCATGCGGGCTTTTTTCCATGCGGGCTTTTTTCCTGTGAGCTTTTATCATGAAACCATAGTGGATGGATAGTTAGAACAACATATTAAAGCTGCATCTACACATGGTTGGATATTGCTGCATAGAGAGTTTTTTTGGCATAGAGATAATTGGCAACTGAATTTTCTTGTATAGAAAATACAATTTGGGATGTGCATGGACTGGCTCATGGACCAGATTTTGGCACAGACTGGGGGTTGGTTTGTGGCCTATGACCCTGGTCCATGGAATCATGCTACTCACAAAGTGCCCATAGACCACCATGTTTCCTGTGGAGGTTCATGTGGTGTGTGGGAGTGGTCCCTGAGCTAGATATGCTGGCACTGAAGATTGCCAGGTCAATGGGATTTCCTTCCCTTTCCTTACTGAGGCACAGATTGCCTTCCCTTGACTCCTGGAAGTGTGCTGCTGCTGCATGACTTCAGAGAGTGAGGAGCAGGGGCATGTTTAAATGCCTCCCCTTCCCTTCTTCAGTTGTGCTACAGTGGTGGTATGTTTCCAGGAGGGAAGGGAAGGTTAATTGCCCTCCCTTTACTCCTGGAAGCAGAGAGTGAAGGGGGGCATGTTTAAATGCCTTCCCTTCCCCACTTGTGCTACACCAGCATTCTTCCATGAGAGAAGAGAAGTCAATTTGCCTTTCCTTCTGTGACTTTGGAGAGTGAAGGGGGGACATGTTAAATGCCTCCCCTCCTGTTTCCCAGTCACACCACAATGCTGACACTTCCAATTTGCCTTCCCTTCACTCCTGGAAACATGTCTCAGTGCGTGAAGAGAGGGCATTTTGAATGCCTTCCCTTCATGAACCCAACAAACCACAACCCAGTCTATTAAATAGGAAAGCCTGTGTAGATTCGTGGTTCATAAACCTCACAATCATCAAACTTCCACGGACCTCCATTTTTTCAGTCCGTGCCCACCCCTAAAGACAATTAAGGAACTGCCAATGATCTATGGCAGTGTAATACAACATCCAACCATGTGTGAATACAGTCTAAATGTGTCAAAATACTTCACAGCTTGGTTTAATACTTTGCGGTTTGGTTTAGTTAATCTTAGTCTATTTGAATACTGGGCCAAAATCTTTCTCTAAAAATAAGTAACAAGTATAGGAACCTTGATAACATTAATTCAGACAGTTTTTAATTCCCCTGTATCTGGCAAAACCCCCAAGATTCATTTGCCTCTAGCATGGAACAAAAGGACACCGCAAAATCAATTCACTACCCGGAACAAAACCCTTTGTATCAAGCTGATTTCCAGTTTCAGAAGCTATTGATTTTTTTTACCTATTCTGTTTTCTTGAACTGGCATGGTGTTTGTGTTATATTATTTATAGAGTTTTGATGCTGGAAGCTAGCTTTAATTGGTAACTTAGTGATAGGGTTTCTTCATATCCTACTTTTAAAGTAATTTAACTAAAAGATAAGTAACTTATAATTAGGACCTTTGTTTATATAGAAATTTTATTGTAAGGTAAATTTTGATTCAACAGGTATCAAGAAAGTCAACAGTTTAATGTAACTAAAATTTTCAATTCTTTCTTCCTCATTTTCTCCACTCCTAAATAAAACTTCACAGAAACATAAAGTAGATCTTTTCTACAAACTGCGTCATGTGATGAATGAACTAATTGATCTTCGCAGACAGCTACTCTCAGGCCATTTGACCCAAGACCAAGTGCGAGAGGTTAAGAGGCACCTCACTGTACGACTGGACTGGGGTAATGAGTAAGTATGGGTACCATTTGTTTAACTAATTTAAGATGTCATTTGAATTGCTACTGAACACAACTAGAACCTGCTTGCTGATATCCAAATAGAGATTTTAATAATGTTCCCCAGGCCTCGGATTCAGTGGGAACTCACAGAAGCACAGCTCCTGAACCTTTCTGACAGTTCCACCTCCTCCTTCCCACCTTGTCCATTGAATAGTAGGTGCAGCTGCATAACAATCCCTGGATGAGCTCCACCACCTTTTTTCCCTACAAAACGACCCCTGATGTTCCCTATTTTTAAGTTTATGGATGAAGAAAAGATATAATTCAGAATGTTGCTTGTACATTTGCTTGTCTTATCTAAACTGTAGATCTGGGGGATGAATTTAATGTTGGTTTAATTTTTGTCTGTTCCTTTTGGACTTTGAATCCAAATAACTAAATGCAGCTGGTGTGCACAAAGAATGAATCTTTTAAACTTCATTGAAAGAAATGAGAGTTTAAAGATCATTAAACATCGCAGGATTGTGCCTAATATCTGTGGTATGATTATATTAAAAATACACCTTCTCATTTAAAATTTAAAGCATTATTGACAGAGTGGCTGTGTTGCTGTGGAACATCAGAAGTGATGGCAGGAAACTAGAGTTAATGGGAAACATTCTCTTAAAGTGTACTTTTTTCATAACTGTTTATTTAAAAAATTTTTTTATTCTCTCCACAAAAATGTAAAATCAAAACAGTCTACAAATATCTAAAGCGATAAACAACTTTACCTTAGAATATAAATACCATAATTAAGTTTTTAATAACTGAGAATACATTACTATACATTACTGAGAATACATTACTATACTATTCCTACTGTTTCTCAAAACAACTTTTGCTTTTGAGCAATAAACAGGTTGTTTCCCAGTTTGGAACTCTGATGTGATCTGAGACTAATATTTATTCAACAAGATGTCATAATGTGCCTACATTCTGTATCCTTAAAGAGTATCAGACTAGCATCTGGAGGACCCAAGTGGCAGGATTTAAATATTATAAATAAATATTAATATTAGGGGTGAGGGGGAAGAATTAATTAGTTTATTGTGCTTCTGCATGCAAGATACCCTGGATCTAAAACTTCCTACGATTTATCTATTCCTTAAAAAAAAAAACCCTCCAAGAAAGGGGATTCTACACACTATGTAGCCTGTTGTATAACTGTTGAATCTTGTGCCCTGTTCATTTTGACTGGTAAACAGTGTATTCCTAAGTGGAATTACGTTTTAGCAGAGTCAATAGGACAAGGTGGTACAACAGTGTTTTGGATTGCACTAGAGATGTGCTGTTATCTAATAATTTGTTGTATTTGTTTATGTTTATGTTACTGGCTGCGTTAGATGCTATACTTACGATAGAAAACTGGGGTGTAATCCTACGTATATAAAAGCCCAGATGCATTGGTGCTTTCTGACTCTCCCATTGGCCTGTGATCCTCTAAAGACCTATGTAGACTGGGACCAATATATCTGCAGGACCGTCTCTCTCAAAACCGCCCCAAGGAGCCTTGTGCGCTTCTGATCCACATCTACTGGTCATCCCTGGCCTCAGAGATATCCGCTTAGCCTTGACCAGACCCAGAACTTTTCTGGCTCTGGCACCAGCATGGTGGAAAAATTCTCCCTAGTGAGATTGGGGCCCTGCAGGATCTGTTACAGTTTCACAGGGCATATAAAGCAAAGATGTTCCACCAGGCCTATGGTTGAGGCGGTGACAATCAGGCCCAGCATGTGGGGTTCTGTTGCCCAAGGCAGAATCCCAATGTGCACCCCCCCAGTAGATTTTTTGCACACGTGCAGCATGATGACATCACACTGGGTGCTCAGCACGTCCCCTCCACAGCACTCAGCAGGCACTGGAGAGGGGAGCCCCATTTTTGGTTTTTTTTTTAACTTTTAGGGGTTGGGGGGGGGAGCTCCCCTGGCCCCTTAAAGTCAAGAAAAAACACTGCTCAGTTTCCCTCTGCAGCGCTCGCCGAGTTCAGCGGGCACTGCAGAGGAGAAGCCCTGTTTTTTTCTTGATTTTAAGGGGTTGAGGGAGAGTACCCTTTCAGAAATAGTTGCCTTCATAATATGACAACTCTTGACTTTCTGTTTCCCATTGTTTCACAATTGGCCCCTGCACTCCATGGCGGCTATTTTGTAGTAGCATCCATTTTCCATCCTCAGAATTGCCCACAGGCTCAACAATATTGGAATATCAGGCTTTAAACAAAGTCCAGGAATGTACCCTTGTTTGAAATACACTGCTCAAGCAACTAGGCACATGTTCGCTATGGAGAAACTAGCGATATCTCCTCATTCCTGTGTCTGAGAATAGCAGTCTGTAAGGTCCTGTGGAGTGAATATATTTGTAAATGTGTTTTCTGGTGGGAAAAATGATTTGCAGAGCTGAGCCTTAAATCGGTTCAGTACAGTTTTAGTGCATATACAGCTATTTCCATAGACAGTTCCTATATCTGCGTGTAGGTTAGATGCATGGGCAAGGGAAAATATATATTTCTGTTGATTGGAGCATACTTTCCCCCCCAACAGGCATCTAAGTTTGGATCTTGTTCCACGGAAAGACTTTGAGGTGGTGGATTCAGATCAAATCAGTGTCTCTGATCTATACAAAATGGTAAGGTGTCTTAAGGTAGATCATTGCAATATATGGAGGTGCTTCTGTGTATTAAAGTAAAAACAACTGTATTAATGCTAATATTGCAAATCTCAGTAACTGCAATCCAGTATTCTGTACCTTAAGCACAGATATAGGTACACTCATTGCAGACTAATTTGCAGAAAATGTGGTAGATGAGTAGCAGAATTTTTCTAACTGTTTTTTCCTACAAAAGTGTAGGCTTTGTGGTCTTTTGGGTCATGTGTGGAACATTATTTTGGGTTTTCAAAAAAAAATTGTGTGTGTGTGCATGCTTGGAAGTCATGGTGATGTCTGGCAACCCCTACTGGGGCATGGAGTACTTTCAGAGAAGTAGCTTAATACAGCTGCCTCCACTTCCTGATCCTGGTATTCCAAGGAGGTCTCCCAAACAAGTACTTGCCAGGGTCTGCCCTGCTTAGCTTCCAGGATCTGATGAGATTGGGCTTGCCAGGTCAGGGCCGTGGAACATTATTTATGACAGTTTATGTGTGCATAGGCACACACACACACATTGTGGCCATGTTCTAATGTTTTCTGATCTGAAATGTCCTCAGCATACTACTGAGAGTACAAGATAGTATTTCTTATCTGGACTTACTTTTGACTATATCTACTATGATTTCAGTCCAAAGTTTATTAGATACCTCCCCCCACCCCAGAACAGATTGCTTACATGTAACTGTTGTTCTTCAAAGGGTCTTTTGCACATCCACAATGATAGACTTTGCTTTTATGAAGAGTAATGATTTGGAAACATATAGAGAAAACTTTCAGGTGCAAAATCTCCTTTCCTCATAAATGCAGCCTTAGACTGCACTTGTTTCATGGCAACAAGTTTCTACTTTATCCAGCTTTCAAAACATACAAGCAAGTCAAAATACTTAGCATAATGCTTTATGGAAGCTGTTGGTTGTGCCCAAGTAGCCTCTTTGCATAAGGTGTCAAGGTGTGCTTCTGGCAAAGGCTAAATATGTTGCTGGGGCCCTCATTGTATGTCTCAGAGATTATCTAGGAGAGCCTTTTTTGCCACTTTGTAATGAAATTGGATAGTTTGAGGCTGAGCCACCTAGTAACTGAATCTCTTAGAGGAGACTGCTTTACCTTTGTTTCAGCCAGAGTATTAGATATACAATCTGTTATCCTGTCTGAAGAAAACTGTTCTTTTCTGAATTAAAAGACAAGGATTTCTGAACATCTAGGGAATGAACGCTTCATTCATATACAAACTGGGAGAAAGGTAAAAAGTTGGTAAGACCAAGGTCTGATTTGAGTGGAAATCTGAGACAACTGAGTCAGTGTCCCATCTCAGAACCACTGCTTAATGAACAGATAGCAATGAGGAAAGCAATGAGAAAAGAAGTAGATGTGACCTCAAAGATTGTCCATTAGTTTTTCCAAGATAAACTTGTGCCTTCCTAATTGGAGTTGGGATACAGGACTAAAGGATAAAACCAAAAAGGCCCTGGAAAAATTTCTTCACCATAGACGGTTGAAAGAGTGAACATCCTTTGAAGATAGTTCAAGCAGCGGAGATTGCAGCCAGATGAGCCTATAGAAAGGAGTATGCTAATCCTAGCGACTGAAATGGAACAGGTACTCTAAGATGGATGTCAGTAGGCAAGTAGATAGATCCTATTCACATTGAGAAGCAAAGATTGTGAAACACTTCCATTTGCAGTTAGAATCTTCTGGTAGATGACATGTTGTTAAGGACCTTCTTCAGTGTTTCTAGGATTACTTAGTTGCTGAATGCTTCAGATCTCTAGATGCAGTGACTTCAGGTACATGGCAGTTAGATGGAGGATTCTTTGTTTGGTTTTGTTTTTCAGCTGGATAGTTATGTCATAAGTGATAATCTGTACAACCCTGCTATATAGCCTGATACATAAAGTACATCCCTGTAGAACCCTGCTCTGCAGCCCACCACCATCCCAGGGTACTTTACTGCAGGAGTTTCCCAAGCTGTTTAGGATCCATACTTATATTTTAAAATATCATTTGAAATATAATAGCGTGTATGATAATCGTATCAATTTGTCTGAGTCTATTCTGGTGGCTGAAATACTTTTCAGGATGCTTTGGTACACATCTTTGTGTAAGATTGTTGTGCCAAATTTGGGTAGAGATGGCAGTCCCATCTTTTGCATTAGTGATATATCCTAGTATGGGACACTGCAGAGTGCTACATTTTGATGTGACAAGAGGCTTGTATCAATATTTAGGTCATTTTCACGGTGAGTAATAAAACCAGATGCTATTTAAATGAGACTAGTCTGAAAGTAATCTGAATTCTGATTAGTGCTGTGAGCAAAAAAGTTTTTAAAAAGCATCCTTTAACATAAACATTTTTTTTTAAATCTTTACAGCATTTATCCAGTAGACATAGTGTACAGCAGAGCACATCACAGGTAAGATAAGCTACAGGTGCCTTGTTTCTTTCCTCTCTGAAGCAACTCATAACTGACAAAGTGATACGCTGTGTCTTAGAGTAGCTACTTTTGCATCTTAACCTTTTGCATCTTAATTATTAGCAGTTAGAATGATATGTTCAGTGTTGTCATCATGCAAGTTTTGTTTTGCCTTTTGCTAAAACAGTTTAATGAAGAGATTTGCTGTACAATAATAATTTTATTCTTACAGCGAGGTAGCCAGATTGCCTTTTGTATTGAATGTGGCTCTTTTCAAATGAAGCAATTTGGAATTGTGTGCATTTTATTTTTCTACCTGGTTTCAGAATATTTATAAAATATGCTTATTTAAGCACCATATGACAAGTATAGATATGAGGGAGAAGAAATATCTGAAATGTTAGATGAAGTCCAGTTTGATGAGCCATGTTGTTGGTGGCTGTGGTACAAATTAGTTGATGCTCTGTACTATGTTCTTCGTGTACAGTCCTTTTTCTTTCTTGTCATCTCTGTGCATGCACACATATAAGTTCATTTAGATTCTTCTTGAACAAAATGCTTAGAAGGGGCACCAACAGTCCCATTCCCAAAAAGATGATGCCTGGTTTTTTGGCCACTGTGTGACACAGAGTGTTGAACTGGATGGGCCATTGGCCTTATCCAACATGGCTTCTCTTATGTTCTTATGTTAAGAGCAAGTACATTATGCATATCTCCTACTTAAACTTCCTTTTGTTTCTTTTCCTGCTCAGCTTTCTTTCTTTCTTTCTTTCTTTCTTTCTTTCTTTCTTTCTTTCTTTCTTTCTTTCTTTCTTTCTTTCTTTCTTTCTTTCTTTCTTTCTTTCTTTCTTTCTTTCTTTCTTTCTTTCTTTCTTTCTTTCTGTTTTCCTGGCACCCTGCACAGCCAGTTGTGCTGCTAACAGTCAACATGGGCATCACTCTAATTTCACTTATGAATGTATTACAACTAGTACTAGTTCTGGTACTAGTCTTTTAGAGGGTCAATTTCTACAAGATCTGTATGGCTCAACAGATCTTGTAGATATTGGGAGGGAAATCTACCACTGTACAAGAATGAGGTGTTCTGCTTAACAAAGCATCAGACTAATAAATCATACCATGTTTGATTATGGCGCTGAAGCTATGGTGGGCTCTGTCACTCTACATAGGTGTACTGGCCTTAAATCCACTAATGGCACTTGAAGACAGATCTAGAGAGACTCTCTTTTGAAGTCTGCAACTTAAGAAATAAGAACATAAAGAGATTGCTGCTGGTTCAGACCAGTGATCCATCTAGTCCAGCATACTATCTCAAGTAGGGGCCAAGACTTGCCCTTGATAATGCCTCCAGGCATGCATCCAGAGGCTTGCTACCTCTAATTGTGGAGGTTCCATGGCTAGTAGCCACTGATGGGCCTATCCTGCATGAATTGGCCTAACTTCCCTTTAAAACCATCTATTTCTCTGATCTTCACTAAGTTCTCTGACAGCAAATTCGACATTTTAATCACTTTTTGAGTGAAGAAGTATTTCCCTTTTGTTTCTTTTAAATCCACGGCTCATAAATTTCATTGGGTTCCCCAAAGTTCTAGTATGTTAGGAGACAAAGTTCCCTCTGTCTTCTCTCTCCCCTATTCATAATTTTATAACACTTTTACCATGTTCCCTTTTAGTCATCTTTCTAAACTTGAAAAGTAAGTCCCAGACTCTTCAGGCTTTTCTCAGGTGCTCCAACACTTTAATAATTTTGATTGTCCTGTTTTGTACTTTATCTAGTTCTCCAATGTCCTTGTTGAGTTATTATTAAGCACCAAAGCTAATGACACTCTAGTACATATTCAGAAACTTAAGTCCACAGCTAGGGATGGGCATGGAACGAGAAATGGTGATTCCATTTTGTGGTTCATTGGGTTGTCCAAATCTGTAGTTCAGTTCGTTTCATGTTTTTTTTCAATGTCCTGAACAATTCATGGTTCATTGGTTTGTTCAGTTCAGGAAGGCATAGGACGACCCCCGAGTGAGCTAGATACGCCAGATGCAGCGAACTCTGTAGCAGACTCTCCTCTGTTTGCTTTCCAAGTTTGGTGCAAATGGGATTTTATGAGGCCAAGTTATAGTAAACTGCTCTCCTGGGAGCTGGGGAAAGAAAGGGAAGCCACCCTGCAGCCTCCTGTAGGTTTCACCCCCAGGAAGCTTGGAATCTGACTAGCTGCCACAGCTCTGCTCTTCAGGCCCCTGCACTTTTGTTCAGTTTCATGTGAGTGGGGAGAGTGGAGCTGTGGCGTCTAGTCAGTTTCATTGGAAACTGTACACAAGTGCAGGGGCCATTAGAGTGGAGCTGTGGCGTTTAGTCAGTTTCAGTAGAAACTGACCAGAAGTGCAGGCTGCTGGGGAGAGCAGAGCTGTCACGTCTAGTCAGTTTCACTGGAAACTGACAAGAAGTGCACATGCTGGTGCCAGGTTGTCTGGAAAAACAAAGGAAACACAAACCAAACCATATGCCGAGAAGAAAAGCTGCTTTGTTTCATGTTCTGATGTGGTGGGATCAGCTGAACCAGTTTGGAACAAATCACAGTCCGGCCATTTTTAGCACAAATCATGATTCATGGTTCAGTTTGTACCCATTCCTATCCACAGGCTATGTCCACAGCACCACAACTCTGGATAACTGCCACTTCAGACATCAGCAGTGGCTCTGTAGTTCTTTCAACCATTGTGTTTCCTCTTTTCCAACCAGCCACTTCCATAAATTTTATAATTTTGGCTCAAAAATGCCTCTTTTCAGTTCTCCAATACCAGACCTCTGGGTTCCAAACTGTCAGGTGTCCAAACATAGCCTTTGATTTCTCCCAGCCATTTGACCCAGACTTTTATGTCACCTGAAAGTCTTGGAATGTGTCATCCAAGACAACTAGGTCTTCCCTGTTGTCTGCATAGGTTACATCATAAAGTTTCATACAATTCTTTTCAACAGTTTTCCGGATTGGAAATCAGATACATGTGTATCAGAAGCCACCTCCTTACAGGGGCGGTGTAGAGGCAATGCCTCCTTCACATAATCTTTTAGAATTTTATTCCTCTGGTTTCACTATTCCCAAGATGGATGGTGGCTTAGGTCTCATAATTGATCTCCATTGTCAACATCTACATCACTTCCAGCAGGTTTTGTATGATGTGCTTGTCTACTTTCTTTCCAGTCTTGGGCAAAGGAGTTTGATTTGCTGCAGGAGATCTGAATTATGCATACTTCCATGTATCCATATGACCCCAAAATGATAAATACTTCTACTTAGTAGCAATAGGCTACTTTCTATACAAGGTCTTATTCTTCAGCTTATCAACAACTTCGAGTGTGTTTTTTTAAAGATGCGTGGACATAGTAGATATATATGTGTTTTCACTGAACCAAAGGGAAGACTGGGAACCAAAGATAACCCTGGAAAGAACCCCTACTGCTAGCCTGGCCCCATCCTTGCAACAGAATCTCTTGCTGTTGGCTCAGGTGAGCCAGCTGCCCATCCCCATGTAGATTGGGCAAGCCACCATTGCTGTGAACAAGTCAGCTGACCTGGACCCATGCAGCCTCCTCACTCATAGAAGCTCACTTGCCCTGTACAGAATTGAGGCAGCTGGTTTCCTTGTGATGGTGGAAGTTCCTCAGCTCTGCATGGGGGCCATTGCTGTCTGCTTCCCACAGCAGTTGCTGTAAGGGCTGCCTAGGATTTTCCCTGCTGTTCTTAATGGGCCATCCACCCTTGAGTGTATTGCCTTTATATCATGTTTTTTTCCATTTTCAGACACAGACATTTTCTGTGGAATCCAAGCCGCAATATTCAGCAGTGTTTATGCCCATTTTAAAATATGCATTATAAGGTACATATATACAATTAATTAGGATTATTTTTTTTTAATTATTGTGATATTCACAGGCAAGTTACTTAACACTGGGTAAAAGATATGTGAAAATTTATGCTTATAGAAAAGTGACAATTTATCTGCACCATTATTTTTTTAATATATGAAGCCAGGGAATTTTGATTAAGGTGGATTAAATCATCTGGAGTACTTCTTTGGTAAATGAATTAACATATATTGCCTGATTTGTTTCTTACCCAGTTTGTGATTTACTAGATTTCATCACTCTTTATCCCAAGTTTGATTACTGCATGGTTGAGAGGAGACAGTAATTCCTCTTTTGTCGTGGTTTCTCAGAACCATTAAATGAACCCTATCAAATTTTAACCAGTCAAGATGGATCTGATTAAAGAAAGCTAGAATTCTTGCTTCTTGCTCATGTATTTTGTCCTTATTTTCATGGTGACTGATTGAAAGATCTGAATTAACTGTAGTGCTGAGGTTGGCTGGATGCAAGTGATTTTATTACAAAATATGTCTCAAGTATGCCACAGTGATCTTTGATTAATGTATCTGGCTAGATTCAATCAAATTGTAACAGGTCATTTACCAAATGGAACACTTGTACTTGTTGCACTGATAAAGTAGTTTTAAAAGGAGCTTCATGCTGCTTTCATTGTCGTCTAATCAGCCTTCAGAGATCTGTGGAATATTTTTGCTAAACAGGTAATCTGCCCTCAAACATGTGACTGTGTCTCAATTTGGTCTTTGTACCAAACACGCTTTCAGAGTTCAGAGCCTGAGGGAAGGTGGTGTGTAGGCTGCTGAACTACTGTATGGATTAAGGAAAATGGATATGCTCATCAGAACCTTCCCACTTACATGAACCTACATGCAGTTGTGGAATGCAAACTACAGCAGATGGTCAGATACTGGTTTTTCAGGGGAAGAGTCTGTAAACTATGGGAATTGAAGGTTGCTATTAACACGTAATGGGAAAAATATGATAGGATAGTTTTGCAACCCTGTTGGTCATAGGGCTCTGCTGACTTGAGATTGTCATAGTGCATAAGGCAACCTCACCTTTTGTACTTAGTTGTTAGTGTACCTTCTACTAGATGGTAAGTAATCTCTTAAAATATAACAAAGACACATAGTCACCCTTCTGCCAAATACAATAATGTAGAAATTAGCTTCAGCAATTGTAAAGGAGACATAAATCCTCACACTCTTAAGAGATGGTCAAAAAGGTATTTTGCTATTGCTAAGCTGCTAAATAATTCAAACAAAAGCCAATATATATAAAATGGAAACAGTATGACAGTTGTATAGCAGAGAGTCCTTAATGAGTGTATAAATATGAAATATTTCCACAGAAAATAAAGCATTTGGGTTACATCCCACAAAAAAATGTTCTAATTGAAGAGATTTCCATCAGTGGGGCAGGTTTTCTCCCCTCCACCACCTGCTGCAGTTAAAATGCCCTCCACACTGCTCCTGATGACAAGAGGAGTCCAGGGGAGGAGGAGTCGGAGGAGTCAGTGGTCTGCTGTGGGAGGAAGAAACTGACCAAAAAATTACCTCCCTTTCTATCAATAGACATTTCTACTGGATCCAACCCTATATCTTTTTTACAATCAGGTAGATACAATGCGCCCGCGTCATGGAGAAGCATGCCGTTTACCAATCCCTCATCACTTCTTTCTGAGTCTAAAGAGTTTCACTTATAATACAATTGGAGAGGATGCAGATGTCTTCTTCTTTTTATATGATGTTCGAGAAGGGAAGCAGATCAGGTAAGTAAAAATCATCCCTTTTCATTGTGCAGATTAGAGTAGTGCACTCACAATTTACAGTAATTAGAATAAAATGTTGCCATTTCCTGGGTTGAATTCTATGATGTGTGAGTGAAAGGTGCTTGAGGATTGTGGATCTTTTCCACCTTACCTTTCACCTCCTGAGATCTCTGACAATCTGATGACTGAAGTCACAGGAGCTCCATGAACAAAATGCAGAGAGGGTGCTATGAAAAGATGGGAATTAGGCAACATCACTTCCCTCTTGCACTGATGAAGCCTCTTACTTCAACAGAAATTCCACTAGCAGAAGAGTGAGGAGAGGTGTTGACATCGAATTCTGCCTCTTTGTAGCAACTCCATGGCATTTTGTCTATTAGCTTGGTTCAGATAATTGCATGCCTCTAGTGCAGTCATAAGGATGCTTTCCTGAAAGTAAGCCCACTGAGTACAGCTGAGAAGGATTCTGAGTAAATTGCTTAGGATGGCACTGTTCTTTATATAACAAATGAGTGAATGCAGGTACGTATATGAGCAGAACTCTCAACAGCCTTTTTGGCTGTTCCTGCCTAAAAGACCTTTCAATAGGTTAAACTGTAAATCTAAGTAACAATAAAACAGGAAAATGCTGCCTAAAACTCTGGTGGAAATCTTCTTTGAAGCTTTTAAAAGTAGTTAGACAAATTTAGATGTTTAAACGAGTGTCTCAATGCAAAGGATATGGTTAAGTGAACTGTGAGTTTCTTTTTATCTCTTTTGTTTTGTCATTGGACCAAGATTATTTTATTAAAATGGGTAGTTTCAAATGCTGAATTATTATACTTCCATTAACATCTTAACTATTAATTCATCCTCTTTATCTGTAGGGAGCAGGTGGAGGGAGAGTGCTGACTTAACTAGTCCCAGCCAGTACCTTATGAATGTAGCTATACTTTCCCAGAATAAGATAACGCTAGATTGCTGAATAAAATTAATTAAATTTTTGGAAATTCTAGCCAGTAGGCATAGTAGAAAACATATACTTACATATCTCTTGTGTTTAAGTCTGTTTTTGTTGTTCTTTTGCCTTTCAGTGAAAGGTTTCTGGTAAGGTTAAACAAGAATGGGGGCCCCAAAAATCCAGACAAGATTGACCGAATGTGTGCAGTTTTCACAGTATGTAATGCTTATGATTTTTTAAAAGAAAACTTTCCAATGAGAATTCTTTTTTCAGGTGAATAGTAAGAGAAAATTGCACATGTATTGTGTTTTGAGAATCATATCTATATGCCTGATTTGAACAAATCAGTGACATGAAGGGTTTTCTGAGGTTACTTGTATTGTAATAAAGGAGTGTAACAATATAAAATTAAAAGTGGATGTGGAAATACTCTGTTTCCTGCTACATTTGTCTTCCATTTGGCATTTGTTTTGCCCATTGCTTCTAATGAAGCATAAAATTAGAACTGTCTTTTGGTTTGCTGCATGTGTTTGTAGACAAACACCATTTGAAAATGCCAGCATAGTGAAGGGAGTAATTTGTTAGCCTATATTTATTGCAAAGCAAGTACTAGTAGCAGTATTTGGATTTTGATCTCAAATAAATTTTAGGGGATTGTGTGTGCATGTTTATTATATATACTATGAAACTTTCTTTGGTGTCTTATAGTGTCTGAGGCTCAGGGATAGGCAGGACAGTGCAGCTGATCTTGCTCAGCCCAGACTGGAACATATTCTGTCCCCAGAAGTGGCAGCAGAGTCCTAGGCAGACATTACTATAAGCACCTGTGATGTCCATATATACTGTAACTCAGCCATTTTGAATGGTGTCCATACAATAACATTATATAGGATAAAATTAGAATGGACTTACTAGAGTTCTAAAGATGGTTTTACTGCTAACTCATATATTCATATTCGAGTCCAGTAACACATTAGAGACAAACAAGATTTTCAGGGTACAAGTTTTTGAGAGTTAAAACTCAGATACTTACTTGATAACTCTTAAAAGCTCATACGCCAAACATCTTGTTGATTTCTAAGATGCTGTTGCACTTTAATCAAGCTGTTCTACTATAGGCCAACGTTTAATTTAACATCTAATTTGAGCAGAATAACCAAAATATTTATTTGTATTACATATTCATGCATACAGCAGGCGTTCACGATTTCATCCCAGATGAAAGTGCTGACATGGCTTGTATCACTGTGACTTGGCTGAAGGAGGGGACGGGTTAATCTCTCCCAACTATATCCCCCTGGGTACATCAGCATAGGTCTGGCGGGCAGGGTGGTGCTGGTGCTGTAATACTTAAGGATTCCATTCCTCTTGTGCAATGCCCCAACCAGGAGACATCCAGTTTTGAGGCTGTTTGCCTAATGTTGGGATTGAGAAACAGGATTGGGATTCTGTTGGTGTATAACCCACCCCACTGCCTGACAGTCTCTCTGCCTGAGCTGACAGAGCTGGGCTCAGGAGTAGGTCTGAGGACCCATAGGCTAGTTTATTTTATTTTATTTATTTTATCACATTTATATCCTGCTCTTCCCTGAAGTCCTGGGGGACTTCAACATTCATGCTGAGGCTGTCTTGTCAGGAGTTGTAAACTGTATTTGTGCAAATCTGACTTTCATCAAAGAGAAATCTATACAGGCATTATGCTGTCAGAACACAGAAGTAAATCTTCACTTTTCTGAATGAGCATAGTCTACTATTAATGAAATTTGTCCAAGCTTTGGCAAGGGGTTGTGTTCTATTCTATCTTGGGTAGAGTTTATTCTGAATGATTTTGGGGATTACTCTAGTGTTCACTGCACTGTTTAATCATAATAATAATATAATGTTGTTGTTGTTGTTATGGCAGTGTTCAAAATACATCACATACATTTTGCCAGTTATCCTACAACCTGTATTATTATTATTATTCTGCAGGTAGTGTGGGTCTGAGAGGTAGAGGCCTGAACAAGCTTTGACCTGAAAAACTGGGGATTTCCTACCTCGCACTCTTGGGTGGTATATTAAGTTTTAGCTTTCATATTGGGCTTCTGCATATTCCTTAACACATAACATCATAACAGTTAGTTTGTTTTCATGTCTTCTGTGCAGTCCCATATCAGCTTTGTGTCTTCTGTGCAGTCCCACCCAAATGATGGGGGGTTGGGGAGAGCACTCCTCCCTCATCCTTTTTCTGCTGCCGTGGAGAAAGGACCTACTACAGCTTCGTCCAGTTTCCTCAGATAATTTCATTGAAGAAATTGGATATTTTGTCACATATTGCTCTTTATCTCTTTAAGAAATGCCTCAGTTGCAGCACAACAATGGCACAAAATGACAACCATGACCAGTGCCTCATGTGCTTGGGAGAAGGGCACAATACCGTTTCTTGTAAGGCATGTAGCCTCTTCCCCTTAAAAGTGCAGCAAGAAAAGGCTTTTTGTCTAAAGACCACTTGAGGGGTTCTGAAAATGTTGGATTCCCCTCAGAAAAGATCCAGGACCCCCTCAGTGGTATCTGTGCCAGTCACAGAATCCAATCCAGGTGACACAAAATGATCCAGGGCCTGAGGCCAACTTCTGAACTGCCTATAAAGAAGGCTTTTAACAAGTTAAACATTCAACTTCATTGACTGCTTGACACCAACATACCGACTCTAACATGATGCTGAAACCACCAGGTCAGTACTCAGCACAACCCTGATGATCCACCTCTCTTCAAGGTTGAGTGCAAAGTTCCTTGACATCACCACTATGGCAAAAAGACTCAAGTTGCAATTGATCCTCATCTTTGACTCAGACCGGACTTTCACTTTCTCCTTGTCATTTGACTTCGAGATATCTGTTAACATGAAGATCTCCAGGGCTTTTTTTTTGTAGCAGGAACTCCTTTGCATATTAGACCACACATCCCTGATGTAGCCAATCCTCCAAGAAGGAGGAGTTTCCTGCATTCCTTGCATAGTTCAAACTGTATATTGAATTACGTGCCAGAGACTTCCCCAATGACAAGACCAAGGTATGCTTCATTGTCAGCCTCTTAAAGGGGCAGGCAGCTAAATGGGCTACCCCATTGCTTCAAGCCCCATCGCCCCTGCTGACTGACTACTAGAGCTTTCTGAATCATATGGCAGTAGCCTTTGCTAACCCCCAGCAAGCAGTAACCACCAGTCGGAAGATCCAGACCCTGAAGCAGGGTAGGAATGCAGTTTCCCAGTACTCCACTGAGTTCAAGCTTCTGGCCCAAGACCTGGCCTGGAATGAGGCTGCCCTAATGGACCAGTATACGGAGGGGCTGGCTGACAAAGTCCTTGATGAGCTGGCACGAGTAGACCGACTGGCCATGCTGCAAGGCCTAATCACACTGTGTCTCCGCATCGATGGCCACCTGAAAAGCCACCGCCAAGCGCGAAGCAATGATCTTCCCTCTCAGCTGCCCCACCACCTAGTGATGGTGACAACCCTGATGCACACCAGTCCCGAGACTGATGACCCCGAGCCCATACAACTCGGGGCTGCACGGCCGCGGCTCACCCCTGAGGAAAAAGCACAGAATCTCTGCCTGCACTGTGGAGGGACGGGGCACTTCTCTGGCTGCCCCGCCAAGCACACCCAGCCCAGTACCATGCCACCGTCATGAGTAAAAGACCAGCCCCAAGTTTGAGTGGACCCCCCCGACTTGGGGCACCTAGCCGGTTCCCCTGAACCCTACATTATCGGCCAGGGCCCGTTCCTCGTACTGGTCACATTCGGCATGCCAGACGGGCACTGGCTGTTTGTCTACACCATGGTTGACTCCAGGGCCTCCTGCTGCTTTGTCGACATGGCCTTTGTGAAGCAGCACAGATCCCAGTGCAGGACAAAGACACCCCGACCCTGGTTGAAGCCATCGACGGGCACCTCCTTCGCTCTGGTCCGGTGACCCAGGAGAGCCACCTGGTTACACTCCAGATCCAACACCATCACGAACAAGTACAATTCGATGTTGCTCACATGCCACACTTTCCCCTTATTCTGGGACTCTACTGGCTTTTAAAGCACAACCCCCTCGTGGACTGGGCACAGAGAAAGTTGAGCTTCAAGGACCCTTATCCTCACCAGGCCCGTTCGGCCACCCTGGCTGCTGCCGCCCCGGCTGCTGGTCCTCTACTTTCCCCCGGCCTACACAGACTTTGTCAATGTCTTTGAGGAAAAGGGGACCGACCAGCTCCCCCCGCACCGGCCTTATGAGTGCGCCATCAATTTGGTACCGGGGCACCCCTGCCCATGGGGCAGCTCTACCCCATGTCCAAACCGGAGCTAGTGGCCCTGTGGGACTTCCTCGCCAAAAACCTGGAACGGGTTTCATTCGTCCATCCATGTTCCCGCTGTCTGCCCCTGTTCCCTTTGTCAAGAAGAAAGGCAGCGAGCTCCAGCCCTGCAATGACTACTGGGCCCTGAACAAAATCACCATCCGGGACTACTACCCTTTGCCACTGATCCCAGAACTACTGGATTGCCCAGGTCTATACCAAGCTGGACCTCCAGGGCGTGTACAACTTGGTATGGATCCACGCAGGAGCCACTTGTGGGAAGGGCGGGGTATAAATCTTAAATAAATAAATAAATAAATAAATAAATAAGAATGGAAAACGGGTTTTGGGACTCGCTATGGCCAGTACGAGTATCTCGTGATGCCTTCGGCCTGACCAATGCACCTGCTGTCTTCCAAAGGCTGATGAAGGACATCTCCCGCGATCTGCTTGACCGCTTTGTGATCATTTATTTAGATGACATTTTAATTTATTCCCAAAGCCCCACCCAGCATGCAGGGCATGATCTTCATTGCTATCAAATGGCCATCTAGCCTCTGTTTAAAAACCTCCAAGGAAGGAAAGCCCACCACCTCCTGAAGAAGTCTGTTCCACTGAGGAACTGCTCTAACGGTCAGGAAGTTCTTCCTAGTGTTGAGCTGGAAACTCTTTTGATTTGATTTCAACCCATTGCTTCTGGTCCTACCTTCTGGGGCCACAGAAGACAATTCCACACCATCCTCTATATGACAGCCCTCCAAGTACTTGAAGATGGTGATCAAGTACTGTCACCTGTCATCCGCCTCCTCTCCAGGAGGTGAAGTCATTCCTCTTGTCGAGGTCATTCCTCTTGCAGAGGAACAGATGGGTTTTTACTGTAACTACATTTTAATAGATAAAGAGGGAGGTGAAAGAGACCTATCTTAGACCTCAGGGATCTCAACAAACACTTGATCATTTGTAAGTTTTGTATGCTAACATTAAAAGATATATAGTCCCCTTTATTGATGAATGGTGATGGTTTGCAGTCCTAGATTTAAAAGACACATATTTCAACATTGCTTTCCACAAAGACTGCAGGAAATTCTTGCAGTTTAGGTTTGAAGACCAATCCTATCAATATGCAGTGCTGCCATTTGGTTTGGCTGCAGCCCACATAAAATGCTTCTCAAAATGCTTCATAAAATGCTTCTCAGCAATTGTTGCTCACTTGCCTTTGAGAGGCTTTTTGATTTATCCTTTCTTGGATGACTGGTTGCTCATTGGTAGATCAAAGTCAAAATTGGCAGAATAGATACCACTACCACAGGCACAAGACCTTCTCTTAGTGAATCCTGTTACTACAATGTGGAGATTTTACATCTCAACACATAGTTGATTTCACCGTAGAACAGTACTCCGACAGAGTGGTGGAAGTTTTACTGTCATCATGCAAACCATCCACTTGGAAATCTTGCAAGTCTAAATGACTACATCTTGAAGCATGGGCCAAAGACAGGAAAATTAGACCAGAGTTTTGCCCCTTAGCAGAAATATCTCCTGTTCTTGATAGATTCAGGCCTCTTCTCATCCTCTATCAGGGTTCACCTGGCTGCTATATCAGATATTCACATATGGGTAGACTCTAAATCTGTATTTTCAAATGTTTCCTCTAATGCAGGAGTGTTGAACTCATTTGTTATAAGGGACGAATCAGACATAAATGAGACCTTGTAAGCCCAGGCCATATGTGTTCTAAAACGTATGCCAGGTAGCAGAGATATAAACTTTATAAAGGACACAGACAAACACAATTAAAGATTTTTTAAAAAAACTTGAAACATGCTTAAAAGATTAGCACTCTTGCAATATTTTATTTAACGCTCTCTGATAACTGACACCTCTTGCTCTGAATTGTTGCATCTTTTAAAAAAATAAAGGAAAAGGAAAAAGGAAAAGATTGTTGCATCAAAATCTGGAGAAAATGTCTGTGCTGTAACAATATGAAGTATGCTGTTCAGGTGTTGTGAATCTGTAAGTTGCAAACCGACTTTTGATTTACTGACATTCATTCCAGAAATCTCATTGTCAATACTTTGAGCCTAAGACCTAGAGAAAAATATGAAAAGGCTGGGCATTGTGTGCTTTTGTACATAATTTTGCTGGTCAGCCAATGGAGAAAATAGAGGTTTTGCTCTGTAGCTTGATTGTGCAAGCCTGGCAAAGCAAGCTGTGATGCTGAAGAAAGCAAGAGAGGAACAAGGAAGTAGACAACAGTGAGTTGTTCATGGGCCTGATAGGAGTCTCCCAGGGGTCTGATTCATCCCATGGGCTGCATGTTTGACACCCCTGCTCCAAGGATCAGTGCTTTGAGCCTAAGGCTCAGAGGAAAATATGAAATGGCTGGCTTTATTAAACCTCAGAGGTTTGATAAATTTGTATCCACAAGTCAAACCCCCCCAATCCCCCAATGGAGTTTGTCTCTTGTATTATTTCAATTACTATATAAACTATTTGAAAACATGGCCTCATATGACCTGTCCTTTTTTTATCTTAAAAGACAGGATTCTTAGTGGCAATAACATCAGCAGACAGAGTAAGATCAGAACATTCAGGAGTGACCCACCATTTCACAAGAATGAGATTGTTTTGAGATGTAGTCTCAACTTTGCTCCTAAACTGGTTTTCCAATTCCACTTGTCTAAGGACATAATATCAGCAGTGTTTTTTCCACACCTCATTCCCCATCAGAACAAGCAGTGCACACATTAGATGTCAGGAGAGTAGCACTAGTCTATTTAGATCATACCTCATCATTTAGAAAGGACAACAATTTCTTTGTCTGTTTCAAATGCCCAAACAAAGGGAAGGCAGTGTTGTCACAGACTTCTCTAGATAGGTGACAACTGCAATTAAGATGTCCTACACTAGAGCAGGTTTAGAATGCCTGTTTCTCCAGAAGGCGTATTCAGCAAGAGCTCAAGTATCTTCAGAAGCTTTTCATGGAGATCTGCAGAGATGCAACCTGGTGCTCTCCAACGATGTTCATCAAACACTACTCCATTGACGTAGACTCTAGGAGAGAGGCAGCTGTTGGGAAAGTGGTGTTAACAATCACAGTTCCATTAACTGACCCACCTCCACCTCCACAGTAATTGAGCTTGCTATTCTCCCATGTGGGACTGCACAGAAGACACAACAATGAAAACATGGTTCCAATTAGCTTGTAACTGATGTTTATTGAGAGTCTTCTGTGCCAGACACACATCAATCCCTCCTTCCCTGATGCAGGCTGTACTCAGTATTTATAATGTTCACAGTGGCAGAAAGGACTGAGGGCTCTCCCTGTCCCTTGTCCTGTGATCATTTGGGTGGAAATGAAGCCTGTAGCTCTATTGTGCCAAGAGTACTTACCTGTAAAATTCTAGACGCTTGTAGAAAACTTCTCTGTAGCCAAAAGGGGGTCTCCCAGTGTGGAAAACCAATAAAAGAAAATCACTGGGGAAATAGAGCCATTAAATAAAGCATTCAGATTTTCACAAATTGCATCAGAAGCATTTATATATATTCAAAACTCACAGCAGCTCACAGCAAGAGCCAGACACAACAAGCACCGTGGCAATTTAAAGACACAGTACATGTGTAACAATAGAGAATCACAAAGGCAAAAACCAGTCCACAGTATTGCAGTTAACAGTCACTGCACCAGAATACAAAAGATGTTCAAAGTAAAAGTCTTGATAGTTACACTGAAGACTTTAAAGAACCTTTTTTTAGTACAAATAAAGTATTACAGTTGCCAACTCTCCTGGAGAGGACCAAAGAAGTCTTAAAAGAACCTATTTTCTGGTGTAATCTGCCCCTGTGATTACAATGAGGGCTGTGAGAACTGTGGACTGTTTTTTGCCTTTGTCATTCTCTATCATTACATATGTACTGTATCTTTTTTGCCACTGTGCTTCTTATGTTTGGCTCTTGCCATGAGCTGCTGTGAGTTTTGAATATATATGAATGCTTCTGTTGCAATTTGTGGACGTTTGAATGCTTTATTGAATGGCTTTATTTCCCTAGTGATTTTCTTTTATTGAAAACTTCTCTGTAGCAAGCCTGCTCTGAGGCAGTCCCATGTGTGCCTTCACAGAAGACACCTGAACATCAGTTAAAGGTGAGTGCAACTGCGCTTTCTGGTCAGTTTCAGGATTTTTTCCCCCCAAATGAATGATAAAGATATTTTTGAAGAGGGTGCTAATTGAAAAACAGTTTTCTGCAGAAATGTCAGTAGTGATGTTTAAAGAGGTAATACCCAACATTAATCCTAGAAGGACAAAAATGTTTCGTTTATGTAATATAATTGCCCAAGGTGTTGCTCACTTTCATCATAGTTAGATTATTACTTTACCTACTGACTTCTACAAGCCCTACTCATTCCCACCTAGTGTAGTGTAAAGAAGTAAGAGTGCTAGACTAGGACTGGGGAAAACCAGATTCAAATCTCAATTCAATCCTGAAGTTTAGTGGCTGACCTTGGGCCAATCACTCTCCCTTTATCAGCCTAACATACATTACAGGGTTGTTGGGAAGATAAAAAGTAAGAGGGGAAACATGTGGATGTTGCTCTGAGCTTTTTGGATAGAGAGTGAAACAAAAGGGTTAAAAGATCCTTCAGTAGTTCTTGGATGGACCCAGAGGACCTTTCCACATTCTCATTTTCTTCACTTTTGTATTCTGCTTGCTTCAGGGTTTTCCCCATCCCCCTTCCATGTTGTGTTTTATTACCACTAGTGGTTTATTTGATATTATGTCACTCTGTGTCTAGCATAAAGTGTTGTCATATTGAATCAACCACTATACTGTAGGGGGAGCAAAATATGCAGAACCAAAAAAGCCTCCTGAAACAGCAGGAATGCATAAGCAAGGAAAATGCAAATGTGGGAAAGCCCTGAGTTCTTTCTTTTTAAACTAGCTGGTTTTATTCATTCTATTCCAACAATTTCTTATTCTCAGTTAGAAAGCAGGAGAACGGGATGGAAAAGGCTGACTTCATCCTCCAGATGAAGGCACAACCATCTTATAATGCCAGCATCTTGACTGAGGAGAAATTGTTCAGTTTCAATTGTTGGCTATGTTTTCATCTGAAAAGCAAGGTTCCATTACTTTTCTTTTGCCTCTCCTCTTGAATGAAGTCACAAAATGATCTCAGGATGTGCTGACTATTTCCTCTAAATATTTTACCTCTTCTGAGTCATTAAGGGAGGGTGAGAGATAGTCTTCCACAGCCTCGATGACTGCATCTACAATGTTTCATTTCACTGTTGTGAGGAGCTCCAGTATTTTTTGTGTGCCAACCCTCCTTTTTATCTAAAAGTAGGAAAGTGGCAGAGCATCTGAGGAAATGTCACTTTCTAAAGTCCTCCAATTCAGTATTCTTGCACCTATCTAGCCCTTAGCCCAGGAAATGAAACAAATACAGTGACTGAGAGGCTCATATGGGTGTTAATGCTGTAATGGTTTCTGCTGAAGTGATCACTGAGGCCTCATGAGATGAGCTCATTGGACTCTCATTTATTTTTTAAAAAATTATTCCCTGTAGTTGCTGTGTGGCTGTAGGGAATCTGAGTTCTGTCTGGGAACCTGGACCCAACTTGTTAAAAACCTGGATGTGCTTTTTTTAGCCCTCAGTTATCAGAACAGAACCAGCTTCCTCTTCATTTATTAACACCCATACCAAACATGAATGTTACTTCTAGCAGTCTGAAATGTGTGTCATGAATTGTATTAAAATTGTAGGCTGCTGTATTGTCCATTAGAAAAGTTGTAAAATGTTTATTTATACATTCTGATACTGCTGTTCTGCACAATATGCATACTGCACAGTATGCATGCTCAAAGCAATTTACAGTGATATATGGTACAGGAAAATAAAGGAAAGCTGTTCTTTTTCCAGGCATTAGGGTTCACTATTGCTTCAGAGTTTATAATGCTGAACAGGGCCTTCCAGCAAACAGCCATAGGCCAAAGTCTTTTTGACTCTGACCTTCTGATGTGCAAAATGCCTGTGCCTCTGACATGGTCTTGACTTTTCGAGTTACCTGGAAAGGGGAGGGACAGATGCTCAGCAGATCTTTCTTATATGGGTCATGTTCCCAAACCCTTTTTATTTGCAGCAACTGAAACATTACTAATGAGCAAGCTTTCAAGTTTTATAGTACTGTATCTTTATAAGCAAGGGAGGGTTTATTTATTCAGAGGCGCAAAAATACCCTCATTTTCCATCAGCCTATGCAGCCATATGTTTCTTTCCTTCTGCCTTTTAGGATCTGTCTTTATGAATATGAAGGAGAAAAAAGATACAGAATCACAGAATCATAGAATCATAGAGTTGGAAGGGACCTCTAGGATCATCTAGTCCAACCCCCTGCACAATGCAGGAAACTCACAAACACTTCCCCCTAAATTCACAGGATCTTCATTGCTGTCAGATGGCCATCTAGCCTCTGTTTAAAAACCTCCAAGGAAGGCGAACCCACCACCTCCCGAGGAAGCCTGTTCCACTGAGGAATCGTTCTGACGGTCAGGAAGTTCTTCCTAATGTTGAGCCGAAAACTCTTTTGATTTAATTTCACCTCATTGGTTCTGGTCCTACCTTCCGGGGCCACAGAAAACAATTCCACACCATCCTCTATATGATAGCCCTTCAAGTACTTGAAGATGGTGATCATATCACCTCTCAGCCGCTTCCTCTCCAGTCTTTTACTTATGAAATAAGTAAAGGCTCAACACTAGCAAAGGTCTTACTTGTGTAAAATGTAGATGAGGCATCCTTCTAAATAAATGATAAACATTTGAAATAATATATTGTTGCTTGAGTTTTTGTATGTGATGGGATACATAGGGATGACTTTAAATTTGAAAACACTCTAAATAGTTATTACTGAAACTACTTGTGTTTTTTTCTGTTTTGTTAGGATCTCAGCAGCAAGGACATGAAGAAAGATCTATACATTGTTGCTCATGTAATCCGGATAGGTACAGTATCTTTTATTGAATAGTTTGGATATTAACTCAATCAATTCAAAGAGTATTTCTGTATATTTTGTACTGTTTTGTATATCAGTGGGAAGGGGAAGGGCTATGACTTGGTTATAGATAGGGATGTGTGTTCAGTATAAACCGAACCAAATAAATAGCAGGAAAATACCTTATTGGCTTTCATTTGGGCTCAGCTTTCATAATGGTTGAGGAAATCCTGTTACGCTGAATCTGAAGAAATGCATTTGCATATGAAAGCCTATACCTTGAATAAAATTTTCTTGCCACTAGATTCAAATTTCATTCTTTTGTCTTTTCAGTAACTCCTTTGGGGGGTATTTTTTGTATATTTTGTGTGTGTGTGTGCACACCTGCGCCTGGAAGTCATGTCGACCTCTAGTGACTGATTCCTACTAGGGGCCTGGAGGATATTCAGAGAGGTGGATGAGTAGAGCCTGCCCCTGTCCTCTTGACTGGGTATTTTAAGGAAGTCTCCCATCTAAGTACTAACCACAGTTGACCCTGCTTAGCTTCTGTGATCTGATAAGATCGGGCTTGCCTGGGCTATCCAGGTCAGGGCTCTTCTCAGTAACTCTTGTTTTCCAGTGACTCTTGTCTTCTCTTGTCTTCTTATAGTAATTGTATGATTAATTTTTACATGCTTGTACTTCTTAATGAGCACTGAAGTGATGCTCATTAAGAAGTATAGTTACGTAAAAATTAAGTATACAATCACTTTAAAATAAGTGCTAAAATTATTAAAGATCCTAACATTGCTTAATTATTATAGTGAATAATAATTTTAAATCGAACTAGATTTCAGTTTCTATAGCACTGCTTTTAGGAATTATAGAAAAGTCCAAGTCACAGACACCCAGAAACTCACCTAATCTTCTTCTGATACATCCATCCAGAGAAATTTGATTTGCTTATCATATTAGTGCATATTTGTTGAAACATATCAATCTTATATTTCTCTAAACTTCTATTATAAGCATGTGATCTAGATAGGTGATGGTTCTTGACTAAATATGAGATAATCACCAGAAGGTCAAATGAGCCAATCAGTAGGTGTGTCAAGACCCAGACCTGGGAGTCACCACTCTTTTGACTAAGCTGTGAGATGTTGTGAGCAAAAATTCTACTCAGTGACCCAAAAGAGCCACTGGTATTAAAGTTGTGAGCAAACCTACATTTGCCTTTTGAATAGGGTTACCAGATGTCCTCTTTTTAGCTGTCCATTGCTATTATTTAACCTAAATAAATTAATTAAAATTGTTATTTAAAACAATGAAGGTTAGGAATATATCTAGTTAGTAATCATCACTGCTTAAATAGTAGGGGTGTTTAAAATTAGATTTGTCATACTGATCAGTTGTTCAAAGTAGTCGTTTGGGAAATATGTGTCCCTTTTTTGCTTTTCAGAGTATGGTAACCCTATTCATGTGCCTAGCCATGCTGGTCTGAAGCAACAGAACAAAGTTGGAGTCCAGTGGCACCTTTAATACCAACAAAGTTTAATTATGGGTATAAGCTTTCATGTGCATTCACATGTTTCTGAAGAAATGTGAAAACCAATAACCAGAATTAAACTTTGTTGGTCTTAAAGGTGCAACAAAGGTCCCACTGGTCTTAAACTTCGTCTCTTTAACGTGCAATATCCTTTACATCCGAGCCCAGTACAAAAACAGCCAAGCTAAACTGGTCCCCCTCACTCTCCTCTGCTTAGTCCAGGTTCCCAAGTCAAAGCATTAAGCAGTATAAGTAAGCCAAGCATGGAAAAAAGGAATGTGTGCAATCTACCACACCAATATGGTTAAAGTTTCGTACCCATGCATTCTCAGACTAACACTGGAAGCAGTGAAGAGGGAAAGCAAAATAACTTATCCTCCCACCCCCGAATCATCACTCACTCCCACAGCCCTCCCATCTCTCTGGAGCCAGTTTTGCCATTTGATCCCAGAGTCTAACAGATATCCCTGCCTTCTCCCTTGAGTTATTAATGAACAAAAATGACTACAGCTATTACTGACATGATTTGGTAATATAAAAATACCTTAGGGACCACCTTTCCCCGTATATGCCCCAGCGAGCACTTCGGTCTGGGTCTCAAAACCTGTTGACAGTTCCCAACGTCAGGGAAGTTAGGCTTCAGTCAACTAGAGCCGGGGGCTTTTCCGTTGCTGCCCCTAGCTGGTGGAATGAGTTGCCGGAGGAGGTTAAGGCCCTGTGAGCTTCCACAGTTCCATAGGGCCTGCAAAATGGCACTCTTCCACCATGCTTTCCCATAATGGTAACTTCTACAGCAGTGGATTAGGCTCATAAACCAGGAACTTAAACATCACTCTGGATTTCTTACCATGCTATGGCAATCTCGGGTCCCTTTGGAACACCTAATACCGACCATCCAGTTATATTGCTACCATCGAAATCTTAACTGTTTATATGAACTATTGTACTAGCACCTATTGATATTCATGTTTTAATCATTGTTTTTATGTTTTATCGCTGCTTTATCTGGTTCGGTCATTGTTTGACCCCAACCTGTGAGCCGCCCTGAGCCTGCCTTCGGTGGGGAGGGTGGGATATAAATTAAATATAAATAAATAAATAAAAAGAAAAGGCTACTTTTTAACAGCAGCCCTGCCCAGAATGTAATATCTGGATTCCAAAATGCCCTTTATAAGAGATGTTATAAGCAAACTTCGCAATTGTGACACAAGAGCACAAAATCTTTGACAGACTTAGAAGCACACTCTTTGTTTTCAAAGAGAAAGGAGCCAAGTGTTTGTAGTGTTATCAATGCTAGTTATATATTTTTAATAAATGATCTGCAGAGGTGAAGCAGTAAGGTAGCAATTTGCCCTCCAGAAAGGCAGCAAGTTGTTCTAAAGCCGCACTTTATATCTGGGAAAGAGAGATAGACCTATGCCCTGTCTATCCCTGTCCCATCATCTGTTGCCTCTGGCTGTGCAAGTCCAGCTTGTCACCTGACTCCCTCTATCCCCCAACACATGATTGCAGACACCAGGAGCTGCATGGTCCCTGTGGTGGACCAAAAATAGCTGCACTAAACCCTAAAAATAGATGCAGTAGTGCACTCTAGTGCAGCTTAGCAGAGGCACTAGCCAGCAGTGTTCAGATTTGTGAGTCCTTGAAGCTAGTGCACACAAGAAACCAGACCTTTTCATAAAAGAATAAGGAATAGGTTTATTTAACAGCAATAGACAGCACAGTCTGTTTAATCAAATAGCACCAAAATATCAGAGCTGACTTCCCTGACATAAATCTGACAGATGGCACAGCTGCAGAATTTCAATGGCTTTTGTGTCCTTCCATTAATTCAGCATAGTCCATGCTGCTGTCTAATAGTTCTAGTAAGTCAGTGACACCCCTCTCCCCCCCCCCCCCCCAGATCTCTAGCTCAATTGTAGCTTTTGGCCCTCTTGTTCCAGATGACATTTCAAATCCAACCAGAGCCCATATTCATGGGAATTCTCCGTAAAATTACATCATTGTTCCTACTCCCGCCTCCCCTTTCATAGTTTTTTTAAAAAAAACCTACTTACCATCTTCTTGGCTCCGGCCTTGAAGGAGTTAAGAGTCTGTGGATGCAACAGCTGGAACAGATTAATCTTAACCCTTGAGAAGAGACAAGGTTCTTAGCTTGACAAGGTGCATATGAGTTACATCTGATAAAGCAAAATAAGATCAATCTTAACTCTTACCTCTATTAAAAAGCAATTAACCTAACTTTTTGTAATTGTTTCAATAACTGTCAAAGATTAAAGTAACTTTAAGAATACAGAGTTTACTATATTTGAAGAGTGTGTGCACTCTTGGTTAACATGCAAAATCAGCAAGGAAAAAGCTGGTGAGGTAACCAAATACTGCTACGACAAGGCTCCCTAGAAAAGACAATAATGCTAGGAAAAGTTGAAGACAGTAGGATAAGAGGAAGACCCAGCATGAGATGGATTGACTTGATAAAGGAAGTCACAGCCCTTAGTTTGCATGAGCTGATCAAGGCTGTTAACAATAGGACATTTTGATTGACATTAATTCATAGGGTTGCCATAAATTGGAAACAACTTGATGGTGCTGAACACACAGACACATATTCAGAGACATCTACAGTAACCTTTCTCTTCAGGGTTTTTGTTTGGGGGGGGGGTGGATCTGCAAGTTAATCTGCAAGTTTAAAAGAAATATGACACAACTATTCATAACTTTGCTCATAACCAAGTTACATGTCTCTTGCTTTCAACTTCTTGATTTGAAGTGGAGAGGGCATTCTGTTGGGACAATAAGGGAGGATCCAGTCCCTGAGTGGCCTAACTATAGGGAGAACCTATACAGATGATATAGTTCTGGATATTTTGAGATTGGGAGGCATCTAGTTTGTGCAAGAGACCTAAATGATATCAATTTGCATCAAATGTGAAAAAGTAATGCTTGTGTATTTCTTATTTATATTTTTTATATTTGTTTTTAATACAGTGATTTTGTTCATTAAGGAAAGGGGTTGGGGAGGATGTTAAAATTGTCACTGAAGGAATATAATGAATTATGTTTGTAATTTTGGGGTGGTCCTGTGTCATCTCTTTACTTGGGATTTCAAGTGGAGGAGATAAATATTTTTAACAGGATCAGAAACTATAAACCGTTTATCTCTGTTACCTTGTTGAAGGAACATATAATGTGGGTCCAAGATGTGTCCTTGTTAGAAATTGTTCTTACATTCTTTTAGGCTTGCCTTCTGCTTAGAAAATCCTTTATAATAAGGGTTAATGTGTTTTCTTGTGGATATCAAATCTTTCTCAAAGCAAGCACTCTAGTATTAGGACCTATAGGCTCAATCCTATCAATTTCTGCAAGTGGGTCATAGCATTAAGAATACCAGTTGCAATCATTCTTGTATTCTCCAGGGACCATCAGTGAAATTAATTTGTGGAGCCAGCTGTCATCTCTTCTGAAGGAAACATTTTTTAAATAGAGAAAATAATCCATGATTTTTTAATTTTAGGGTTTTGTTTTTTTAAAAAATTAAGGGTACGTCTAACTTGCAAAATTGACACAGGAAAACATTCCAAAGTTGGGGAAGAAGTTACTAAATTTGATGTAACTGTATCTCTTAGAGAAACTTCACAAATGATGGCACAATATTTATAATTTTACCTTTTGTGTTATAGAGGTTAAAGGTATAGAATCATAGAGTTGGAAGGCACTTCCAGGGTCATCTAGTCCAACCCCCTGCACAATGTAGAAAATTCACAAATACCTCCCCTCCCACTACCTCAGTGACCCCTGCTCCATGCCCAGTAGATGGCAAAAAAACCCTGGCCAAACTGACCTGGAGAAAATTGCTTCCTGACCCGAAAGTGGTGATCAGCATTTCCCTGGGCGTGTAAGAACGGACCACAAGAACAAGCACTGATACAACCCTTCCCGCCCTCCCTCATGATCTGCCTAAGTTCATAGAATCAGCATTGCTGTCAGATGGCCATCTAGCCTCTATGTAAAAAACCTCCGAAGAAGGAGAGCCCACCATGACCCGAGGAAGCTTGCTTCACTGAAGAACCACTCTGTCGGAAAGTTCTTTCTAATGTTTGCTAAAAATTCTTTTGATTTAATTTTAACCCATTGGTTCTGGTATAACCTTCTGGGGCAACAGGAAACAACTTCACACCATCCTCTATATGATAGCCCTTCAAGTACTTGATGATGGTGATCATATCACCTCTCAGCCGCCTCCTCTCCAGGCTCAACATATCCACCTCTTTCAACCTTGCCTCATAGGACTTGGTCCCCAGACCCCTCACCATCTTCATTACAATCCTCTGGACATGGTCCAGCTTGTCTGTATCCTTCTTAAACTGTGGTGCCCAAAACTGAACACAATTCACCAGGTGAGGTCTAACCAGAGCAGAGTAAAGTGATACCACCATTTTGCATGATCTGGACACTATACTTTTGTTGATACAAGCCATTTGCTTTTTTAGATACCACATTCAGTGTACAGTCCACTAAATCCCCTAGATCCTTTTCGTACATACTACTGCCAAGACAAGTCTCCCACATCCTATAATCATTCATTTGATTTTTCCTACTTAAATGCAAAACTTTACATTTATCCATGTTAAAATTCATTTTATTTGTTTTAGCCCCAGTTTTCCAGCCTATCAAGATCATCCTGACTCTTTCTTCTAGTGTATTTGCTACCCTCCCAATTTTGTATCATTTACAAATCTAATAAGCATTCCCTCTGTTCCTTCATCCAAATCATTTATAAGAATATTGAACAAAACAGGTCCCAGGACAAATCGCTGAGGCACTCCATTTGTCACTCCTCTCCAAGAGGATGAGGAAGTATTCACAAGCATTCTTTGGGTGCACTCTGTCAACCAGTTACAGATCCACCCAACAGTAACAGGATCCAAACCACGTTTTATCACTTTATCAACAAGAATGTTTTGTGAAACCTTATCACAAACCTTACTGAAAGCAAGATAAACGGTGTCTACAGCATTTCCCTGATCAAACAAGGTAGTAACTTAAAACAAAAAAAGGAGATCAGGTTAGTCTGAAAAGAATTGTTCTTGAGAATCCCATGATGGCTTTTAGTAATCACAGCTATCCTTTTCAAATGCTCAAGGACTGACTGTTTGATGATTTATTCTAAAACTTTTCCAAGTATAGATATCAAGCTGATGAGTCTTCTTTTTCCCCCTTCTTGAAGATGGTGATGCTTTCATAGTGTAATATGTGCCAGACTGTGGACTGTGTTTGTGCCAGAGAAACTAAGGCCATGTTTTATGGCAACTGAACTGACAAAGCTCTTAATGTAACTGAAATGTTTTGTGGTACCTTAAATATATTATGGCATAAGCTTTTAAATACAGCCAGTTTGGTGTAGTGGTTAAGCGCGTGGACTCTTATCTGGGAGAACCAGGCTTGATTCCCCACTCCTCCACTTGCAGCTGCTGGAATGGCCTTAGGTTAGCCATAGCTCTGGCAGAAGTTGTCCTTGAAAGGGCAGCTGCTGTGAGAGCCCTCTCAGCCCCACCCACCTCACAGGGTGTCTTTTGTGGGGGTAGAAGATATAGGAGATTGTAAGCTGGTCTGAGTCTCTGATTCAGAGAGAAAGGCAGGGTATAAATCTGCAATTCTTCTTCTTCTCCTAATGCTTACTTTATCATACTTCTACCGAAGTAAACTGTGGCTCACAAAAACTTCTGTCATAATAAATTTATTAGTTTTATGCTGCAAGACTCTTGTTTGGCTGCAGCAAGCTAACATGACTATCCGTTTGCAATTAGCACTTTATTTACTTTGTCTTAGCCACATATGTATTAGCAGATCAAGGTTAATTTTTATATTTGTTTTATTCCAAGTACATTCATTCATGCACAATAGATGTTTAGGAGACTAAAAGCTAAATTGTAATTCTAATAACTCTTTCTTTTTAGGACGCATGTTATTAAATGATTCAAGGAAGGGTCCTTCTCATCTGCATTATCGGCGTCCATATGGTTGTGCAGTATTAAGTATCATGGATGTAATTCCATCAATATCTGAATTAAAAGAAGAAAAAGATTTTGTTCTCAAAGTTTACACGTAAGTGATTTATTATGTCAATAGAGGGTAAACTGCACTAAATATATGAGTGAAATTGTCTTGGCCTAAGACGAGCTGTGCTGCAGAGTCATTCACACAGTAAAGGTGTTTTTGTATCTTTGACACATTTTGCCAATTGATTTTCCTTTTATTTTCTCCAAGTAACTGATGGGATTTCCTTCAGGAGTGTGCATATGTATCTCTTATACTCATTGTCCTACCTTCTAATTTGTTTGCTACTGTTTGGCAATGGTAATACGCAGTTCTTCAAATAAACACTGTGACTTGACAGTTCTGTAGGAAAACAAAGTGCAGGGTAGGAAAAACAGCTGCCACTGATATTTTTCGGCAGCTTGAGAGCCCCATTTGTAATCACTTTCATAGTTGTGGTTCCCTGTTGACTATATGTGAGCCAAGCTATTTATAAGCTTACTTAGTATAAGATCTCTGGTTAGGATTTATAGACTTCCGTATTATTATTATTGATGATACAGATGCTATGTTTGACTTTTCAAATTTTGAAAATTGAATAAAATACTGTCCCCCAAATTAGGGTGGGTTCCCTGAGAGAGAAGGCAGCAGTATATGGCAAAGAAAAGCAGCAGTGGGTGTAGAGAGAGCTGAATGACGCTGCCACCACTCTTGACTCCAGCTGCAATGGTGTAGCTGTGAGTGAAGCAGCAGGTGAGGAAAAATCACCTTCCTCTATGCTCCTGAGGCTATTTTGTAATGCATTTAGCCGCAGGAAAGTGTTCAGTACCCATGAGTTCAGGGGGTGTTTTGCTGAACTGAGGTTTTCCCATGCTGTATGTTACAGGATATAGGTAAGAGTAAGCATGAATAAAGGTAAAGGTCCCCTGTGCAAGTACCAGTGGTTTCTGACTCTGGCGTGATGTTGCTTTCACAACGTTTTCACGGCAGACTTTTTACGGGGTGGTTTGCCATTGCCTTCTCCAGTCATCTACACTTCCCCCCCAGCAAGCTGGGTACTCATTTTACTGACCTTGGAAGGATGGAAGGCTGAGTCAGCCTGGAGCTGGCTACCTGAACCAGCTTCTGGAAGCTTATAGATTAGAAATAGCTGCAAGGACAATAGGGGATAGTGATCAGGCAAGGAAGTGTTGTACAAGCAGAAAGGAGAAGAAAAGGGGAGAGAGCAGCATAACACCAAATAAGAAAGGTATTTGGATGGGACTGTGTAACGTTTGTGAGAGTCTTTTCAGCTGAGCTTTTAACTTATTTGATTCGTCTTCAAGGCTTTTGTACAGTCCCACATGGGACTGCACATGCACAAGCCTGCCACAGAGGAAAACTCTGTAAAGAACTTTCTAGGTTATGAGAGTGCTCCCTCCCTCCTGGAGACAGTGTTTCTCTTTCAAACTGGCCACATGACTTGGAGAGGGAGAGCAATCTTCCCTCAGTCTTTTCTTTGCCATCTTGAAGAAAAGATCTCTGTGAGAGCTGTGAGTCTTTGGCCCTCTTCACTCTCCTTTTAATCCATATTCACTGTGGTCTCCTCTAAGCAATTCTGCACTAAAATTGAATTCAACGTTCTTTTATTCCAGGTTTTTTTCCATTCTGCATTGCGTTACCTCCCTTTAGTGATCAGCCTGGTTTCAGCTCACTGTTGCCCTGGGTTTTTTGGATGCTGTTTTGTCATGGACTTAGTCATCTTGAATCTAATACTGAAAAAAAAATCCAGAGTGAATGGTAAATGCAGAAAGGGACTTCGTTTTGATTTTCTCAAGAAAATTTTGGCTCTTTCATTCCTCAGTTCAAGAAAGATGACCTTATTTTTTTAAAAAAATGTGTTGACTGTGGCACAAAAATGGTCAGTCTGATTATTACAACTTGTGCCTATTATGTATGGGCAGGACCCATAATACCACTGCTGTCAGTTTACTCCAAAGACTGGGCCGTGAGAGAGTGCAAAGACTAAAAGCCACCCTTTGAGAGAAGGCTGCTGCTTGAAAGGCACTTGGTGTAATTAGTAGACTGATCAAAGCCACCAAGTAATACACCATCTTTCAGTTTGCAAAAATATATTACAAGGATTGTGTACAACACATAATAAACAATACAATAATGATTGAGGCCGGCAGTGCTAGGGCCTTTTAAAATGACAGAAACCCCAAGGGGGCCAAAAATCCTGTCCCCAAATGAATATATTTAAGTCCAAACTTGGAAATAGTCCACCCACCCAAGGTGGGTGCTCCTGAGGAATGTAGCTTCAACGCAGCCACTTTCTTCAAAATACGTCTCTAGATTTTGATGACGTTTCAATTCCTTCTTCAGTTTAACAGGCTCAGTTCTTTAGGTACCCCATTCTACATTCTCTAATCACAGCATTAAGCTTCCCATTTCAGTATGAACATTGGGTTCTTTTCGAACGTCATCAAAATCTGGAGCGAGATCTGGAGCACCCATCTTGTGAATTTTCAGTTGGACTGTTTCCAAGTTTGGACTTATATCTATTCATTTGGGGATGGGGTTTTTGGCCCCCTTGGGGTTTCTGTTACTTTAAAAGGCCCTAGCAACGTCGGCCTCTATCGTTATTGTATTGTTTATTATGTGTTGTACACAATTCTTGTACTATATTTTTGCAGACTGAAAGACGGTGTATTACTTGGTGGCTTTGATCCGTCTACCCTTTGAGAGAAGGCTCAGGGGGCACAAAATCACCCTTATCCAAGGGATGCCAACTTTCTCTGGAAAAAACAGCCCGAACACCCTGGCTCTGATATCCATCAGATCCAAACACCGTGTCTGCTGACGTCGATGGGTGCTCAAAAGTCCTTGACTTTATTGGAGCAATATGAACCCAACTCTGAAGAGGTTAAAGGCTGCAGGTCATTGACTCTGAGGCCTTATCCATCACACCCCCTGAGGAGACAGTGAAATCTCATTCTCTAGTGTCACCTATGGAGGACCTGCAGATGTACACTGAGCAACTGTTGTGCATGGCAGAAGACTGGACTGGATCTCGATGTTGTGTTGTTGGATCCAAAGCCATGGTATCCAATTTTACAAGTCCTCTATACTGACAACATTGGTCTGCTTACATTCCTCATGCTCCAGGGATTCCTGGACATGGCCAAAGATGTTTGGTCCAAGCCTTCCTCCACACTTCCCATGGCCAAGAAGCTTGACAGCCTCTACAAATTGAAATAAGATGGCTGTAAGTTTCTAATGTATCATCTCCCAATAAACTCACTGATCGCAGAGGTTGTGCTATCTAGGCAACATGTGGTTGGACAAAGAAGGTCACAAACTAGATGGCATAACAAATTACTCATCAGAGATGATGGGCCTGATGGTAGCCATGTTTATGGCCGTTGCAGGGAGGTATCATGATTCTCTGGGAGCGCACGTCTCAGTATCTGGGTATCTTTCCCAAAGATAAGAAGGCTTTAGTTGAAGTGATGTATGCAGAAGAGGTTTGTCTAGTCAAACAACAAGTAAAAACATCAAGACACTCCTTTGACTGTGGAAAGAGGTCCCTTTGCTTGCTCTGCTGATGTCTTCAGACTTCAAGCTGCCTTGGTTCTTCTCCCAGATCCATACTCATTTTGAAAGGCTGAGAAACCAGCCACCCAACTTGGACTTTGTCCTTACATGAGGCAGGTAGCACCCAGCCTGAACCCCACCTGTGGTGAAGGTAGTGGCATCTGGCTAATTGGGGCAGCTGCAGGCAGACTGCCTGTTTCTTCTTGGCTATTTTTCTCTACCCATCTGCCCTGCCTCCTAACATGAATGTCAAAACAGCTCTGGAAAGGGCCCTGCCTCCTCCTCATGCCTTTTACTAACAGAAACAAAGGCTTCAGGGCTGTGTGATTGTCTAGGACTACTATAGTGAGCAGCCATTTCTTAAAGCTGCTTGTGTTAGTTTGTGATTTTAAAATCTACAATGCATTTATTTAGTTTTCAATTTTTTCTTGTAAATCTGGGGCATTTTTCAGGTTAGTAGAAAGATCTGTCTTGTCTGTTCAATGCTCCAGTCTCCAGTTTTTAAAATAAGTATTCTTTAGTTTCATCATTACAGGCTTTCCAAGTCACTTTGATAAGTTGATTATGTAAACAAGGGAAAAGTTGAAAATGTATTGTACTGTTATTGATCTATGGATTGATAGGTCTTCTATGAAAAGCACAGTTCTCTTAAGAGACCCACCAAACAGAGATGGCAGACAGACAGCCATGAGGTCAAACAAATTAAACTGTTCAGATATTTAGAAGTAGTGTTCCAGTTGTCTGGGTTATGGGGAGCTCAGCTTTCCCATGCAGCTGAGTCTATCAAAAAAGCAGCAACAGCAACTTTATTGTGTACCATACACAATAAACATCTTCCAGGGCAAGGTGATACCACACCTTATGTATGGTTTGCAGTTATGTCTGCACAGAGACTTTTGAAAACTAGAAGCAACTCAGTCCAAATTTCTTAGATCCTTATTTGGTGTATCTTGCTATGTATCTAATGCCCTACTTAAAATGGACATAGGGTTGGTCCCACTCAAAGCCTGGCTCCAAGATATATGGTGTTGGCTCAGGTTAATCTCCACACACACACCCAATTAACTTTGGTGATCCTTTTAGATAATTTCCACTCTGGGTGGGTGAGACCAGTAGAGGACAAATTACACCTATACAGTTTCTCCAGCCTTACAGCATGTTGGGTACTTGGAAGCCAGAGCAATGATTAAACAGAGAATATGGGACACAACTTTCCAAGTTGACAGATCATGAGCCTATTCTATTCTAGCCTTGGGGAACAGTGACCAATATTTTATTCCACCAGATTACCTCTACACATTAGAATTCTCGAAATATTGTAAAGCTTTCACCTTGGCTCATTTTAATGTCCTCCCCTCTGCCCTTCTTGAAGTGAGATATGTACCTACCCCATACGCACAACATCTCCGTCCGCGTCTTTCTGCTATGATAGAAACCAGCAAATATGACCTTCTATACTAGAGGTGTTGAACTCATTTGTCATGAGGGCTGGATCAGACATAAATGAGACCTTGTTGGGCCATGCCATGCCATGTTGGGCTGAGCTATGTGTGTACCTATTTAAGATTAGGTAGCTGAGATATTAACTTTGTAAAGGACACAGACAAACACAATTAAAGATTTTTTTTTTTAAAAAAACCCTTTAAATAAAACATGCTTAAAACATTAGCACTTGTTGGTCTTAAAGGTGCATTCTTTGTATTTCTCCCATGGGATCCAGGGAACTAGGCAAAGGAAGCTCTGGCTCTTTCCTTCCTTCCCCAGGGGACCAGAAGGGGGAGCAGCCTCAGTCAGTAGAAGAAAAAGAGGCTTGGCTCAGTAGCTCTGCTGTGTGATTGAAAGAGCCTGGCAAAGCAAACACTTCCTCCCCCCCTTCCTCCCCAAGGAAGGAGCCTCAGCCAATTGAGAAAATAGAGACTTTGCTCTGTAACTCCTGTGTGATTGAGCAAGCCTGCAAGAGAGAGGAAGAAGAAAGCAGAGGACAGCCAGTTGCTCGGGGGCCTGATTCGGCCCCAGGCTGCATGTTTGACATCCCTGTTCTATACTGCCTGTTTTACAAACATTCAGAAATATGTACATCACTCCAATTACATCCAAATACTTACACAGAACCAGTGATTTTTATGTTTCTCTTTGTTGAATATTTTGAAGTATCTACCTTTATGGTAGCAAGATTTTGCACACTGGCATGCTCAATAAGGAAACAGTTGGTTTAGTATTTTAATAATTTTATCGTTAATTGTAGAAATCCTCTATAGAACATCTCTATGTATTCACTGTGGGGTTTTCAAATAGCAGATTTTGGATCATAATAAACTATGTATGTATAAAAAGCACAAGTATACAGGTTCCTTCTAACCTTTTTTTTTTTTTTTTTTGCACCATGCGGAAAACTTATAGAGCTGTCTTATAATGTCAGATCACTGGCTCATCTAGTCCTGTATTGTCTCCTCTCACTGTCAGCAGTTTTCTAGATCTTGGGCAACAGTTTTCCAGTCCTGCTTCTTGAGATAGTTTAACTAAAAGTGACAGGAATTATACCTATAATCATATGCATGCAAAGTGTGTGTTGGATAGCTTTGAATATGTCTTTGCAAGGGAAGGCTTGAGGACAGAATGTGTACTGCTTTCCATGCTTATGCTAAAGGGCCTGGGACGCTTTCCCCTACACAGCTGGTGAGTCGATAGGTGGATGCCAGCTCCTATCCAGTATATCCAGTATTCCATAAGTTAAGTAAGCTTGATGGATAAGATAAGAAATAGCACACACTTTGCAGAAGCAGATGAAATTTGGTAATTTAAAATTTTCTGGCTTTTTCTATGTTGTATAGCTACAGATGCAATATAGGTTTTTTGCCAGTGCTGTGCTACTTCAGTGTTTGCTGAGGTCAGCCCTGTAGTCACATCTGTTGGTTTGGGTCTTATACCAATACCTTTGCTTTGGTCAATGTGTGTTTCTTTCTCAAAGCTGTGGAGGTGGTCCTCCACTGTGAAATTTGCTTCCTTCTGCTTTCTCTAGTCTGGTGTTTTTTCAGGAAATGCTAAGGTGCCTAGTATAAGAGGAATGGGCCCTGCAGTGGAGGACCACTTCCAAAACACTTGGAAAGAAACAAACATGGAACAATGGTATGGGTTCCAGGCATCTATATTTAGTTATAAAATGTGATATTATGTATACCTAGCAAATAACTATTGTCCAGTATGGGATAGTGTTTTTAGATATCCCCCACATTTCCCATATCACAGCATTTTACCCTTGATGTGATACTTCCGATATGTTAGTGTATGCTGCCCAAGCAAGTAATGTTTAAAAGAGGGAAGTACATCTCTAGGCAAACAGATCACCAAGGTGCTATCAGCATTTGAGTGCCAATAGAATGTCAGAGGTTCTTAATTTGGTAAGACCTATCTATTTTATATACCATTTTAGATTTCACTGCTCTTAAACAGAATTGTGTGGGATTTTTTTTCCAAACTTACAAATGGTATTTTCCCTTTGTTTTGTGAGTTGTGAACACATTCACTTAAATCTATGTAAAGCAACAGGTAAAGTTGGTTATATTTTTGTAGGTGCAACAATGAGAATGAATGGTATCAGATCCATGAAAACATCATTCGCAAGTCCAGCACCAAATATACAGCACCCAGCTCAAACTATGGTAATATCTAATTTTGCCTATATTAAAAACTTGCATAGTTTCTCTGTGAATTGGATGTACAGCAGAATACGTTTGTTTCTGGACTTTTAATTGTATGTCAAGGTCATAGCCTGTACATAGTTTTTGCTTTTGAAAAGTTACATTTTCAAACATCTCAAAAGCTTTTCATTTAGTTCATTGGAGCACCAGAATGGCCAGTCTAGATGTAATTATGTCTTCATGGCCACTGCAGGGATACAGCCATGTTATACTGATTTTAAAATGCCATAAGTGTGGCAGGCTCAGGTTCTCTTGCCCCCCCCCCCCCTAGCACCTTATCAAGTACCACAGTGACTGCACCCCCCCCACGGCTGTTTTGGGTCTTGAAAATGCATGGGGGTGGGGGACAGAGTGCTACACTGTAGGCTCAATCAGCATCCAGCCCTCAGAATCGCTTTAAAATGACAGCAGTGCCCTCATGGCAGCAATAGGATGCCACTACATATAGTTTTGCCATTACAGTGCAGTCCTAAACATAGTTATGTGTGTCTAAGCCCATTGACTTAAATGGTGTAAGATTTTATTTATTTATTTATTATTTGGATTTGTGAATTGCCTAATCCCTGAGTACTCATACTGTTAGTCTCAAATAAAAAGAATGTGTGTGACAGTTCTCAGCTACGACTGTTAGAGCATAAAATGGGTTCCCATGAGCATTGTCTCCAACTGTGCGTATAAACACAGCTTTAGAATTTGACTGCATTGCTTTCTTAATACTCAGGGCTACTAAATTTCTCCATCTTCTATGACGGAGTGGGGGAAAAATGCCAGCTCTTCCCTGCACATGATTGAAAAGGGTGAATCTCAAGATTCTGCTTTTATTTCTAAACATACAAACATAATGCATAGCCATCCCCTTTTCAAGATTTACTCAGTTCATTGCTTTTTAAGGCTTTAGTTAAAGGGAGTGTCTAGTATATTTTTAACAAGTGAAATATATTAATCAATAATTATAATCTATCTGTGCATAAAAATGAATTTTGCTCTAAGTTTAGAAGGAGGGAAACAAATAACATGTCATTTATGAGCTTCTATTGGTTTGCAGTTTATAATTCACAGTTATATTGTATGCAACTGCTTAGCATTACATTAAAGGTATAAATTACCACTGGTACAAATGCAAAATGAATGGATATAAAAGTGATCATACATTCTCTCAGAAAGTTATTAGTTCTGAAGACAAAAATACCCATTTAAACGGAAGCAATACAGACCTACCCATGATCAAAGTACTCCCCTATTTTCAGATGATCATCAAGGTGGTTATTGAAGAAATTGGGGGTCTGATTCTTTTTCTTTTCCAGAATTCAATTACCATTATAATAATAAAATAAACATTTATTTTTGAAAACCCATAACAGTAGAATTTTATGATCTCATCTTCATCATGGTCTTTGTGCAGTCCCACACTTGGGTTAGCACCTGCACACAGACTCGACCTCAGAGATATCAGACCTAGTCTCAAATGCTTTTTGACCCACTTTCCCCCTTGTTCTGGGGAGCAGGCATCAATTGCACATACCTGGAGCTGAGGAGAAAAATGCCCTCCCAGTCAGTTCCTGTCAGCCACTGCTAGTAAGTTCCTTTTTGGCCATCACATTGCATCTCATTGCTTTTTCTCTTCTTTGAAGCTTTCCTTTATGCCTCTTCTCTTTGAAATCTTTCACCTCCTCTCTTTGCTTCTTCTCTCCATTGATCTTCTCCTAAAAAAAAAAGTTTCTTCTTAGCTCGTGGGTTTCTTCTCCCCTTCCTCCATCCCCTCCTTTCTCATGGGCTATGGCATATGGAAAAAACAATTTTCTTCCAGAAGCGTAAGGCCAAATTACCATCTTCTGATGGCCACAATTTGTGTCTATTGTGCCTGGGAGAGGGACACTGAGTGGTCTCTTTTAGACATTGTGCCAAGTTTACTAAACAGGCTTGAAAAAACAGGGTAGCTCAACTCCATTGCCTTCTTTTGGAATCCTCCCTCCACCCAGCAATATTTCTAACTCAGGGTGGGCCATCTGATCACACCATGCCTCCACAGTGGCAGCCTCAACCCTGTCTGCCTTGGCTGTCTCAGTGCCAGTTGATACTCCACCTGCCACCTTGAAGCAATTACGCCCAGGACAGCAAGCCATTAGTGTCCCATCTCACTCCCTCTTGGTGCATAGTTAGAGCGGTTTGGGACTTACTTGCTTGAAGACAGCCACAGTTGAACCCGATGATTGGAGCTGAAAGAGTCACACCAATCCCCCACCACCCGAGAGATCTTTTCCCAGGGGCAAGGCAGCATTCTTTGGGCTTGTACGGCGATCGCTGCTGTTACACCTGGGACTCGATCTCACTTTCTTTATTGATGACATCAGAGAGGATCATTGAAGCTATTCCTTGGACATGAGGGCCTCCTCTCAACATTGATCCTGGGCTTGATAACTCCTTTGATGGACTTATTGTGCATGATCCCATTCAACCTCGAGATCTCCTCAGCACTCTTACAGGAGATCTTGCTCTAGGTCCAGAACTCCATGCCACTGCCATCAATCCCTGTTTTATGGCTCATTGTGCTGTGGTTCCTTAGGTCGATATTCCAAGACCTCTCAATCATCCCAGTCATTGGATTTTAGACCATGCTGCTACAACGGAAGCCCATATTGTGGATCTTGTCCCTTGTCCACCATGCGACCTTACAGTTCTGACCCCAGGTTCAAAGCCTGCTTCTGATGGTTCTCTCCAGCAGATTATTGACCTGATCCACAAACCAGTCCTGCCTATCTGGAGATGTGCAGATTTCTTCCTCTGAACCGTCCAGTGTCAGTACCTATCACAAAGGTCACCAACATAGCCCGGCCAGGCAACCTTTGGGTTCAAGTAGGCAGGTTAACAAATTACAAACATCTGGGATACATCTGTCTGCACCTCAACTTTGGTAGCTACCACCAGCCCTCTGTTCTTCCCTCCTGTCAGGAGACAAAGGAACAACTCCAGACCATACCAGGAATGACTAAGAATCCCTCCCTGCAAGGTAGACTCACAGCAGAAACTCAGAAGAGTTAAGTTTCAGTGATAGGTGGTTTTGTCAGCCTAAAGCACTAGAAGATATTGCAAGCTGTGAAGACAGATAACCGGAGTTATGAATGTTAAAATATATTTCATTAAGGTGCAAGTAGTACTTTAATACTTGAAAAATAGTTCAGTGAGGGGAAAATAAGAAAGTGAAATATTAAGGTACTAACTAAAATACTTCAAAAACAATGGTTTACAAATACAAGATGTTACCCTTCCAGTTGCAGGGCTCAAGACAACTCGTCTCCAGAGTTCAGGTGCAAGTGCTGGTTTGGCTTCCGCAAGCTAAGTAAAAAAATGGCTGAAATGAGCCAAGATATGCCAACAGGCCATGACAGTGTACAGGTACCTTCCAGGCTAAAGAATATGTTAGGAGGCTACCTTTACCGCTAAGAGTCTAGGCCTTTGTGCCAGTCAGGGCTTCCAAGCAAGTTTCTATGGTCAAATGTGTTAACCAGTGATTGACCATAAGACCTCATAGTCTCTGGGCACGTGAGAGGGTACCAGAGTCATCTGCAGCCAACTACTGCTCCCCCCTCCAGGTGGCTAATTGTGTGGAATGTACAAAATAGATAAGCGGACAGAGAAGACAAGGCATAGCTGGTGTTGTCACCTCTGCGAGATCACTGTGCACTTCTTCCCAGCAACACAAGATGAATTTCTAGAGGAAAAAATGAACAGGTAAGGCAGGCCACAAGCAGCCTGACCAAACTTTCTGAAACATAATCATTTTGAGTGAATCAAACTTCTTAACAGTACCAATGACTTGGATTTGAACAAGGACAGCGTGTTCCATATATCTCCCAAATCCAGAGTTGCCCACCTGGAGGATTTACATCATATCTTGAGCTCATTAAGCGTATTGCAGAGGCCCCCCAGCTGCAAATGACCAGCAATACACCGAAAGTGACAGATACGGTGTACAAGTTGGTGCAATCCATCTTAACTCCAGCAGCCATTGTACTCATGCTTCTGGTACACTTAGAGGGCTTGAAGGAAGCATGTGAAGGAAGCTGTGGTTGCCCTACATTGACAAGGTACGAAGCCATGTACAAGGTACAGCAGTCAAATGCAAAGTTCTTTTCTCACATCCTTCCCCAAACTTAGTCATAATTCATTCCTCCTTGAAATCCAAACAAGCCAATCCAAACACTGCTCTCTTAGGTAAGGAGGGGAGGAAAATAGATGCCCTGTTCAGAAAAGTATATTCCCTGACAACTATCATGTCGAAAATGCACAATTGGCTCTAGTATTTGACAGCTTATAATTTCCACCTAGCCAACCAGTTCATACCCTTGCTTCCAGACTTCACTCTCCCAGCCGGTAGTTACCTCTACAATAGTAGAGATCTGCAGAGTCTTGAAACAGCAAATTAATGCCATCAAACCCACTGTCACTTGTTTTTCTAATACCCTAGCCGTGGTTATTGCTTTTCACCACCACGCCTGACTCCGATCTGCCTCGCTTCAGCCTGACATGAAGGCCAAGGTTTCCATGCTTTCATTGACAAAACCCATCATAGATGACAGCAGGAAGCATGCTTGGAAACTTGGGGTCGCTCATTACCCAGTGCCAGTTCAAATCAAAGCACTGGAAGACCACCTACCACAAGCATCAGTGCTTCCTGCTAGCAACAGACACCTGGAGAAAGAGTCCTATTCCTCCCAAGCAGTCATATCAACCCAAGCTCAAGCACAATCCTTCATCTAGTAAGGGGCCTGCACAACCATTTAAGAAGCCTCTTTGACTCACTTCACCACCTGGAAGCCTCCTCCACCCACCGTCACCCCACCAGTGGGAACCAGGCAGCGTCCTTCCAACTTGGGATGCTGTCACTCCAGATGCCTGGGTCCTAACTATCATTGGTGGGGTACACCATACAGTTTCATCCCTGTCCCCATCCCACATTTTGTGGCCACACCCCCATCCCACTTTTTTCTGAAAGAAGTATAGACTGTTCTTGCAAAAGAGGCCATTGGCTAGGTGCCCTCCGCTTTATAATGCCAAGAGTTTTATTCTGAGTATTTCATTGTGCCAAAGTGAGACAGGGGCAAATGCCTCATCTTGGACTTGAGAGGTCTCAACCATCACATTATAAAGACAAAATATTGCTTGGTCATTCTACAGACTATTCTTCCATTGCTTCTTGCTAGCACCTGGCCTTCAAGATGCTTATTTTGACCTTCATGACCTTCATTTGACCTTCATGACCTTCATTGACCTCCATTGACCTTCAAGATGCTTATTTTGATATGACCATCAGGCCACAGCATTCCCACTATCTCAGTTTCACAGTAGGAAGACATCATTACCAGTACAGGTTACTCTCCTTCAGAGTGTCAGTCACTCCATGGATCTTCACCAAATGCTGTGGTGGCAACAGCCCTCAGAAAGTGGGGCATATTGATGTACCCGTACATAGACGACTGGCTCTTTGTGGTATGATCCCCCCTCCCAGCAACTCGAGATCAACACTTCAACTGCCCTGTACCTCCAAGCCACCGTAGGCTTATGTGTCAACATGGCCAGCATGCCATCCACCAATGGGCCTATCTCCCTATGGATAGGGCCTCCACCCTGCAATCAATGGCTCAGGATCTGATGGCAACACCAGTTTAGCCAGCAGAGTTGATCCAGCAGCTCCTTGGTCTCATGGCATCAACCATGGTCGTCACCCGTTTGTGAGGTTTTACATGAGACCACTACAACTATAGTTCCTATGCTACTTCATGCCTCAATGCTAGCCTCAGTCAATTGTATTGTCAGTTCCTCTGGCTGTCCTCTCCACACTTCTCTGGTGGGCATCAACCAACAACCTCCTGAGAGGCATGCTGTTCCATCTACTACCCCCCATAAGACTACCTCCCAAAAGAACTTGGGAGGGACGGTGACTCAGTGGTAGAGCATCTGGTTGGTAAGCAAAAGGTCCCAGGATCAATCCCCGGCATCTCCAACTAAAAAGGGTCCAGGCAAGTAGGCGTGAAAAACCTCAGTTTGAGACCCTGGAGATCCATTGCCAGTCTGAGTAGACAATACTGACTTTGATGGACTGAGGATCTGATTCAGTATAAGGCAGCTTCATGTGTTCATATGTTTATATATTCATACTACCCCAGAGGTTGTGCTGTCCACAGATGCCTTGCTCTGGGGTTGAGGAGTCCATTGTGTGGGTCTTCATGCGCAGTGTCAGTGGTTCTTTATGGAATAACACCTTCATATCAACTGCCTTGAGTTTCTGGTGGTGCATTGCAACCTTTCCTGCTGTCACAGAGAGGCTGAGTCATATCAGTTACCACCAGCGATGTGGCAATCATGTATTATACTAAAAAAAATGGGAGCAGTGCCTCAACCAAATTACTCAAGTGTGATTGCCCTGTGGCACTGGTACAGAGAGCACAACATTTTTCTGATTGCTGTTCATGTACCAGGAGTCCAGAATGTTCGGTAGATCTCCTCAGAGAACCAGTTTGGTGTAGTGGTTAAATGTGCGGACTCTTATCTGGGAGAACCAGGTTTGATTCCCCACTCCTCCACTTCCACCTGCTGGAATGGCTTTGGGTTAGCCATAGCTCTGGCAGAGGTTGTCCTTGAAAGGGCAGCTTCTGTGAGAGCCCTCTCAGCCCCACCCACCAGGTTGTCTGTTGTGGGGGAGGAAGGTAAAACGAGATTGTGAGCTGCTCTGAGACTCTGAAATTTAGAGTGGAGGGCGGGATATAAATGCAATATCATCATCTTCTTCTTCTCAGCAGGATCTTGTCAGACAAAAATGAGCGGTTTCTCAACTGGAAGTATGACTCCCATTTTCAGAACCTTCAACTACCCACTGATAGGTGCACTGGCTACCAAGGAGAACATCAAATGCAGTGTTTTTTTTAATGGCAAGGGACCAGTGACCCATGGCATGCTCAGAGACACCTTTCTGCACCAGTGGGCAGGGAATATATTTTATCTATTTTCTCTACCTCCATTGATATAGCGTCTCATTCAGAAGCTCCTTCACGATCAAACTTCATGCATCTTAGTGATTCCTTGATGGGCCAAGCAGCCAGGGTTTCAGCATCTACTACAGTTTTGAAATATGTATTGTCATGTCCCTCTAGTTCCTGACCTTCTGTCACAGCAGCAGGGCAGGGTTCTACACCACAACCCCAGTTTCTTCCATTTAGAATCATAGAGTTGGAATGGACCTCCAGGGTCATCTAGTTCAACCCTCTGCACAATGCAGGAAACTCACAAATATCTCCCCCTAAATTCACAGGATCTTCATTGCTGTCAGATAGCCATCTAGACTCTGTTTAAAAACCTCCAAGGAATGAGAGCCCACCCCCTCCCGAGGAAGCCTGTTCCACTGAGGAACCACTCTAACGGTCAGGAAGTTCTTCCTAATGTTGAGCCGGAAATTCTTTTGATTTAATTTCAACCCATTGGTTCTGGCCCTACCTTCTGGGGCCATAGAAAACAATTCCACATCATCTTCTATATGACAGCTCTTCAAGTACTTGAAGATGGTGATCATTTCACCTCTCAGCCACCTCCTCTCCAGGCTAAACATGCCCAGCTCCTTCAACCTTTCTTCATAGGACTTGGCCTCCAGACCCCTCACCATCTTCGTCGCCCTCCTCTGAACCCGTTCCAGTTTGTCTATACCCTTCTTAAAATGTGGTGCTCAGAACTGAACACAATACTCCAGAGCAGAGTAAAGCGATATCATCACTTCATGTGATCTGGACACTATACTTCTGTTGATACCGCCCAAAATTGCATTTACCTTTTTAGCCACCACATCATACTGTTGACTCATATTCAGCGTATAGTCCACAAAGACCCCGAGATTCTTTTCACACATACTACTGCTAAGACAAGTCTCCCCCTTCCTATAACCATGCATTGGATTTTTCCTACCTAATTGCAGAACTGTACATTTATCCCTGTTAAAATTCATTTATTGGTTTTAGCCCAGTTTTCAAGCCTGTCATCCTGTATCCTTTTTCTGTCTTCTACTGTATTTGCAACCCCTCCCAATTTAGTATCAACCGCAAATTTAATAAGCATTTCCTCTATTCCTTCATCCAAATCATTGATAAAGATGTTGAGCAAAACAGGTTCCAGGACAGATCCTTGAGGCACTGCACTTGTCACTTCTCTCCAAGAGGATGAGGAACCATTCACAAGCACTCTTTGGGTGTGATCTGTCAACCAGTTACAGATCCACCTAACGGTAACAGGATCCAAACCACATTTCACCAACTTGTCAACAAGGATAGTATGTGGAACCTTATCAAAAGCCTTACTGAAATCAAGATAAACTATGTCTACAGCATTTCCCCAATCCAGCAAGGTAGTCACTTTCTCCAAAGAAGAGATCTGACACGACTTGTTCTTGACAGTGTGGAGGATATCCCATGATATTTCTTCACAAGTACACCATATACTGCTACCCACCACATTAATGGGGTCTAGTGGAAACATTTTTCTGTCTATGTATCTTCTCGACAGCCTGACCCCAGATTGGCTCTGTCGCCAGATGTCTTGTCATACCTAGTGTTCCTGCAGGAGTCTGGCCTACCCTGAAGTTCCAACTCACAGTGATCTCAGTCCATCACAGTTTGGTAGAGTACAGTTCTGTTTTATCCCACAGGCTTACCAAGACCTTCCTTAAGGGCATGTTACAACTCCACCCCCCACGGAAGCCTCTAGTGAGTCCCTGGGTGGGGTTTGTCCCTTGTCTTGACCAAGCTCATGAGCAAACCTTTTGAACCCATGACAACAACTCCTCTCCATCTTCTCACCTGGAAAACAGCATTCCTGGTCATCGTCACCTTAGCAAAATGGGCCAGTGATGAGGCCCATAGCCATGGGGGGGGGAGCACACCCCCCCTCACCCAACCCCCCCTTGGACTTTTGTGGCCCCTCCTTTCCCTGGCCCCCACTCTTTCCACTGCCACTTTTATCCTCACGACTCTGGCGGCCCCCCCCCTCACCCTCCCTTCCACCCATTTACTCACCCACCAACCGGGCAAAAGTGTAAAGAGCTGGCTCCTGGGACTTTTTCTGCCGATCATGTGATCGGCGGGGGGGAGGCACCTTGCAAGAGCCCCAGGAGCTGGCTCTTTACTCTTTCACCCGGTTGGTGGGTGAGTAAGTGGGTGGGAGGGAGGGAGGGAGAGGTGCTGTGTGGAGGGGGCGGGGCCTCCAGAGCTGGGGGAGTAAGGTGGCAGTGGAGAGAGTGGGGGCCGCCAGAGGGAGAGCCCTCTATCCAAACTTTTTTCCTGTGGACTCCCCCCCCCCCCGCCAACTGAAATTTTCTGGCTACGGGCCTGCCAACCACCTTTGTACTTTCCAAGTGGATGCTCCTCGGATCATCTTTCACAGAGACAAGCTGGTGTTGCTCCCTGATCCATCTTTCCTGCCTGAGGTAGTCTCAGCATTCCACCTCTCACAGCCTACAATGTTGCCTACCTTTTTCCTGGATCTAACTGATGAGGGGCATAAGGCATTACACTCCCTAGACATCCATTGAGCCCTATCATTCTACCTGACTCGGACACAACTGTTTCGCAAAGACCCTCCCCTGTTTGTAGCCTATGGTAAACCCAGGAAGGGTCGCAAGATATCATTCCAGAGACTATCCAAGTGAATAATGTCCACCATTTCTACGAACTGGTAGGACAACCATTACCTGTTCAGCCTTGAGCTCACTCCATGAGAGCTGTGTCCACTTCTATGGCCTTCCTTGGGGGCATGTCCCTAGATAACATCGGCAACACAGCTACATGGTCTTCTCCATTAACTTTCATGTTGCACTGTGTCTTAGATGTCAGAGCATGTTGAGACGCATCCTTTGGTCAGACTGTGCTGAGGTCTGGAACTGGTGACTGTCTACCATAACTTGGCTGCCAGCACCCTCTCTCATGTTACATCAAAGCTCACTAGTCACCCAAGTGTGGGACTGCAGAGACCATGAAGAAGATAAATAGGTTACTTACCTGTAACTGATGATGTTTGAGTGGTCATCTGTGCAGTTACACTTGCCTGCCCATCCTTTCCCGCTGTTGGCATCTCTCGTTCACTTAACATTAGTTGAGGGGACTTACCACTAGTGGCTGGAAGGAACTAAGTGGGAGGGTACTTTCTCCACAGGTCTAGGCATGCACAGTCAATGCCTGCTCTTCAGAGTGAGGAGGAAAATGCACCAAAAGTGTTTGAGGCTAGCTCAAAGTTAGTTAAAACCAATTTGAGGCTAGCTCTCATATTTCCATGGTTGGGTTCATGAGCAGGCGCTAACCCAAGTGTGACTGAACAGATGACCACCCAAAGTTCATCAGTCAAACAACTTGTTTTTAAAATGAATTTTGCAACCTTCATATTGCCACAGCATGATGTAAAATGTTTATGGAATTGAAGTATATCATCTACAAAATATGGTTTATGTACATAATGGAAGAAGACTGTACAAGGAGCCCTATCAGATAATAGTTTTTCTGTAACTTGTGTTTCTTTCTTAAATTTTCATCTATAACATCATGTAAATCTTTCTCTAACGATACATCTGCCTTCTTGTCTCTGTATAGATGATTTATGTAGAATAATCTAGTACCTGCTCATAAAAAAGATTACACACAGATGATCAAATTCTCAACATGCTTATCTTATCATAAATCCTATTCCAGCGAGGCATGTCATTTTATATTAGTTTTTAACGTTTTGAGTGGCTGTGACTCAGTGAACAGTTTTTGTGTATGCTCAAATGGTTATATGACTCTGAGGGCTGCAGAACTTGAGGATAGCCTAAAATAGTTTATAATGCCCCTGATAAATTTAATTCTTTATAGTTATTTCATTATTGGCGTGACATGCATTCCTAAAAAACTGAAGTGTACATGCAACAAATATGTTTTTATTTTATTTCATTTCTCCTCAATGGGGACTTAGAATGATGTACAAGCTTTTCCTCTTCTCTGTTTAATCTTCATGGCTGTAACTCACCCAAGGTCACCCAGAATGAGGATTTGAACCTGAGTCTTCCAGATCCTGTTTGACTCTCTAACCACTTACATGTGTTGTGTTGTATGGATATACATATCTATAATGCAGTTTGGGCTGCAACTTGGTTGGTGACATGACTGCCACAAATGTGCAAAACAGCCCACAGACACAAACAGCTTCAAAATACTTCCTTACATTTTGAAAACTGAGTAGGAATTGTTCATCTCTGTTCTTGCTATATTCATTTGGGTACAGTGCCTTAGATATTTTGTTGCAAAATGAAGACTTTCTCTGTCTTTCTTTCTGTCTTTCTGTTTTTCTTCCTGTCTTCTTTCCTCCCTCCATCTCTCTATCCTCTCTTCTCTTTCTATCCCCCCTTCTCTGTCTCTCTCCCTCTCTCTCTCACACACAAAATCTGTGGATTGGGTCAACACTGAGAGCAATCAGATTTTTTCCCCAAACTTGGAGAATCTCCCAAGTTTGCAGAAAAATCTGATGTTTGTTAAAAATTACATGGAAGGATTTAAATCCCTCCCAAACGAGATCAATATCTGCATATGTGCAGACAATGGACTTCTCTCCTCCAGACCCACCCTTGGCAGCAGTAACCTCCTGGAACTGCTCTGGCCAGCCCTCAGTGGCCTGTGAGAGCTTCTCTGGCCTTCCTCTCAGTGTTAGCAGCAACCACTCAGGTCTATGTGGACTGGTTCTGGTGGACTGGGTGGTGGTGTGCTGTTGTCATCTGTGAAGAGCTGTGTTTCTTTTTTGCTTTTATTATTTATTATCTGTTCTTTCAGACTTGTTTGTTTGGGTTTTGATTAGTTTTTGTTTCAGTGAAACCCAAGAGCACTGTGTTAACAAGAATTGTTAACAATATTTACATTAACATTTAATCCACATTGTTTATAAATGTAATTACTATTGTTTTGCAGCTAGCACATAGTATAACAAATGGATTATTCACAACTTAATAGGAGTTACAACAAACACACTGGCAAAACCAGCTGCTGGCAAGACCTCCATTGCTGACATTCAGAGAAACAATTAAATGTCAAAAAATCTTTTTAAAAATCTCTTGTAGAGCTGCACAGGTCAAGTTGCCACGAAGACAAGACTGATGTAACCTGGATCAGACATTTTGATTCCTTCATCAAAGCATGTCTAACACTGGAACCAAGGAAAGCTTCAGAGAGCCTACTGTAAAATGCAGATACTGCTACACTCCATTTGGCAGAGATATGGGAACCATATATGAAGGAATCAAAATGTCTGGTCCAGATTATGTCAGTCTTGTCTTGCCCTAGATTTGATTTGTGGTGACCATGTAGCCCTTTATTTTTATTCCTCAAAAATTTCATCTTTAATATGCTCTATCAAGGATCCCCAACCCCCGGGCTGCGGACCAGTATCGGTCCATAGCCTGTTAGCAACTGGGCTGCGTAGGCCCTTGCCCCCTGCTCCCCCCTTGGCGCCTCCTCCTCCCTCCGTAATTCACAATTTTAAGGCCCGGGAAGGGGCAGTGAAGCGCCACCTTCCCAGGCTCTTTAAAGGCCAACACACCTACACACACACCGATGAATTGATTGGCAGGAAAACCTTGGTGAAGGCTAGGCTGCTATGCCCCTTTGGCATGCTCACGATCAGTGCTGGGGGCAGCAGCGGCGAGCAGCCTGCTGAAAAAGCTGTGCTGCCCTTGCCTCCTCCCCACTTCCTTCGCAGGCGTGGGAAGTGGGGAGGAGGCAAGGGTGGTGCCACTTTTCCAGCAGGTCGCTCACCGCTACTGCGCCCAGTGTTGATCATGAGCACACCAGAGGGACACAGGAGCCCAGCCTTCGCTGCGGTTTTTCCTGCCAATCAGGTGATCAGTAGGGAGGGGGTTGGCCTTTAAAGAGCCTGGAAAGGCAGCGCTTCACTGCCCCTTCCTGAGTCTTAAAATTGTGAATTGTGGATATAATAATAATAATAATAATAATAATAAATTTTATTTGTACCCCGCCCTCCCCTGCCGAAGCAGGCTCAGGGCGGCTAACAATACGGTGACCAATGGTGCACCAACAATAAAACAGTTACATTAGAAACATTAAACATTAATTGACCTTAAAAACCTGATTAAAACAATTAACTAAGGGGGAGGGGCAGGGGGGAGGTCGAGTTCAGTGCGTGCACACTGCTGGCCCTTGGGCTGGTTCCTGGTGCCAAAAAGGTTGGGGGCCACTGCACTAAATGATCACATCTCAAATAGTACAGTATACATCCTGATAGAACTTTTGATACACAGAGGCTAGTCCCTCTACTTTTTATTAGGTTTTCACTATCTGGGCAAATACTGCAAATAAATAATAATAATAATAAATTTTATTTATACCCTGCACTCCCCGCCGAGGCAGGCTCGGTGAAAAGCCTGTTTTCACTGATCTTGTGACATCTTCTCAGCAAGTCGCTTTTCTTTCTTCATACTCTGTTAACCATCAGATAAAGCCCCAAAGGATGAGACTACTAAGGCAGCTATGGGATTTCACTTTGAACCAATGGAAACAAATCTTACAGAACCATTTGGGGCTCTACCTTTTGGTGAACAATGTACCTAATTAATAGATTGAAAACTCTTTAGAGAACCTTGTGGGGGATCTCTTTTTCTAGATAAGTTAACTCCTCTGAATTAGTCAAATGTTCTGTCAGGCTACCATTAGTAGTGCTGAAGGCCATTCCGGAGTCACTGACAAAGCAGAAATTTCCGGTTCCTCTTGTTGAAATACAGAGTTGCCAGGTTGCTACTAATGTTTTCTCTGAATCTAGGGTTTTTGGGGTAGATGCTCAACAGGATCATGTGACTTTTTAAAATTATTGAACAGAATTCTTTTCTGCTTGAACCTAAGAAAACCTTTAAACAATCTAGTCTTGTAACTGGACAAACTAGATCTTGTATGATACTTTCCAACAAATCTGTGCCAGCCAATGACTGGAAAATGTGTCAAAGGCACCAAATGGCCAGTGTTTGTAACTTCTCTCTTGGAACACTGCTAGATGGAAACGTAAAAGCTCCTCTCCAGAAATGAAAGAATTATTGGCACAGAATGACTTCATGTTTCTTCAGGAGACATGGACCTTAGATAAATCTTGTTATCTGGGTATCAGGCTTATTCATTTGTTGCAATTCAATCTGGTGGTAAGGGAAGACCCTCAGGGGTTCTCCTTAGTTTGATACCACTGTCATTATGTTTTAAAAGCTTCCCACTTTTTAATTTCCCCTCTTGGGCATTAGCAGTTGTGATGAACTCCTTAACACTGGTCTTGATAAGTGTTTATTTGCCTCCACAGTGAGTGAAGAAGTCAACTGTTACTCTTTGGGATCAGTTTGATAACTTCATATATTATATGACTTGCAGATATCCCTGGGGCATCTTTTATTTTTGCAGAGATTTTAATGCATGTTCTTGCACTGCCCTTAGAAGTCTTTTATTTTGTGTCTCCAGGAATATTAATGGAAATAAGTTTTTCTAATCACCCTTAGAGATCATCCAAGGAAAACAAGATCAATTTATCGGGTAAACCTATGGCCACATTTATCGACAGTACAAAATTTATTATTTTGAATGGCTTTTTTTGAGCAGGAATGCAGTTCCAGTTGGCTTGATGTGGCCTGATATGCAAATGAGTTCCTACTGGGCTTTTCCTTTTTTTTAAAAAAAAAAGCCCTGCTTTTAAATAGTCTTAAGGCAAGCATAGAATTTACCTATTTGAACAATTTTTGGGCAAGTGTTATAGACTATTTTCTTACCTCCACTGATTTGATTGATCTGGTAAACTGTCATTAAGTGGGGGAAACTATTGCTAGCAATCATATGCCCTTCTATTAATAAGTTTGCTTAATGATTTTGGTGTTCAAATCAGATGGTTATCATCTGATAACAATCTTAAGAAATTGAGAGCAATAAAATGGAATTTTGAGAACTATACTTTGTGTAGAAGCTTGATGCTCTCAGATAAATGCCATGCTCTTAAGAGAGAAATTAGGGTTGTGCAAGAAGGCAATGTTCATTTTTTTTTCAGGTTCAGGTATATTGGGCCTGAATAATATTGGTATTCTTGAATATTCCTGAATACCAGTATCGTTATTGTATTTGGATTCAGGAAATATTCAGAAATATTGAGTATATTTGGGTCCACTATGGGGCCATTATACTCAATGGCAAATCTCCTAGGGTATATTCAGTGAGCTGGAGGGAGAGGGTTTGAGGCAGAGGTACTAAATTTGCAGTGTAGCTGCTGGAGCCTCTCTTCAAAAGAACTCTTAAGTTTCAAATATATTGGAGCAGGGTGTCCAGTTCTATGGGCACTCAAAGAGGATGCACTCATCCTCCATTGTTTCCAGTGGGGAAAAATGACAAGGAAATACAAGGCCAGCAGTTCCCAGAGAATCTCTTTGGTAGAGAGCCAGTTTCGTGTTGTGGTTGTGTGTGGATTCTTATCTGGGAGAACCGGGTTTGATTCCTCACTCCTCCACTTGCACCTGCTGGAATGGCCTTGGGTTAGCCATAGCTATCTCAGGAGTTGTCCTTGAAAGGGCAGCTGCTGTGAAAGCCCTCTCAGCCCCACCCACCTTACAGGGTGTCTGTTGTGGGGGGAGAAGATATAGGAGATTGTAAGCTGCTCTGAGTCTCTGATTCAGAGAGAAGGGCGAGGTATCAATCTGCAGTCATTGTCGTAGAAACTAGAGGTGAGGATGGCATTTTTGCAAGACCAGCAGCAGAACCAGTGCTATTGTGGTAGCACCATTTCTCTACAGAATCCAGACCCAAGGCATCCTTAACCAATGGATCGAGGCGGCTCGGAGTTACTGATGTTGTTAGACCTATCAGCTGTGTTCGATACTGTCAACCATCAGTTGCTAGTCCACTGCCTCGCCGACGCAGGGATTCAGGGGCTAGCCTTACATTGGCTTTCCTCTTGCCTATGCAGCCGAGGACAAAGGGTGTCAATTGGGGAGAGTCATCCCAGAGACACCCGCTTAATTGCGGTGTGCCTCAGGGAGTGGTTCTATCCCCAATGTTGTTTAACATTTACATGCGACCCCTTGCCCAGATTGCCTAGAGGTATGGGCTGGGTTGCCATCAGTATACTGATGACACCCAGCTCTATCTACTGATGGACGGATGGTCTGGCGCTGTCCCAGAAAACCTGGATCAGGTGCTGAAAGCTGTGGCTGGTTGGCTTAAGCTGAGCCGACTGAAGCCGACTGAAGCTAAGCCGACTGAAGCTGACAGAGGTCCTTTGCCTGAGTCGTGGCGGCCTGGGCAGGGAAATCCCCCTACCAGCCTTTGATGGGATGCCACTGTTAATGGCGCCCAAGGTCAGAAACTTGGGGGTGCTGTTGGAAGCCTCCCTGGTAATGGAGGCTCAGATAGCAGCAACTGTGAAATTCGCCTTTTTTCATCTGAGGCTGGCTAAACAGTTGGTTCCCTTCCTCGACCGCTGCGACCTGGCAACAGTGATCCATGCAACAGTCACCTCGAGACTGGATATTGTAATGCCCTCTACTTGGGGCTGCCTTTGTTATGAACCCGGAAACTCCAGCTGGTGCAGAATGCAGCTGCTAGGCTGTTACTGGGGATGTCCAAGTGGGAGCACATACAGCCAGCACTGCAGGAACTGCGCTGGCTACCAATAGTGTACCAGATTCGTTACAAGGTGCTAGTTATTACTTTTAAAGTCCTGTATGACCGAGGACCCGTTTACTTGAGGGACCGTCTGTCCCCACATGTTCCCCAGAGAGTGCTAAGATCTGGATCCCAACATCTCCTAGTGATTCCCAAGCTGAAGGAGGTGGGATTACTGACCACCAGGGATCGGGCTTTTCCAGTGGCAGCTCCGTCCTGGTGTAATCAACTGCCGGAAGAGGTTAGAGCCTTGCGGGACCTCACCCAGTTCTGCAAGGCCTGTAAGACCGCTCTCTTCCCACAGGCCTTCAACCTATCGTAGGAGATTTCTGGAATAACCACAATCCTGGAACGATGAGGAACATCTAATGTGTTAGCACCAAACTGTATATTGTTTTAATTTATGGGTTTTAACAATTATTTAAATGGTTTTATTGTTTTATGACGGTGATCATAGCATGCTATGACTCAGATATAAGTTGCCCTGAGCCCGCTTCAGCGAAGAGGGCAGGGTATAAATCGAATTAAACATTAAACAAACACAGCTTGAGAAGGTGGGCCACACAGTAAATGCACATCAGGCCCAATTGCTTTGCCACTGCCTTCATATTCACATCACCACTGTTCACCATGTAGTCCATGAAAAGGTCCCTGCCTACCCACACCACTGTCTCTCAATGTCTCTCAGTTGTGGCTGAGATGCTGTCCACTGAGTGTGGCCCATCAAGTTTCTGGATGTGGAGCAGAGCCTGGCAGCCCTGACCTCACCTGACAATAGTTTCCCCACTCCCACTCAAAACATTGCTGGGTTGCCACCAGTGTGCAGTCCGTGAGAAATAGGACTTGTGTGCCTGACAGGAGGACCAGATGTTGAATGTGAAGTGCACAGTTCACATGGTCTCTGGCAGCCCTGTACAATGAAGAAATCTTGGTGCTGCTTAGTGTGGTGCAAGCAGGGGGCATGTACCAGGGATAGGCATCTTGGAGCAGTCTGCAGAAACCATTGTGTTTGATCGTATGCTGTGAGCTGCCCTGAGCCTGCCCTGGCGGGGAGGGCGGGATACAAATTAAAAGTATTATTATTATTATTATCATTGAAAAGGGGCGACCATCTGAAGCAAGCATTTCAGGAATGAGGTGAGTGACCTTCCTGCTAGCCCTCTGTTTTCCCCTCCCTAACCCTACCATGGAACCCTAAGAAACAGCACTGGAGGCAGTCACAGGATGACTCACTTCCTGGCTGGCTGTTGGTGGCCACTTGGCCACCCCAGGAGCAGTCCCTCTCTTCCTGAAGAAGCAGCTCCATTTGGTGCTTCCACATGCTTCAGTTGGTTCTGCATCCTGGAAGTCATGAGTTTATTGAGGTCCTTCCCATGGCTGATCTGGGCCCTGCACAGCTGGCACTGTGCAAAGTTGGTATTCTCCATCAGCTGGAAACACTTCCAGGCATTGGAGGTCCAGGGATACTCACACTAACCAGTAGCTGCAGGCATCCCTGGAGCCATGTCCTATGAGGAGCTTGGAGCGGCAGGCTGAGAGGGGAAGGGTTGAGATGGCAGCACCTCGTGGTTCACCTCCATCTCTTTCACCACCTCTAGCTTCCCTCCTGTCCCTGCTCAGAAGACCTGCTGGACTCTAGAGCAAGGGTCCCCAACCCCTAGTCCGCTGACTGCTACCAGTCTGCAGCCTGTTCATAACCGGGCTGCGCAGTCTGACCCCCCCCCCACTTCAGCGCTGCACAGCCTGGCCACCCTCCCCCCCCCCCACAGTGCCTCCTCCACCATCTGTTTTTACCATTTTAAGGCCGGGGAAGGGGCAGTGAAGCGCTGCCTTGCATGGTTCTTTAAAGGCCGACTCCCCACCACCACCGATCAGCTGATTGACTGGGAAAATTGCCAATCGGCGGCGGTGGGGTTCAGCCTTTAAAGAGCTGGGGAAGGCGGTGCTTCACCACCCCTTCCTCTGCCTTAAAATGGTAAAAATGGAGGGTGGAGGAGGCGCTGTGAGGGGAGTGGGGCAATGGGGCAATTGTTCGATTTGAACAACCCTGGTTTCCTGTATGGAAATTCAGGTGCTCCTTAATTGAAAAATATGGCAAGCTAAAGGAGAATAAATTGTCTAAAAGCATTTGCCTTCACTGAAGCTCAGGCAGAGCTCCAGATAGCACACTGCTTTTTAAAACATAAATCTATGCTAATTATACCACGGTTCTGAAGACAAACCTGGTATCTTTTTGTCCTCCCAATACTGGCCTAGTTAAAGGTAGGATAAGCTTTTGCTGATCAGCAATAGCTAAGCAGAGCTACCAGAAATAATAGAAATCTGAATGAATTTTGAAAGCTAGTTAGCTCTGTTTTACATCTTAGGAGTACACTTTCATCTCTCCTTGCATACCTGTGAGGAACACTTTGCTAAGAATACCCTCTCTAGTTCTTGTAGTAACTGTGATTATCAGAATAATTGGAACCTAGCTGAACTACCAGAGTGGCCCCCTGCTCAATCAGCTGAAATTAGTTTTCTAATATCTCAGATGAAGAATGCAAAGGCCCTGGTGCAGATTTAATTCCCCCAGAACTCTTCAAAGTTAATATCTCATGGCCTGAAATCTCCTCTGTGGCCTGCGAAAGCTGCGCTGGGTCTGGATACCCCATCAATGAAGCTTGAGAGCCATGCTGGGGCTGAGGTTGCTGATGCAGTTCGTGATGCATTAAGAGGGAGAGGTCATAAGAATGGAGAAGGTGTTGCTACCCTTCCCCCCCAGCTGGCAAAGATGCAAGTAGCAGTGGGGGGAGCACCCGACACTTGGAGAGGTGTGTGGAGGTTACCACGCTATCACTGGCAAAGCTGTAGGTGGCACGCAGTAGTAATTGCTGCCCCCCCCCCGACCTGGTGAAGCTAGACGTGGGAGAGAGGAGAACAGGAATAGTAGCTTCCCCATGCCAACCCGGGAAAGCTGGAGATGGGGAGTTGTCACCGCCTCCCTACCAAGCTGGCAACAGAGGAGAGGTTGACAGCCAAGTGTTGGGGCTGAGTGACTTAAGTGGTGGAGTTTAAAGAAAGAGAGGATGAGTGTCAGAAAAGGTGTGATGGAGATGAAGTAGAGACAAGGAGAATGGGATATGCCCTCCCCACAAGTTCCTTGTGGGTCCTCACTTGTAAAGTAGCATAATCTGCAGTTCAGGGTGAAAAAATCTGAGTTGATAGAGCAACACAGCTGGATGCCAGAATCTATTATTATTCTTAGTTTTTACATAGCTTAATTTACTGTGATTTAAGGGTAATTACACATCAGCATATTTTATTCTGGACCTGAGTACCAATCATTTGTTAAAGGGTTCAGTATATTGCTTTAAAAAAAATAATATAATGAATCTGTGTGCTTAAATACACATGCTAGGTAGTATAATTTGCATACCGCAAGACTATGTGCAGTGTTGTTGGTTGTCAACAGACATCCCCTCCTTTCCCAATCGCGTTCATAATTCCATCCTTTGTATAGCTGGGGTTTCTCTTTGCTAGATTGATTACTCCTATTAGGTAAAGTGCAGCTTTGTGTTTTCAGCATTCAATATAAAAAAAGTTCCTCTATCTGGAGTTTACTGTTAGTCTACCTTAACAATTCTGTTTAGTATAATTTAATAACATATAACAGTTATTCATTTATGCAAACATTTACAGTTCTTTAATACGCTTACCTCAATAGTTCTGGATTTATAGTGTGGAGTTGATGCTGGAAAGGCCTGAGGTAGGTGAATATGGACTTCTTTCTTTAATCAACTTAACAGTCTCATCCAGAGACACCAGTATGAAGCTCGCGTCATTATCTTATGCCCATTCCACAGATACGATAAAAGTAAATAAGATAAGCAAATGTACAGAGAGCATACCAATTGCACCAGTGTCCATAGCAACACTTCCCCTACTGCCACAGAGTGTTAAATTATCATGCCACAGAGTGTTAAATTATGCCCCTATGACAGCAAGAGATGGAAGTAGCCAACTAGTAAATGCTGATGTGCCCATAGCCTCCTAATATGTACTCAGTGGTACTCCCGTGCAAATGAGAACAGTGGAGGAAATTAAGGGAACGCAGCATCCTCTACTGTAGGAGAATGGTGCTGTGAGCAGGAGGAGCTCTGTAACACTACAGATGCAAGCTCACATCCACCCCCCCCCCCGCAACCATGTTCCTTTTGCTAAATGCACACATGGGGAAGGAAACACAGCTATTTTAGCTACACTGTCCATGTGCCTCTGTAGTTCTGTTGGCGGATGCAACACCAACACCTCTGTAGTTCTGTTGGCAGGCTCAACATCAAGACCTCTCACACATTCATTCAGGTCTTGGAGTGGAAGAGCACCGGCTTTTAGCTGGGTAAAGGGGATACAGACACTAGTGAAACAAGGAGAGGAGGATACTGTGCAACCAGGTTGTGCTGCAAGGCTGCCAATTGTTCCCAGCGGGCTGCTGCCCACCCAATCTGTCATTGTAGCCAGCACATGTGGGCCACAGAGGAGAAAGAGTTCCTGAATAACTTAGCCAGAAGGTCAAGATAAAACTCAGAGAAAGCAGTAGTCTGGTGGCAGCCACTTAAATAGAGAGGGGCTAGCAAGTAGGAGACATTGGGACTGCCTTCTGCTCCTCCCCAGCAGATGCCAACTTGATGGCCCAAGTCAGCCCTTGCTGCCTGTTGACCCAGACCCAGGATTCCTAACCATGTAGCAGACCACATAGTCCATTCCTCCTTGCCCTCCAGCCGTGAGGCCACAACGGCAGCCACAGTCCTTGTGGCAGATTCCTGTTATCTCCCCAACTGTCCACTGAGAAAAATCTCTGCTTTTCCTGCAGAAGGTCACAGGTTTAATTCCCAGCATTTCCAGTTAAAAGGACTAGGTAGGTGGTGATGTAAAGGACCTTTACCCAAGAACCTGGGAGAGCCACTGCCAATCTGAGTAGACAATACTGACCTTATACTAAATCAGATTTAGTATAAGAAAGCTTCATGTGTTTTCACCCATGTGGCGAACAGGGACTATGGGTTTGCATTATACCCATGGGCTGCTTGCAAGAAGGCAAAATTCACATATTGACTAGCAACTAGACAATCAGCTTCAAAATAAAAGATACTAGACTAGAACTCACATATCTCACACTCAGGAACTGTTATGTAACTACGCATCCATCTGGGCATACAGGAATGAGATGCAGGACAGAGTATTGGGAATCCTCCAGCAGCCCTGATGTTGACAGCCATGTATACCAGGCAGGACCACAAGGAAAATGATAGTGCAGGGGAAATGTACAGTTATAGCATATCCTAGTTTATTTGTTCAAGCCTTGCATTGAGATAGCTACCAGGCCATCCTAGGAGATCCAGCCACAGCTGAAGTTGTGCATCATTAAACAGTCAATTGGAATGATGCAGCCATGCTAACTTGCTGCCATACACACAAATAATTTTGGCTGATAAACCATAATGCACTATCCTTCTCCTGCAGTCAGTGGTTCATTACTGCCATCTGCTCACCTTCATCACAGAACTCTTGTACATTCTTCTTCATACTACCTTCTTCCCCCTGTCATGGCTTAAATAATAGCAGTAATCAGATGGATTGTGCAACCTGAAGAGCCTCCCCTTCCCTCTTGAAACAGCAGGCCCATACAAACATTGGACACCCTCTGTCGTCTCCTGGTCTGATGTTAGTGAAAAGAAATGAGTGGGAACCAATCCCTGTATGTCTTATGTCAAATGAAAGAGAGACAAAGTTGTTTCTTAGTCCATACATTTATTGATCAGGTTTAAGTGTAGAGTTCTAAGAGCAAGGTAGGTAGATGAATGAGGTTGTCAGCTCTCTTCCTCCAGCAAGGCCCTTTGATCACTGCCCTGACAGATAGGAAAATCATAGATAGAGCTATCCCTGTCACTGCATGCCCATGATGGGGACAACTGTGCTGATCAAACAGCTGATTGTCAAGCAGCTTGCCATGGTGGAGGAACCAGGATACAATTGAGGTGGTAGAGCAACTAGATTCACACTAGTCACTGCAGCTGTTGGTTGTGTTGCAGGCTCAGCAGGTGATTGGGATTGAACTGTGAATGGAGTCCATCCTAGCTTCTACCCCTGTTGGAGGGCTACCTGCAGAGAGTCCAAAGAGACACACAGACGGTAATGCATAACATTCCACCGCAGCAGCAAACAGCAAGTGAGCTTGCAGTTCTGCACTCGGAGATGCTGTTCCCCTCAGCCCCCTCCCCCTTGGAGGTTCCCACATGCTGGGATGCACTTCTTGGAAGCCATTGTGTATCCATGGTGCCAATACTTAACTGATTACCTGTAGTGAGTTTTTATCAAATCTATCTCTGCTTTCAGCTGGGGCTGTTCCACAGGACTTTGATCTAGCAAGTAGTAAGGAACCATTAGTGTATGGCCAGCAGTAACACTGTGCCCAGCACTAACACTGTGAAGCATACCTGTAGTTGTGCTTCTTGTATCCCCCACTTGTGGCAGGGATTAAACTGGCATGGCACTCACAGCATGGCCCATTGCAGACAAACTATCTCCTCCTTGTGCCCAGCATGAAAACCCTATGCCATTTACTGTACCATCTTGGATGTGGCTGTCCCGGCTTGGTACGCAGTGTTTAGATGGGCTGCAATCGGCTGCATATTTAGTCAGCATCCTAAGGCAGAGTTTGTGACATGGCAGGGGTGGTGGGGGTTTTCCCTCTGAATGTGTTGTATGGGGATTTTTAAAATTATGGTAGGGTTATTGCTGACACGATGTTACTCTAGCTGTGTTAATGTTGAGGAGGCTTAAGATGATGATTAAGCCCCTGTCCATCCCAGACATGCCTCTGACACTGTCCACTTCTATGCTAATGCTGGAGTATTGTGGTCTGACACAGTTTGGCACAGGCACATCTGGAGATATGCAGACATTAAATATTGAGCTTACTTGCCCTATTCAGAGGCAGGGGTTATGATGGCATTCCTAATGCATTCCAAGGGAAGGGAAGGATCCAAATGATTTAACAGATACTGTTTGAGAACAAAAGTCCCCTGTCCAAATACCTTACCAAAGTAGTCATGAGCTCCAGGACTGATCCCACACTTACCAAGTACAAAAAGAGACTTAAGCCCACAAGATACCCTCTAACAGTATGTGTACATTACATACCAAGTGGCTGGACATTTATTGTACATGACAAACTGTGTGTATATTCTTGCCAGCCATGCCAGTACAGGACAGATATCGGCCTCCCCTGCTTTAATCCTGTCTGGCTATATTGGCCTTCCCTGTCCTAACCCGCCTATGCTATACATTGTACCAACTGTGCAAGAGGTGATGGCCTGACCCAGCTACTGACATGCAGGCCTTAGTGCACATTTGCAGTGCGCCCACAGGACCTTGTTGACTCTGCTTGTTCTTAGCCCACCACCTTGGTCAATTAACTAACTTCTAGGTTTTAATTTCTGGTTTTACATAGAATTGTTTTTACCTGTTGTAAACTGCCCTGAGCCTGCTTGCAGGGGAGGGTGGGATAGAAATCTCAAAAAAATATCAAAAAGGTCAGAATATCTGAATTCATGTAAATAGATGTATACTTGGGTAGGCATAGTTTTTCATCCTTCTTCTTAGCCACCCTATTGATTAATACTGAAGCCTTAGTTTTAGATGACTCCCACCCTTTTGGGCTCCGTACTGAGATAATCACAAAATCATTTCCTTCTTCTTCTGTGACAGTACAAAAAAACACCCTGTCTGACTCTTTGGTTAAACTACTGGGATTTATGCTCTTAGTGTAATCCTGTGAACAGTCTCCTGAATGTAAGCCCACTGAGAAATGGGACTTACTTCTGGTTAGGATTGTGCCTTTGTCATCTCCTACCTTTACTATTGCAAACTTTTCCTCTTTTCCAGGCCTCTAGCTTTCACTTGTAAATCAGTGCTACGAAACCTGGTTCTGATAGATTCCTTGCACCAAAGTATTCAATATTTTTTTAAAAAAAATTAAGGTAGATGAACGCATTGGGCCCATGTAAACTGAAAAGGAAATTACTTTGACAAAATTGTCTATTTCTGGGTTCCATTTCTTTTAATAGCCAATTAGAGATACCCTCCTGGGTAGAATTTAATTTGTTCTTCTAGGTCCCTAGTAAATATGTACAAGACATTCCAGTTTCATAGTTATCATTTTTGTTCCTTTTCAACACTGCAAGTAGTTATTCTTTTTCAGAAAAAAAAATAGCATTTAAAATATTATTCTCCATACTGCAGTTTGTACCAGTTTACTGTATCATATTCTTGGACTCTTAATGATCAAAGAGGGTATAATGAGAACTCAACATGAGAACTCAACAAATCTACCATAAATCTAATAGCACATAACAAGCAGAGAGAAATCTGTGCTGTGGAGACTAAATGGTTTCTTATCTGCTCTGATTACAAGAGGTAATATGACAAAGGCAAGCTACTGTCAGGCCTTTATCTTGTTTTCAGAACTTTTCAGTCACTGTGACCATTTTAAAACTCTGTCTTAAAATTTGGTATATTGTGTTTTAATTTTTTTTTCCTATCAGAGACCTTAATGGCAAATGGCTATAGTAGTTCCTTTTAAGTTAGAAATTAGGTATGGGTACAAACTTTTAAAGTGTACAGTCATGCAGATGAAACTAATCTTTACCGTATCAAATCAATTACTATTAAAATTGAATATGGACTAATGCAACTCAAGTTATGTTTCCCAATGTGACTATTAAGGTGAATAAACATTTCAGAAGTGTGTCTATAAATTTTAACTTTATTGATGGGTTTTTTTTAACCATATGGGATCCATGTTCAAGTTTGATAGCAGTCATAGGTTCTTGGGTCATTAAAATACTCTGTATCCTCAGTAGAGCATGCAGCAAGAAGGGTAAGGAGAATGAGATGCATTTGCAAACTTTCCTCTCTTTATCTGCCTTCATCCTTTTACATCACCAGACCACACACATCCCTGCAAAGAAGCAGGATTATTTGACTAGCATCGAACTTTTTAAATAGTAAAGTGCCCACCCCACTTTCACAGACCTAGGACAGAGATAGGTTTGCTGATGGGGACAAGGAAATGTACCTGCTTGAGGGGGGGGGGGGAGCAGGAAATAACCCAGCCTTTAACCTGGCAGTACAATGTAACCTCTTTGATGATGGGCAGCTGCAGTTCCTTCTCCTCCTCCATCCCACATCCATGAGATGCAATCCAAGCTTCAAGGAAGACTACCAGAAGGAGAAAGAGCTGTGTCCAGACAGCTGCACTTAGTAGCCCTATTTGCATATTACAATCTGCTGCCTGGGATTTCTGCCCCCCCCCTCCCCCATGATCTGGATAAAAGTGGGGACAGATCTGATGTCTTCCTTGTTCTTGTCTGCTCTGTCAGGAAATGTCAGGAGTGATATGGGGAAACTACAATCCCCATGTTGATACCATTTTTACTGAGAAGGAAACACTGCCAATTTAAGGAATATTTCAGATTAGCATATAAAGCATTCTTTAGCAGCCTAACAGCCATGGTCACCTGCATAGTGGATATGCCTTTAAGTAAGTTCAGGAGTTCCCAAAATCTAAATACAATTTAGCTGTTAGAAGTATTCAAGAGACGGAGCTAAGTTGGGAGTGTCTCTATTTCAAATCTCATCTTTCAGCCACAATATAGATTTACTGCGGCTTTAAGATTGGCAGCTATTCTATCAGCCCTGCCAATTTTTTTTTTTTGCACGAGAAACCAATGCAGCTGGTGTAGCAGAAGTTGTATGTGTGCCATCCATGATGTTCCTGTCAGGACATGCCACCACATTCTGGATCAGCTAGACCTTCCAGATCAATCTCAGGGACAGGCCAGCATAGAGGAAGTCACAATAGTCTATCTAGTCTGGAGGTGATTGTTGCATGGATTACTGTGAGGGGATAATGTTAACTTATTTTACCTCGTTCTTAACAAGGGTTATTTTTTAAAGATTATTGGTAGCGCAGATCATTGGTGGGGATTAATAATTAAATGGGAAAAGGAGCAATTAGCATCCTGAAATCCCTGAGAATTTATAGAAGGACAAGGACATCCAGGGGGGTGGGGTAGCTAAAAGTTGCCTCCTATGATTGTTTATGGGCTTCCAGTTTGTTACTGTATCAGCAGTATAGTATTTATTATTATTACTATGATGACAACTTATGGATCGCCCAATCCCTGCTACTGCAGGTCTCTGGGGGATGTACAACCATGATAAAAACATCAAATATAGGATAAAATATACAATATTAGTGCCACAAATCTAAAAGAATCAGATAGTGAGTTCTAGTTATTTCCCAGTTTAAGACTGCGGACTACTTTACAGGTAGGGGGAAAGAGGGGCAAGTAGAGAGAGCAAAGGAGGGTGCCAGCTGGAAACCATTGCTGTCTTCAGCCCGAAGTCTGGTGGAACATCTCCAATTGCATAAGATCTCAGAAAGCCCTGATGGTGTTCAGCAGAGAGTTCCACCAGGTTGGGGCCAGGACCGAAAAGGCCCTGGCCTTGGTTGAGGATAGCAATACATAGTGGGGACCACTAGCAGCTTACTGTCCAAGGAGCACAATGCGCTCTCAGGGACATAATGGAGGAGACAGTCCCATAGATACATCAGTCACTGACCACTCCAAGCCTTGAAGGTCAACACCAAAACCTTGAACTTGACTTGGTACTCCACTGGAAACCAATGCAGCTGGAGTAGCACAAGTTGTATGTGTGCCATCCATGATGTTCCTGTCAGGACATGCCACCACATTCTGGATCAGCTAGACCTTCCGGATCAGTCTCAGGGACAGGCCAGCATAGAGGAAGTTACAATAGTCTATCTAGTCTGGAGATGACCATTGCATGGATTACTGTGGCTAGCTCAGGGTGTGACAGTAGATAGGACCATGTTAATAATGGAAGCAACAAAATCAGGCCACACTCTTGTGAGAGTTCCCAGGTATGCAGAAACATATGACTTTGTAAATTATTTAACATTTGACTTTGTAAACATATGACTTTGCAAAAGGGGGGGAATCACCTGATAAGGACTATATATATTCCAGGAGTACAGAAAGTTGAGCATCAGTAAAATAGAGGGGGAGGATGAGGGGAAATCAGCCAGTCAATCCTCCAAAAGTTTATAGAACTTGGAAGGGTGAATCAGGAGTGAGGCAACAGTCAAATTTCTACCCACCCCCCACCCCCAGCTTGTGCAGTTTCTCATGCCTTACCACATTGTTTATTCCCTTGTTTAGATTCTGTTCAGGTTGCCCTTCTGTTTTGGAATCTGGTTAACTTTGGAGGTTTCAGCTTCTGACTCTCTGCCACCAAAGTATTAGGTTGGAGAGGAAACTGTATTCCATACTACTGTCCATTGTAGGTCCAGAAATAAACGCATATAAACAACAATTTCCTTTGTTTAACAAAAATGTACTTTTCCCATATAAATAGTTTTCTAACAAAAAGGTGTTTTCTGAATGTGAGGCTGATGTTTTCAGAAAAATAGTTGCATTTTTTCCTTGCAGGACTTATAATTTCTCTTCAGCTGCTTCGTGGAGAAATGGAACAGATTCGCAGAGAATACCCTATGATCTTTAACAGGGGGGTGACTGTTACCAGAAAAATAGGTTTCCCAGATGTCATCATGCCTGGTAAGTAGATCACCACTAAATGGGGAATTGAAGGCTCCATTCAGCTGTTCATTTGGCTTTTCAGTACTGATTATTGTAATTCATATTAGGTTAGTAAAATATTTTCCTTCTTTATTTCCTGATAATAAGTTTCAATGATTTATCTGCAAATTGTATTTACTTTTATTGTGTAGGAATACTTTGGCAGAAGCAATATTTTTTTAAAAAAACTTTAAAATACTCTCTTTTCTTTATTAAACATTTTATAGGTTATGAATAGGCCTGGTGATACTTGATGGTAGGAGGAAAGAAGGTGGAGTAAGAAGGATGGAATAGTATTTGGAGAAGAATGCACAAAACAATGATTGATGGCCAAGAGATAATCTGAAGCTGGGGAATCTCTGGCTACAATCTATGAAAATTATAATATTTGAATTAGTGAAGGAACCTTTATTTTGGTTATATCAGAATACATTTTCACTGGCCTCATTCCAAAGTTAAGAAATGGTGTGAAAGAGTTATATTTTACAGGAACCAAAGGACCCCAAAACTAGTTCTGGGAGCTGTGACTTAAGGTGTCTTTTTTAAAGTCCTTCCCCTTGCTGGATGGCATTTAAAATTAAAGAGAATTTCAACAGCACTTTGTAATATGGGGCAGTTTTTATTTGGTGGAGAAAGTTATCCTTACCATGGGTTGTGCCTCCTCCTAGTTCCATGGGCAGGCATATTAAATTTTTTTGGGAAAAGGTTTTCACTATCTTTCAGAGGTAGACCTTCCCCACCAGTCTATATTTGCCCACTCAATGGTTGAGCAAACTTCCACGGTTCTCCCTCCTAGAGCATTCTGAATTATCTGAATAAATACACAGTGCACCCTCCCCCCCCCCCTTCCCTGCTTCCTGATAGTAATGGTGGGGGCAAAAAAAGAAAGTTGCTCCAGCAAGAGTAACTATCTGTGGCAGCACCAAGAGATGAGCTTTTATAGAAACCTTAGGGACATACTGCCACAGTGCCCAGACAATGCCATTGGCCCCACTGTTCATCTGTCTTCCCCCCCCACCCCAGTCTGTTCCTTTCTCTGGCAGGGAAACTGAGCAGGCTGCCAGTCCTTCCTTACATTGAAAATGCTGTGAAAGAAGGGCCTGAGGCAGAAACAATCACCAGCTCCTTCCAGAAATCAGCTTCTTCCTTCTCCTTCCAGGAATCAGCTGCCTTTGGCCCAGCAAACACTGATTGCTCCTCTACTGCTTCCCTCACCCCTACCAAAGCTCCAGTGGGGGGCAGTAAGTGGGCAGCTGGTCCTTCTTTGCACTGAGGCTCCAGTGCTGGTGAGGCATAAGGATGCCATATTACAAAGGAATAATGATCTGTGCTGGTCGTAGACCATAAGCAATAAATTGAATTGAATAATACAAAGAAGGAGGAGGAGGATTTATACCCCGCCCTTCAGTTGAAGTCTCAGAGTGGCTTACAGTCTCCTTTCCCTCATCTCCCAAGAAACCCTGTGAGGTAAGTGGGGCTGAGGGAGCTCTTGAGAGAATTGCTCTTGAGAGAACAGCTGTGAGAAAACTTGTGACTGACCCGAAGTCACACCAGCAATTGTATGGAGAGGAGTGGGGAATCAAGCTCAGTTCTCCCAGATTAGAGTCTGTACTCTTAACCACTACACCAAACTGGCTCTTGCCAAACTTATCACTCCTGCTCGTTGCCCTTTCGTTGGTGGTGGGTCACTGTCCAGCAAAATGGAGGGGGCGTGATCAGCATCCCTGATGTAATGACCCAGCTTCCTGTGCAAGCTGAAAGTTACAACGTAACTCTAGTATCCACCCCAAACTCTATTATTAAACCATAGAGTTTGGGGTGAATGCTAGAGTGATACCACTGATGCTGTTATCCTTCTGCCTACCTGTAAGTTCCTACCTCCAGTTGTGAGGCCATACTTACCAACACTAATTGAGTCCAAATTGAAACCACCTTTAGCTCTGTTGACGTCCCTTGACCAGAAGCCCTGGCACATATAAATACTACCTATGCACTCCCACACACATGCACACACATGCATTCTCTCCCACAACTGCATGCTAGTTCAAGCAAGCAACTGGGGGGCAATGACCCAGTTCTCCTTCTGTGGGATGGCATATGTGGGGAGAAATATGTCAGTTCCATGAAAAAAGCCCACAGGAAAAAAGTTCACAGAAAAAACCCACGGTCATAAATGCTCACAGGAAAAATGCTCACATGGGAAAAAAGCTCACGCAGAAAGAAGCCCACATGGAAAAATACCATTAAAAGAAGAAGATATTGGATTGATATCCTGCCCTCCACTCTAAATCTCAGAGTATCAGAGCGGCCCACAATCTCCTTTACCTTCCTCCCTCACCACAGACATCCTGTGAGGTAGGTGGGGCGGAGAGAGCTCTCACAGAAGCTGCCCTTTCAAGGATAACTCGGTGTGAGCTATGGCTGACCCAAGGCCATTCCAGCAACTGCAAGTGAAAGAGTGGGGAATCAAACCCGGTTCTCCCAGATAAGAGTCCATGCACTTAACCACTACACCAAACTGGCTTTTAAAGCATCATAGATATTTATAGTTGTGGATAACTATTCATCTCCATTTATGAGAGTATTGCCCATATTTTATTTGTTTTTAGAATTAAAATATGTCATATTCACGTGCAACAATTTGTGTTGTGATTTTATCAAGTATAATTAAACAATAAGTTTGCTATGTTATAAGTATATTAACTCATCACTAATAAAATTGGCCTATATGAAGAGGCCTTTAATGCTATTGAGAGTAAAGGTTTGGAAGGGAAAATACAGGAAATAAAAGTGACCATTTTGTTATCAATGAATGTTATTAAGAAGGAAAAACAATAATAACTGAAATTAAACTCATCACAATATTTTTAAATAAAATAAAATATTTATTAATTTACAATTTGTCAACCTTTTTAATGTTGGTATATAGTAATTTCTAAAGTACTGTCTAGTATTCACAGCTTTTGAACAACTATATGGTTTTTAAAACATTTCCAATGATTAATATTTACTTATTTTGTTATTAAAAATTAATACCATAAGATAACATTAAAATAAGTCGATTTCCTAGCTCAATTTCCCTTTACTTGTATTTTAACAAATACATTGTGGACACCCAATGACCACTACAAAAGACTACCTAATTCTAATAGTAAAAGCAACAATTATTTAAGAACAACAATGACAATAATAACAATTCAGATATAATTCTTCATTGCAAATTAGCCATTCTCGTTAAGTGAGCCTGCTTTGACGGGGAGGGTGGGATATAAATATGAAAAATAAATAAATAATAATTAAGTTTATCTTCCACCTGCTCATATTCAGGCTCAGTGCTAGGACCTCAGGCACCCCAGGCCAGCACCTGCCCACGCCCCCCACCTATTCCTGCCCTGCTGCCGCACCCCCACCCGCTGGGAGGACAGGTGCAGCAGGAGAGGGCAGGGCAGACTCCGGCCATGCCATGCTTGTGCAGTGCTCTCTTGGAGGTGCTCCTGGAGGCACTCCGAGTTTGCCTTTCTTAGAGCAGTCTTGGGGCACCTCTGAGAGCGCATTGTGCATGCAAAGCTTGCCTGCAGCCCCTGCTCTCAGCTTTCTTGGATCTGCCCAAGAAGGCTGAGACCAGGACTGCAGGCGAGCCATGCCTGCTCAGTGTGCTCTCAGAGGCACTTCAAGACTGCCCTTCTCAGGCACTGCACAGATGTTCTACTCTGAGCCTGGCTTTCTTGCAAGGGAAGCCGAACTTGTAGGAGAACGCACCCCAGCCGGTGGCTCTCACTTTAAAGGCAAGAGCAGCTGGGCAGGGGGCGTTCTCCTCCAAGCCTGGCTTCCTTTGCAATGGAAGCTGGGCTTGGAGGAGAGTGCATGCTGACATACCATCCCACCACTCACAACTTCCTGGGTCTGCGTTTCGGGAAGTTGAGAGTGGCGGAGAGGGGTGGGAGGACCTGGCGGCACCCTGTAGGTGAGACAGAATCCCAGGCAGCTGCCTTCTCCCACACGCCGATCATATCGCTGCACAGAAGTGGCAACCATGTCATTTATATTGGTGACATGCCTGTACATTAGCTAGTGTTAGTTTGTGGCAAGCCAGATCCCTCTGCCGTCCATCAAATATACTAATCATAGCAAAATTATTATTCAATTATACTTGATAAAATCACAACACAAATTGTTGCATGTGAATATGACATATTTTAATCCTAAAATAACAACTTAAAATGTACCTGCTCATTCTCATAAATGGAGGTGAATGGTTATCCACAATTTTAAATTATCTATTGTGCTCTACATGGTATTTTTCCATGTGGGCTTTTTTTTGTGTGGGATTTTTCTGTATGGGCTTTTTTCCATGTGGGTTTTTTCCTGTGGGTTTTTTTCCGATTGCCAAAGATGTCATAGGTCCAGTAAGTGCAGCTTGCTCTTCTGCTGCTCCCCCTGCCATATACTCACCAAAGTTCCATTAAGGACAGTGCTCAGACAGACAGCCTTTCTCTGCACCAAAGCTCTGGCATAGATCAGGGACAAACTTTTCTCTTCCCTTTTTTCTCTCCTCCCCCGAAATGAGGCAAAGCAAAAGATCTGGTAGCCAAAACAAAAGTTCTTGCAGCTTTAGAGTACCCTGGCTCCTATTCGCACAGTGCAAGGGTTTTTTTCTGTAGACCTAGATGTGGTGCAAGCATTTCTTTTCTAGCAGCACACGAAGACTCTACTCAGCCCCACCCTCTGTCTCCAGATCCAGATACTCTGCCCCCTCTGGTCATTTAGATTTGCTGTACTCTGCCTCAGCCTCCATGGCTTGAGCAGAAGGGAGAACAATCAGGGCAGTATATTTCTTCTTTGGGGCTGGCTTCTTCTACAGACCTAAATTCTGCAGCTGTAGCCACTCCATTGGTACCTCAGGCACTGGAACAGAAGCCAATCCAGGGTGAGGTGTTTTGTTTTGTTTTGTTTTGCCAGGGACATCACATCCTTAGTCCCCTTTCCAGACTCTTGGTGGGGCCCTGAGCCATGACCTTCTCTGGATGAAAGGGAGGAGCCTGAGCTACTTTGCAGAAGACTTACTCTTATTTTATTTAACTTATATCCCACCCTACCCCACAAGTAGGCTCAGAGCGGTTGACATCAAAGTAAAATCACAATAAAATCAAACAATCAAACAATTTAAAATAAGACTAAAATACTAATAACCTAAATCTTCAGTATTTTACAGGTGATGGTAAGTAGTCTGAATTACAATAATTTTTTGTCAGATGGTGATGGTACTCTGTTGTACTCTCATCCCTCCCCCTCTAGGAAAGCCTTGAATGTTTGTTTAACTGGAAGATGGCTGGTAGCTGACTTCATTTCAGGTGCTATTCTACCCAGAGACCATAGCTACAGGAAGAACAACTTCTTCCTCAAAAAAAGGGCCATGTTGCTCAACAGGGCCGATGCTCAACAGGGCAAGCTCTGACTCTTCTGGTTTTTTCTCCAGAGCTTCCATCTGCAGGATGGAGGAACTCCTTCAAAATCCTACTCGTGACCTGGTTAGTCATGGCCAGAATCTTCTCAAGATCAAAAGAGCCTCTCAATTCTCAGACAGGTGCCAGCCTGGACACTATAAAGGCCTCAGCACAGTCTCTAACTTCTGATGTTGTCATTCATGATAATCTGTGAATGACATGTTGGAAGGCTGATCACTTCTCCAGAACCAACTTCTTCATAAGTCCTTATTGGGGAAAGAAACTTTTTGGTGGCATGGCCCTTAATAAGGTTCTGATGGAAATGAAGGTGAAGAAGAAACCTTGCTCTCTCCTTCCGTTAAAGTGGAGAACACGTCTAACAGTACAGACTCCAAGTATTTTGACCGTCCAGAGGCTCCTTCCAACCCAGAGACTCCAAGATTTCCAGACTCCATAGCCTTCCTGGAACAGATCCAGATTAAACACTAAGCTTAACCCCATGTTCCATCTAACACCACTGTGGAAGGGTGGCTCCAGGCCTTTTCTCATGCCTAATTAATTGAACATATGAACATATGAAGCTGCCTTATACTGAATCAGACCTTTGGTCCATCAAAGTCAGTATTGTCTTCTAAGACTGGCAGCGGCTCTCCAGGGTCTCAAACAGAGGTTTTTCGCACCTATTTGCCTGGACCCTTTTTTTGGCGATGCCAGGGATTGAACCTGGGATCTACTGCTTCCCAAGCAGATGCTCTACCACTGAGCCACCGTCCCTCCCCATTCCATGCAGGGATAATGGGACTGCCAAATTCTCTAGCTTATGTCATAAACCTTTGCCACCCCCACCCCCACCCCAAAAAGGACAAGCCATGGAACTAGTGTTGGAAGAATGTGAGTAATTCCAAGTATCTCTGCTGTATTGCCTGTTCTTCCCAGGGATAACATTGCCTATGGAGCAATCATAAATCTATAGTAGCATTGGCTCTGATGAGCAACATAGCCCTTCTTTTTTATATATAACAAAAATTTTTACTTTGCAATATATTGAAAAATATTCTACTATCAGAATCTAAATATAGTTCATCAATACATTACACATTTTCTCACCCATGCCACCCTCCAAATTGTGACCTCCGCCGGTATACAAAACAAATTAAAAACCTTTTAAAAGTAAAATTTCCCATATATAGAATCTTAACTATAAGTTATCATTCACTTAACTTTATCTTAACTCCAATATAACTACTATTCTTATTCCTTTACTTAAAACTTTCTACTTAATCATCAATATTACATATTTAATCAGATAGCCATAATCTATTCTCCTTTGCACTTTAAAAATTCAATTATTACTTGTTAAACATTAAACATAAATTTCGTAGTCATTAAGTCATCACTAAAAATTATTCAAATCTTAATCTTATCTTAACTCACATAAACTTACTATATGAACTCAGCAACTTATATTTCACTACTAAACACTACTCAGTAATCACAGTCTTTTTTCTCTTTTAAAGTTCAGTTAATATTATCAAAACCCACTAAATGGCTCTTCACCTTCCATTGTATCTCCACATAGGTTTGGAATTTATTCCAATCTTCCTTAAATTTCTCCAAGTTATAGTCTTTTAAGATTCTAGTAAGTTTCTCCATTTCACTCCAAATAAGAACAATTGGAGTCCCTTTTTTCTGGTATTTTATCTTGCTTCCACATTTGCGCATACATTGTCCTCACAGCTGAAAGCAAATACCACAACAATGTCCTGTCTTGCTTTGGAAAACTTTCCATTTGTAATCCCACCAGAAAGACATCCGGTGCTCTCTTAATATTATATCCCAAAATTTTCAAAATCTATTGTTGAATCATTAGCCAAAATTGTTTCGCCTTATCGCAAGTCCACCACATATGATAGAAAGAACCTTCATGTTTTTTACATTTCCAACACCTATATGAAGCTTGATTGCGCATTTTTGCTGATTTTTTAGGTATCCTATACCGTCTATACAGCATTTTAAAACAGTTCTCTTTTATATTGTAACACGATATTTTCATAGAGTTCTTCCATAGGTGTTTCCACATCTCCATTTGTATTTCTTTATTAAAGTTTATTGCCCATTTAATCCTTTGAGGTTTCACAACCTCCTCTTCTGTAGACCATTTCAATAGCAGCTTATAAGTCCTTGAAATCAATTTTTCATTTTCACCCAACAGCATTTTTTCCATTTCTGTTTTTTATATCTTATACCTGTACTTCTAATATCTTTTCCCACCAAGCTTTTAATCTGAAGCCTTGAAACCAATAAAATTTTCCTTGCAATTCTTCAGCCGATTTCATTTCGACTTTACCTCCCTGAAATTTTAGCAGTTGTTCATATGATACGTATTTCTCTTCTCGTGGACTTTGAGACAATTTTATAAATTCAGTCGGCACTATCCAAAATGGTTTTCTCTCATCACCATATTTATTATATTTTTTCCATGTATTCAGCAAATTCCTCCTTATATAATGGTGTGAAAAAACTATCCATCTTCTCTTTCCCGTAATACATGTATGCATGCCAACCAAAAAGATTTCCTTGCCCTTCTAAAGTCAGTAATTTTTTATTAATCAAAGTCATCCAGTCCTTAATCCATACCAAACATACTGCATCATGATATAGCATTAAATCAGGTAATTGGAAGCCACCTCTTTCTTTTGCATCCGTTAAGATTTTCATCTTAATTCTTGGTTTCTTGCCCACCCATATAAATTCTGAGATCTTTCTTTGCCGGCAATTAAATTGTTTCTTGCCTCTCACAATTGGAATGGTTTGAAAAAGAAATAAAATTCTTGGTAAAACGTTTATTTTAATAGCAGATATCCTCCCCAACATAGATAAGTTCAATTTATTCCATTTTAGCATGTCTTCTTCAATCTTATGCCAAGGTTTTTCATAATTATTCTTATATAAATCAATATTTCTCATTGTAATTTCTACCCCTAAATATTTTACTTTTGAAGCAACTTCACAACCTGTAACATTTTGTAGCTCTTTCTGTTTGCCTGATGACAAGTTATTATTAAGAATTTTCGATTTTTCTTTGTTAATATGAAAACCTGCTAACTCACCATACTCTTTAATTTTCTTCAACAACAAGGGTGTCACTTGCAATGGATTTTCATTGATAAACATCACATCATCCGCAAAGACCCTGTATTTATATGAAAAACCTTTCAACTTCAAACCCTCAATCTCCTTATCAATTTGAGACAGCAAGACCTCTAGGGTCATTATAAACAACAACGGAGATAGAGGCAGCCTTGTCTTGTGCCTTTGCTAATCTTCATCTGCTCAGTCAAGTCAGCATTCACACAAAGTTCAGCTTGTTGTTCTGTGTATATTGCCTTAATCATCCTTATAATATCATCTCCTAATTTCATTGTTTCCATTACAGCAAACATAAAGTCCCATTTGAGATTATCAAAAGCTTTTTCTGCATCAGCAAAAAATAAAGCCACCTCTTTTTCTGGATGCTTATAATAATAATTTACAATATCTATTACAGTTCTGATATTGTCTCTTATCTGCCTTCTGGGGAGAAAACCTGCTTGTTCCTCTTAAATAGAAATGTTCAAATGCTGTTTGAGTCGTTCTGCTAGAATTCTAGCAAAAATCTTATAATCATTGTTCAATAGTGAAATCGGTCTATAGTTTTTAACATTCATGGAATCTCTATCAACTTTCGGAATCAAAGAGATAACAGCTTCTTTCCATGTGTTTGGCACCTTCCCATCTTGCCTTATACAGTTGATCAATTTTTGAAGTTTTTGTATTAGTACTTCTCCCAAGACTTTATAGAATTTTGCTGAAAAGCTGTCAGGACCCGGAGCTTTTCCTAATTTAACTGAACAAATTGCTGCTTCAATTTCTATTTTCTCAATTGGATCGTTTAAAGGGTTGTACTTTAATTTTTCGCAAATAGGCATCAATTTTCTCTCTATTTACTTGTTGACCTTTGAATCTTTTGGCGTAGAATTTGTAGAACTCCCTTTTAATTCCAGCTTGGTCCACAATATCTTTACCCTCCGAAAAAATCTTGTTTATGAACTTTTTCTCCCCCTTTTTTTTTCAGTTGCCAGGCCAAGTATTTTCCCGGTTTATTAGCGCCTTCAAATGATTTCTGTTGTAGCCTTTTTAAATTCCACTCCACCTCTTTATTCAATAAATGTCTCAATTGATTCTGTAGAATTGTTATCTCTGTCATTATTCCCCCCCCCCCCCGGTCTTTTCTTCAAATAATTTTCTTTTCTGTCTATTTCTGCTTGCAAGGCTTTCAGGTGTTTTTCCTTAGCTCTTTTATCTTTATTGTTCAATGTAATTAGTAATCCTCTCATAACAGCTTTATATGCATCCCATACGGTCTGAATATTAACCTCTTGGTCTTCATTAACCTGGAAGAAAACTTTGGTCTCTTTTTCAAGAGATTTCATTACTTCAGCTTTTGACAACATGTTTTCATTTAGTCTCCATCTTCTCTTTCTCCTTCCCTTTGCTGACCACATTAATGGATTGTGGTCTGCACCTATTTTCGGAAGAATCTCTATTTTATTAGTAATAAGTCCCAAATCCATCGTAGTCCATATCATATCAATTCTTGAGAAGAAATCATGCCTTACTGAAAAAAAAGTATAGTCACGTACATTAGGATTAAACTTTCTCCAGATGTCTTCCAAATTTTCGGGCTTTATTATTTCAAAAAAAGACTTTGGCAGCTTACCATCTTTTTTCTTTTTGTTTCCAGATCTATCCAGAGAGTTCTTAATTGTTCAATTGAAATCTCCCATTAACATTACCTGTTCATTAGTCATTTGATCAAGTTGTTGCTGACTGTCTTTTAAAAAAGCATCTTTTGCCCTATTAGGGGCATATAATCCCAACAACATCTTTTTTTCATTCATAAACACTTCCACAGCAATGTATCTGCCTTCATTGTCTTTAAAAACCAATTTTGGCTCCAATTCTTTTTTAATATAAAAAACCACTCCCTTTTTTTTTCTTTAGCTAATGAAAAAAATTCTTCCCCCAAAGCCTTATTCCACAAAAATTTGTAATCCAATTGCTTAATATGTACTTCTTGTAAACATACTATATTACATCTCTGTTTTTTAATCCAATGAAAAATTGCTTTTCTTTTTTGAGGTGAATTAAGTCCATTTACATTCCATGAAATTAATTTGTAATCCATAATGATTTTTCAATTATTTTGTATCCTCAAATTCATTATTGTCCGCCAAAAATTTATTCATGCCTTGCATGTCCACTATTGTTTTCCTCAGTCTTTTATATTCAAAGCTAAGACCTTCAGGTAAAATCCATCTATATCTTATATCCTTGTCTCTCAACCTATCTGTCAATTTCTTAAATTGTTTTCTGTCAGTGATGACTTTCCTCGGCAGTTCCTTCGTCATCCAAACTCTGCTTTCCTCCACCACCAATGGGCTTTCAAATTGCTTACTTAAGATCCTTCCCACCATGTCTCTTGTGGTAAACTTCACTACCACATCCCTGGGTAGCTTGCGCTTTCTGGCAAATTCTGAATTGACGCTGTAAACATAATCACACAAACGTCCCATCTCTACAGGGTCATCTTCCATAAAGTTGGCTATTATTGTGACAATATAGTTCTTTAGATCCTCTTGGTCAGTCTCAGGTACTCCCCTTAGACGAATCATGTTCTCCATCAGTTTGCAGTCTTGTAGTATTTGCTTTATTTATTTATTTATTTATTTTTATTTATTTAAGATTTCTATCCCGCCCTTCCCACAAGTGGCTCAGGGCGGCTTCCAATAGTAGATCCAACAAAATTACAATAGTTAAACATATAAAGGGATCCGTATTTAAACCAGATAAAACAGATAAAACAGATAAAACCTTAGTTATTAATACACATTAATAAATATTTCAACTGTATATAAAAGAAATCCAGCAAGTTACATTAAAATTCTCAAGCTAGTTATAGGCTAGCCGGAAGAGGGTCGTCTTACAGGCCCTGCGGAACTGAACAAGGTCCCGCAGGGCCCTCACCTCTTCCGGCAGCTGATTCCACCATGTAGGGGCCATAACAGAGAAAGCCCTTTCTCTGGTGGACTTCAAACGGGCTTCCTTCGGCCCAGGGATAGTAAGGAGATTTTGTGTTCCCGACCTCAGTACTCTCTGGGGAACGTGCGGGGAAAGACGGTCCTTCAGGTAGACAGGTCCCAAGCCATATAGGGCTTTAAAGGTGATAACCAGCACCTTGTACCGGACTCGGTATATTACTGGAAGCCAGTGCAGGGTCCGAAGACCCGGCTGAATGTGTTCCCGCTTTGGGAGACCCAATAACAGCCGGGCCGCGGCATTCTGCACCAGCTGCAATTTCCGAGTTCGGGACAGGGGCAGCCCCATGTAGAGGGCATTACAGTAGTCTAACCTCGAGGTGACCGTGGCATGGATCACTGTTGCTAGGTCGTCGCGCTCCAAAAAGGGGGCCAACTGCCTTGCCCGCCTAAGATGAAAAAACGCGGACTTGGCAGCGGCTGCTATCTGAGCCTCCATCTTTAGGGAAGGCTCCAACAGCACCCCCAAGCTCCTGACCCTGTCCGCCGCTATCAGCGGCGCACCGTCAAAGGCTGGTAGGGGGATTCCCCCTTCCGGACCACGGCGACCCAAGCAAAGGACCTCTGTCTTCGCAGGATTAAGCTTCAGCCCGCTCAGTCTGAGCCATTCAGCCACGGCATATAATGCCCGGTCTAGATTTTCCGGGACGCAGGTCGGCTGGCCGTCCATCAATAGATAGAGCTGGGTGTCATCAGCATACTGATGACACCCTAGCCCGTACCTTCGGGCAATCTGGGCAAGAGGTCGCATATAGATGTTAAATAACATCGGGGAGAGAACCGCCCCTTGGGGCACACCACAGTCAAGTGTGCACCTCCGGGACAGCTCCCCCCCAACTGCGACCCTTTGTCCCCGACCTTCAAGGAAAGAGGAAAGCCACTGTAAAGCCAACCCCTGAATCCCTGCGTCGGCGAGGCGACCCTTCAGTAGCCGATGGTCGACCGTGTCGAACGCCGCCGACAGGTCCAGCAACATCACCGCCGAGCCGCCCCGATCCAGATGCCGTTGAAGGTCATCCATTAGGGCGACCAGCACCGTCTCTGTCCCATGTCCCGGGCGAAAGCCGGACTGGAATGGATCAAGGATGGAAGCATCCTCCAGGAAGGTCTGCAGCTGCATCGCCACTGCCCTCTCAATAAGTTTGCCCAAAAAGGGCAAATTTGAGACCGGCCGATAGTGTGCCAATTGGGCCGGGTCTAAAGATGGTTTCTTTAAGAGGGGACGGACCACGGCCTCTTTGAGTGGCGTTGGAAAGTGCCCTTCCCTCAGGGATCTATTTATGATATCCCGTATAGGATATCTAAGGTCACCCTGGCAAGATTTAATAAGCCAGGAAGGGCATGGGTCCAATTTACAGGTAGTTGGGCGAGCAGCTAAGAGTATCCTGTCAACTTCCTCCAGGCTGAGGGGGTCGAAGTCATCCAGCGTATAATCCGAAGACAGGCTCGGAGCCTCGGGTTCACTAACTGTCTCAAAATTGGCAGAGGAGTCGGGGCGGAGTGACGCGATTTTATCCACAAAAAATTTCGCAAAAGCCTCACAGCCTATTTCCAATTCAATAGAATTTGGTCTGCCTTGCGGCAGTGTTGTAAGTCCTCTAATTATGTCGAACAATTGGGCCGGGCGCGAAGTTGCGGACGCAATCTTAGCCGCAAAGAACGCTTTCTTTGCGGCTTTGATTGCCATCTCATAGGCCTTCAAATTCTCTCTATAAGATGTTCGGGTCACTTCGTCTCGAGTACGCCGCCATTGCCTCTCTAGCCGTCTGAGTCCCCGCTTTTGTTGCCGCAGCCCCTGGTTGAACCAGGGCGATGGCTTCGGGCGGGAACGCAGAGGGCGCTTGGGTGCGACCTCCTCGATGGCCCTGGAGAGCCCATCGTTCCAGGACTCTACCAGATCATCCAGGGAGTCGCCAGCAGGCCAGGTGTCCCGAAGAGCTGTTAGGAACCGTTCCGGGTCCATCTGGCTCCGCGGGTGAGCTAAAATACGCTCTCCGCCTAAACAGGTTTTGGGTGACACTCCCACACGGGCCTTAAGGGCAAAGTGATCTGACCATGGCACTGCTTCCATTGCAATATCAGTCACTGGTATTCCGGCCGCAAAGACCAGGTCTAACATGTGTCCCGCCTGATGAGTGGGCGTTGTAATAACCTGGGAGAGTCCTAGTGTCGCCATGGATGACACCAGGTCCGTCGCCTGGCTGGAGGCCGCGTCGTCAGCATGAACATTGAAGTCACCCAAGACCAAAAGCCTTGGGTGCTCCAACGCCCAGCCCGCCGCGGCCTCCACCAGGGACGGTAAGGCGCTGGCCGGTGCATTAGGCGGTCGGTACACCAGCCAGATCGCCAACCCCTCCCCAACATCCCACATCAGGCCAACACATTCTATGCCTGAAATCTCTGGGGCCGGAAGTGCCCTAAAGGAGTAAGCCTCTCGTATGAGAAGAGCCACCCCTCCCCCCCGCCCGCTAGTCCGTGACTGGTGGAAGACCGAGTATCCCGGGGGAACGGTCTGGGAGAGAGCTACCGTCTCCCCTTCCCGCACCCAGGTCTCGGTCACGCAAGCCAGGTCCATGTCCTGTTCGGTCAGAAACTCTCGCAGGACAGAGGTCTTATTATTAATGGACCTGGCGTTGCATAACACCAGTGACGGAGGCGAGTAATTCAGCCTGGTCCTACTACTTGTCACCGTCGGGATGGGACGGAGGCTGGAAGGGGGTCGAGCACTATTATGTCTCGATCTCCTTCCCTTATAACTCTGCCTCGTCCCACCGTCATATCTTCCCCTCCCCAGGAGTACTGGTATCCCTAGGCCAGTCATCTTGTCAATGATCCCTAGTCCGATGGAACCTTTAGAGCTACCCTCTTCTTCTCACCCCTCCTTCCAGCCAATCTATCTGTTTTTATAAATTAATTAAACCGATCTAATTAAACTAATCTGCCAATTACTATATAGCTATTTAATTAATTAGCTCCCTAACTTCACAATCATTAGCCAAAAATCCAATTAATTTAATCTAAAAGCTCATTAATTGTAAAAACCCTTCCAATAAATATCTTCCTTAATTAATTTGCCACCAATCAATTTTTCTAGCTCGTTAATTATAAAACCCTCCCAATAATTTCTACCCTAATTAACTTGCTACTAATCAACTTTCAATTAGCTAATAATCCACCTCTTAAATAGCCTATAAAACCAAACCAATCTTGTCATTACATTGGCAGTTTAGATCTGCTGGGGTGGGGGATTAATATAAAGATGTACACAATTGAGTAAAGTGCAGTAGTTTTTAAAGTGCTGAAGTCCATAAGGTGCATTGATCTTATTTCCGTGTCCTTGTCTTTATCTTCGGGCGTGCTGAGTTCCATGTGGAGCTTGTTCTTTAAAGTGGTGGGAGGGGGGGGTTGCTGAGAGGTAGACAGCTCGGTAGGGGAGTCGTTGGGATGATCTTATGATGACTATATAGCTGGCCGATGGATTCGGGAGGCCCACTGCGCAATCTCGGGGGGCCCGGAGGGGCATGAGCTCCGCTACGCCCCCTTCGTCACACAGGCTCCGCCCTAGTCCGCAGCTCAGCTCGGCCCCTTTCGCTGTTATCCGGGCCCTTCGGCTACCAGTCGTGTCCCTACGCGACGCCCTACAACCACTCCCACACCGGGAAGGGAGGGGGGGGATACGTCCCCAAGTTTCTCCGCCACGCACAGTTGATGCAGTGGTCGACACCCCCACCAACCCCTCACTAGTCCCTTCCTCAGTCTCCTCCGGCCCACAGCTCTGCTCCTCCAGCTCACGGCTCAAAGTCTCTGCCTCCGCCGCGCTCCACCACGGCCCCGGCTGGCTCGGCTCGCTCCTCCCGCTATGCGGGCGCCGCCCATTGCATTCCACGCCGCCCGCCGCCCGTTCTCTACTCAGTTCCGCGGCCCGGCGTGGCTCGTCTCGGCACCTCGGCAGGCCAGCGGGCCGCTGCAGCAGCTCACGTCGCCCGCCGCCGTTTTCTGCCTGGCTCCGCGGCCCCGGCGTGTCGCAGCTCAGTCCGGCACCGTAGCAGGCCAGGAGTGCCGTCCGCTGTCGGTCACTCCGCTCGCCTCGCCCTCCGTCGCTCTCCACTCCACTCCGTGGCTAGAAGCGGCGCGGCACGGCCCAGCATCTTTTTAATGGTAGCATCTTGATCAATTATTTTTACTTCAATCTCTTCAATCTTTTTAGCTGTTGCTTGAGCCTCATTTCTTAATTCATCAATCTCTTTTTTAATGTCCTTCTTTACTTCTTCAGCACTTGAATTTATTTCTTTAGTTATTTCCTTTGTGAGTTTTTTTCACTTCCTGTTATTAAGTCCTTCATTGCTTTCACCAGTCTTGCTTCATGGCATTCAGTTGATCTTGCACTTGTTTAGACATCTTTCCCTCTCCCAACGAGGAGGCTCTTGGCCATTTAACTCTTAATCCCAGCTTCTGATCAGACATTACTGACTGCCCATTGCAAATAATGGGTCTCAAGATGATCTCACCAATCCACAATCTGATAGTTGCATTTGATAGATTGGAGCATGCCGTTTCCAGCAAGCCCAAAATCGCCATGCTCAGAGCGCCCTGACTCGAGAAATTAATTTTTAAAGTTATTAAATTTCCAAAATGGCGGCCGCAGTGTTTACAAGCCTCTCTTTTTAAAAAACTTTTCCTTTTCCCCCTAGGACTTATTTTTCATTTCCAAATGTACAGTCCAGATTGTTTCACCTTTTGGGGATGATTTATATTAGTTTTGAATATTATTACAGTCCAATTCCAGTTTATTTTATAAAAAAAACTTTGACCTTTCTATAATGGCCTCCAATGGTTCTCTATGATTTCTGGTTCATGAAAATACCCGGATGTTTGGAAGTTCCTCTTTCTTTGAGCAGTTACTTCCTGACTCTCTGGCAATGAAGTCCCGTTCTCTCTGGTTGAAAATCTCACGATGTTTGAAGCACACGTCACTTCCTGTCTTGTAATAGGAGATTGCAGTTTTGTTATGGCTGGGTTTTTTTTCAGAAGCCACAGGAATTTTCAACAGCCAATATTTTTGTTGCATTTTACTGCTTTCCCTTAATTCCAAAAACTCCATTTTCACCCCCTTCCACTTCTCTTTATTATCATGCTGTAGCCAATAGTTCTGGATCTTAAAACTTAAAAAAAAAAAGTCTTAATCTGGTCCTGAAGTGAAAGATAAGAATCTTTTACCTGAACGACGTTTATAATTAATTATACCGTCCACTCTGTCTTCAAAAGTCCATGGAAAGCTGGAACCTTGATGAGTTTATGTCAAATCAATGACTCCGGAGATTCTTTGTAGACGATGGAATGCAAACTCTCATCAGGGATCCTTCAAAGCCGAAAAAAAAACCCTCCTGGGATCTCTCATCAGCCAAAGTAAGTCCCCTTGAATTGCTATGCATGTCTTAGACAAATTCCTGACTGGAAAATGTAGGCAGCCGGCATTAAAATGCCTTTTATGTCCAAAACAAAGATCTCGGTCTGCTCCTCTTAAGAGAGGCTGGTCAGCTCACCATGCTCCAACCCTGGAAGCCCAGCAACATAGCCCTTCTTGAGGAAGAAGTTGTTCTTCCTGTAGCCATGGTCTCTGAGGGTATTGTTGCTGTCCTTGGGTAGAATAGCACCTGAAATGAGGTCAGCTACCAACCATCCTCCAGTTAAACAAACATTCAAGGCTTTCCTAGAGGGGGAGGGATGAGAGTACAACACGGTACCATCACCATTTGATGAAGATTTTTTTTGTAGAAAAAGCCCAGCAGGAACTTATTTGCATATTAGGCCACATCCCTGATGCTAAGCCAGCTGGAACTGAGTTCCTGTGTGTCCCTGCTAAAAAAAAAGCCCTGATAGTAGCTCAGTAAACTAGGAGAAGACAGTCCAGTCCATTGTCTCTCCAAGCAAGTGACCTTTGGACCTCCATTGACCTAAAGGAGGCCTACTTTCAGGTACCAGTCCACTTGCTCTCCAGGCATTGCCTCCTCAGGTCCAGGCAGTACATGCCTCCCGTACTTGGATTTCCTCCTAATCAGATCATTGAATCTCTTAGTCACCCAGATGATCCTTCTGGTCCTCTGAAGAGCAGCCACCTTCAGGGAAACAATTACTATACTTCTACCTGTGACTCCAGCAGGCCTGATGATCCTGACCTGCATCCTGGGTTTCATAATCTCCTATCTGGTCATTGTTTCCACTCCAGTGACTCCTGTCACCATATCAGAGGGTTATTCTTCAGCATTGTCAGAGGCAGATACCTGTACCATGCAGGGTACTTTGTTCCTGTAGTTGGTAGCTCAAGCATCCCCTTTTTCAGAGCCATGCAGAGTCGAAATCACCACAGAGGCCAGTCTGCTTATCTAGGAAACATGCTGCCACTTTCAGTTTGCTGAAGGGAAGTTGGAGCAATGCAGAAGGCAGGTAGAAGAAAAGTTTTTAATACCCACTTTTCTGTGTCTTAAGGAGTCTCAACAGAGCTTACAATCACATTCCCTTCCTCTCCCTAGAACAGGCAACTTATGAGGTAGATGAGGCTGAGAGAGTTCTAAGAGAACTGTGACTGGCCTAAGGTCACCCAGCAGGCTTTATGTGGAGTAGTGGAGAATCAAACCCTGTTCTCCAGATTAGAGTCTGCCTCTCTACACCATGCTGGTTCTCACAGCCTCTATTAGCTGAAGCCAAGAGCAGGTGTCTCATTCTAACACCTGTTACAAGGGACTCACATGCTCATTCTCTCTGTATGAAGACAAAAGCCCGCATCAGCCAACAGGGAGAAATGAGGTGACAAGTGATGACTTTGTCTTCTGTCCTTGCCATTTTAAGGGCCAGACTATATCCAGGTACAGCCTGGCGATGTGGTATGTCCCTATCAAACTCCCACTCGATGCTGTTTCCCAAATAATGTTTTGTGAGTCATCCAAAAGCCCCATTTTAAGACCTTTAAGAACTCCCTTGAGAATACTGTCCCTCAGGTAATCTTCCTTAGTAAACATCACTTCAGCTTGAAGGGTCCCAGAACTCTTAACTCTCTTGATTAGGAAAGATCTTGTTTCTTCCAGAAACTTGACATTTTGAGGACAAGCCATATCCCACTAAGCACTCAGCTGCTTTTCAGATCTTGGAATCCTTATTTGTTTCCTTTCCCCCCACCTACGTAGGGAGAAGGGCATCCAAAACAACCATAGCCAGCTGGATCAAAGCTTGCATCTGCCTGGCATATGAGGTAATAGGTCTCTTTTAATTGCTGCTACATTGAATTTTATTGTTTTAATGTTCTTAATCTATTGTAATTTATTGTAATGAGTCTTTGACTCTGCTCGTTCGAATCTGCCTGGAGCCCGTTTGGGGAGGAAAGGAAAGGTAAAGGTCCCCTGTGCAAGCACCAGTCGTTTCCAACTCTGGGGCGACTTTGCTTTCACAACGTTTTCACGGCAGACTTTTTACGGGGTGGTTTGCCATTGCCTTCCCCAGTCATCTACACTTTCCCCCTAGTAAGCTGGGTACTCATTTTACCAACCTCGGAAGGGTGGAAGACTGAGTCAACCTCAAGCCGGCTACCTGAACCCAGCTTCCACCGGGGATCGAACTCAGGTCGTGAGCAGAGATTAGGACTGCAGTATTGCAGCTTTATCACTCTGCGCCACGTTACATTGGGGAGAGTGGAATACAAATAAATAAAGTATCTCCCATTGCCTTCAGGAGTCACCACCCACTTCACCTGAATTACTGCTATGCCAACAGAGCTCCCCATCAGTGTCTCCACTGAAGAAGTATGTAGGGCGAGAATTAGAGATCAGAAACAGACTTCATGAAGCATTACAGGATAGTTTTCTTTGCTTCAGCCAAGACAGCATTTGACCGCAGAGTTCTTCAGTGAACGATTCTTCAGTAATGCTTCGAGCTTGACCATCCTGGGATAACAGAGCTTTTCAATGTTCCACTATAACAGTACCTTCCTCCACTGATGGAGAATGAAACATTGGACTTACTATGAGAGTTTCTTTTAATCAGGGGATTGGAATTTACTCTTTACCATTCTCATGCCAAATGAGGAATTGTGAAACTCACCCTCACCTCTGGGTGGGATACTGACAGCATATTCTTTTTAGTCCTTAGGGTAGGGGTGGCCAAACTGTGGCTCGGGAGCCACATGTAGCTCTTAAACACACATTGTGTGGCTCTTGAAGCTCCCACTGCCCCATTGGCTGGCTTGGAGAAGGCATTTGTCTCTTTAGATCACTTCACCAAACCAAGCCAGCCAGCAGCTTGGAGAATGCATTTAAAATTAAAGTTGCTTTCTTTTCACCTCCACTTCCCATCTATTCCTTCCTTCCTGACATTTATTCTATGTGGCTCTTATGTTAAGCAAGTTTGGCCATCCCTATCTTAGGGTATCTGTAGTTACAGGTCTTCGTGGAGAATCCTCCTCTCATCTGTGACTACAACACTAGAGGTGGGCTTACCTTCCTTGATAGCTTGGCAAGACATGAACTGGGAATCTGCCTCCTAAGAATAGTGTAGGTCTTTGTAAAAAAATTGTATATGCCCTGCCCACTGTAAGGATACCTTTCAATCTGCTGATGAGAAGAAACCTTACTGGTAAGTCCAGTGTTTCTTTCTAAATTTTAATACAGGGGGGGGGGGGGGTTTGTAAGCAGAACAAAAGGACTTTTACAACAAACCTAACTGGTAATCTGTATATTCTTAAGAGGATCTGGTAGGTTTTTGAGAGATTGATGAGACATATGAGCAAGTCTTGGATTCAGCAGGAGCTCACAGAAGTGCACCTCCTGAACCTTTCTGAGGGTTCCCCCTCCTCCTCCCCACCTTGTCCATTGAATAGTAGGTGCAGCTGCATAACAATCCCTGGATGAGCTCCACCACCTATTTTCTACAAAGCGACCCCTGCATATGAGCTATTGGCAACTGGACTTTAAATATGGGCTATAAAGTTGTTTGTTTCTTTTAAAAACAGGATAAGCCTTGGCTCTATCCATCTTTTTAAAATTTAAAAAGTAATAGATGAAAACATTCCTCTAGCATCTCAAAGCTACTCAAACTACATATGATAGAATGACATACATTTGAAAAATATAGAATATTGTGGGTTTAAACATTTTTGGATGGTATTTTGCACAAAATAGCAGTATTCTATTTCAAAATTGTAAGCTACTACCAAAAACCCCAATTCCATTGTTTGCAAAATCAAAATATTTTGGGTGCTTCTCTCTGAAAGAGTTTGTGTGAGAAGTGTATATGGGGATTATGCTTTTTAACAATTTGGATTATTAAATTAACAAATGGCAGAAAATTAAGCTTATATGCTCACCATGGTTATTATTTGTTATCGCTGTTTGGCCTTTACATATGTCAAAACATTTTCATTAAGTTGTATGATAATTTGCTGTTCACCTATGCAGAGGCATCTGTCTCTATATATGAACCGTTAACTTCCGTTTCTGAGGAAATGTGCATGCTCATACCTTGAATAAAACTTTGTTAGTCTTAAAAGTGCCACTGGACTCTTAGTTCTACTGCTTCAGACCAACATGGCAGACCACCTGGATCTAGCTATGTTTTTGTTAAACACAGAAATTCTAAGATTAGGATTCTTTTCATTGTGATTGGTCAATAAAATAAGGCCCAGGATGAGTCAATAACATAATGGAGCAGATGTGACATAGTAAGCACAGTTCTTTTCTGGTGATCATTATTCATTTTGTGGCAAGCCTGGTCTAGACATCTAAGGGTGCAATTCTGTATATAGTTAGACCAGGGGTATCAAACTCATTTGTTATGAAGGCTGGAACTGACATAAATGATACCTTGTTGGGCCAGGCCATGTTGGGCCGGGCCGTATATGTACCTATTTAAGATTAGGTAACAGAGATATAAACTTTATAAAGGACACAGACAAACACAATTAAAGATTTTTTTAAAAATCTTAAAATAAAACATGCTTAAAACATTAGCACTTGTTGGTCTTAAAGGTGCTTTCTTTGTATTTCTCCCATGGGATCCAGGGAACTGGGCAAAGGAAGCTCTGGCTCTTTCCTTTCCTCAGGGACCAGGAGAGGGAGGAGCCTCAGCCAATAGAAGGAAGATAGGCTTAGCTCAGTAGCTCTGCTGTGCAATTGATAGAGCCTGGCAAAGCAAGCTCCCCACCCCTGTTCCTCCCCAAGGGAGAAGCGTCAGCCAATGGAGAAAATAGAGGTTTCACTCTGTAGCTCCTGTGTAATTGAACAAGCCTTGCAAATCAAACTGTTATGCAAAAGAAAGCAAGAGAGAGAGAGAGAAGGAAGCAGATGACAGCCAGTTGTTTGGGGGCCTGATTCGGCCCCCGGGCCGCATGTTGACACCCCTGAGTTAAACTGTTTACACCCTTTTGAAATCAGTTGAACACCCCTAACTGTGCACAGAATAAATTGTTAGAAGCTTTATGCACAGAGCTCTGTAGAAACCTCTTAGAAACAAAACATATTTGGCAACCTTTCAGTCTCAAAAAACTTGCTTTTTGTTGTTTAGCAAACAAAGAAGACCATGATAATAAGGGTAATATTGCTCTTTTCACATTAAGGATTCATTTTTTTATTCTAAAACCTAATAAAATAAAGAGTATGTCTGTTACATAAAACAACAACTGGGAAAGATGCATGTTCTACTTGCTTCCAAACTCTGCATTGAGTCCTAGGAATCCTGCAGTTAGTTCTTTGTGTGCAAGGGTGCATTGTAAATTGTGTTTCGAATAGAATCAGTCCTTGCTGCATGGGAAATTACTTTTAAGAATGAAGGGCATTTAAAAACATCTTTGTCATGTTACATGATAATTTGCTGTTCAGAGAAAATAATGGGAGAAAACTCCTCAAAGGGATTGCCTAAAACACTGCTTTGGTTCTGCGTCTATATCAAATCTGAAAGTATGAATTGAATAGCAGTCAGCTAAGCAAGCAAGTTTGTCTGTTTTCCCAAGAACATCCTTTCTCTTTACCTCATTCTGAGTACTCAGTCTTTTATTTTGAGTGTCTGATGAAAACTGCATTTATCATCTTTTAACTGTGAGTTTTATTTTTTATCTTGTCTAAATTTTCTTGGCTGTTTGTTTACTTTCCCTTCATTCTCTCCCCTTTCTTAATGGCTCAGAGATGAAGATAGTTGGGTGTAAGTTTTTGCTTTACTGTGTTCTGTCCATTTATTGCTTGCTGTTTTCTCATCTGTGTCATATATTTCATGGAATGTTTGAGATTAATAAATACGAGGTATAACATTATAATGAGAATATGTGTCATTAGTTGTTCATTTGAGAGTTGGAATACCACTTTTTGCAGACAGTCATGTGCATTCTTACTAAAAGTACTCCTCTGTGTGTTTCTGAGAGAAAAGTAGTTGCAGCTGCTTCATGAAAAATATTGTATTCAGGTACCACTCATAGGGCAGGGGATTAGGATGGCAATGAACAAGCAACTCTGACCTATTTTGCACTAAGGCTTGTTCCGGACAGAGAGCCCTTTTGCTCCCAGGGCTTCTCTCCATTTTCGCATAAGCTGCCACGGAGCTGCAAGTTGGCACACTGCTTTTCTGCAGCAAGCAGAAACCACTTGTCAGAGGATCTCACTTGCTGTGGAATAGCAGCATGCCAATTCGCAGCTCTGGGGCAACTTGTGAAAAAATGGAGAGAAGCCCTGGTAGCAAAAGGGCTTTCCACCCGGAACAAGCCTAGTGCATAATCGGTCTCTCTCTTTTCAACCTTCCTCTATCCATTGCACGTAGATGAGGAACATACCGTGCTGGTAAGCACATGTGGTAACTTTGAGCTTGCAGCATTAAAAACTATAATGGAGCATCTTCTGAGACAAACCCAACCCCGCCCCCCCCCATAGGACTCAGACCACCATAATATGATGTCCTTTAGTTCCAGTGGTGAGAGGTAGCTCAGTAGGATATTGTAGTTGATAGTATCAAAGACCACTGAAATCCAGCAGAACCAGTGCAGTCGCATTACCCCTGTCTAATTCTTGATAGAGGTCATCAGCAAGATTGAAATGGGTCAAAAATAAATCAGTCTCTTACAAATAAAAAAAACAACAACCCTGGATCTGAGAGGGTGTAACCCTTTCTAGCACTTTGCCAAGAATGGAAAATTAGAGACTGGCTGAAAATTTTCTAGCAGTACAGCTCAGGATTTCCCCCAAAAAACAGGTTGTCACTGTACAACCTGTCTCTTAGATAAAAGGCCTTTTTAAAAATAGATGCTTAAATAAATTAGAGTTGGAACATTTGTCTAGTTTACAACTCAGGAAGGAGGGACTAAGGTCACATGCCAATCTCAGATCAACCAATGATTTCTTATGGTCAACTAAATATTAAAATTCTTTTTGTATTTCCTGCTGAGCTGTGATTTGAAGGATTCACAATTCCTCAACTTAATTTTTTGTACAACATTATACTTAGCAGGCATTTGGATAACACTTCAAAGAAACAAATGAAATATCAAAATAATTATACCCAAAACATAATTGTCGTTTACTGATGGCAAAAACATCTGAAAATCTCATAAGCAATATCACAGATAAAGGGAAAGTTCACAGCTAAGAGGAATCCACATTCCCTCAGGATCTGTCACTGATCAGATGGTTACAGACAATAGGTATTGTTTGCTTTGAAACAGTTGTTTCCATAGAAGTATGTTTATATAAGGGCATTTATAGCTTCTTGCTTACATTTTTCATGCAGCACTTTAAAGTGTGTTAAATATGAGAGAATTTTCTATACCAGTACTTATAACGTTCTCACCTTCAATTATTTTTTAATTTGGTTTCTGTTATTTACAGTCCACCTTTCTCACTAAGACACAAGGCAGATTATGCAGTATAAATCAATGTTGTCCATAGGCTGGGGCATAAGTATTAAGAGGTCATGTTAAGCAATGCAGAAATTACATAATTTCTTCATTGCAATTAACATGTAAGTAGTTGAAGCTATGGCATAAATAATTATCTACTTGCAGGCACATTGTATAAGGAGTGTTTACAACATTGAAAGACCACATAATTTCCTAAATCTTTTTACAACAAATTTAACTAAGAGAACCAAATTGTTAGCAATGAACAACTAAGAATATTTATTTGTATTTAGCTTACTGTATCGTAAATGTTCACAGCTGTTTCAGTGTAAAAACCAAATTTAAAACCAAATTTTTTAGATTATAAAAACGAGTTGCCATGTTCATATTCAGTCATTCATATCAAGGATGTTTAGGATTTAAAAATGATTAATTTACATTATAGATTTTTGCAGTTATAGTAAACTCAGATTTTCATAATTCTACAATACTTATTGTTCTTCTTCATGGTCTCTTTGAATCACCCCTATGGGCTTTGTTCTTGCACAGAACTTAGATTTTAAAGTATGAAAGTCCTCTTTGCTCAGAGGTTCAGTCTTGACTGTGCATGTGTGCTCAAGAGGTATGAGTCACATCTTCCTACTCCTTCCTTATCTGCTACACAGCATTTTGGAAAACTCTCCTGAATGCATTAATGCATGAAGCTACCTTTTTGGTTGACTCACTGAAAGTGCAACTCAGTAAGTAAACTGGAAAGGCATTTAAATGCCTTTTAATTTGACTCACTCATGGCATGACTCAGAAAGTGAACTGGGAAGGCATTTAAATGCCTTCTCAGTTCATGTGTGAATCATGCTGTGGTGGCAGCACAACCCAGCAAATCAACTGAGAAGGCTTCTCTTCCCCCTCCTTTTCCATTCTGTTGGCATTGGGAAGCTGCCACCAGCAGAAAAGAGGGAGGGAAGATCCACAAACCTCACAAACATGAACAAGTTTGCAAAGTGGGGGAAGTTTGTCCCAGTTTGTGGGACTTCAACCTGGGACAAACCTCCATTTTCCTGGTTTATGCCCATTCCTATTCATCACATAACATCCTAAACTATTGATGCAAGCACTTGCTATAAGCCCCAGTAAATGACACCAACAAATGGTCCCATTAGCTGTAGTCACCACAATGTTCTACACTGGCCAAGGAGACCCCAGTTCTCAGACTGGATGCTATCAGTGGATCACCATGGATCATCTCAATTACCCATTATATCCTCCTACAGGTTCCTCTGTTCCATCTCTATACAGGATGGCTCTGCCACTTTGCATGGAATCAAAAGGAAGATGATAGAGCAACGTAGCTATCCAAAAGTCTTCATTGAGATTTTGGCTTCTAGAAAGCTCTCTACCCATAGGAACTATGAAGACACTTGTGGAAGGCTTTCCAAAGGTAGCATTACGGGAAGAAACCAGTGCACAGTGCACTGAAGCAAGTATACTAGGTCTTTTACTTGCTCTAGGACAGACTGGAACAAAGTTAATGCTGTTCAGCACCAGACCTTCCATTGGTTCTCCATCCCATCACAGAACAGCTGCCTTTGAGGCCATTCTGCTCTTCCTCAGGTCGGTCTTTGTAACATAGGCATTTCTTTGCAACATTGCATAAACCCTCCTCTTTCCTCAAGTCTCGGTTTGCCACTCAGTGCTATAAGTCATCTGGAGTTTCCAAATAAGATCTTTAATTTCAACCTGTTTCCTCCTCCAGCTGTCTGGAATGCTATGAATTTCACTTGAAAGTTGAGTTTACTTGGTTCAGTAACTTTGATCAGGGTGAGCAGATTTGTTTATTTTCATGGCAAACAGCTAATATATCTTGCAAACAGGTTTCTAGATGCATGCTAGGTGTAAACTTGCTAGCTTTAAGCTGCTTGAGTACATAAAGGCAGCGAAACAAAGCAGCCCTTTGTTTGAAGGAGTTCTTCAATGGCTTTACCAGGCTTCATCCACCGACTAAGCCACCTTTTGATTCTCTCCCAGCTAACAAGGAAGCCATTTGAATCTCTGGCTACCTGTGATGGGATTTCTTACCTTCAAGGTTGGATTCTGGGGTTGTAAACTGTTAAGCAAGGAGGTCCAGTGAACTCTGTGCTCAAAATCTCCTCGTTTGCAACTTCCACTGATAAAGCAGTCCTACACCCAAACTTCTCTTTCCTGCCAAAAGTTGCTCTTGAATTCTATCTGAATTGGAACTTGTCTTCCACACTTGCTTCCTTAACCCCATCTAAGGAGGAGGGTATATAGTCTGTTAATGCCTGTAGGATATAGTCCTTCTACCTGGACATAACTGCACCACTCTAGAGACACCAGGACTTCTTCTTATGTTACCCAAGCCCCCCAGAAGAACAAAAAAGATTATTTCCAGTATTTCAATCACTGGGTCACAACTTCTGTCATATTCTGCTGAGTTGGCTCATAAGGCACTCCTGGGACAGCCAGAGTTCATATCACAAGAGCTTTTACCACATCGTCAGCCTTCAGCAGAGGTATTCTTTTTCTGAACAGCCATCTGGGCCCAGCTTTCATGACAGACTATGCCATAGATTTCAGAGCCAGAGCAGATATATCTTCAGCAGGGCTGTGCTTAGTGCTCTTGTCTCCTAGCTGTACATGTACACATCCAGATGAGTTAGTTTGCTGTTCTTTTCTTCTATCACTGTGATGTGCAAAGACCACAAAGAAGAAAGAGAAGTTGCTTACCTGTTCTTTGAGTGGTGACCCATCCTCCTTCCCTGAACATGTACTTTTAACTTGGTGCAGTTTCTTGGGGGTAGGTTTGAGTGGAAATATGTCACTCTTTCCCCTTGGACTGAGATTGCTTTTGAAGGGGAAGGATGAGTTTTGTGCCAAAAAGCTATTTCTGAAAGTTTCTGAATCAAATATCTGCAGAGGTGCAAAGCCCAATAGCCTGAAGGTACAAATAACTATTCAAGGAACATTATATACAGGTAAGCACTGTCTTTTTATGAAAGATATGGCACACCTGTATTATATTTACAGTTTTGTGACATTTTGCATACTAATTTGTGTGTCAGTTCTCTCCACTGATAGACACATTAAAAAGTAATGTGACCTGTTTCTAGATACTGTTGCACATACAACAGTGTATTCATTCCATCAGAGGAGTTCGAGAGATGATCATTTTTATCCATTTTGCAATATGGAATAAATGCGATCCACGTCTATTCTGTGTAACTTGAATCAGCGGATGCTTCGTCTCTAAATGTACCTCACAATGCTGATGCACATTTGATTTAGTGTTTGTGTTAGTTTTTCAATCCAGCCAAGGAATGCTTGCATGGAAATGGCTTCCATATATGTGTTTCCCTTGGTGGATCAAAACAGCTATTTTTGCATTGAGGGCTGAAGCTGTTTTGCCTTTTAAAAGCACATTTGTAATGTGTGATGTTAAACTAGACTGCTGACATATTTGCTGTCTTTCACCGCACCACAGTAAAGTGAGAGTCAGCTAGGAACAAGATACCCAGAATTGTAATGGGCAAAATAAATTTCCAATTATTAACTCTTTGTATGTAAAGGCTAATTCTTCACATTTCACAGTATGTTTCAATGGTCAACAACAGGGAAAATGATTAAAATTCACTGTCTGCCTTGTTATGAGTCATTGAATGTTATTAACATATAGTATGGTAAGGTAGACAAATTATCTGAAAGTCATTGTACAGTCCCCTTGGTGCCAACTTAGGATTTTTAAATTTTTGTTAATAGATCTTAGCACTTGGAGCATCCTGGCCATGAGATACTTTTGGCTAGCAGTCTCTCATGGAGCTACACAGTAGAAATGAGGGCCATGAAGCAAGCCTATATGTCAAATTCCTATTAAGAAACTGTCCTCAACATTCCAGCAAAGTGCAGTGCTTTGAATATTATACAGAACAAAGAAGTTGTACGTATTATTCTCAAAGACTGCAACTGGCAAACCTTCAAGCCAACTATAAGCATTATGCAAGGAAAGAAAATAAATTTGTCATACAGTGGTTTTTTTTGTCTGGGAACAAATGCTTTCCCTTATTTGCTAGTCAATAAACACATTAAAACTCTTCAGTTGTTTTGAGCACTGGAGTAGGAAAGGATTGTTGCTGCAAGTAGGCCAGGTAATACTATCCTGTTATTTTGTGTTGAAACTTTTTTTTCAGTAATGACAGATTGCTACATTGTGCACTTAGCTGATGATTCTCTAGAATATAATAATCTCTTTTGAATGTTATTGAAAAGTGGGTCAGCATTCCCCATATTCCCCACTTTGCTGTGACCTGTACAAAATATGTAAGTCAGCTTGGAATCTAGCTAAGTAGGAAGTTATTTTCATTCAGTTTAGAAAAACTAATGTTAGTATTACAAACAGGTATGTGAAAAGAGAGCTTAAGGTTAAGTGAGGGTTTTTTTTACTCTTCCAATCAACTGACAATCACGTTCACTGGCTGGCCTTGAGTCACTGGACAGAGAGGATATCCTCTATCATTTTCTCAACACCACCTAATTTTATAAACCTTTGCCATGTCCTCCACACCTTAGTCAACTTTTTTTAAACCAAAATGTTCCAAGCTCTTTAGCTTCTCCTTACAGGGAGAGTGATCCAACCCCTTAATCATTTTGGTTGCCCCTTTCTGCACCCTTTGTAGCTCTGCAATATACTTTTTTTGTGGCGTGATGGTCACAAGTACATACAATATGCCTAATGCAGATGCACCATTGCTTTATATAGCAGCACCGCAAAGTCATCAAGTTTTTTTCTCCTGATCTCTTCCCTTATAATCTGTACCACATAATTTAACTTTTTTATACTGTTGCTCACTCAGTCTTATTCAGCTGTCCACCAAAATCTCTTTCCCAGTCACCTGCCAATCAGTGTGATTTTTTTACTGTTACTGATGCTGAATCCTGATGCTGTTGCTCTAACACCCTGCAATAACACAGAGGCATGTGTGGCTTGCTTATTTTGTGCTTGGAGTAACGGCCACATGAGACGCTTGATGCTGTTCCCCGAGTGGTTACTTGAGCAGTGCTAGGTAGGTGTTCCAGGATGAGGGCTTGACTACAAGAAATCAAGAATGGCTGAATGTCTCTCACAAGTTGCTAGTCAAGTCATTGCTTTTCCAGAATAGTAATGCTTAGTGTTTGTAAACCACATAATTTAGCAGAATAATACGAAAATATTATCCCACTTCCTTCCCCTTATCTCATAACAGATTACTTAGTTCAGGCTTCATAATGCATTACTAACAACCATCTAATTTAGTAGTGTTAAAATGTTCATCTTTATTAACTATTTATTTTATATTTGGAATGAGTTGGATTCCCATCAAAACTGTGAACAAAAATCACTGACCTTCACAGAGGCATAACATTTTTCATTATGTTCTTTGAAATGTAATTTTTCTCTTTGTTTATTTAGGTGATATACGCAATGACTTGTACCTGACATTAGAGAAGGGGGACTTTGAGAGAGGTGGGAAAAGTGTCCAGAAGAACATTGAAGTCACTATGTATGTTCTTTATGCAGATGGAGAGATTCTAAAGGTAAAGATACAAAGTCCATTTGGTTTTGGTTTTTGTTTGATGTTTAATGATGGATGGACTGAATTTTTTTGACCGGTTCTGTGTAGAGCTTTAGATATGATGTATATGTTACATTTCCCATGTGAAAAGTGAGCTGTCACTATTGAAAAAATTGTGTAAAAGTGTTTCTACACATTTGTTTTCACATGCCTGAACTCTGAGTTGCTCTTGCATGTAAAAACGTACAGCTGACAACAAGGGAGTCCTTGGCTATTAAGTCCTCTGAGCCAACAAGTCATATTAACAAGCTGTCAGTCTTTCCCACTCCATCAACATTCCCATTATTGTTTTGCAGTTTTGCTGTTGCAGTGATCAGAACTATTTGGATGTCTTTTGACACTGTCAAACAGGATTTTGTCTGAAATAATTTTGTTAGTCTCTGAACCTTAAATAGTCATGCTTTTTAGCCTCTGAAACAGGTTATCTTAAGATTCACATATTGCATCTGACAATCATAAGCAATCCTTTATCCAATTAAATACAGTCATAATTTAAAACAAACCCAAAGTCCTGTTGTAAGAGATTAGGAGGATTTACTTTTATATTTCATGGAACAATTATGTTCCATCTTTCCCCAGTCAGGCTCAGAGCAGCTTACAAACAAGGAAACCCTATAATATTTATAAAACTATATTTCCAAGAAAACCAATACCATACATCCAATTCACAACTTTAAAAACTCTCAGACAACATTAACAAACCTAGACAAAGGTCTATAATGCATGCACAGCTTACTGAAGAGAATCCAAGCAGTCAGGCCTTTAAACTTGACTTCAGATTCTGTGCCTACTCTACATACCATTAGATGAAGGAGATAAGGGAATCCCTAAGTTGTTCACTAGTGATTTCTCAAGAAGTTCCCTTTTCATACAGGAGGCCAGCTCCTGTGGAAAAGGCCTTCCTTTTTCTAGGCAGCTTTAGCTCTACGTCCACCCTTCACCTTCATTTTGTTTTTTCAGGAAGTTGGTGAAATGTGTGGTGACAGAGCAATTTCAGATGATCATCTGTCCTTGATTCTTTTAAAACTGGCTTCTGACCTGCTTTATGGGGACAAAAGTGACTTTAGTGGCCCTAGTGAATGATTTGAATCTCAAGACTAGGAAGAGTAACACATTCTTTCTTGCCTAGTTGGATATTGCAGACCATACTAAACAGTCCTAACATCTGGTTTTGATTTTGCAGGCCATGCTAAGCAGTCTTAACATCTGGTTGGGCTGTCTATCCACTAGTTTTACTTTTATCTGTGCACGTTTTTTAGGAATGGGGGCACTGGGAAAGTTGGCTTAGCCATGAGGTATACTGGGTTCTCCAATGATCAGTGTATCTACCATTGCTTTTCAACATCCATTTGAAGAATTCATCCATAGATTTGGTGTTCAGTGTTATCAGTAAGCTGATGACATTCAGCTTTATATTACTTTGACTAAGTATCTGGAGGTGTTCTGAACCAGTTTGAAAGCTGTGATTGAATGGGTGAAGATGAAAGCAGAATTCAGGCATCAGTTAAGAGGTATATGGGGAACACATGGCTTTTAGAGGTGAGAGAACTTCCCATGATTAATGGGGTTGTGATGCCATCTTATAGGCATGTCCAGAGCTTGGATATGATCCTGGATTTAGCTCTTCTTTTTTCTATATGTGACCAGGGATGCAGTTTTTGTGACTTTTCTGCCCCTTTATGGACACAAAAGAGAAAGCATGTTTGAATGCAGAATAGTCTTGCTCAATGCAGAATAGTCTTGCTCAATCCTCTGCATCCCCAGCCAAAAGTTATTTGGTAGGTAAGGACCTTTGCCTGAGACTCTGAAGAACTATAACCATTCAGTTGGTACTCAATGTAGGGCTGTCCAGAAATTTCAACTAGTGCAAGCAATTGCTTCATGCCTCCTCACTTTTTGTGGGGTGGGGGGGAGTCAGCATGTTCATCAATTTACATCAGTTTTTCTGGCTTCCTATCTTCTTCTGAGCCCATGCTGAGGTACTGGTATAACCTTTGAAACTCTTCATGCTCAGGAACACACAGAAACCAACTATTAACTTCTATTATCAATCCCCACTCTTGTTCTATTCCTCAGACTGCTTTGGATGCCACTGCTGTTTCAGATGAGAACAGCTGTTACCAGAAATAGAGCTGCAGTGGCCTTTATGTCATAGAAAGCTGTTGTTTTTTCTGATTTTAAGAAGACTGGAAGAATTTATTTTTGTGTTTGTATTTGATATCTAAGTCAATGGGGCTTTGGAATAACATAAGATGGAATTGAAGGTTGTGTAATGAACAGAGGAGCGTCTGTCTGAACACTTTTTTCATGAAAACTATTATTTGTCTTAATTAGTCATTTCATAGTACTAATGAAAATTTATGAACCTTGTATGACACTTAAATGACTTTTGTTCCTTTTTCATTACTTAAGTTAGATGTTGAAAATGCCCTGGTGCATTGTACTAATTCACAACAGAAAGATGGTTGCTATGTTATTTAGGATGTTAATTATTCACCTGAGAGTTTTTTCTTACTGCTAATTAAAGAATTAGGACATTGTGTTCTAAGTATGCCACCTTTTCACTTAAAGAGATCTGAATAGGAAGTGCTTCAAGAGTCCAAAATATTAAGGTGTTTAGTATTGTGTATTAGTAAGTTTTTGATGTCTGAAAATAGGTATAACTTAAAAACTGCTTGCCTAATTCAAAAACTGAAGTAAGAAACAGTTAAGGAATAAGAAAGATTTAGTATGTCTTACTTGAACACCTCCGTTAGCATATACTCTTTATCTGGTCCTCAGGCTGAACACAATCTAAAATGAATTCTTTAAATCCTTTATTGCTAGCATCTCTAGATGCAGTAATTTTTATATCCTATTTCATCCCTGACTTTGTTTGCCAGGTGAGTGTTAATTATTTATCATATAGCTGATAGTGATGAGTGACCCTCACATGTGAATCATAAAATCTTCAAGGATGGGTATCCAGGGCTAGGTTATATTATTCAGAGCACCTGGGATAATCCTCAGGTGTTCAGACAAATATAACAAGTTGCTCCCAAAATTTAGAAGGTTCACAGGCCCAAAATAATTTGTGAAATCTGTGTATGTGTGGGCAATGAACAAACAAATCTGTGTGAAAACAAAATTAAAAAGAATGGTCAAAGAGGGAAAGTTGAGCTGGCTTGTTGGATGGGTAGGGGCAGGGTAGAAAATGGATGATCACATGAGTGAGAGACAGAGAGAAAAACACAGCCAAAATCAAGCAAATCAACATAAAGCTTGAATGAACAGGATGTTATCATCTGGTCTCTAAAACTAGAAGTCAGGTAAAGGGAGGGAATCCAAGACAAGAGGGGGATCTAAGGCAAGAGAAAGCCCTAACCCTGGATGATCATTCAATAAATTGCAGAAAATATGAATGGTGGTAATAAAAAAATAACATTTCTGGATCCTTTATATAAGAATTCAATAAGCGTTATAGTGCAATTTCTGTAAAGTTTTATATTATTTTGTTCTTATTTTGTGCTCTTTTTCTTCCCTCCCCCTAGGATTGTATCAGCTTGGGCTCAGGAGAGCCATGCAGAAGTGTATATCATTCCTTTGTCCTTTATCATAGTAATAGCCCTCGCTGGGGAGAAATCATCAAGCTGCCTATTCCCATAGACAGGTTCCGTGGTTCTCACCTTCGTTTTGAGTTCAGGCATTGTTCTAGTGAGTGTAACATACTTCTTTGATTGCAAGGAACCTGATTTGCATAAAGTTTTTTTTTTATTTTGAAGATTTGTTCTGCACTAATCCTGCAAAGGACCAGATCAAACACATTGTCAGGATGTGTTTTCATTACTATTTCAGTGCACAGCAGCTGCAGTTTGCTCATTACCACCTGCACCAACCTTCAGCAAGATGACCATTTTTATAAGCACAGCACAACCAGCTGCAATGTACAGAACCCCCAGCAGAACCCAGTGCCACTGTAGCAGTGTAACCACAACAGGATTGATGTCAAGGAAAACAACAAATCCAAGCTGGGGTGGTGGTGGTGGTTTGCAAGCACTGTACAAAAAAAGCCCCCAACTTCCCCCTACCCCAGATACAGAAACAAAGGGGGGGGGGGAGGAAAGAAAAATCTTCCCAGTAATTTCCAAGTATTTCTAGGAATTTCTAGTGATTCCCTGGAGCCATGTCAGGTTCAGAAAACTGGCTGGGAGGGAAGACTGAAGCACTTCTCCCTATGCACCATAGGAAAGAAAAGGTCCCCTGTGCAAGCACCAGTCGTTTCCGACTCTGGGGTGATGTTTCACAACGGTTTTCATGACAGACTTTTTACAGGGTGGTTTGCCATTGCCTTCCCCAGTCATCTACACTTTCCCCCCAGCAAGCTGGGTACTCATTTTACCGACCTCGGAAGGATGGAAGGCTGAATCAACCTCGAGCCGGCTACCTGAAAACCCAACTTTGGATCGAACTCAGGTCATGAGCAGAGCTTAGGACTGCAGGACTGCAGCTTTAACAGGAGAGCCAGTTTGGTGTAGGAGAGCCCGTTTGGTGTAGTGGTTAAGTGTGCGGACTCTTATCTGGGAGAACCGGGTTTGATTCCCCACTCCTCCACTTGCACCTGCTAGCATGGCCTTGAGTCAGCCATAGCTCTGGCAGAGGTTGTCCTTGAAAGGACGGCTGCTGTGAGAGCCCTCTCCAGCCCCACCCACCTCACAGGCTGTCTGTTGTGGGGGAGGAAGGTAAAGGAGATTGTGAGCCGCTCTGAGACTCTTCGGAGTGGAGGGCAGGATATAAATCCAATATCTTCTTCTGCGCCATGGGGCCCAAAAACCAGGTGTCAGTGGGGCTGGGACACTAGAATCCCTCCCACTGTGCCCCCTCCAAGCACCAAGAATACAGAACATCACTGCCCCAGACAGAGAGTTTCATCAATACCCTGTGGCTAATAAACCCTGATGGACCTCTGCTGCATATGTTTATCTAATCCCCTCTTGAAGCTATCTATGCTTGTAGCTGCCACCACCTCCTGTAGTACTTCTTGCTCTACCTTCTCTATCCCATGCATAATCTTGTAAATCTCTATCATGTCACCCCTCAGTCGAAGTTTCTCCAAGCTAAAAAAACCCAAGTGTTTTAACCTTTCTTCATATGGGAAGTGTTACAACCCCCTAATCTCTCTCTTGGTCAGTCTTCACCAGTTCACTGACTAAAAGAGAGATCATGGGGTCATGGCACATAACTCACTGAAAATGTCACGACAGTGTGCAACTGCAATAAAAAAGGCCAGTGCTATGCTGGGAATTATTAGGAAGGGAACTGAAAACAAATCAGCCAGTATCATAATGCCCCTGTATAAATCAATGGTGCAGCCTCATTTGGAGTACTGTGTAGAATTCTGGTCACCACACCTCAAGAAAAATATTATTGCATAGGAAAAAGTGCAGAAAAGGGCAACTAGAATGATTAAAGGGCTGGAATACTTTCCCTATGAAAAATGGTTGCACCGGGCAACAGAACAAAAAGGGAAAAATGCCAGGTGATAGATTATTGATTTTTTTTTACAAGTCCCTACACATTTTGCTGTGCAGGCTTCATCGAGGGAAATCAGAGCTTTGACTGAACAGTTCTATAGCACTTGCAATCCACCTTGTGTCCCAGAAACAAAGGTGAAATATGAATGAATTTAAATAAGCACAATGTTCCCTCTAAGCTATAGAGTCTTGTGAGCCAAAAGACCTACTAGAATTAAAGTTCTAAGAAAGAAAGCAAGATGGAAGGAAGGATGGGAGTGGAGAGAGGAAGGGGAGAGAGGGTAGAGATAGAAAGAAAGGAAAGGAATAGATGGGGAGAGAGGAGTGAAAGAAAGAGCTTGTACTTCTCATATCCCTGGTACTATATTAATCCACAAACAGATTACCAAAGAAACAGAGGCCCCTATCTCAATTATCCTTGAGTCTACTGTATGAAATTAATCTAGTTAGATAATACATCATTTAGATTATTGATATTATTGGAATTAAAAGTTAAAACCAATACTTTTGAAACGTACTACTCTTATGGGTAACTAAATTAACAGATGTCCCACTCCCTATTGGTCTCAACCTTAAAACAAATTGAACACCAATTAAAACAACAAAACAGAATAGAATGGATAGAAAGGAGAAAAGTAACAATTGAGGCTGTAATGATCACATTAACATCACAAATTGTATGAAATGATGCCCCTGCTTGCTTAGGTGTTCTAAAAGATGCAGAAGTTTTGTTATTAAGTTCCACCCCTCAGTTGTTTTGTTGTTGTCTTACTTTTGTTGGCAATTGAGGGAAAAGAGCAAAGTAAGTATGGAGGGGGGGATAGAACCTAATTGAGAGTAAGTTTGTAATCAAAAGGAAGCCCCCCCCCCCCTCGAAGCATTTAGACCAGGGTTTCCCAAACCTTTCTTTCCTGTGGCCCGGTTATTTTTACACCTCCTTCGTGGCCCACTAAAATTTGGGAGTGGAGCCAGGAGACAGGAATTATGTCATTTCCTGTGGTGTCAAGGACCAAGTGATTTCACTTCTGGGGCACACTGAACCAAAACTCCACCTTTTCCTGTGATGTCACTTCCAGGGCACTCCCCCAAACCTGTCTCTTTTTCGGAAGTAAATTCATTTTCATAAAAATCTCTCTGAAATTCATGCTGAGCCAAAATGGGGGTGGAAAGTGGGCAGTCGCCTCTTTTCACCCCCACACCTGCATGCAACTATCTGTTTGTGTATTCTTCTCCAGCTTGCAAGCACTCCTAATGTCCATGTTCAATTGCCTGCACCACCTACACATCCCTTCCTCAACAGCACTGGCCAGTGTATGCAGCTGGGAATGCTGTTGCCATTGCCATCAGGAATGCCAGCACTGTGTACCACCCACACTGAGCACTGGCAGTTGTTCTACCTCAAAATATGCTGACACATTTAGTAGGCCCTTCCTTCAGCTGCTGCTACTGGAACCCTGCCTCAAGCTACAACCAAGCTTGCTGGGTTTCAAGAAAACCTTTCGACAGCTATTTTTCATACTTTTCTTTGGTTGAAACACTGGGAAATTGCTGTGAAAGGTAGCAGAGAATTGTGCTGCAATTAATGAATTAATTTCAAGTTATATAAAGTTCATACAAGCTTTTCTGCAGTTATCCCAAAAAGGATATTTATGAGGGGCTTGCAGCTTTTTACTGGCTGTGTTTCCCATGCCTTTAAAAACAACCTGTTGTGCAGATACTTAGACAGTGAACTACTTTCATCCTTTTTAATATCTACAGGAGGAGTTTAATTTTGGTGTCAGACAGCTGTTAAAAGCAGGACCAGTAAAATGGTGCCAAGTTCATAGTACCATCTCTTCCAGTGCTGTTGAGATATACCACAGTAATCTCCAATAATCTCTTTCTGCCCCACACCTCTTACTCTCACTCACACAGAAATCTCATAGAAGGCCACCTGGCTACAACTGGCTACAACTTTTCATTGGCAGAGCTCCTATGTCCGCAACAACAGTATAATGAACAGAAAAGTTTCATCCAGCAAAAATGGAAGGAAAGAAAGAGAATGAAAGAATGAAATGGAAGGAAAGGAAAGAAAAGAAAAGAAAAAGAAAGACATGGGAAGAAAGAACATAAACATAAGAGGAGCCATGTTGGATCAGGCCAGTGGACTATCTAATCCAAAAATTCCCTCATACGCTCAAAAAACAGCAGAATGTCCACCAGTGGGGCCAGGGCACTAGAAGCCCTCCCACTGTTGCTTCCCCCCCCCCCAGCACCAAGAATACAGACAGAGCGTCACTTGCAGGGAAAGAAAGAAAAAAGAAGGAAGGAAGGAAGGAAGGAAGGAAGGAGCAGGCAAAGAAAAAAAAAGCCTTCCTCACTATCAGATGACCCCAGTCTGCAAAAATTCTGCCCAGGGATCATTTGGTAAAAAACAACAACCAGCTACTGGAATGCCCACTTCCCACCTCTCCCAGCTGAAAAACAGACGCACACCCTTCTTTGCTGCCCAGGCCTCCCAGGGAAATCTCCCCAGAAGAACATACTGCAAGGCACATGAAAGCTCATACCTTGAAGAACACTTCATGGGTCTAAAGTGCCAATGGATGCCAGCTTTTCTCTCAAACGCTGGGAGTGGGGGAAAAGGAAGGAGAGGCAGCCCAGCTCCTCTCTGCACAACACAGAGATGGAATGGGGCTAGCTTTGGCTTTTTTTGTGATCCGGTAGTGAGGCTTCCGTGGCCCAGTACCAGGTCACAAACCTGAAAATGGGAAACACTGATTTAGACTATTCGACAGTCCAACTGCAGGGAGACCGCAACATCAGATCTCCAATCCAGAAGAAAAAGGAGAAAGAAAATCAAATATCAAAACCTCTGAATGAACGAATGTTTTTATTTGCGGTCAAAGACAATCATAAGCATACAATCTTATTAAAACTGAGGAGGTTAATTCTAGCACAAAACATATGATTAGACATAAAACCTTAAAAACATTTGCAAAATATAACAATCCCAAAATCTATGTTAAGTCTAAAATATCCAATACATATAAAATGATTTTGAGTCATACCAGTAAAAAACTATACATGCTCATGATCATAGTTCATATTGTGAGATTTTACCAAGTGGAAGCAGAATTTGGCTGCTTGCCTGGATTTTTATTAATTAGAAGTCTCTCACCTACATCCACTGGATCTGTCTAGAAATAGGGAAATAAACTTATCCCTATAAACTTGATCTGTACGAAAGAACATACAGATGTTCGATTTCTCCAACAGAACATGAACAACATCGGTTTTCATATGGAATCTTCCTATATTTCCCATCTATAACTCTTGAGGGGATAACCACACAACAAGCCAAAGTAAAAGTTCTATAAGATGGAACATACAAATAAGTAAGATATTTGGCCATATTCAGTATATATTTAGAATCAATAGGGGCAAGGAAAGAAGGAGCTTGTATTAGATCTCATTCTTACTCTTTGTCACTAACCCTTTGTTTGATGGTACTTTTCACCTGGGCACTGCTTTGTGCCAAAAGATCCTCAGGCAAGAGTCCCATTCTTTCTAGGTTGAACTTAATGTTATGCATCCATCTTGGGTAATGAGGATCTTGAATGATTAGAGGAAAAAGGCTTTTTTTATTAGTAGTATAGATCTTAAGCCACTGATACGCAGGTATTCTATCTTCTGTTCTCATTGACCCGTTTCAAGACATAGGGGAGCATTTGGAACACCTAGGAGTAACTGTAAAATATTACAGAGGAATTTAGACTGGACCTTATCAAGAGCATGTACTCTGAGAGAGACCAAGGAGGAGCTCCTCGCTTGAACAAGTCTAACATTAAATTAAGTCCTTGCTCATTTTGCCATGCAGCTTTCATTAGGGAATCAGAGCATTCACCTAGTGCTGGAACAAGAATTTAAGAGCACTAGGTGAATGCTCTGATTCCCCTGACAAAGCTCGTATGGCAAAACGTGTAGGGACTTTGTAAAATAAAAAATCAATCATCTATCACCTGGCATTTCTCCATTTTGTTCTGTTGGCCCTGATTTGCAAGACATAGCTTTGTTTGTTTGTTTATTTTCATTCATAGTCAACCTTCATTACTGGGATGGAAGGTGGATTGCAATTGCTATAGAACTGTTCAGTCAATCAGTAAGTAATTACAAAATGTGATAACATTTAAATAACTGAATATAACAGCAAAGATAATAACTGAATATAACAGCAAAGAATTTTTAAATAAAACAATACTATTCAGTCAGTAGCAAGAAGATAACAAAATATGACAGCAAAGTTTCTCAGTAAAACTGGCACACACACACACACAGCCCGTCACCCTAAGCAAATGCCTAGGTCCAGGCATATTAGACCACATCCCCTAATATTAGCATATTAGGTCACACGCTCATTAGCATATTAGGCCACACTATCTGGGATAATCACGTGCAAATTGAACTGGTAGTAGCTGGCTCCCACCCCCCACTGCTGCCATCCCTCCCTTCATGTGGAAACTGCAGCAGCTCCCAACACACCTTTAAAGGCACTCACATACCCCAGCAGCAGTCCTTCACTGCTGCACAGTACCGTTCGTCCGCATGATCCTTGCCAGCCAGCTGGGCCCCAGGGAGGCCACCACGTGGCTTGACTCAGCCTAGCAGTCCCCAAGGGCCAGATCAAATGATATCGAGGGCCACAAATAGCCCTCGGGCCTGACGTTCCCCACCCCTGCTCTACAAGAATGCCCTCTGGAACACAGAGTTGTTACTAGAACTCCATTTTTTGTTGTTGTTGCTGCATTAGCTTACTTCAACAATAAAGTTGGATACAAAATCACCCCAGGCACTTGAACAAGTCAAGAAACAGTTTGACCTATTCAAAACCCCATATCTTTCACAGAATTAGCCTTCACAATCACCATTAACTTCATTTTGCAGGATTCAGTTTCAGCTTGTTTACGTTTAGCCACTCAGCTACAGCAGTTGGACATTAGTTCAGAGATTCTATAACATCCCTAGGTGTTTTGGATAATATCAGCATACTGATGGCACCTTATTCCAAAACCACAAATGAGCAGAAAGCTCTAGGATTAATTAGGCTTCCCTTTTATCCAGGACTCAAGCAAACTTCCTTAACAGATTGTACTGATAGCTTTGATGGTAGTTGCCAGCCTGCAGGTCATTTGCTCCAATAGCCTAGCCTTTCTCTCTCCCTTTTCTTGCACCCAGCTCAGCCAGATCTTGCAAAGCAGTAGTTAAGAGTGTTGCAGCAAGATAAAGCAACCTTTCCCTCTCTTAATTCCTGTTCCTCTTTTCCACATGTTTCTCATTCATTTCTGTCTTCCTTCACTTAATTTTTCTGTATCCTCTCCTTTATTTTCACTTCTTGCTCTCAAGACTTTCTCATCCCTATACTGTTTGATAACAAAATGTATTTAAGAGGAGTATAAATATATATTATTATTTGTTAATATTATGCTGGGTACTAAGTACATTGCACTGGTTCTGCTGCGCTTGCAAAAATGCCCCCTCTTCAGTTTCTACTGTGAAGATTCTCTGGTTTCCTTTGGAAACAATGGAGGAAGGGAGCACCGTCTTTGAAGCACATTGTGTTTCTTAACATCCAGTCTGCTGAGGCTTATAATCACCATTTTGTGATGTTTTGGCTAGTGTTAGTTAGTAAAAGTTAATACACAGGCAGACTCCTGGCTCTCAAAAATGCCTTGTAGATATTTAAGAGGGTCATCTCTTGGGATTCAAAATGGAGAACAGAAGCCCTCCCAAATGCCTGCTTAGAATATGAGTGGTACAATGGATTTTTCCCCATAAGGTCACAGTTGAATTATGGCAACCCTGTAGGTTTTTTAAGGCAAGAGACATTTGGAGGTGGTTTGCCATTGCCTGTCTCCATGTTGGCCCTATTTAGCTTCTGAGATCTGATGAGATCAGATTATCTTGTGGTTATCCAGGTCGGGGCTAGGCTGAGAGCAATGTGACTGACTCAAGGTTACCCAATGAGTTCCATGGCATGAGTGGGGATTCAAACCTGGATTTCTCAGATCCTAGCCTAGTACCTTAAACACTATACCCCACTGGCTCTTGTGATGGAATAGCATGTTGGAATTTGATTTATTTCTTTTCTGGCATGATTATATATATGTGAAGTTAAATACAATAATTTTTTCACTATCTACATTTCTTTTCTGGCCATTGAACACAAAGTTTGGGTCCAGTGGCATCTATAAGACCAAACTTTGTTTTGCTGCTTCAGACCAACACAGCTACCCTCTTGAATCTATTTTCTGGCCATTATTATTATTTGTTCTATTTCACAGTTATTTCATGATTTTGTCCTATAGAGAAGGGGCATGGATGGCCTCAACCTCCCTGATCTTGTCAGGTCTCATAGGTTAAGCAGAACCGATGTAGAGGCAGGCAACCACTTCTGAACATCCCTTGCCTTGAAAACCCTGCGGGGTTGCCATAAGTCATCTGAGCCTTGATGGCAAAAGCAAAAATTAAATAAAGGGGGGGGGGTATTAAAAATTATCTGCCCTGGGTAGAAAATAGGATAGATATGCCATTGCCCATAAAGAACAACAACAACAAAATATTCTTGACTGACTGGGGTGGGGGAAATTCCTCAAAACTGAATATGCCATAAAGAATCAGGTATATGTTAGAGTGCTGAACTGTGATTTAGGGGAGTTGCTGAAATCATTAATGAGCCAGGCTATGAGAATTACCTGGGGATTTCAGTGGAAGGGTTTAGAACCTCCGGAACACAGCATCACCACTAGAAATTAACTACTGTTTTATAATTGTTTTGCTCAGTCTACATTCCAGGATATAAATCTATAGCTGTAGCATGTAATAAAAGATCTAAAATGTTTTATGACAGTGAAAACCACAGTCTGAATTAGGACATTGCAAACCAGGAATCAAGAAAGGGTTTTCTGCATTTTTTATAATTGAGAGAGACATGCTAAAATCAGTCTTCCCATTAATCATGCAAGTATGTAAATTTTTATTTCAGCAAAAGATAAAGGAGAAAAGAAGCTTTTTGGTTTTGCTTTTACACCATTAATGCGGGATGATGGGACTACTCTTTCAGATGATATTCATGAGCTTTATGTTTATAAGGTACCAACATTCATTATTACTCATATATAGTTTATCACTACTCATGACCTGCCATCAATTTGTTCCATACTTTGCTGTAATTGTGCATGAGTAGATGTGTAATGGCTCACATCACAATGTCAGAAAACAAGTACCTGAATGGACCATTTGTTATCCCTTGAGGGGAGGAGGACTCTGTGATACTATTTGGTTCTTCTTCCCACAATCACCTGGAGCCAGGAAACATATTGCATTTTCCATCATCGGGGGAAGGAAGAGTCCACCCTCAGTCTTTTTCCTGCCTCTGCATGAGAGATCAGTGGATTTAGAGAGCTCACAAGAAAATTTTTATTTTTAAGGAGCTTCTTTGGTTGTACTTTGTTTTCCTGTTTCCATGTGTGTGCCTTTCCCTTTGTTTAAAAAACAAGCCAACTTTGTTCTTCTGGCTTTATCTTCCCCAAGGCTGTTTGTCTTTTGCCCACTGCTTCAGTCACAGTGATGTCTGCAGCTAAGATCTCTGACCATGGGATCTCCTCCAAAGGAGAGTTGGGGGAGGTGATTCCCAGGCAGCAGAATAGGAAATTCCTGCAAATCCCCTTGCCCAGTCATTCTGCTGTGGCAGAGCTCCTGGAGAGTTTCTTCCAGTAAACAGAGCAGAAAAGATCGTTCAGTCTGCAAAACAGGTTCACTGTGTGAGATCAATTGACTTGATGATCCTAGGATCAGAGCCGGCATGTCCATTAGGCAACATTTGGCAATTGCCTGGGGCTTCGGCCCTTAGGGGGCGCGTTGTTAGTGTTCTAACCCTTGGCAGCTCTACAGGCGCAAAAGACAAAGCTTTATGCAAATCGATGCCCACCCCACAAGTCTCCCATCCCTTCTTTTTCGATGCCCCCATGTTCCCCAGCCTGGTTTTAGTGATACGGTGCATCGAGTAACTTAAAATTAATTATAAGGTCTTGGGCAAAAAGATATTTTAAAAAAGAGGGGAAGCAAAGGGGGTGGGGGAGAGGAAGGCTGCGCTGTTCAGAGGGGTTGGGGTGCCCGGAGGATTTGCTGCATGACGGTATGGCTGGCCCACTGGAGGCTGTGGGGAGGAGAGGGTCTCTCAGGGGCAGGGATGTGGAAGGGCCAGGGCGATCCTAAACTAACCAGAGAGGCAGCCTTCAAAAAACCCTTGATGTCGTGTGGGGGGTGGGACTTGGAAGGAAGGGGGAGACCTCTGCTTCCACTCCCATGTCCCCCACTAGGGGGGACAACCGCCTCCTGCCCTCCCCCAGGCTGGATTGTACTGAGCCCCCAGGCTGTCACAGGCTGAAGCAGACCGGCTGGCCGGCTCGCTCCTCCAGGGCCAGGCTGGCTGCATCCAAAAAGTCCCCCTCAGCAACTCTCATTGGCCTTGCTCGGGGTCTCCCACAGGAAGATTGCATCAAGTGGGCTTGGGGGGGATCGCACTTCACAACAACAACAGCAAAAGATTTCGTATCTGGACTGTAGATAACAGACTGTAGAAATAAGGTGTTGAAGGGGAAAACCTGAATGCAAATTGGAAGGTGTCAAATAACATATCTGAATCTTCCTTCCTTCTATCTTCTTGCAAAGTCTTTGATCCCTTCTTTTTTCCTTTCTGTTTCTTCTTTTCCTTCCCTCCCTCTCTCCTTCCTAAACCCACCTACTTAAAAATCGCCCTCTTAGGGCTGGGGAGAGAGTTGGCGGTGGTGGCGCTTGAGAGCGCGCCTGTCTGTCCTACTGCGGAGAGAGCCCCGCCATGCTCCTCCTTTCAGAAATGTAGGGGGGGGGGGCAGGGAAAGAGTTGCCAATTCCGAGCAAGGCTTTTGATTTATCCCCTTTTGAGCAGTGATTAATGCGCCTTAATTAGCCAATCTCCAAACCATTATTTACAAGGCAGGTGGACAAAGGTGGGGGAGGGGGAGTGACTGATGAACCGGCACTTAAAGTCACTTTGAAGTTATGGAGTTGGAAGGAAGGGCGGGGGAGAAAAGAGAAGAGTTCCTGATTCGGGACAATGTTGGCCATTGTCTGCATCATGCGTCAAGTTATTTTTTTTTCTTACATGCACCTCACCCCTCTCCCCTTTTTCAGGACTGAAAGCTCTGCATTGTTTCTGGGTGCTGAGGGGTCAGAGGAACTTGCCTGGCCTCTCAGTGCCCAGAAACAACAGCGCTTTTGACGTCACCTCTGTGTGACGTCATCATGCTTCACAGTGCAAAAAGTTTTCGGGGGTGGGGTGCACGTTGGGGTTCTGCCTCAGGCGGCAGAACCCCACATGACGGCCCTGCCTAGGACATCTGCTAGATTACAAGATTGCAGCTATTGAGACAGTCCCTTGGGCCTGGGCACATGCTTGGGTACTTAAGTGGTTGTGATTGACATATCAAAGACTCCTAGCTCTCCGAAAGCATATCAGAGTCAGCATCGGTTGGCATCTCAGGAAGGACCTTCTTTGGTGGCCAATCAAGAAACACTTGTTTGTAGGCAAACCCTTCCAAGTGACGACAGACCTATAGATCACAATAGATGCCAGCCTGATGGTTTGGGGAACCCATTGCACACTGGGCCACTTGCAGGGGACCTGGTCCCATCAAGAAGTTTCCTTCAGTATCATTCTTTTGGAACTGCATGTAATTCATTTGGTACTTTTCCACTTCAAAGACCATTTGTCTCAATTGATCATATGTATACAGACAGACAATGGTACGGCTAAGGCACATGTGAACCACCAGAGAGGTGCCAAAGCAAAGAAGCTGCAGCAGGAGTCAACTATCCTCATGCAGAACAATATCTAGCCTCTCTCAGAGTAGAACACATCAGCAACATGGCAAATGTTCAAGAAGATTGGCTCACTGAAGCAAAGAACAACTCGAGAGCCAGTCTTCAGGCCGCAGCATGAGCTGAGCTGCTGGGGTCTTCCCCAGCATTTTATTGAGTAATATCAGATAATCACGAGTCACTGTCTGAGGTGGATAACTGAGCTGTACAAAGCTGTTTGGTCAAGGCATGTGATGTGCTCGAGAGCAGAGACCAGATAACCATGTTTACTGTCCTCAGTATTTTTCCATGGGCAAGCACAAAGTTTGCTGTGCTTTGTTTCCTACCAACCATCTGGGTGTGCCCGAAAGGTCAAGGAGCAAGGCAGAGCCACTTCAGTTCACCACTCCAGGCTGGACCAGGGTAAGTGGTCCCTCAGCCAGGAAACATTCCAGTTCCTGGTTTTATATTCTGTCCTATCATGCACAGATCTCTTTGCCTCCCCAACTAATGCCAAGACACCCATTTTCTCAAGACGCCAATGTCAGCAAGCAGAACAAGTGGATGCTCTGATGTCCCCTTGGCCATTGGGCCTTCCTTATGCTTTCCCCCTCATACCTTTAATTCCAAAGGTTCTGAACAAAATGAAACAGGAGGCAGAGTTAATTGGCCAGGCCCCATTCTGGCCCAGGAGACCTTAGTTTTCCAGCCTTCTGAAATCATCAGTTCAACCTCTGTTGCCCAGTATGCTAACCTGGGGTCCCATCTGTCATCCATACGCAGCTTGGCTTCATCTGACAGAATGTAGATTGAGTGGCAAGCGCTGATCACACAGGGGTTCTCTGATCAGGTCATTCAGACTATGATGGTGGCCCAGAGAAGCTCCACTTCTAGAATTTACAACAGTTCTTGGAAGGCTTTTGTCAAATGGTGAAATACCTACAACCAGGTATTTCAGGATCTTCCTCAGGTATTGACCTTCCTACAGGATAGAGTATCTCAGGGTCTAAGAGCAAGCACTCTCTGTTGCCAGGTGGCTGCTCTGAGCACCATACTTTCATCACACACAAACCTGTATTGGCATATAAAATAGAGGGTCAGCCAGGTTACAGATTAAGAGAGTGCAAAATCCATACGGAATAAAATTAGGATTACAAGATAAAAACAAAGTAGCCACATAGTGAAACCTGATACATAGTACTACTTATCAGGACGAGTAACCATAGCTCTGTAAAAAAAACCTTTGCTACTAATTCAGTTATTTCCGGATGAGAATTATCAAGCAAAAAAAAAGCACCTTAAAATCATCAGAGGTCTCTAAAATTTGGGCCAATATGGGGTATAAAAGATTCCATACTTTCATCAGTTATCGGTGCACTACTCTCCAGGCCCATCAGTGAAGAGATTTCTGAAAGAAGTTACTTTGTCTCAGCCGCTCTAAAGTCCTCAGGTGTCACTCTTGATGACTTCATGTTGATCTTCTTCGTGGTCTCTGTGCAGTCCCACACATGGGTCTTGCCGCAGGCAATGAATCCATTCCTCGGAGTTCCAATAGCTCGCCTATAGCGCTTTTGGCGTGCTCCCCTCCCGCTCTGGGGAGCAGGCAGCGACTGCGCATGCCTGGAGCGGGGGGGGGAGCGCCCATTCCACTCAGTTTCTTCCTTTCCGCCGCCCGGACAACACCTTCCTCGCTGCGCTCTTCCTTAGCTCGTCTTCTCCTTGGACTTCGCTCTCTACTTCGTTTGGTATCGCTTTCTTTTCCCCCTTTATTCGTCCTAAAAAAAAAAAAAAGAAAATACACCGTTTCTGCGCTTTTCTCTTCCTTTTCCAACCCTTCCCCCTTCCCTTCCCCCCCCACACCGTCCGGAGCGTATGGAAGGGAAAGTTACTTTCAAAAAGTGTAGGCACTGTGGAGCTAAAATCCCCACCACAGACGGCCACAGTCACTGCCTTTTCTGCCTCGGGGAAGGCCATCGAGTCGACGCTTGCCCGTATTGTGCGAACTTCGGCAAGCAGGCACGCAAAAACCGCGCTGCACGACTACAGGCTTTCCTCTTAGAACGGTCCTTGCGGGCTATGCCCACTTCCGACTTGCCGCCTCCCCCACTTCGAGCGGGAGATTCGGCTTCCCCGGCCGCGCCTCAGTCTCAAAAGACGCACAAGTCCGGGAAACGACCTTCGAAGCACGCCGAAACTGGCCATAAGTCTTCGAAAAAACTGCGTCATTCCGAATCGGAGTCGGCGCCTAAGAAGCCTCGACATTCGGATTCGGCGCCTAAGAAACCTCACCATTCCGAATCGGCTCGCCATTCCGAATCGGCAGACTCGGCGCCCATAAAGCCCCGTGACACTACGGCCTCGACCTCCATGGCTTCGACTGCTCAATCGAGTTCAGCTCAACCACTCCTGCCGCCCGAATTGTCGACTCCTGTAGATGTCATCACCGACATGCCTCGGCTTACACCTCACACCTCCACGGCTGTGGAGGTGATTCCAATTCGGTCTCGGTCGCCCTCCGTCCACAGCGTGGTACCTTCAGAGATCCTTGAACCCGACCGCACCACCGACCCGACACAGGCCTACCTACGCCCATCTCTACGACCTGATTCCTTCCAAGATGTTGCGGTTTCCCCGCTGTACCGTGAATCGGCAACTCAAGTCTCCTCCCACCGGATTAGAATCCGATCACGCTCTCCGCGTAGCCGCCACGACTCCGGTTCCTCCGTCTATTTTGAGCAACAAGATTACTACTCCAGACGGCGATATGAATACTCTCCTTTCTCCAGATCGCCTTCACCGAGACAAGGCCGATCTCGCCACCATTCCGGTTCGTACTCCGATTGGGACGTCCATCATAGATACCAGGAGTCCGACCCTTACTTCCATCGTGATGCCGCTACTCCACGGATCCGCTATGGAGGCTCGCCTCGGCCTCGTTACGCGCGCCCAACTCGACGCGAAGACTCACCTCAACTCCATTTTGACCGCCCCTCTCGACTTCGTGACCCTCGAAGTCATTTCGAGTACTCACCCAGACTCCTTAACCGCCTCCTATCATCGGAACAAGAGGCTGGCCCCTCGCGTCAATGCCGGGAGCTCCCTTGGTACCGAGACGTGGCTAAATCTCGTACTGCTTCTGCCACTGTATCCGTGGCCCCGGATTCTCGACTTCGGTCCCCTTCCAAGACCTCGGAGCCTACAGCTCCCATCTCGGAACCGATCATTCCTCCACCCTCTCCCTCCACGGCAGCCTCCTCCTCGGGCAGAGAGTCCCCAGCCTCTTCGGATTCGGAAGACCACTCTCCATCTCTTCCTTCCGATCCTGCACAACAGCTCCGGCTCTCTCCTTCGGATGCATCCAAGGCGTACCTCAACCTAATTACTTCGATGGCTGAGGCACTGAAAATACCGCTCCAGGCGGACTCCCCCAAGGTGTCGGACATGGTACATGACTTGGTGCAGTCCGACTTTCCGCCCGGGTCCTTGCTTCCAATGCTACCGGTGCACTTGGAGGGTCTTCAGGAGGCCTGGGACAAACCTGCCTCAGTACCCCCCACTTCAAAGAGGCTGGACTCCCTCTATCGCGTCCATGCCCCCGATGCTAAGTTCCTAGCCTCACATCCCGCTCCGAACTCTATTATTGTTCATTCGGCCATGAAGACCAAACCCTCCAGACATCCCACGCCTCCGGATCGTGAGGGAAGAAAATTAGACACTTTGGCAAGAAAAATCTTTACTCTAGCTTCCACCAACTCGAAGCTTAACAACTACCTAGCATACTTCGCTGCTTATACCTTTAATCTGGCGAACCAATTTACACCACTCATATCCTCGCTTCCTGATTCCTCTCAGAGAACAGCCTCAACCCTGGTTTCTGAACTCTCCAGGGTCTCCAAACAACAAATCAATTCAATTCGCCATGCGGTCTCCTGTTCCTCCCGCGTCTTCGCCTCCTCAGTTGCCTTGCGTCGTCACGCTTGGCTTAGATCCACTAATCTGCAACCCGACATCAAGCAGAAGATAGAGGATCTTCCCTTCGACGGCCTGGGCCTCTTTCATGCCTCCACTGATGAGGTCTTGTCTTCCGTTGACGACGGTCGTAAAAGGGCCAAGCGCCTAGGAGTATCCCAACCAGCTTCACAACCGTTCATTCGCAAACAACCTTGGAAACCATCTTTCCAAAGACGCCAACGTTCTCCTAAGCAGACTGAATACTGGAAAAGAAGACCTGCACAACAAAAGCCTTCTTTCCAACAAAGACAGCGCTCTCAGCAGACCAAAAAATCATCCCTCCCTACCAAGCAGTCTCTTTGACTTCCCCATTCAGTCGCCCTACCCCACGCGTCTCTCCCCATTCTACAGGACTTGGAGCTCAATTACGACCGACTCCTGGGTCCTCACCATCGTACGCCTGGGGTACGCAATCGAGTTCGCTTCACTACCTCGCCACCACTACTTTGTCACTACCCCCCCATCCCATCACCTCCATCAGGAGATTCTGGACTTGCTCCAGAAAAGGGCCATAGAGCCTGTTCCCCCCCAACATCGGGGAACGGGGTTCTACTCAAGGTACTTCCTGGTCCCCAAGAGGGATGGAGGCAAGCGTCCTATTCTAGATCTTCGGAAGCTAAACAAATTCATCGAGTACAGGAAATTCAGAATGATCTCGCTGCAGTCCATCTTGCCCTTGATTCCAAAGAATTCCTGGATGGCTTCCCTAGATCTTCAGGATGCTTACTTCCATGTAACAATCCGACCTCAACATCGGAGATATCTCCGGTTTGCGATGGGCCAACATCATTACCAGTATGTTTCCCTACCATTCGGCCTCTCCACTGCACCCAGGGTTTTCACCAAGTGCATGGCGGTGGTGGCAGCTGCTCTACGGATTCGAAACATCACAGTCTTCCCTTACATAGACGACTGGCTCCTCATTGCACCAACACCAAATCAGCTCGAGTCCAATCTCCACGCAGCACTTCTCCTCCTGTCTTCTCTAGGCTTGAGGGTGAATGTCACCAAATCGCACTTCACCCCCACTCAGCATCTCAACTTCATAGGGGCCCATCTCCGCACCTCTATACACCGTGCCTTCCTCCCAGAGGACCGCGCTCTGACAATCATCAGCCTTGCCAGGCTGGTCCAGCTACAACCTATCCAATCGGCCCTAACTATCCAACGCCTTCTAGGCCTGATGGCCGCTACTACAGCAGTCCTACTCTTCGCCAGGCTACGAATGAGACCACTTCAGCTCTGGTTTGTACGTGCCTACCGTCCTCATGTGCAACCTCAGAGCACCCTGCTCACCGTTCCCAGGAGAGTCCTTCCTTCTCTCACTTGGTGGACCGTCCTCGACAACCTCCTCGAGGGCATGCCGTTCCTACCAACTACTCCAACGGCTACCGTGACAACAGATGCCTCCATGTGGGGATGGGGAGCCCACTTAGAAGGCAAGACTGTCAGAGGTCTCTGGACTCCTCAGGAAAGGACCTGGCACATAAACTGTTTAGAACTGATTGCTGTACACAGAGCTCTCCAATCTTTCCTCCCTCTCATCGGGGGTCGCCACATCCAGATCTCCACAGACAATATGGCAACAGTCTTCTATGTAAACAAGCAGGGAGGCACCAGATCTCTTCGACTGTGCCGCATAGCCATACTGCTCTGGGAATGGTGTATCAAACACAACATCCATATGACTGCCATCCACCTCCCAGGTGTAGAGAATGTTCTGGCCGACTCACTAAGCAGGCTACGCATAGACGACCACGAATGGTCCATCAATCTGACCTACCTTCGTCGGATCTTCACGTGCTTCGGCACTCCCAAAGTGGACGTCTTTGCCTCCAGGGACAATGCCAAATGTCATCGCTTCTACTGCAGGAAGGGCAACGATGCCTTCCTACATCTCTGGAGAGGTCCCCTTCACTACATTTTTCCTCCAACCCCCCTACTGACACGGGTGTTGACAAAGGTCGCACGGGATGGCACGGACTGCATCCTTATCGCACCGTGGTGGCCATGGCAACCGTGGTTCACCAGACTTCTGCAAATGTCACAACACACTTACCGCCGCCTTCCGATCGTGGGAGATCTCCTGTCGCAGGCAAACGGCCAGGTACTTCATCACAACCCTCGGGTTCTGGCCCTCACTGCCTGGAGAATACACTCGCCTGCCTCTCCACCGAGGTAACCAATATCCTTCTCAACGCAAGAAAGCCTTCCACCAGACTTTCCTACCAACGCAAATGGAAGCGCTTTTGCTCCTTCGTCGCACCCTATCAGCTAAGACCAGAATCAACACCTCTAAACCTGATTCTAGATTATCTCTTATCCCTGCAAAAATCAGGCCTGTGCTACTCTTCGCTTAAAGTACACCTCTCTGCCATCTCGGCATTCCATGACACCATTGATGGCAAGACGGTTTTTTCTCACCCCTTATCCAAATCCTTCCTCAAGGGAATGCTGCACCTACATCCACCTGTTAAACCGTTTGTTCCAACGTGGAGTTTATCTCTTGTTCTTTCCTGTCTAATGAAGACACCCTTTGAACCCATGGCGACAATACAGCTCAACCTTCTTTCCTGGAAGACAGCATTACTAATAGCCCTTACCTCTGGTAAGCGGGCAAGTGACTTATGTGCCTTCCGACATGACCCTCCCTACACCATCTTCCATAGGGACAAGGTTGTCTTACGACCGGACCCTACATTCCTCCCTAAAGTTGTCTCCAAGTTTCATCTGTCTACTTCCACCTCGCTACCAACGTTTTTCCCTAACCCATCAGACCAAGGGCAGCGATCACTACATTCTCTGGATGTCAGAAGGGCGTTAGCCTTCTATCTGAATCGTACACAACCTTTCCGTAAGGACCCTAACCTGTTTGTGGCCTACGGTAAACCTCGCAAAGGACACAAAATTTCTACCCAGAGACTATCCAAATGGGTAGTTAGTGCCATCAGGTTGTGTTACGAACTGGCTAAACAGCCTCCTCCCGAAGGCCTTAAGGCTCACTCTACTAGAGCGGTCTTGACGTCTTCGGCCTTTCTACAAGGCGTCTCTCTAGAGGACATCTGTGCGGCTGCATCGTGGTCCTCTCCTTCCACGTTCGTCTCCCATTATGCTTTGGACGTTCGTGCGAGACGAGACGCTTCCTTCGGACAAGCAGTCCTCCGATCCATCTTCCACTGAAGTATGGTGAGTGCTTTTGCTTCTGCCCCTAAGTCTTGGTGTATGATGTGGTATTTTTATGTGACTAACTATCTTTTTTTACCAGCACCCTCCTCCAGGTTACTCAGCTGGCTAGTCACCCATGTGTGGGACTGCACAGAGACCACGAAGAAGATAAACAGGTTGCTTACCTGTAACTGATGATCTTCGAGTGGTCATCTGTGCAGTCACACACGCCCACCCAGCCTTCCCCGCTGCTGGCCTCTTGTGATTGTTATCTAACTTTGTACAGTGTCTGTGTCAGCGACGGCTGGAAGAAACTGAGTGGAATGGGCGCTCCCCCCCCGCTCCAGGCATGCGCGGTCGCTGCCTGCTCTCCAGAGCGGGAGGGGAGCGCGCCAAAAGCGCTATAGGCGAGCTATTGGAACTCCGAGGAATGGATTCATTGCCTGCGGCAAGACCCATGTGTGTGACTGCACAGATGACCACTCGAAGATCATCAGTTACAGGTAAGCAACCTGTTTTTCTTCAGGCTCTAACCAGTCCTCCATTTGAGCCTCTGAGGGAAGTTTCGTAAGTTCCTTACCCTGAAGATACTTTTCTTGGTAGCTCTTGCATCAGCACGATGGGTCTCAGAAATAGGTGCTCTTTTCATCAGAAAGGGCTTATTCATCTTCCATAAGGACATGGTGGTTCTGCGCACAGATCCCACCTTCATTCCCACAGCTCCTTGGAGATTTAGTTGCTGTCCTTTTACACAAAGCTGTCTCATCCTAGGAAGAAGAATTGGCATTCGCTTGACCTTTGCAGAGCATTTCGTATTCATATTAAAAGGACTAAGCCATTTAGGAAGTCAGATTCCCTTTTTGTGGATTTTCATCCAGGAGTCAAGAGGGAAAGGGTTCCTAGGCTACACTAAGCATGTGGCTAAAGGACTGCATCTCCTTGGCATATGAATTTCAGGGCCTTCAAATCCCAGGGGGATCATAGCTCATTCAACAAGAAGTGTTTCTGCATAAGCACCATCTGGCACAAATGTATCCATTGCAGATTCTTTCAAGGCTGCTGCCTGGACCTTGGTGTCAACATTTATCAGGCACTACAAGATGAACTCTATTGCTGCAGAGATTCCTACAGCAAGTGGTCTAGTCCTACTATTATCTCTATGTTTGGCAGTCAGATGAAGTTGGTAACATCCCAAGAATATCAGAGTGTCCTTCTCCCCTTGGGATATAATGGAGCATTGGACTCCTTGTGAAGGTTCCTTATTCTTGAGGGCAAGGAGGACACGCTGACCCCACCCTAGTTTGGGTGGTGGTGGTCTCTGTTCAACCTATTACTCTTCCCAGAGGGTGACTGACTACCAATCTTCATGTTCATTGTTCTTTCACTGTTCTAACAGTTTATCTTTGTGGACTGTTATCAGCTCTGGAAATCTCCTGACTAAGGGTGGGCTCCTCCCCCGTGATGGAAAGTGCAATAAATTTCCTGTCTCCAGGAATTGTGGGACTGAAGCCTCTTATGAGGAATGATTCTCCTAGGAGGTAGACAAACTGCCCTGACCGGGCTGGTGCACAGTTGGGGTCCTCTGGCTGAGGATGACTGGATACCACCTGCCTGGATGGTGGTGCAGAGCAGGTGGACCCAGTTAGTGAAAAGTGGCTGTGGTGCAGCAAGCCGGCTGGCAGATGAAGCTCAGGCAGTAGGTGGCCTGACACAGCAATGACAGGGACATTGCTGCCATGGAGGTGAGCCCAGGGGAAGGCTCCAGTGGGGGAAGGTGGAAACCTGCTCAAGCTGCATGAATGCATGGATCTGTTGCAATCATTTAATGGCCCCCTAGGGATCCCTGGCCCTCAGGTTCAGAACCACTGGTTGTAGGATTTAGAAACAGAATTTTATCAAGGAAAAAATTCATTATAACGCAGAAGCTATTATACAGAAGTTATATGGAAAGCCTTGTCCCCATTTATAAGCCCACCCTGACACAATCCCTTCCATACACAACTGCTGAGCAATGCAGCTATTTTCCTCACCCACTTAGGAAATCTTTTTTTGTTATAGAAAGATGGAGCCAAATGTCAAACAGACCAATAATCAGCACAACCTTTTAGCAAAACCAACCAACCAACCCCCTTTATTTTAATCTGCTTACATTTACTACTTAGAGACATACTTGCTGATAGAAATGTTTATGCTCTGGCATCATGTTTAACAGAAGGTATTTAATACCTTTGGGATATTTCAGCAGAAATGTTTTATTCTCTAGGGTTTTTTCCATGAAGATGTTACTGCAAATGAAAATGTGTTTTTTTTGTTAATAACCATAACATCATCAAAAGTATTTAGTAGAAAACTTTATTTTCTAAAATATGTACTGAATAAATGAGTATTATATCTTACATCTATAGCATATTTTGTCTGTGCATGCATAGAATACATTTACTTTCTTATGTCTGCAGTGTGATGAAAACAGCACTTTATTTTCTAAAATATGTACTGAATAAATGAGTATTATGTCTTACATCTATAGCATATTTTGTCTGTGCATGCATAGAATACATTTACTTTCTTATGTCTGCAGTGTGATGAAAACAGCACATTCAATAACCATGCATTGTACCTGGGTTTGCCGTGCTGCAAAGAAGACTATAATGGTTGTCCCAACATCCCTTCAAGCCTGATTTTTCAGCGCAGTACCAAAGAGACTTTTTCAGTGTCTACCCAGCTCTCTTCAACAAAACTCACACAGAATGGTAAAGTAATTTTTCTTTCAAGGAAACATGGAATACAGGAAGTTTCAAGGATGCTGAATTATTGAGCTGCCAAAAAACAAACATATTTTCCATGTCTTTAGCTATGGGAAATGGCATTCTCTCTCTTTAGTCTTTGGATTTTGCTCTTTAAAATTCTGCAAAATGGATAGAATTCTGCAGAACTGATAAAACTCCAAGAATAAAGAGAAAATAAATCCCAGTTGTAATGGAGTTGTGGAATTTTTTTCCTATCCCTGTCTATCATAATTATATTTTAGTGTGTGTTTTACACACAAAAAGCATAGTACTTAAAACATGTATCTGATGCAGATTCACATTGCAGGGAAATCCTGAATAACTGCATTTCCTTGCAGAATGTCTTTATACTGGCCATGTGCAACTACTATGAGTGTCTTGTAGAGTAGTTTTGAATTATAAGGTTGAAAGTAGATTCAAGGACTAGAGAAAAGAATATTTTAGTTTAAGTACTGACAATCATTAATGGCTAAGTAAGAATACTTGTTCATTTCTCCTTTTTTGAGGGTGTGGGGGTGTCATCAAGGTGCAGCTGACTTATGGCAACCCTGCAGGGTTTTCAAGGAAAGGGATATTCAGAGGTGGTTTGCCATTCCCTGCCTCGGCACAGTGACCTTGGTAGTCTTTGGTGGTCTTCCATTCAGATATTGAGCCAAGCCCACCCTGCATAGTCTCCAAGATGTGATGAGCTCAAGCTAGCCTGGGTTATCCAATCCAATGCCTTTTTGCCATAGGTCATAACACATCAACTATATAGATACAACAAAGCACATATTCCCAGGATGACTGCATAAAAGTCTATAACAAATCAAATAAAATAAATTATTAGGATTCTGGTGTTCATCGTTGTGGCTTCTGTGCAGTCCCACATTGGTATTGTGTGTATGTAGGCCAGCCACAAAAAAGATTTCCAAAGCTTTCTAGTATAGAAGGTCCCTTACTGTCTGGGGCTTTCCACCAAAAGTTACGGAATAAGTTACGGAATAAATAAACCAAAATAATCACAAGACCAAGAGGAGGGGCAGTACTCCCTTAGTTCTCTTTTTGCTGCCATGAGGAAAGTATCTCCAATGCTTCTGTTTCCCCTTTACTTTCTTGAGGCTGAGAATACTTCTTTCTCTCCAAAGTTTTCTTTTTGTCATTAATATTCTAGCAAAGAATAAACTACATTTAAAGAAGAAATGTTTCTAGATTTCCACTATGTCATTATGCCTCAAAAGGGGTCTCTTCAGGATTGTACCAATAGTGGCTTTAAAATGGTGCTGATAAACACCCATTCTCTCTATCTTATCTGCCTTAGGGTTCAACGCAATAGAGCTGCCATCTTTTTCTGTCACTCATACCCCCTGAAGGCATGATTTTTTAGAGCGGAATTCAAAAGAGCTGTTTTGAGCTGAACTCAAAAGAGCACACCAGCCTGCATAAAGGGACCTTCCCCTTCCTGGCAAGGTGTGGTATGACAGAGCCTTGGATTCACTGGCTCTTTTTGAAGGCTTTGGCTGGGAGCCAGCCTGAATAAAGTCACATTCCTCTTCCTTGGCTTTCTCTGCTCTGATGGAAGAAACCTGGAGGTGTGGCTTGTCAGAGCTCTGATACAAAATAGCTCTTTTTTAAGGCTTTGACTGTGATCTGCCTGACTAAAGGAATCCCTCCCATCCCCTGGCTTGTTAGATCCAATGCCTGGAGGTATGGCCTGACAAAGACTGCCTAGCTGAAGTAATCCCTCTCCCTCTCTTCTCTTGGAAAGAAGCTTAGAAGTGTGGCCTGGCAGAGGCTGCCTGACTGAAGAAAACCTTCCCCCTCTCTGCTTTCTCTCAGATCCAACCGGAAGCCTTGAGTGTGGCCTGATGGAAGCCTTTTTTAAAGGCTTAGCTATGCCTGACTGAAAGAACCTTTTCCTGACTGCCCTCAGTTTCAAGGTGAAATCCTTGGAGGCATGAATTAACAGAGTCTTGCAATTCCCTGTGCCTCTTTGTGAAAGGTGGATCCAGGTGGGTAGCTGTGTTGGTCTGAAGCAATAGAACAGTGGGGGCCAAACTGCGGATTGGGAGCCAAGTGTGGCTCTTTCACATATATCGTGTGGCTCTCAAAGCCCTCACCACCCTGTTGGTCAGCTTGGAAGAGGCATTTATCTCTTTGAACCACCAAGCCAAGCCAGCTGGCAGCTTGGAGAATGCATTTAAAGTTAAAGTTGCTTTCTTTCCACTTCTCCCTCTCTCCCCATCTATTTGCTTTCCTTCCTTCCTTCTTGTCTTGCAACTCTCAAACATCTGATGTTTATTTCTTGAGGCTCTCAGATTTCTGATGTTTATTCTATGTGGCTGTTACGTTAAGCAAGTTTGGCTACCCCTGCAGTAGAACAAAGTTAGAGTTCAATGGCACCTTAAAGACCAATTAAGTTTTATTCAGGGTGTAAATATATATGTACCAGTAAGTCTCATTCTATTTTGTCTGATAAAATGTGTGCGCATACAAAAACTCACACCCTGAATAAAACTTGGTTGGTCTTTAAGGTGCCATTGGACACTACCTTTGTTCTTTGTGAAAGGTGTTATGTACCAGAAAAGTATTATGTTTTTTAGTTGGGGTTGTTCGGACCTCTTCATCCCCTGTAGTTTTGGAGAGTTTTGGTGAATTTCCTGTTCTTCTTGTTAGCTGTATTTGGGAGATACAGACTTTTTGTTGTTCAGTCACACAGTTGAGTCCGACTCTTTGCAATTCCATGGACAAAGTCATGCCAGGCCCTCCTGTCTTTCACCATCCTCTGAAGTCTGCTCAAATTCATGTTTGTTACATCAGTAACGCTGTCCAGCCATCTAATCTTTTGCCATCCCCTTCTTCTTTTGCCTTCTGTTTTTCCCAGCATCAGGATCTTCTCCAGTGACTGCTCCCTTCTCATTTGGTGGCCAAAGTATTTGAGCTTCAGCTTTAGCATCTGACCTTCCAGGGAACAGTCTGGGTTGATTTCCCTTAGGACTGACTGATTTGATCTTCTTGCAGTCCAAGGGACTCTCTTCTCCAGCACCACAGCTCAAAATCATCTATTCTTCTGCGCTCGGCCTTCCTTATGGTCCAACTCTCACAGCCATACATTACTACTGGGAATACCATCACTTTGACTATACGGACTTTTGTTGGCAGGGTGATGTCTCTACTTTTTATTATACTGCCCAGGTTCGCCATAGCTGTCCTCCCAAGGAGCAAGCGTCTTTTAATTTCATGACGAGTCATCATCTGCAGTGATCTTGGATCCCAGAAACGTGAAGTCTGTCACTACTTCCATGTCTTCCCCTTCTATTTGCCAAGGTGTGATGGGGCCGGATGCCATGATCTTAGGTTTTTTGATGTTGAGTTTCAAGCCTACTTTTGTGCTCTCCTCTTTCAGCCTCAACAAAAGGTTCTTTAGGTCTTCCTCCTCACTTTCTGCCATTAGAGTGGTGTTATCTGCATATCTGAGGTTGTTGATGTTTTTCCCGGCAATCTTAATTCTGGCTTGAGCTTCATCCAGGCCAGCATTCTGCATGATGTACTCTGCATATAAATTAAATAAGCAGGGTCTCAATATACATCCTTGTCGAACTCCTTTTCCTATTCTAAACCAATCAGTTGTTCCATATCCTGTTCTGACAGTTGCTTCTTGAACCCTTATACAGGGTTCTCGGGAGACATGTGAGGAGGTCTCATGCTCCCATCTCTTTAAGGACTTGCCACAATTTGTTGCTTTAGAGTAGTCAATGAAACAGAAATAGACGTTTTTCTAATATTCCTGTGCTTTCTCCATAATCCAGCAAATGTTGGCAATTTGATCTCTAGTTCCTCTAACTCTCTGAAACCCAGCTTGAACTTCTGGTAGTTCCCAATCTACAGACTGCTGAAGCCTAGCTTGTAGAATCTTTAACATGACCTTGCTGGCATGTGTAATGAGTGCAATGGTGTGATAGTCTGAACATTCTTTGGCATTACCCTTCTTTGGGATTGGAATATAAACTGACCTTTTCCAATCCTGTGGCCACTGTTGCATTTTCCAAATGTGTTGACATAATGTGTGCATCACTTTAACAGCATCATCTTTTAGGACTTTGAATAGCTCAACTGGGATACCGTCATCTCCGCCCGCTTTGTTGTTAGTAATGCTTTCTAAGGCCCATTTGACTTCACACTCCAGAATGTCTGACTCAAGGTCAGCGATTTCACTGTCATGGTTGTCAAGGACATCGAGATCCTTCTTGTATAATTCTTCTGTGTGTTCTTGCCACCTCTTCCTGATCTCTTCTGCTAGGTCCCTACTGTTTTTGTCCTTTATCATAGCCATCTTTTTACGAAACGTTCTCTTGATTTCTCCAATTTTCTTGAAGAGATCTCTTGTCCTTCCCATTCTATTATTTTCCTCTATTGCTTTGCAATGTTCCTTCAGGAAGGCCTCCTTATCTTTCCTTGCTGTTCTCTGAAAATCCGCATTCAGTTGGGTGAATTTTTCCTTTTCACCTTTGCCTTTCGCTTTCTTTCTTTCCTCAGCTATTTGTAAAGCCTCATCAGACAGCCACTTTGCTTTCTTGCATTTCTTTTTCTTTGGGATGGTGCTGATTGCTGCCTTCTGTACAATGTCATGAACCTCCATCCATAGTTCTTCAGGCACTCTGTTTATCAACTCTAGATCCTTAAACCTATTCTTCACCTCCACTGTATATTCATAAGGATGTGATCAAGGTCAAACCTGAATGACCTAATAGCTTCCCCAGTTTTCTTCAGTTTAAGCCTGAATTTAGCAATGAGTAGCTTATGATCTGAGCTGCAGTCAGCTCCAGGTCTTGTTTTTGCTGACTGTAAGAAGCTTTTCCATCTTTGACTGCAGAGTATATAATCAGTCTGATTTCTGTGTTGCCCATCAGGTGATGTCCACGTGTAGAGTCGCCTTTTAGGTTGTTGGAAGAGGGTGTTCGCTATGACCAGCTTGTTCTCTTGACAAGACTCTATTAGCCTTTGCCTGGCTTCATTTTGTTCTCCAAGGCCAAACTTATCAGTTGTTGCAGTTACCTTTTGACTTCCTACTTTGGCATTCCAGTCCCCTATGATGAGGAGGACATCTTTTTTTGGTGTTAATTCTAGAAGGTGTTGTAGATCTTCATAGAACTGGTCCACTTCAGCTTCTTCTGCGTCAGTGGTTGGGGCATAGACTTGGATTACTGTGATATTGAATGGTTTGCCTTGTATATGGACTGAGATCATTCTGTCATTTTTGAGATTGTATCCCATTACTGCCTTCCTCACTCTCTTGTTAACTATAAAGGCCACACCATTTCTTCTATGGGACTCTTGCCCGCAATAATAGATGTAGTGATCCTCTGAGTTAAATTCACCCGTTCCCGTCCATTTTAGTTCACTGATTCCCAAGATGTCGATATTCATTCTTGCCATCTCTTGTTTGACTACATCTAGCTTACCTTGATTCATAGATCTTACATTCCACGTTCCAATGCAGTATTTGCAGCATCGGACTGTTCTTTCACCATCAGACACATCCACAGCTGAGCGTCCTTTTGGCTTTGGCCCAGCCGCTTCACTCTTTCTGTGATTACTTATACTTGTCCTCCGCTCTTCCCCAGTAGCATATTGGTCACCTTCTGACCTGAGGGGCTCATCTTCCAGCACCATATCTTTTAGCCTTTTGTTACTGTCTATGGGGTTTTCTTGGCAAGGATACTGGAGTGGTTTGCCATTTCCTTCTCCAGTGGATCACATTTTGTTTGGGTTCTCAGCTGTGGCCTGTCCATCTTGGGTGGCTCTGCATGGCATAGCCCACAGCCTCACTGAACTGCGCAAGCCCTCTCACCACGTCAAGGCAGCAATCCATGAGATAACAGACTAGTGGTTAAAACCTGCTGAGTTTTAATTCTCTGGTGATCTTGGCTTCGAGCCCTCTTGTTAATGCCTAGTTCTAAAGGCTGACACTGTGTCACAGCAGCCTTCAGTCCACCATCTTGCTGCTGTGTCTCAGCACTGAAATTTAATCCTATTGGTCTTTCAGCACAGGTGCTGTTTCAAGCACAGGCAAGGCTTGCTGTTGCCATTTTCATGGGCAACTCAGAAGTGATCAAATGTATGCTCTTTGGAGGCAATCTTTAGCAGCTCTCCTCTCCTCTCAGTTCTGTGGTAGCCTTCTGAGCCATCAATGATTTTAGAAGCTCCTTAGCTGCTACTGTTTTCAGTAACAATGATAAACCTGCACCTTGAAGCCCAATCTTTTCGTAGGCAATTTCGCCATCAGTTTCTTATATGCCTACACTCCCTCCTCCTAGCAGGGAATGACACTTACTCTCCCCAGGGTTCTCAGTCTCACTGCTGCTTCTAGGAGACAGCTGTTATTTCAACTCGGTTCAAATTGTCTCTGGAGTCACTGTTATGTGACAACATTTGTAATGAAAGCCAGTGTGGTATAGTGGTTGGAGTGCTGGTTGGGGAGACCCAGGTTCAAATGCCATTCTGTCTGAAAACTTGCTTGTGACTTTGGGCTACCACATTCTCTCAAACTTTTGACTCTAAACCTCTGGAAGTTATTGTCATCTTAGGTGCCTCCTTCCCTGTAGTGTGAAGACCCAGCTGTGGGCATGTGTTCCCCAGTGGCTCAGGGTCTTCTGCAAAATTGGTTTGTCATACTACAACTTTCACCTAGAGCACGAGACATACCTTACTTTTGTATTTTATTTTAGTGCAAACACACCATATGGTCATGGAATGCACTGTGATTTTCATTGACTAGCGGACCAACTCCCAGATACTCTGATTGAAGGCCAGGGCTATTTGGCCTTGCCCACAATGAGACATTCCATGCCCTGTCCTTTTTTGCTCCTCTCCTGAGAGGGATCGCTGTCATTGGGGAATGCCCTTCTAATCCCTTGGTAAGGTAATCTGTTCTTAGGTTTTTCCTCCCTCTGGCTGTTTTATTGCACAGATTGTTTTGCAAACTGCATAAGGTTCATTTATGGCACATCCTGTCCATCCTTTTTTTGGACACATCACATCTACTTCACTTTTCTCACATCCACTGCCAACTTTGGTAATTTGGTCAGCTTCTTTCCTGCATTGTAGCAGTATCCTCCAACTTTTCTGAGTAACAGGCACTACTCCTTCACTACCAGATCTTGCACCTTTAAGTGGAAAAGAGACTACTAAGGCTGTCACAGGGTTTTGCCCCTGCTTCTTGTGTTGTTGATTCATTTTTGGCCATTGCTAGGACTCACACTCTCTAAACTTTCCTCTCCATTATTAGCTTTTTAAAGATGTGACAAAACAGAGGTATAAGATTTTTTAGTATGCAGCACTTTGAACTGTGGAAGGAGGACATTGTGGATTCTAACCTATGCCCCCTCCATCCATGAAGTTTCATAAGTGTCTGATAAGGGCCAAGATCCCCTCTCAGGGATTATTTCTCAGTCCTCTTGCCATACAATGCTATCCTTATACTTACTGCTGATGCCAAACATCTGTGCACTTAGTACATTCCTTGAATGTGACTTTTCTTGGGTTTTGGTCTGCTAGGGACCCAACACTAGTTTTATTTGTCTCTCAGACTCCAAAAAGCATTGGTCAGCATCCTCCCACAACCTATCCTTGTGGGTTGGCTGTTCAATTCCACTTTACGTATCATGGCTCTCTCCAAGAGTGCTGTTCCTGCATGTACTTTGGTTGCAACACTTGTAGAGACTTCCCTGCTCCTTTTTAGGTGAATGTCAATATAGGACACTAAAGTATAGTTGAGAAGGTGCTGCTCCATGGTCTTTTCATTTGAGAGCTTCACACCCATCTCCTTCACTTAGTGAGTTTACTAATCTCCCTATGTGGGACTGCACAGAAGTCATGATGATGAAACTGGGTTGGACTTATCTGTTCCTCATTGAGTGGTCTTCTGTGCAGACACATCCCTCCTTCCTGTCCTTTATGAACTCTCTGGTACCTTAGTTTCTTGGGCTCTCCAGCAGCAGCATGGAGAAAACTGAGGGAGCAGCACCCCTCCTCCTGGTCATATGATCATTTTGGTGGGAAAGTGCTAGCAGAAGGAGGGGCATTCCTAGTCTACCAGAAAGCTTTGGAAAACTTTTTCCACTGCTGGCATGTGCAGTCCCGATGTATGCCTGCACAGACCATTCAATGAACAACAGTTACAGGTAAGTGCAACCCTGTTTTTTAGAACAATCTATCACATAACTTTTTATCAAAAAGTTGCCTTCTGTCTGCCAGTGTGGAAAATGCTACCTTTTCCATAACCAGTCTGTCTTTCCTCCCCACAGTAAATAAAAAATTAGGGATTCCTGCTCTGTATGTTACTAATGTACAGTTTTGCCTTTGGGGAAATAAATGTTTACTATTGTTGATTGTTTTTCAGAGGCATCTTATCTTTTACCTTACTTTCTGTTGTAACTAGTGTGTCTTAGTATGTAATAAGTATACCTGTCATTTAATACTTTACAGTGGACCTGCTTGCTCTCTTAAAATGGAAGGCTTATCCAGATCGAATAATGGATATCTTGGGAAGACTGAGGCATGTCAGTGGTGAAGAAATTGTTAAGGTACTGAATCAGCTCTGAGCCACTATTATATGTGGCAACTTTTTAGTAATTTATAGTCTTTGAAAAAGCCAAAAATATTACTTCCCCTGGTTGCCTTTTGTTAGTTGACAGAAATCTAGTTGTTATCATCTTAGCTCTAAACCTATGAAATTATGTTCTGGAAGGCCAGAAAACTATAAAAGTTGAAGTATATATGTAAAAACTAAATTATTGTAAATCCAGTGAGTTCTAGAATAAAAATACCTTTTAATAAATGTATAATAAATATAACAAAAGATCATAACATACAAACTTCTTCTAATTTTAATTGTAAAATAACAGACCAAAATGTTATTTTTTTACAAACTGGCTTCATCAGTGGTCAACCATACAAAATTCTTTCTCACAAATATTTATTTAATTTGACTCTCTTTTTTTTCTACCCTCCACTTGTGCAGGGCTCAGGGCAAGTTTACAACAATTTGGCTCTACAGTATGAAAAACAAATTAAATAATACAAAAGGTAAAGGTAGTCCCCTGTGCAAGCACCAGTTGTTTTTGACTGTGGGGTGACATTGCTTTCAGAATGTAGCTTATTACACAATCCAAACAGCCAGGAAAGCAGAACAGATAGCAGACAGGAGCATGCACACAGCATGCTGATAAAATGCTAAGGTTAACAGGCTTCAGGTGTGTTAATTAAAACAAAAGCAATGCTTAAGGTAACATTACATCACACTGACCGTTATGAACTTTAAAGGTCAGCACCAAGAACTTGAATCTGATCCGGTGTTCCACAGGCAATTCTGTGGAGCTGATTCCTATCTCAAGAATACATGCAAAACATGCAGTTTCCCACAGTAACCTAAAAATTAATACAAAAAACAATTAGCCCAATTTTTCCCGTGGTTTCAAAATTTCCTGAAAAGTTACTTCTCTAGCTTTGATCATGATGATATCATATTTCCCATTTTGTACTACTAGTTATTATTGGAGGAAAGAAGAGGACATGTAAGGCTGAGATGGGGTGGGAGCTACACATCCTCTATGGCAGGGGTGTCAAACATACAGCCCACGGGCCAGATCAGGCCCGCAGAGGGCTCCAATCAGGCCCTCCAGCAACTAGCTGTCATCTGCTTCATTTCCCTTTGCCTGCTTTTTTCGGTCGCCATTTTGTGTTTCCTAGATAAGCCAGAGCTGCAAAGCAGCCTTTCCCTCTCCCCCTTCTCTTTTCCCAAAGAGAGGAGGAGGGAGGAGCAGCCTCAGCCAATGAGGGAGCTTGGCTCTATAGCTCTGCTGGTTGATTACATTTGCCAGGCTCAATTTATCACTCTGCAGAGCTACTGAGACAAGCCTTTCTTCCTTCTAATGAATGGCTGAGGCTCCTCCCCCTCCTCCTGCCCTGGGGAAGGAAAGAAAGAGCCAAAGTGTCACGGCTGGGGCCGGGTCAGGCAAAGTCCAGAGGCAGGCCGAGGTCTGTAGCCAGCAAGCAGGAGTGTCCGAGGTGCCAAATCCAAATCGCTGTGCAAGTATCGCAGGTCCGAGGTCCAGAAGCCGAGGTCAGGGAGTCCAGAAGTCAAAAGCCAAAGTCAGGGAGTCAGGAACCAAAGTCAAGCCGGAGTGGATGCTAGAACGTCAGGGAGATGACTAGTTGCTTCCACAAAGCCTCCTCCCAAAGCCCACAGCTATATAGCCCTCTGCTGGCTGTTGCCCATTTGGGCTAATTGCTGGCTCTGGGAGGCAGCCAGGATCCTGTTACAACTCAAGCATCCTTGCTCTTAGGAGGGCCAGAATCCTCTCAAAACTCAGGACTCAGGGAGCGTCTTGCTTGTGAGCGTGCCGCCCTCCTCCGATCCCTGAGGTCCTGACGGAGGCGGTCACGCACACAAGCCACCCGAGAGGGTGAGGCAGGGGGGCTGGGATCTTCTTCAGCAGGAGGCAGGGGTACTGGTGCAGGTGGCAGGGGTACAGTTTCCTTGGCAGACTCGTCTTCCTCTGCAGGGTCCCCAGCACCCATGACACAAAGCTTCCTTTGCCCAGTCCCCACCATCAGGAGAGCTACAAAGAATGCTTTTAAGACTAGTAATGTTTAGTGAGGGTATGAGCTTTTTGCCTTGCTACAGAGAGAAAGAGAGAGAGAGAGTTTTGTTGGGCTTGTAACTGGGTTCCCCTCCTCTTTTTATCTGTACTTATGTCCTCCGGTCTTTCTCAATAGGAAAACATGTGAACTATTTAGAAGAGAAAAATCAGCATTTGGCTGAGAGTGTGTTCCACCCTAGGTTTACCCAGCAAATTTTCCTTATTTTTTTCTTTCACATTTTCCTTTGATTAGGGGTCTTGAATTTAGACTTCCCAGATAGCAGGCTGACCCTGACCACTGTACATGGCTGTCTCTCTGTTCTTGTAGTTGTTTTTGGGAGGAAAATTGTATTTTGTTTTGAGTTGTAGTCATTTTTCTGGGGAAAATTATAGTTTTGTAGACAAGCACATAGCCCTCAGTCTGTGCCATGGTGCCTTCACATGTTCTTGACTAGTATGTGAAGTAACTTATGTACAAAAGCTCACAATGCCCAGCTGCTTCATGTTCCTCTGGGTCTTAGGCTCAAAAAAATTGACCATGAGATGTCTGTAATGAATGTCAATGAATCAAAAGTAGGTTTGCAACTTACAGATGTGCACACCTGAACAGCACATATTCAAGTCTAGTACCGCACAGACATTGTCTGGAGTTTTTGATGCAATAATTCATAGCAAGAGGTGACATTTATCAGAGACTGTAAAACAAAATATTGCAAGTGGGCTAATATTTTAAGCATGTTTTATTTTAAGCAAAAAAAAATCTTTGTGTGTCTGTGCCCTTTATAAAGTTTATATGTCCACTACCTGGCATTACATTTTGATACACATGGCTCAGCCTGACAAGGTCTCATTTATGTCAAATCCGGCCCTCATAACAAATGAGTTCGACACCCATGCTCTATGGTTTCTAGTTCTAGATATGGTCATTTGTTTTATGAAAACAATGACATGATCTAATACAGGGGTGGCCAATGGTAGTTCTCCAGATGTTTTTGCCTACAACTCCCATCAGCCCCAGCCATTAGCCATGCTGGCTGGGGCTGATGGGAGTTGTAGGCAAAAACATCTGGAGAGCTACCATTGGCCACCCCTGATCTAATAAAACACTGAGCCTGCCTTGGCAGGGGAGGGCGGGATATAAAAATAAATGTATTATTATTATTATTAAAATAGTACAATATTTTGATTTTTAAAATGTCTTTGCTAATTGTGAATTCAATTGTTAAGAGTATTGTATTTAAGTAAGATGGTTATACTTTAACCATATTATGTGCGCTACAAAAAATCCTTAATTGTTCAGTTGTAGACTATTGTAAGATTATTAAAATTAATATAAGTTCTTGTAAGAAGTATTAATTATTCAGTAATAAATCTTTAATGAATTAGGCTTCCCAGAGAAGTTTGAAAAGCATTTTTCCACCTTTCCCAATTAACTAGATTTAGAACAGATTCATGAAATGTGGACAAATCCTGTTCTCCCTAAGAGGCGGAGGACATCTTGGGTGTTTCCCACCGTCCAATCAGGGAGGCAGGAATCTTAAAAAACTTCCCCTTCCTGTGGATGTGGGAACCACCCTCCTTCCAGTTTATTTCCTGCCTCGACAGGGAGTAGCAGCGTTTAGGCTAGGTTCCTACCCTTTCTCATTACTTGCCTATCTCTTAAAAAAAAAAAAAAAAAAGATACTTTTTCTTTCCCCTCAGTTCCTACCTTGTTGTTCATCTCCTGATATTCTACCTCAGATCTTTTTCTGCCTTCTCAATCCGTCCTTCAGTCCCTCTCAGCTTCTCTGCCTCCTTTCCCCCCCCACTTTCTTCAGCGCTTCAGAAGCGGCGCGGCTGTTTAAACTCAAGCCGCGGCCGAGCGCACAGCATTCAAGCCGCAGAGGAGAGGGAAAATGACGCGTCGGTCAAGAGACGCGTTCATGGACGACGACCTGGTTCCTGACGCCTGGCGCAGAACCGAGAGGCCCGCCTCCGGAGCCGGCATGTCTTCTAAGCTTGCCTCGGCTACCGGCAACGTGCCCTGTAGGGGCGAGAAAACCCAAAGGCGAACGCAGGCGGCGCTGGTCTTCCCCAGCCACGGAGGAGGCTTCCTCGTCAGGGCTCTTCCCCACTGGCAGCGGCCATCTTGGGGAGCGCAAAAAGGCGCGAAACGGGGACAGACCTCAGCCATGCAGCTTCCAGACGCAGGAACATCCCGATGCCAACCTCCTGGCGGGAGACTCAGTTGCAGATGTGATCCAACCTGCGCTGGAAGCCACGCAGACCTGCCAGCCCCAGTCGGGCTTGGGTAATGTACCCTTTATGGGGCCCTCCTTTTTTACTGAGTTTCTTGAATCAATAAAGCAGACGGTGGGGGCAGCAGTCAGGGCATCTGGCCATAGGAGACCCAGGTCCCCCAGGTCCAGTTCCCCCTCCAGATCACCTTCTCCAAAGAGGTCCAGAGGTAGCTCCAGCCACCATAGGGCTTCAAAGAAACCTCTGCTCTGTGACCAGATGGAGAGCGAAAGATCCATTTCTGAGACCCACTCTGATGATTCCTATGGGGGAGATCGGGAGGAGGGCGAATTCTTATCTGATGAGGAGATAGAGGACGTTGCAGTTCCGGAACCCTCATCACGGTTTTTTTCAAGGCAGAAGAGTTCCAACCTCTTTTAGCCAAGGTGCTGTCTGCTCTAGACTTACAAGCATCACCCGAGGAGCAGGAGTCTCCCCACCCACTTGCCAACCCCAGAAACAAACCCAAGGGAAATACGGAGTTTTTCCCCAGATTCAGATCCTCTGAAAAGGTTTTTCCCTTCCCTGAGTTCTTTGAGCGTCAGTTGAAATCTGAGTGGGCCAAACCTAGTACCAACAGACAGGTACCCAATTCTATCAAGAAGCTCTATGAATTACCTGCCTTTGCTAACGATATGCTGCAAGTACCATTGGTGGATGCACCAATCGCAGCCTTACAGTCTGTTAGCCTAACAGCCTTACAGTCTATTAGCTGAGGATGGCCATGGCTTGGTGCGAGACAACTGGGACAAAAAGATAGACTTGGCCTTGAAGAGGAGCCATGAAGCTACGGCTCTGGCCATCAAGGCAGCTGCGGCCACCTCTATAGTTTCCAGAGCAGCGATCGTCTGGATAAGACGGCTTACTCAGCTACTGCCGGACGTGGATAAATGGGTCCTGGAAGGTACCAGCAGACTCCTTAGGGCCTCCGAATTTTCAGCGGATGCCTCATTGGATGCCCTCACTTTCTCCGCTAGAGCAATGGCATCAAGCACTGTAGCAAGGCGGGGGTTATGGCTCCGGGCTTGGCCGGCAGACGTGCACTCAAAGTCCATCGTGTCAGCATACCCATTCCAGGGAGAAAAGCTATTTGGAGACACCCTGGATAAGATCCTGGTGGAAACACGGGATAAGAAAAAGGCCATGCCCAAGTATCTGCGCCGCTCCGATAAGAGAAGCTTCAGGTCTGGTTCCTTTCGTGCCTCCTCCAGCTTCTCCAAACCAAAACAGGACTTCAGAAGAACAACCTGGGGACAGTCCAAACAGAGTTTCCAAAAGGGCTTCTCCAATTCACGATTCCAGAGGAATCAGCCCGATAGGTCCGACAAATTTGAGAAGGGCCCCAAGCCCAACAAAGCATGACTGGAATTCTATTCCAGTGGGGGGCCGTCTACTACACTTCCAGCAGGCGTGGGTGGCCTCGAGGGTCGATGCTTGGACGTTGGAAATTGTTTCATGGGGTTACCCCATAGAATTCAAAAGGGCACCTCCTGTTCGTTAATTGGTGTCTCCTCTTCGCTCAAACCCAGAACAAAAAAGCATCACCCTCAAGCAATTCAACATTTGCTGCAAATTGCAACGATAGAACCTGTTCCTCCATTGCAGAGAGGTCAAGGCGTCTATTCCATCTTCTTCACGGTGCCCAAGAAAAACGGGGGCTGGAGAGCGATTCTAGACCTGAAATTTTTTAAACAGACATATCAACCTCCGTCACTTCAGGATGGAGTCCTTCAAATCTATAACGGAGTCCCTGCACCATCAGGACTACATGTCTTCTCTGGGCCTAACAGAGGCATATCTGCACATTCCAATCCTCCCAGCACATCGCAAGTTTCTTCGTTTTTTGCGTAAATGGGACTCACTACCAATTCAGAGCCTTACCCTTCGGCCTGGCGACGGCACCACGGGTGTTCACCAAGGTGTTGGTGAACCTGATTGCAATCCTCAGACAGAGAGGGATACATGTGCACCCCTTCCTCGACGACCTGCTGATAAGATCCTCGTCGAGGGAGAGTGCGGAGCAGGACGTTATACACACCATATCCTGTCTTCAACAACACGGGTTCATAATCAACATTCCCAAGAGTCATTTACAACCGTCCCAGAGGCTACAACATCTGGGTATGGTCATCGACACAAGGATGAATTCTGTTTTCCTCCCAGAAGACAAGATACTGAGGACCAAGGCATTGGTGCTCCAGTTAGTGCGGGAACCATTGTCATCTCTCCAGACCCTGGCACGACTTATGGGTCTTCTAGTCTCAAATCTGGAGGCGCTTCAATGGGGTCGCTTTTCACACCAGACAACTTCAGATGTTTTTGCGCCCTTATCAGATCCAGATCATGGAGAAGCGCCCTATGTCGTTGTCTGTTCCCAAGAAGGTCAAGGAGAGTCTCCTGTGGTGGACGAAGGACCACAACCTGCGTCAGGGGAGAACGTTCCTCGTAGAGAAGGAAATACAGCTCCTTTCGGACGCCAGACTTTCAGGTTGGGGGGCGACCCTCAACGAGATACCTACCCAGGGCCAGTGGACACCCGAGGAGGCGAGTCTTCCCATCAACCTTCTGGAACTCCGTGCGAACGGACAATATCGCTGCCAATGCCTATTTAAACAATCAAGGGGGGTCCAGGTCGACTTTCCTTCGCAAGGAGGCCGTGAAACTGTTCGAATGGGCGGAGAGACATCTAAAGTCCATAAGGGCGGAGCATATCAAGGGGACTTGCAATATCAAGGCGGACTGGCTCAGCCGGGAGAGCATTCAATCGGGAGAGTGGTCTCCCAACAAGAAGCTTTTCTTAACGCTTCGGCCCGCCGGTGTTGGACCTCTTTGCGTCTTCTCAGAACCACCAGCTTCCTCGATTCTACACGAGGTACTACCACTACCAAGCGGAGGCCACGGACGCATTAACTTCTCCCTGGCCGCAAGGCCTTCTATACGCCTTTCCCCCAATCCCGATCATTCCGAGGTTGCTCAGAAGGATCAGGCTGCTAAGGGCCGACGTCATTCTGGTTGCTTCCTGGTGGCCGCGACGTCACTGGTTCTCATCAATCCAACAGATGTCAGTAGCGGAGCCGCTTCACTTACCAATCTGTCCAGACATGCTGTTACAGGGCCCGGTGTGGCATCCTCATACAGACTGGCTGAGGTTGACCGCTTGGAGGTTGAACGGCGCTCTCTCCTAGATCTTGGTTATGCAAGTGACGTGACGATCACCATCCTAGCATCCAGAAAAAGCTCCACAACGCGGATCTACGACATGTCCTGGAAAGCCTTCCACAGATGGTGTCAGAGAAAAGCCGTGGACCCGTTGCATCCTTCTGTCCCCAAGATCCTACAGTTCCTTCAGGACGGTCTCCATTCTGGATTGAAGCCAGCTACCCTCAAACGTCAGGTGGCAGCCTTATCCTCAGTTCTCCAGCAGGTGGACGGCGTGGACCTCTCATTTCACCCCCATATTCGACGCTTCCTTAGAGGAGCCTCCATGAGTTCTCCACCACAAGTACATCGGTTTCCTACCTGGAGATTGAACCTGGTACTCTCGGCCCTAACAGGTCCTCCTTTCGAGCCCTTAAGTTCTGTATTCCTAAAGTTCATGCGTATGAAGACCATCTTTCTGGTGGCAATAACATCGGCCAGAAGAGTTTCAGAGATCGGGGCCTTATCGGTTAAGAGGGAACTGTGTGTGTGTTCCACAAGGACAAGGTGGTCCTCTATCCGGACCCTACCTTCCAACCGAAGGTCTCTTCTAGATTCCATCAGAGTCAAGAGATCAACTTACCATCCTTCTGTCCGGATCCCAAGCATCCCAAGGAGCGCACATGGCATACCTTAGACGTGCGAAGAGCAATTAAGGTCTATCTTACAAAACTGAATCTATCCGAAAATTAGACTTCATGTTCATTAATATAGCGGCTCCTAGACTGGGACAGAAGATGTCCAAATCAGCAATTAGCTACGCCATCAAGCAGTGTATATCGGAGGCGTATAAGGCGTTAAACCTTCAAGTACCACCAGGGATCACTGCACACTCAACCAGGAGTGCGGCCACCAATGCTGCCTTCAACAGGAATGCCTCCATAGAGGAGGTGTGCAAGGCAGCTACGTGGGCATCTATCTCCACTTTCATCCGACACTATAAGTTGAACGCATATGTGTCGGCGGACGCAACTTTGGCAGACGAATCCTGCAACACGTGCTGCCTGAGTAGGACGATCCCACCCTGTATGACATACTGCTATGGGAGCACCCAAGATGTCCTCCGCCTCTTAGGGAGAACGACCCTTGGCACTTACCGTGAGGGGTCCTTCTCCTAAGAGGACAGGAGGACATCTTGCCCTCCCCTTCTTCTATCGTCCTACCCTGGGCAGCATCTATGTATCTGGATCTAACTTCTTCTCCTGTAGTCTCACCTACAGCTGTTGATTACTCTTTAACACAGGCTACCTGTAGTTTACATGTTTTTTCTCAGTTTCTATACGAGTTTATTTCAGTCGGTTTGGGAGGCTCATGCCAAGTTTTTGTACCGACCACCAGTTAGCTCACCTTTTTTCATAGCAGCGATGGTTGCAAGAGTTCTTTACTGCTTCTCGGAGTCACCCGAACTGGAAGGAGGGTGGTTCCCACATCCACAGGAAGGGGAAGTTTTTAAAGATTCCTGCCTCCCTGATTGGACGGTGGGAAACACCCAAGATGTCCTCCTGTCCTCTTAGGAGAAGGACCCCTCACGGTAAGTGCCAAGGGTCGTTTTGAAAGTGCTTAGAATTTTTTTAGATTACTTGAATTTGATAAATTGTGTCATTAAAGTTGTTTACATTATAAAGTCTATGAATTATACTTATGTGAGTAAAGAATATATTTACTTTTTGTCAGCCAAATAGGGAGCAATCCAAAGCAGGTCTAACTCAAAAATAACTCCCATTTTATTCAATGGGGATTATTTCTAGGAAACTCTTAGGATTGTACCCATTTTGGCCTCTTTCCACAAAGTATGTAAGTGTTTAATATGACAGTTGGTGATTAAGCAGGTTGCTGAATAGACACCTTAAACAAAAGATCTGAAGTTGATGGTGGCCAGCCATGACGTAACTGCGGCGCTGCTAGTAGACTTCCTGAGGACTTCAGCACACTTGAGCGTGGGGAGGGGAGAAGCATAGCTTGCTGCGAGGCAGACTGTGAGGGAAAAGACCCTCTGGCTCCCCTGTCCAGCCTCTCGCAGAGGTGGCTCATAGTTCACCCTGCCCCCCCAGAAACAAGGAAGCCCGCCCTCTGAGACATCCCCCCCCTCCGACCAAGGACAGAGTGGCAGAGCAGAGGAGCACACAGAAATGGGAGACAAAGGAGGCACAGCTCAGACTTTATTCTGCTGGAATGGTGTGCCATGGTATCCCAGGTGCAACTTGGACGGTCTCGCTGGGGGCGGGGCTCCACTCATAGCAGCGGCCAGGAACAGCTGGCCATTATCTTTTATGTCTTCTGAAAACTGCAGCTGTTCAGACAATTTATAATTATAAAGTGAACTAGCACTATAAAAAGTAATAATCTATGATAGTTTTAATATGTACTAATAATTTTCCTTTTGAATTTGAGGACACACTTCTTTTACACATAATATGAATAAACCACTAACTGATCTGGTTTATGAGAACACATTAAATGACATACTATGTGAATTTTGGATCTTTCCAGTTCCTTCAGGATATCTTGGATACCTTATTTGTGATTTTGGATGACAATACAGAAAAATATGGACTGCTGGTCTTTCAGTCTCTGGTAAGCATGACCCATTCCTGATGAACACTTTCATCTTCCCTTTCATGATTGGTATGATACTGTCAACTGTTTTTTCCAACAGTTCACAATGTGAGGAGGCGGTAGGAGGCAAACCATTCCTCTCTTTCCCCCCATTTTTAGCAGAAACTGTAGAGAATTCTTTTATTTCACTTATATCTTGCACTATTACTCATTTGTGTGAGCAAGTCGCAATTTTGCTTAGTTCTTATTGTTTCAGTGAACCCTTCCCCTCCCTTTCATATGACTGGTACATCTGGCAATGATTTGCTTTGCAAGATGTCTGCAGCATACTAAACCATATGCTAAACCTTTGCAGTGCTTTTGGTTGAAAGGAGATACAAAGTTCAGTAGCCACCAGGGAAGTAAACTCCTTCAGTATCAACTATGTATATAAAAATATTTCAAGGATTCTTGACTATGTTCATGACCAGTGCTTTTTTATTGTTGTTGTAGGAACTCCTTTGCATATTAGGCTACACCCCCTTGATGTAGCCAATCCTCCAAGAGCTTATAGGGCTCTTCTTACAGGGCCTACTGTAAGCTCTTGGAGGATTGGCTACATCAGGGGGGTGCAACAAAATATGCAAAGGAGTTCCTGTTATAAAAAAGCCCTGTAATAATGATGAAGTCTTTTTGAAATTGGCTAACAGCTTTCCATGGGTGAAATGTTTAGCAGTGGAACTATTGAACTGTTATTTATAGTTTTTAGTCTTTTTAATGTGAGCTGGAAGGAAAATGTTAAAAGAAACATGTTCGTAATTCAGGGATATATCCATTCTTGATTCCTGAATGTGTAATATGCACCTCCTATACATATGGCACATCACCGCATCATTCATCTTGGCCTGGGCCCTTTCTGTGTTCTCTGAGTGCACTATGCTCTCCCCTGAAGCATATCAGACCATATAAGCAGCACCTCCCAGGACTACTGACTTCAGGTATTCACTGTCAGACAGAACTCATAATACTGTAGCCTTTTGTGATGGTATAGATGTATTATCAAGGTATCATGCCCTTCTGAGCAGGTGTTGAGAAATGGACTGTCCACTCTTACTGGGTATAGACTAGATAATGGTGATGGGTAAAGATACAAATTGCTCCCCCACCTCATATAGTCAGGGATGACTTATGGATCCAGAAAACCAGCCTGCTGCTTTTGAACTGCACATTGTTGTAGGACAACTCTCAACCAGAAGTGTCTGAGTGGGAGGCTACCATTTACTTTCTAACCCTAAGGATCCCAAAGAAAGCTAGGCAAGAAGCTGCTTTGAAAAATTTTGTTTTGTACTGGGATTGACATGTAGTTACCAGGGTACAGCAGAGGTAGTACAAGAGCTCATATGTTAGAGGATGCCTTTGATCAGGCTGCCAGGCCTGTGGTGGTGTCAGCCTTCAAGGGCCTGTCTGGTTCTGTAAGATCCACAGGGATCTCAAAAGCCATTGGCCTTGCTAAAGAAGATGATAGCTGCTAAGCACATATGGTCATGGAGGCATAGCTGAGTTCCATAAGAAACACAGTACATTGGTTTGCAAATGTCTTGGGGGTGGGCCTAGAGGGGTTGCATATACATACCTACCTGTTTCCTTCTCCTTCCTCCTCTGAACGTGTTCAGCTTAGTGTAGTTTCAAAACTGCTGTGGATGAAAGTTCTTTGCTGGAATAATTCTTTGCTGAGTGCCCAGCAGCCCCTTCTTTTTCCGACATGAATTGCAGACCATATTGAAACCTGCAGCTGTCAGGTCTGCTGACCCTGTCCTTACCAACAATATGGTTGGCCTTTAGGGGTGGGGCTCTGGCAAGCTGCTTAAGAGCCACTTGGATGACCATCAGTATTGAGCTCAATTGCCCAGATCCTGTCCCCTCCTAGTGTTGCCATCCTCCATGTGGTGACTGGGGATCTCCTGCTATTATAAGTGTTTTTCAGGCAACAAAGATTAATTCACCTGGAGAAAATGGCTTCTTTGGAAGCTGGACTCTATGGCACTATATTTATTTATTATATTTATATCCATGCTGTGGTGTAGTGGTCGCTTCCCCGTTAGGTATTAAAGGCCAATTTAAACAATTCTGTTTTACAAACCCTGTGGAATTGTGGCAAGTCCCGCAGGGCCCTGATATTTTCAGGGAGAGCATTCCACAGGACAGGGGCTGCTACTGAAAAGGCTCTATCTCTGGTGGTAGCCAGCCGAGCATCTTTTGGCCCGGGATCACAAGGAGATTTTGGGAATTTGATCTTAGTGCTCTCTGGGGCTCATATGGGGAAAGGCGGTCCCAGAGGTAAGCAGGTCCCTGGCCATATAGGGTTTTAAAGGTCATAACCAGCTCCTTGAAGCGAACCCAGAACACTATGGGCAACCAGTGCAGCGCAGGTTGAATATGCTCATGTAAAGGTAGCTCCAATAACAACCTGGCTGCTGCATTTTGCACCAGCTGCAGCTTCCAAATTTGCATCAGGGGCAGCCCTATGTAGAGGGCATTACAGTAGTCTAATCTTGAGGTGACAATTGCATGGATCACTGTTGCCAAGTCACTACGCTCCAGGTATGGAACCAACTGCCTTATCCGCCTAAGATGATAAAATGCAGATTTGGCAGTGGCTGCTACCTGGGCCTTCATTGTCAGTGGAGGCTCCAGGAGCACCCCTAAGCTCTTGACCCTAGAAGCTGGTGCTAGAGGCGCCCCATCAAAGGTCGGCAGAGGGATCTCTCTTCCGAGACCACCATGACCTGGGCACAGGACCTCCATCTTTGATGGATTCAATTTCAATTGACTCTGCCTGAGCCATTTCCCCACGACTTGCAGTGCCAGGTCCAGATTTTCCAGGGCACAGTTGGACTGGCCTTCCATCAATAGATAAAGCTGGGTGTCATCTGCATATTGATGGCACTGCAGCCCCTATCTCCAGACATTCTGGGCATGGGGGTGCATGTAGATGTTAAATAACATCAGGGAGAGAACCACCCCCTGAGGCACACGACATACAAGTGGGTGCCTCTGGGATGATTGCTCCCCTATAGCCACCCTTTGTCCCCAGCCTTGGAGAAAAGAGGTAAGCCATTGAAGGGCAGACCTCTGAATCCCCATGTCAGCGAGGTGGTGAGACAGTAGCTGGTGGTCGACTGTATCAAATGCAGCCGACAGATTTCCCCCCATTGAAGTCTTTTCCCTCCACAAATCCCACCCTTCTCAGGCTTCACCATCCAAGTGTCCATGTATTTCCCAACCCAGAACTGGCAGCCTTCTACCCAAGCACAAATGATGCTCCACTTTACATCTGGGAGCTAGGCTTCTTTGTAATTTTTCATGAATGTTTTCCAGGGTATAAGAGGCTGATTTTGAAGGGATTTCTTTGCTTTTATTCTAGAAAGGACTGCAGTTTTTTATTGTATTTATGTGGGAAGACAACAAACACAGATAAAATACTGTTCTCTTTGGGTTGTTTTTGTAATATATTTATAAATCTCAAAGAAATAATTTTTTCCCTTGCACAAAACCCATTTTCACGTCCCTAAAGTTTTCCTTTCTTGCTGGAAGACAAAAGGAGCAGAAAAGTTATAATAAATCACAGAATAATAATGCAGAAAAGCTTATGGAATTTCTAATGTCTGTTTATTAATGTGCTATATTTTTATCTATATTTTACTGTTTATGTATTCTTTTTCTCTAAATCATGCAGGTGTTTATCATAAATCTCCTGCGTGACAGCAAATATTTTCATTTTCGACCTGTGATGGACACCTACATTCAAAAGCATTTTGCAGGAGCACTGGCATACAAGTAGGTCCTGCTTTATAAGTTTATCACACATGGTAACACTATGAGATGTAAACCTGAATGTAGAATTCTAATCTGAGTAGTTATTGATATACTTCATATATTATGTTTCGCATATACTGGGTACATTTGAAGTAGAAAAACAAATAAAAGAAGAGAAACAAGTAAATACTACAAATCTATAAGATCTTCATATTTTCCCTTGCATTTCCAGGATGACAATCCTGTGGACTTCCTGTCATTTCTTTGATGCAGATTGAACCCAAAATGGCTTAGGGCAGTGCCTCGTGCCTCATTTCTAAAACAATATTTGTATCAGGGTTTCTAGAATTCACCCCAGAGGACAGAGAGTCATCCAGGAGGAAATCAAATCATGCTGTCTAATGTCCTCCAGCTGGTCTCAATGCTTTGGCCAGCAGGAGGCCCAACAACACAAACCAAGGAATGGGCATTGTGCATGATCGGAAGTGGTAATAACTGTTGCTCGAGCAACCAGCCTGGCATTGTTGAGCAGGGTCCTGCTGTTAAAACAAGAGGATAAGCAAACCAAACGGGATGAACACAATACAGTTAGAAAGCAGAGGAGACCTGTTTTCTACAAAAAACTTCAGTGAAATTTACAAGAATATGCTGCAAAGAATTTTTTAAAGACTCGCTATTGAAGGAATAGCTCGTACTATTTTATAACATATAATGTACACAATAAAGCATTTGCCATTTTTCATCATGAGAGTCCATGTAGAGTAAGGACTCCAAGGAGTGCAAAGTCCTAGAAGGTGCACTTTGACCTCTCCTGATGGATGACGATGTTGTCTGCGATGTCAAAAACTACTTTGCAATACATTGAAGACTCAACACATGAGGCAGTGTCTTTATAATGAAGTGCAAATGATAACACATTCAAGAACTGCTAATGCCAGATAAAGAAACTGACTAGTCGCGTGCATATTGTTGTGAGCATTGGTTGCAGATAATATGAAGTGAATTGATCAAGACGAAGATCTACAACCAAAACACGGCTTTTTAAACCTAGGGAACGTGTTATCATTTGCACTTCATTATAAAGACATTGCCTCATGTGTTGAGTCTTCAATGTACTGCAAAGTAGTTTTTGACATCGCAGACAACATCGTCATCCATCAGGAGAGGTCAAAGTGCACCTACTATGACTTTGTACTGCAGCATATTCTTGTAAATTTCACTGAAATTGACTCTTTTGTTAAAACAAGAGGAGGCAACTCCATCTACTGAAGCAACAGGGTAGAGCTTGGGGCCAGAGAAAATCCTGAAGTCTTGAAGAAGGCCAGGAAATGAGAAGACTGCTCCGAAGCAAGTCAGGGCCAAGGAAGAATCCTTTTGCAGCTTCAAAGCTGCCCAGAGTAAGGAGTAGCAAGACACAAGGAAACATTAATTGCGAAAAAAAAGACCCTCTAGTGGGAGCTGAAGCCAGATTGTTAGTGGGTGCAGGTGAATAGTCAAATAGAATAGAAAAGTGTCAGACTATAATATGAAATAGTGGAACATTGTAGATGAATGTCTTATTGATTTGTAATGTTTATTTATTTTTCTTGTTTTACTAGTTGTAAAGTACCAAAAGGATCTAGGGAGTGTCCATAGGTTCAGCCCCTTACACAATGGACTATTCCACATGAGGTTTTTTCCCATCGGTTCTAGTCCCATACTGCTTAGGGTTTATCCCCTGATTTCCATATTGTTATGCCTTTAGTTTTTACTTCATTTCCCCCCTCAGTGGGAGGATCCAAATGTTTCGAGACCATTTTTACTCTGATTTTTCCCTAGAAGCCAATTTTAAGTCAACTTTTTTCCCTTTAGTGTGTAATTCTATTGTGGTATTTTATCCTACCTGCCCTGAGCCAACTTTTCAATTATTGGACTGTCAACATTGTTAAACCACTCCCTCCCCCCACCAGATGAGTGATTTCAATGTTTTTAAAAAGAAATCTCTAGAGTATTCCCTCATGGAGATATAGGAAAAAGGTATATCTCCATAAGGAAATGTGAGGGAGACTTTTTTTAAAAAAATAAATGAAAGCTTGGAATTTGGGGAAACTGCTTAAACTATCGATACCACTCTACATGCATTATAGCAATATTTTATGGCCTTGTGAAAAACTAAGGGGATGCTGTGACACCACTGATAAAGTCCCATTCATGTTAGATCTGGCCCTTATAACAAATGAGTTCAACACCCCTGGGTTCCATATTCCTTACATAGAGTCAAAAACAGTCCAAAAGTCAGGTAATGAGAATGAATACAAAGCAGGTCAAGAAACTAATGGGGTAGTCAGCAAGACCGTGAATAAGTTGGTCTTCCTCTGGCTGCAGCCTCCCTGCAGCCTTAAATAGGGAGTTTCCCTACAGGTGCTGCTGGTTCCAGCATTGGACTCTTCCCTACACACTGAGTTAGCTCCTATACTCATTAAGGAGTACTGGGGCCCAGATCCTGTGGTGACATACTTGTTCTTCTAGCATTTCCTTAGCAGAGGAGAGGCATGCACCTTCTGCTCTGGGTCCATGCCTCAGCCCTAACCTTTCCTTTGCTCCTGGGGTGCTTTGGGAGACTGTGGTGGGTCTGGTCACAGGTAGGTCCATTCTGGGGCCCTGTTGGCTCAGGGGAAGGTATCAGTGGTGGCTCAGAGTCCCTTCAGAAAAGCCATGAGACCCCAACTTCTCAGGAAGGGTCTGCCAAGGCAGGGCTTGAGGACAGGTTGTCCACTTCTTCATCCAATAAGGACTCATCCTTCCATGCTATGATAGTGGTGCAGTTTGAAAATAGACACACTGATTGTGCTGAGCAACACTACAGTAGGTATTATATCTCATCTGAAAAGTGACACCCCACAACTGGCATAATCTCTACTTTTCCATCACCATTTATGACTTTCCATGCAAGTCAACACAGTATGTTCTGGGCTCACTTCTGTTGGTTCTGCAGACAACTCTGGGGCAACCCACCTTAATTTTACTATTTTACTTTTCTCCAGTGCTACCTGTCCTGAGAATGATCAAGTACAGTGCATTGAGTTCTTCACTTGTTCTGTATTCATTCTTATTACTTGACTTTTGGTCTGCTTTTGACTCTACATGTAACCCAGGGCGTTGAACTCTTTTGTTACAAGGACCGGATCTGACATAAATAGGACTTTGTGGGGCTAGGCCACATGTGTCATAAACTCAGGAGTCTTTTTTCTCCCTGTTCTTGACAGAATATTCTCGTCTTAATTTTAAGGAAAAAGTATTTCATATTTTCTTTTCCAACAGTATCTGTTGTAATCTCTGTCTCTAATCTGTTTTGTCTGTCTCCATTAATATAGCATAACTAATTGAGATTCTAGAAATTATATTTTGTTGTTCCATTTATTTGGTAACATCTCTGTGTTACTTCAGTATACAGCAATGAAAAATAAACTTAGTAAAAATATTGCTAGCAAAGGACATGTTTCAGAAAATGACGATTTGTGCTTGATAACTTCAGAGCCAGTGCCTGGTATAATTTTGTTGTTGTTTTTAACTCAGAGAACTGATCCGGTGTTTAAAGTGGTATATGGATCGATCAGCTGAACTTGTGCGACAGGACCATATTCAGGAGGCAATGAGGGTATGTTTTCTATGTAAATACCTTTGTGCTCAAAAAACACTTGTTGGCTGAATTTGTGGTCTCTGAAAAATCTGAGAGAACAATCATAGAACCTTGACTGTACTTAGACATTTCATTTGTCTTTGCTTGCATCTTTTACTTCTGGTCCTTTCCCATTTTCTTCCACTTGGCAGTCTCTCTAGTGTCTGATTTGGTTAAAGCTATTTTTACCTTGTAACTTTGCAAGTCACTGATTGGCGTCTACCTCCAGCTAGTAATGGAAGAAGTTGCAATTAAATTTGCATATGACTACCTGTAGAGTGAGTAGGTGGCATTACATATCACAAGGATAAATTATAATCCAGTGATGAGACAAAACCCTCACAGTAAGTCCAAAATCTTTTTAACTTCAGTACCTTCAGTTTATTTTTCTTATTCTTTACAATTCTTTATTTCAATAACTTCAAGAAACTGGCTTCTTTAAAACTAATTTTCTTCTGGCATATATTTTTCATCTTTGTTATAGATGTTCCAGAATTTCAAAACAAACTACTTTTAAGAGTTTTGTGTATGGCAAGACATAGACCTTAGGGATGTGTAAATAGTTTTGTGTCAGAAAAGTCTGTCAACTTGATGTGCTTTGTATATTCTGATGAAAGCTTCAGAGATTGGCTTCATGGTCCATATGAATGTTGTTACATTGAGTACAGATGAAGAATCTTTTTAAGCCAGGCTATTGTAAAGATTACTCAGTTAAAGTAAATGAGGTGCTTTAAAGACTGTATTTTGGCTTTGTAGTCTCTGAATGCTTTTCAGCATCATCCTTCTTAAACTGTGGTTCCTATAACCAAGGATGCTGCAAATGAAATTTAACCTTCTTGCCCGCTCATCCCCAACTGCAGTAATTCATAAGCAAAAATTCAGTACCCTAAATCAGTTGAGATCTGATTTAGTATGTATATTTGATTTTTTTGAGGGGGCGGGACTTTAAAAGTACACTATCTTAATTTTATATGCCATATAAATATTCATTTTTTCCCCAATAGTTAAAATTACCTGAATTGAAAATTTAATCAGGGAAAATGTTTGATAAAATATGCATGATATGATTTGAGTGTGTGAGAGAGCCTAAGTTAAGAAGTTAATCTCGGAACTGTCCAATTTAATTGGAATTGTAGCTATTCACTATGGAACTGAGTAATTTAATAAAATAATGCAGTAGAAAATATATTACTTTTCACATTACTACCTATATATTCTCTTCAAGAAGACAAATAGCAAGTTGGGAAGGAGAGATTTACTGGGAGTAATGGTTTAATCTTTGCACTATACTGCAGCCCTGATCCAATTTGTGAATCCATTGGGCACTTTCAAGAAGATGAAATGTTAGGAGATGGGCAGCCCAATCCAGAGAACTGCCATGTAGCTGTGCTTGAGTGCAGAACTAGCGTAGGCAGCTACAGTCAGCTTCCAAAGGGAAACGTTATGCCACACGTGGAGAGGGAGCACTGGGCATGCATCCACTTCATCAGCCCCCCCCCTTTGTGCCCTGCACACAACAGCCCTGTGGGGTTGGGTAGGTCATTAGGCTGGGCATGCTGAGGGGCAGCACCGCCCCTCCCCTGTCCAGCCACACAGGGGCAGCATGGCATCTCATAGCCCACTCTCCCCCCCAAGACCCAAGTCTGCCCACCCTCCCAGGCACTCCCTCGGAGTGGTCACTGACAGAGTGGGGGGGTTGCCCAGGGAACGTGCAGCAAATGCCAAGCAGGAGAGACAACAGAAGGTACAGATCAGACTTTATTTTTCCGCAACAGAGTACAACAGTTTCCCTGGTGTGTGCTGGGCAGTCTCGCCATGGTGGGGCTCCATTCAGAGTGGCAGGCAGAAACAGCTGAGGGAGTGGAGGGGGGGGTGGAGGGGGGGGTGGAGCGACACATGCGGAAGCCTCTGTGTTGGATTCCCACCTGCAAAACGGAGACAGAGATCAAGAGCACCTGCAAGGGCGGCAGCTGGAGGAGCAGGCTGCATTTCAGCTAGCTGCTCTCTTAAAGGGACAGTCTCTGATCCACCTCCCCACATCGGGGCAGTTGCCACCCCCCCCCCCCACCGTGCCCTGCCAGGGATTGGGAAAACAGCAGAGGACAGACCAAAGGAAGGGAGCAAGCAGCAGCACAGGGTAGCGGGGTCAGCAAATGCCCTCTGCTGGAGCCCACTGCCAGGTTCAAGTGCCAGAGATGCTTGCACAACAAGTGGTCAAGAGTGAGGGAAGGGGGAAGACAGTGAGGGGGGCACAGTGCAACTTACCCAGCCATGGGCAACAGTCCTCGCATGCAGAGCCTCTGGGAGCCCAGAACCTGTGGAGACCTGGAAACAAGAGCAGTTAGCCCCAGGGGAGAGACCTCACTCTCCCCCTCGCAAGTCAAAGATACTGTCAAAGCAACCGCGCAGTGCAAAACCCGTCACCAACGTGCCTGCCTGTCCCTCGCTCTAAGTCTGTATGGCAGGGAGCTCACCAGCAGAACTTCCTGCCATGCGAAGCTGTCCCTAACAACTGAGTTGTGTGAGGCCAGAGTGGAAGTATTTATATGAGGGGGGGACTGCGATTGGGTGCTAGGGAGGGGGCTCATCAGCCTGAGGCACAAGGGGATTGGTAAGGCAATCACTCCTCTCCCTAGGGGGTTTGCAAGCTCCTACAGCGGTGGAGCCAACCTTTGTTTTTGGTTTCAATGAGTGCCTATGGGGCACGCCAGCATTTTCCGTGGCGGAGGTTTGCGCCTGGCGGGGGAGGGGTGGTGCTGCATCCTCAGCCAACGGCGGCAACATGCTGTGGCGGCCAGAGAGTGGCGCACGCCCCATTTCCGCCAGCGCAGAGAAGGATACACCGGTGTATGTCTCCCTACCGCTGGTATAGCAGTAAGTCCACCTCCAGAGCACTTTCAGCCCCTCCCCTTAGGATTGTGCTGCTAATGATGTACCTCTCGTGTCATGTAGTTAATTCATGCAGGCAGATGCACAGTGAAGCATACATTTAATCAAGATTTTGTATGGTCAAATTGCTCTTTGTACTTTACCTAAATAAATTAATCTGTTTTTTTCAAGAATACATATTGTATGGTCAGCCTATTTTGAAAATACAGTTCATCCGAAGTTTGAGTAACTTGTAGGAGGAAAACAATCCTCTGTAAATACATTTCAAACATAGTTAATTTTAATATACTATTAGGAATAAAATAATTTTCTTTTCTTTCCCTCTGAGGAAAAATCATAAAGATTATTTTTCAGTTTTCTCCAAAATGTCCCAATTTTACACTGAAATTTACAGTCTATTTTGAAAATGAAGAATCTATTTGTTTTTCATTTGCCTAATTTTTCCCCTCTGGCTTTTTCTAAAGCTCCTTTACTTTTCTTTTTCTTTGTTGTACTGTCCTTCTTCTGCTCCTTAAGGCCTTGGAATATCTCTTTAAGTTTATTGTGCAGTCTCGGATCCTTTACTCTAGAGCAACTTGCGGAATGGAAGAGGAACAATTCAGAACCAGCATCCAAGAACTTTTCCAGTCCATCAGATTTGTGCTCAGCCTGGACAGCAGGAGCTCAGAAACTCTCATCTTTACACAGGTTAGAAATATTCTGCATTTCTGTTCTAATCTGAAGAAAACATAAGTTTTTGCATGAGAGTGTGATTTTGAGTTTTCATGCAATGCCTCATTACATTGAAATATTTATGCATATTTGGTCTCCATCAAGTTTAGAGATAAAAAGCTGCTAGTCTACTTTAAGGTTTAAAAGTTTGGCAATTTAATATTTGGTTAGATATGTCTTTTGCATTCCCTTGACTGCTTTCCTGAAATGTTTTGCTCATATTCATGTCTTAGAATTGGTGGGAAGGAAGTGTAATTTGTTTTGTAATCATTTTAAGGACAGAGTAGTTGATACGACATATGGGCATGAACTGGACCATGGGCTTTCCATGGACCGGGGCCAAGTTTGCAGTCCATGAGCCCAGTGCCGTTTTGCCGACATGGAACTCCCATGACCCTCACAGGAGGTTTGTAAGGTCCATGCTCCCTTTAAATGGCTTTTGCAAAGCCAAGTGAAGCCCAAGCATTGAATTCATCCACTCTGGGTGGGTGAAATTGCTGCATGCCTTCACTGGCATGCCATGTAGTTTTGCAAAAGCCATTTAAAATTTAAGTGGAGTGGATGAGCTTGCTGCTCAACCTCCACTCACACACGGTGTGGTTTTTGCAATGCACAAGTGAAGGCCGAGCACTGAGCTAACCCACCTAGAGTGGGTGAAATCATCGCTCAGCCTTCACTCGCATGCTGTACAGCTTTCAAAAGCCATTTAAAATTTAAATGCTGCCGGTGAAGGCCAAGTGGTGAGTTCATCCACTTCCACTTGGCCATTCATCCACTTGGCCATTCATCCACTTGGCCATGCTGCAGGTGAAGGCCAAGTGGTGCGTTCATCCACTTCCAGTTCACCCAGAAAGGAACCAGAAGAGTGTGAAATCACCACTTGTGCACGGGTTGTGCACCACTTGTGCATGGGGCTTTGCAATTTAAAGGGAATGCATGGCTTTGTAAGCTGCAAGGCATCATGAACCTAACAGACCACGACCCAGTCTGTTAAATGTGGAGGTTTATTGTCAAGTGGTTCTCTAAGCCCCATGGACCTCAGGTCTCAGAAATATATTGTATCTGTACACTGTTGAGGTGTTATACTGCATAATGAGTATTAACCCACTATCATCTATGTAAACATCCATGTTAAAAAAAATTGAACCATATTATCAAATTCAAATAGTCTTACTTCCATCTGTGCACTTTGCAAAGCTTGCATAAATAAGAACAAAAACATGAATGCTGTGAAACATACCACTGCAAAAATATATCTAAATGTGTGTGTGCGTGTGTATGTTTAGATATATATGTTTATGGGTGAGATTCTTTTTGTACACTGTTCCGTTGTGATTGTCATTCCTTAAATAAGAATAGATATGAGCTGCATTCATATATCACAATCAGTTTTCTCAACAGCGGTCAGTCACGGTGCAATATAAGGCATTCAACAAAGACAATTGCCTCCATAGTCAGGTGTTTTGGAAACAGACTTCTTAATAGAGCCTTAGCCAAGAAGATTCCAATACTGCTACATATTTAGGAAATATTTATGAAAGAATGTCGGAAGCAATATCTACACGTATGTTTTCTCAAAAATATTTCCTTAACATGCAGTAGTTTCAGGCTCTTTTTGGCTACGGCCTTTTTAATGAGTCTATGACTGAATCGCTTGATTATGGAAACAGTTATCCAAGATTCTAAGAAATCAGCTGTTCTGTTTTGATATTATGAGGAAAAGAAAGTGCTTGATTGCAGTATTCTCCGACCACTGACTTTGATTTTTTTTCTCAATTGACCTTGGTTACTTGAGGAGATTATATATTTATACAACATGACCTGTTTAATACTTCAATAGTTTACTTTTTTGTTTCCCATTTGCCACTGTGTTGCCCCTTGATCCTAACTGCCCCATAGGCCCCTCAGCCTGGAGGACAGGTGAGCGGAGCTGGGACATGTGCCCCACAAAAATGTGGTGGTACTTCAAGGCCATCGTTTAATTCTGTAAGTAATTAACCCCATATCCTGCACAAGTTTTCATCATAGATATACCCAATGACTGTTCTTCCCTACCTAATCCATTTTTCTGCACATAGAATGGTAATACACCACACAACTCAATGTTTGCAACTATGAAATGATTTTCAGAGCACTCAAATAAAAGGGCTACTCTGCATGTATCAACTTGATTATGAGAACTGATGATTAGAGAGAATTTGTTGGGCATCATCCTGTAGCACAAGGAATGTTTAATAATGACATAATATAAAGCAGCTATAAGTAAAATAATGTAAAAGAATATTGAAAAATCAAAGAGATTGATTCTGTTTCAGATGTTGTTCTTGGTGATAACTAAATATTCAATTAACACAAGAATCTATAAGAAAACATTTTGGATTGGTTTCATTTTTTCTTATTATAGTCTGATTTTCCTTGATGATGGCCACAAACAGCAATGTGTTCTCTCTAATTACAGGTCTTCTAGTACCTCATTCTCTAAACACATACATCACTGGAAATAATGTCACTATATAATAGTTGCTGAATATTGTACCAATATGGACTAAATCTAACTGAGGTTTCATAAAATGTACCAATAATATAATTTAAGTTAGACAGAAAGGTTGAAATGACAGTGATTGTATATTAAGAAGTTATCCTGTTTTACTACGGTTATGTTTTTAATATGCTGCTTCTGAACCTTCAAGTCATTTTGAAACATTTTGAAAATTAAAGTACTATAAACGTAAATAACAGTGCAATCCCAAGCAGAGCTACAGTCCAGTCTTAATCCATTGAAGTCAGTAAGTATAGAAGGGTGTAACTCTGTTATAGTGTGGGTATAATATTACTCAACCAAGCTAAATAGCTGTTTCCCACTTTTTTTAGGGAACACAAAATAAACTTTATTTACTATGTTCAAAATATAACGTCCCAAGAACTTGAGAGAGCCAAAAAAGACAGTATGGTTTTCCTTATGAAGGTTATTATGGAAAGATATAAGGCAGGGGTCCCTAATTTTTTAGAGTTTGCAGGTGCCTTTGGAATTCTGACACCGGGTGATGGACGCAATCACAAAATGGCTGCCATAGGACATCAAAAAATTGCCATAGCCAATAAAAAATATGGGTGCTGCAAGATGTGGAAAAATCCACAAAATGTTTGGGAGCAAGATTAAATATAACTAAAAGTAACTTCAGTTTTTCAGGCAGAAGGTCTGTTTAGCAAGATGCCTTTTAATTTGCACAGACAATCAGATGCCTTGCTGGGAGGATACCCACTTAACCCCTTGCACTTGACAGGCAACTAAGGTGAATGGGCACCACATTGGGGATTCCTGATATAAGATATACAGATAAGTTTCCATAGTTTTATATAAGTGATCATGAGCATTAATTTAAATGCAAATGCCCTCCAACATGACACATTTTTATTTACTTAATTAAGATATAAGTCCCATTTTCTCAGACACTTAAGGAATATTACAGAATTTTCATATTCTCAATTGTGTGATACTGTGAGGTAGATTATGTTAAGGAGACATTTTTATAATGACGTTGGCTACTTTCTGTCAGAGTAACATACTCACATGGTTGTTGCAAGACTATGAAACTGCTACTCTGCTCTTCAGAGAAATCAGTTTAGGGCTATCAATTGATTGGAGATTTTTAGTTGAATAATTAGGTGCCTTTTCACTGATCAATCAGTTTTTTTTCTTACCTAGTCCTTAATATAGCTACTTTTTGAAATCTCACTGTTTGATCAACAATAACTAGCTGGCATTCATTTTTAAAAGAAATGGCCTCTTCAAGATTTCCTTTTTCATTCGCTATTACAGCAATACCTCAGTACTATCAGAGTCTAAAAAACAGGAAGTGTACTTTTATTCCTAGACCTGCAGGTTACAAATCTTCCTCATTGATTTGTTCATTAAGCTTTAGAACAATTTAAAGTTTAAGTTGATTAATTTGCCAATTTACCAGTTGATCCAAATAATGCACACAGCCTGAAATCAAATAAATCAGTGGGATTCCTTATGTATTGTGTCAGTGCTCTTTGACTGGAGAAAGGTAATATTTTAAAGAATTGACAGCAATATGACAAAGTCTTTATTATCTGATATACTGGGTTGTATGCCAGTTAGCATGTTGACCCACAGTCTGTTTTGTTTATAAATTAACCAGAGGATTTTATCAATAGTTTAACTAGTATAAGGGCTCCAAGATGGCATCTGCAGCAGATGGTTTGTAGCTCTGCTCTTTTAAACTGTTTTAAATTGTTGATAATAAGTTCCATCCATGAACAAGAGAAAGACTGTTGTTGAGAATCAAGAAGAAATAAGAAAATAGGAAGGGTTTGTAATGTTTTATTTTAGCTCATTACGTTGCTTAGTTTTCCACTCCCAGTGTCTCTATAGAGATGTAATTGGATTGAATTGAGTGTTGTGAAGACCTAGCTATCTCTGACAGCTCATGAAGATAAAATACATGCCCTGGTGTGGATAGCCCATGTAAGCCGGATCTCATCAGATCTTGGGAGCTAAGCAGGACCAACCCTGGTACATGCTTTGGTGGGAGACCTCCTTGGAATACCAGGAGTGGGAGGTAGAGGCAGGCTGTATCAAGCCACTTATCTGAACATCCTCCATGCCTCAATATGGATTGTCAGAAGTTGCCATGACTTCCAGGCATAGGCACACAAAAAACAAAACATCCCCCCCCCCATTAAAAAAAAAACATAGGAAATTTATCTACCTCCTGCTGTGTTGAAGTTTAATCTAACTCTGTAAAATAAATTGAAGAACTGGAGAAACTTGATCTGTTTGTTATTACCTTGCTTGGGTTATGGGACTTTCGGCTCCATTCTGAAGACAGGGGCCGCTTAAGCCTAAAGCTTCTCTCCCAGTGATAATCAAGTCCTTAGTATCTATGAGTTAACAACAAAGTGAAAACCAGCCAAAAGAGAAGTGCCCCCTGGAATTATTTTAATGAAAAGAGCCATTTTATTTCATCTACTTTACAATGCATCGCTCAGTAGGGGTGTTGAAATTATTGTTGGTTTAATTAGATAAATTAATCTTCACAGATGGCCTTATTATGAGGATTTTTGTATTGAATTGTGTATGAACAGTTTTTCCCTGACTTCTTATCTAAGAAAGAAAGTTAACAAGAATTACATACAGAGGAACTAGTGACTGATATGCCTCTTAAGCGGAAGAAAAGGTCTGGATCACTCAACGGCCTCCTTAATGGCACTCCTCTTCTAAAGGAATCCAAGCTGGATAACTATCTGCACGAGCATGCCCCCCATAAAGTGAATTAGTCAATAGGGTCTTGTTGTCCTATTTCAGTTTCAACCCACTACACACCTCTTTTGAAGAATGGTGATTTAGAATCACCACAATTAAGCAATAGTGATTTTTTTTCTCTGCAGAAAAAATTCCCATTGGCAACAATGATTTCAATTTCTTTTCCGGATCACCTTGACACATCAAGGAGAAACCTGATTTGATCAGGAATGTGGGCACTCAACTAGTAAATTGCCCACAAAATTATTTTACAGTTTATTCGAGATTAACAGAACCTTGAGTGAAATTAAATCTAGAGTGGCTGACATTCAGGTCATTCTTATAACTGTTTTAAAACAGAAAGTATTGCAAAGGCCTACTATTATAAGTTAAAGGCATTTAGAGATTCATTTATGTGATCATGATAGCTCTGGAAAATTGCACGTTGCTACTGGAGAGTCTGGTGAGCCTATTATGATCATTTCAGAAATGCATTGCAACTATAAGGACAGAGGTATATATCTGTTGAATAATTATTTACCATTTTCAGTACTTCCCCTGCCTAGTGGCCTTTTTTTTTTTAATTTTATCAAATTTATATCCCGCCCTCCCCTAATGGGCTCAGGGAGGTTCCCAGATAGGAATTGAAGTCCCAAATCAGAGTTAATTTGGAGCTATAGATCAACTTTCCAGGTAGATTAAGAGACTTAATCAGTTTTACCAGCATCAAGACCAGATTTGAGGTGTGCAGTAACTTTCATCTCAGCAGAGTTGCCCTCAGTTATTTTGAAATGCAATAATTTATTGTTAAGACACAGTGTATGGGTCATACATGTATTCAGGTCTTGAATTATAACTGAATTATTGGATGTAAAGAGCAGCAGAATAAATGATAAATAGGTGAATAGCAATTTAAATACTGATCTATATGTGAAGAATAGGACACACCGCTGGATTTATGGGAAAACCAGGCAAGGATGTTCTGTAATCACCACTGCAGTCTGAACAGTAAAAGATTTATTGAGTTGTGTGTGAGGATTGCAGCGTTGATGATTGGTAGCAAAATGCAGTTGTTGGAACAATGAAAGACATTTGATGTGAATGTATTCAGTCAACGTGTGAGGGTTGGAACTTTGGCTATTTGGTAACAAGTCCCATCTAGAAAAAGCATTGGGGAAATGGACTACAGGTAGACAAGTTCGTTGGCAATGATTACAGAACATCCTCGCCTGATTCCCTTGGATTATTACTAAAAGAAAACTTTGGACTTTAAACATCATTTTGGAGGTCTTCAATCCACATATGACACATATAACAACATGTGCTGTGGTTGTATAAGACAATATGAGCATTCATGGTTGTAATAGTCAGGGCTCTTTTTCTAGCAGGAGCTCCTCTGCATATTAGACCATGCCCCCCTGATGTAGTCAGTCTTCCTGGAGCTTACAGTAGACCCTGTACGAAAAGCCCTCTAAGCTCTTGGAGGATTGGCTACATCAGGGGCGTGGCTTAATATGCAGAGGAGCTCCTGCTAGAAAAAGAGCTCTGGTAATAGTTATATGTTTGTTATAATATTGTATAAGGTGACAAAAAAAGACTTTGTTGTATACTTTTTGAGGAGATTTATGTTTTAGTGAAGAGTGATTGTGACAGCCTTCTGGCTTTTTTTGTGTTTGACCTTTGGGGTCCTTGGCGATGGCCTGCCTTCTGACATTTACAAACCAGGAAATTGTAGTAATTAATGTATATATTCCCCCACATTCTTCTCCCTTCTATTATGAGTATTGCTGGCCTGACTTGGAAGATTATCTCGAGCTTGAGATCACATTCCCCAAGACAAAGATTATGTTTCTGGGAAATTTCGACACCCGCATTGGCAATAATATTTCAACCGTATTTCAGCACATATCAACTATGCATGCGTGATAAAGGCTTTGCCAAAATCATCCACTGTTAATATGGATGATTGATAAATTTATGAATTATATTGACTGAGTGATTGAATTGTTGCTGTTTTTAACTTAAATTGCTGTTTCTGATATGATTTTAATAGTTTATAAAATTGTAATGGATATTAAGAGTTTCAATTATTAATTTTTATTGATTTCAGTATTATAGTTTTGACGTTGCTTTTGGTATTTTTGGTGTTATTTGCTAAGGCTGTGAGCTATGTAATAAAGTGAATTTGTGTGTGTGTGTGTGTGTGTGTAAAACTAGTATGAAGCTGATCATAATGCCTGTCTCTTCCATTAATATTTTGTTCGGTAGATGAGGAGTCAGTGCTTATTTTCCGACTTCCAGCTGTGTAAGTGTAGACTAAGGTGGAATTGGGACATTTTCAGCATTTAGACTCCCTACATTTCTCTCCTTATAAAAGTATACAGATAGGTATATAGGCAGAGAGTGTAGGTGGTAAAACTATAGCAATATATTATATTAATGCTGCATAATTCTATTTTTAACTGAACTTTTTAGTTTTATCAATGTAACAATAAAAAATACAATGGACCAGAACAATATTACAGCAACAGTTTAATTATTCCAACAGTAGAAAAAATGTTATTATTAACTGCATTGTTAAAACAATTTGCTTTCTACTATTTCCTTCCTTATAATGTAATAGGTTTTAAAAAATAAAATAGAGGTTTGGAAGTAGATGAGCTAACATATATAAATTTCAGAGAGGGGAATAAAAAATAAGAAGGCAGTATCTCTAAGGACAGTATAACATTTACCTTAGAGGTCTTAAATCATATAAATGTGGTTTAAGGACACTTTTGACTCAAGCTATATCTTCTTAGTATTACAAGTTTTAGTGTTTATGGGGCTTTTTGTAGAAAAAGCCCAGCAGGAACTCATTTGCATACTAGACCACATCCCCTGATGTCACCATGGTTTCCACACAGGGTTTTGTAGAAAAAGCCCAGAAGGAACTTATTTGCATATTAGGCCACACCTTCTGATGCCAAGCCATCCGGAACCGTGTTCCTGTGCGTTCCTGCTCAAAAAAAGCCCTGAGTGTTTCTATTCAGATTTTATCTCAACACCATTAAGTTCTGTTGTATTCATAAGAATTCTGTAGATCTAGGATTCTATTCTTTATACTATTATATGTCCTTGTACATATTGTGTTTTTTCCAATAAAATTTACATTTCAACATGTCTTATTATCAATATATGCTTCAAGAGATCTAATAAACCAAGAATAGTCTGAGAGACCGCACCACAACTGGTATCATATACTACTACCCATACAAGTTTAAATTTTATTGTCTTTATAGGTCTTATTATATGACAAGTCTGCATTGTAGTTTGAGCCCCCTCTTGTAATAACAATTTCTGGTTTAAAATAATGTCAAGGGGGATATTTATATACCTCTCATCACTAGTATTATTTTGAATTTTCTAATATCTACTATGTATCAACTTCACTTTTCTTAAAATAATTGCTAAAAGGAAAAGGACCCCTTAAAATGGGGAAGATCTGGAGGAATTATATAAGAACAGTATTTAACAGATAAAAAATAAAGAAAAACTCCCTTAAACTGTGAGAAAGGGAGGGAAAAGGAAAACAAATGTGTCTTTTTTCTGTCTGAACACAGCACATGCTATGGAGGACCCTGATTTAGAAAAAGTCTTATTCATTTAATCCTTCTTCCCCTCTTTCTGTACAGGTTTAATTAGCCAGCAGCCTTTCATTAAAGTCCAAAAAACCAAGTTAAAAACCAGCTATTATCTCAGTTTAAATCTATCATGTTTGACAAAATCTTCAGAAGTTATTCTATAGTTGCTCTCCATATAGTGACTCTTTTAAAGAACTGAAATAGATATAACTCATAGTAATCCAATTCTATAGGTATCAAAGTGTTAAGCAATATATATATATAACTAAGAAATATTTACTGTATTTTTCGGTCCATAAGGCGCTCCGGACCATAGAACTCACCTTCCTCCTGGGGGGCGATCTGCGCCTCCGATCCCGGCGCTTCCCCACGCCTGCCTGCCTGGCTCCAGCTCTGCTTCCAGCAAGCGCTGGGATTGCTCCACGCTGCCCCCACCGCAAACCCAGCACTTCGCGAGCGCTGGCTGCGGAGGGGGCAGCGTGCTTCCTCTGTGCCTGTCTGCATGGCTCCAGCTCTGATGCTTAAAGCAAGCGCCAGGATCGCTCCCTCCGCCCTCCGATCCCGGCGCTTGCTTTAAGCATCAGAGCTGGAGCCAGGCAGACAGGCACGGAGGAAGCACCCGCCCCCTCCGCAAACCCAGTGTCTCGCGAGCGCCGGCTGCGGAGGGGGCGGCGTGCTTCCTCCATTCAAATTATTATATATCCTTATATAATAGCCCTTTCACACAGAAGAGGGTCCAGTATTCCTGAAGATACTAAAAGTAGATTATCTTCATCAAGAATTAACTATTTTGATTTTTATACATTAGAAATAAACAACTGAATTAGGTAAAATAGGTTAATAGCACCAGAAAATATATTATAGCATTTTTCTCTTAATCAATTACAAGATAGACTTAAAAATGAAATAAGATTGTGCTTTTCTGTAAAACAATTAAACTCTTAATGAGTCACTTTACTTAACATCCTTAGTCTTGGTTCTGAAGAAATTATGTTAACAAAGGTTGTTAATACTATGAAACAGAGTTAAAGTTAAATGATATAACCATCAAGAATTTATAAGCCCCACTGGGTATATTGTAGTTAAAAATGTAATATATGCCACTCTTCCTTCTACTCTCCATCACCGTCCCATCTTGAAAACACTGGTTATATCTTGCAAGCCTCAGTCATACCTTTGGTCAAAGTAGTGTTCTTTAAGTTCTATTCTAGCTGTTCTCCTTTCAAAAGCCTTACCTCTTCCTCAGTTAGTTTAATGTCCAATTCAGCAAACAAAGTAACATTCTGTTTTATATCTGTTGCTTCAAGTAATGTCCAATTGCAATATATGTGGAGATCTGGTGCTGCTCTCTCACAGAAACACTAGTTGCCTAAAAATAGTTTGGATGTCATAAAGCTTTTTTTTTTTTTTTTTGCAAAGCTGAATTTAATAGTATTGTAGTCAGTATGTATTGTGGTCAAATGGTGCAACAACATCTACATCTTGTACCAGGTATCGAGCCTTGTTCAAAACCAAGTCTTAATTGGCTCTGTGACCATCTGTTCCAGTGCACAGTCTGTTATAATGTCTAGAAGCCTTATTTCTACATTCTAGTTTGGGCATATGTTCACTCAGTCAGTGTGAAAGTAGTTAAAATCAACTAGTATCACATCTTTATCTGCTTTCTTCAGCTCCCTTTTTTCCTTCCACATCTTATGATCAGGGTTTGGTGCACCCCGACTTTTAAGTAATCCTTAGAATTTATGTTTATTTGTTAACAGTTATAGATCCTGTATCCAAATCAGAGGTTAGTTTAGGCTAATTTAGAGCTAGTGAAGATACCTTAGTGCTACAGAAAAAAATTAAAGTGTATGCTTTGTATTATTTGGTGCACTTTTCCCATAACTCTGTTCTCCTTTAGAATTAAAGAATGATGTTACATTGTAGTATTGTAACTGGGGCAGTTATAATAAATATTTTAAAACAACTTTGAAGAGTTATAGTTTATTCCTAGCTTTATCAAAGTAGAAACCTAACATAAAATTTCCAATCCCTCAAAAATAGAACAATCTGGCATTCTTTTGATTCTACTTACAAAGTGAAGTTAAAAACATCCCCTTTTAAAAGATACTGTACTCGTTTATTACTGTGGCAAAACTGCAAGATGGAACCATGAGACCGTATGCCATATTCCCCAAGACAGACAGCGAGGTGTTATAAAATTGGAACCTTAGTCTGGATTCTCTGCTTTTTCCCAATGCACCATCATTTATTTGTGTTTCACACAAACCTGTGAATTTATATTCCTGCTGCAACAACACAGATCTCAGTCTCATATTCTTTATATCATTTTCTAGGCTGCTCTGTTGAACTCTTTCCCTGCCATTTTTGATGAGCTACTGCAGATGTTTACAGTGCAAGAGGTAGCAGAATTTGTACGGGGAACTCTTGGGAGCATGCCCAGTACAGTGCATATTGGACAATCTATGGATGTAGTTAAACTGCAGTCTATAGCTCGTACTGTAGACAGTCGCCTGTTTTCTTTCCCAGGTAAGAGGCATTACATCTACATATACAAAAATGTGGGGAAATGAAAAGTAATATAGAAAAATAGTAACAATTGACTTTGTTAATGTACAAGTGAGTAATAATAGAATGCTGCTAATGTGCTGATATAATATAACTAGGCCATGCATACTCAGAGTTTAGTGTGTGTGTGTATATACATTTTCTCATACTGATTATGGCTCAGGTCTGTACCCGCTCAGCTCTAGCAATTCTGCACCATCAAGTACTTCAAGACTATTGATTGGGTCACAGGAATTTGCTGGTGTTAGTGTGAAACAAATAGGTGCACACTATAAGTAATAGCTAGAATCCGTCTTACTGCAATTGTCAAGGAATTTGAGGAATTTCAAGGAAAATCACAAGTTTGCTGTTGCTTAAAACCTCTCATGTTGGATCCTGCCTAATATTTCTGTAGTTGCAGGCTTGGGCAGTTTTCACCCATTTCCCCACTCCAGTGGAAGACTTCTGATCCCCCCACCCCAATAAATTTATTCCTAGGCCCCTGGCCCCTATGAACATCATTTGGAGGGAGCATTAGTGGCTGCAAGGGAGAGGTGGGGAAGTCATGCTTGTCCTGATTATAATCCTTCCATTAGTGAAATTTTAGGTAGAATCCAAAGTGAGATCTATTTAGTAAAATGCTCCTTTATTGCTGGAAGACTATTAGTGCAGAATCCAAATAATAATAGATCTAGGGAATGATAACAGAGTAGAAATGAAAGCATCTGCTCATCTCTAATTCAAAGCCATGTTTCTCAAACTTATTGAACAAGGTCCTTTTTTCAAATATACACTTCCCTTTCTGAGCTCCCCTACTTATTAGCAATCATCTCTTTGATGGATAAATTTATAAAATCCTCACATGTAGTTAGTCTATGCAATCCTCTTCTGGAGGTTTAGATATAGAAAAATGAATATCTAAAGGTGTATTCACACACACTAAATAACCTGTTTTGCAATTGGGTTTTTACTGTGTAAGAATGACAAAATCCACCTGAAAGCACCCTAAGAACCTGCAAGTAGAGTTCTAATTCAACAGTACCAACAGAAGAGAACTAGAATGGGATTTCTACTTCCATAAGCCTACCCGCCAGGGAAGGGAGCCAGGGAAGAGTTACTGTGGCCAGGAACATCTATATTTTCCCTCCTTTCTGCATCTTCATAGCTAGCATGGCGATTTTAATGGCTGCATAAACTTCTAGTGCTGGGTGGAAGTGCCTCTTGACCTTCCTGCTGTGGGATTCTTTTCTTCCCTGGAGCTTTGTGCTGTTCCTCCATGCATTTCAGAGTGGCATTCCCATGGATTGAGAATCACTGTTTCATTGAAATCCAGATTCTTCTAACAATGTATTTTTTAACTTCAGGTTTTACTATCAAGTTTTACAGAGAGGAAAAAGGAAGAACCCAAACTCCTTTTTTCCATCTGAATTAGAAAGTGTGATATGCCCTATATACCTGGGATCTGGGTTTTTTAAGGTGTCATGGATTGGGAGAACATGGCTTAGTGGTAGAGCATTTGCTGGCATGCAGGAGATCTCAGATTCAGTCCCAAGCATCTGCAGTTAAAAGGATCAGGTAGAAGGTGATGTGCAAGACCTGTGTCTGAGATCCTGGAGTGCAGCTGCTAATCTGGGTAAGCACTACTGACCTTGATAGGCCAGTGGTCTGATTCAGTATAAGGCAGTTTTATGTATTCATGTAGTAAAGTCTTCCACATAATATACAAAGCCTCCTAATAAGATTTGCATCAGAAGGCTTGCACCAATTTTCATCAGAGAGCTTGCTCTGTCTGCCCCCATCCTCAGAGAAGAGCTGTATTACTATCACACTCCAGGGTCTTCCTGTTGTATCCTGATACTGTGAAATTCTTTCTGAACTGAAGACTGGCAAGGCCCCTGGTCTAGATGGGATTCCAGCTGAACTCTTTAAGAAGTATGTGGACTGGTGGGCTATTCCACTGGCAAACCTATTTACTCTTATTGATCAGAACGGAAACATCCCTGAGTCCTGGTTAAGATCATTAATATGCCCAATATATAAAAAAGGTAATTCGGCTTCCCCTGGAAACTATCGCCCAATCAGCCTACTCTCCATCTCATGTAAGCTGTATTCTAAACATCTTGAACGTCACCTATTAAATTGGTTAACTAAAGAGAAGGTCATTGGCCTGGAACAAATTAGTTTCCTCAAAGGGAAATCTACAATTGATCATTGTTCCACCCTTGCCTTCTTGGCAGATAAATATCTGAAGCCTAAAAGAGGGAAATTGTATGCAGCCTTTATCCATTTAAAGGGCGCTTTCGACTCAAGTCACCAGAGATCTGCTATGGGAAAAAATTAAAACTCTGGAGATGGAACCACGCCTACTTTTCTTAATCAAGAAACTACATGATGCTACCTCAGGTGTTATTAAAGTATCCCCTGATGGTCAACTCTCTTCCAGTTTCCCAATTACTAAAGGAGTAAAACAGGGCTGTGTTCTTGCTCCTTATCTCTTTAATCTGTTTCTGAATGATTTCAACCAACATATGTCCGTTGTGAATGGCCACCCTCCCTTCTTAGAACAATTAGCAGTGCCCTTACTGCTATACGCTGATGACACTGTTATTCTTTCACGTACCAGAATTGGCCTCCAAAAATACTTGAAAGCCTTTCATCAATACTGTAGATTGAATCAACTGGTAATTAATTATGAAAAATCAAAAATCCTAGTTTTTTCAAAGAGCTGGCAGCTATGAAAATGTTGCATTGGTACAGAAGAAATTGAACAAGTGAAGGCTTACAAGTATCTGGGAATTACCTTTAATTACAACCTTAGATGGCCAACGTATCGTAATAGAGCTGTAAGTCTAGTAAGATGTTCTCTGGCGCAAATTAAAAAGTTCTATTTCTTAGGAGGTAACCAGTTCATTCCAGCAACTCTGAAAATTTACAATGCTAAAATCCTCCCTCAGTTGCTATATGGAATACCTTTGTGGATTGGGAGCCTTTAGTCCCTGTGTGGAGAATGTGCAATCATCATTCTGCCGTCAGATTTTAGGTGCTCCCAAATGTGTCCCCTACTCATTCATTTGTGCAGAGCTAGATTTACACCTTCTAGAAACCAGAGCCTGGATTATGGCTTTTAAGTTCTGGTTAAAAATTCATTTCAGAACGGATTCAGGAAGTTTATTGTACTACCTGATGAAAGACAGGCATAGCATTACTTGGCTCTCTACATTTACCCACAAACTACAAAAACTTGGTATTGAGGTGGACACTCTTTTCTTATGTGACAAATTATATAAAGAACAATCCAATTTAGGCTTATGGATCACAAATACCAAAAAGTGTTCCCCTCACATTCCCCTGTTTGCTCTGCATCCAATCTAGGTATACCCCAAAAGACATGGGAAGATACCCCATTATTTTTTTTACTTTAGACTCCCCATTCCGTCGTTGGACTTTTACTTTGGCACGTTTAAATGCCTTCCCATCAACAGTTCTCTATGCTAGGCTTAGACAGATACCTCTCCAAAATAGATTATGTCCATGTGAATTAGGAGTCCTTGATTCTATATCCCATATTATTTTAGAATGTCCTCTCCTGGCCTCAGAGCATAGACAATTTTTAGCTGAATATCTCCAACACAATGTATTTACTAAAAGGAAAATTCTATCCTACCTTTTAGAAGATGTTAATCCCCACATTACTACATGTGTTGCAAACTTCTTAGTAGAAGCCTATAAAATTAAATCTAGGCATACTACTGTATTTTAATTGCTGGGTGTCTACTTTTGATTAGTATTATTGGCTGCTATTTTGTTTATGTATTGTTCTTACTATATTTCATGCCTTTGTACCTGCTTTTGATTGTGAATCATTATTGCTCTTATGCCAATAAAGGTCTGAACTAAGAACTAAAAAAATTCTCTCCCTGCATCTGTCTATACAGCACTGACTTTTTGGGTTTTAGGTGCCAAATGATTGTTTTTCTAGCTTTTAATGTTGATTAATGATTATTCTATTGGATTTCTTCGTGGTCTCTATGCATCACACTCACGGGAAAGCCGATCCTGATCGGTAATGTACCAAGCTGAAGGGATTTTCATGCCATTTCCCTGCTGACATGTGCAGGAGCCCCACTGCACATGCTCACCAGGGTGGATACGTACATCCTGCCATTTCTCTTCTGACTGTCACAATGATCATACTAATCTCCAATACTGTAGTCAGTGGACCTACCTCATTTGTAGTTAGCTTCTTATTTCTTGAGTCTTTATTTCTTTTCTGCTATCTACTTCTCCCTTTTAAAAAAGGACTAGTTTTATTTTTTTTGGGGGGGAGGAGGGTACCATCCTTCAGGTCCGCCCCCCCTCCTTTATTTTTCCCCTTGCTTTGACTCCCCCCAGCTTACAGGAAGGCATTGGGGTTTTTTAAAGTGCTGCATGAGGCGTTGGAGTAAAATTTCACCAAACAATGGTCATGCTCCATGCCTGTTGTACCTTAGTGAAGCATAGTGAATTGACTTGTACCCACACCGCACTAAATTGTTGAAGCAGATGAGGAAAAATCAAGCGGCTTGACTCTCCGCAGCTTTAATCGAATTAGTGCTTTCCCTGACTCTGATGGTGCTGATGTCATCTCCTCTGACTGACACTCAAAACCAGTCATCAACATCAGCATGCAAATCGACACCAGGAGATCAACACTCCCAGCAGCAAGCCAATCCTACAGCAACCACTCCTCAAAACAATTGAGCTTGGCTTCCAAGTTGAAATCCTTCACTCCTGTTACAAAAAGCAGAGAGGACAAGAGTATGAAAGTGGACAGGAAAAAGAAACATAAGAAAGATTCTGAGAAACATTGCAGCTCATGGCGCAGTCACTCTCACTGGACCATGTTTGACTCTCCAAAATGCCCAATATCAGAACTGATGCCATCCCCACTAATACCACCCATCCAACTCTTGGGGTCACTGATCCATCTGCTGAACCCTCCGGCACCAGGATTGCTCCCAACTCTGGCACCAAGATTGCTTACCTTAGGGACAGCCAGAGATTACTTAGATCTGGATCCCAAAACCTATTAGTGATCTCTGGGCCCAGGGAGGCAAAGCTAAAATTTACCAGAGAGAGGGCCTTCTCAGTAGCAGCCCCCTACTGGTGGAACCAGCTGCCGGAGAATGTGAGGGCCTTGCAGGACCTTGCCCAGTTCCACAAGGCCTGTAAAACCACACTCTTCCGGTTGGCCTGTAGCTGATTTAGAGTTACCATTATGGTAGGAGAAAATGTAAGAACACTGAAGCCATCAGAACAACTACATATGATGTTAGCACCAGATTGTTTTAATTATTGAATTTTAAATTGATGTGTTAATGCTATGAAATTTTAATTGATTGTTGTGATTTTATTGCTGTGAGCTGCCTTGAGCCTGCTTCGGCGGGAAGGGCAGGATATAAATCAAATAAAGTAAAGTAACTCAATTGATACAACTCTCTGAATCCAAACATGAGATAGATCTCACTCAGCACTCATCACATTCCTGCTCTCATTCTAGATCCCAGAGTGAGGACAGTACACTGTCTAATCAAGGCTGCTTCATTCCACCTCACAATCGGCAATCACCCACAAAGCCACAATCACTCCCCTCAACACCAGTCATCCAGTCACAAGTGGGACTGTTCTCGTTTCCTTCAGCCACCAGTACCACTTCCTGTCTCTTGGGACCAGCACCAATGGCAATATCTTTATGAAGCCTGTCTGCTTTAATTTGTCTTTCCCTGGCTTCAATCTCATGGACCACAGGATTGGGGTCAATATTTGGAAATCTGTTATTAAGCCCATACACCGAATTCATCACCCTCCTCATTTGTTGGCATCAGCAGGCATTTCCAAACATCCTGTACCCTCAGATCAACCACAAAAGGTTCATCCCAACCACCCCACTGAACTTCTCTCTGGTCTCGCCTCTGACGCCAAACCCTGATCTTCTCCCACTACCTCATCTGTCTGAACCTTCTGACATTGAGGACCCACCAGTGGCTCAGAGGCTGAATCCGACCAGGATGACTTGGATCAACAGACTCCTAGCACTTATATTAATTGCACAATGGATGTCCAACCCAGATTAAAATTTCTTTCTGAGATTCTATCTGATTGACATTCTTATTCAGACCCTGAGAAGATTGTAATTTTGCTAGCTGACTCTGACTCCCAGCACTTACCCATCTCTGACACTGAGAGTGGCAGATGACTTCCATATCTCTCGCTCTGAAGACCTGAAGTCCTATGGTGAATTTACCAAATGGATGGCTCACGTCTTAGACTTGTCCACCGGGCAACCACAACCCACCATTACTGACCTGGTGTTTGATGTCATATAGATGGATACCTCTACTGCTATCTCCCTACCTCTCACATTAGTCATGCTTCAAGCAACAATGGCTTCATGGCTGAAACCAGCCTCTACACCCATCTCATCGTGGAGACTCAACCACATGTACCACAACCAAGAAATCAGTGCAGAGTTTCTCTTTTCACATCCTAAACCAAACTCAATTGTGGTTTCCTCCTCATCCAGTTCCCACCAGACACACTCAACACTGATGGACAAAGAGGGCAAGAAACTTGATAGAAAGCTGTACTCTGCAGGAGCTTTGGGCATTAAAACATCTAATTATACAGCATGCTTGGGCAGATCAGTATGCCTTATGGGAACAACTCTTGGAAATCATACTTTCCCTCCCTTAAGACAAATTATTGGCCACTACACACATCCAGAAGAAAGGAATGCTTCTAGCAAAGCAACAGTTGAACTCTTCAAAACACATAGTTGATGTCTTTGCTAAGGCACTCACGTATGCCATCACACTTAGGAAACATGCAAGGCTCCGTTCAACCTCCTCCAATCAGACACCAGATCTTATGTGGAAGACTTACATATGACCATATGAAGCTGCCTTCTACTGAATCAGACCCTCAGTCCATCAAAGTCAGTATTGTCTACTCAGATTGGCAGTGGCTCTCCAGGGCCTCAAGCTGAGGTTTTTCACACCTATTAGCCTGGATCCTTTTTAGTTGGAGATGCCACGGATTGAACTTGGGACCTTCTGCTTATCAAGCAGATGCTCTACCACTGAGCCACCATCCCTCCCTGTTCAGTGGTGATGGTTTCTTCAGTTCCACTACAGACTCAGTCCTGCAAGAGATTAAAAAGACCATGAAGACCTCAAGGAACTTGGAAGTGTCGTCTTCCTCACACTCTACCAAGAGTGAACCATAGACCAAATTTTGGTCCAGATGCCTCTTTACCAGACAGATGCCAGAACAGGCTTGGCACCCAAGGTCCACCCAGTCTTCCTCCAGAGATTCTTTCAGACATAAATCCAAGTCCTCTCCCCCACAGCCTCTCAGTCAGCCAGATCCAAGGGGTCCAGGACAACACAACAGGGTCTTTGACTTTACAATTTCATCACTCCCCCCCTTCACCCTCCTCTGACCCTATCTGCCTCCACTAATGTCTACCAATCTGGAGGCACATTACATCAGACCATTGGGTCCTTTCTGTAATTGAGGAGGGCTATGCAATAGAATTTATTCAGACTCCTCCAACTCTGCTCTTCATCACTACTCCTCCATAAGCAGTGCTTCTGGAAGAAGTTCAAACTCTGCTCAACAAATATGCAATAGAACCCATACCACCTACCCTCAGGGGCCAGGGATTTTACTCATGCTATCTCACAGTTCCAAAGAAGGGTGTGGGTTTCCAACCCATCATGGATCTTTGGACTCTGAATGACTTTATCACATAACAGAAGTTCCGCATGACCTCCAGAACATTCTGCCACTCTTCAAGTCAGGGGAGGGGGGACTGGATGGTCACTTTGGATCTACAGGGCTCATATTAACATTTGCCCCACCACAGGAAATACCTGTGTTTCGCTTTCAGCTCAAACCACTACCAGTACAAGGTTCTCCCCTTTGGGATTTCAGTTGCCTTCTGGAAGTTCACCAAAACGATGATGGTCATTGTAGCACACGTATGTCTCCAAGGGATTACTTTGTGCGCCTACATAGGTGACTGGCTGCTCATGACAGACTCTTCTGTACAGTATAAACACCACTCTGATCCTCCTACAAAAATTCACCCTTTGATTTAACCAGAAAAAGGTCCAATCTAATTCTGTCTACTCAAGTCTAATTCATAGGGGCAGTAATAGACTCTGAACTCTTCATGCAAATCCTACCAGTATAAGTGGTTTAAGTTTGGGCAATATGCTTCTTTGAGGATGCTCTCCCTGACTCATAGAATCATAAAGTTGAAAGGGACCTCCAGGGTCATCTGGTCCAACCCCCTGCACAATGCAGGAAACTCACAAACACCTCCTCCTAAATTCACAGGATCTTCATCACTGTCAGATGGCCATCTAGCCTCTGTTTAAAAACCTTCAAGGAAGGAGATCCCTCCCGAGGAAGCCTGTTCCACTGAGTAATCACTCTGTCAGGAAGTTCTCCTAATGTTGAGCCAGAAACTCTTCTGATTTAATTTCAACCCATTGGTTCTGGTCCTACCTTCTGTGGCCACAGAAAACAATTCCACCCCATCCTCTATATGACAGCCCTTCAAGTACTTGAAGATGGTGATCATATCACCTCTCAGCCACCTCCTCTCCAGGCTAAACATCCCCAGCTCCTTCAACCTTTCCTCATAGGACTTGGTCTCCAGACCACTCACCATCTTCGTCACCATCCTTTGGACTCAAGCAGGGTTGCCAATCATTTTTGAGTTTCTCCTCTCCATTGTGGAGTCTGGCCACTCTTCTATAGGTTGCACCTCACGGCCGTTTCAGCATATCATGTTCCAGTGGATGATCATTCTGTCTTCACTCACTCAGATACTCAAAATTCCTCAAGGATCTGCTTCATCTATACCCTCCAGTTAAACATCCTACACCACCGTAGGAGCTTCCCTTAGACCTGCACAAACTAACAGGGAAGCTTTTTGAACCCATGTCTTGAACTCACTTCAACATTTGTCCTGGACAATGACCTTCCTGATGGTGGGTTGAAGAACTTATGGCACTTAGATGCAATCCTCCTTACCTGCGGTTTTACGAGGATGGTGTGTGTCTGTTGATTCCAGATGTGAACTTCCTTCCAAAGGTGATGTCCACGTTCCACCTTCAGTCAGATATCTTGCTTCTGGTGTTTTTCCCCTCACCTAAGGATGAGCATGATAGATGATTACATTTCTTGGGTGTAAAGAGAGCCCTGCTCTTCTTTTTGCAGAGGACTCAGTCATATTGCAAGGATGTTAGCCTCTTCGTGTCATATGTAACCCATACACAGGGTTGTAAAATCTCCTTGCAGACTGTCCAAATGGTTGGCTGAAACTATCAAGTTAGACTATCAAGACTGAGCATCCACTTCCTGGTCCTGTTTGTGGGCACTTGCTACTTCCGCTGTGTTTCTCAAGGGCACACTGTTGCAAGAGATACGGAAAGCAGCCACTTGGGCCACCCCTCATACTTTGTGAAGCACTATGCCCTGGACATCTGTCTTCATCAACAGACAGTGGTGGGATGATCAGTTCTATATATGGCCGAGGACCCTATATGGCCGAGGACCTACCTACCTAAGGGACCGTCTCTCCCCATATGAGCCCCAGAGGGCACTGAGGTCATCTGGGAAAAACCAGCTGAATATCCCTGGGCCAAGGGAGGCCAGACTGAAAGCCACCCGGGACCGGGCCTTCTCTATTACTGCTCCATTACTGTGGAACCAACTCCCTGAGGAGGTGAGGGCCCTACGATGTTTAGAGGGATTCCGTAGGGCCTGTAAGAGCCACCTTTTCAAGATGGCCTTCAACTAGCGGAAAACTGTGACAAATCTAGATATGCGGCTAGAAATGCTTTTATTCTTGAAATGTTTTTACTTCTGAAATTTATTGAAACTTGTTTATAACGCCATACTGTTATGTTAATTTTAATACCCTGTAATTGTTTTAACTATGTTTTATAAGTATAATTGATGTAATGTATGTTTTATGTTGTGAGCCGCCCTGAGCCTGCCCTGGCGGGGAGGGCGGGATAGAAATAAAAAATTATTATTATTATTATTATTATTATTATTATTATTATTATTATTATTATTATTATTATTATTATTATTATTATTATTATTATTATTATTATTATTATTATTATTATTATTATTATTATAGTTCTGCAGTCTGCTTGTACATGAGTACCTTCCAGCACCGACCTCCAAGTAGGCCTGAGTTTGCTATTCTCCCATGGGTGTGATGCACAGAGATCACAAAGAAGATAAACAGTTGCTTACACATAACTGATGATCTTTGAGTGGTTATCTGTGCATTCCCACAACCCGTCTTCCTTCCCCACAGCTGCTGGTTCTCTAGTACTTGTTTGAAATCATGCAGTGGTCAGAAGAGACTGGAAGAATGCCCATGCCCATCCTGGTGAGCATGCATGGTGGGGCTCGTGCACATGTCAGCAGGGAAAGGGCATGAAAATCCCTTTGGCTTGGTAGGTTTCCAATGGGGATCAGTGCAGGCACCCTAATCCCATGGGTGTGAATGCACAGATGACCATTTGAAGATAATCATTTCAGGTAAGTCATTTGTTTTTCTGTTGCCTTCTTTCTTCTGATACTGTTATGGTGATTTGGTTGTTAGTGATGAAATGCTGATCCCAGTGATTAAATTATTATATAGATTTTATTGCATTTTTATAATGGACTGTGAGTTGACTCATTAACTTTTGCTTTGAACCAGAATATAAATTTTATTGTATTGTGGTTTTAAAAATAGGTCTGTTGTGAGACTCTAATGATGTGAACTGCCCTAAGCCTGCTTGTGGGATAGAAATTAAATAAATAAATACTCTAAATAAAAATAAGCAAAAGGAATGAAAAAGGAAAAGTAATCTCTTATTAGACATTTTGTGATGCTATGAACTAAAAACTAAATCAGAGAGGCTTAATGGTAGTTATTTTTGTTTTCAAACATGTAATTGAAGATGATGTAGAAATATTCTCCATGTTTATCATTGTTATTCTGGTCCACATGGGACTGTGCACACATGCAGGCTAGCCATCTAGAAGATTTCCAGCTTTTTTCTTTTTTCTTATCAAGAGACCAGGGGGAGCTCCACCTATACAGAGCCAACAGAGGGGAAAGGGAAGGGGGGATTCCCTCCCCCCAAAGCATGTTAATGTTTAAGTGAGAAAATAGCCTCTGCGGGCTCCTTATGGGAGGATCTATCCCTGCTAAGAAAGAGGGGGGAAAGCTAGAAATCTTCTGGACTACGGACCTGCATACGTGTGCAGTCCCATGTGTGCCTGCACAAAGGCAACTCGTTGAACAACAGTTATAGGTAGGTGCAACATTGTTTTCCATGTCTGAGGGCCAAAGCCCTCTAGATTTCCCTGACTGGAATTCCGCACATATAATTTGGGCCTGCAAAAGCAGCTGCAGGAATGGCCTGACCTAGATTGAGGCTATCTCTTTCCTGGCAGTCCTTAATTCAGTTAGCATATAATTTACTAAGGGACCAGCTGAGGATTTTATAGTATTAGCATATTTATTTATGATAGTTGTTCACCTTTCACATGCATGCTTTTGACTAAAATCAAGAACTTGTAGTGATAATTTAAATGTAGTTCTCAAATAATGCTGAGTTTGTGATATCTCTCTTCTAGAATCCCGACGTATCTTGCTACCTGTGGTTCTTCATCATATTCATCTTCACCTGAGACAGCAAAAAGAGTTGCTGATTTGCTCTGGGATTCTTAGCAGTATCTTCTCAATCATCAAAACAAGCTCTTTGGTAATCTGTGTCTGCTTACTTATTATAAGGCCTTACCCAAGCAATGAATTCATATTATAAGGCCTTATCCAAGCAATGAATGCATATCACCACATAGCAAAGCTGTTTGTGATAAATTTGCCACAGATATGGATATAGGTTCAATTTTTGGTTGGGATTGGTCATATAATCATTACATGAGGCAGCTGTGCACACATATCACAGAAATTTTAACAACAGAGTGTGTAGACATTGCATAGCATGACAATCTCTAACTGAGATTGAAGGCTTGGTGTATTGTGAGTTAATAACTGCATTTACAGAGAGAATTTGATGCCTTAAAACTTTCATAAATACTGGTAAAATTTTGCAAAATACAGGATTTTGAGTATCAAATTGTCAATAGAGCACAACAGTGACATTTGATTCTGTTGAATTCAGGAACACTCAGGATCCTGGACTGTGGTTTTAAATCTTTTGTAAGGACTTTTATCTTTAGAAAGTATGTTTATGTATTTCAGCAATCCATTATTATTTTTATCTCAGTATCTGAATTCTATATTTAGTTATTTCTTCTGTTAAGAGCGAAAGTCTGATTTCTCCTGAGATATGTGAAAGATGTTTGTCTTCGCATTCAATTACATGGAGTGATACCTGTCTATGTTCTGACTACTTACTATAGGAGACAGATGTAGTTGAGGAAGTAGAGATGATGGTGGAGAGCCTTCTGGATGTACTTTTACAGACTTTACTTACTATCATGAGTAAATCGCAGTCTCAGGAGGCGGTAAGAGGGCAGCGTTGCCCACAATGCACAGCTGAAATCACTGTTAGTAACTAACAATCAGGTTATATTTCCTGCTTATCTAACCTACTCCTCCCCCCTCCCATCTTCATATTCACCTTATTACCAGCTCTTGAATGAACTTTGTCTCCTTTAAAACTGAGAAGCTTGAAACTTACATTCTCAGGTAAATTTAAGCACAGCAGTTAGGCTGCTGGTCACTTAGCTCCTCAAAAGGCCTACCTTCTTAATTCATATTATTGTTTTACAGAAAACTTGCTCTCATTATTTAAATTATCAGTGGGTGTCTCAGTAATTACCTACTGAATGTTCCTAACCACACATTTGTACTTGGAAAGATTCTGCTCAGTTAGTTCCTTCTTCTCACTCTGTTGAAATTATGATCCTTTTCTAGATAATGTGTTGCATGCTGCTTAGGATGGGCTGTTTCCATTTTGCTAAAGCAAAAAGAGACTGGCATTCCTTAAACTATGAAAGGAGACAAAGCAAGTTCTCTCACTATTTTTTTCTGTCTTGAACTTACAGTTTTCATGTTTTCTTACCCAGATACTTTCTATACAGTATTAATTTACAAAATAGGTGTTCAGTATCAATTCATGAGCAAGAACTAACTAGGACTACCATGTTTCCTTTAGGTCCTGTTTTATGTGTTTTAATACAACCCAAAACTTAACAATAAAGCAGGTGCTGTTTTTCCTTATGTGAAAACATGACAGGAAAAATTACTTTTAAAATTGCAGTGCCAAGGCTGGGTCCAGAAACAGGTGATAATCTTAAAACAAAATAATCTGTTTATTAAAATATTATAATGTTGCCTTTCTTGCTGACTATGTACATAGTGTGCAAAAGCATGACCCAACTGCATTTAATCACCTTGTGTGATATATTTCTCAAGTTCTTTTTAATAACAAAGATTATTTAGTAGAGTAACTGGGTTTAGTAGAGACCCAGTTTGGTGTAGTGGTTAAGTGTGTGGACTCTAATCTGGGAGAACGGGTTTGATTCTCCACTCCTCCACCTGCACCTGCTGGTATGACCTTGGGTCAGTTATAACTCCCTCAGAACTGTTCCTCACAAGAACAGTTCTCGGAAAGCTCTCAGCTCCACTTTCCTAACAGGGTGTCTGTTGTGGGGAGGAGAAGGGAAAAGAGATTGTAAACCACTCTGAGTCTCCAAGTGAGGGTGGGGTATAAATCCAATATCCTCCTCCCTTCCTATATGAACTATACTGAAGTAAGTGGAGAGGGGAGATTCAGTATCCTGTTGTCACAACAGTGGAAATGGCATCAACCAGAATATTCAGAATTCTACTTCATCTTCTTTCAAAGAAAGAAGATGGGCATTAGAAGACATTCAGCCACAAGGTTGGGCAGTCTTTTTCTTCAGTATCAAATGAAATGCAGCATCTAACTGTGAAGCTATTTGTATGCTAGCAAACAAAAGTCTGTTTTGGAGAGAGATGTTGGTCTCCATCAAAAGGATGGGTTGGCAGTGATGGCTTCCGCTTTGCAGAGAGGCAGCAACACTGTACATGCATAAGCATCCTCTGTGCACTTTTACCAACAATAATACACATCAACACACTACAACACCGGTCATTGGGGTGGTGGGCCAGCAGACATTTTGGTTGATGACATCTCCACACCAGGCCTAAAAAAAGTCAGAGAGCTGTGTTCTAGCCCAGCCTGGTTCTAAATGTCCAAGCTCCTGGGCTGGAACAAGGAAGCTGGCATGCTGAGCATAGTGGCAGGTGCCCATGTGGTTCCCTCAGGTTTGCCACTCCTTGGATTCCTCCCCAACAGGTGGACTGGGGTGTGGGGTTTATTGAGCATCAGGTGGGTTGCCTGATACAGGATCTGTCCCCATGGCCTTTTTCCATTTCAAAAGTAACTTAGGTCTATTGTGTCAATTTCTCACCTGCACTTCCCTCTGTGCCCCTGGGCCCACAATTCCAGCTCCTTGGGACAGACCACCATTGCAGGCATGAGGCATGACTACTCTTCACCTTCCAAATATTCATTCTCACCCAGTTGTTATCAACAATCCTAAATGTCAGGCAAAAGCTATCAGTATTATGTTGGCTATAGATGCATTTTCTCAATCCAGATTACCTTGGTCTGAAAAAAAAAATGGAGAAATTAGTATATGGTAAAATATAGCTCAAATGCCCCTGGACCCTAAAACCCCAAGTCCGTCCTCAATGCATTAGAGAAGGCTTTCCACAATACATCAAGTTCCTCTTATGTATCAGTATTTAATCTCAAAAGCTTTTAAGGACTCATTGAGTCCTGTTGCCATCATGAAGTTTTCATTTAGTAAACTATTGTTTTACTTTGGCCATGTCTCACTGTCCATTGCTGGGTCACAAAATGGTATAGAATGCTACCACTTCTGGAATTGACAGATGTTGTTAGCATAGAATCTGCATGTACTGATCGATGCTGATGGTAACATAGTGGTTTCACTTGTATCATTGACACAATATCACAACATTCTTTATATGTAGTACTATACTTGTTATTAGTTTAACAACTTGCTGGATCAGAAGCTGAAATATCTGCATAATTTTATTGCGTTAGCCTACTGAAATAAGACCTTGAGAACACTTTCACTGTTTACTAAATGAAAATGGAAACATTCTAGTCTTTTTAAGTTACTGCAGCTATACCATTTTAAAAATCCAAGCATGTGTTCCCCTTTCATAGATGCTGGAACATTTTCAAACCCTGTTCCTTTCCCCTCTACCCTAAAATTTGATTTTATGTGAACTGTGCATGTAATCATTCTACTGAAATAGTTTTTCATTGGGATTGACAGGGAGAATATGTGTCATGTCTTTTATCTCTACTTCGTCAAATGTCTGACACTCATTTCCAACATTTACTGGACAATTTCCAGAGCAAGGATGAGCTAAAGGTGAGAAAGAAAAAGCAGATTCAGAATTATATTTCATGCTTATATCTTGGATCTGTAGTCCATTTCCTTTCCATAGGAAGGCTAAACTTTATCTCCATATGGTGAAAATCTCCTCTGGCTGTAATGTTTATGAATACTTGTTGCATATCTCTATCATATTTAACAGCAGAGGCTTGTTAAGTAAATTTTGAGCATATTATTACTCAAATGGGTTCACACCTTAAGAAAACTGTCTTCAGTGCCACCCTTGAAGTCATCATGTTCAAGTATATGTAAATACAAATCCATCTTACCTTTGTTGTAGGGCCAAACTAGATGTGGTGGTGGGAGATCCATGAATGGGGGGACAAGCAAGATTTACATATTTTAAAAAATTGTGTGGTGGTTTTCAGGCTGAAAAGCAGCTGGGAGGGGAAATTAAATCAGGATCATAACATGCAGTGCAAATTACACATACACAGATCTAGTGAGACACATATGATTCCTGCATAATTTCCACCACAGGGTGTATAACAGCTTTAGGAGGGGGAAGTGTATTCAGTAGAATTGTGCAGGAGAAAAAGTTATGCCCTCCTTGTCACATACCACTGACCTGATCTAAATTTGAGAGGGAGCACAGATACAATTAATATTTAAAAATATAGCTATCATATCTAGTTTGGCTTTCAATCATGCGGATAACATATGAAGAAGGCTAGTATTTATTAGAACTGTAATATGGAGAGCTGCCCAGATTTATAGTACAAATGTAAGTTTGTTGGAAGTTACAGGTTTTATACCAGTTTCTTCTGAAAAAAAACACAAAACATTAAACATTTTAATACATTGAACCACTTCTATCCATGTTGTGTCCACAAAAGTTGGTAGGTAACCAGTGCTAAGCTTATATAGTAACCAATGCTAAGCTTATATATTACAACAAAACATCCCATTTATTTATTATTGTTATTTATAGCTCATCTTTCTCATTGTAACTCAGCACATTGCAGAATGTCAAGTAATGCCGTCAGACAACATAAGGCAGGGGCCCCCAACTTTTCTGTGCCCATGGGCACCTTTGAAATTCTGGCACAGGTTGATGGACACAACTCCAAAATGGCTGCAGCAGGAGGCAGAGCCAAACACACAGTGGAAGTGCAGGCGCAGGGTGCAAGAAGGCTAATTTAAAATATACACTGAGAAAAAAGAGTAGGAATAAAATAAACACTGTAATGGCAGCTGCTGCTGCAAGAATATTATTTTAATCTGCATAACCAGTCAAATCTTCAGTGTCCATTTGGAAAACATGTTGGGCAAAAGCGCTACCTGGCCCCACCCACCTTCTAAAAGGGACACCAAGAGAGGTGTTGGCAGGCACCGTGGAACCCAAGGGCATCATGTTGGGGACCCTTGCAATAGGTCTAGGATCACATAACTAGAAAACAGTATGAATAACAAACTGTCAAAGGCAAGATAAACAGTGGATCACAATGGTATAAAACAGTGCAGTAAAAGTAGGTGATACTTACATTAATTATTGCAATAGACTTAAATCCTTTTCCATTATATAAGTATCCTCCTGAACTGTTTGATTCTACCACGCAACTGATCTGCATATGGGAATACCCTTTTGAACATTTCTGTTCTGCACATTCTGCAGCATGATTAGCAACAAACTCCATTACAAGCAATTACAGCCTATATGTTTTAAGCATCTATCAGGTAGTAATTAAGTGACTGGTGGTACAGTCTTAAGCAGACTTATTCACTGCTAAGCTGTCTTACCCACTGATTTAGAAGGATGTAACTTTTTAAGATTGCACCTTTTGGGGGGAGGCCTGCTTCTGCGGAAGTACTTAATTTCTTCCCCATTATTCTGTTCCAGTGAAGACTTACTGTTTGGTAAGTCTATCATGTCAACATTGTGTATGATAATACCATTCTAAAGTGTGCCAGAAAGCATATGAGACCTCCTGAGTCTTGGTTTTGTATCTAGTCTACTGAACTAAAAAAGAGCAGTTTTTGATGCAACGATGGAAGATAAATAGCAATATATGCCTGATTTTATGTGACAGCCAAGCCCATAGACTCTCCTCCTATCTACTATGAAGCAGTGACATAGAGCCTGCTTCGGTGGGGAGGGCAGGATATAAATCCAATAAAATAAATAAATAAATAACATAAGGAAGATATGTCTACTTTATGTTGATTCAGTAAGCAGGATGTGTATGTCTAGTATGTATCAGTAACTACTGATTTTTCTTTTCTGCCAGGAATTTCTGTTAAAAATTTTCTGTGTGTTTCGGAACTTGATGAAAATGAGTGTCTTCCCTCGAGACTGGATGGTGATGAGGTTGCTCACCAGCAAGTAAGTATAGACTCAAAAACACTCCAGGGGGTTTTCCCCCCTGAGGATGATGTAGTTTGTATATACTTGTTTTTTCTACCCAGTTTGGTGTTGGTTTACCTTCAAAATGTGCATGTTTATGTGTGTGCATATTGGGACACAGTTTCAAGTGTTACCAGGGTCTGAAGTAAGAAGAGAAATAATTTTTTTCTTCCAAAGGGAGTATATTAAATCTGTTCTGTTCAGAAAAGTAACAAAAGTTCTTTTGGGACAAATTTTTGAGGATTAGGGACAACTTTAAGGTATTGATCTGGGTCTGTAATTTGCTAGATATTTAATGATTTTAATTGTATTTTATAGTGCTGCTTTAAATGTTCTTTGGGAACCCAGGGAAGAATGAAAAGTGGGATATGTGTAAATAGAGAAGCCTTGTCTTTTGGGAAGCTAGACATTCTCTAACCTAATTCTAACACTTTTTTTAAAAATCTAATAATTCTATCTATATGCTGAGTTGAAATGATAAAAAAAGTTTTGCTTTTAGTAAACATAGACACCTTTAACTAGATAACTGGAAATATATCCAGAGGCTAGGATTACTTCAGAAGCCAATGTCATGTCTGAACTAATATACTGTAGGCCTACATATCCCTTTCTCTTCTCTCTGCTTTCCTCTTCCTGATTCTTAGTGCACAATAACCACAGCTGCCCATCAAACTAGAAACAGATATCATAATCTGGAGTGGGTTTTTGACAATCGCTTAGATTGTCTGTGGTTAGCAGTAGCCATTGGACCAAACTAAACATGATATCTGGCATGAGTTGGGTCAGGGATCCTATATTTATAGGTAAATATAATGTCAGGGAACTTATGTTCCCAAATACTCTGGGGTCCAGTTGTACTCGGGAGTGCAGCACATATGGGAGAGGCTTCAGCTTTCCTTCCTATGCCATTTCCTCAAGCTGAAACAGCCATGAGAAGAGGCCCATTTGCTCTGAAGTGGGGCTCCACATACCCTGACTATAACACATGGAGCCCCACAGTGAGGCAAGCAACCGTGGCCATTCCAACTCAGGGAAATTGCACAGGAGGGACTGCTGAAGCCCTTCTTTCCCCGGGCTCCTAGCACAAACACATTTTGAATCTGACAAAGAGTAACCCCTAACGGAAGACTTGATCTCTGAGGCTCCACTGCAACTATCTGCACAGCAATTGCAAAAGCTGGAGGGTGTCCTTAGCACAAATTGGAAGGAAATATTGGGTTATTCAATCACTGAACTCAAGACTTTACCTAGTGTACTGTAGCCTGAAGAAGGCGAATTAAACGGAAAGTTACTTAGGCAATACATTGCTGGTCTTGCTGTAATATTGCTGCTCTTGCTGTAATATCAACCTTCTATTGTAATTCTACCAATTTTTGTTAAATTCTGGCATAAGTGTTTTTGTTAATAATACTGATATCAAATTGTTTGTTTCAAAATATAGCGTAGCAAGCAAAGACTTGTATTAACAGTTTTTACTTCTATACAGTTTTTCCTTCTGTCACAATACCACCTGGAGGTTGGCAACCTTTATTGGAATCCACATGACTACATACCTCTATTAATTTTTATTTCACCCTTTCTCAAAGTAGTCCAGAGTGGCATGCGTAGTTTATCCTCACAACAATCCTGTGAGGTAGATTAGACTTAAAAATGGTTACTGGCCCAATGTAATCAGTGAGCTTCGTAACTTGAGCTTTGAATCCAGTTTTTCCCTTGTTCCAACCACTACACCACCACTGATGCTCATAGTTATATGAACATTTTGTGAATATTTGTTAGTTTTTCTCAAGATTTTGTGAAAATCTGCTTTGTTAGTTCAGGTGATAAATGTTAATAAGGAAAGTTGTCTTACAATGTTGTTGTAAGACACTAGGTTAGGGACTTTTACAAGGGAAAATAAATCCATAAATCCATGTATAATAAAATATTTGGGGTTTAAATGACACTGTCTTATCTGTCTTTGATGGTATTACAAACTGTTTAAAATATTTTATAATGAAATAATGATAGAAGGTGTTTTTACATCAGTTAGCATTACATTTGTAAAGAGAATGTGGTCTGCATTGCCGATTGAAATAATACATTATGTTTATACAAAGATGCAACATGGTTTCTTCTGTTATTGCAGTATAATAGTTACAACTGTCCAGTATCTGTCCCCTGCACTACATAAGAACTTCACAGAAACAGATTTTGATTTTAAGGTAAGGAAATATTAAAATGTTCTTAAAATAGCATCTCTTTTCATAAACACCATGATTTTGAATATTTACTTTATGTATTTGTTATCAATTCATTCAATGACAATATGATAAAAGCATAGCTTTAGCAATTCAGTGAACCAAGACAGAAATTCCAGTAAGAGATATTAATAAGAAAATGTGCTAATGCCACCTGTATGGGCATTCATCTGTCAGAAAGTATCTATCTGAAATTGGATGTAAAATGTATATAAAGTCTACAGATATAGATCACCATATTTTGTTGTAATTTATTGTATATCATTTTTAGACCTGTTGAACAATAGTGATTGCTGAACTTAAAATTAAGAACACAAATGGAGCCTGCTGGATCAAACAAGGATCATACTGTTTCACACAGTGACTAGCCAGTTACCCAGGAGGGCCAAACAAACAGGGCATAGAGACCAAGGCTTCCACTGATGTTGCCTCTTTGCACTGGTATTCAGAGAATTGCTGCTTCTGTATATGGAAATTAGTCACCAAAGCTGCTAGCCATTGATGGATCTCTCTTCCATAAGCCTGTCAAACCCTTTTTAAAGCCATCTGTGCTAATAACCATCACTATGGCCACTGGCAGTGAGTTACTTAGCTTAATTACTCTTTGAGTAGAGAAAAATGTCCTCTTTTTTCTATCTTGAACCTCTTTTCCAACAACTTCAGCAAGTGCCCTCAAATTCTAATATTATCCCACTAGCAGTAAAACCTATTGCAGGAAGAAATACAATGGGTCCTAGAAAAATATTGGAGGAGGTTGATGAACGTGTAGGTGGCAGTAAGGAAGGAAGATAGACAAACAGGATAAAAGATAAAAGAGAGAAAGAATGAGGGAAGGAATGGTAGGGAAAAGATAAAGAGAAAAGAATGAGAGAAAGAACAGAAGGGAGAGGTAAAAAAAGAGGGGGAGAAAAGACAGAGGGCATTTTCGCACTCACCTTCAGCCGGCGCGACCCCCCTCTTCACCGCGCAGGATCTGCGCGGATTTCGCACTAAACGCCGGAAACTCCCGGCGCAAAAGCCGCTCAAACGGAAACTGCTTTTTGGCGGTTTCCATTTGAGCGGCTTTTGCGCCGGAAGTTTCCGGCTCTTCCGGCTGCTCCGCGGCATTTAGTGCGAAATCCGCACAGATCCTGCGCGGTGAAGAGGGGGGTCGCGCCGGCTGAAGGTGAGTGCGAAAACGTCCAGAAAGAAATATGCAAAGGAAGATAGAAGGAAAGACAAAGACAGATAAAGAATGAAAGGAAGGAAGGGAGAGTTATGGAAAAGAATGAAAGAAAGGAAAATGAAAAGAAGGAAAGAAGACAGAAAAATGAAAGGAAGACAGACAGGAAAGAAGGAAGGTAGGCAGCCATTAGAAACCTTCCTTTCATTCCCTCCTACTTGCTGGTGGGGGAGGGGAGTGAAAGGGAGCCTTCCATTGGCTCCCCACCTCTTAAAGCAAGCAGCTTGATAGGTGGACCCACTCCACAGGTGGCTGTAAGAGGCAGGGAGCCATTGTAAGCCTCTCTTTTGCTCCCTCCCGCTTGTAAGCAGTGGGAAAGCAAAGAGGAGTCCATTGCATCTCATGGGGCGACAGAACAGAGTAGACTCCATTGTATCCTATGAGCCCATAGAACAGAATGGAGTCCATTCCATCCTATGGGCCCATAGGATACAAATGGAGTCCATTCTGTCCAATGAGCTCATAGTATAGAATGGACTCTGGTCTGTCCAATGGCGTTCATTCTGTCCTATGGGCTGATAGGATAGAATGGAGTCCATTGTGTCCTATGGACCCATAGGACAGAATAGAGTCCATTCTATCATATGAACACACTGTAGCCTATTTTGAATAGAAAGTGTGAAGTATATTTGCAGATAGAAAGGGGGCTTGATACCTGGTATAGTGTCAGGCTGTTTAAAGCCAGTTTCGTGTAGTGGTTAAGTGCACTGACTCTTATCTGGGAGAACCAGGTTTGATTCCCTACTCCTCCACTTGCAGTTGCTGGAATGGCCTTGGGTCAGCCATAGGTCTCACTGAGCTTCTCCTTGAAAGGGCAGCTTCTGTGAGAACTTTCTCAGTGCCACTTACTTCACAGGGTGTCTGTTGTGGGGGAGGAAGGTAAAGGAGATTGAATTTCAGAGTGGAGGGTGGGGTATAAATCCAGTTTCTTCTTCTCCTCCTTCTCTTTCTTCTTATCTGCTGCTGTTGAACTGGTCTCTCCCTGCTGTGAATGAACATTCTTTTTGTGTCAGTTGAAGAGAAGGAACTGCTACTGCTTTGTCCCATAAACATGTCCTCACAGTTTACTGTTTGTTTCACTGTTTGCGTCGTGGCAGCATTGTTGGGGCGGGGGGAGACAGACTGTCCCAGCCTTCCTACAACGGGCCCTTAGGAGAGGCAGTAGTGATCAGTAAGCCCCCAGGAGAATCTGTCAGCAGAGAACTGTTTCCCTCAGTGGTCAGTGGACATCTGGTGGAGTTCTCATCTGATGGAGCCAGCAGTGGCCAGGGGAGAGCAGAATCAGCCAGTGACATGTCAGAGACAGAGTGTGAACCAATCCTGCGAATCCCACATCCAACCAATGAAAATCCTCAGATTTGTCACCATGGTAGGGCTTTTATTTATTACTGATAACAAGGCCTATCCTATGATTGTCAAGCTTATTCAGGAGTCCTTGGTGAGGTATCTTGTTGAAAGCCTTTTGAAAGCTCTTAGTTTTGGAAAGAAATTACATTTTAGTAGATCAGCAATTTCATATTTGAGGTCTTTAAGAATCTGGTGGTCCTAGAACTTTTTTCTTCACCTCACTTTGACTCTGTTCTATAGACACTCATTCCATCCCCCCACCCCACCCCCCCGAGTTCCATTTGCAACTTCTGTTTTGTCTTTCTTATGGAGTTTCCATAGTTGGTGCTACTTATTTCAAGCATTGCTACTTGTGCCACTTGGGACTGATGTTTCATGTTGAAGTTTATTGATAGCCCCTCATTATAGAAAATAATTCATTTAATCAATTAAAATATTTGTACCCCACCATTCTTTCTGCGTCAAAAACCTTGTAGACGTCTCTAAAACTATCTGGTTAAATCAAGTTTGACCAAAGTACAATCAGAATATCGAACAACACATTAAGAACAGTCACTATTTTTAAACGATTTTTAAATTCTTCATTCCAGAATTTTTGTTTTGATATAAATTTATGATTTTGTTCTATTCCGAGGTCTGTTTTTTATATTTGCACCTCTCCAATGGGCGTTAGTAAGGAAGGGCCAGGAGACTGGGTGTCAGAATGCCATTGTGTGCAGTTTAATCTGCATAGAATGTGCACAGGAAAGGTGTCAGTATGTAAGAGGATATGCCATTTTGTAAGGCAAATGGGGAATGTATCTTTATATTCTGTCAGATTTGGGCACAACAGTCCTGAGCCACACCTACACTGTGGTGGCCAGCCATTGCAAAGCTGCAGCACCACCAGTCATCTCCCTAAGGGGATAGATACATGGCATCTGAATGGGGGAAAAGGTGTTCCTGGCTGCTACCACAGTAGCAGTCATAGTGATTCCACTTCAGCATCCTTGTCTGGTGTTGTTGCAAGGCCCTCTGAAACTGACGATCTCCACTCAGCTTCACATGTTGCTACTCACCAAGCCTTGAAGTGGTGGCCCTGACAGCATCATTAGTGCAGTAGTTCCTCTGCCAGGGCCAGTCCATTAGCCTGTGCCCACGGCATTTGTGCTTGTACTTGCTGCTAACCCGGTCTTTCTGTGCCTGGAACACCCTGACTGATTTGTGATGGTTCATGGGGTGGCCCTGCAGATTTTGGGTATGGGGTCTGTGCTTTTTATTAGGGAATTTTTTGGAGTATAGAGACTTCTATGACTCCCATTCCCAACAGGTTCAGTAAGGGTGTGGGGAATGACTGGCAAGAACCCCATAAATTGAGAGAAAGAGAGAGAAGCCTGTTCCAAAATTAAAACCAGTTATTAAAATTAAAACCATGTTGAAGTTATTGTTAATCATATAACATTCTAGTATGCAGCATACAGAATTTATTACATTAAACAAATACCCAATTAAAGTACACTAGCATTTCTTAAAGAATGCATCCTGATTGTTTTTCCCATAGACCTATAAGGTGTTTGTCCAGAACATCAAGGGGCAAGAATAAAATCACTCATTAAATACCTTTTTCCATCCATAGGAGGTAATGTAATTATCAGCCAGGTCTGTAATGAACACACTTTTGGCTGGGGGGATGATGGCCTCTGGCATAGCCTTCCTCTCCCACACATCTGTGTGCGCTGCTGTGGCAGCATCATTGTTAGGATGAGCACTTCGCTGAAGCTTGCAGACTGGCTTGCACTAAACCCCCTACACAATCTGACCTCCCATGGTCTACAACCATCATTGACACCTGGAATGAACACAATGGGTGAGCTTTATTAGAGGCAACCTGGGACTGCAGCGTGGTAAGGCTGGAATCGTGGCATTGACATGTGGACCGCCACTTGGTCCTAGTGCTAGAAGCACCTCCCCAGTGGGCATTAGTAGGGAAGGGCCAGAAGGCTGGGTGTCTCTGTGTGCTCCTTAGGCCCAGCTTCTGGTGAAGGGAGGGCACATGGCAGGGTTTGGCTCCACTGGTGGGGTAATGGCTCTCCCTGTTGGATAAGCACCTGCTTGTGGGGAGATCCATGGTTGAGCAAACACCAGCATTCTTTGCTGGCAGTTTGTGAGGCATTTGGCAGTTGTGGACGCACCGTAGGACACTTCAATGTTGCCAGGGGGACCCAACAGACAGCAGAATCTAGATCATCAACACCTGATCTAGCATCCTGTCAAAACTTCCATGTATCTGGGGACACACTTTGTCAGCAGCAATAGGGCATACTTCAAGGGAAGGGTTTGGCCATCAGGTGGGAGCTGCAGTACTTGTGGGGCCTGAAATCAGGGAGAGGTCAGCCACGGAGTGTGGACTTTGCTCCCCCAGTGGTCTCTTCCCCCAGAGTTCTTGCCCAGTGGTGCCAGATGCCCTGTCTGTTTTGTGACTACCACCAAGGTGTGTATGCTCTTTTCCTAAGTCCCCATGGCAAGGAGCTGTCAAACAGCATCCTGTGTCATGTACCGTACCTCTGATTTTGTGAGGCGACCTCCAGGAACCATTCGTAGGGCAGGGTGGGCCATCATTGGATACCAGTGAAGGGTGGGGACAGCATGGGTGTGTGAGCTGATAGAGTGTACACTTGGCTGTATCCCAAGCTGCTTGGGTTCCCAAGGACATGGCCACAGCTAAGTAGGGTGCAGTGAACAGGGATTTATCATGGGTGTCAATGGGCTGCATCACCATTTTTGCCAGTGCAGTTTTACAAATGTTCTGGGGGACTTCCCATGCTGGAAGTGCATAGGGAGCCTACTGGCTAGCATCATGGCATATACACATTTGCACCAGCATGGGGGGTCATGCTATTGCTCTGCCAACATGTGACTGCAATGCAGCTGTATGGGTGCAAACATGCCACGTGGCACCACTCATGCCTTCAGCTGGCGTAAACGCCCCTTATATCAGGTATCTCCAAATTATACCAGAGTTAGGGTCAGTTGGCTTCCTATTCCAATTTGTTCCCTCCCCCCAGATTGCTCTGATAGTATGCAGGTTTCATGTGTCACTTGAAGCATTATTGAATATGATCAACACTTACAGAGGCCTTTGTAGGCATTTTGTGAGTTTTTATTTTCTCCTGATCCCTATTGGCAGTGTGAGTTAATTCTAGGTGTAAAATGTCTTCATGAAATATTTATGCAACATAATGTGCATGACAGATAACTGTATTTGTTGTTTAATTGTTTTCTGCTTTCCAGGTCTGGAACTCCTATTTCAGCTTATCAGTTTTGTTTATAAACCAGCCCAGTCTCCAGATGGAAACAGTTACTCCAGCCAAGCGTAAAAAAATTCTAGATAAGTAAGAACATACTCATTGAGTTTCCAACCTCAGATTTTTTTACTATGTATTTATCTATTCCATTCATTATTTCTTATATGTTATAACAACTGGAAAAATAATCAAGGAAAATCTTAGAAGCCATAAAATGCAGTCCAGCGTTCAAATATTAATATTGTCTCTTAAAGAAAACTTGTGAATGCCCACTTTAATATAAACTATTGCCTTGCTACATTTTATATATATAATGGAATAATATCTTTCCACTCTGTTCCAGATATGGGGATATGCGTGTAATGATGGCATACGAACTGTTCAGCATGTGGCAGAATCTTGGTATGAGTTTTCCATATTTCTCAAATTTTTAAAAATTTGTGAAACAGGATGCAGTTGGTACAGTCTGATATGCTGAAACATCTCTTTGCCTTAGTTAAAGATCAACCAGCATTACATCTTCCTGTCCCAAAAAAACCATTGGATTTTGCTATGCATTATAATTTCTTTAAGTATAATCTCCTATTTTATTTATATAACACATGATCCTATGTTGGGGGTGTCTGTTAAATCTTTAATCTTTCTACGGTCTCAGAGTGTACTAAATCAGACAGACAATTAGCCACCAGCTTTTAATGTGCTGCTTGTTTTAATAGCTTGGAGCCCTGTGGCACAGAGTGATAAAGCTGCAGTACTGCAGTCCAAGCTCTCTGTTCACAACCTGAGTTCAATCCTGATGGAAGCTGGGTTCAGGTAGCCAGCTCAAGGTTGACTCAGCCTTCCATCCTTCCGAGGTCGGTAAAATGAGTACCCAGCTTGCTGGGGGGAAAGTGTAGATGACTGGGGAAGGCAATAGCAAACCACCCCATAAAAAGTCTGCTGTGAAAATGTCATGATGCAACTATTGGAGTAGTCCAATAATTCTTTATCCATACAAATAGTAAGATACTAATTATGTCTACTCCGCACTCAGGAGTATTTCACATTATATGTAATAGGACTGGATTGTTTCCTCCCAGCCACCAACAGTATTGAAACTGATACTTTAGTGAAGAAATAACATCTGACCATTACCCATCCCCCAGAAGCTCACACACTCGTTATCTGCCATTGCTTCCCTTCCTCTCAGAACCAAGACAAGTTTAGGAAATTAATAATTTCCAATTACTTTCACCATTCTTCAGATGTACTCAAGAGAGGTATGCAAACACAAAGTAATTACCTACCACTTCCTCTTTACCTTCATTGCCACAGCAGTAAAGCTCCAAAATTATTGCTTATTTACAGTCTTATCCTTTGTTTTTTAAATTGTTATTAGTGCTATTTCACTGAAGTGCCTTTATCAAAGCAATATTACAAGGTCAGTTATTCCCTACTTAAGACATTTGGTGTTCTTTTCTCTTCCTATATGTGTGTGCATGCATTCACACACAAATAGATATACATATTCATGCATATTTGTTTGGATATGGTCACTCACATGTAGTTTTCAAGTCAGTTATCTTTTTATTTCATAGCAGACAGAATCTTTGATAATAAATTTATTATACTGCTACACATAATTTTATCACAAATTTGAAAAACAGTTGGAGTTGTCCCAAAGATTCATAAATGCAGAGATTAGTCTGGCAGAGATTAGGGAATAACTAATTCAGCAGAATGGAGAATGGGACCATAACTCTGGGAAGCCTCAGTAGCACTTTGATTCTGCACAACCTGGCATTGCAATTGTGGAGTATATCAAAAAGAATAACCACAAAAGAGATCTGAAAAACATGAAACCACAACACAGAAAATATGGGAATGCAATAGGTTGATTTCAGCGCCATCAAAATTGTCTACAACAAATTAGTGAATAAATCATGGCAATTACAGATTAAGTGGCTAGTCTGGAAAGGATGCAACATTAACAACCCTTTAAAACGCAGATATGCTGTTCTTTAAAAACAAAGCAAGAAATGCCATCCTATGCTGCTTGAGTTCTGAAGATTGAATATTTGGAGTTGTCATGTGACTGTCAGTTAAAAAACATGACAACAGGAAATGTAAATGGAATATCTTGAATAAACATGTATTTTTCTGTAACCCAGGTGAACATAAAATTAATTTTATTCCCGGAATGATTGGTCCCTTTCTTGGTGTGACACTGGTCCCACAGCCAGAGGTTCGAAACATCATGATCCCCATTTTTCATGACATGATGGACTGGGAGCAGAGAAAAAATGGCAACTTCAAACAGGTAAGGGTTTATTAGCATTATCACTATTCTCTCTCTCTCTCTCTCTCCCCATCTCTAATTTACAAACAAAACACTTTCACATCTGCAAAAGGTGTCCAATAGACAGCTGTGTTAGTCATAGTTGCAAAACTAAATTCAAGTGTAGTAGCATCTCAAACATCCTGGAAAGGAACCCTGAAACATTTTGTCAATCTTTAAGATGTTATGTGACTTGAATTTTATTTTACATCTTGAAAAATATTCTAGAAGAATCTAACGTGTACCTAATATAGTCCTCATAGTGTAAGGCCCATCACATCTACAGCAGGTAAGGCAGTTGGTCCCCTATTTCTCCACCCAGGATCTTGCCATAGTGGCCCATGCAATGGTAACTTCCTGGCTTGACTACTGTAACTTGCTCTGAACAGGCTTGCTCTTGCAGCTGATCTGGAAACTACAAACAAAGAACAAAATCTGTGAAAAAATTACTAATGACTCTCATACACTTATTAGAATTAATTATACAAAATTTTTAGTATAAAGTTCATAAACAATTCATCAAAATTCTTAGGAAAAGAGTTCCATAAAGTAGCCACAGAGCTATAAATTGATTGGAACAGAACAAAGTGCTAGGAAAAATACAAAGTCCATATTTCACATATTCCAGACGGAGTAGACGTTCCAAACGACCCTCAACATGGATAGCAGCATATTCTACATGTTTCAATGTGATGTCATCTTCGTCCAGGAGGAAAAAGTTTGAACAGTCGTCAGGCTCTCAAGTTTTTTGCAGAGTGACTAGCACGATGTCTTATGATGGAGAAAAGTCTCTCAAAACTACAGCTGGTGCAAAATGCTGCAGCACACCTGCTGCCTGTGTGGGAGATGGAGACTGTTTTTCTAGCCTGTTGCATCCAGTGAGCCAGTGATACTTCATGATCTGTCTGATATCCTCTGTGTCCGAGCTGCCCAGAAAATTGAATCCTTGGTGGCTGATATTGCTAAATTTAGCAATGAGGAAGAGACGTGGAGCACAGAAAAACACTGATGGAAGAAGTGAAAGGTGGAGGTGGGAAAAGAGAAAAGGAATAAAAAGGGCTGTGGTGAAACCTATGGGATGGGGAAAGAGGATAATGAACATGGGAGTGCTGAAAGAAACAGAAAAATGTGAGTAACACTCTAGATAGATCTGTGAGTAGTAGAAAAAAGAGAGCAGCCAATGGGGATGCAGGCCTGTGGTGATACATAGAGAACAGAGCATACGCAACATTGGGATTCAGAAAGAGAAGGTGGGCAAGTTACTTATAATCATGGAGAGAAAAAGGCAGTGTGGTGGGACAAACGACTACACTTTCTGAAGAACATTATGAGGAATGTGATGAAATAGGAGAGTAGCATAGACCAACCCTGTGGATTGCAAAGCCTGTGAAAGTGGGTCTCAGACTTGGAATTTTATTAATTTGTGCATGTTCTATTTTTTTTAAGTGGGTCACTGTACCAAGTAAATTTTGAGTTGTGTGTCAGCATACCAAAAAAGATGAGAAACACTATCTAGAACCTTTCCAGACATCAACCCTCTCTCAGGCTTGATGTTGTAACACTTGTCCCCATGTGTGGGTTATGCAGAAAAATTAGACGCACTAGGACAGTATACCATGTTTGTTTGTTTTTAAATTATAGATGTGCAAGTCAGTGCTGAAGAGTTTAGGAGTTTGGTGGGGGTCAATGGAAAAAACCCCTGCAATGAAGTTATTGGCAAGCAGTTCAAAATGCTGCCAGAAAATGAGGAAAGGACTATTGGGATATTTGGTTAATAGAGTTTGCCTAATCATAGAAGCGTGATACTGAGTGCAATAAATAAATCTCCCAATAAGTATATTGCAAAAGGGCAAAGTTACATTTATTCAAGTAGATCACATTCACATTCAGGATGCAGTTAAAAGAAGAGAGAGAAGCCTAATCTAAAGAGTACTGCTATCCCTATCACAAATAGCCAGCTAATCTGGCACCATGTGTAGGGGAATATGGGGGCACTGTATCTACTGGAGACACTTGCAGAAGTTTTTGTCTCCATGGAAGGCCAAGTGAAGGGATTGAAAAGATAAAGCAAGAGAGAGGAGGGTTCAGAAGGCAGCTCCCAGGTTAAGACAAAGAGAGTACTCTTTTCATGGCGATAACACCTACACACCCTTAGAGTTATGTGGTGCCCCCCAATGTCCAGGCATGCTGAGCTGCACACTTCAACAAGGACTACTACTACTACAAGAAGAAGAAGATTATTATTATTATTATATTGGATTTATATCCCACCCACGCTCCAAATTTCAGAATTTCAGAATGGCTCACAATCTCCTTAATCTTCCTCTCCCACAACAGACACCCTGAAGGTGGGTTGGGCTGAGAGAGCTCTCACAGAAGCTGCCCTTTCAAGGACAACTCCTGCAAGAGCTATGGCTGACCCTAGGCCATTCCTGCAGCTATAAGTGGAGGAGTGGGGAATCAAACCCAGTTCTCCCAGTTAAGGGTCCATACACTTAACCACTACACCAAACTAGTATGAATTTGCAGTTATGGGGCACCATCCAAGAGGTTCCTGTGAGAATAACAAAGTCAGTTTCCCCATTAAAAAACCCAAAACCTTGTTTGTTGAGTATAAAAATAACTGTTTCCTGAAATAATATTTCATTTGTTTCTGAAGAAACATTACTCTACCATAAAGAACAGGAGTTTGTCTTGAGGAAATAATGTCTAGGCAGTTACATAATGTCTGTCCAAACCAACCCGAAGAAGATGAGTACCTGGAAGGGCCAAGAGTCTTCATACAAGGCTCTAATTTGCATAATGCTAATGAGGATTTGGTGGGAGATAACCACTCCCCTTAAGGGAGCAAGTGCACAATTTGGAGAAACTCTGGGTGCCTCTTTATCACTTGATAAACAGGTGGCTAAGGTAACAAAGAGTCTCTTTTACTGTCTTAGGCTGGTGCAGCAGCTTCAGCCATTCATGGTAAAATTATTATTGCTGTTAACTCTAATCTTTGGATTGATTGTTAGCCACCCCAGCAGCCTTTTGTGCTAGCATATAAAATACTGACCTTTATCATACTTCACTTCTTCCTCTAACCAAAGAGACACTTAATTTAGAAGAAGACTTCAAACTTTGCTGAGTAGAGCGGTAGAATATGGGTTTTTTTCAGGTATTTTGTGGTAGGTTGATTATTGTTATGAAGGTTGTTACGGTATGAATTGCTTGCAGTGTGTTTATTCTCTGTATCTAGAAAATTGTCACTTTAGTACAGAATAATGTGATAGGTATATTTTTACCATCATATTGATTTTCCGGAAAATCTTTGTGGTGACTACTCCCAAAAAGTCAGGGAGAGGGAGAAATGTAAGATTTCAAAAGCAAAAATAGCCCTTTCTGCTTTTTGCTGCCTTATTTGTACCAATGAGGTACAATTTTCCAGAAATGCCTTTGTTTCATGAAAACTAAATTGGGTCAATTTAGCCTTAAGAATGTTTTCTCTAAGGACAGAAAGCATCCGTCCTTTCATAAAAACAGACATTCTGCAGAAAATATGAACCATAAAATATAATTTCACTAGTGTTTGGGATTTACAAAGATGAAATCTGGTTTTATGTATTATTTCTTTCTGATTAAGGTGGAGGCAGAGTTGATTGACAAACTGGACAGCTTGGTGTCAGAAGGAAAAGGAGATGAGAACTATCGGGAGCTCTTCAGTCTGCTGTAAGCCTTATTCTTAATATTACAGGAAACCTCTTAATAAACACATGCAAGGATGTTAGCATGATGATTAAAGTCTTTCTCCAAAAAACACTAAAAGGTACTCGTGTCATAGCATGAAGCTCAGTTCAGAAATAAAAGTCTGGAAATTATGTCTAGCTTTTTAGTATGCGAAATAGTATGATATGTCTATGTATGAGAAACTAGTATTAATACTGCTTATAAATCATGTATACTAACACTTGAAAAGTATGCATTATTTTAAACCCTTTTGCATATAAGTGCTATTACATAAAACACAGAATAATTAGTCCACAGAACAATTCAGTCTCTGATAGCTTCATTCTTATTTTTAAAAAAATGTATGTAAAGGTACTTTTTTCATAGTAGATGGCTAGATTCATCAGCTCTTGGGAGGGCAAGTCCTTTTGGTCTCAAATGCTTTTCCACAGTGAGTACTTTAGGAATGTACAGTTGACTTTACCAGCTCTGTAAAATGCCTGATATATCAAGGATTGGATTGACAGTAGCCAATAGTGGAAAGCTGCCCCTCCCCCAATTATTACTCTTTATTCTGATATTTTCACTTCTGATAGTATTGGGATTAGGAACAGCTGAGGAGGCAGCAGGAATGGCTAGGGAGGAGGGAATGCACTCCAGATGATGTGCAGCGCTTCTGACCTATAAAATTTCCTTATCGAAAATAAATTAGTAAAGGGACATCAAAAACTAAATAATGCAAAAAAACTCCACTACACTCTCTTCTGGAGAAGGTTCTCTTACAAATGTGGTGCTGTCTTTGGGTAGCATAAGAGATCTTAAAAGTGAGTTTAATGCATTTGTGGGAGAAAAATTAAAGTTTGAAAAATCTGTAGCAGTATTAGATGGTAAGACTGAATCTATGGAAAACAGGATTAATGAAAAAAAGACTGAATTAATTTTACAGAGTTTAGAACTGTAAAATCAGTAAATTGTGGTTGAGGAGCTGAAGAACAAACTTGAGGTTAGAAACAAAATATATCATCAATGAGATCATGCCATAGAAACAATGACAAAATTACTGAACTTGAAAACAAGTTAGAAGAACTGGATAACAACAGTAGATTATCTCTTAGCCTGAGGGAGGTTAAGGAGAAGGTGGATGAAGTGAACTAGTTTACTAATTTAGAGGACCTGTTTTTTGGAATCTTAGGCTCAGACTTAATAGATGCTGTTAAGATTTCTCATGCATTTAGGATTAACTCCCAAGCAGCAAGAGCTGGGAATACTTTGGTAACTTTTGATTCAGCACCTATGAAAGAAAGTTTATATAGGAAATTAAGTAAAGCTCCTTTAACAATCAATTATAGCATATTTTCAGTTTGAACAAAGCAGTAGACAAGTGCACCTTTAAGACCAACTAAGCTTTATTTAGAATGTAAGCTTCCGTATGCTCTTAAGCAGACTTCATCTGACAAAATGGGAATGGCAAGCAGCAATTCTTAATATAAGTGGGCAGTGTGGAATCATGGAATTATGGGAATGTTTTTAGAAGATTAAAAGAATCACAAATAGGGATCTGTGTTTGTTAGTGTAGGATAGGGATGGGGAACCTCCATCCCAAGGGCCGTATACAGCCCTCGAGGTCACTTGGTGTGGCCCTCGGGGATTGCTGGGCCGAACCGAGCCATGTGGCAGCCTCTCTGGCCAGCGAGGATTGTGGGACCCAACCGCACTGTGCAGCAGCCTCCCCAGGGCCAGGCAGGAATCACAGGGCCCAGATGTACTGTGCGGCAGCCTCCCTGGGGCCTGGCTGGACAGAATTGCTGCAGGGCGTGGAAAAGTCACTGTCACAGTTCAGTTTGCACTTGGTTATCCCAGATGGTGTGACCTAATATGCTAATGAGTATGTGACCTAATATGCTAATATTAGGGGATGTGGTCTAATGTGCTACTGAGTTCCTGCTGGGCTTTTTCTACAAAAAAGCCCTGGACCTAGGCATTTGCCTAGGACGGCGGGCTGTGTGTGCACCAGATTAGGCTCTCCCCACATGACTTCAAATAGAAAAACAATTATTGCATTAATTTTGCTGGCCTGAATCGTTCTCCCTCAGCGGAGCACTGTTTTTTAAGTTGATAATTTTGTATGGTCCGCGAATGATGTTATAAATATCCAGAAAAAAGGTTCCCCACCCCTGGTGTAGGACAAAACAGGGCTGAAAAAACACTGGAGAGTGATAAAAAGCAGACTGCTGTCGTAGGTGCAGGTGCCATAAATCTAGGTAACATTCTGGCTTTGTTAATTTAAATAGAGGGCATGGTATCTCAGGATATTATAACATCCATATTGTTTGCCATAGGATGGGTTGGTATAAGCAATAAGACAAACTTTTCAACTTAACTCTGGTAAAGGAGTACCTCCTGTTACAGTATGGGAGGCAGTTAAGGCAGTTATAAGAAATCATGTTATCAGTATTTCAACACATTTGAAAAACAGAGAGACTTAGAGAAGGCAAATCTGATAGCAAAGATTAAAATTTTAGATTGGGGGAAGGCCTAGATTTTTCTGGAATATGCAAAGAACTGAAAGAAACAAGAACTGAGCTAGAAGAGTTAGGTATTTGTAGGATGCATAAAAATGTGTTATATACAAAGCCAGAAACTGTCATGCCTGCACCAGACCCAGCCCTTGCTAACCCAGAGCAGGAGCCACCTGAAACTGATCAGGCCACACCAGGCCCTAGCTCATCCCCTCCTGAGACTGATCAGGCCACACCGGGCCCTAGTGCATCACCTCCTGAATCCCCGCCACCTGTGAGCCGGCTCCGTGAAAGGAGACGGCAGGAGTTCAAAGACAGACGGAAAGAAGCACGCATGCGTGGGAGGAGAGATCTAAGCCCGGAGTACTAACGAGTTAACAAGCCAGCACAGTATATCTGTAGTCCTCGCCTTAGGGCAAACTGTGCTGGCAACGAACGATCCTCCTCGGACGTGACCACGCCCTGCACCCTCTTGCCTGCTGAGAGAACCCGTTTGCTCCTGACCCGGCCTGAATCTTGGACTTGGAACTGGACTCTGCTTTTGCTCTGTGGACTGGCTTTCGGTACTTTGAATATATTCGGCTTGCTTCCTCTGGCTTCTGACCCACTGCATTCCTGTGACGACGCGCCCTGCTTCTCCCTTCGGCTGGACTGATTTACGGTAGAGACTAATTAGGACTGCTAGATAACGCTTGAGCTACTCCTTGAAAGCACCGTAGCCGGCTGCCAGCGTCCTGGCCGATTGCCAGGGCAACAGCAGCCGCCCGTCTCTACCTGCAGGTCCGGGCCCTGACAGAAACCAATTTTTAAAAGTATGGTGGGAGTAAGGTTTTATTATGACAGTTATAATTTAAGAAGCATTTTAAGGTAGATGCTGAGCTGATATAATTTAGTACACCTTCCAGTGATGTCAAGGATGTGTGGCATATGTAAATTAAATATGCAAATGAGTTGTGATAATTAACTCCGGCACCTCTTTTTCTATGAAATGACCCCAGCAAAGCAACATTATTTTGAATATGGCAATAAAGCTAGTAAATTCTTAGCTTATAGAGTGAATAAAAAGAAAGCTGTAAGCTCTGTAGTGGCAGTACAAACTAAAGACGGTTATAAAATTATGCAGGCAGATCATAATAGTTCAAGAATTTGCAGACTTTTATGACAAGACTGTAAATTTGTTTGTTTTAAGCTACTTGTAATTTAACTTTTGGTTTCTTATTTTCCCAAGCAAAACCATTTATAATTTTTTGCCGTTCATTAAGTGTTTTGTGTCGTATTGTAACTGATAAATTATATAGCATATAGATAATCTTTGATATTGCTGACATCTTTACTGCATTTATTTGACCTAACAATTTATAGGTTTTATAGGTTTTTCACAAATTAAGTTTATTTCTTATTTCAGCAAAAATCACTTTGTAATTATATTTATAAAGTTTGGTGTTATCTTTATTTTTTTACTGTCAAATAACAACAAACGTAGGGTGATACTGTGGAGTTTTAAAGACAAGAGATGTTTGGAGGTGGTTTGTCATCTCCTGCCTCTGTGTTGTGACCTTGGTATTTTACTGGGAGGCTTGGAGGCAGAATGTATTAGAGTGGTAGTATCTTTAGACAGAGAAACAGGGGCCAGAGTGGAACTCATGGATGGGCCTGTTGTCGAGGTGTCAGAGTTCTGGAGTTATATATGACCTGAGAAGTTTTTGTATATTGGGAAGCATATATAAGCAGAGTCTTCTTGCAGAATGACAGCAAGGATCCTACAATCCCAGAGGTTCCTTATGTAGCTAACAGGCAACAAAATTTTTCCAAGAATGTTGAGGGCGCAACAACCTCAAATCCAGAGAAGTAGGTGCACACCATCCTGAAGCATTCTGCTTCCCTCAGGCTCCCAGTATCTATCCCTTGTCTGTTAAACAAGGCAAGGGAGAAATAGCAGAACAATTTCTAGAAACCTTCACTTCATGTGCTGCCCCCTCCTCTTGAAAAAATGGGAAAAGCCGGTTATTTCTTCTCCTGAGACTGATTGTCAAGCACACTCAGCTCCTACCATTGCTACTTTTTCCAAGACAGAAAAGAGTAAACATAATTAATCTTCTCTTCTCTCTCAGGCCAGAATAGGGTGTCACCCTCTACTGCAGCAGTCTGGTTCTCTACACTGCTTAGCTTAGATATGGTATCCACAAGCGGAGGTTTTCCAGCCATCATTTTTTAAGAAGTCCCTTTTCAGGCTCCAAGTTATTTGTGAAATCCAATTCCATACTCACTGAAATGAAAGACAAGAAAAAAGTTCTTCCTGTCTGAAATAAGGATGATCAGGACATCTAAAAGCAAGCCCATAGTTAGAAATGTTAAAGTAAGGGGGGATGAGTATTATGATGTGTAGCCAAAAGGCATTCTGCAGGTGAACAAAAGCACACATTTTTTCACACAAGCAAGTTGCAGCAATGGCTTGCAATGAATGATTAAAAACTGATAATAGGCTGAGTGAAACTGAGGAACAGACAATAGACTGCTGTCTCCCATTATAAACCTCCTAGTCCTTCAGAATGTGAAAGAAGCCTTGACAAGCACGATACTTGTCCACCTAGAAAACCCACCATCTTCTGAAACCTACCCAGATACGTCAGACCAGAACTACCACAAAACAATACTACTGGTCTATGGCCATAATAAAATGTACTGCCACAAAATGGTGCTTCTCAATTTCAGCCCAGAAAGGTGGCCCAGAAGAATATCATGATTGATGGTATCAAAAGCTGCTGAGACATCCAGGAGAATCAACAGACATGCATTCCCTTAATTCATCTTCCAGAACAGGGTACTGCCGAAGCAATTAAGGCTGATTCAGTCCTATAACCAGACCTAAAAACGGTGGAAAGGATCGGAAGCATTTGCCTTATCCAGGAAAGCTTGAAGTTGTTCATCTGCCACCCATTCAATCACCTTGCTCTAGAACAGAACATTTGAGACTTTTGAGTTATTGAGATCTTCTGGGTCCTGAGTAGGCTTCTTTAGAAGTGGACACACCAGAGTCATTAACTCCCTCTTGGACCCCGTCAGCCAGCTGCTTTGACCAGAAGATTTAATTAACCAGGAAGAGCAAGGGTAATACAAGCAAGGTGGTAGACCTCAAACTTCCAAGGATCCTGTCATTAATCTACAAGGACACTGGATAACAAATTATTTGTTGTGTGTTACAGTTAGGGAATTGAACTAATCAATATGTCTTTTGATCTGCTGGGTTAACAAACTATTAAAATATTTAGAGTCTCTGAACAAGAGAGGATCAATGCCCATAGTTGCCTGTATAAGATGCCATGCTTGTGTATAATCCTTCTAGCGTGATATGATAGTTGATGATGTTCCATGGACCAATAAAGATGGTGAGAGGTAGATGATTAAACAACACTCATCATAGAAAAAAGGAAAATGCAAATTTATTTTTCATAATGGCCAAAATAAGGAAATGTGGGGATGAATTTGCATGTCTGATTATATCATATTAAAGAAAAATACATTTTCATCTATTTATGGTTCCATAAAAAGAGTGGGGGTATAGTGTTCCCTTAGTATGAAGTAGTGATAATGTATAACCTTAGATCAGTAATCTCCTTATCTTTACTTCATGCAACATGGATCAGAACTCAGCTCTTTGGGCCCTATCCCAGGTAAGATGATGATTGAGTTTTGTGTGGAAGTATTATAAATACTAAAATTGCTTCCAGGGATTTCCAGGCTTTATATTTCCAAGGAAGATTTATACACTATTTAATTTCACACAGCCTGCTGGAAAAGATTGAGCAGGAGACTTGGCGGGAGACTGGCATCTCTTTTGTTACATCAGTTACTCGTCTGATGGAGCGTCTCCTTGACTACAGGTAAGAAGTCTGTTGAACATTCATGGGTATCTGTTGCATAGTGCTTGTGATATCAGTGCTAACAAGAGATACGACTTTTCTCCATTATGCTTATGTAGTCATTTATCTCTTAATAAGGCAAGGGGAAAATAGCAGAATAATTTGCCATTTTAACTTAGGTTCCAGGGATTAGATCCAGTTGAGTGTTTCTGTTAGTGGAAGGATAGAAGATGGTAAGTCTTCTAATTTCCCTCCTCCCTCTGTAGCCCAAAATTCTGCTTCTGGGGTACCCCAGGAACAGCATTTCAGAGAACATTTGGGGTTTCAGCAAAAGAGGGAGATGAGAAAATCACACTCCATAGAGGGAGTGGATCCAAACACATACCAGTAACTATATTATATGTTAGGCATATTTAAAGGTTTAATGTCATTTTTTCTCTACTCTGTAGCTTAAGTACTTTATTTAGAACTCATGCAAATCTAACACCTCTCTCACATCAAAAAGAACATTTTGATCTTTATGTGCATATTCCCACTCCCCCCACATACACACTAATTTTTATTTCTGAAACAAATTTTGAAACATGCAAATTCCAACAATTGCCACCTCCTTTTTCTATAGGGACTGTATGAAAGGAGATGAAACAGAGAACAAGAAAATAGGCTGCACTGTTAACCTTATGGTAAGAACACTATGTACTTTTGTATTTGGTTTGTGTATGTGTATTGACCATTCTTCAAGTTCCTTTATGCAACTTTTAGTGCCTGCTTGCAAAAACCATTCCTTTAAATGGTGGAGAGGTGAACTTACCGCTTGGACTTCACTTTCGCGCAGCTTGTAAAAGCTATTTAAAGGGAACACTTGGAAGCAGGGGAAGGGAGTGATAGAGGTTGTTAAAATGACTTGCCTCTATTTCAACAATCCCTCTCACTTCGCCTGCTTCCTCCCCACAATGGTATGGTATTGTTAGAGTTGAGAGATAGGGGGCTGGAGCTAACACACATATCCTTTGAGGGGGAGCTAGATAATCCGGGACCTTGGCAATATCATTCTGTCTCTCAATGTCTTTTAGTCTCTGTTTGACTATGGCCCTGGCTTGATCCAGGGCCATTATCTGGAGAGATTCAGGTAAAAAGCCAAGCGTAGACAATTTCTGATGGATGGCTCTAACCCAAGAGGAACAATAACTATCCTTTAAAATTAACGATGTGATATTCATGGGGCAATGGCTGAGATTAAGCCAAGTGGTGACTGAAAGTAGGCTCACCCTAGCCTCTATCCTTAGCAAGCCAGTTTCCAAGCGTAGTACTGCATTGGAAACGCAGGTTGGAAAGTGGAAAATGGCTCTCAAGAATTTGGACTGAATTTTCGCAAGGGGATCAAAACTTGATAAGGATGGACCCAACATAGTTCCATAAGTGAGTTGGGGTATTGTTTTGGTCAAGTAGAGTTTTAATGCAACTGGTATAAAATGCCCCCCTTTCGTGAGAAAAAACCTAACGGTGGCCTGGGTCGATTTGCGACCAGAATTGGCAGCATATTCGTGGTGAGCCTTCTTTGACCCTGAGAACTGAATCATGACCCCCAAATATTTGTAAATTGTTACCTGTTGTAGACTGTGGCCAGAAAAAGACAGTCTTTACTCGTTATCCACAGTGGGGGGGGGGAGACCAATGCATCATTCTCCTGTCCCCCCGCCTTTGATCTGAACAACAACCCTGTGAGGCAGGTTAGGCTGGAAGTCTGTGACTGGTCCAAAATCACCCAGGCAGCTTCAACAGCAAGAACCTGTGTCTGGCAAACCCCACGCTGGAGCCCTAACTCCTATGCCCTCCTCAAATTCTATTACAGAATCTCCAGGAATTTCCCACCAACCTGGAACTGGCAGCTGTAGTCAGGACTGGCCCCAGTGAGTTCTCCCCCAGGGGCCTTTAATGATCCCTTTCAGACCAACAGTCTGTCTCTGATAACGTTGTTGGTCTTAAGCAGATGACTTCAATCTCTTTCTGTGTCTCACTTTCCCTCCATATCTCTCTCACTCTCTGTATCTGTCCACCTTGAAAAGCAGCCATTTTCTCCAGGGGAAGTGATCTCTGCCATCTGGAGATTAGTTGTAATTCTGAGTGACCTCCAGCCCTCACCTGGAGATTCAACCAACAACAAAAAACTGTGGAAAAATAACGAAAAATTAGTGAAAAACACTTCAAAAGTGTAATAGATAATTAAACACTTCAGCTTCACACATTTTCACATATCACTGCATACAACAGCATATTGTCACAAATGCAAGATATAAAGTGCAAAGAATAAATATTCAAAAGTGCTTGCAGTTAGTCCATATCCAGTTTGAAGTCCTTGAAAACCATTAATTAAAGTGCCAGTGTCCAATGTGTTGCAACTGCAGATAATTCTTGTTCTTCAGCAAAGAATTTATGATGTTAAGACGTTGCTTTAAATTTCATTTCTATAAAGATGTTTATTATATAGTGGATGGTCATAAGCCTCTAATAGTAAAGCTTGTAATACTGTTTCAAATGTCTTCATCTGAGAGACGTATTCCACTTATCAACTTCCAGCATACAACATTTCTATGACACTAGCTCTGGAGAAAACCTGTTGTTGGTTGAGTCATTCTCTGTGGAACTCTAGGCTTTTCATTCACTCACCTGGAGATTGGCAACAATGGTTCTCCAGGAGGAACTTGTCAGTTTGGAGTCTATGGCATTGTACCTGTCTGAGGTTCCACTCTTCCTCAAACCTTTTCCAAGCTCCACCTTTCAAATGTCCAGGAATTTCCCTACATGTAGTTGGCAACCTTATCTCCTTCTCAGCCGCCATCCTGGGGTGAGGCTGAGGGGTGAAGGAAGAGGAAGTGACAGGAAAGAGGCAGGAAAGACAGTAAAGTTGGGACAGCCATGCCCTCTGAGGAAATGCTCCTGGCAGTGCCAGGCCTTGCTTCCTAGTCACATTATAGTGGAGGTGGTGGATTCCTAGCTATTTTGGTGGCCTTTGGAGGTTACATGTGTTGGGAGGCTGTCTGTATGGACCGTTGATGAGGTAGCAGAGGTCTTTGGCTGCCACCAGCCGTGATGCCTTTCATGAGGCTGCAGTACAGCAGCAGGCCTTTCTGAGGCCGGTCGACAGAGAAGACACTGAGAAGTATCAGAGAGATATCTGTCTCTGAGGTAAGACTGTTTTGGTGGTTTGTTCAACATTTCTGGGCCTGCAGTAGGCAGGGGTAGGGGAGTCAGCCAATGGGAGGCCAGAGACGGTGGTAGATTGTTCATGAGCCAATAGTTCATGCAGAAAAGTTCCAACCAGTGAGGGTGCTCAGTTTTGCCACCACCACAAGGGAATTATGTATAAAAGGTTCTGCATAAAGATTTGCACTGCTTATTACTCTAAACCATATGATATAAAGACAAAGTATTTGTAGTAGGTAACAAAAATGATTTATTCTATGTGGATATAATTGTGTGATAGCAAACAAGCATTTAGCAGCAGCATAAAACCTGCAAAAAGAAAAAAATCTAATAATCAGTACTTTATTTCTAAGTAGCAAAGGAGACATCAAATATATGATAGCAACATAAGACCTGCTAACATAATATATTTTTTATAATTGGCATTTTATTCAGTGTGATAGTTGTGACTGATGCAAACATGCAAGTTTTTCAATATCTGGTGCAATGATGTTAGTGACAGACAAAGACCATTCTCATGATATCAAGGCAGTTATGAGCTTTTGATCGTAAACCAATGATATAACAGCTCAAACTAGATTCAAACGTGACAAACATAATTTATGGATAAGTAGTTAAATGGCTCCTAAGTATCAACTGGTCTGGGAGAAAACAAAGCTTATACTTCACTGCTTGTTCCACTTCTAAACTTGTTGAACCAAGCACCTCTAGTTATTATGAGAACTTCACTGCCGATATCATTGAGAGGACAACCTTGTATTGCTTATATACTAACTGAGCAGTTGTTCCACAAGAATTATTGTGACCCAAAGAAGATGGGGATTGAAACATGCTGACTCAAATCTAGGATGCATATTATCAGCTTTCACTTACGATACAGTTTAGACATCATTTTTGCTGCAAGCAACAATTTCAGTGCATTCAGTGAATCGACGGACATTGTAATGTGGACTTTAGAAGTGTATGAATGAATTTGACTCTTTGATGTGATATGGACTTTGTTGGAAATTGACATGCAATATATTTCTGGAATGATTATTGAGATATAAAACAAGAGACTAAAAAGTAGTACTGGATATAGTGTTCAGTAGTTTTTGAATTGCTGGTTAATTGGCACACAGTGTTTTTGCTGTTTAGCTAAACATGTATACTGTGGTTTCCCTGTTATTACTTCCTGCAGGTCCTGTGACCTCAGAATAAATGTCCCAGGGACTGGAAATTGTGACGCAGGGAGGCGAACTCTGGAAAAATTAGGGATCCTTGTGAAGACCTTTTAAGAACCTTGTGCTCGATTCAGCCAGTTGTGTTAACATTTACTGTATTGAAATGTATGATTTTTTAGTTTTAAACCACTAAATAAAAAACAGAATTAAGTCCCCTTCATATTTTAAGTGCATTTGTATAAATAAATTTAGAACACTAAAAATATCCTAATCTAGGCAAATTGTTAAATATTCATTCTTTTCTTTTGCTACAGAATTTTTATAAATCTGAAATTAACAAAGAGGAGATGTATATCCGTTATATCCACAAGTTGTGTGACATGCATTTGCAAGCTGAAAACTACACAGGTATGTAAAAAAGGACACTGCAGGGAAAGGGGACTTGAAAGCCCTAAATATGCATTCAGGAGGATTCCTTAACAAGTAACAAGCTGCATAGTTTCAGGTGAGTAGCCATGTTGGTCTGAAGCAATAGAACATCCAGTGGCACTTTTAAGACCAACAAATGGGTATGCACACAAAACCTTATACCCAGAATTAAATTTTGTTGGTCTTAAATGTTCCACTGGACTCTTCACATAGTTTTTAACAACTGCAAATCTATAAATCAAATATTACAGCCAAGTGGCATACGCATACAGTAGTAGTATCATAGAATCATAGAGTTGGAAGGGACCTCCAAGGTAATCTAGTCCAACCCCCTGCACAATGCAGGAAATTCACAAATACCTTTCCCTAAATTCACAGGATCCTCATTGCTGTCAGATGGCCATCTAGCCTCTCTTGTACTATACAATAACTGTTATCTAAATGACATCACAGTTAAGGATGCCTGAACTCTTGTAGGTTCAGATTGTTTCATAATCACCACTTGCAAATGAGCCACCTATTTATCAACTATCAGATAACTAATCAGATCTCTAACTGCTGAGCCATTCATAGGAGTTCACTGCACAACAGCACAAATACACTCTCTAGGCTTTTACAAATGTCTGTTGTCTCTTACACAACCAAAAGACACTGCTAGTCAGGGAAGTCACACTTCTGTACATGGAAGTCCAAGATGAGATCCAGCCTTAAGTGTGGTCTAGTAGCAATAGTTAGTATTAATGTGGGAACCCAAATTCCTGTCATCACTGTACTGTAAAAGTGACTAGGTGAACTTAGAATCATAGAATCATAGAGTTGGAAGGGACCTCCAGGGTCATGTAGTCCAACCCCCTGCACAATGCAGGAAACTCACAAACACCTTCCCCTAAATTCACAGGATCTTCATCACTGTCAGATGGCCATCTAGCCTCTGTTTAAAAACCTTCAAGGAAGGAGATCCCTCCCGAGGAAGCCTGTTCCACTGAGGAATCACTCTGTCAGGAAGTTCTCCTAATGTTGAGCCGGAAACTCTTCTGATTTAATTTCAACCCATTGGTTCTGGTCCTACCTTCTGGGGCCACAGAAAACAATTCCACACCATCCTCTATATGACAGCCCTTCAAGTACTTGAAGATGGTGATCATATCACCTCTCAGCCACCTCCTCTCCAGGCTAAACATCCCCAGCTCCTTCAACCTTTCCTCATAGGACTTGGTCTCCAGACCTCTCACCATCTTCGCCGCCCTCCTCTGGACCCGTTCCAGCTTGTCTATATCCTTCTTAAAATTTGGTGCCCAAAACTGAACACAATACTCTAGGTGAGATCTTACCAGAGCAGAGTAAAGCAATACCATCACATCACGTGACCTGGACACTATACTTCTGTTGATACAGCCCAAAATTGCATTTGCTTTTTTTAGCCACCGCATCACACTGTTGACTCATGTTCAGCGTATGATCCACTAAGATCCCTAGATCCTTTTCGCACATACTACTGCTAGGACAAGTCTCCCTCATCCTATAACCATGCATTGGATTTTTCCTACCTAAATGCAGAACTTTACATTTATCCCTGTTAAAATTCATTTTATTGGTTTTAGCCCAGTTTTCCAGCCTGTCAAGGTCATCCTGTATCCTGTTTCTGTCTTCTACTGTATTTGCAACCCCTCCCAATTTAGTATCATCAGCAGATTTAATAAGCATTCCCCCTATTCCTTCATTGAAATCATTTATAAAGACGTTGAATAAAACAGGCCCCGGGATAGATCCGAGGCACTCCACTTGTCGACTTGTACAAAGTTCTCATTCTAATCCTACCTCACAGGCTGCTAAGAGACAAAAGTGTTGCTTCATGTTCTTGTGAAAAGGCAGGATACAAATGCAGTAAATTAAATATGATTAATTATTTTACATTTACATTAATTTTTCAAACAATATCTGGTGAAGTATATAGTTTGCAAACTGTAACTCTGGGGTAAATAACATTAATCTGTTGCATATTACACCTATGCTATCTAATAGTAATAACATCTTATTAGATACATATGTTGGGGTTTGTAAGAGATGCTGAAATGACAGCTTGGAAAAAATAAAGTTTTAGTTGAACAGCTGAAAATCCTTTTTTTGTTGTACATATCAATTAACTATAAGAAGGGCAAGAACTTTCTTCATGTACCATTTTCTTTTCTAATAGCATGTATGCAGTGAATAGAATTTAACTTCAATGTGTCAAATTCACTTTCTCTTTCTTCCTCATACTTTTTGAGATCATGTGTAGCTATTTAAACTGACAGTTGGAAATTTGTTGCTCAGTGATCACAGCTTTCTCTTTATTCCAACAGAGGCTGCTTTTACATTGTTGTTGTACTGTGAGCTGCTTCAATGGGAAGATAGACCTCTTCGGGAGTTCCTGCACTATCCATCCCAGACAGAGTGGCAGCGAAAGGAAAGTCTTTGTCGGAAGATTATTCACTATTTTAATAAAGGGAAGGTATGTAAAAAAGATTGATAAGTTATACTAGGGTATTGCCCATTACTTTTTATGAATATGAAAGCTGGACAATGATAGCTGACAGAAAGAAAATTGATTCATTTAAAATGTGGTGTTGGAGGAGAGTTTTTCAGATACCATGGACCACCAAAAGCAGGTTCTAGATTGGCGTGGCCAAACTGCAGCTCAGGAGCCACATATCAGAAGGGGCCATACAGGCCATCTAATCCAACCCCCTGCTCTCAGTGCAGGATCAGTCTAGAGCAGGGTTTCCCAAACTTTTCTTTCCCACGGCCAGGTTATTTTTACACTTCTCCTTTGTGGCCCACTACGCTTGATTTAATAGGAACATTTGTCTACCTGAAGCTCTATTGCTGCTTTTTGCCTGGAAGGGGAAAGAACTAGGGACATTTGAAAACCAGTATAATGGCATTTCAAGATTTGTTTGAGAATGCCCTGCAACAACAATACAAGGGAAGTTAGGATGCCAGGATTCAAATATTTATGAATTCAGGACTACAACCAAAAATCCAAACAGGATTCTGAGTTCTATTGAGATGGTCCTGTGAAAGGAAGGACAACGTTTTTGTATAATTATCTCCTCAAATGCTTGCAGGAGCCTAAAAGATTATTTACAAGATTATGCATGGGATAGAGAAGGTAGAGAAAGAAGTACTTTTCTCCCTTTCTCACAATACAAGAACACATGGGCACTCAATGAAATTGCTGAGCAATCAGGTTAGAATGGATAAAAGGAAGTACTTCTTCACCCAAAGGGTGATTAACACATGGAATTCACTACCACAGGAGGTGGCAGCAGCTGCAAGCATAGCCAGCTTCAAGAGGGGATTGGATAAACATATGGAGCCAAAGGTCCATCAGTGGCTATTAGCCACAGCGTATTGTTGGAACTCTCTGTCTGGGGCAAGTCATGCTCTGTATTCTTGGTGCTTGGGAGGGGCAACAGTGTGAGGACTTCTAGTGTCCTGGCCCCACTGATGGACCGCCTGATGGCACCTGGAGTTTTTGGCCACTGTGTGACACAGAGTGTTGGACTGGATGGGCCATTGGCCTGATCCAACATAGCTTCTCTTATGTTCTTAAGAAAATGTTATTTATTTTTATTTCATTTGATTTACTAGGCCGCCCATTCCCTGCAAGCAGGGCTCAGGGTGGCTTACATCAGTTTGCTAAAATACCATACATAGTATTAAAATACATTAAAATACTTCATCAAAAAACAGTACTGAAAGATACTGTATCCTGTGTCAAAGATGACAGATAGGTTCAGTATCTACCAGCCTCCTGGATGGAGGGAGTATGGAGAAAAGGAGGAGGTGGGAGTTATGGGAGTGCTAGAACATTGCTGTCCTCAACCAAATGCCTGGCAGAACATCTCTGCCTTGCAAGCCCTACAGAAAGGTAGAGCACTGATATTCTCAAGTAGAGAGTTCTACCAGGGAAGGACTAGAGCTGAAAAGGCCCTGGCCCTAGTCGAGGACAGCCAGATCTCTCTCAGGCCAGGGACCACCAGAAGATTCTTGTTACTGTGAATAAATGGGCATGGATTGGTTCCTTAGGTTATCTGCCAGTGCTGTGTATGTTATGTTATGTTGAAGTAGCACTGTTTGAGCTATTTTGTCTTTAATCTAACTGGTAAAACTCATCAATGGATTATACTAAGAAGGCTCTATAGTGTTGGTGGTCTTGACAGGAAATTCAGAAATTTGGGGTCCTGGTATTAAACATGATTAATGATACTTCTGGATACCAGATTATTCACATTCTTTCTCAGTAGATCTATTTATAGTGAAGGGACTGCATTTTTTTTCAAAAATGTTTCAAAATAATCTAATTGCTGCTAGGAAAGGAAAGATCCCCAGTGCAAGCACCAGTCATTTCCGACTCTGGGGTGACGTTGCTTTCACAACGGTTTCATGGCAGACTTTTTACGGGGTGGTTTGCCATTGCCTTCCCCAGTCATTTACACTTTCCCCCAGAAAGCTGGGTACTCATTTTAGCGACCTCAGAAGGATGGAAGGCTGAGTCAACCTCGAGCCAGCTACCTGAACCCAGCTTCCTAAAATGCTGCTAAAATGGCCATGAATTGCTACTGGAAAAATACAGATTCACCTTGGATTCAGGATTGCACACATATGCTATAGGACACTTTACTTTTAATAAATCATCTCAATAAGTTGTCCCCAGAAATAGTACACAGATAAAAATATAAATTTTCAAAGCTTAATTTTTCTTAAATGTATGGGTAATTTTTGGATTTGAATAACTGTTATGGGGCTTTCTTTAAAAAAAGAATAAAAGGGCTAATGCAAGAGCAGCTCTGAGGTATTCCATCAGTATGATCTCTGGGGACAGGTGTGATCTTGTCTGTTCATCCTTTGAGATCTCATGGTTATAACTACTAAAATTTGCATCTTAACTTCGGTATGTCTAAAAATCCTACCTGGTCTGTGATTTTGATCTTTTTTTCCACCCCCCCAGAGCTGGGAATTTGGAATCCCACTATGCAGAGAATTGGCTTTTCAGTATGAAAGCTTATATGATTATCAGAGCCTCAGCTGGATTCGGGTACGTGGTGTCTTTGTTTTACAATATGTATTCAGTCACATGTAGTGCCTTAGAAATGTGAAATACACTTAGGCTTTCTTGAGAAACAAATGAACTAAGCAGTTATTTGCATGCTTACTTTATGATGTTAGGCAGGATCAATATTGTGATCATATGGGTAAAGATTCATTGTTTCTCTTGTGAAGAAATGTGTTTTTTTTCTTTGGAAGTCTGAAATGAGCAAAACCTTCACTCTGAGTTTTTAAAGGGTTTTTCCCTCCTATCTTTCTGGGAAGAGAACATGCAGGAATGGGGGACATTAGTTCAATCAGCCTACCTTCATACATTTGCTAATAAGTCTAGACCTGTAGCCCCCAACCTTTTTGGCACCAGGGACCGGTTTTGTGGAAGACAATTTTTCCACGGACCTGTGGGGGTGCTGGATTTTTTGCTGCCCCAGACTGCCCCCACACCCTGTTCCTGCCCCCTCATGGGGGGTCTTTAAATGAGGGGTAGGTGAAGGTCACTGCTGTGCTGCCCCTTCCACCCACCCGGGACCCGGGTGAATGAAAGAGGTAGTGCTTTGGAGTAAGGCTGCATTGCCTCTTTCGTCTGCTTGGGACCTGGTTGGGTGAAAGGGGTGGTATCTCTGCCTCACTCTGCAGCCCAGTTATTAACATGCCATGGATCGGTACTGCTCCGCGGCCCAGGTGTTGGGGACCCCTGGTCTAGACAATATGATGGTCAAGCTCCCTCCCCCCACCACCTTTAAGCAGGGAATAGAGCTTTGGAGGATTCAAAGAGTAAACAGACTTCAGGAAGGAACTCTTGGAGCTCTCCAGGAAAAGCTTCTTTGACCTGGCCTGACCTTGTCAGTGGGTGGGGAAAAGAGAGGTAATAAAACTCCTGGAAGTGAGGAGGAGGATCTCTTTATGGGTGCTGAGTCCATCTGAGCAGACAGAACTCTGCCTTAACTGAGGTCTGAAGGTAGCAGCCATTTAACAACGTGTGCTGTCCTGAGGAGCTGAAGGAAACGTCAAGATAATGTATTCTGTAAAGATATGTATACTTTCAAGATATGTAACTTTCTAAGCTAAGGGAGCCTGTTCTATATTTTAACATTTGGTAGGGTACGTGTAGAGATAGGGACAGGATTTGCATTTTGCCCATTTCTTTTGAATCCCTTGTTCAGTCAGGTGATATACTAAAAGTGTGCTTGTGAGCATTTTCTTTTTAACAAATACTTTATAGCTTTTGTTGCTGCTGGGTTTTCTGTACCACATACACCTCCACCGTATTGGATGCACTATCTTAAAAGGGGCACCAGAGAGAAGGCAGACAGTTGCCAAATGGCTATTCTTACAGGGGCACACAAGGCAGTCCCAATGGTGACCAGATGCTGGGCAGTGGGAGACACAGGCAAGGCCTCAGAATGTGGAAGGGAAGCTGGGATTCCCCTCGCAGACAATCCTTATAAAGGTCAGGTGGTGATGGCAAATTACCAGAGAGAGAGAAAAGCCTCTCCAGGTGTTGTGAAAACCTTGGAGGGCTGGGTGGAACAGGGCCTGCAGGCCAGACCAGGCCCATTTAGCCACACTCTTCAGATGTCACAAACTAATCTACTGTTCTATGGTCTATTGATCATATCTGTAACTAATTTTTATCTTACACTTTAATCAATTGTATGTTTTTAATAATGATGTACACCACCCTGAGCTGCTTCAGACTTCCCACTGTACTGTTTTCAGAAACAAAAATAGCTTCATGGAGCTGCTGCTTGTTCTGTTGGGAAACTTACATGTTATTATAGTTACACATAAGAGAGATCCTTTGTTTCAGTTTTTGGAAGCAGCCCAGGCTGGGAGACTGAAGCCCCTTTTCTAAACACGCCACAGGACTTTTATCATATGAATTGGTCCTAAGATAAACTAAACAAACTGTCTGCCAGTTTTATCTTTCTAGAAGTTCCCTTCCACAGGAGTTATATAGACTATTGGGTAGGTACCAGATCCACAGAACAGGGCTGACTCAAAAAAAAAATGAAAAACCATAATTCAAAACAGAGCAAGTTTAAATGTTATTTGCATGCTGGGTTACAGCAGGAGGAAGAAGGTAGAGAGTTTTCCCTTCAGTGATGGAAGTCCCTTCTATCAGGGGATTTTTTTCACTAGGTCCAGTCCCATTTTTGAAATTATTCCATGGCTGGTAGTGTGTTAAAGGTGAAGTGTTATTTTCAAGCCTGAAGTTCTACAGAGGTCTTCCGCTATAACATTGTTTGAGCCCATTGTTTGTTTTTTCCATCTCCAGAAAATGGAAGCTACCTATTATGATAACATAATGGAACAGCAGCGGTTGGAACCTGAATTTTTCAGAGTTGGTTTTTATGGAAGAAAATTTCCCTTCTTTCTTCGGGTAAGCCATTTAGAATAAGAATTAATGCACGAACAACTTATAATGAAGGGATTTGGGTTCTTTGCGGAGGGACAGGAAATATTAAGTAGGCTTTTTGTCCAGTTTAGTGACAAAAGTGCTAATTTAGAAAGGAATACAACTGCTGAATACAAAAAGTAAAATACTTTCCACAGGACTTTTTGTACGTGTGCTTTGTACTTAATATTAATGCTACTTAGTAACTGCTGGGTTAGGAGGAGGCAATTATGTTGACCTTTTTAAGGTAGGCAAAAATACTCAAGAGGTTGTGGGAAAAAGATGCTTCACTGCGTTGTCACTTCTTGCTCTAGGAAACTAGATGCCAAAATTCACCTATTAAATGAAAATAAATATTCCTTGGTGTACGCTGTAAGAATAATTTTACACTGGAGTCCAGTGTAGAATGCATTAGATTATTTCTTTTTCACAAAAATAGTGCTATTTCAAATGTGTTGGGGTACCTTTATATGGAATATAAACCTGTTGTGGATTTTCCCTACATTTTTGTGTGTGCAGTTTTGCTCCTTTTATCTTAAATAAATATAATTACAGATAAATATGAAACACCCGGGATAATAATAACGACCATAAGCATTGTGTAATAAGCACATGCATTGAGCTTAAGTATTGTATAATGAACATAAGCATTGCAGCAAATGAGCATAAGCATTGTAGCAAACACAAAACCAAGGAAAGGGAAGAGAGGCAGCAGCTGGGCTCTGGACCACCATGCTTGGCCACAGCTCTAGCAGAGAAACTCCTCCCTCCACCTGGAATCATCAGAGGCAGGAAGTAGCCAGCTGAAAATCTTCTCCCAAAGGACCACTTTATTGATTTGTCATATCATATTGGGATTGATGTGAGCAATTATGAAAGCCAATTTTTGTCCGCAAAGCTAGATAAAGATACAATCAATCAATGCAAGTAGTAATAAGAATATATACATATTACGGTGAGTAGCTTAATGTGTCTTGTAGTTTCAGAGGTTAAATCTGAATGTATTGGGTATTTTGAGATAATTGTTTTATCTGGGTAACATATGTAGTAAGATAGTGGAAGCTTCTTGGGAAAGGGCAGGTGTCAACAGAGAAAAACAGGTATAGGGATGCCAATCCCCTGGTGCTGGCAGGGATTCCCCCAGTTTTTAGGGCTCCCCCACCCATGCCAGCCACCTGGCCAGCAGGGGAAGTCCCACCACCCAACAGTTCTCTGGGGCTCCACATGAAAAGAGCGGGTGCCACTGGCTCATGCCTTGCAAGGATGGCAGCAAGCGCAGCACCCTGTCTTTTGCAGGGTGGCAGAGTGCAGCACTCATTGTTTCCAAGCAGGCGCCACCAGCTCCCACCTTGCAAGGGGCAATTTTGCCTCTTTCAGGATGGCAGCACCTGGCGTCCACTCCTTCCAAGCGGGTGCTGTTGGCTTCTACCTTACAAGAGGCTATTTGCCTCTTGCAGGGCAGGCGCCACTCCTGCTTTTCCCCCCAGCCGAAGGAAATTTAAAGTTTCCCTTTAAAGTTTCCCTTTAAAATTTAAAGTTGCATCAGGATGACCTTGCCCTTCCCAGAATGCTCCCCCCCAAATCCCCCCCCCCTCTGCTGGGGACAAAATTGAACCTGAGAACCCTAGATGAAAGTGGAGAAGAGAAGCCAGACTAAGAGGCGCAGTGGGTCCCAGCTTGAATGCTATTGAAAAATGGAGGGTGGGGGGAATCTTATTTCTCCACAACTTTGTGGTGGTTTCATGCACCCCTATGGTTTTTTTTCCCTAGCTTTCCTGCATTCTTTTCAAACCCTACTTTACTTTGGTCTTCTTGGAAAAACCACAGCAAAGCTGGGCTGCTGATGTGTGGATAGAAAAGTGAAGATCTTTCCCATGCCCCCACCCCATGAGTGGCATTTTTCTTGTTAAAACCTACAGCAGGGGTCCCCAACCCCCCGGTTCATGGACCGGTACCAGTCCATGACCTGTTAGCAACCGGGCCGTGAGTTGTATAATTATTTCATTATATATTACAAGATAGTAATAATAACAAGACGACAACATTGGATTTATATCCTGCCCTCCACTCCGAATCTCAGAGTGGCTCACAATCTCCTTTATCTTCCTCCCCCACAACAGACACTCTGTGAGGTAGGTGGGGCTGAGAGCTCTCTCCCAGAAGCTGCCCTTTCAAGGACAAGCTCTGCAAGAGCTATGGTTGACCCAAGGCCATTCCAGCAGCTGCAAGTGGAGGAGTGGGGAATCAAACCCAGATAAGAGACTGCACACTTAACCACTATGTCAAACTAATAGAGATAAAGTACACAATTGTATCATCCCAAAACCATCACCCTCCCCCTGGAAAAACTGTCTTCCACAAAACCAGTCCCTAGTGCCAAAAAGGTTGGGATGGCTGCCCTACAGCCACCATTTACTACTTGCACTAGAGGATTTTTTAATGCAGTCTGTTGCAACAGTGTACTAGTTCCTAGCTTTGCATTTCAATGTAAGTTTCTAGGCCTTTTTTGTTGTACTGTTATATAATGTACAGCTTGTACTTCCCCTCTTACAACTTCACAATTAAAAGGTCCTAGAGAGTTGGCTTTAAAAAAAAAGAAAGAAAACTGAGAACTGGGAGATTGTGGCAGTGGATCACCATTGGCAATCTGGTGATATGGGTTTGTTCGTTTTTAAAACCCTTGATGTAAGGAGAGAAATTATAGGTACAGGGAAAATTCAGGGAAGCTCACCATGTGGAAGCCCTGTTGCTGCTGCACTGACTGGCAACTGCACCAGCAGGGAGAAACCACAGGAAATTATCTCTGTGTGGAAAACCTCATTATTATATCAGCAATTTCTGCAATTGGCCAGAATTAAAACATATAATTTAACTTTATTGATTTACATAATTTATGGTCTGCCTTTTCTCACAGAGTCTCAGGGCAGATTACACATGAGTCAGTACAGTCAACAAAATGGGACATTCAGTAACCAGTGCATTAGGATTTTCGAAGTCTGGAACCACGAGAAAGAATGAAGAACAACATAAGTATTAACATCATACATTAAGCAGTACAGAAATTACATAATAGGATCCTACTTACAATAAGCTTTATGCAACAGTGTAGGCCACAGTCTCAATCATTTATCAAAATAAGTTTGTGAACCATTTTGTACAGTGCAACCCTATTACCAGTGCAGAAGAGCCCTCAGTTTTGCATAGTTCACGGAAGTCTGGGAGACTAGGAGCTTTCCTGACTTCCTTGGACAGGCATTTCCGCAGAGTGGGAGTCACACTGGAGAAACATGTGTACAGGCAATTGTTGATTTTGATTTACTGACATGAAGGAAGATGTCATGGCAGAGCATAAGGCAAAAGGTGGTCCACAAATAAGAGGGGACAAGGCCATAAAGGGCTTTTTATGTGATAGCTTATACCTTAAATTGAGCTTAGTAACAAAAAGGCAGCTACTGGAGCATCTGCAGAGTTTGTGGGCTGAGGGCTAGAACAACTCCAGGGATAAAGCTCCAGATTTATCCCTGTAAAGAACTAAAACAGCTAAGCCTAAAAGATCCTTCCTATTTTATTATCAGTTAGGGCACATACAGCAAGAAGGACAGTCATGCCCAAGGCATTGATTTGTTCCCACGGAGGCCAGGTGCTGGACAGCAGGAGATACAGAGGCAAGGCCTCAAAACTGTGAAGGGGAGCTGGGGGGCAGGCTGATCCTCCTGGTGGGTAAACAGTGGAAATTCTTATCAGGTGGTGGTAGGTTACCCTGAGAGTAAAGCCACTCTAGGGAGTTGGGAACTCCTAGGAGGGCAGGGTGGAACAAGGCCTGCAGGTCAGAACAGATGTGTTCTGCCACAGTCAGATAAAATTTATTTTCATTAATAATCTGGATCCATATTTATTCTTTTATGCAGCTTTATTGCAATCTTTCTTATAGCATAGTGGGAATTAATAAAATTAACTACCACATAAAGTGTCATCTTTCTGCTTTTCATTTAATGATCCAGTAAACAGACATTTCTGAGATTGGATCTGTTAACTAAAGTATTTCACAGGCTGGAAATTTGATGTTGGAGAATCAGCAATAATATTTTCATTGGTTTAAATTGATGTGTAGGTCCAGAAATTAATAAATTGGCATTTTTATGACAATATCTTAAGGAACATTTGTTTTGAGAGGATTTTCTATCCACAATAGTGAGAAAACACTTCAGCTTTCACACTTACTTCTTTTATCTTTTTTTTTTTAGAACAAAGAGTATGTTTGTCGAGGCCATGATTATGAGAGATTGGAGGCCTTCCAACAGAGGATGCTTAGTGAGTTTCCACAGGCCATTGCAATGCAGCACCCTAATCACCCAGATGATAGCATTCTGCAATGTGATGCCCAGTGTATCCTTTAATGCAAAATTGGTCTAATGTTTATCAGGCTGCTGTACAATGAAAATGATCTTATGGTTACAACATATATATGAGAATTTTGATATTTTATATTACTCTTTTAAAAAAATAAGTAAATGATACAAAGTAAAATCAAATTTTTGATCAAAAGTAAAATCAAAATCAAAATTGGCGATATTGTGAAGGAAAGCAATATGCAAATTTTTAACTGTATAATCCTTCAAATATTCTTTTAATATTTTGTTTTATTAATTTTATTTTATATGTTGCCTTTGTACTGGGTTCCCCTTCTTCCAAGCCCAGGGAAAGAGAGATATCCAGGATATATAGGAAGAGTCAAAACATTACCAAGATCCTTCAGAGAGTCTATCCCCTCTCTTCAGGCTAAACAGCAGGCTGCTACCAGGCTCTGAGACTATTCCCAAGTAACTTCAAATGCACAGCCATCCTTTGAGCCTCTCAGGAAAGTTATTCCAGAAAGCAGTCCTGCAAGGTAGGCTTGCAACACTGAGTTCCCAAACTACCTTTAATTACAGGCAAGCTAGCCAAGGCTTCTGGACTTAGGCTTTGAGACTGAAGAGACAAGATTCACACAAATTTAATAAAAAATAAATGGTTTATATAGGTGCAATATATATTTCAAATACAAGACTGTGAAGGAAAATCAAAATAAAAAGACTTATTCTTTTCCAGACTAGCTCACACATAAGCACATCGTTACCAAGATTCCAGACAAGAAGGACGTTCACAAGACAGAGAAGTTTTCAGCCAGGCATAGCTTTTGGATTGCTAGCCGTCTTTGATATGATGAAGTGTTAGGGGTTTAAGCTACTCCCATTCTGAGCACAGTATAATGTAATTTATAGAAAGAGTCTGATTGCTCTCAGGCCCTGAGACCATCAGAATCTTAGAAGTGATATAATCTTCTCCCTGGTTGCCAGAGAAACCAAGAAGCCATGTGACAAGTCTTGTCCTTGGTTCTCACAACTTCAGAGAGATACTTCTCTCAGTTGCATGGAATTTCTTTTAATTGGAAGTCATTAGGGATGGTACCAACTTCCAACAGGTGCTTGACAACTTAACTGAAGGCCACATGCCATACCAATTAGCCCTTGCAAGAGAATGTTTTGCAATTAAGAGGCTTAGTTAAATTTTAGAGTCAGGCCTCTAGACCAAGGTTCTGTTTGGAACCGAAAAAACATCACAGCCTTGTACAAGTTCCTGGAGAGGTGGTATAAAAATATTCTAAATGAAATAAATAATAATAAATACATGTTAATTTTCAGTCAGACAGAAAGAGCTATCATGTAACTTTGAGAGAAAAAATGATGTTTTCAGTTGTATTTGTGTTCTATCATCTTCAGCCTGATTATGCTATATAGGCTGCAGGTTGCCCACAGTGATAGATCTGCAGAATCTTCTCCCTAGACGATGATGGATACCACTCTGGTCAAGGAATGTGAATGCAGAGCTGCCCCTTTTATTAAAGAAAAAGGGAATGCACACACACAGCTGTGGGTGCACATAGCACTGTGCAGAAAGCTTGGGTGATGCTCAATATTTTTATCTTTTGTTAATTTCATTTCACTTTAACCACATACTGAAGATGATTTGCTTTATACTGTATTTTATTTATTTAGGAAATGTATAGGCCACTTCTCTGGAGACCTGCTTGAGACAATCAACTAAAAAACAGTTAAAATATGCAACATAAAATAATGAAAGTTGTTGAGAAAACCCTCATGGAGGGACAAATTGTTCCAGAAATTAAAGCAAACAGCACTATGCAGGCCACAAAAACAAATGGCTACATAGAATATACTGTAATTTTAAGTCTGATTTAAAGAGATGTTTTAGCCTTGCACCTAAATAACTGTAAGGTAGGTACCAGGCAGGCCTCAAGTTGGAGAGCATTCCACAGGCAAGGCATCACACTGTAGTTCCTACCAGCCTCACCTTTAGGGTTGATACAAAGAGAAGGAAGGTCTTAACTAATGGAATGGACAGTATGGAACGAGGTGTTCCTTCAGGTACCACTATCCCAAACTGTTTAAAGCCTAAAACTAAGAACCAATATTTTCAGAAATAAGCATAGTAGGAATGTGGCTCAGTGTTAAAGTATCTACCCTGCATTTAGAAAAAGCCTGGTTTGAACCTACATCTCCAGTTAAACAAACAAAACAAAATGAATCAGGTGTAGGTGATTTGGAATATATCTGCTGAGATGCCGGAAGGTCCTTGCCAGGCAAAGCAGACAATACTGACCTTGATAGACTGATGGTGTAATTTAGTAATCCTGCTCACATGTTACAGAAAATGGCTGGGATCTAAATGTGGAGTTTAAATCGCATGTTCAACTGCACGAGCACTGTATGCAACATGAGAATTATTCAGTGCTTGTATAAGAACATAAGAGAAGCCATGTTAGATCAGACCAATAGCCCATCCATTCCAACACTCTGTGTCATACAGCGGCAAACCCCCCCCCCCAAAAAACCCAGGCACCATCAGGAGGTCCATCAGTGGGGCCAAAAAACCAAGAAAGAAAAACAAAGCATACATTGTATATAAATTGAACATGCATTCACTTTCACTTGTGAACAGGACTAATATAAGGCGGCTTTGTGTGTTCATGTGTCACTGATACGTGAATAAGAACATGAGAAGCCATGCAGAGTGCAAGGGGAGAAGCCCCACCATGCTGAGTGCTGAGCAATTCCACATAATCCCTGAACAGAATCCCCTGATGTAACTTCCAAGGTGCTCCTTTCATTTGCTGGTGGTTTGGACATGAATGCCAGCAGGGCTTTTTTGTAGGAAAAAGCCTAGCAGGAATTTATTTGCATATTAGGCCACACACCCTGATGTCACCATTGTTTCGCGCAGGGGGGGGTTGTGGGGAAAGCCCAGCAGGATCTCGTTTGCATATTAGGCCATGCCCCCTGACACCAAACCAACTGAAACTACGTTCCTGTGCATTCCTGCTTAAAAAAAAAAAAGCTGTGAATGCCAGACAAGTGCAAAAGGTCAGGATAGCATGTGTCAAGGGGGGAGGGACATGGTTGCAGCTTGTATGTGCTTCAGGGGCTGCCAGGTCCACTGCAGGGCAACTCCTGGGGGACCACCCTCTGCTAGCCAAGCACTTAGCAAAACTGGTTGTAGATGCTCTTCCATGTGTTTATTCATCCCTCAAGTGACAACAACAGGGAGAGCTTGGACTCCAACTGCTGAGCATCAAAGCCACCCTGTTCCAGGTCTGCAACAGAAGCCTGCCTTCAAAAGCCACATAGATATCCAGCCTGCTGGCATATATGTGCTTGTGTTGAGGTATGATTGGAGAGAGAGTGTGAAGGTTGATTCATAATGCAGATGCATTATGCCTGTAACAGGCACACAAGAAAGGTAGTGTGAATATTGCTCAGGTATCACAGGATTGAAAATAGAGATGGGGAAGAGGATTTATGAGCATGTCAGGAACAGAATTTATGGTTCTAGTTAAGAAACTAGCTACTAGATTTATGTCTTTTCAGTAACAAACCAAATGTGGAGAATGAAAACTGATTCAAACAGGAACTGTCCAGTTATATGGCAGTTCAATTACAAGGTAGGCCAGTTTTCTGTTTCTAAAGCAGTGCTTCTTAATTTTTTAACTTTCTACAGAATCATGGCCTTCAGTGAATCTAACAATTTCACTGCTTTGGAATAATGAAAAGAAAATTCAGTTTTGTGTCAACTCAGTTTAAGAGAAATAATATTTGATTTGGAAATCATATTGAATGCAATTCAAGTCTGGCATATGCCTTTTAACCTAGACAGTATAATAAAAAGTAGAGACATCACCCTGCCAACAAAAGTCTGTATAGGCAAAGCAATGGTATTCCCAGTAATAATGTATAGCTGTGAGAGCTGGACCATAAGGAAGGCCGAGCGCAGAAAATAGATGCTTTTGAGCTGTGGTGCTGGAGAAGAATCTTGAGAGCGTCTTGGACTGCAAGAAGATCAAATCAGTCAGTCCTAAGGGAAATCAATCCTGTCTGTTCCCTGGAAGGTCAGATGCTGAAGCTGAAGCTCAAATACTTTGGCAACTAAATGAGAAGGGAGCACTCACTGGAGAAGACCCTGGTGCTGGGAAAGACAGAAGGCAAAAGAAGAAGGGGATGGCAAAAGATGCGATGGCTGGACAGCGTTACTGATGTAACTAACACAAATTTGAGCAGACTTCAGAGGATGGTGGAAGACAGGAAGGCCTGGCGTGACTTTGTCCATGGGGTCGCTAAAAGTGGACTCGACTGTGCGACTGAACAACAACAAAATATGCCTTTTAACAGTGTAATATGTGAAACTCACCTGACTTATCATGTTGGGTGCTATGTACTGTTTTTTCTTTGACTCAAGTCCTTCACAGATTTGCAGATCTATGCAGTGACTCCCATTCCAGATAATATTGATGTGCTACAAATGGACCATGTTCCTGATCGTATAAAGAGCTTTTATCGTGTTAACAACATCAGAAAGTTCCGCTATGACAGGCCATTCCATAAAGGCCCAAAAGACAAGGAAAATGAATTTAAGGTAGGAATGCTTAAAAGTAGTGTTTATCCTGGCTGTGTTTGTGTTCCTTAAGTTAGATGTCTGCTTGAAACAGTAGCCTTAGGTGATTACTATCTTAAAATACACTTTAAAGTATCCAAAGGTATTAAAAGTGAGCAAATAAATTGCAGTAAAATGTAATGAGGTGAATCTCACAATTCTGTTAGGCTGAATGCAGGGCTTCTTCCAGCATGAGAAGCATTTCTCTGGCAGAGGATCCTCCAGAGAGCTTCCTTGATCTTTAGGTAGTCTGTGTATCTGAAAGAAGTAGTAGGATCCAACACATTGAATAGATTTAATAGAAAACGTTACCATTTATGCACTTTTTTCTTGCACAACAGTGATTCATCCTCTTGTAAGCATCCTAAGCAATGTTGTTGTTTATAGGGACTAATAATAATAGCCAAATAAGAGCTTTTGAAACTCCCAAGAAACGTGAAGGACACAAAAAATTCTTGCTAACTTTAACATATAACATTGGAATAGAGCATTTTAGGATTCAGATTTTTTTGCCCTCGAATGTAAGCAGAGGTGTCGAACTCATTTGTTACGAGTTCTGACATAAATGTTACTTTGTCAGGCCTGGCCATGTGTGCCATAAAATGTAATGCCAGGCATTGGGAATATACATTTATAAAGGACACAGGCAAATGCAATTAACAATATTATTTTTACTCAAAATACAAACAAAAGCAATTAATTTCTAGGAGGGAAAGCAATTGATTTCACTGGAAAACCCACAAAAGCCCCAATAAATGTATTTAATCATATGCAAGACCATTTTTTTCTCCAAGGGATACTATAAAGGGGGAGGGGGAATGTAACTTACAATTTAATACAAATTAGTTACTGTTCATTTATATAGCATTTTTAGGAGATGTCATCTTCCTTGCTAGTAAATAAGGTAGTTTTTAAGCACCCCTTCCCCATATGTCCAGCTTCAGCAGCTGAGCATGACTACAATCCATGTCTCACTCTGTTTTCTCTCCCCATCCTCCCACCCCCACTTGTACCTCTGAGGATCTTGAGAGGTACAACAGACTCCTCCATCCACCATCCCCATCTCAGTCAACAACCCTTTGAGGGGATCCAGGCTGAGCAATTGGCCTCAGGTGACCCAGTTGTAATGAGTTGAATCTCATCATTCTGTTAAGCAAAATTCAGGGTCTTCTTCCAGCAGAAGTATTTATCTGGTAGAAGATCCTGGCTCAAGAGGACGGGGTCTGAACCTGGCTGTCCCAGATCCCTCCACCCCCATCCTTCCTGCATTTCCACAGAAGCATCAGGGCTGAGGAGAAGGCCTGATGAAGAAGCTGTTTCAAAAACCTCCAAGGAGTGCTTTTTTCCCTCCCTTGCCCCCTTTTCTCTCACAGGCTGAGAATGGGAAGAGAAGAGTCACCGTCCCTCATCTGACCCAACAATCATTCTACCTCCTAGTTATGCAGCTGTCTGGGTTTGCAGCACCAATGGTGGTGCCCTCTTTCCCCTATTTCTCCTCCAGTCACTTCCAAAGCTAGGAGATTTCCCCCCTCAGAGCAGCATGCGTAAGACTGCCCAGTTTCCTCCCAATTCATGTGCCAGTCTTCCTCCTCCTTTCTCCCCTGCTGACTGACCCTTTGGCAGCAAATCGCTGATCTGCACACCCACTCTCATCAATCCTCCTCACAGTCACAGTTGGTTCATCGGTGGCAGTGCTGACAGCTCAGCAGTGCCCAGGGCCAGATCTAGGGGGGGCAGAGGGGGGTGCTTGCCCCGGGTGCCGACAGGTGGGGGGCATCAAATTGGGTACAGAGTCCATTGTGTTCTATGGGACCATAAAACAGAATGGCCCATAAGGGGGCGCCATTTTTTAATTTTGCCTCCCTAAAAAAACATGTAGATCTGATCCTGGCACTGCCCTCCCCACCCCCGCCATGCAGTGCATTCACCAGTCTTCACTGAGCTGCAGTCAAAGGAGGCAGAAGGGGGAAAAACATCATGCCTCCCCTTTCTCTGCTTTTGCTGCCATTCCCCCAATAGTATTTTACCTCAGCCACGTAGTTCCGCAGGGCCTGTAAGACAGTCCTCTTCCGGTTGGCTTATAACTGACCGGCATTGAAACATTTAAATATTCTGACAGAAGACTATAAGATAGCATACTGTGACTGATTGATGTATTGATATTTTAGTTGTTTTAATTATGTAAATTATTATTGTATTTTAATTCTTGAATTTTATTGTTAGAATTTTTATGTTGTGAGCCACCCTGAGCCGACCTTGGTGGGGTAGGGAGGGATATAAATCAAATGAAATGAAATGAAGCATAAACCTGCCCTCTAGCCATTTCCTTTGTATTTCTTGACAGCTTCAACAATACACACCAAACCATGTGCACCTTGCTCTACACCCAAGCAGCATCCTACCTTCCCTCCCTCAAGTCAGTTGCTCACAGAATGAATAAGTTCTGTGAGTGTGCCAGTTTTGGCCCCTGGGCTGAATGTTTGATGCCCCTGGCTTATTTCAGAGTCTGCTGAAATAAGTTGTCAATTTCTTAATCATCATTTCTCCAGAATGTCTTAGTTGCCATTCTAAAATGGGTTCAGAATGTAAGAGGATTAAATATGATTAATAGTCATTGATAGCCTTATCCATTAATTTTTGCACTCTTCTTTTAAAGTGACTTAGAGAGCAATCCTAAGAAGGTCTACTTTGAATTCTACTAAGGTCTATTCAGTGGGGCTTACTCCCAGGAAAGTGCTCTTAGGATTGCAGTGTTAAACTAATGGCTGTCATCAAAAGGGGACAATGGGTTTATAAAATGATGTATGATTAAAGTGGATAAACAGAGAACTTTCCTATAGTTCTCAGGATTGATAAAAGTACTTTTCTCCACTATACATAACTAATTTATGGAATTTGCTGCCAGAAGATGCAACGTGTTTCTGCATAGCAATCCCTGGCAGAGCAAACGAACAGGGAAAGCTGTTACTTTCAATGTCCAGTCTGTGGAAGCACCTGTCTAGCCATTGTTGGATACAGGATTACATGGAACTTTGATGAAATCCAGCAGAGATTTTCTTATATTCTTATCATCTACATGTGTGGTTTGTTTGAACTTGAAATATTGTGTTTTGCTTGTGGTTTGTTTGAACTTGAAATATTGTGTTTTGCTTGTTCTGTGTTTTCTTTTGCAGAGCTTGTGGGTTGAACGTACCACTCTCACCCTGACTCACAGTTTACCTGGGATCTCCCGATGGTTTGAAGTAGAGAGAAGAGAACTGGTAACATGGATTATATTTGTTTCTTAAGCACTGAATATATATAGCAAAAGAGTAGAAAAGTTTCTGTCCACCATGTATATAAATATATTAGGCGGAACCTTATGAATGTGCCTGCATTTCCTTCCCTTAGGAGCCCCCATGATCTCCCAAAAAGCTGATCCTGAGAGCCTGGGGTCTCCAAGTGAAATTACCCCCACAGTTCTCATGATTTTATAGGATCAAACCCACTATCATTAACACTAGTTGAGATAGCATTCATAATTAGAGAAGCAATACTGAGTGATCAAGGAGAGCCCAGCCTGCCACACTGTCAGTTTTGTTTTTGTCAGTCCAATATGACTGCTGTTGTAACTGCTAACCAAACCTAATGTTTGGTAAGATCAGCTGAAATGCTATGCTGCCGGTCTGTGGCATATGTCCACTGATACAGTATTAACTCCAGTGCAATGCTAGGTTTTCCCCAGGTATTCCATCAAAATAATAGAGTCAACTTACATTCATATTAAAGTTACAGTTTAAACACATTTCTTTGTGTAAGCATTTTTAGGGGGCCATCTTACATTCAGGGCCATCTTCCTTTTGAGTAAATACTGCTGTTTCTCAAGAATAAAATTAAAAGGGCCTCCTTACATGATATGTGAGTCAGGTTGGGGATTCCCCCAGCCTGACTCACTTTTCATGGCTGAGCAGAGATGCAACTTTTATTTATTTATAGTTATTGATTTGATTTATATCCCGCCTTCCCTGCAAAGCAGGCTCAGGGCAGGTTCCAACAAAAAGCAAACAAAACAATTAAAGCAGATTAAAATCACAATAAAAATACAGCTAAAATTTAAAACTCTGACTCTACAGTACTGACTTATCAGTCCAAAAAGTCCTTTGGATCCCAGTTGCTGGAATGAAGGGAGGAGACCAAAAGACAGGTGACGTCCGCTGCCTCAACTGAAAGCCTGGTGGAAGAGCTCTGTTTTACAGGCCCTTATGGAGTGAAGCAGATCCTGCAGGGCCTGGATTTCCAAGGGGAGCTCATTCCACCAGGCAGGGGCCAGGGCTGAAAAGGCTCTGACCTGATCAAGGCAAGTTGGACATCTCTGGGACCAGGGACCACCAGAAGATGTTGGGTAGCTGATCATAGAGACCTGCAGGACTCATATGGGGAGAGGTGATCTTAAAAATGGGTGGGGGAGGCTCAGCTCTGGAGCATGGCACAGCAGCAGGAGAGGCTTCATCCTTCCTTCCCTTCCACCCTATGCTGCTTTCAACTGAAAAAATTAGAGGTGAAGGGGGTTGTTTTTCCTGTTCTCATTTCCATATGTCTGCCCAGGATGGTGTTGGTCATCTGTTATCTTGCAGGTTGAGGTAAGCCCCTTGGAAAATGCCATTCAAGTAGTGGAGAACAAAAACCAGGAATTAAGGACACTGATAAGCCAGTACCAACACAAACAAATGCACGGTAACATCAACCTACTCAGCATGTGCCTGAATGGAGTTATTGATGCAGCTGTGAATGGTGGCATAGCACGATATCAGGAGGTAAGCAGAGGCTGTTTATTATTTGTAGCAACTCTTTAATAGTACCAGTTTTCTAGCTATATTGAATTTTTAATTTTTAATAATATAAGGAGTCATGACAGATGCTTGTAACAGGAATAGAACATTAAGATTGTTCTGATTAATTAAAATGTACATACAGCTAAGCATTGCTGTAAAGATTTTATATTGGAGGTTTCAGTATTTTGAATAATGTATGTGTTCTAATTAAGAAAGTAGTGATAATGCAAAACACTTCAGTCCCAATACAATTAGTGAAGTTCATAGAAAAAAGAACTGACCTTGGGAACTGGTTATAGAACAGAAAGCTACTGCTATCTTTAGAAAACCCAATTTCTAATAGCATAGTACAAACAAATTAGTTCCTATACTAATGCTAAACGCAGGCAATAAAATACTTTTCTGAAGAAAGGGAGAATTGTCTTTGGCCTCATTAATGTTCAACAGGCCATAGCCCTAAAGGTATATCCACTCTACTATTTTGTGAGCCAGGAATTAGATATATATTTCTAAAAGAACTTACATAAAATTATGTATTCACCTACATAGAATGCTAAAACACACTCCTTTTTTATATTATTAATTTTTAAGTTGTTCATGTCCCACATTGCTTATTTCCCACAGTTTTTCTAGCATAGAAGTAGTAGAAATTTAAAAATAATTGAAGATATAGTCAGAAGTGATAATGATTAGCATGTATGTTTGGATCAAATTTATGCTGCTTTGGGTCTCAGAAATGAGAATATTCAGTAGGAATTATTTTATGTAAGGAGAAATTGTCTATACCATTGGTCTTCAGCTGCAGGGCTTGGACTTGCAACTGAACTATGACTGTAAGGTGGAATCATACCTGCTAGTACCACCACCATCATTTTTGTTTTCTGTTTAAGGCTTTTTAAACATGAGAAGAAGAAAAAGTGGCGGAAAATGGGGCTGGACAAAAAGTAGAACAGGAAAAACAGGGGGGAGGATGAACATACTATGGTAAAAAATATAAATTTAAGTCCCATATCCAAAATTAGGGCCAGAGCTGAGAACTCTATATGCATGTATTTTCTAAAACACTTACGTAATACCAGTGTAAAAACAAGACTGCTGGAGTCTTTTCTACCTTCTTTATGGTCTTTAAGGAACATTCAGTTTCTAGTCAAAATTTGTTTTTTTTTCTTCCCTAGGCTTTTTTTGATAGAGAGTATATCACCACTCACCCCGGAGATGCAGAAAAAATCACACAACTAAAAGAGCTGATGCATGAACAGGTATCCTTGTGCTTTTAAAGATGAAGAAAAAGTACTGTGATTTGATTTGATATCCCTAGCAATATAGTCAGAGTAAAGTAATTGGTCAGAGCATTATTCAGATCTTCTTCGTGTTCTCTGTGCTTCACACTCATGGGATGAAGCGCCAGCGCCGATCCCTAATTGGTAATACCAAATACCGGGATTTTTCACCGCCCGACCCCGGTGGGCACGCACGACAGCCCCACTGCGCATGCTGACCCGGTGGGCGCGAACACCCCGCCAGTTCCTTCTTTACCGCCGCGTCGGATAGACATGTTCGTGGTTGCTCCGGTCGGTAGTTCACTTACCTTTTTTCCTCTCTGGGTTTCTCCTCGTTCTTGTTCTATAAAAAAGAAGAAGAAGAGACTGTTAGTTTATTGTTGCTACCCTTTGGGGGTTTTCTTTCCCCCCTCCTCCTGCCATCTCCTATCTATGGAAAAGCGTTGGGGGGTTTTCAAGCGGTGTCTTAAGTGTGGGAGCAAGATTCCTCCTCCCGATGGACATTCCCTCTGTTTGTTGTGTCTTGGGGAAGGTCACCGAGTGTAATCCTGCCATAATTGCTCGAAGTTTTCTAAGCAAACCAGAAAAAAACGATCGGCAAGACTATCAGCGGCGCTGTTGAAATCGGCTCTCGCACCGCAGATGTCAACATCGGCGTCACCTAGCACTTCGATGGCCACATCGGCATCGGTTCCAGTCTCACTGTCGAGCCAGCCAACTCAGCCACTCCAGGGAGCCGACCGCCCCCACAAGCGCACGGGCTTGGTATCCCAGTCCGAACCCTCGACTCCAGCCAAGAAGGCCAAAGGGGATCAGGACTCTTGCTCCGCTGAGTCCAAGAAGCATAGGAAGGAGAAGCAGCGCCAAGATCGGCAGACCCCTTCTCCGCCACCGAAGGACCCAGCAATTGTTTCGGGAGAGCCTCTGGAAAAGATCTTTGCCTCACCGATTCGACCAAAAAGCCCCTCAGGTCCGATGGATGTTCAACACTCCTCTCTGTCTGGCTCTGATCTGGAGATTGATCTTACACAGCGGTCGGCATGCTCAAAGGAAGGCGGCGATCCATGTTTGATGTCGGACCTCGAAGTTTCCCAGCCGAAGGACCGCTCGACACCGAAACTGCTGCTGATACCTCAGCCTGATCGGTTTGGTGAGACTCCAGACCCCTTTCAGCGGCCGCATCCTTTGCCCAGCTGGGACCCACGCCCGTGGGCATATCCATTTGGGAGCTATCCATTTCATGCTTTGGGAAGCCTGCATAGCTGCCCAGACCTTTGTTGTGGCCACCCACCTGCTGGGGGAGCTCAATGTGCAAGCGGACTCCTTGAGCAGAGGGGAGGTTTCCCATCACGAATGGGAGATGAACTGGATTTATCTAGAACCTCTTTTCCTGGACTGGGGTCATCCCAGGATAGAAGTGTTTGCCACGGCAAGCAATCGGAAATGCGAGCTATTCTGTTCCAGAGGGGGAATGGACCCAGGGTCCCTGGGGGATGGTCTTCTACTCTCATAGATGAACAAGTTCCTCTACCTGTTTCCACCCATGCCTCTTCTCACCAGAGTGATTCACAAACTGGCCCAAGAGCATCCGGAGTGCATCTTGATTACTCCATGGTGGCCGAGACAGAAGTGGTTCCCTATCCTCCTGGCCATGACGGGAGGGTGTCACCACAAGTTTCCTTCAGAGCCGCACCTCCTGTTTCACCACGACATCCCTCATCTCAAAATGACGGCTTGGAGGGTCAACTTTCAGAATTCTTGGACAGAGTGAAGCATGTAATGTTGAACAGTAGAAAGCTATCAACTCGCTGCTCCTATTTCCTTGCATTTCTGGGGGACAAGGGCATAATACTAGTCTGGAGCTTGTGTTTGAGTTTATACTGACTCTTGTGGATGCTGGGCTTAATCACTCCTCGATTCGAGTGTATCTAGCTGCAATCTCGGCACATCACGATCCCGTGGATGGCATATCGGTTTTCACACATCCTCATTCAAATCGTTTCCTGAAACGTCTTTTGCGGCTTCAGCCGCCATCAAAGAGTCCTCCTCCTGTTTGGAATCTGCAATTGGTCCTAGAAAGGCTATCGAGGCAGCCTTTAAACCCTTGGCTACCTGCCCACTGCATCTTCTTGACTGGAAGGCTGCCTTTTTAGTGGCCATCACTATGGCCAGGCGGGCAGGTGAATTGGTGGCTCTGCGGTGTGATGTTCCATACATCTCATTCCATGATGATGGAGTTTCTTTGGCTCTGGACATCTCGTTCCTCCCTAAAGTGGTGTCTAGTTTCCACCTTAATCTAGAGGTGATTTTGCGTACATTTTATCCTTCTCCGTCTTCTGCAGAAGAGAGACGTTTGCATGCCCTAGATGTTAAGAGGGCGTTGTTGTTTTTCATGCGTCATACTAAGCCGTTTAGAAAGGATCCCAATCTATTTGTCTCCTATGCACAGAGACTTTCCAAGTGGATCACAGAGGCCATTAGACTCTGCTACCTGTTGGCGAAGCGTCCCTTGCCAGGGCCACTCCGTGCGCATTCCACTAGAGCTATGGCTACATTTACAGCATTCCTGAAGAGTGCTTTCTTGGTGGACATCCGTTTGGCTGCATCCTGGGCATCCCCTCATATTTTCATGCGACATTATTTTCTGGATGTCCGGAAGCGCTGCAGAGCACAGCTGGATACCCTGGTCCTTCAAGCCGCTACTTCTGCATAACCACCAGCTCCTGCCACCAGGTAAACCTAGCTTGCTAATCTCCCATGAGTGTGAAGCACAGAGACCACGAAGAAGATAATCAGGTTTCCTACCTGTAACTGATGATCTTCGAGTGGTCATCTGTGCATTCCCCACCCTCCTTCCCCTCTGCTGCCGGTCATGGGTACTTTAGATAGGCGGTGGTGGGAAGGAACTGGAGGGATGTTAGCGCATGCCCACCGGGGTCAGGCAGTGAAAAATCCCGGACTTCGGTATTACCAATCGGCTCTGGCGCTTCATCCCATGAATGTGAATGCACAGATGACCACTCGAAGATCATCAGTTACAGGTAGGAAATCTGGGTTTTTTTAGATAGAAGTGTTTACCTTTTGCTTAATGAAAGTTAAGTAGTTTCTGAGGGTTTTTTACTACTTATCTTACATTAACCTAACTTAGTCTAGCAATTGTTCCACAATAAATAGATGTCTGTGTAGATTGTAGAAATATGCTTTCATTGACTTTTTCCTCAGCAGAGTCTGAAAATATTATATGACCAATTTGTCACAAGTTTGGATTAAATATAGGGGGGAAACCCCAATTGTATTAGCCATCACTTTACACTGTTACAAAACTCTTGCTTTCCTTAAAGGTTTAATATTAAAAACATAAGAACAGCCCTGCTAGATCAGACCAGCGGTCCATCTAATCCAGTATCCTGTCTCAAACAATGGCCAGACTAGTTCCTTTAGAAGGCCAGCAACAGGACACAGAGACCATTGGTTTCCCTGCTCTGAAAGCCTGAGGTTTAGTGCCTCTGAATATAGAGGTTTCCCTCAGTCACCATGGCTAGTAGCCACTGATAGACCTCTCCTCCATTAATCTAATTCATTTTAAAAGCTATTTATTCCTTTGGCCATCACTACATCCTCTGCCAGCAAATTCCAGATTTTAATCATTCTTTGTGTAAAGCAGTATTTCCTTTTGTCCAAACTGAACCTACTGCCCATCAGCTTCATTGGATGCACTTGAGTTCTGGAATTTTGGGGAAAACATTTCTCTTTGTCAGCTCTCTCTACCCATTTCTCTTTGTCAGCTCTCTCTACCCCGATCATCAATTTATAAATTTCAGTCATGTGCCCCTATCAGAGACCCAAGCCTGACCTCATCTGGGTCACTTTTTGCCCCCTGGCATCAAGTGGTCTTTTGGATCCAATCAGGAATCCCTCCTCATGCAACTTTCCAGAGGGCTTTAATATCTGCTCCTAATAATTATACAGAGAAATCCAAAGCAGAAGGCTTTCCGTAAAGACCAGCCTCCGTATCAACACCAAACTTAGTAAACAATACAAGAAAACATAAGCATATATTAATTCATAAAAGACCATACAATTAGTCCTTAACACAAAAGGGAACGTGTTCACCAAGAATCAATCCAGTCTTTGTGGCAAATTGCTCAGTTTATTCCAAAGAATCCTGGTGAAATAGTTGTACAGATGATCAATGTCTCTTAATATATGCAGCCAACAATCCAAAAATTGAGAAGACAAGGTCGTACTGGAACCCTTGTTTCACCCAAGCTTCTTCAAGCTGCAAATAATCCTGAATACATAACAAGATCATATAAAATTTAAGCAATATACAAATGAGCCACCAATTTTTAATATAAAAAGTTAAAACATACCTTTTAACAATATTTTCATACCCTGGGCAAAAAACGCCATTCCATTATCACATTGAAGGGCACTTGAAAAGTCCTAAGGAAAACAATTACAAGTGGCTTATATGTAACAGGTGTGACATGTTTAGGCGTTCTTTAAAGATACAGTGTAGCAAGCTACAGCAGTGTCCCAACCAAAACTTACAAATCACAAGAAATCATTCAAGCACATATCTAACCTCAATTACAGAAAACATGTCAGGTCCCAATCATTATTTAGCCCATGCGGAGTTAAGGTCCTTAATTTGAAAATCATCCACATTTCCTGTTGATGAAGCCATCTACTGCTGTCTACCTTGCCCCACAACCTTATTGGAAATTTAAGCAGCACACAGAAGCGTAAAGAATCAGGTTCATGCTTGAATTGGAGGAAATGCTCCACCAAAGGAGCATCCATCACAAGATTTTTCACTCTCGGTTTGTGTTCCAACACGCATGCTTTGGATTTCTCTGTCTATTTTTTCCGTGATTTTCTTGGTGAGTTGCCTAATAATTATACAGCTGGGCACAGGTTCTCGTGATTGACTAATTACCTCATGCCTGAGTCCAGCCTCAAAAGAGAAAAGGATGGTAGCTGCAGGAAGTTCAAGTCACAAACACCTGCAAGCTGAACTAGGTCCTGTAGTAATCACTAACCCTTGAGGTGCTTTTCCTCACAGTTGGTAACAACAGTTTTAAAACAGTTTGATAAAACAAAAATTAAATCACACATAAAAATGTAAAAAACATTAAATCCGGCGTTAATCCCACTTACATATCTAACAATCATTAGCATTGTTTTTCTGTTGTTTGGGGAAGGATTGGTCAGTATCCTCACACAACCCATCCTTGTGGGCTGGTAGAGGCTTTCACACTCTGTCTTGAGTGTATGGCTGTTGATTGCCACTTTATGTATCCTGACTCTCTCCAGAAGAGTGCTGTTTTTCTTTGCCACTTTCCTGTATGTATTTCTGTTGTGACATTTGTAGAGAGCTCCCTGCTCCTTTAAAGCAGTTCTGGGTGAAGGTCAGTATGGGGCAGTAAACAACAGGTGAGATGGCATTCCTCCATAGTGTCTTCCTTTGAGAGCTTCACATTCACCTGCTTCACTCAGTGAGCTTGCTAATATGGAACTGCGCAGAAGCCATGATGATGAAAACAGGGTTGCACTTAACTGTAACTGTTGTTCATCAAGTGGTATTATGTGCAGGCACACATCCCTCCTTCCTGCCCCACTGTGACCTCTCTGTAACTTTAGTGTCTTGGGCTCTCTGGCAGTGAGAACTGAGGTAGTAGCAGTTCTCCCCTTGGTCATGTGATCATTTGGCAGGAAACCATTAGAGGAAGGAGGGGTGTTCCTAACCTACTAGAAAGCTTTGGAAATCTTTTCCACAGCTGGGCTGCACACTCACAATCTCAATGTTGTATGCCTGCACAGAAGACCACTGAATGAACAACAGTTACAGTAAGAGCATCCCTGCTTAATGCCTTCTCTGCTATTTTGGTCTGTTTTTAAAGCTGTCTTTATTTATTTATGGTGTTGTAAATAAACACCATAATAGACAGACAGACAAACAGATAGATATGTCATGCTATAATTCCCAGATACCTATATTGTACTACTTAGGTTTTCACATCATCCGGTTTATAATATAATATAATAATAATAATAACTTTTAATTTCTATCCCGCCCTCCCCGCCAAAGCAGGCTCAGGGCGGCTTACAACATAAAATACATTATACATCAGATTACATAAATTGCAAATAAAATCCAAGTTAAGACAAATTACAAGTTAAAATTTACAAATTACAATGGTGCTAAAACATTCGATCTTCAATAATTCCATAAAATTCAGTAACCAAGAGCACTTTTTTAGAGGCATTTCCTAGTTTATCATTGGTTGAAGGCTAGTTTATAGAGGTGGGTCTTACAGGCCCTGCGGAACTGTTCCAAACTCCGCAGGGCCCGCACCTCTACCGGGAGTTGATTCCACAGCAGTGGAGCAGCAATAGAGAAGGCCCTATCTCGGGTGGCCTTCAATCTGGCCTCCCTTGGCCCAGGGACGGTCAGCTGGTTTTTTCCAGCCGACCGCAATGCTCTTTGGGGCTCATATGGGGAGAGACGGTCCTTCAGGTAGGCAGGTCCTCGGCCATATAGGGCTTTAAAGGTGATAACCAGCACCTTGTAACGAACTCGGTATCCCACTGGCAGCCAGTGCAGTTCGCGCAGCCCCGGCTGTATGTGCTCCCATCTTGGGAGTCCCAACAACAGCCTAGCCGCCGCGTTCTGCACCAGCTGCAGCCGCCGAGTTCGGCACAGGGGCAGCCCCATGTAGAGAGCGTTGCAGTAATCCAATCTCGAGGTGACCGTAGCATGGATCACCGTTGCTAGGTCACGGCGCTCTAGGAAGGGGGCCAGCTGCTTCGCCCGTCGGAGATGAAAGAACGCGGACTTGGCAGCGGCCGCTATCTGTGCCTCCATTGATAGTGAAGGCTCCAGAAGAACCCCCAAGCTCTTGACCCTATGTGCCGCTTTCAGCAGCACACCGTCAAAAATCGGCAAGGGGATTTCCCTTCCCAGGGCACCGCGACCCAAGCAAAGGACCTCTGTCTTCGTTGGATTCAACTTCAGCCCGCTCAGGTTTATGTCTTCATCCCATACAGATTCAGTTTAAAGTTGTCTTGATCTGGTTTGTGAAGCTTCTGCCAAACATGTTTTCCCAAACCTTGTAAGGTGTAATCCACTTCTTGCTAGTAGTCCTTAACTAAGAATATCTTAATTAAATCAAAACCCCCAAACATCTCTTGACATTTACACACTAATATTTTTTCTCACTATGCCTTTTATAGAAAAAAAATGACAAAAGTATCCGGAGTCCTTCACATTCCTTCCTAGAGTCTCATGGTCTTTTTGTGATATGCTCATACCTATCATTCACTTCCACAGAGATGAGCATGGAGGAAAAATGACCTGAAAGTCTCAACAGTGGCCTCAATAAGTTTCAGCAACCTTTCTGTCACATTCTATATATGTGAACTGGAGAGACAGCAAACATCATGTATTAAAGTGCTAAATGACTGCTTTCCATGAGAGTTTTCCTTCCTGAAACAATGGGTTTAAGAAATACTTCTTTATGTAACACAATTAATCTATGGGGTTTATTGCCATGGGATGTGGTGAGGGTCAGTGGCTGATATTGCTTCATGAAGAATAGGTCTCTAAAGGAGCACAGAACCAACTGTGAAGTGCATGCATTTAATGAGACCAGCATAACCTTGTCCGTTTGCATCTTTTGCTCTTAAGAACATAAGAATCCTGATGGATCAGTCCAGTAGTCAGTCCACAACCTGATGTTGCCTCCTAGCACTAGCACTTAAGAGATATGCTGCCTTTATATATGGAGGTTACCTTATGGCAAGTAACCATTGATGGAGCTATCCTCCATTAATCCATCTAAATATTTTTTTAAAGCCATCTGTGCTCATAGCCATCACAACATCTACTGCCATCGAATTTCACAATTTAATTGCTCATTGAGTAAAGAAGTATTTCTCTTTGTCTTAAACCTATTTCCTGTCAACAGTATTTTGGGACAGGGAGAAAAAGTGCTTTCTAACCAGACAAGTTTCTTGTTATCAGCAAGGCAACTGCCTCCCTTCTCCTCCACCTTAATTGTGTTTTAAGTAGGACAGGCTGAGCAGCTGGCTAGGGGAAATTTTGGTTACAAACTTATAAGGGGAAAGGTACTAGGTTTGTGTTTTTCTTTATAACTCAGCAATAAATGGCCAAGTGGCACCCATGGAGTGTTGAGGCATGGAAAGTGCAGGGAAACTTCAATGTAGATGCTTATTTGCCACCACAATTATCTCTGCAATCTCAGCAGCAATGAGAGTTACATGGAAAGCAGTTACATCGTGGACGCAAACTTGGAAACAAGAAACTGGATTAGACAGAGCCCTGGTCTGATCCATCAAGAGAGTTCTTAGATTGTTAAGATTATTTGCCCCATGCCATCCATTTGCCCTATTCCCTGTTGCTTCTTGATGCAATCTGGAATTCAGTTATAGTAATCATGAGCAACCTGACAAATTGAGCTACAAATATTTACAAACCATTTTTCTTCAGTGAATGAGAGGTGCATAGCTTGTAATTATGAAGCCTTTCTGATTTTATTGTTAATAGGTTCATATCCTAGGAGTAGGTCTGGCAGTGCATGAAAAATTTGTACATCCGGAGATGCGCCCACTACATAAAAAATTAATTGACCAGTTCCAGATGATGCGATCCAGTTTGTATCATGTAAGTTGCTAATCATGGTGTTTATTTAAAAAAAATACAGCAGTATTTTGAAATATTTTACTGTGTGATAAAATAGCAGATGTGAGGAAAGCTGAATATACAAAAAGTTGTGATCTACTAGAAATCAGACATTAAGAAAATTACAAGGAAATGGACAACATTTTTCTTTTGTTCCTCTGTTTATTTAATCTGCATCATGGATATTTTAGAAAGACACCGAAGGAGGTGATAGTGAGACACAGTGGTATATAATGCAGTATAAATAATGTGTATTTTCACTGACACTAAAATGCATAGTGAGTTTAGGAACAAATAATATGGAAACCTGGAGAGAAATATGCATCAAGGCTTGCTGCAAGCATTTAGTATATCCCTTAACGGGAAAGCATAAACCAAATTTGGGGGACTTTGATGGCTTATTATTAACTACTAGGACATACTTGCAATGCTGGCACTTTATTATATATGGTAAAATTCTACTGTGACTTTTGCAGTACAATCTTATACAGAGTTACTTCAATATAAGCCCATTGATCTCAATAGAATTTGATCATAGATACTTGATCTGCCGCCACAGGGAAGAGACAGTTTTTTTAAAAGTAGATTTACAAATTCATTCATGTGGAATGTTCAGCTCCATAAACAATAACGATGTCCAAATTTTCTTTCACAAGAAGCACAACTTTTTTCTCCTTTTCCTTGACAGGAATTGCCTGCTTTGGATAAATTGAGTCCAGTCTGCTCAGGTACCAGCACACCACGCAGCAATATGCTTGCATCGCATAGTCCTATGAGTCCAGAGAGCATCAAACTGGTGCATCGTCATAGGTATTTGCTTTAATTATTTATTTTTATTTTGCTTTAATAATTTCCGCATAAAGAAGATCTTTATGTAGCAGCCTTTTGTTGAATAAAGTCTAGAATGGAATAACAGCTGCATAGCTGCCAGGTACAGATGCAGAGAGACACTTTAGAGAAGATATTGGATTTATATCCCACCCTATACTATGAATCTCAGAGTCTCAGAGTGGTCACAATCTCCTTTACCTTCCCGCCCCCCCATAACAGACACCCTGTGAGGTGGGTGGGGCTGAGAGGGCTCTCACAGTAGCTGCCCTTTAAAGGACAACTCCTGTGAAAGCTATGGCTGATCCAAGGCCATTGCAGCAGGTGCAAGTGGAGGAGTGGGGAATCAAACCCGGTTCTCCCAGATAAGAGTCCACGTACTTAACCACAACACCAAACTTTAAGAGTTATAAGGAAGTCCAGTCTTTTTCAATTGGAATTATTTTGGGGATAAAGGGTTCTTTTTATAAAGATGACTATTTAATGGTTACATTTTCTGAATTATGAAGGACAATATGTGGAACGTTATTATTATCATTTATTAGATTTATATCCCACCCTCCCCACCGGAGCAGACTCAGGGCGGCTCACAAGGAATAAAATTGCAATAAAACAATCATGATACAATTAAAATATACAACATTCAATAAATAACAATTAAAACAGTTTGGTGCTAATGTTGTTAATGTCTGATGGTGTTCAGTGCTCTAGGTCTGCTAAAAGAATGAACAATTGACTAGTAAAAACCTATCCACTAGTCTCTTGCACAAGGTGAGGAAGCACTATGCAAGAGATGGGGGCAGGTGTTTCTACCCATTTTTCCTTCAGGCTGCAGTCCTCTGCAATTCCCAAGTCCCCCTATCTCTATGATGGGGTGTGTGTGGGGTCAGGGGCTTTACTGGGGATAGGGAGGGGTAAAAAAAAACCCCACTTCTGCAAACTTGCTGCATTTGCAGTAGCTAGGGACCCAAACCAGTGAATATATATTAAATTCCAAAAATTGCAATTTTTCTAATACTTTATAGATCAAGCTGAAGTCTGTATAAGTAATGGTCTATTTATATAAATGTGAAAATATATTCTGGACTACTGTATTTACATAACAGATTAGTGTTTACTGTGAATAGAACTGAATAGACACAGGAACCATTATTTAGCTCATTGTAGTTTTATTGTTTGATTTGCATATGAAAAATAAGGGAGTCTTCTGTAACATAGTCTGGCAGTCTTGTTCTTCTGGTGATAATGATCTCCAACTGGACAAAAGTTGGACATCCTTATTTAATATAGTGACAATTCTAGCATGAACTGAAAATGTAGAAGCATGTAAAGACTTTCATATGTACATTATTTCAAGATTTTAAAAAGCACCGTGCTACAGCTTCCAAGTGAATGAGATGCAGATTCTACATTTTAAAAAATCTGAGTCCTTTATCAAAACAAACAATTAAAATTATTTATCTGTTTTTCTATCTCTGTAGCCCATTGAACATGCTGGGTACAGTCCGACACTCGTCCTCTTCTCTTTCTTCCCATACATCAAGTGAAGCAGGAAATTTGGTTATCCTAACAGACAGTTCAATTGGAGAAAATGCAGAGGACATGTACCACATGCAGGTATACCCTGTTACACTTCAGGAGCCCATTGCAAGAAATATGTAGATTTAACATGATGTATAGGTCACTTAAAGAAAATCAGTGCATCTACAATAAGCAACTGTAGAAGTTATATGTAACATTTAGGCTTATAAATAATTAATACAAAGTTATGAGAATGTAGAGTAGTAGAACAAGGATGTCAAACTCATTTGTTATAAGGGCTGGATCTTAAATAAATAGGACTTTATTGGGCTTTGTCATAAATGTAATGTCAGGTAAGTGGAGATAAAAGGACACAGACAAACACAATTAAAGATGCAGTGCTTGGTACAATCAACATGTTTGGCTTCAGAACCACAAGACGCTACAGCTCTGTCTTAGTAGAGGCAGCAGCTCCTGTAGACCATGGCTGGCTGGTGATTCAAGCTAATTACCTGAATAATAACTGAAGGCAGAGCCAGGTGTGCTTCAGGCGGCTTTGCTGGGACATCAGGAAAAGCACCAGGCAGAGTCTAGAAGCTGCTGTATCTCAGCAGAGGTAAGAACTTTTGCAAATCATGGCTGGCTGCTGATGGGGGGGAGGATTGACTGTAAGGGTAGGTAGGGTGGAGGTCCATAGCTTGGCTTGGACTATTGTGGGCTTGGTAGATTGTGGGGGGTTTTGGTACACTATAAATCTGCTGCACAACTGGTTAGATCTTCCCACAGGTGGAGAGGGAAACCAGAGTAAGCTGTGAGACGTGCCTAGGTGACCAGGGAATCCCTGTAAGATAGGGAAGTGGGAGGTATGGTGATGGATTTAGAAGAAGATTGAGAAATGGCATGCTCAGTCCCCTTCTAATCACCTTCCCATTCCAAGGAATTATGGTGGCAGAGCCAGACTTCTTTGCCTTCCTCTTCAAGCCTGATGTTGTGCAATGTTAGATTGATTATGAAGAAGACTGCCTCCCTTGAAGAATGTATTCGGAAAGGCAGTTTTGAACTGGCATGCTTCAGTGAGATCTGAGTGGACAAGGATGAAGTGGTGGCTCTCACTCAGCTGACTCCCCCAGGATACTCATTCCTTCATGAGTTGCAAACAGAAAGACAGGGGTGGTGGTAATTCTCATCCAAGATTTTTTCTCTTTCAAGTAATTCCTGCACCAGACATCACTGACAATGAATGTGTAGGCCTGGCATGGGGTGTCAGGGAGAAGGTGGGAGTCTTGCTGGTTTACTGTCCGCCCAGCTTACCAGCTGGTTCCCTGCTGAGGCTGTTTGAGTTGGTGGGGAAGTAGGCCTTGTATTTCCCCCAAATGATAGTTTTGGAGGACTTCAGTGTCCATGCCAACGCTGCCTTGTCTGCTGCCTCCTTAGACATTATGATTGCCACAGCATCATTGGGACTCTCCTAGATTGTATTGGCTTCCACATGCTATATCTGATATTTTGCACAGGAATTTATCTGGATTCAGTGGCGCTTTGCAAACTGGTACTATAGACTGATCATTACTTTGTGAAGATTGGTTTGAGATTTGTCTGCTCCCTGAGCAGGGGTGGCAAGTTTATTTATGCTCACCCATAGAGACTCGTGAATCCAATCAAATTCTGGACTGCTCTGAGGGATTTGTCTGGCTCCGCCAGCAGATCTCTTGATGTAATGCCTGGAATCTGGGCCTTCTGGAGGCCATTGACCAAGTTGCCCCCTGGCTCCCTCTTCTCCCCTGTACTACCTTGTCTCCCTGGTATACAGATGAACTAAGGATAGTAAAAAGGAGGCTTAGACTGCTGGTGATAAGTTCATGACAAAGGAGCAGTTCTGGTGATAAGTTCATGACAAAGCAATGAGAATACTTTATAGAGCCCTCTTGAAGGCCTATGACGTGGCAGTGAAAGCAACAAAGCACTCTTTCTTCTCTTTTTTCATTGTAACTGCAATGTCCTGTCCAGCTCAACTGTTTAGAGTTATTAGGCAATTGACCACCCCTTTGGTGGCTCCAAGAGTAGATGAAAAACTGGCGATTAGCTGTGACACATCTGCAATTTTTTAAAAAGATAAAGTTTCACTCCTTCACCAAGACTTGGCTGCCCTATTTGGAGTCAGTAGAAATCTTGGGGCCCTACCTGTGCAATTGGATCTATTTATGGACCCCTTCAACCTATTCTCTCAGGTTGCTGTTAACAGGGTCCTATTGACTGGCCTACTACCTGTTCCTTGGACCCCTGTCCTTCCTGGTTGGTGAAAGCCTCCAGGCAAGTGGTAGGAGAAACCTTGGGAAACATTATAAATCTCTCACTCTCCCTCGGCTTTTCCCCTAGCTTCCTCAAGGAGGCAGTTGTGACACTCCTCCTGATAAAGTAATCGTTAGATAAGAGGGACCTAGTCACTTACCACCCAGTATCTAATCTTCAATTTCTGGGAAGGTGATTGAGCGAGCAGTGGTTGAACAGCTACAGGAATTCCTGGATGAGACATCTGTTCTACATCCTTTTCAATCTGGCTTCTGACTGGGGTTCAGGACTGAGACAGCTCTGATCACTCTGGTTGATGATCTTTGGTTACACCTTGATGCAGGCAGGATGGTGCTACTGATCCCATTGGATCTGTCAGCTGCCTTTGACACAGTAGACCATTTGATCCCAGTCAGCCGTCTAGCCTACCCATGTGGGAGGGGTGTGACCTTGAGCTGGTTCTCCTCATTCCAGAAATCTTTTTTGTGGTTGGCCTTCTCACATGCAATCCCAATGTGTGCCTGCACAGAAAACCACTTAAAGAACGACAGTCAGCTTTAAGTGCAGCGCTCTTTTTCTGCTTACAGCTTTTGAAGGTCGGATGCTATGGTCTAAATGTGTGACCGTACAGAAAATCACTTTAAGCATAAATTTATGAGCTTGCATATTTTTGAATAGTGGGGAAATTCTTCAGTTAGCAGCACCTTAAGCTTGCAAGTTTTGATTAAAAATATGATTTTACATGTGATACTTGATATGAAGCAGATAAACTCTTAAAATCCAGGTTCCCTCGATCATTTCTTTTGCTACCATGCCATTCATATCTAGTGTCCTTTAACTCTAATATCTAATATCAGAACTGATGTTTGTGTTGTCTCTTCCTAGGCCAGTCCGTCCACCTCAAGCCTGAGCTCTACCCATTCTGCTCCATCACAGATGATTAACTCTGCTCCTTCTAGTGCACGAGGTAAGAAGTGGGTAGCTCCTTATATGAAGTTCAAGAAATAGCCATAGTTTTTCATCTTCAGTATTCTAGACTGTACTGTGATTCCTTTCTTGACACATGGAATAGTTTCATTATTACAAAAGCAAATTATTCCAAACTTCCTTTTATAATGATCCCACATAGCATGTCATCATTTCAGATCCCTTTGGTGTATTTCTCTGACATACATAAACTCTTAAGCAGTTGAACCGTTTGTATCCAGTGTACCCACCAAACTTTCAGCCTGTCCACTTATACATACATGAATTTATTTCAGTTGCAAGAGAAGCAGCCTAAGAATAACAACATGAGGTTGAAAATTAATGCCAAGCTTTTATCAAAAGAAAATTAATGAGGACAATGGAGTTAAGAGAACAGGCAGCATGAAATTAAAATGGCATGAAATAAGATGTACAAAACTGGCCTTCTTTGCATAGGTTATGAGTGAACCAAAGTCAGGGGGGGAGAGAGGACATAGAATAGCTTTTGCTATCCAATATTTTCTTTCTTTAAAACTAGTTTTGACCTCTTCATGTTTATTGAACATTTATTAATGAGTCTGTGTGGGCCTACTTTTGGAGAGAGTGGTCTTGGAGACCTGAACATGGGAAGATTCTAAAGGTGTGGCAGAAGCCAAGAAGCATGCAAACACACTCTCTCCACATACACACCCTCTTGACTGGCAGTTGTTGCTGTGAATTGGGGAGACCATGATGATCTCAACCTGGCTAAAGTCAGAATATGGAATTGTGAGTGAATTTCTAGAGACGTATTTGTCGTGGAATTAAAAGGCCTACCACAGGTGGCTGTTTCATTTCCCTTTTCTACAGGAAATATTTCATCATCAAATATGCAGAGACCATCATTGTTGCTACTCACCCATGCTGCTTTATTTTAGACAAATGGTGTCTGCATTTCTGTGCAGCTGCTACTGAAAATTTCTGTTACAGGTGGACCTAAGAGAGATATGTTGCTTCCACTGCAGCTACTAACCTGTTGGGTTATAATAAATGAAAAGTCATCCTTTCTTTAGAGATTGACTTTACTGTCCAGGGAGCAAAAAATCAATTGGCCATAAACAACAGTCCTTGAAAAAGACTAAAAAATAAAGAGGTACTGGCCTTGAAGGTCTTTGATCTCTGGTACCACTTTGCACTGAGAGCAAAGCTACTTGGAGAATCAAGATGGGATAGATCAATTTTTCTCCCAGTTTTCTGAGGCACCCAGTGTAAATTTGATGCAAAAATGTGTTCAGAAAATAACTGGATGCTTTTTACTCAAGCAAAACAAGCCCTTTGGTATAACTTGCCTGTTTCACATTCTTAGTCTTTCTGTTTATAATTCAATATCCCTTTTGAACACTGAAATGTTGGAAGGAAACTTAATATGCATGTTGAGAACATAATTTTACATTTCAAGTTTGATCCTGCCTCCATATGTATTTTCAAGCAGACTGGGAAAAACATAAAGCATTGTGATAGCAAATGAAACTTTGAATGTACATTTATTATACAACTCCATTTCAGGTTGACTCCCATATAATGGTCATTAGAGAGCCAGTTTGGTGTAGTGGTTAAGTGTGCGGACTCTTATCTGGGAGAACCGGGTTTGATTCCCCACTCCTCCACTTGCACCTGCTGGAATGGCCTTGGGTCAGCCATAGCTCTGGCAGAAGTTGTCCTTGAAAGGGCAGTTGCTGTGAGAGCCCTCTCCAGCCCCACCCACCTCACAGGGTGTTTGTTGTGGGGGAGGAAGGTAAAGGAGATTGTGAGCCGCTCTGAGACTCTTCGGAGTGGAGGGCGGGATATAAATCCAATATCATCTTCTTCTTCTTCATTAGGAAGATAAAAATGTATTCTAATCTTACATTTGAAACTAGTCTTCCAACATTTAGCTTTGCTGCTTATATTTGAAAATGCAAACTCTTCTAGTGGGCATTTTTTTCCATTTTAATTGCTGATATGTATTGTGATGGCTTTATAGCTAAAACAACAAGAATTGTCATAACTGGGGCAGGAACTTCTAGTGAACCAGAGGAACTTGGTCATATCTCTTGTGAGGCAGAAAACGGATTTTACTTTCTCCCTAATTGTCATCCTTAAGTAATCCAGACTATGATGTTGTACTGCTCTGTACATTCTCTTTGAAGAATAAGAATTGGCCTAGGGCCAATCTAGTTTTTATTGTGCCTCTGCAGTGAACAGACACACCCTTGTCTGCATGCTGCTTCCTTTTACAGGTGCCTTACCTTTCTTCAAGCCAGGATTTAACATGAAGAGAAGATAGATGATAAGAAAAAAGAAGTGATGTTAGTGTGAGCCGGAGCTTTTGCTCAGAAGTGACACTAAGACAGTTTCACAGTTATCCCTTGTCCCCTTTGTACTTTTTCTCTTCATCCAGGGATGAGTCTTATATCTTTGTGGCCAAGGCTTATAGCATCAGCTCATCTGCTGCCAGTCTGTTCTGTAGTAGTAGTGGAGCACAGAGTGAGCATAAAAGGTGTCAGTCTGTTTTGCTCATAAGAATTGAAAGTCAGTATGTTGAGGCTGTCTTTTATGTAGATAAAATAGGGTGGAGGTTATAACCTGGCTCCCTTCCACGTTTGGGTCTCCATGTGTCAGCAGGCATAATTTTTGATGGGCTTTACCATTCAGCTATCACAAGGCTGCAATCATCTCATTCCCTGGCGTAAAAGCTTTGGAGGGTTTTCTTAGGCTGTATGGCATTTTGCCTTTGGGCAGTGTCTGCTGGGTAAGGAGTGCTCTTCCCCTGCCTTCCTTCTATCCATAGAGATAATTTAGCTCTTGTCCTTCCTTTTTGCCCCCTCCATGTAGTAGTGGAGTATAGGGCTTACCTTGCTTGACTTCTCATGGCAAAATAAGTATAATATAATGGATGAGTATGTAGCTATAGCTCTATTTGGTCCATTTCTCTTTCTGCCTCCCTCCTGTTTGTAGAGACCATTGACCTTGAGTTTCTCTACACATTCACAGCAATTCATTATCCCATGTGTGTGTGCGCACACACATATTTTAGACTCCTCAAATTCTGGACTGTTGGCTGGAAAGTGGGAAGGATTTCTTCTGCAGGAGTCAAAACAAGAAATTTGCTGCCGACAGGCAGGCTTGAGCCTCTTTCATTTGTGAATTACTAAAAAAGGGCTGCAAGTTAACACGGAGCCCCCTTCACAGCACTGAGCAAGGGTCAGGGAAAGGTCAGCAGGATTGCATCCAGCCATTGCAAGTTTGTGGTGAAGAAAACGTTAACCTTTGGCTTAAAAACCTGCTAAATCTTATAAATTAGTCACCTGCTCAGGCCCATGGGTATATCTTCAACTCCCAAGTGGTACAAAGTAAACCTCTCAGGAGCAAGCACTACCCCCTCCCAGTCTCCTTCTCCCCTGCAGTTCCATCAGTCTCTGAGACAGAATGCTATTCTTTCTTCACTGGATTTAGACATACCACCCAGAACACTAGCCCCTCCCTCACCCCACTGACAGCTGTTGCCTGCCCAGCAAGGTGCTCATTCTCTCTTCAGCTGTGACCACCAATTTTCCTCAAGGTCTAAACAACAGCATTTTCCCAAAGTTTCTTAGATAAGGAGTTGGGGGCAGAACCTGCTCCTAATCTTTTCATGGTGACCATACCATCCAAAAAACTTCAGACTCTTTTATGTATGTTGCCACACAAACCATTGAAGGAATAAATCACCCTCTCCCGGATCTGAAGTAGGCATTGGATTGATCCCTGGCATCTCCAACTGAAAAGGGTCCAGGCAAATAGGCGTGAAAAACCTCAGCTTGAGACCCTGGAGAGCCGTTGCCAGTCTGAGTAGACAATACTGACTTTGATGGACTGAGAGTCTGATTCAGTAGAAGGCAGCTTCATGTGTTCATGTGATGAGATAATGCCATACCCAGTTGTTCTTTTCTTCCTCAGTCCTCACTGAATTCATACCTAAGGTGCTGTCTGCTATTTATTTACAGACTATGCTTCTGATCAAAAACTCAAAGAAGTTTCTTCTTTTTTTGCAGAGGTTGTCCTTGAAAGGGCAGCTGCTGTGAGAGCCTTCTCAGCCCTACCCACCTCACAGGGTGTCTGTTGTGGGGGAGGAAGGTAAAGGAGATTGTGAGCTGCTCTGAGACTCTGAGATTTGTAGTGGATGGCAGGATATAAATCCAATATCATCTTCTTCTTCTTCTTCAAAGAACTCCAAAATAATCTGAATTCAAGCTTATTTATTTATTTATTTATTTAGTAGGCTTATTTTCTGCCCTTTCCCATAAATGGGCTCAGGGCAGATCACAACATAAACTGACAACAATAAAAAACTACAATTCAGAGCTAAAAACAATGCATTAAAACTGAACAAAATAAGGACAATAGAACAATAAATAAAGTGTATCACAGCCAGAGTACAGATGGCCATACCCAAGTTTAAAGGGCATACCCCTGATTTTCTCTGCTTCCTGAACAACGTCAGAATGATTAGTGGGACCTAGCAGGAGACTGTATCCTTTTATAAAAGGCTATAAGGATTTTTGCTTCCAGCAGTTGATGAAATGGTTGCAATCCTATCAAAGGATTCCTGTCTTCCTCCTGAAAGAAATGTCCTACACAGAATAGAGACAGGCCTACGGCCTCACCACCCTGAACAGAGCTATGGACCCAAACAAAACAGGCAATAGAATTGTGTCCATATCTTTCTTGGTGGCTACAGCTGTCCACACTTGTCTTCAGAAGGAACAGCTTTTAGAATCAGTGTCCCACACTCTCAATTATGTGTTATAGCAGCTGTCTTTCCTAGCTGGTAGTGCTACAAATACCCTGCAGTATGTTGATAGGGTTGTCATCTCTTGGAGGGACCTGGAAATCTTCTGGAATTAGATCTGATTTCCCGACTAAAGAGATTTATTCTCCTGATGAAAACTGCTGCTTTGGAGAGTGTGGACTGTATAGCATTATACCCTGCTGAGGTCCCTCCCCTCCCCAGGCTCTACTCTCAAATCCTCAGGAGTTTCCCAGCCCAGAACTGGCAACTGTAAATGCTGGCAGGACCACAGTTCTATTTGTGGCTGAGACCTAGGGATGAAGTCCCACCCACCAAGTCCATTCTTGCATCTTCAAGGGGATACCTTTGCTGAGTGCCTCCATAATGCCCCCCTCCATAATACAGTGGCTACCATATTTTCAGAAGTGGGCTTCAAAGGCAAGACAGGGAAGATAGCTTCCATTTCCGCCTGTTCTAGTACCAGAATAGGCCATCCAATCTATTCAGATCTTTCAAGGTTTGTAAAATCTCCACATCGGACTCACAGTTCTGGCAAAATGTGCCTTCCCCTTACCTTCTAAGGGAAGTGCCAAAAATACTTCTAACTTCATATGCTACAGTATGCTTCAGAGGCTGGTTACTGGAGCAAGGAGAGTCTTGTGTAAAACCTCACAGTGCCCAGTTCAAAACAGATTCTTAGTCTCTCCTTGCTCTGCAAAAGCAACAAAAAACTGACTCATGGCAGTAGCAATCAAAGACTGGTCGATATCAGAACCACAGAACTGGAGAGGGAAACAAGCATCTACTGGCACCTTTCTCTCACCTTAAAAAAGTGAGCAAAAGACATCCTAAATCTCAAAAATATATCTTGAGATCCACAATTTCAAATTGAAGAGTCCTCCATCCTCTATGTATCCACGGAAATTCCTGTCTTTCACTGACCTCACAAATGCTTATCTGCTTATTCCTATCAGTTTTTCAGCTCAAATGTGTTGGGTCTTTTACCAGGGGTGGTACTCTAAGTAACATAATTTCCATTTGGATTTACCACATTGCTGACGATGTTTTCAAGGTTCTTGTGACAATTGTCTACATTTTTCCAAGTGGAGTTGAGCTTTAACATGAGGCTTTAAAGACGATTGTAAACAGAGCTCATCTTATTCTATGGCAATGAGAATAAGCATACATTTATATTGGCTGTAAATACATTTCAGCAAATCTACAAAATTTCAACAAACTACATGACTATGAGGCATCCCCCATTCATTGTGTTGGCATAGAATGCCCCAGATCAACAGGAAGAAACAGTTGACTCCAGAGTAATATAGTCTACATTTGAGTGTGGTAGTCAATGCCTGTTTCCGGGGTGTTGCTGTCTAAGGACAGAGTGAGGAAGCTCATCAGCTTAGAGGTACAGAAGCAGAACCCTTGCCTCTCACCTCAGTGTGTTCTAACAGTTGACAGACATGCTGGTTGCTGTCATTCCATCTTTGTTCTCTGCAATGTTTCCATCAACCTTACCACCATCTCATTTTGGCCAGGTTGGAATGCTTGATGCAAGTTCCAGACAGTCTCAACTCTTACCTGGACTGGTGACTGAGCACTTAGCATGGGCAACTAAGGATACTGCTTTGTCAAGTATCTGTTTGGATCACATTGACAAACAGTGCCTGTTGGAGAACTTGCTCTGTGGATAACATGACACAGACACAGTGGCTGAAATCTCAGGAGGAAAGCCTTAGCATCATTCTTCTAGACATGAATTTCAACTTCTTTTCCAGGTCATAAATGTATTCATTCGCATTGACAAAACCGCAGCACTGTGTTTCTGGAGACTTCTGATCCTCAGTGATGACTAGAGAGGCAGACCTCTTCTTCCAGTGGGTTGAGTTTCACAGTGTCAGCTGTACATTAACGGTACATATAACATCCAGGCAGATAGGCTAAGGAGAAGAGCTCTGGACCCAGATGAGTCAGATCTTCATAAGGAAGTATTCAAACAGTTGAATCTTTGCTTTGGAAACCCACAACTGATCCATTTAGCTCCCCAAATGATGCCAAGGCCCCGAGGTTTTTCACCAGGACCAGGGACAACAGAATTCTCAGTATGTACACCTGAGCAATGTGACTTGCCAAAAGAGCACCTGAACACTTTCTCCCCTATTTGTACTGTTGTCATCCTACCTGGCCATTTGGGAAGCTCTCCAATTTAATGGGAGATTGTGCCACCTTCTTTCCCTCAGAGATCCAGTAAGATCTCTTCTCCCAGGTTCCCCTTGTCTTTTATTCCCTCATACTCTGTCCTTGCTTCTGTGCACCTACATACATCCCATCAGCCCCTGGATGCTTCAGCCAGCTGTGCTCAGGTGGGCAATGCATTCAGTCCCAACCCTCTCCCTTTCAGCAGCTTCCATCTGTGTCAGCTCACTAAGGGTCAAGCCCATGTGTGCAGCTGGGATGGGTGCGGCCAACATCTTAATAGGATCCTGCCAGTGTGTTTTCCCATGAGCCTTGCCTGACGGGTGGCTTGGCTCCATTGGCATTTAGAAGTGCTCTGTGCCTGGTGGTGCTTGGAGGTGTGTGCTGAGCTGTCTTACTCTCCTCCCCCAACAGACATTCCCTCTACTTTCCTAGGTAAGGAGGAGGACCAAGGCTGCCCCCCAAAATCCAAGGTGCTGAGCAAGCCCAAACATCATGTATCTAGGTCTATTTTAGGAAACAGAGTCAAAAGAACTGAGATGATGAGAGATGACGTTCTAGATTTGTTGAGAAATTAAAAAACCATAAGTCTCCAGATCCTGATGATCCCAAGAGTTCTCGGGAAACTCAAATGTGAGTTTCCTAATTTACTAATCGGTATAAGTTTTACTAATCGGTATAAGTAAATTTTCAGTAATTTACTAATCGGTATAAGTAAATTTTCATTCAAATCAGCATTTTTAATCACTGCCCACCAGCTATATGTAGCTCTGCTCACTGTACCTCATTCCATTGTCTGAAGGAAGTATGCATGCATATGAAAACTTACATTCTGTATAAAACTTTGTTGGTCTTAAAGGTGCTACTGGACTCCTACTTTGTTCTTTTGCTTCAGACCAACATGGCTGCCCACCTGGATCTATCTACATGGTTGGTTACTGTGTGAAACAGGATGCTAGACCAGATGGACTACTGGTCTCATCCAGCAAGGGTTACATTCTTATCAGGAACATTCAGACGTCACCTTGATTGACCTCAAGTAGCTGAGACATCCCTGGTTACAGATCTCATCAACTGCATCTTCACATAAAGCTACTGACTCAAAATTTTCTCAGCCATGCTAAGAAGAGACCTTTTATTTTTAGATAGAAAGGTGCTTAAGGCTTATCTCAAAAAGCACTCAACTTTTTAGAAGATGTGTAGTGAAACCATTGGGCCAGCAGGGCTTTGAATACCCTCTGACAGCTTAGAGTATGTATTGGTGAGATCTGTTTAGCTGTTGACAACATTGCCCCAGGGCATATTCATTCTCTCTCTCTCTCCTCTATCAGATCTTGTGCTTTCAGTAGTGTATAGCAGCAATATAGTCCTCTCTGCACATATTTGCTAGGCATTATAGAATTAATCTTTTGGCTTCATGTATCATTTGGCAGAACAGTTCATAGAATCAGAGTTGGAAGGGATATCCAGGGTCATCTAGTCCAACACCTTGCACAATGTAGGAAATTCACAAATACCTCCCACACACACACAGTGACCCCTACTCCATGCTCAGAAAATGGCAAAAGATGGGTTCTTCAGTGTGCTCTTGAGCCCTAGTACTTCCAGGCTCCTGTCCCTCTATTTCTTTTCCTTCCTGAGACTTTAGACAATACTTTTCAATACCCATGGTCTACTTTTTAAAAAAAAATGTATCCCATTCTACCTTTCTACAGTTTCTGCTGAACATGCAGTTATAAAAACCTCCTTGATATTTTTGTTTCCTCTGTGGTCAAAACTGATAAGGAAGTACTTTGAGGTTTTAAGAACCTACAATTTTCAGCTGCTTTCCCTCAAACTAGCACACCTGGAGGTAATAACTTTAGAAAGAGAGTCAATGAACATTCACTTCTGGGGTGCAATCCTATGTGTCTTAACATTCAAGAAGTGATTCTGAGGCCATTCTTCCTGCCTACATTATATTTATGACTATTATGTTAGTCATGATAGTTGTCTTCCTATAAAGTGACAGAGAGGAGTGTTTATGCTTATTCCATTCATTTCCCACCAACTGCTGGCAATCAGTAGAAATATTTGTAGTTAAACACACTACCGCCACCCCTTTATCTCAGTCCAGTTCATACATGTCGAACTGCTATAAGTATTACATGATAAAAGGCTGAGTAAATGGAATTAATAAATAGAATAAATGTGATAACTGCAAGGAAAATAAATATATGTTCATATACTATTTTAGGATTTTACTCCATAGGAAGTCTGTGTTTGTGTGTTTGTTCTGGGGGGGAAGAGGAGCACCACTAAGTAGTTGCTGATAGCTTTTCATAAATTCATTACTCACAGCTACAGGACATCTATCCTTCTGAGCTACTGTTTTGTTTGACTTCTTAATACTTTTACTTCATAATGTAAAAAAAGCGTCTTCAACTGACAATAGATTACTCACAGAATATGAGATATGAAATGGCAAAAAAGCTCACAATATGACCCACTGTCATATTTACTTACGCTTCCAATTCTTGCTGTTTCTGATAAGTTTCAGAACACTGTTATTTCTTCTTGACTGTTTTGCTCAAATTAGCTAAAAGTCTATTTGAAATTTCAGGGGAGGCAAGTTAAAAGAAAAACCCCACTCTTTCTCTACTTCAGTATACAAATTTATTGTATTGTAAAATCTCCACCTGGAATTAAATTGTGTAGCAGAAAATAAGCTTCATGGCATTGGAAAAAAGATGGGGTTTGTTTTTTATTTATTCCTTTTTGTGTACTTTTAATGAATTTTATGTTTACAAAAATTAGAGATTGATAAGCATTGGCGCTATAGCAAGGTGCTGTGCAAAATTTCACATGCCTAGCTCTGCCATTATGCTTCAGTCCTTTTATATTTATTTATATTCTTTTTAATTTAGTGCTGATGAAAGGTGCTGGATTGACAACACTGGAGGCTGAAGCCCTCTATTTATCCACAGAACAGATTCAGCATGGGCGGCAGCAGTGCAAGCTTCCCCACACTGCCCCCACCAATGTGCCTCATCTCTGTCCTGGAGGGACCACCTCTAGAGGTGAGAGGATAGCTCAGTCTCCATGACACATTCAGTCCTTGGCTTTTCTGTTGAGATTGACAACCAAGTTAGTCACCAACTGTGATGGAATGCCTTGAGACCTATCTGTCAGGAAGTACACCATACCAGTACATTTCACTGTCCCTTATTTCCTCTGGTGGATTACACAGTGATTTTAAAACTGATAGTGAAACCTTGATTTACTGGATGATTAATATACCTGTCAATATTCACAGTCTGACAGAGACATAAAAATATCTCTCCCAATTACTACACTTTTGCAGCCAGCCATATCTCTGTCTAATCTTAAGTATTAGCCTTTCTTAAGAATCAAGAAATAGCTAAAATTAGCTGAGAATCAGAAAATTAGTTGAGAATCAGCTAAAATTTGACACCTCCCATTTCTAACATTTGAAGTTTAAACATATCAATGAGTAACATAGCAAAACATTTCATATACAGTTTCCAATAACAGTCCAATATATTAGATGCTAAAAGAAAATGTATAGAGCCCAGTGGCGCAGAGTGGTAAAGCAGCAGTACTGCAATCGGAGCCCTCTGCTCATGACCTGAGTTCGATCCCAGCGGAAGCTGGTTCAGGTAGCCGGCTAAGGGTTGACTCAGCCTTCCATCCTTCTGAGATCAGTAAAATGAGTACCCAGCTTGCTGGGGGGAAAGTGTAGATGACTGGGAGAAGCAATGGCAAACCACCCCATAAAAAGTCTGCCATGAAAACATTGTGAAAGCAACGTCACCCCAGAGTCGAAAATGACTGGTGCTTGCACAGGGGACTACCTTTATAAAAGAAAATGTAACCAGGATAACATGGAATTCCTGAAATTAATGCTTACTGAAACAGAAATTCATTTTGTAGCGTTCCATTTTACAGAATAATAAGAATGATATATTGTTAACCTTGTGCAGCAATGTATCATAAATCAGCGTTTGGGATGAGTCGACACATTTAGCACTGTACTGTAGAGATAAGCTTATTGAGGCAAATTCAAATTTGACATTGGCAGTTATTATGCATCTGAAAATAGCATGCATCCTTCTATCTTTCCCAATATTGTAACTTCCTAATTAAATCCTTATTAAAGTCAAAGTGTGGTCTCATTTTAGAGACACAGTAGCCTCAATATCGGTAGACAACCAGTGCAGTCCTAAAAAAAACTTTCCTGGGCTTAATTCTCATTGAATAGATTTGTGTAGGATTCTAACGTAACCTGCTTAGGATGCCATTATATGTCAGAATATGTAATCTATTACAATATAAATTATTATATGGTTACCATATAAACATCTAACAAGTAAATATGTTTAATTAATGTTTTAAAGCTATATTTGGAGTATGTACTCACAGAAGGAGCCATTAGGTCATCCTTGCTGCTGTATTCAGATTTCTGTTCACTGCTGTTTAATCAGTTCTACCCAGGTGTATCTAAACATCCTACTTTATATTTTAAAAGTTTTATACAAGCTGAATGAGGGGAAAAATCTGTTCATTTTTGAACTATAAGTAAATTATTTGGTAGCATTAGGAACACAATTACATTTTTGTACAGCACTTTTCTGAGTTCTTAAATTATCTGAGTTCATATATTATCTGAAGTCTAGTAAATATGTACAGCAGAATGGGTTGTATCACTTCAGACTACGTAGGGATAGCCACAATTCTAATCTCCCCCTGTGCAAATCTCTTGCAAATAAAAAATCAGGGCATCTAGGCAGTGGGGTGTAGCCTAGCCTATCAAATGCTGTGCTAGCTTTCCATTTTCTAAAGGCAGTTGAACAAAGAAGAATGTAATACCCTTCCCTGCAGTCTGAAGTGGTGTGTCTATTCTATCACCTCAGCATTCTGTCATCTCATTACCACCTAATTCCATTGAAAGTCTAGGTCAGGCCTCTTAATATTCTTTATGACTCTCTAAAGTTAAACCAGTGGTGCTGCCCCCTGTATTAAGTGACTGAGAATACTTGAATGGTTAACAGTAAGAAACACTGGCTTGCCACATAATAAATTCCTGGTGAGTCTGACATTCGAACCAGAGACTTCTGGCTTCACTTTTTATGCTGTCAACCTCTATACCAGGGGTGACCAGTGGTAGCTCTCCAGATGTTTTTTGCCTACAGCTCCCATCAGCCCCAGCCATTGGCCATGCTGGCTGGGGCTGATGGGAGATGTAGGCAAAAAACATCTGGAGAGCTATCGTTGGCCACCCCTGCTCTATACCATACTAGATTCATATTAATAAATTTGTAGGATGCTGGGATTAAATAAAAGATGCTTCTTAAAGCTGTTCTTTTTTGTAACAGTATGTTTTTCACTTATCAAAATTTACCTCAATATATATGTAACATTGTTTGATTCCATGTAAACAACATAGAAGCTATATCCAGCTATAGCAATTGCTCTTGTGAATCTCTCAATAGAACAAAATAGGAGTCAATTGCACCTTTAAGACCAATGTAAAATTACGTTGGTCTTGAAGGTGCAATTGACTCCTATTTTGTTCTACTACTTCAGACCAACACAGCTGCCTATTTGGATGAATCTCCCAATAGTTTTATTGTCCTGCACTGGCTTTACAGTAGGACTATGTTTGCTGAAGTGGGTCACTCAGATATTAATATTCCCCCAGCTAAGGTATCCATTACAATAGCAAGAACTATGTAGCATGTGGTTGGACAAAACTCAGAAGCATCTACTGGATAATCCCACTCATTAGTGTGGATGGGTGCAGAATATAGCTGTTATACATAAACCTATCTTGATGCAGTTTCTATATTATTTTGTCCCCACCTAATCTCTATCCTATTTTGTGACCTTGATTTACTGTTTCAGAGACTGAGCACTTTTTTGTTGCGCCATTCATGTGTTGCTGTGCTGCTTTTTGGTGATATATCACTTTAAACAAGTTACCTGAAACCAACACTTTATACAATATATGTATACTTACTGAATAGTGGACTTTCAGCAGGTTTAAATACATTGGTGAAGTTCCTTATCGGTATTAGAAGAAGCTCAAAGTTAGTAGGCCTTTAAATGCCCTGATTGAAAAAGACTCATACATTTACCAAAAATAAGTATGGGCAGGGTTTTTTCCCCTCTGCTAAGAGAATATATCTAAAAGCATTATCTTATAAATCCTATTAGTTGCTTTCCAGAACCCAGGAAAAAAAACAATGTTTGTGTGTGTCATTTTGTTTCTTAAATGTTGAAAGTAGGTTGGGGAAAATACTGCCCTCTGTTGATTATTTACAGGTGCAGAATAAAAGCACAGAAAGCAGGACTTAATCTGACATGTCACCAAAACCCACCAAGGACTGGTTTCTGTCATGCCAAAGATATTTTGGAGCCATGTGTATTCCTATATTAATGGATCACCTAGCCATATTTGTATTCCTTAAATGATATCAGGAATGCATTTTTTTTAAAAAAGGAAAAATGTCTGTAATGTGTTTTGTGCCTTTGCACAGTTGTTGGTACTCCTAAAAGATCAGTATTTTATATTTTGTCATGCAGAAATAGGACTAACTTTGAAGTGTGAGTAAATGAGACAGCATAAAATATTCAGTGAATATTGTGTATGATAGGATGTTCAAATTATTTGTTTGTGCTTTGTGGTGAAAATAATTATTGGAAATTAGGAAACAGTGTTTAATCATGCAAAAGAGTATGTATTTTTTTGGGTTTAATAACATAAGAGAAACTACACCAAATGCAGGGTGCTTTATTGCTGTGCTGACCATATCGTTTCACTCTGTGCTAAGTCTCACTCTACAGTCTGCATGTCATGCTTCTGTTGATGTGAAAGCTTTATCAACTACGTATAATATCTGTATTTTTGTGGTATTCAGATATTACTCGTGTGATTGTGAAAAGCTTGCAAGGAGGAGCATGCCATCCTCAATAGCAAGCATGGCGATACAACATGCTCTTTGAACCTGTCCAGTGAACTCATTTGTGGCACAAATAAATTGCAAATTAAAGCCCAGTGTTAAAATGTGCATCAGGTTCTATAGTACATCAGTTATGGTATTTTTTTACTCTTTGATCAAGGCAGAGTTTAAACAGATGTATATTCATCAAGTACTTTAATGTTAAAGCTTCTTTCAAGAAAAGATAGTACAGTGGTAAACCGTGAAATGCCCCAATAAGTCTCAAAATGGAGAAGAAAATGTCCCACAGAACTCACAATTGAAGCCTTCTTGTAGTATAGGGATATGTTGACAAATACCATGTTTTCACATTTCTGAGTGAAATGTACTGTTTGTTAATTGCACAATATCCAGTAAATGTTAAAGGCTGTGACCCTGTGATTTCCCCCCTACCCGCCCCATCAAGCTGCACCAGACGTATGGCAACCCAATATGGTTTTCAAGGCAAATGACATTCAGAGGTGGCTTGTCATTGCCTACCTCTGCATAGCAACCCAAGACTTCCTTGGTGGTCTCCCATTCAGTTACTTAGCAGGCTAATCCTGCTTAGCTTCCAAGATCTGACAAGATCAGACTAGCCAGATCGGGGCATGTGCAGTTAACGATAAAAGTGCACTTTTTAAAAAGTATGTATATCTAAGGTGATCTAGCAAAGAACATGTGTGAGTAAATAAACAGCAGGATCTTCCAGATGTACTTTTATTTTTTGCAAGGAGTTTGCATTATGCATTCATTGACTTCCTGTGCTGTATGTCATAAACCCAACAGTGTGTATGTATGTTACATTTTGCTGTGAGATGAACACTAGTGGTATGAACCATTATCTGCTGATTGGGTTCATTACCATCTTACGGAATTCTATAAATACTTCAAATATTTGCTGTTTTGAATCTCAGAAAAGCTAGAGAACTAGGCCATAAAGAAGCCCTACTATGTTTTGTCCTATATATGTGATTATTCTCACTTGTTTACAGGCTCTCCCTCTCTACCAGATAAATATCGCCACAATCGGGAGCTGATGATGCTACTGCCAGCTCACCGGGACCGACCCAGCAGTGCCCTGTATCCTGCAGCTATTATGGAAAATGGACAGGTAAGGATTTCAAAAGGGTTTTTTATATACCAGCTGCAACATGAAATTAGTATACAGGTCCATTTTCCATACAAGTATATTTGTATAATACCTTTGGGAGTAAAAACAAAAACAAAACAAAAAAAGATTTCAGGTTTTCACGGCTGGTAACATCATTAGGGTTTGTAGAATCTTTTGGGCTCAAGTGCCATGGTCTACTGGAGAAAGTTTTTCTTCCAGACGTTTCGTTCTCAGCTGCGGAGAACATCCTTAGTGGCGTTGCAGCCGGAGCAGGCGCTCTGACCTTCTTGGCTGCTGTGGATTGAGTGAGGCCAGGGCTGCTGGAGAGCTGCTATTTCTAGGCTGGAGGGGGTGTGGTGAAAGGGCAATAGGTTTGTGGATGTGCCCATTGTTTGGTGGGGCTTCCTGGAAGGGTAGTGATAAGGAAACTGGCTGTTGAATGTGACCATTGTTCTGTGTTAATTGCTGGGAGGGTTGGAAGGGGTGTGAAGATAAGGAAGATGGTTGTTGACTGTGCTGATTGTTCTGTGGAATGTGCTGGTTGTTCTGTGAATTTCTGCAATTTATAGTCTGTAGGGTGTTTTGCAGAGCTGGATACCAAGATTGATGGATGGAAATGCCTTCTTCCTTTCTGTTAAAGTTGTGCTGGTGTTTGTAAATCTCAATAGCTTTTCTGTTCAGGCGGGTATGATAATGTGAGGCCGTAGAAAGGACTTCAGTTCTTTCAAAGTGGATGACGTGGTCTCCTTCTTGAAGTGCATGTTCAGCTACAGCTGATTTTTCTGGCTGAAACAATCGACAGTGTCTCTTGTGTTCGGTGAGGCGGGTGTTGATACTGCGTTGGGTAGTGCCAATGTAGACTGCACCACAGGAGCAGGGTATTTTGTAGACTCCAGGGGTTGAAAGTGGATCTCTCATATCTTTGGCCGAGTGCAGCATGTGGCGGATCTGTTGTGTGGGTTTGAAGACTATGTCAACATTGTGGCGTTTGAGAATTTTGCCAATGTGGTCGGTGACAGATTTTATGTAGGGCAGGAAGGCTGTACCTACATTTGTGTGTGGCTCGGGATTTGGTGTGGATGGTCTCTTGGGATGGAGGGCTCTCCTAATTTCTTGTAGGGAGTATCCATTGGCCTGCAGTGACTGTTTGAGGTGGTGTAGTTCCTGCTGGAGTTGGCTTGGTTCACAGATGCGTGATGCTCGGTGGATGAGGGTTTTTACAACTGTACGTTTTTGGCGAGGATAATGATTGGAATTCTTATTTAGATAGCGGTCGGTGTGTGTGGGTTTCCTGAATACAGTGTGGCCGAATTTTCCGTCATCTTTCCTGGTAAAGAGGACGTCAAGAAAGGCAAGTTGACCATTGTTTTCTTTCTCCACGGTAAATTGGATACGAGGGTGGACTGAATTCAGATGAAGGAGAAAGTTATTCAAGGCAGCCTCTCCATGACTCCAGATGGCAAAAACATCATCCACATATCGGAGCCAGCAACGTGGTTTTAGGAGGGCAGATCTTAGTGCTGTATCTTCGAAGGTTTCCATGTAAAAGTTAGCGATGACAGGGCTAATGGGGCTTCCCATGGCAACTCCATTGATCTGTTCATAAAAGTTATTGTTCCATTGGAAGTAGGTAGTGGTGAGCACGTGGTGGAATAGGGCAGTGATGTCATCAGGAAAGATGTGTTGTAGTTCAACAAGGGTTTCTTTGACGGGAACCATAGTGAACAATGAGACGACATCGAAGCTTACTAAAAGATCGCTGGGTTGGAGTTTTAGGGGTTTGATTTTTTCCAAAAAAAATGTGATGAGTCCCTGATGTAAGAGGTAGTGTTGCCCACAAGGGGTTGAAGAAGGCCGGTCAAGTGTTTGGCTATGGCGTAGGTAGGTGAGCCGATGACACCTCACCGAACACAAGAGACACTGTCGATTGTTTCAGCCAGAAAAATCAGCTGTAGCTGAACATGCACTTCAAGAAGACCACGTCATCCACTTTGAAAGAACTGAAGTCCTTTCTACGGCTCACATTATCATACCCGCCTGAACAGAGAAGCTATTGAGATTTACAAACACCAGCACAATTTTAACAGAAAGAAAGAAGGCATTTTCATCCACCAATCTTGGTACCCAGCTCTGCAAAACACCCTACAGACTATAAATTGCAGAAAGTCACAGAATAACCAGTACATTCCACAGAACAATCAGCACAGTCAACAACCATCTTCCTTATCTTCACACCCCTTCCAACCCTCCCAGCAATTAACACGGAACAATGGTCACATTCAACAGCCAGTTTCCTTATCACTACCCTTCCAGGAAGCCCCACCAAACAATGGGCACATCCACAAACCAATTGCCCTTTCCCCACACCCCCTCCAGCCTAGAAATAGCAGCTCTCCAGCAGCCCTGGCCCCGCTCAATGCACAGCAGCCAAGAAGGTCAGAGCGCCTGCTCCGGCTGCAACGCCACTGAGGATGTTCTCCACAGCTGAGAACGAAACGTCTGGAAAGAAAACTTTCTCCAGTAGAACACGGCACTTGAGCCCGAAAGATTCTACAAACCCTAATATTGAATTTTACTGGAAACAGTTCAGCTGTTGTAGAGTAGGTATCATATGCTCAAAAGACAAGTTGCAACATTTTGAAGTAACTAAAGTAACCAGGGCTTTTTTTGAGCAGGACTGCACAGGCACGCAGTTCCGGCTGGCTTGATGTCAGGGGGTTTGGCCTAATACGCAAATGAGTTTCTGCTGGGCTTTTTCTACAAAAAGAGCCCTGTGGATTGTCTGAAAGGGCAACCACATAGTCTCATCTGAAAGTTACCAATATATGAATGATAGTGGCCAGGTCTCTGCATTTCACTCACAGGAATAGCTAGAAAACCAATCAAATACAGGACCCCATAAGAAAGGTGAGCCCAAGAGGTACCTTCGATCTATGAACCTGGCCTAAAAAGATGTTCTCCCAGCAAACCAGTTTATTATTGTTTAGTTATTGCTAAGTGGGCTATACATACCCCAGTGGCCTCATCCACTGCATTAGACAAATAAAATAATGTCTCTATTTTGTAAGACACTTTATAATTATTAACTGACTAAGCAACCAAATTGAATGGCAATTACATGAAAACAAAACATGCCTCATCTCTCTCTCTGTGTGAATGAGATCTTCCATTGCTGTAAAGAAAATCAGTAATGTTATGGTACTGTTTGACAGGTCTGTAATGTTTGCTCTTAATTTCTTGTGCTTCCTTTCCTTTCTTCTAGCACCCAAATTTCCAGCGAGCCTTGCTTCAGCAAGTGATAGGACCATGCAAACCCTGCAGTGATCCCAATCTGTCTGTTGCTGAAAAAGGTATTATTTATCTCTGCTTTATATTGTGGATTAATTACTCACACAGACAAGGGCTGCACCCAAACAGGTGTGAGAAAAGTCACTTTGCTATGGAAATATCATTGAGCAGGATGGAGGCATGCAGGGACACCAACTTCATGCCACTTGCTGCTCACTCCAGCCTTCCCCACACCATCCCCTACCTGCTCTTCATACTGGCAATTGCATACTGAATGAGAACTCACACACACACACCCCAACAGCCATGGAAACCCCAGAAGCCATGTTTGGACAGATCACAGCATCATATGAAGTGGGGGTATGCTTTGTACTACCCAGGAAAGTACAAAGTGTGGAACCTGCCCAGGATTCAAAACAGAAATGCAGGCACCACAGTTTACTCCACACAAGCCAGGATTCTAAATAGAATTTTGTTAGGGTCCTGGCTTGTGTGAAGTAAACTGTGGTGCCCGCAAATGGATAATTAATTGGAGTGTAATCAAACTGGCAAGTTTTGTGTCAAGCTCCATGCTCTACAGGAGGAGGGAGGAGCAAGCACAGCAACAAATGATGTTCATGCCTGATCAGAATACAGTTGCAGCTTGTTGTGATGTCTGAATAGAGTCTCTGTTTTTTTTCTTTCTGCATTGATTTTTCTTGAATAACACAGCTTTTTTTTTTTTTAAACCTTTCAAACTTGACTTCCCTATTGATATCTGACCTCAGAGTGCATACTCCTGTAGCAAATGGATTGACTACTACAGGGCAACATGAACTTTCACAGTACCTTACCCTTGAGCTGATTATTGAGCTGGGACACGAGTCATTCAACATAAGGATTGAATTTATAATCTAACACAGTGTAAACATAGGTTGAGACAGATGTAGTAAAAAAAAAACACCGCATATTTTATTTGGGGTTTTCATATGTGCTTTGTAGTAAATTTTATTAAATGCTCCCAAACAGGCCAAACAAAAGGAAATAAGTGACAGTTAGATGGTATTTGATGATATCCTGCTGCTGAATATAGTACTAATGTCAGTTTTAGTTTAGTTAAGAAAACATTTTATTGATCAAGAGGAAAATGTTGTGGAAGCTCATGCCTTGGGGTTTATTCTGCGCTTGCAAACCACAATGATGTTTGCTAAGGGTTCTGTGAGACAGAAAGTGAGGATCTGTGGAAGAATTGGAGAATCTATGTAATCAAGCTGTATGGCTGCCAACCTCCAGGGGGGTGGAGATCTCCTGCTATTACAACTGATTTCCAGGCAACAGAGATCAGTTCACCTGGAGAGAATGGCTACTTTGCAAGGTAGACTCTGTCATTATGCTCCACTGAAGTCCCTCCCTTCCCCAAACCCCACCCTCCTCAGGCTCCACACCCCAAATCTCCAATTTCCCAACCCAGAACTGGGAACCCTAAGCTGAAACTAGTGTGTCCACACAAAGGCTGATTCCACATTTGGCGTTTGCCTCCCTTTTGCTCCATGGTTGTTCCATGCGGGCGTGATTTCCCGATTCCGCACTAGAGGATTTCTCCCAAATTCAATTCCCATCTGTTCCATGTGTACTGATTCCGCATTACTGCTGCTCCCGGAGTTTCCCACACAATCGTAGCAATTTCCCCCTCCCTCATACTCTTCCCTTTTTTTTTAACATGCATGCATGTTCGCGTTACAACGCGATCGTCTTTGTTTGCATTACAACATAATGCCAGAGGCATAATACTGGCAAAGTCACATGTTTTCCTTTCGCCCTGCCATTGGCAGGTTATCTAAGCCCCGGGAAATCTGAGTCGGCGATCCTCCATTTTTATCCACACACGCTGAATGTTAAGCACACAGTTTTCCATTAAAAGCTATAACAAATTAAAAATAGATGCATGAAGGTGTGGGGGGAGATTTATGCCAAGGGGTTAAGGGAGAAAGTTTCCTCAACCTATCAAAAATATAAACCTATAAACATAATCAAATTCCCATTCCCGTTTGAGGCCATACTGGGGGGGGAATAGATAAAGGTGGCAATCGTGCACCTTTAAAGTAGTTCGTGTAACATCGCTATTTATTTAGTTGTGTTGTAACTATCTTATTTGAAAAAAAAATTATAATAGTCAGGAGTGATTTCATCGGAGGGGGGAAGTAATCACAATACGATGACACATTATCAAAATCACATGGAATACAATAAAGAATGGGGGCAGGTGGAAGCAAGGGATGTATTCAGTAAAAGAAAATCGCATTGCATCATTATATATTTTTCACGTTGTGATGTGAAACATGATTTGTTAAAAAAAATTACTTTATTTCAGGAAAATATTGGATAATTTTCAAAGGGAGTAAAATTAAGGAAGTATGATGAAATAACTGGGCGGAATCATGGGCTTGGAGTTATGTGGGTGTGTTCTATTGATGCGAGAAGTTTGACAGCACATTGGCGTGAGTTCCGCACATAAATTTCGAGCCCCAAAACCTCATCAAAAATAAACTTCTCACTTTTTGAGGATCTCCTAAATGCGGGGCGCCACCGCTTTGGAGGCGGGTCAAACTGCCGCCCTGGGTCAAGATATGCGGAAACCAACATCTGCCCTGGAGGGAAACACAGCGCCAGAGCCGGAGCAAAGGCTAATGCGGAATCAGCCAAAGTCAGCAAGTGCCAGGAGCAGCAGAAGCCGAGCGCCTGAACCAGCATATACTACTGGAGATATACTGCTCAGTAGACTGGGGAAGGCAATGGCAAACCACCCTGTAAAAAGTCTGCCAAGAAAATGTCATGATGTGGTGTCACCCCATAGGTCGGTAACGACTCAGTGCTTGCACAGGGACTACCTTAACCTTTATCTTTTTAAGCTGGAGCTAGGAAAAAATATATACCATATTTTTCGCACCATAAGGCGCTCCGGAGGATAGGACGCACCTTCCTCCTGGGGGGCGATCCGCTGCCTCTGCCTCCGATCCGGCGCTTCCCCCGCGCCTGCCTGCCTGGCTCCATCTTCTTCAGGCAAGCGCTGGGATCGCTCCACGTGGCCCCACCGCAAACCCAGCGCTTCGCAAGTGCCGGTTGCAGAGGGGGCAGCGTGTTTCCTCCTTGCCTGTGTGCCTAGCTTCAGCTGTGATGTTTAAAGCAAGCGCTGGGATTGCTCCCTCCGGCCTCCAATCCCAGCACTTGCTTTAAACATCACAGCTGAAGCCAGGCACACAGGCAAGGAGGAAGCACGCTGCCCCCTCCGCAACCGGCACTTGCGAAGTGCTGGGTTTGCGGTGGGGCCACGTGGAGCGATCCCAGCGCTTGCCTGAAGAAGATGGAGCCAGGCAGGCAGGCGCGGGGGAAGCGCCGGATCGGAGGCAGAGGCAGCGGATCTCCCCCCCCCCCGAAGGTACGTACCTTCGGACCATAAGATGCACACACTTTCCCCCCCACTTCTTTGGGGGGGAAAGTGCGTCTTATGGTCCGAAAAATACGGTAGTTAGTATCCTCTTGATACTTCTGGGATTAAGAGGAAAGGGCAGAGACACAGGAAGATCATTGGCTTTTTCTGAGGTTCTGGATGAAAAAGGAATGGGGCTTGCAAGACCATTTCCTCACGGTCAATATAACATAGCTGTTAAAATCAGTGCCCTAAACTGTCCAGTGGTGAAGAACTTAAACCAGCTCTATCAGCTGAAATCAGTTAGTAAAGAAATACATATTTTCTAAAAATGGTATTTTTAGCTGCACACTTAGATGGATCCAGGCCTGAACAAATAATATAGTTAGGACCCCTCAGTCCATTGTTCCTATCCTCAAAGGACTCATTTTTGCTGAGTTTATAATATAGGTTAGGCATCTGGAATTTCCATGGACATTAGCTTCTTTAGAACTTTAGGACATTAGGAGCCATTCCTATGGAAAACTACCCGAAACAGCAAGGAGACAGTGAACCTGCACTGAACAAGAAATAAAGAGCAATTGCAAAACTGTCATACATAAGTACAATGACATGGCTTGCCATCACAGTAGCTGTGGGCATATTATGCAGAAAAAATTAACCACCTGAGCAAAAATGACTAGAATGTAGTCAAGAGGTTGGCAAAGTATCTCAATGGCACAATATACTTGAAACTAAAATTACCAGCTATCAGCAGTCACACACTACTTGAATACTTGGTGCAGATTGGGCAGGAGACACTACAGATAGAAAGTCCAACAGCAGACACTTGTTCTTCTCTGGCAGAGCAGTCATCAGCTAAAGTGCATTCTAGGCCCTTGTCTGTCTGCAGTATGCTATTCTGAGACTTTTCTTCTCAAACAGTCTAGAACTCTGTCTCAGCTAAAAGGCAATGCAGTTTATCTCTTCTCTTTCATATCCAGTTTATTAGTTCCTGAATAAAGCCAGAATGCAAACAGAGGGATTACTCCAATGAGTCTATATAAAAAAAAAAATCAGTATTATACTGAATGTATTAACTTCCACTTTGTTTCAAGACCAATCAAAGTGCTGGTTTCAAGAAGCCTTTGGCTCCAAAGTACCTGAAAGATAAGAACATAAGAGAAGCTATGTTGGATCAGGCCAGTGGCCCATCCAGTCCAACACTCTGTGTCACACAGTGGCCAATATACACACACACACACACACACACACTGTGGTTAGTAGCCACTGATGGACCTCTGCTCCATATTTTTATCTAACCCCTCTTTAAGCTGGCTATGCTTGTAGCCACCACCACATGTTAATCACCCTTTGGGTGAAGAAGTACTTCCTTCTATCCATTTTAACCTGACTGCTCAGCAATTTCATTGAATGCCCACAAGTTCTTGTATTGTGAGAAAGGGAGAAAAGTACTTCTTTCTCTACTTTCTCCATCCCATGCATTATCTTGTAAACCTCTATTATGTCACCCCGCAGCCGACGTTTCTCCAAGCTAAAGAGCCCCAAGCATTTTAACCTTTCTTCATAGGGAAAGTGTTCCAAACCTTTAATCATTCTAGTTGCCCTTTTCTGCACTTTTTTCAATGCTATAATATCCTTTTTGAGGTGTGGTGACCAGAATTGTACACAGTATTCCAAACGAGACTGCACCATCGATTTATACAGGGGCATTATGATACTGGCTGATTTGTTTTCAATTCCCTTCCTAATAATTCCCAGCATGGCGTTGGCCTTTTTTATTGCAATCGCACACTGTCTTGACATTTTCAGTGAGTTATCTACCACGACCCCAAGATCTCTCTCTTGGTCAGTCTGTGCCAGTTCACACCCCATCAACTTGTATTTGTAGCTGGGATTCTTGGCCCCAATGTGCATTACTTTGCACTTGGCCACATTGAACCTCATCTGCCACGTTGACGCCCACTCACCCAGCCTCAACAGATCCCTTCAGAGTGCCTCACAATCCTCTCTGGTTCTCACCAGCCTGAACAATTTAGTGTCATCTGCAAACTTAGCCACTTTACTGCTTTCTCCCAACTCCAAATCATTTATGAACAAGTTAAAGAGCATGGGACCCAGTACTGAGCCCTGCGGCACCCTACTGCTTACCGTCCTCCACTGTGAAGACTGCCCATTTATACTCACTCTCTGCTTCCTATTAATTAGCCAGTTTTTGATCCACAAGAGGACCTGTCCTTTTACTCCATGATTCTCGAGCTTACTAAGGAGCCTTTGATGAGGAACTTTATCAAAAGCTTTCTGGAAGTCAAGGTAAACAACATCTATTGGGTCTCCTTTGTCCACATGTTTGTTCACCCCCTCAAAGAAATGTAACAGGTTAGTGAGGCAAGATCTTCCCTTACAGAACCCATGCTGAGTCTTCCTCAATAACTCGTGTTCATCAGTGTGCCTACTCATTCTGTCCTTGATAATGGTTTCTACCAACTTTTCCGGTATTGAAGTCAGACTGACTGGCCTGTAATTTCCCGGGTCTCCTCTGGAACCCTTTTTAAAGATGGGGGTGACATTTGCTACCTTCCAGTCCTCAGGAACGGAGGCAAATTTCAATGAAAGACTACATATTTTTGTCAGGAGATCCACAAGTTCAACATTGAGTTCTTTCAGAACTCTTGGATGTATGCCATCCGGACCTGGTGACTTATTAGATTTTAATTTGTTTATCAGTTGTAGGACCTCCTCTCTTGTCACCTCAATCTGACTCAGGTCTTTCAACACCCCTTCCAAAATAAGTGGTTCTGGAGCGGGCAAACACTTCTCATCTTCCACAGTGAAGACGGAGGCAAAAAATGCATTCAGCTTCTCAGGCATTTCCCCATCCTCCTTCAGTAATCCTTTTACCCTTTTGGTCATCCAAGGGCCCCACTGCCTCCCTGGCTGGTTTCCTGCTTCTGATATACTTGAAGAAATTTTTATTGTTGGTCTTTGTTTTTTGCAATATGTTCCTTATAGTCCCTTTTTGCCTGCCTGATCACAGTCTTGCATTTGATTTGCCACAGCCTGTATTCCCTTTTATTAATCTCACTTGGACTGGCTTTCCACCGCTTAAAGGAGTCCTTCTTACCTTTTACAGCTTCCATTACTTTGTTTGTCAACCATGCAGGCCTTTTCTTATACCTGTTTGTGCCTTTCCTAACTTGTGGTATATATTTTATCTGAGCTTCTAGGATTATAGTTTTAAATAGCCTCCAAGCTTCCCCAAGGGTTTTGACTGTATTTACCTTTCCTTTCAGTTTCCTCTTCACATGCCTCCTCATCTCAGAGAATTTACCCCTTTTAAAGTTAAACGTGGTTGTGCTGGTCTTTTGGGGCAACTCTCTATTTATACAAATGGTGAAATCAGTAACGTTATGGTCACTGCTCCCAAGCGGTGCGATCACTTTTACATCTCTCACCAAGTCTTGGGCATTACTTAGGACCAAATCCAGGATCGCCCCACCCCTGGTAGGTTCTGTGACCATCTGCTCCATGGCATAGTCACTGAGAGCATCAAGAAATTCAATCTCTTTCTCTCGACCAGAACACATATTGACCCAATCAATCTGCGGGTAGTTAAAATCACCTATTACGACACAGTTTTTACGTTTAGCCACTATCTTTAATCCTTCCATCATATTATAATCGTCCTCTATCTTTTGATTTGGTGGGCGATAACAAACTCCCATAGTTAAATTTCCTTTAGGGCCCTCTATTTCAACCCAAAGCATTTCTAGAAGGGAATCTAATTCTCTGACCTCAGTCTTACTGGACCGTATACCCTCTCTGACATACAGAGCCACCCCACCTCCAGCCCTTCTCTCCCTATCCTTCCGATATAACTTATATCCAGGAATCACCGTGTCCCACTGATTCTCCTCATTCCACCAAGTTTCTGAAATTCCCACAATGTCTATGTTTTCTCCCAACACTAAACATTCCAACTCACCAATTTTACTTTGAACACTTCTAGCATTTGGCCTTCATCCTTTCGGATTCTGAGGTCATTTGTCAGGGACCTTCTTGTCTGCTGTTCCTGAGCTCTGGAATTCCCCTAGAAAGTACATTTAGTGTGTTGTCATCAAGCCTGCAGTGAAGACACTTTTATTCTAGGAAGCCTCTGTGGAGATTTGATTAGTCCTGGGGGTTCAAATGTTGTCAGTTGCATTTTATTTTACATTTTAAAATGTTTTTATCTTGTGAATTATCTTGGGCAATTTTGAATGGAAAAACAGGATAGATATTTTCTAAATAAATAAGCTTTTTTAACTTAATCTTGGTAATCGCGGCACAGTAACAGGCTCTCTTGTGCATATTGAAATTTCTTTGATAAGTTTACTTTTATTTTGCTTGTTTTTTGAAAAAAAACCTTTTTATTGTATAGAAACTTTTCTTAGTTCTTCTGATCATGTTAGTCTCTAGAGGCTGTTCCATTCTTATTATCAAAAAGTACACAATTGTCTATCACTCACTGCCTTCAAGGCAGCACATATCTACCAGAATGGGGCCAGTTGCAAAGTACTAAATTCAACGAATTTGAAAAGTCAGTCCATCAAGTCCCAATGAAGTTTGTACTATAGTATTATCCAAATTCCATCTGTTTCCATCCTTCAGCTGTTCCAGCAGCACCAAGCAGCTGGAGTCTGGACAGCGGAACCAGAGAGACTTTGCCATTCCTGTCTGCTCATGTTGGGAGCATCCTGGCTCCACCAGTGCCTCCCCGAAGCCTACCCCATGGTAAGGAAATGGCTAGTAGGACTGCAGTAAAAATTCTGCATTACTACCCAGATAAATGTGGCGGCCAACACTGTCATCTGTTTTCCTTTTGAAAAAAAGGAAAGAACAAAGAGAAGAAAGATCTTTCCTGATTCTCATGGCTAGCCATTAGCTTAATACTGAAAACTTCAGGAATTCTGTGAATGTGCTTTGGGACTGGAATTAGGTTTGTGAATGATGTAAACTAACCTCATGTTTAGCTAACCTGCAAAGAAATACTTGCTGATCATCAGTTGCTGAAAAGAAATTGAGGTTTCAAATGTTTAATGCTGAAGAGCCTGTTGTCTTGTCACGAGAGCCTTGATACAGTCATAGGAGTGAGTAAAATCTTTTTTCCTAATATTGAACTTTTTCACATATTTCTTTGTCAGTGTGAATTTTAGGTTCCAGGTTACACCACAAAAGGGTTGTTTTCTAGGAAACTGGTACTGGGCTTTACAGGATTTACATTTGTCTAACAGCACAGAAAACTTAAGAATTGTGAACAAATACACGAACTCTCTTCTACTGTTCTTTGATAAGTCTTTCATTTATCTTGTTTAAGGTCACTACTCCTTGCATTTTGATGCCTTTCATCACCACCTTAATGATACTCCCCCAGCACTGCCTGCACGGACACTTCGCAAGGTAAAATGATTGCTCGAACTGCAGAGCCATCAGCCTAATTCAAGGAGCAGGTTTTTGACATCCGCATCTGTTATTTATACTGATTTGCTCCAGTATTTGTCCTGAGAGATTAACATGAAATCAATTATTCTCCTAGAAACTGAAGGGGTGTCAAACATGTGACCCAAGGGCAGGATCAGGCTCCCAGAGGGCTATCAGGCCCACGAGCACCTCACTGTCATCTGTTTCCTTCTTTCTCTCTTGCTTCTTTCTGCATCACAGCTTGCCAGGCTTGCTGAATCACACAAGAGCTACAGAGCAAAAGCCTCTATTTTCTCCACTGACTGACGAGCACATGAAGCAACTTATGTACAAAAGCTCACAAAGCCCAGCCATTTCACGTTTCCCCCTGGGCCTTAGGCTCAAAGCACTGACTATGAGATTTCTGTAATGAAAGTCAATCAATCAAAAGTTGGTTTGCAACTTACACACACACACACACCTGAACACCTGAACAGCATACTCAAGATTACTACAGCACAGACATTGCTTCCAGATTTTTGATGCAATAATTCAGAGCAAAAGGTGTCAGTTATTAGAGACCGTTAAATAAACAAAATATTGCAAAAGTGCTAATCTTTTAAGCATATTTTAAGTTTTTTTAAAAAAAATTGTTTTTGTCTGTGTCCTCTATAAAGTCTATATCTCTACTACCTGGCATTACATTTTATGACACATATGGCCTGACCTGACAAGATCTCAGTTATGTCAGATCTGGCCCTCATAACAAATAGGTTTGACACCCCTGGCATAATTGCTATCTCCTAGACCAGGGATGGCCATGGGTGTCGTGGTGTCTGCCAGCACCTATCCTGGTGCCCTGCAAATGCTTTTAGAAAGAGGGCATGGCCAGATGGCTTCCAGTTGGCCATCGGAAATTTGATTGGCTCTGCAGATTTTTAAAAATGCTGTTTTGGTATCAATCTGCCTCCACAGCACAAAGATGTTCACTATGTGACTGATTGTCGGCTGTAGCAGCCATTTTGTGATTGACTCCATGTCTTGCAGCAGCCATTTTGTGACTGAGCTCACAATGCTGTGTCAGAATTCCAAAGGCCCTCAGGCTCCAAAAGGTTGGGAACTCCTTTCCTAATTACATTTCTAACCTGCAGCTTCTTAATCAGCCCTTAAAATTAGAGTAACTGGAAGCTATCAATTAATATAAAAACAGTATTTTTACATGTAGGTAGAATAAAAAGAAGAGAAATCAAGACAAGGGGCTTTTCTGCATGCTTGGCTTACTCCTGATTTTCTTTGGTGTTGATCCACAAGCATCGGAATTGGTTTGGGTTAGGGTTGCCAATCCCCAGGTGGAGTCAGAGGCCCTCCCCCCGCTTCAGGGTCATCAGAAAGCAGAGAGGGGAAGGGAAATGTCTGCTGAGCACTTCATTATTCCCTATGGAGACCGATTCCCATAGGGTATAATGGAGAATTGATCCACAGGTATCTGGGCCTCAGCGGGGGGATGGCTTTTTAAAGCTAGAGGCACCAAATTTTGAGCATAGCGTCCAGTGCCTTTCCCTAAAAAACCCTCCAAGTTTCAAAATGATTGAACCAGGGGTCCAATTCTATGAGCCCCAAAAGAAGGTGCCCCTTTCCTTCATTATTTCCAATGGAGGGAAGGCATTTAAAAGGTGTGCGGTCGCTTTAAATGTGATGGCCAGAACTCCCTTTGGAGTTCAGTTGTGCTTGTCATAACCTTGCCCCTGGCTCCACCCCCAAAGTCTCCTGGCTCCACCCCAAAGTCCCCAGATATTTCATGAGTTGGACCTGGCAACCCTAGTTTGGGTATAGCTGTTCCTCACATTTGCCCTCCCTGTGCATTTTCACATGTGTGAAGTCAGTTAATTTTGCTTCTCGTGTACCTTCAGTAATGAGGATTTTCAAAGGAGAGTGCTGTTGTCATCGGCAGTATCATCAGCGTCTCAGTATAACCGCTCCTTTTTAAAAAAAATTGCACTAGTGATATATCACTGGAGTATTGTAACACTAGGCTTAGAAGATTCTTTGAATTCCCACTTTTCATTTAAGAAAAAAAAGTATCCTTTCCTCTCACAGAGAAATGCCATTTTCCTTATATCTCTGCGGAAGAAGATAGAGGCTTACTTGTTTTTCTAAAATGAAAGCTGAGAATTCAAATAACCTTCTAAGCCTATTGTCATAATGCTCCTGTGATATAGCACTATTTCAGTGCTTCTTTAAAAACAAAAAGAAATCACTCATCTTTGGGAGAAGAAGGGAGTGGATTGACCATGACACCAGTCATCAAACACTGGGCTAGAGGTGGGTGGGAGTGGGCAGGACAAAGAAAACCAACAAAAAACAATATACACAAGGAAAAAGCTGACTCCAGATTGGTTTCCAAAAAAAGATCACTGTAAAAGTGGCCTAAAAAAAAATTGGGAGAGTGGGGACAGGAAAAACACACATACACACAAAGTGAAAACTAAAAGTACAAAAAATGTATGTGGAAATCAAGGGATAAACCAAAGCAATATGGGGCCAGAACTAACAAAAAAATGCCCATGCAGAAAAGCCCAGAGATTAAACCCATTAGGTCCTTTTGTTTATTGTTTTCAGAAATGCCATCTTTTGATAATATCAAGATGATTATTACCTACAATCCTTTTGCATATCAAAAACAGGGTTAAATAGAAGTATTATTTGTACATCAGATTTTATAAGATGTCCCTTATTAATTTGCTCTTGGCTGTACAGTGGGAGAGCAAAGAGGATCAGATTTTATTTTTCTCTTTTGATGACATTTTTCACACTATTAGAATTTATGTATAAACAGAAGTAGATGACTGGGAAAGGCAATAGCAAATCACCCTGTAAAAAAGTCTGCCATGGAAACGTTGTGATACAGCATCACCCCAGAGTCAGAAATTACTGGTGCTTGCACAGGGGACTACCTTTACCTTTATAAAGAGTCCTGTTTTAATAAATCTCTTCTCACTGGCAGATTTTTAGGTAGATTGATAGGCAGTTATAAGTATTTGTATCTTCTTTGCCTTAGTTACATTCCAATTAAGGATTTAAATGTGGGTTTATTGTGGGTACAGCTGTTCCTCACATTTGCCCTCCCTGTGCATTTTCACATGTGTGAAGTCAGTTAATTTTGTTTCTCATGTACCCCGTGGCGCAGAATGGTAAAGCTGCAGTACTGCAGTTCTAAGCTCTGCTCATGACCTGAGTTCGATTCCCAGTGGAAGCTGGGTTTTCAGGTAGCCGGCTCGAGGTTGACTCAGCCTTCCATCCTTTCGAGGTCGGTCCATACCAAACCTTTAATGGCATAATAGATTCAGATAAAAATACACAGAATATAAAAATTTAAACATTGGAGATAAAATCAAAATAAAACCGAGCTTACAGATGCATTCAAACATGGTCAGAATTAAATTTAAGGATGTCAGCCAGAAATTTTGCCACAGCCTCACTAACCACCCCCTCAGTATCACTCAATAAATAATAACAGGGTGGCAGAATAGACAAATCTGGAGAAAAAGAAAGCTTGCCAAATAAATCTTTACGGAGGTTATGGTATAAAGAACAATCAAGCAATATATGCTGGATTGAGTCAGGAGTATTTGCTCCACAGGAGCAAAGTCTGTCGGCTAAAGGGACTCGCTGATATCTCCCTTGTAAAACTTTGGAGGGAAACGCGTTTAGTCTAGCCAACATAAATGCCCTGTGATGACTTGGAGTGGTTAGGTCTGATAGATAATTGGGCATTTTGCCACAAAAAGCATAAAGACCTAAGGAAGCTGGAGAGCAAATATAGGGGTCAGTTGGCCGTAATTTCGTTTCCTCCGATTCCCATAGTCTCAGTTTAATACATCTGAAGATATATGACTCATCAGCGGTAGAAAAATCATCTACCTCTAACCCCAACTGATTGAGTTTAGACAGAAGCACTGCTGTCCAGGATGAAATATATGGGTCTCTTTTCATACAATCAAGAAGGCTGTTGGAATCTGTTCTAAAATGAATTTTGAGCCAGAATTTAAACACTGCAATCCAGGCTTTTGTCTCCACCAAAGACTGACCCACTTCAGAGCAGAGAGCAAAGTAGGACACACATTTTGGCAAACCAAGAATTTGTCTAAAGAATGAGGCTTGAATGCCCTCCACTTTCCTGGTAAAAGCTGAGATCCAAATAGGGATACCATAGAGGATTTGGGCAAGCGTTTTGGCATTGAACACTTTAATAGCTGCTGGAACTAATTGGTTGCCCCTTGCAAAGAAAAACTGTTTAATTTGAGCAGCTGAACATTTAGCCAAGTTGACGGTGTTGTTACGATGTGAAACCCAGCTTAACTTGTGGTTAAAAGTGATCCCCAAGTATTTAAAAATTTTTGTTTGCTCGATTGTTGAATTGCCAATAAACCATCTCTGTGGGCGCCAGCAGTTTTCGAGGTCGGTCAAATGCGTACCCAGCTTGCTGGGGGGAAAGTGTAGATGACTGGGGAAGGCAATGGCAGACCACCCCGTAAAAAGTCTGCCGTGAAAACGTAGTGAAAGCAACGTCATCCCAGAGTCGGAAACGACTGGTGCTTGCACAGGGGACCTTTCCTTTCCTTATTGTTACAAATATTTGGTAGGTGATTTCCTCCCCAGCTGTTTTCACACAGCTTTCATTCTCATTCCAACAGGTTAAAATTGCTTCTAGCTAGACAAAAAGTAGGACTAGGGTTGCCCACTGAGTTTTATCCTATGTACAAAAAGCCTGAGAATCCTCCTGCAGAACCATGAGCAGGAGAGTGCAGTTTCACCTAATTTCCCACTCCTCACTGCAGCCCCCTACCCCAGACAAGTTTCCTGTGGCCTCCAGCACATTTTTTTTAAGAAATCAAAAGGGGCTGCTGAGGTAATGGGAACATGGAGAAAATCCTCACTTTGATGGCATCAACATCCCATTTGATGGGATACAGCTCAATACTAAACCATGAGCTGGAGAGCCAGTTTGGTGTAGTGGTTAAGTGCGCGGACTCTTACCTGGGAGAACCGGGTTTGATTCCCCACTCCTCCACTTGCAGCTGGTAGAATGGCCTTGGGTCAGCCATAGTTCTGGCAGGGGTTGTCCTTGAAAGGGCAGCTGCTGTGAGGGCCTTCTCAGCCCCACCCACCTCACAGGGTGTCTGTTGTGGGGGAGAAAGATAAAAGGAGATTGTAAGCTGCTCTGAGACTCTGAGATTCAGGGTGGAGGGCGGAATATAAATCCAATGTCCTCTTCTTCTAAATAGCATATTCTCATTTATTGCTTTTGAAGACATTTCAAACATGTACACAGTTCTCATATACATGGGGTTGTAAGTCATTTGTCAATACCTAAACTCTACTTCACATCATAATGCTGGCTCAGATAGAAGTACAGTAGAAAAATGAAAAGAAAACATCAGTTTTGCAGTGTGTCACAGATACTGGCAGAATTCAAAGAACCATGCAAAGGGTTTGGATTTAACATATCCCCGCTCTCTGGTTTGCTGCATAGCAAACTATTGAAAACAAGAGTTTCCACAACTGTTTTTTTCATATGGCTAAGGGTATGCTGTTCAGAGGCAAAAGAATTTCACTGTACTAGCAGTTTCTTGAATGCACCGAAGTTATCACTTTCAATCTAAGCCACTGAATTTAAGGGGCTATCTTCTTGGCACTTTCTGCATAACTAAATGGCTACAGCTCAGGCAAACTGGGAAGACATAGGGGTGGAAGTGAATCAGAACTGATCTGCACAAATGGAAGCAGCTGTAGAAAACAGGAGCATTTGTGAGGTGTAAGAAACATCATGAAGCCCCGTGCTTTGCCAGACAATGTGATAAATTTCAAGCACAGTGGTGTTCCCAGAGGTTGGCTCCATGTCCTTAATGCATGGCATGGCTGGATAGGTTCAGAACTTAAAACTTCTGATACCAGTTGTCACCCTTACTAGTCTTTGCCACAAAGGACTTAGCTGGGTACTGATATTGCACTGCCATCACAAACAGGTGCTTGTATTTGGAAAGCTAGACAGTGTGGGTATGCACTCACAAAAAACTGTATTTTTTAATCCATGTAGAATAACTTTAGCATAGAGGAACAGAAACATTTATTTGTATATTTTAACATGTATTTGTGTGTTTGTTTTCTCTTTTTCTAATAGTCACCTCTTCATCCAATCCCTGCATCACCCACAAGTCCCCAGTCTGGCCTGGATGGAAGCAACTCCACCCTTTCAGGCAGTGCCAGTAGTGGAGTGTCCTCATTAAGTGAAAGTAACTTTGGGCACTCATCTGAGCCCCCTCCTCGAACAGACACAATGGATTCTGTCCCTAGCCAGACCTGGAATACTGATGAAGACTTAGAGACACCCTATCTCCCAGTCAGGTATAGTCTCTCAGAACCTGATGTCCTGGAAACTCTTAAATCCCAGCCATGCCGAAGTCACTCTGCTCCATCTGGAGTCATTCCTCAGGACACTATGGATCCTCCAGCTCTACCCCCTAAACCATATCACTCTCACCTTCCAAATATGGAGAATGAGGAAGTAATGAGAATGGAAGAGGATGAAAAACACCGGGCACTGCATCGGAAAATCTCCCAGCCAACTGGTGTTGCAAAAGAGGAACAGGCAAGAGTAGCATGGGAACATGGTATCAGTGAGCAGTAGGCAAAATTATGTGAGGACAGTTTGCATGATCATTCCAGCTCTAAGGAACCAGAAGAGAGATTTATAAGTCTTCAGAAAAGGAAAAAAGTGAACTCGTTTATTCTCTGCTGCTGTGAGTTAATGTCTGGAGCCAGAGATTGGGCCAGCATGTGCAGTTGCTGCTTCCTTTTTATTTAATTTTATACTTTCCAAATTTTTAGTGGTTTGGGGTTTTGTCTATTTTTTGCAGTGGGTGCTTCGTTCCTTCTACAGGTGATAAGAACACAGGAAGTAATGTACATAATATTAGGTGTAGACACTTTGGAGAAATAAAGAAGGATTAGAATTTTGAGGGGGGGGAGGTGGCATGGAATTTTTATAAGTTTTCCTTCTAGTTTTGAGATGCGCACAAGTTGAAGCAGTTGCACTAGAAATGTGTTTCTTTGCTCATTTTGAATTCAGGGATGCCATGTAATGTCACTTGATGGTGCATAGTAAGGAGGCACTGAAAAATTGCTGAAGATGAAACTAGATCTTCCAGGTTTGTGGGCCTATAAACTTCTTTACAGTGATTTCCCTGCATTGACTCTGGTGTGCTCAAGCAATCTAACCAGAGTTAATTGACTTCTGTGTTGATTTTATAGCAAATTTTCAAACTAACTGTACCTGACAGACTATTTTATTTCTTGTTTTTCCCACTGTCATTTTTATCTGCATTCATCACTACTGCAGTTTAAAAGGGAAATACAGAATCAAGGTTCCTGTAGCCCAGTGCTGGTCTTTCTGTGCTGAAGCCTAGATAGGTTGCTATACCCTGTTCAGGAAAGGGAATGATTTATGCTGGAGCTGCTAAATAGCAGAATAAAATGGAACGATTTCAGCTGACAGCTTTCTGTTGGTTCAAGGCTGGGTATCTGCATGGTCAAAACCATTATTCAAGTAATACTGTTTACTTTCTTTTCTACACAAAGCATCTCACTATTCCTGGACTACCGTGCTTCTATCTGTTACAGTGCCATAGAGACACCATGATCTTCAAGAAATGTCCATGATGCTCCAGTGTGTCAATAGAGTTTTTAAGCATTTTCCATTGAAAGAAAAATATTTTCTCTTTTGCTTCTTTTTTTTAAAGTCCTGAAATGTTTACAAAGGAGGTTAAGGATGGGAAAAGGTGCAGTACAGGTATATAAAAACATGAATGAATGTGTGTAAGAAAAGAGCTATTGTATTTACATACAGGAACTAGTTAGTAGCCATAATTGTACAATTTTAATCAAAAGAACTACTGAAAAATTGATCTATTAAACATACTGCCATGGGCTATGTGGATTCTAGCTATGTAATCTTGAACCTATGAAAAAAGAAATGTTAATATGTATTATCAAGATGATATGTGTTAGCAGATTAAAGGTAAATAATGTATGGTAAGAAAAATAACATTTCTTTATGCCAGTTGAAGAACTTGAACTTGAAGGACTTTTAGGCAATGTTTCCATATTCCTGTTTCATTCCAACAGCGGCTTCAGACATTTAAGAAATAGTTGTACAAGATGCAGTTTATCTTTCCTCTGACTGCTTAAATAAAAATAGTAACAGACTCAAACTCCCAACATTGTAACAGACTTGAAAGCGCATTATGATTTTTTTTATATTGAAAGAGAAATTGGAGCATCTGGTAGGAAAAAGACTGACCTAATTTTCAAAACAGCAAGTGACAGGAATAAAAATAGAACCTAGAAGTATTAATTTCCTTAGATGGTCTTCACCATATATTCCCTAAGTACAGCTATTTGTCCTAAATAAATAAATGTTGCACATTGTTGTAGTTGTTCTCACCAAACTGGTTCTTCATGGAAAAGGCATATGCATTCACTGTTCTTGCCCACACAACACAACATTTCTCCCACTAGAATGAGCAACTTTTCAATACCATTTTAAACACCTCCTGCCAAGCACAGTTTAAATATTTGGGACCATAACAATGGTTATTCTTTGTGTAGAAGGCATACTTTGTGTTAATGTTACAATGTTAAACATCCAGGTAGCATAAATGTGACCCATCTAAAGCTCCTGGAAGGTATTTTAGGCATGTCAGTTTTTCTGGAGTTTGAGAGGTTGGCAGCAGAACATATTAGAACAGGGATGGCCAGATGGTGGCGCAGGAGCCACATGTGGCTCTTTCACACATATTGTGTGGCTCTTGAAGCACCCACCACCCTGTTGGCCAGCTTGCAGAAGGCATTTCTCTCTTTAAATCACTTCTCCAAGACAAGCAAGTTGGCAGCTTGGAGAATTAATTTGAAGCTAAAACTGCTTTCTTTCCACCTCTCCCCCCATCCGCCTTCCTTCCTTCCTCTGATGTTCTTTTGTTGCAGCTCTCAGACATCTGATGTTTAGTCTATGTGGCTCTTACGTTAAGCAACTTTGGCCGCCCCTATATTAGAATAAGCCCCACTTGAGAGTTATGGCACTCATTTGTACACAATGCCTTGTGCATTGTTAAGTGGCTTTTAAAAAGGAGGCTCTGTATGTCTACATGAGGAGATTTTCTGTATATTTTAGCTGATGAGTATGGAATTAAGCATCATATAAATCACAGGCCCACTTAGTATACCATATCTTGTGGTGTGTGAATGGGATCTGAATGCTAAAATTGGTGTCCAATACTGCATTACTAAAATTGTAAATTCTCAGACCACACCAGCACATGTACCATTGCAAGGGGTTTGTGTTGATAGGCTTTGAAAAACATAGTTATACCTTCTTTGGACACAAAAATTAAAGGAACAATATTTGTTTCAGATACATGGATAGCACACACAATCGTGGTGCCTTGGGAAAAGATTATCAAATGCTCTAAAATATTTGGGTTTTTTACCCTTAGTTTAGAGGAGGATAAAGGGTCAAAGATGTTGGAGGACGCAAATCAGCAGGAAAAAACAATTCCATCCTGCATTGGATTATAACTGAATTCTTTTGCAACAGGAAAATATGTAAGGATTTCTTCACCAATAAACATCCCCACACTTTTTTTTTTCTTATTTCTCTAATAAAAACTAACTAAGTAATATCCTATCTGAGGAAGAATGAGACAGCAGGAAATTTGGACAGGGGTAATCATATTGCTTAAATTTTCTTCCCATCTTGCTTCTGTGTAAATATCCCACTTGAATGCTGTGTATTTGTACAGGAAACTGAGCAAAAAATGTATAGATTGTGATGTCTGACTGGTACTCTGCCCTGTAAATGTGTTTTTAATCTTGGCAATCTGTTACTATTTAAAAAAAAACAAAACCTTCCTTCCCTCTAACCCATTCTTTTTTGTGTATTCATGTTCAGAAAACCTATACTAACCGTAAGGAATAGCAAATTCAAAGGGAAAAAATTTGTACCAGAATCCTAAAAGATATTTCATTGTATATATTGTGATAGCATGTTTCTTGAATCAAAAAATAAGTGGTGTGGATTTTAGGTGTAAATATCTGCTGTTTGGGGATTTTTTTTCCTTCCCTTTTCCATTCACTCAACTGCTGTGATGTGGAATTAAAGATTAATACCTAATATTAAAGCAATGAGTTGATATACTGTCTGAAGTACCAATGACATATTTATTGAGATGCCCCAATGCATCTTACCAAATCCCATAGGTAAAATAGATGCATTTTGTATCCTGTTGACCTCATTCTCCCTTTGCTATGTAGTTTATATCAAATGAAGTTACACACCAGAAAGTTGGTGGGTGGGAAGGCTGCTGGTGTTGCTTGCATGGGAAAATGTATTTTATAATCTGCTTGACCCTTTTTACTCAGCAGTGTTAAGCTATGGTAAAAATGCTGTCCCCAAGATTTGTATCATTTTCAGTTTCTGCTAATTATCACCAGTAACCCGGGGTGCGGAGGTGGGGAGAGAAAGCTTCTTGTGAGGGCAAAAAGGCTGCTGAAAGTTCACTGCCAACTGGAACCGCTTTGGCTCTGAACAGTCTAGACAGAGATAGAATCAGGGCTGTTTTTGAGCAGGAACACACGGGAACGCAGTTCTGGCTGGCTTGGCATCAGAGGGTGTGGCTTAATATGCAAATGAGTTCCTGATGGGCTTTTTCTGCAAAAAAAAAAAGCAGTGGGTAGAATAGCCCCTGTCTGGGTGAAATGAGGATTCTTACCAGAATACTTTAATGAATTTTCAATGCCTTAGTTTTTGTCATGGTATAGCACTCTACTGGGGCCAACTTACATTATGACTCCAGGCTAATTAGGACACCTTGGCCATTCCCCATCTGTTGCCTATCATGAGCTGCATCAGTTCAGCTTGCTCATTTTCATCAATCCAGAAATGTGTCCCCTGCACCTGACCAATAACCAATAACCCAGGAAACAGCTTCTGGAGATGAGATTATGTTGTCAGCAGCGTTTTTACCACCCATGGCAGAACAGAAATGAATAGGTGCTGGAGAGCAGAACATAAGAACTCCCTGTCATATTCATAGAGAATAATTCAATACAAATTATTATAGATAATTTAAGTTTCACAACATCACACACAAAGAACAGCAAGTGGAAATTAGCTTTGTTTGTTACACAGTTACCTTTCAAAGCACTTCCAATGAATGATGGTGGGGGATGGACTGGAACAAAAAAAGCAACATCTCAACTAATATTGAGTGAATGTGATAGCATAATATGGAATTCATTTAGGATCTGTGTTTAAACATTTTACTTTTCATTAAGCTTTAGTGGAAAAATCAGTGCAGGGAGAGTAGAATTGGCATTAGAACCAGAGTCTCTGTAGATCTCTAATCATCCAGTAGCCTTACTAAGAGCTCTTGGGGAAGTCACACATCTATTTGAGGTTTGTAAGGACCTTTTCAGACAATCACTGCATTGAACAATAAATGTGCAGTGGGTTGATTGTAGAATACCAAATATCTTTTCCTCCATTAGCACATTTGTTAGATGGGAATCATGTTTCCACAAGCACAGCAATCTTTTGTGGCTGGGAAAATGTTACTAGACACACACATGCAAATCTCCCAGTACAGTTGTGGTGCTGTGTGGGATGTGCTTGCACAAGTAAGAGAAGCCCTCCTGGACAGTGTCTATGACATCGTTGGTGATAAGTAACTCTACACTCATGGCTGTACCATTCTGTAACTTTTAAGAGGTTCTTTTTTAATGTCAGCAAAGATTGAGCAGTGCACTCTTCTGTATTGCTCAAACACAAGTGTACTCATTAAGCCCTTTTAAAAGCAACAACAAATGTTTATTTTTGTCTTTGGTTATTTATTTCAACATAGATTGTCAGAACAGATACACTGTTGCATTAGTATATTATTACTGACTTGTTAATACTGTCTATTTTAATGCTGTTGAATGTATAGATTATTTGACCATATATAACTGTAATTCTGTTGATATTACAAATGAATAAAAAGATTAAAAGGGACAAGTACAAGTAGGACTCTGCCTCCCCTAGCAATGCCCATCCCCTATTTATTTTTTTTCTCTTTTTAATGTTTTTATCTTTCTGCTGAGTTCTTAGAGACTGTGTGCTTTACTCATCCATTTGGCACAGGACTTACATCTCCAATAAAGCACTAGAAGAGTGACTATGCCTTCACACATCTGTAAATTCCAGCAGGGGAATTTGTCCAGAAAAGCTGAGTAATAAGAATTGTGGAACATTTTAAAGTACTTTTATGAGATTTGCAATAAACAGAGATGACTGATTCAGCAATCAATGCCTGTGTAGTTGGGGCTACATGTACGTAATATAGATGCCTTTTCCCCTTTATTCAGGGGAAAGAGATGCCTTTTACATATTTACAACAGCAGTGGATGCCCACATATGAGTGGATATAGATCAACCAGAATATGATATGCATCATCACATTTGTTCTCTATAGTCCCTGCATATTGTTGGTTCTCACATTATTATATTCTCACCTTGGCCAGTTATTATTTGCCCCTCTTCGAAGCAAGGCAGCTGGTACCATGCAATTTTTACCATGTAGACCCTACACTGATTTTGAAAGCAGCCTCATACAATTTCACTGCTGACATATGGTAGACTTGGAGTACAAGTAGATATGGTAGACTTGGAGTTTCCTGTATTAGACAACTGCTGTTCTGATTGCCAGGCAGACCAGCATTCCAACAAAAAGGATGGCCATTTTATCTGCAAAAGACACAAATCATAATAAAAATCCACTTGATTCTTGGAAGGAAGCAGCTATGGTAAGTTTACCCTAAGCAGAGCCTTTAAGAAAACATTGGGTTTTTTGTTGGAAGTGGGTGGAAATAAGTGGCCTTTTAGGCCTTCTGACTTCTGTTTGCTGTTAGGGCAAGTCAATGTCTTGTGAGCCAGACCACAACTGCCTGTGATTTGTAGCTTCTCTGCTACTAGAATCATCAAAGCATGTGTTCAGACTGTTACTGGAATGCCTACATTTTTAAATAACTACCCATCCTGAATTACCAGAGTAGCACAAGAGAGTCCTATATTATGCAGCAAGAAGTCTTATATTATGCCATCTTCGGTGCTTAACAAAGGAGTTATTTAATGCTTTAGATGCCCTATGTCTGAAGATGAAAAGTTACTTAGCAAAATGTCTAGGACATAAGTGTCAAACATACAGGCACGGGACAGAACCGACCCTCCAAAGTCCTTAATTCATCCCACAGGTAGAGCCCCCCCCAATCCTCCTCCATCGTTAGACTTACTGCCAATTATGGTTGGGGTTGGCAGTGTAATGGGCGGCTCCATATGGCGGGTTTTTCCCAGTGGCTGTGATCAGCTACTTCTTCTTTTCCCACACAAATTCCGTCCCCTCATTACTTGGGTCCATCTCCACTCACCTTGTTACTGTGGGTCTGTGTGTGATAAAAGCAAAGTTTGAGTCCAGGGGCACCATAAGACCGATGACGTTTGCTTCAAGATCTGGGTCTGCTTCCTCCTGTCTGCCCATAATTCAAGAAATACATGACTCTATAGATGCACATGGTCTATATTTTTTCTATAATATGCCCAGTGAAACAAACATGTTAAATTAAACCATGACCTATTATGAATGGGTGTTTTCCCTCACTTTCACTGTGCATATCAGCTTTTATTTTTCATTCTACATTGATTTCCCTCCCCTCAGCATTCAGTTTGCTTTCTGGTTGCTGTTTCCTGAGGTTTTTTAAGATTGCTTTTGTGCTGATTTTTCCCTTGTTTCTTCTCCAAGCCAAAGGTAATTCAAAAGCATATAGATTCCCTTGGATTTCCTCCACCCACCATTTTGCTGCCCCTCAAAGGTCACTTCCCTGCCAACATCAAGGTTGTTTAGCCCACTCTGCAACTTCTGCAATCCTCCCCCCTTCATCAGTTTACAAGCTCCATGTTTCCCTTGTTTTAATTTGTTTGTTTTTTAATGTTACAAGTGGCATGAGACTATCAGTAGTCTCAGATCACTGAATTTTAAAAAATTAAAATGATGGGGGGGGGAGCAGAGTTTAAAAGAAGCTGTGTGAGGTTTAGTTCCCTGCTGGTATTGACTTGAAAGAGGGATCAGAGAAGAGTGCAAGAAAGAAAAAGTTTTCAGTGCTGCATGCAAACAAAATAAGGGCAGGATTGTCAGCACTTTAAATTTAAATGAGATGTTAAGAGAGAGAGAGGGAAACTGGTATGGGAAGCCTAACGCTTTGAAAACATTGTTCCCATTCATGCTTTAGTTGTGGGGGGGGGGGGAGGAACGGAACCATTTTGGCAGTCCCCAGAAGCCTAACATTAAAACAGTGGTTGAGTCACAGGGTTCAAACTGCCAAACTTAAGAATCACTTGGGATCTATTAATTTGGAGGACGGATTGCAATCTGCAAAGGAAAAATTTGCAAGGAACAGCAGGAAATTAGTGTTACTATGCAGCTGCACTTAGGGCATAAGCAAAAATACCCACTGTAACCCCACCATTGTGACTTGCATATAAGGCTGAACACATAAGCACCCCATTTCCACCCCCTCCCAGTTTTAAACAGTTTTATTTGAAGTTTAAACATGATACAGCTATGATGCAAATATATCTGCAAATAAGAGAACAACATAGGAGGAATGTTGTAGCCTTATAATATAAACACAATTCTGTATGCTATCAGATCTTGGATGAAGTAATGTCATAAGCAAGATATGAGGTTTATCTACAACTTGTACAGGTAAAAGGTTTAAATAATTATCTGTATAATAAGAACACGAGAGATAAATAACGTATAAAGAATTATGTTATTCTGTGTTACAGAGTATTTCATCGTCCCATAGTAGGGTAGAGTTATCTGGTGTAGTGTATTACCCAGATTTCTCCAAGGCATTGCTCCAAGTCAATGCCCTGTCCTAAGGAAGGACACAAATGAAAAATGAGAGCTGGCCTGGCATAGACTCTGGAAGGCTGCTAGATAGCAAAACCTTTGTTTCCTCTAAATGGTACTATTCTCCCCACCCCCCACCCCCCGCAGGTAAGAAACATGCATTCCTGCATTTCCCAATGTGTAGTTCTGCCTCCCTGACACTTCCTTTTGTATTCAGAAGTGTAAATTCCAAGGTACTGTAAAGCACTTTTATGGCTTCCTCTTTGAGTAGATTTCTCTCTAAAAAGTAGGTATGTCTGTCACCTACAGCCATCTTCCAGAATTATTAGCCTGGCAACCAAGAAAAGGTTAACTTTGAGCAAGCACATCTAGGATGTGTCCCATCGGAGCATCATCAGACCCTTTAAGGTTTGGAAAACTTCACACTCCTCTCCAGAACACACCAAAAGATAGACGATTTATTGCTGATGATAATCCATATTTATCCCTGACTTTGAAAATCTGGGATAAACATAAAAAAACTCTAATACCATCCATCTCACCGATGGCAAGCTTCTTAGGACAAGCATGGTTTAAACCAGGCCGTGAAACTAGGGACTTTAGAGTCTGGAGAGATGCTGGTATATACCAATTTCAAGACATCTTCTCTGGAATGCAAGCTGATTACATTCTCCCTGAGTTAGCAAAGAAAAATATAACACTTGTTGATCAATCAGATCGCATCAGTCATCTATTGTTCTGTGTGTGTGTGTACGTTTAATTCATATTCCTCAAATAGAGACTAAAACCAACTGTACCGGAATTACTTATGTACACCTCAATGTACCTTCAGTAACCCAAACCCAAAGAATTTTCAGAAGGCTAATACATACACACTAAGTTTCAAGACCTTACAGATAATTCTATAGTCAACACCCTATTAGACTAACACCCTGTTAGTCTACATTTTCTCATTTAAAGTCTAAGTCCCAAGACCCATTTGTTTGGGATGACCAGCATAGAGATCCCCCGTCTCAATCCCAGTCAGCAACTTCTCTCTAAATCCCAGGGTTTTTAAAGAGTTTCCTCCAGAAAACTTTATCACTTATCTCTATTTCTTCGTCATCTTATCATAATCTCCAGATGCATCTACAGATGGCCAGTATCTTGCTTCCTGCTCATACCATATAAGGCTGTTCCTGTCATAAGACAACTTTTACCTTTCACACACTTTCTCTACTGACCTAGATTCTCAGCCTAAACTGTTAGCTATTAGCATTAGGAATGCTGGAGAGTGCTGAATAGCTTGGACCTCTGGTTACCAATTTCATAAAGAGGATCACCCCCCAAAAAAATTCTGCTACAGCTATTCTTTCAATTTAACTTCAGTATTTTGTCATTGGATTCTAACTTGTACTATATTGCATGCTTAACCACTGCTCACCAGCTATATGCAGCACTGCTCACTGTATCCCCATTTCATCATCTGACAAAGTGTGCATGCATATGAAAGCTTACATTTTGAATAAAACTTTGTTGGTCTTAAAGGTGCTACTTGACTCCTACTTTGTTCTATTGCTTCAGACAAACATGATTGCCCACTTGGATCTATCTTAAATAAAGAAACTATTTACTTTTAAATTGTTCTTAGTTACTGAGTTTTTCTCTTGAAATCAACGTTGGTATATATGGGTTCAAAGATTCCTTTTGTACCCTTTTGACCAGCCTTGTTCCTTGTTAGTGCCCTATGCCCAACTGAGACAGGCAGTCAGGGTAACACCCCCCATGTTTTTTGTTTGTCAGTTTAGTGAAACAAGACTAAAAAAGCTCTTCAGAGCTTCTGCCAGGACTCCTCCCCCATACAAATTGCAGTCATGTGCAAAGCATGGTGGCACTGCAGCCAACTTTGCATAGGTGCATACACACACACACACACACACACAGAGCCAATGATCACACTTGCAATGTCAGTTTCAGTGGGTTATACTGTGCATTCTGTACACTCAACATGTTCTCCTCTGTTATGATATCGTGTGACTCCATTTTTCAGAGTGGGCAACAACTAGTGCACAGCAATATAGAAAACAGGGCTTGGCAGCCACTTCTAGTCAGTTTCAACACTGGGTTTTCCCCCTTTGCCTGTGATCCTTTCTGTTTCCTTTCATTCAAGGAAGGAATGCTAAAATGCATGCAAAAAACCTTAAAACATGAGAATTTAAATGGAAGGCACTTGGCTAAGATGCTTCTACACTCCTGCAGTAGGGAAATTGCATAATTAAAAAAAAATGTTGGACACTACTCCCAACACGTCACAAGTGACATTACACCCTGCTTTAGAAAATTGCAGGGTTTTTTTAATTGTAGCTGCAAAATAAATAACATCAAAGGAAAAAGAATTGTACATAAGATGGACACAGAATCCAAAGTCAAGGTTAAAGGCTTACTGCTCTGAAAATCTGCAGTAAGATGTGTTTGCATAATGGGCCCATGTTTAATTACCTTGTAATAATCAAATGTGTAATACATTTTACAGTAAGGGACTGGTTATGGTTTTAAATCATAAGGTTCGTTCTATATAAGGAAATATTGCAATTATTAGTTTATGACCCTTTTTCACTTTTATCTATACAGTTGATTGGCTGATACTGCTTTCTTCTATATCTACTATATACTAGGCCCTCACAAACAATTGAGCATTGTGGAGAATTGACCATCCTACTGACTGAAGTCTTGTGCTGCTTTGACTAATAAAGTTTTATTCTTGCATAAACTTTTGAAAACTACTTCTATGCTTTAGTATAAAAACTTGGAGAAGACTTCTACTTAATTTTGCTGCAACAGACTAATATGGCTACCCATCTTACTGACTCATACCATACAAATCAACTTGACAAAACCTGGTCTATATTGGGAACTTTTCCACGTATGTGTGTTGTCAATACTGACCACATACTGCTTTGGTTTATCCCAATTTTTGCATGCATTTTTATTTTAGTTTTTGCTTTTTTTCCTGCAGTTTTTCCAGGTTCTTTTGAGACCAGTTTTACAGCAATATATCCTTGGAAACTGATTTTGAGTTGTCTTTTTCCTTGTGTGAAATGTTTCTGTCAGTCTTCTTTGACCTGTTCAGTCCCGCCCACCAAGAGCCCACTTTTCAATGATCACACTATCATCATCAAACCACTCCCTCTCTTGCTGCTCTGAAGATGAGTGGTTTCCTTTAAAAAAAAAAAAGGCAGTAAAATATCAATATATTTTTTATTCATGTGCTTGCCCACGAAAGCTTATACCATGAATAATTCTTCGTTGGTCTTAAGATGCCACTGAACTCAAACACTGTTCCGCTGCTACAGACCACCCCACCTGATATTCTGTTATAATGATGTTTAGCAGGCTATGTGAATTTCCAGCTTTCTTTTTTTCTTTCAGTCAATCTCTAGTCGTTTCCCTTGTGGAAATATGTCTTTTTCCTTATATCTTTGTGAGAAGAGGAACTAGAGACTCACAATACACAGGTATTTTGTTATGTAGATATTTTAATATCTTCTTTTAGATATGCAGCCATGACTTGGATATTTCAATATAAGCATGCACAGAAATAATCAAACAAGGGTGCTGTGATGCCAGCAATGATGGCAGTACCATCCCTGATTACTTGGCACATGCAAAACAAAATAAATGGATTCCACAGCCATGAAAATGCAGAGGGAGGACAGATGTGCAGATAAAGCATACCCAAACTAATTCCAGTGCTTGTGGATTGACTGCCCAGAAAATCACGAGTAAATTGAGCATATGGAAAAGCACTAGGGCTAACTCTGGGAGTTATATTTTGGTGGGTAGCCATGTTGGTTTGAAGCAGCAGAACAAATTTTGAGTCTGCTGGCTCCTTTAAGACCAGCAAAGTTTCATTCAAGGTATAAGCTTTCATATGCACACACACTTCATCAGATACACTGAAATGGAAGTTACCAGACCATCCATATAGGTAGAAAGTGAGCAGAAAATTAGCTTAAGCTTAATACTTGGTGCAAAGACCAAACTAGAATAACAAGTTTAGTTTATGTGGTCACTGTTTGTTTGGGTTTAATTTGGGGGGGGGGGGGGAATATAGTGAAAGAAATGAATATATCAACTGTGGAATGCTGAAAATAATTAACTGAGGTCCTGTTGTTACGTTCCATTGATCTCTCAAGCAAGGAGGTAATTTTACAGCATCCTTTTATCTGAGGTGGGGTGATTAGCTTTGCTCCTCTGTCCCCGGACCAGAAAACTACATTCCAACGTACCATTTGAAATTACATTATATTCTACTCTTAATTATTTACAATCACTGTTCCAAACAAAAAAAAAAAGGATGTATAGCTCTTCTTGTAAGAATACATATGTAAGGGATGGATGAAGTTAGCTTATGTAGTGAGACAATAAACCAACGTCCCTGTTAAGTTCTGCAGATTCCATTGTTCTAAGTGTTATAATAACTTGCAACTCATCAATTTCCCTTTCTAGTCTGTTCCTGAAATTCTTTTGCAATAAAACAGCTACTCTGAGATCACCTACTGAAAGTCCTGGAAGATTGAAGTGTTCCCCTACAAATTTCTCAGTCTTGCTAGTCTAACATTACACATACCATTAAATGCCAACAGTGCCCTTAGGTTCTCTGTGTTGGGCAAACAGGTCAAGCCTTATGCCAAATGATAAAAAGGGAAAGACAGTACCCCTGGGCAAGCCCCAGTGGTTTCCAACTCTTTGGAGACGTCGCAGGAAACTAAACTGCGGGGGGAAGCCTGTTTGACGTCGAATCCACCACTAGAGGGAGCAAAGCACCTGCAGAACAGGCTGGGGGCGAGACCCCAAAGCAGGAACTTAACGAATAAAACGAGAACGCGAGGAAGCCCTATATTAGAATATGCATGTAGGTTTATAATCGCACCATCCAGAAATATCATAGAGCAAACTAAGGAACTTTTTCTTAACTAGTCCGGCGGGACAAGTCCATTGGCTCGCCACTTATAAACACAGCACCTTCTTTACTGAAAAAACACCCGGATTCCCCCCCCCCTTCCCCCCCGCGCGCCTTGAAGACACCACGGTCGAGCATGCATTTGCACGGAACCTCAAGTCCTTCATTCTGAAGTAATTATGTTAACATTTCTCCTTTTCTGAAAAAAGAAGCCGGAAGGGCGACGGGCTGACTTGCTGGACTAAATGTGAGTGGTGGGCTAAGGCGCCCCCGAGAGACGCAGCTCAGTCCCAGCCAAGCCATTTCCCCGGCCCAGGGAAGGGTCCAAAACCTCCGCGAGGGGCACCAAAGACGACGCTGCGAGGGGCGCCTGGACAGTTACGACTCAAAGCGTGTTTTTTGAAGCTTTCGGCTATCAGACGGCTCCGACGCTGCTGGGACGGTGGGTCACTCAAGCGTCAAGGGGAGCGAACTAGGTGAGCTTCGCGTGGTATTCACGCCCCTGCGTTATACGTGTGAACAACTGAAGTTGTTTCTTGACGCGAGTCAGACTTTGCTCGTCGTCAGAGCCGCTTCTCTGGCATGCATGGACCTCAAACAAAGATGGCAACACTCTTCCTCCTTGAATTTGCTGAGCCCTTCGCCCTCAATAAATATGGCTCCACTATGGGTCCAGTTTGCGAGAAAATGTGCCTCTCCCTCTTTTCATTCAGAGGCCACTCAGCCAATCGGCGGCCGCCAACTCTCCTGTCCCGAAAGCAGCTTGGCCAACCAGGCAACGTAGCGTGGAGTCCTCAAGCAGAGTGGACCAATGGCGGCCCGCGATGAGGAAAAGGAAGGGAATGGCAGCCAATGGACTGGCGCGTGGGCGGTCAGAGTGTCGTCCAGGTGCCGGCTGCGAAGGGGCTCAGTGGCTGAGGTGGGCTCCGAGAGGGAGGATGCGGGCGGCCAACGGGCTCTGGGCGGCGCTGGCCTTAATGCTGCTCCCGGGCAGCAGCCGAGCTCTGCGAGAAGGCGACTGTGAAGGTGAGTCTCTGTGGAGGGCGAGAAGCAGTCTTACGGCGTGCCGGCTGGGCTGCTCCGGAAAGAGCGCGGCTGACTCGGCCGCCTCCTCGGAGACTCTCCCGGTTCTTTTCTTTCCGAAGGGGGGGGGGGGGATGTGCCAGGCCACCTCAGAGGTGTGTGGGGATCTTATGGGCTGCGGGAGTCGCCTTCGTGGTCTCTTCAGAAGAAGAAAAGGAAGCGGCCCACTGGAAAGGAGCCAGGAAAAGTTCCTGGAAGAGGTGGAAGACACAAGAGGAGGATCGGGTCCTCTAGGGTGGGATTTGATGGATGGAGGCCGGCCACTCGTACCTTAATAAGTGGGAAATAAGTGTCGCCTCCTGCCTCGTCGAGTAATAGCCAGCCTATGATTAAGCCGTGGTCGGTCCCAGGTGTCAGGGCAATTGTGGTGACACACATGAATCCTCCCTGCCACATGGCTGCTTCTCCAAGGTAAATGTCCTTCTTGTGCAGTTGGGCTTCTGTTCTCACCCTCGGGCAGAGATAGTGTGAGTGAGCTGCTCTCTCTTGGGAAAAGGGTGTATTCCTTGTTCAGTCCTTGCCTTATGAACGAGAGATGATGCCACTTGAGACAGTTTATAATTTATTGGTTTTATTAATGTATATTTGGATTAAAGACAAGTGAAGGCTCACTGGAATACATTAATGGTAAATTTCTTCTGTAGAGCGTATGGTGAGGGGGAATCACCAATAATGGAGTTAACAGCAGCACTCCACACACCTGGGATTTGATATGTGGGCTTCTGGGGAAAAGTTTGTCATGTCCAGGCACATAACACACTTTTATTGTAAGAGCTGGCCACTGCTCAGCTACTGTAATATTGAGTAGTGGAAGAATAAGAGAGAATACAGCCAGTGCAAACTGGCATTGTTAAATTTTATTAACTTCGCCCCATTGGAAGGTATTTTGTTCATATATAGAAGCTTTATTCAGGATAGCTAATCTGTGGTGTTGAGTTCATACAGCTAAGCTGACCATATGGCAGTTAACAGGTTATGTAGATAGCTATATAAATTAGCCCTTAACAAATGTGTTTGGGGGGGGAGGGGGGGCTGTGAGAGATAAAGGCTTGTAGAATCCTGATTGTAGTGAGCCTGCTGAACTCCAGGGCTAGGTAACCGACTTCATGGTCTACTAGCCCTGACCTTTGGCAGGCAAAAACTGTAGCCTATTAGCATTTACTGGCTGTTGGGGTTTGTGGACAAAGTGGGCAGTAATCACTTAAAACAGTATAGTGCAAGTGTGCATTTGGCATCTTTATCTCTACATGGGAGATAAGCAGTTGGTATTGGAGGATGTGTGCTGTTTCCCTCAAAAATGTCTATAGAGAGGTAAATATTACCTCTCCCCGCCCAGCTTCTGTATTATACTGTATATATTTTTTCTCCATTCCCCGTGGGCCGCTTCTCAATTTTAAATTTCTTTTAAAATTGTTTGAGTCCTACCGAAAATGTTTGGTGATGGAAAAGTTTTCCATCAGTAGAGTGTGATTTCTCTGCTTCCCCCTTCCTTCTGCAACCCGAGAACATAATGAATCAGGTGTCTTGCAAGAGTCAGTTAAAATCCCATTCCCCACTGAAGGAAAACTATTGGCAGGATCCAACCAAGAGTACCTATTTAGTGTGTTTATAGGCTGTTTTTTCCCCATGCAGTGGTTCATGAAGGAAATATACAAGTTTAAGTATAAAACAATTAGGATAAAATCACCTTGAAACATCTTTAAAAACACAGTCAGGCTTAGGGGTGTAAACCACAACCGTCAACCCCTATCAATCCAAGTTGAAGCCTTTCCAGAAAAGAAAAGTCTTTAAATCTCCCTGCAAGACCTTCAGGGATGTAGCAATCTCACACAAATAGTTTTCTGCATCTCCCAAGATGCCAGAACTACCGTACTGATAACTGTAAGAGTACTTCATACTTCAAAATATAGTTAAATACGGGGCTGGTAGCTTAACTACTTATTTGCACTGCAATCATAGTTTCAGAGTTGAACTCTGAGTCACTAAACACTGAGCTGAAATAGGCTCCATTTTGGAGTATCAAATTCCCTTCTCACATTAAACTGGAGGATTTCAGTTGCTGCAGCACAGTGTCTTCTTAGTCCACCAGTATAATACAAAGATCATGCAGCTGGGCTTCTCCCTGTGCTGGCTTCATGGCTCTGGAACCTGGGAAAATGTTGTTGGTTGTGGTGTCCTTCCACACAGCCTTGGAATTTTTTTCATTATGCCAGCAGCACAGAAGGGGGCAGTGGCTTCCAGACTGCCATTGTTGGGCCAGGGTGGTGGGGAGGTTGCCATTGAACAAACACATCTAAGAACCCAGAGCTTCGTAATGTCATGTACGAACAGATACGTCCCAGTTACATCAAAGGCTTGCGTGTATATTGCTTGTCCTTTATAACTGTTGCCCCTGGTGTGGGCAAGAGGTTCAAATCTGGAGTGAAGTTGAACAGCAAGAAATTGTAAGATGGCGTGTTTCACCTATTTGATATGGGTGGAAACAAACTGGGCTTATGGCAAAGTGACACATACTGCCTCTACTTATTGACTTGGGAAGAGGAAGTATATGCCATTCGGACGAAGCACATATGCTTTGCACCTCCATTTGCAGCATTTGTCTCCAATTAATACAAGTAAGGTGGACATATTTTTCCACCAGTGGTTGCTTTTCTATCATGTTAAGTGTACAATGTCTCTTTATTTTTGTCTTCTTCATTACAGGTTGTGACGATGTGTTCATCATTAATGTCTGTGAATTCTTTGATGATCTTTGTAGGCCCTGCTCCATTTAACTTATAGGAGACATAGGTTCATCCATTCTACTTCCAAATTACAATATATTCTGCATTACAAGCCTTTCCATCTTTTCTTTCCTTCACAGTATGTCTGTCATTCATGGGAAGATTCTACCAAAGCTTAAAGGACAAGAATGCTGAATTCACACCAAACAGTATTGAAAAAGAGCTTTTGAAATCCTGTAAAGAGGCAAAAGGCAAAGAGAACCGGCTGGTAAGTGTAACAGCAGTGAGATTCAGGTTCTGGAGACAGTCTAATGGAAAAGAACAACAAAAAACCAAAGTTCTTTCAAGACTTTTTCTTAGTTGTTTGAAGTACTGGCCTCTGAGAAGCACTGGTAAAGTTTAAGAAGAATCAATTTTAAAATAGGCCTTGAATGGAAATTAATTTCATGGTCTAAGCTGAATAGAAATTCCTGTCAGGTGACTAGGTCTTTAAATACACACAGACTTGACAGTCATGAATGCATCTGCAGAAGAAGTCTCTATATAACAAGTGTTTGAACACTAGCTTGGGACTACATATAGCTCTAGAATTATCAAGTGTGTGATGTTAGGGTTTGTGTTTGGGAGTGGGCAAGATGCCCCCCATCAGTGCTCCAACTTACAATGGCAAGGCTTCTGCAGTAGGTTGCCCCAGGGGGTCCAACAAATAATCCCAGAATGACAAGGACATGGCTCAACAACATCCAAAAGCTGGTGCCTTTCCCATGGCTCAGCAGACCAGTGGACGTTTAAGAGAGATGGCATAAGAGAGTAGGAGTTTGCCAGGGTACAGCAGTTAAGTTTTCTGTCTTTGCGATTCAGACATTAAACCATAACCAAGTCAGAAACAACTTCTGTCAGATGTTCTGTCAGGGGCTGAAGAAAAGCCAAATGTAACAGGTAGTTATGTTAATGCATTAGAACTTGGACAACATCAGGTCTTTCTTGGTGGCCGAAGCTTCAGATTGCCCTTGGGGGGAAAATAATCTATAATTCAGTAGACTTCTAAATACTGGGAGGATGCACTATTGTATTGGAGTTGTCACTTGTTTTTATTTTTTGAAAGGAAGCAGAAATCTTTAAAGATATTAAGCTAATAGCTAACACATTCAGTTTTGTGAGACAAATCTGACAAATTGCTAGAGAAAGCTGCAACTAAAGAAAATCATTTTAAATCTAAAAACTCCCATTTCTTTGCATCTTCCCCTCCTAGTGTTACTACATTGGAGCAACCAGTGATGCAGCCACTAAAATCATTAATGAGGTATCAAAACCTTTGAGTAATCACATTCCTGTTGAAAAGATTTGTGAGAAGCTGAAGAAGAAAGATAGTCAGATCTGTGAGCTGAAGTATGGTGAGTAAAAGTAGACATATGATAAAGGGTTTATTGGACTTGTTTCACTCTGTGTTTTGGTATGCATCCAGACTTTTGTCTATTCTGTACGTTCTGAAATGGTTGTGATCATCTTATGCTGATACCTGTTGCAATAAAGATCTGTGCATACTTGAGAAAGATCTCTAGTTCTGGATGAGTCACCTGTGCTGAGTGTCCCTTTGTAAAGAGGACCGTTGTAGTTGAAAGGCTTCAGCCAGGTTGCCTTATATGAGCAGTGCATTGAATGAAACATCTCCAGGAACTTTCTTTCGTACGTTATATTGTGGGGCTCCTTGGGGGCTCAGAGTGAAGTACAGGAAATAGAGATAAAATCACAATAAAATCATAATAAAACCAATTACAACATATAGGTGGTATAGCACAAAATAGTACCACAGTACAGTAGTGCAGTAGAGCAGCAGAACCGTAGTGGAGGAGACCAACCGATCGATAAATAGAAGCCCGCTGCCTCATCCAAAGACCAAAGGTTGGGCAATATAACTTGATAATCTGTTAACTAAAAAGGTTACAGTGCTGGGGTAGGGCTGTCTTGTATACAGTATGGCTTTTGCACAGTAAGTCAAAGTGAATAAGTGGAGTACAGCAAATAGAAATAAAATCACAAAATCATAATAAAACCAATTACAGCCTGTAGAATAAAATATTTGCCTCCTTCATATGCACTGGTCAGGTTTCACTTGATTGGCATCTGTGTGTCCAGTTGTGGTCCCTACAACTGTGAATTAGAGTGACCATAATTCTGATGACAAAGATAATAGTTTCGAATGCATTTCTGGGAGGGAAATTGTTAACTTGTAGAAGTAACAGTTTGGGAAGATCAACTTTAATATGCATAAAGGATAAGCATCCCACTGTACTGTTAAGTTATAAGCTAAGCGGAGTGGGAGCTAATTGTTCTCTGAATATAACAAGTAAAACAAGATTACAAGCAATGTAAAGAATTATTATAGGCAAGAATTAATAACCGTTGAGACCTCTGTTGCTGAACATCTTTTATGTCAGATGTGTTCTTTGAGTTGTGGTCCTGTTTTAAGGACATGGACAGTGTCAGCCCTTACTCTAACATTTTTCCTTGGAGTCTTTTCTTCCTGCCTGTTCCTGTAATCTTCTCTCCCTTGTAATCTTTTCTAACAACTGGGATGGTTTTGAGTTTTCATTATGTTGTTGATTTGTGGAAATGAAGGTGGCCTTTACAAATATTCCTGTTGCCATAACTTCCTCTGTCAGAGCTTTTACTCCATACTTTTCCATCCTATACAAAGGGAGGAAGTTGTACCAATAACAAATATCAATTGGCCTGGGGTGGTGGGGGAGTTACCTTTCTGGAATCCTCAAATCCATAGTCTGCCCTTCACTAGTCACTTAAATTACCCTTATGGGTTTCTTGGCACTTCTGCCCCATAATATTAATTATAGTTGGTGCTGTTTTTTCCCCTTTTCAAGTGGCTTCATACACACATGAAATATATCTTCAAGTATTTTTCTTGATCGTTTTCAGTTTTACATTTTGGGCAATTTGCTAGTTCATTGTCATTTGTTCCACTCTGAACAGCTGGTAAGAAATAAACTTGCCAATTTGAATAAAATGATACATTTTCACTTGGTGGTATATGATCAACCCAAACCTCACCCCAAGTTTTTCTACAGGGGTCAGCAGCCTTTCATAACTGGATTCAAACTGTGTCAAGATAAACAAAGAACCACTATAAAAGAACTTATTTATATAGATGAAAATATACATTAGTGATAATTGACAAGCTGTGTAATAATCATAGAAATTCTGTAGCCCACTGTTGAGTCATTTAATTTGAAGTAGCCATAAAAGGCCTCACGATAAAAGCATGCAAAACAACCTTGTGTAATTATATTAGCACATTGGTACATGGTTTGCACATGGATTACCATCAACTATTCTGTCATTTCCCATTCTGTGGGCATCTCTAATCTTTACAGTTCCTTTCATGTATTGGTTATTCTAGTGTCCCTTCTGCTCCTGTGATATATCTTAAAAGCTCTCGTTTTCTTTTTTAAAGAGGTTGCAGACCTCTCTGGTATTTGGTATGGATTGAAGTCTATGGAAATTTAAGTTATTGTCAATTAGAAGAAATTACTAAGTGCTCTGGTTTGTTTTTTTTCAAATGACATAATGGAAATATGTGAATTAACTATGACGCTTCTCTTTCAATGAACAATAACAAGCACAACAGAGGAAACTGAATAAATATGGCTTTAAAGATGTTTCCTCAAGACTTGCAGATAGTCCATTATCTAATGCTATGGCTATAAACTATATTCACAACTGGGAGCAAGTTCCACTGGAATCTGCATAAGAGTGTTAAGGAATGTGCTGCTATTTGAGGCATTGTATTTACCAGTTTTCTGTCCTCCCATCAGATAAACAGATTGACTTGAGCACTGTGGACCTGAAGAAGCTGAGAGTCAAAGAACTGAAGAAAATTCTAGACGATTGGGGTGAAACGTGTAAAGGCTGTGCTGAAAAATCGGACTACATTCGCAAAATCAATGAACTGATGCCGAAATATGCACCAAAGGCAGCCAGTTCAAGGACAGACCTCTGACCACTGTAGTGGCCTCTAGCACATTAGCACATCACACACAAACTATGTTAATCTTTCTATTTTCTTTACGGAAAACTGTTTTGTAACTTATTAAACTGAGTTTGAAATGTCAGATTGAAGCGGTTCTTGCAATGCTGGTTCAACTGCCTCATGCCTTTAGTTATCATTTCTCTTGTCAGTGGTTTATGCTAAGATGTCAACATATGTATGGAATTTTTAAAATAAAATTAAGAAATCCAGTCTGATGAGTTGGTTTGAATTTAGTGCAAGTGTTGAAGTCAAAGTAGATCTTCAAATGCACACACTGAAATTATGTTGAAAATATGTTGAGAAGGGTATCTTTTCATTGTTTGAGGCTGCATTAGTTTAAGATGCCTGACTGTAAGATAAAAAGGCTACTTTCCTATCATCCTGGTTGTGAAGACTTATATGCTTCTGTTTGGCTACTTCTTATCCAGATGGCCTGGAGATGTATAGAATATCAGGCATTTGAGTGAACAGGCATGCTGTATTTGAATAGGCCTGTGACATGATCTAAATGAAATCTGATATTATGTGGGGATTAACTGAAATTGGGAACAGTGGCATTCTTTTTATATGAAGGTACAGTACATAGAAGAGCCCCGTGGCACAGAGTGGTAAAGCTGCAGTACTGCAGTCCTAAGCTCTGCTCATGACTTGAAGGAGGGTTCAGGTAGCCAGCTCCAGGTTGACTCAGCTTTCCATCCTTCCGAGGTTGGTAAAATGAGTACCCAGCTTGCTGGGGGGAAAGTGTAGATGACTGGGGAAGGCAATGGCAAACCACCCCGTAAAAAGTCTGCCGTGAAAACATTGTGAAAGCGACGTCACCCCAGAGACGAAAATGATTGGTGCTTGCACAGAGTTTGATGTAGTAATCCTGTGTGTACCAATGCAGGAAATAGGAAAGCGAGGACTATGATTAGATATCTACCCTTAGATATCTTCTGGGGACTTTATTTTGGGACAATGCATTCATGAGCTTCTTAGGGGTGGGTGGGAGACATCCCTATACTCTCCTTGGGAAGAACTTAGCCATTCTAGTTTTAGAGTTCTATATCAGTTCTCAGAAATGTCATCATTAAAAGTAAGAGCTGCTAGTAGAGAGTTGTATACTTGTTTTAAATAAATAACTTGAAATATTTCCGATGAAAGGCACTATTGATGAAATGTTTGGTTTTAAATGAACATACTAAATGTACAACAGTTGTCACTGACAGATGCTACAAGAATATTTCACAGCTCTATATGAAAAAGATACTTGGGATTAAAAGAGAACTGTCAAACAATGTAGTGTTTTATAACGGCTTATTTTACTCTATTTGTTACACTGAATATTAGAACTAGGCAAATCTACTGGGAGAAGGAAACTAGAAATGAGAAAGTTCTTAATAGTACAAAATTTAAGTGTTATAGAAGTCCTCTGCAAGAAAAAGGAGATGGGAATAAAAGTTGGCAACTGAATTATGTATTTTAGTATTTTTGCCCAGAGAAGTAGCTATTGTGCAAAGGTGTAGTGACATTAACCTATTCTGGTATGTCTCTAGCGTATTCTGGTATGTTCTACTGTGTTTCGTGTACAGTTACTCTCACTGAGCAGCCGCATTCGGGTTACTAAACAACATGTAGGCAGCAGGCTGCCAACATTTCCTGATTATTATTGCTGCTTATCTGTCTCTCAGGCTGACATGCAGTAATTAAGCAAAACAGCGCAAGCTTCACCTGCCTGGCTTGTGTATGGCGGGGTGCTGTTAGAGGCAAAGGGGAAAGAGCGAGCCAGCCAACTTTCGCTTTTTTCGCGCGCCATGAAGATGCCCGAGAGGCGGCGGCGGGAAGGCATAGGAGTGCCTGGAAGCCTCGTCACCCTGGCCCAGCGACGCAGACGGCGTTTCTCCCCCCGCCCTTTCCACGGCGGAGGGGAGCGTGGCGTCGCGGTCGCCTGCTGACGGAGCCATTATAAGCGCGGCGGTGGCCCGTCTCCGGCTGCCTCTCGCGGCGGGGACGCGGGCTGATGACGTGCGGTGTGCGCTTGGCGCGGCAACTGGGCAGAGCCGCCTTCGTTCGTTCCCTTTTGTCCAAGATGGCAGCTGCCGCCGGGGGCGCCTCCTGAGCCGCGGGCCCCGGAGCCATGAAGCGGGGGAGCGAGCGGGATTCCAGCCCAGCCGGGTCGGGGGGAACGCGGGGCGCCTCCTCCGCCAAGAGGCCTCGGGAGCGCGAGCGGGAGAGCAGCACCAGCGGCGGGAGCAGCAGCAGTAGCCGGCGGGGCCCGCACCGGAGCTCGGCCGCCTCCGCCTCATCGCGCAGCAGTCGGGACAAGTCCGCGCCGGGTGGCTCCAGCTCCCGCAGCCACCGCGGAGAGGAGAGGCCTGGAGGCAGCGGCGGCGGCGCCGATTCTAACCACCGCGCAGCCTCGTCCAGCGCCAGGAGCAGTAGCAGCACCAGCAGCAGCCAGGCCGCCGTCACTGCGCCCCCGCCGCCGCCGCCGCCTTCCTCGACTTCGCGGGCCCTGGGGGTGGCCAAGGCCAAAGTGCCGCCGGCAGCGGTCGTGACGCCCTCCTTGCTGCTAGGCGGACCCCCACCGGTTGCCGCACCGTCCTTGCTGTTGGCGCCCGGGCTGGGATTGGCAGCTGGGGTGGGGCTGGCAGGAGAACCCCCGGGCTCCAGTGAGTACAAGACTCTGCTGGTGAGCGGCCTAAGCCCGGCTCTGCCCGATCAGCTCCTGGAGGATGGGCTCTTTCGCCAGTTCCAGAGGTTTGCCAGCGGTGGTGCCAGTGACATTAGCGTGAAACTCTCCCATACTCCTGATCTTGGCCGTGTTGCCTATGTCAACTTCAGGCATCCAGCAGATGCTCGAGATGCCCGGCGGCATGCCAGAGCCCGACAGCTTCTCCTTTTTGATCGCCCCCTCAAGGTGGAGCCTGTGTACCTGCGAGGGGGGCGACGAAGCCGCACCCCCCCACCCACCCCATCCCCTGAACCATTGGCATTTCTGCCCCCCCTCCATAGTGTTTATCCATATAAACAGCGATCGCTGTCTCCTGTTGCTAGCCCTTTGCTCAGGGAGCCCAGACCAAGACATGCTCAAGCTGCTGCTGCAGCATTTGCCTTGGAGGCAGTTGCTCTGGGACTCTCCAGAGAGCGGGAGAGGGTACTGGATTACTATGGGCTGTATGATGAACGCGGCCGCCCCTATGGCTACCCCATAGTAGCTGAGGAGGATCTCATGCCTGAGGATGATCAGAGAGCCACCCGGAATCTCTTCATTGGTAATCTAGACCACAATGTTTCTGAAGTGGAACTGAGACGTGCTTTTGAAAAATATGGCATGATTGAGGAAGTGGTGATCAAGCGCCCTGCACGGGGTCAAGGTGGAGCCTATGCTTTCCTTAAGTTCCAAAACTTGGACATGGCACATCGGGCTAAGGTTGCCATGTCTGGCCGGGTTGTTGGCAGAAACCCTATCAAAATTGGCTATGGGAAAGTTAATCCCACCACTCGACTCTGGGTGGGTGGCCTTGGTCCTAGTACTTCCCTCGCTGCCCTTGCCCGGGAATTTGACCGCTTTGGTAGCATTAGGACTATTGACTATGTGAAGGGGGACAGTTTTGCCTATATTCAGTATGAGAGTTTGGATGCTGCCCAGGCTGCCTGTGCACAGATGAGGGGTTTCCCTTTGGGTGGGCCAGATAGAAGGCTTCGAGTGGACTTTGCCAAAGCAGAGGAAGCACGATATCCTCAGCAGTACCAACCTGCACCACTGCCTGTACACTATGAATTGATTCCTGAAAGCTACAGCAGACACAGGAGTCTCGAGCAAGACTTAAGAGTCAGAGATAGGACGCCTCCTCATCTCCTCTATTCAGACAGGGAAAGGAGCTTTCTAGAGGCAGATTGGGCCAGCCCTGTGAAAAATGCTGAGCGCAGAAATAATTTAGAGACCTATAGTCGGTCAGCACGCAGCCGCAGTGGAGAACGTTGGGGCAGTGATAGTGACCGCAGTGTGCTCAAGCCTTGGGAGGAAAGGCGTAAACGCCGTAGCCTTTCCAATGACCGTGGGAGGACTGCCCATTCACCTTATGAAGACAGAGGCAGGACAAAGGCTGGTGGGCCAACTTCAGATCGCAGCCCAGATAGGGTTCGAAAGGAGAACCACACAACAGAACCTGCTGCGGAGAAAGAACAGAATAACTCTCTTCAGAACAATCGGCATGCATCAGAGGAGAAGCCTCATCGTGAAGCATCTGATCCTCCTCAGCCTAAAAAAAGGGACAGCGAACGCAATCATCGAACTGGTGAGTCTGAATCAAAGACTCCTGAAGAGTCAAAATCGGAAACAAAAAAATTAAAAAGCTTGTCAGATTATGCCCATACATTGCAGCTTGCCTGGAATGGGCTACTTGTCCTGAAAAACAGCTGCTTCCCTACATCTATGCATATCCTTGAAGGGGACTTGGGAGTCATTAATGGACTTCTGAAAGACCACTTGTCTGGTGGAAAGCTAACACAGCTCAAGATCGCCCAGAGACTTCGGCTTGACCAGCCCAAGCTGGACGAAGTAACTCGACGTATCAAGCAAGGAAGTCCTAATGGCTACGCTGTACTGCTGGCTACCCAGGCTGCCCAAGGAGGGGCAGGTGCTGAAGGGACCTTCCCTGTGGTGGAGCCTGGCTTGCAAAGACGGCTTCTCAGGAATCTGGTCTCTTACTTGAAACAGAAACAGGCTGCTGGGGTGATCAGCCTTCCTGTGGGAGGGGCAAAGGGCAGAGACAGTACTGGCATGCTTTATGCTTTCCCTCCTTGTGAATTCTCTCAGCAGTACCTCCAGTCTGCACTAAGAACATTGGGAAAGTTAGAAGAAGAACATATGGTGATAGTGATAGTCAAAGACACTGCCTAGCATTTACTCTCTTTCTCTCTGATTCCATGTTTTCTTTGTCTCACCCCACCTGGTTGCTTTTAAGGCCAATTATTTTGAGTGGGGCTCCAAAAGACCTCCAAAAAAATTCTACAATTTTATTAGTTTATAATTAATTTTAATACCATTTTAATGAATCCCATTTTATTTGTTTTTAATACGTGACACTGTCTGCTGTGTTCTTATTTTTTAAATGTATGGGAAGCTGTCAGTAAAGCCTTGTTCACCGATGGATTTTTAACTTTGTGCAGTGTCCTGGTTTCTGTGGTCTGACTTTGGCTGGTTCTGTGTTCCAGTAGATACAAGTAATTGTTTCAACCTACTTAAGTTCATTACAGCCCTTTCTTCTACTGTTTGATATTATTATACTGGTTGTGTGATCTTTTGATTTCTTTAATAGTTGAAGCCAGGTTGCTTCATTCCTCATTGGTTAGCTACCTAGCCACATATCCTTTATTGGACCAACTTAACTCTTGGCAAAGTTTTTGAAGTCTTTGTAACCAAAGAGAATAGTGAAGCTCAGTTCAAGGCCTCAACAAATCTTGGTGCAATAAAAGAGGACAGGTACCTTGTCCCCCCATTGTGTTTATTTTGGATTGAATGTAATATTGCAAATTCAAAGCTGTTTTTAGCTATCCTATTCAGTAATAAATGTGGGTTTCTCAGAAAGACAGATAACCAGGTACTTGAGTGGAACTCGATACCAAATTTAAATGTTTATCAGTTCCTTTAAAATAAATGGAAAAATGCTTTGTGGACACATGTAGACTAAATTGTAGTAAGATCTCCAAATGGTTTATCTCCTTATTCATGTATAACAGGCAAGTAGATGTAGGATTCTGCTGAAAGGAGAGGCTGTCATGGACACTCATTTTCCTCACTTCCTTTCTTGGGATTATCACGAGCTATTGCATGACCCTCCTTTATGAGGTCCACTTTACAATCTGTCATTCCTTTTGATTAGCCTGCCCTCCTAAACCCTTAGGGCACAGGAAACTGAGTAATGTACCTCAAAAGGGTCATTTTTGTATACAGCAGGAAACCAGCAATGGCTTATAACAGGTACATGAGGGTTACATATCAAAATATACATAGGATTTTCCTGTGTATGAGAAGTATCTTTTGTGACATAGTGTGGATTTTAGAGAGATTTTACCTGGTAGAAGAGGTGGGTATGCTAAACATGCCACAGCACCACAGACCCACCACCATGTGTGTCTGAATTATGCAATTAATACCTTAATTAAACTTGCATAATTGTCCTAAGAATTTGAAATAGTTATAAAAGAGACTACGAAAAAAATGGATAGTTGGATACTTCAGAGCCATAAAACTAGGCAGAGGGCTTAAGGCCACAGTTCTGGCTTCTGAGATTTTAGCACACCCATCCATCAGCTTCTTTCTATGTCATTTAAGGCTAATATAATTCAGGATTTAAAAAAAATCTCAAGAATGTCAAGATAACAAATTCTCTTCTATACTGAAATTATGGAAGATACAGAATACTCATTACAACCAGAGTCCAGTGACACTTTAGATACAGACTAACAAGCTTTCATGATTCAGAGCTGAGTTCATCAGATGAACTTTCACAGAAGTTTCTCCCGGCATGAATTAGTTGTTAAGGTGCTGCTGGACTCATTTTATTTTGTTGCTGTGGATTTACACAATGACTTATCTTGAACTATAATCCTCAGTGTTAGTAAATTGCTGATTTGAAGGGGGATAATTGAACAGTATTTGAACCATTGTTAATCACCTCTCTAATATGCTTGACCCAGAGGCCTTGCACCTTAGCCCGAAATTCCAGAGGCCTAGCTCCACTTATAACTGTAGTTAAGTTTGGTTTTATGTGCTTATTGCAAAATGCTGAAACAATTCCATTTGATATTGCCACACCTCATTTATGTTTTAAGACAAAAACCCTGACAAAAGAAGCAATAATAAACTACAGAATCCAGTAAGGACATTGTGTCTAAAGTTACTAAAGCATTTGTTTATATCCCATTAAATAATGGGATAGTTTGAGTCTCACTGAAGGAGAAAAAGCCCTTCACTCTGGTGAAAAGGTCTGGAGCACTGAGTTAGGCAGGGATCGTTTTGTAGAAAAATAGAGCTCATCCAGGGATTGTTATGCAGCTGCACATACTATTCAATGGACGAGGAGGTGGAACTCTCAGGAAGAGGAGGAGCTCTCAGAAAGGTGCAGGAGCTGCGCTCCTGTGAGCTCCCTCTGAATCTGAGGCCTGGAGTTAGGTAATTAAAAGACATAGCTTCCCCTTTTCCCACCCACTTTAATAGCTTGAAAATTGGTTTCTATATATTTGTTCACTTACTTTCCAAAGAAGATCTGATGTGACAAGAGATTTAAGAAATAAGAGAGATTTAAGAAATAGTACTTACAATGCCTTAAGAGGGCAGTTTTCCCCCTAGATTTCCAACCCCTTCTGAAGAGAAACTAGGTCAGGTAGCAAGTTTACCCACCTTAAAACTGCTATTGTAACTCACTTTTAAATTGCACACTTGTTTTTTCCTGTTTCTAAAGTAAACATCATGCTTATTTACAGCTGCTTCAATGGCAGACCACCCCATAAAAAGTCTGCCGTGAAAACATTGTGAAAGCAACGTCACCCCAGAGTTGGAAACGACTGGTGCTTGCACAGGGGACCTTTCCTTTCCTCTATATAAAACAGAAAACTTGGAGCACAAAATTAATTCTTTTGCAGCATGAGTGAGCTAATTTGTGTGTAATCCTAGATGCGGACAATCAAACCCAGGAACCACGGGCGTGGCGCAAGGGAGAGAAAGGGTCCAGGAATTATCCATCTCAACTCAGCAAAGTGCTCACAGTGGCATTTTACCCCAAGCATATTAAGTACCCCATTAGAACCAACACATTCATCACACGTGATCCTCTCTCCAGTGACCAGAACTATGAATGACTCACTGGTTAATTATAAACAAAGGGCATGTGTAGCTAAAACTCAGTAGGTTCACCGCACCAAAGAATTTATCTGAGGGGGGGAGGATCCAATGAGATGCAGCCAGAATACAAGAAGGGCTTGAGTGAATTTGCACTATCCCTAATCTTGCAGTGTGAACAGGCTGTTAAGCATTTCATGTTGATATCTGTATCCAGGTCTAGCATCAGGATTTACCTTTTTGCCTTAGGTGTTAATTTCACTGAAACAAAAATGAACTTATCTGCATCTACAATTTTAATAAACTTAGCAAGATAGCCCTCTCAGAAGTTGGAGGTCGGAAGAAGCTAGCCAGAGCCACTTTATTGCAATGTAGATGATGTCTAGGCCCTGCCAAGTAGACATGTCATTTATTTTTTGTGGGTAGCAGACCAGATAGTTATTGTCACATTTCAGTGATACTAGAGGTGCGGTGGTCACAGACTGTCACCTCCAAAAGCCTTTTTATATCAGAAATTTCCCTAGTTAGAAGATACACCTAGGACAGGACCAATTACATAGCTGATGCTCACATCCTGTGCTCCAATTCCAGAAATTTCATTATTCAATAAACCAATTTAGACTGCAACTTAGCAAATCAACTGATAGGTGTATTTAATTGAAACAAGTCATAAGTCTGTCCCACCCAAAGTTCCCTATTCTAAAAAGTGTAAATGACTAAATGTGAGATGTGAGGAAGTGCCCAGTTCAATTGGCACCTCAGCCATAACCTATGAAGATGCTTGACATGGCACCATGTTTCTCAGCTTCCACCCCCTTTCTGCATTGTGGGGATAATATAGGCGTCTTGTAAGAATGACTAGGAGAAAGCATGTGAAGTACCAGGAACACTACAGAAATTACTATAGGAAGGCTAAAACTACATATAAGAAATGTTTTAGAAATTTTCCCTGGACACAAATCATGTCGGCATGCCAATTCACCACCATCCTATTTCACTTCCGTCAAATGACAACTGTCCTCAACATGCTCTCTTAGAAAGCAATGGGCTTGCTCAGCTCTCATTGACTGGGAGGGATGCCTTATTTTAAACAAAAGAAATTATCTTCCCCCTTCCTCCAGTTCTCAGGGAGTACTATGGTATGTGAGAAGCCCCTTCCATGTCTGTGTGTCCCTACTTTACTGCCCTTGACCATCAGCTTTGTATCTGAAGGAACAAGTTTTGGACATGAAGAGTCATGGGGGGCGGATTTCATGCTGAGGTTTGGGGTAATCTTAAAAACTTTGGAGCTCAAGCAGGCCATTCCCCTTCATGTTTTTAAAAAATGAGGTTCAACTGCCCTCAATAGTCTTTGGGTCCAGGAGGTTCAAAAGCACATACATACTTACGCTGTTTGAAAGTGGCTTTTTCCCCTTTTTAAAAAATTCATAATATACTTCTACATATTGTGGAGTATGCAGAAACCCTTCCTTTATCTGTAGGTTGCTACATTTCACTGCCTCCTGTTGATAGGCACTCTACCATGAACTTCAATATTATAGGAATGAGAATGTTTTCCCATCAACTGGTATCCATTGTGCCAAAAGCTAAAGATATTTATGACAGAAGAAACTTTTCACCACAATGGGTTAAGATTGGGTAATATCAGGGCAGGCTACTAGAGCACTTAGTACTGGTCACATAACTGATTACCTCTGTTTACAACATATAAAATCCTTAAAAACCACAGTGCTGAATACTTTTCTATGTACATTTTCCAGAAGCACATTGCAGCTACACAGTTAGCAGCAGCCTTCAGAAAAAGGAATAGAACCTCCCTAACTTGTTCAGCTGAACAGGAGTAGGGATCCCTCTTTCCCTTCCCACAGCACCTCTATCCATCACAAGAGAGCTGGACAGCATAAGAAACAGATCCCAGAATAAATCTGGACTACCTTCATGTGATCTGACTGAACTTGATCCTCTTGGGAGAAGCCTCACACATGGCCTTGTTCTTCAATTTATTTATTTATTTATAATTTAGATTTGGATACTGCCCTTCTCTGAAATCACAGAGCCCAGGATGGTTAACAAAGCAAACTGTACAATTTAAAATCCAAATAAAACAGCTAAAAATAACATCAGATGGCACCAAAGTTGTCATAATTATGCATTACTGTCTCACAGTAAGCGAGAAAAAGAGTACAGGAGGGGAAGGGACTGCCAGTTAAGATGGTACCCCTTGCTGTACTCAACCAAAAGCCTGGTAGAACATCTCTGCCTTGCATGTCCTGCGAAACTGCTTAAAGTCCTGCAGGGTACAGATATTGTTTGGCAGAGGGTTCCACCAGGTAGGAGCCAAGGCTGAGAAAGCCCTGGCTCTGGTTGAGGACAGATGGACACCTTTAGGGCTAGGGATCACCAGTAGGTTGTACTCAGCAGAGTGCAAAGCTCTTTGGGGAGCATACCAGAGGTTGTGATCCCACAGACATGTGGGTCCCACATCGCACATGGCCTTAAAGGTCTGCACCAAAACCTTGAACCTGACCCAGTACTCCACTGGGAGCCTGTGCAGCTGGTGCAGCGTAAGTTGGATATGTGCAGTCTGTGGAGTTCCTGTCAGGACCTGCTCCTCTGCATTATGGACCAGTTGGGAGTATCCAGAACAGTCTCAAGGGCAGACCAGTGAAAAGTGAGCTACAGTAATGGCGCCAGTTGCCTTGCCTGGCATAGTCGTAAAACATCAGCTTAGCAATGTTCGTTATCTAGACTTTCCTAGATAAGGAGGTATCCAAGTACACACCCAACTCTTGATGGCTTGTGCTGGTATTAGAGGTGCGCCATCAAGAGTGGAAAGCTGGGATCTCAATCTTGAATCCTGATGGCTTATGAAAGTTGGGACCCCAGTCCTAATGACTAAGGAAAATAAGCACCAGAATTTGGAGCCTTTGTGGTGTACTGGTCAAGAGTCGTGCCCTCCAGAAAATCCTAGGCTCAAATCCTCATTAAGTCTTAAAACTCATTGGACAGCATTGAACCAATCACTGATTAGCTCAGTCAAGTGGCATGAATGGCAGTGAACTCCCCCACCCCTCCAGCCTATTGTGATTACTAAAATTGGGGGTCCTCAGAAGCAGTCCCCCCCCCCCACTGACAGAAATGTCTTCTTCTAGAGAAAAATATAGTTAGAAACTGAGCCATTATCTCTAGCCCTAACTTACCTCACACGGTCACTGGAGGATGGGGGATGGCCCTATGTATGCCACCAAGAGCTCTTTGGAATAAGTGCAGGATTAAGGTGATGTGTTAGATAAGCAGATCTGCACTGTGTTTTGACTAACTAGTCTTACCAGGAAATTATTGCCAAGTGAAGTAGATACCCCAGTCCTGAATCCCATCCACCCAGCCACAGAACCTCCATCATGGTTGGATTCAGTTTCAGCCAACTCTTCCTCAACCATCCCACCATGTCCTCTGGCCCCTCAGCAAGATTTTGTGCGGCAGTGTCCAGGTGGTCACTCATCAACAAATACAGCTGGGTGTCATCAGCATACTGATGACATCCCAGCCCAAAACTCCATGTCAGCTAGGCAAGGAGGTGCATATAGATGTTAAACAAAATTGGGGAGAGGACTGCCCCTTAAGGAACCCCACATGTTAAGGGGAACCTAGTGGACACCCTTTCCCCTAGCACTACCCTCTGTCCTCGACCTCAGAGAAATGAGGTAAGCCACTGTAAGATTACCCCATGAACTCCTATGTCAGTGAGGTGGTGGGTCAACAGGTCATGGTACCAGAAAACCATCCTCCAGAAATAACTACTGCTGTCAATTACCTTCACAGGAATGCAGTCACAGATCCTGAGTGAATAATCCTGCCTTTGTATCTCATTCCAGGCAATGCACAGATGGGCTACAGACATACGCAGCTCTAAATTATAAACAGACAGGGCTTGCATTTTATTTATTTTTTAATAAATACAATTTACATTAAAGAAAAAGACCTTCAGTTCATAGTTTGCACATAGAGGGCAGAAGGGAAGGAAAAAAGATTTTAAAATTTCAATCACAAAAAGGGGTCATTTGGGTGAGGAGGAGCTTACAGACTAGAGTCCATCTTCATCAATGGCAGGTTCTAAATAGGACAGAACTCAATCTCCAGTCATTTGCTATGGCTACTGCAGTAGGAACTCTCCTTGGGCTTTTGAAAAGACAATAGGCATCTGACCAAAAAAAAAAAAAGAGAACATCTTCACAGCAGGTGGCAACACCTCCGTTACAAAATTATATTTAAAATAAAAAATATCACTCATCCACAGTTTTACAAACCATGATTCACTTACTCCCCTTCCCCACCCTTTTCAGTAAAAATGCCCTTTTATTTTTAAACTTTCTTTTCCCCAAAAAACTCACCAAGGCGACTAGGTATTAGAAAGATACAAGCATACTTTCTTTGTAACACCTGCCTGTTTTTTTTAAATCTTTTTTTGTTTGTTTCATACAAAACTACTCTGTTCTTTAGGAAAGAACTTTATACAAAGAAAATATATTGTGAAATATCTTCAGAGATCTCCACAGAGAGGAGAGTCATGTCTCAGCCTAAAAACCAAAAAGAAGAAGGCAGAGAAAATAAAGCCCAATCCACTGGTCTCTTTGTCAGAAGGCTCTGGATGTACCAGGGACCTGCATCTGTCCACTTCAAGAACTGAAGGGCTGGAGTTCTTTAGATGTTCTCCCAAGAATTAGGATCTGAGAGGGTGCTCAATATCACCTCCTGATTTGGTCTCCTTGCTTCTGAAAAGGGAGATTTCCTGCTGCCAACATCCTGTGGATGGCTACTCCTCACTCATTCAAAGACAAGATTATGTCATCTTCCAAATCCGAATTATCTGAGCTGTCAGCTGGAAAGGGGACAAATTGGTTAATTGTTTGATGCAAAGATCCAAATGTCAAGAGATGACAAGCAAGGCAACCTGCTTCTAATCAAATATGTAACACTGTAACCACAGTAATACCAGACAGACACACAACCATCCCTTTGAGCAGTATTTCATTCAGAAAACCAGCTATCAGCAGATGCTTTGATATCACAGCCCATTTTGGAAATTGGTTAAACTGGGCTCTTCTGCCACAAGCCAAGCGCAATTTTCCAGTGTAAGCAGATCACTTACCATAAGTGAGATGTCATTGTAATGTACTGAAAACTCATCAGAAAAAAAATCACTAAGACAGCTTCAAAATCCCTTGTACTGCAAATGCAAGAATAAAGTGACATAGAAAAGGGTGGAAATCCAGTCATCAGATCTTGTTCCGAAACTGAAGCATGTATTAAGCATTTCTGTAGGAAAGTAAGCACCAGAATTTGGAGCCTTTTTGGTGCACTGGTTAAGAGTGGTGCCCTCCAGAGAGTTCTAGGTTCAAATCCTCATTAAGTCTTAAAACTCACTGGACAGCACTGAACCAGTCACTGATTAGCTCAGTCAAGTGACATGAGTGGCACTGAACTCCGCCCCCCCCAACAGCCTATTGTGATCACTAAAATTGGGGGTCCTCAGAAGCAGGCCTCCCCCCACACTGGCAGAAATGTCTTCCTCTAGAGAAAAACAGAATCTGAGCCACTATCTCTAGCCCTAACATACCTCACAAGGTCACTGGAGGGTGAGGGATGGCCCTATGTATGCCACCAAGAGCTCTTCGGAATAAGTGCAGGATTAAGGAGATGTGTCAGATAAGTAGATCTGTACTTTGTGTTGACTAACTAGTTTCACCAGGAAATTATTACCAAGGGAAGTAGATACAGGCATACTAGTTGCCACTTAATACCAGCCATTTTGTCACTCAATCACTGCATAAACTATGCAAACACTGCCAAGTTCTATTACATATTATCAACTTTTGGATTGCTTTAAATACCCAAATGGTAGTTTGAAAATCTTTCAAGATCAGGGTTTCTGGCTGAATTGCTGTCTGAGTAGGAATTTATTTTATACAGCAGGCTTCAGAGGACTGAAATAACTAGGGCTGCTACTTCTTTGTTTCTGACCTGACTCTTAACAACACCTTTTTTTACAAACAGGATTTTAGTGGCATCAGCACAGATAGAAAAGGTTGGAGTACCAGATTCCAAGGCTTGCTATTATATCATTCCTTGAGGGCCCTTCCTCATATTGCAGCTTAACATTAAAGCAGCCCAGCAGAGGATGGCAATCACACCTCTTGTCTTCAAGATAACGTTTATGGTAATCTGTCTCTCAGAACAGCATCTGTCCTCCTGGTCAACTGATGGGGACCTTGCTAAGAACAGGAATGCAGCTGTCATATCTTATTGCATTCTTTTAAATTTTGTACTCTGCCTTGAAATTCAAAGGGAATGTAGATTAAGTAAATACCTATACAGCCTACTTCTGAGACAAGCATGAGTCTGCCCAGGACCAAGGAACTTCATCACTGCAATGCTCAGAAGTAAGTCAGCAAGAGTGTTAACCAACAGGCAGGCAATCCTTTCTAGGAACTTTTACTTTCTGACATTAAGTAGACACTTCCATAAAAAAAAAAACAGCTAAGCACACGCCTTTCATAACACCGACAAAAAGATCAGGAGCCACCCTAAGCTCTGTCAAGTGAGTTGAGTGCACACATCTTAGAGATATTCTCCAAGACTACCTGACAAGAAAAATGAAATAAGGCTAGTGTTGAGAAAACTCCGCAGAGAATTTTTTTCAGAAGTATGATTTGCATATATTGCTGCAGAAATAGAGTACAGTGAGTACAGGAAAGAGGGAGGAATCCTAGAGTGGGGGAGTCTACAAAACTAAACTGAAGTGTTTGCCTATAAAACTATAGTCTTCCCAGAAAAATAGCTACAATTCCTAAGAGGAAGTACAATAATAGAGAGACAGCCAGGTATAGTGGTCAGTATGAGCCTACTATTTGAAAGGTTTACATTCAAAATACCCAGTCTATAAAACAAAATGTGCTGGTTTGGAGTCTGGACAAACACTCTCACACAAACAGAGAGAGGGAGAGAGAGAGAGAAACAAAGGCACTGGGCTCCAACTTACCTTCGGAAACTGAGACGGGGGGTGGGGAGAGGAAAGGAAGGGAAACAGATCTTAACTCTTAAGCTTCCCACAAGGAGCACGCTACGCAAGCATTGTAGTGCTTCCCCACTCCCTTCAGGCTTCCTGCAACTTGGGAAAACTGAGCGGGGCCAGTGCTTGCGTAACATGCTCCTTGCAAAGAGCATGCTACGCAAGCATCGTAGCTCTTCCCCTATCCTGCTCTAGTGGCTTCAACTTTCCTTTGCAAATAGAGCGGGTGGGGAGGAAGTTCAGCCTCATGCAGCCCGACTGCCAGCAGTCTGTGGACCGGGACCAATCCACGGACCAGGGTTTGGGGACCCCTGGCTTAAAGTATTGATGAAACTCAAAGACACACTAGATTTGCATAGCAATTTCAAACCAAAGGCCAAATATAGAGCAACATCATGATGCACACAACACATGAACATATGAACATATGAAGCTGCCTTATACTGAATCAGACCCTTGGTCCATCAAAGTCAGTATTGTCTTCTCAGACTGGCAGCGGCTCTCCAGGGTCTCAAGCTGAGGTTTTTCACACCTATTTGCCTGGACCCTTTTTTGGAGATGCCAGGGATTGAACCTGGGACCTTCTGCTTCCCAAGCAGATGCTCTACCACTGAGCCACCGTCCCTCTACCACTGAGCCACCGTCCCTCCACATGATGGCTTCCAGTATGAACGTAAATTAAATGTCTTACTGGTACTACCTGTCTCAAGGGGCTCAAAGCAGAAGATACCACTTCAGCCACTTTTCTTATTGGCACTCTGTACTAGCCCATACCATCTTACTTCCAGCCCCGGATGGACATGGTTCAATACTGACTGTATATGCATTCTATGATTCAACATCATTTTTCTGAAGGCACATATATCTTCCTTCAGGGTGCTTTGAAATAAAACAGTGAAGGATGATAAGGTGGAATGCAGTTCCTCTGTGCATCGTGACATTCTACTGTGCCTGCCTTCTTTTAGTGTTCCCTTGCAAGCATGGAATTCCTCTGCCTCTCTCCTGTTTTCCCAACTATCAGCCCTAGCTTTAGGTAGTAATTTCTAAAGTTAGATGTGTTGATCATCCACATGGACTGTGCTTTGAAGAGCCAGTCACAGCCCTGCAGCATTCAGTAGTTCAGTTCATCCAGATAATGAATACACTGCACTGCGTGCCTGTCTGTCTGGAGACTTCTCTCTTCCACCAAATCACACCCATACAGTTTATGATGATGGATACTTGAGATAGACTTTAGGCACCATGTAGCAAACTACTGGATAAAGGGGAAAAAAATCATGAGGCCAGAGACTGTCAGCCCTGTCAAGCAAAATCATTTGGCTAGTCCACATCCACAGAGAACAGACCTGCTATAAACCGTTCCCATGGAACTTGCTTGGAAGCCTTTTCTTATGGGATTTCCACTGTACCTTCCATTGAGGATCATAGTAGATAGAGACAAACTCCTTTTGGAACTTGATTCTTTTATGATGTTCAACAGTATGGCATCTGGGTACAACAAACACACTGATGTCACAACTGTTTCTTTTCACAGGACCAATGCTCTGGGTACCCATGCCTATGACTGCTGGAGCTTCTATACAATTCTTCTACACACACTCTTCCTCCCGCTGTGCTCAGCCAATCACTGTTCCATTTTCTCTCCCACCTCTGGAAAATATTTCCCTTCACCTCAGTGTTTTTCTTGATACTCACCAGCACTGTCTATATGTAAAAAAGGCACTTGTCTCCTTTTGGAGGACAGGCATGGGTGAGAAGCAGACCCAAGGGACGCCTGTCTTTGTGAGATAGCACAGCAGCTGCACAGAGCTTAGCTTTCCAAATAAATACAAGGACAAGCAGAACAAGGAAGAGGAAACAGTTTTTATATAATGTGGTGTTATAGACAGAAGCTGCCTAGAACCTGTTGGAGTCAGCAAAAGGAAATGTAAGAAAAATATAAATAATTTTAGTTGCCTTTCCTTCCATCATCACTGTCCTTGGCTGCTAAGGCAAAGTGAGTTTCAGGTGCAATCTGGAGCCACAAACTTATTTTCCCCAGTAATGCACAAAAAGGAAGAATTACTACTACAAAGTGTCCATCAAGGTACAATTCGTTTTTTTAATTCGATCTGTGTAATGTGTCCCTTTCTGGAATGAATGATGAGCAATTTTTTATTTGGTGTAATATGAAAAGTGCCTCTGAGCATGCGCAGATTGTCTCACCCTTGACTGCTGCCTGTTTTGAGAAACATGGAATTAAGGAGAGGGGGAGAAAGATTGCAGTGAGGACTTCATGACTCTAATACAGGCTGAGCTCTACCACTTCTCACTTTGGCACATCCCACCTCCTTCGGTCAGCATCCCATAAACTGGAAACAAGCACTCCATTTTCCCCATTCACTCCACTTCACCCTTCCCTGCACTCCATTTCCCCCCACTCAGTCAATTTCCCCCCTTTAACACCTTTCCAGCAAGTCCTTAACAATATTTTCCCCTCCATTTCTCAAAGAATTTATGCCTCCCTGCTGCCTCTGGAGTCTAATATGACCACTACGAAATCGTCTGGGTTCATCAGGGTTAAACCCTGGATTACGTGATGATATAATTAAGGAAACCATCTTTGGGCACATGTAGGAGGGTGACTTTGCATCTTCACTGATCAACCACTGCCTACCCACCCACATCTATATACCTTTAAGAGGAATGATTCAGGAGTTTCAGGGCATTCACAACACAGTTCCAGTGTAAGCTTGAAACCCACCTCTTGACATCATTCTGTACTACTAGAACAAAGTCTATGCCCCATCACAAAAAATCCATGCCAGGTTCCCCACACACACACACTTATCTCTCATGCATCCCCCTTTCTTCACCCTGCCACCTTCCCCCCATAATTTTCCTTGCTCGTTCCTTAACCCAACTCCCCATCCTTCTTTCATCTTTCTAGGAAACAGAGAGCGCAGACTAGAGACAGCTAAAGTAGATGGACCCCAGAGGCACAGGGTGAGGCAGGGGCTCTAGCACTGAGCAGTTACAGCAGAAGTGGATCTGCAGGTAGCGTCTGAACATCAAGCATACAACATGACCTCACAGTTTTATCATTTACTTACTGCTGATCTCCTCAGATTTGAATGAACGTGCTCTATCCCTGATTCTTAAAATGGTGGCTGGTTACTTTAATGTACTTGCATGCCTGACTTTGCAAAGCCAATGAAAGACAGGCAAGAAGGAGGCAGTGTTGGCTTAATCAAGTGCCCTTCCACTGTGCTGACAAGGAACTAACTTTGCAGGGTTATCACATCTCGAGCCTACAGCACATTTACTCACAGATAATCCCCATGGAGTTTAATGTGACCACTACCAAATAAACAAGAGACTGAGAAGCTACACCATGGTTACTGAACCTCAGCAATTTCCATTAATTATTTCTACTTGAGACTGGCAGGAGATGGGGATCCATCATATTCTTGTTTGGCACTCAGGAAACCAATGTAAGGGCAGGACTGGCAGCTCCTTAATCTACATGGAAAATGCACTACTGCAAGGCACAAGTCTTACATGCAGCAAGTGAAATGTGAACATGTGCACATCATCAAACAGCCACCCAATCAGGGCTCCCAGATGGATTTTTTTACAGATGTGTTTATGTTGTACACACTTTACCTGTTTTCTGCGGGGAAACAGCCATATACACCCAGCTATCAGCTTTACAACCAAGATTATGGAACTACCCAAAATAAGATGGCCTATGTAACTTAGGAAATTCAAAAGCTGGGCGGGGGGAAACCACAGATTTCCTCCTATCTTAATGAAGTGGTTTCCCCACTGTTAGAAGATATTTGGAGGAACCTTTAATTTTTAAAATCTTCCAAGCTAAAAAGGAAGGGAACCATTTAACACTATTATCAGAAAGGGATGCACATGGACAATAACTATGGGAAATAAAGGCTGCTGGCTTACATAGTCCCAGACCAGAGTCTGAACTATAATAGGAGATAAAAGCTCTGCATCTAAATCATCAAAAGGTGGAGGGAAGCAGTGACAGGCTTTTCTATGAGCCTCCTAACAAGACAAAAACCAGAAGGAAAGCTGACATACTGCCCTGGGCCTATTTGTGCAAACCAGTTCCTATTTCTGTGATGTCAGAGTATCCTTTGCAAGTTGTACCTTGGGCTGATTCAAGAGTGGCTTCCTCAGGGCTATGTATACTTACTATCACCAAGGATGAGCTCAACTTCCTCATCTGCATCAGAATCTTCATCCTCTCCTTCATCCCCCTCTTCCAGCAGGTTGGCCAATTCCTCATCATCAGAAGGAGAGAAGTCATTTTCTCCATCCTCACCCGCATTCTCATTGGTTTCCTCTTCCTCCAAATCGGCCTCCAGCAGCTGATCAGTGTCCAATTCATCAAGATCATCTGTGTCATCATCATCTTCATCATCATCCTCTTCTTCCTGTTCTTCCTCCTCCTAGAGAGAGATCAAAACAGCCATAAATAACAACAAAGTCTGAAAGGATGATGTGTAGATATATAGTCATTCACACCTTCCAAACAATGGGTTGGGTATTCCAAGCAGCAAGAGGGCTGCTCACAAGTACATGTCTTTCCTTCTTCCACCAGCAGCCTCTTGAAGCATTCAAACAGCTGGTGCTCAGTTATGAGAAATACTATAAACAAAATATAGTAAAGGGCCACTCTGAAAAGGGGGAATTGAACTACATTGTCCCCGCTTACCTTTCCCACTGGTGTTTTTACAGACTCAAGAGGATCCATTAGCATTAGAGGGAAATGGGAGGGGCCATGTGATCCTTTCTCACTACAGTTGTCATGCACACCCTGACTCCCATGACAATTCTCATGGCACCAAGGTCCACCTTTTTTCAGAAGTCTACTAGGTAATTGGAGAGATCTGTGCCTACAAGTGGAATCTGCTTGTAGAAGCCAACCCAATGTACACTCAGAGTTTATAACTCCTTCTCCCTAATTTACAGGAATGTGACAGAGTCCTTCTCCATAAAGGTAATGTTACTGAAGGCCAATACACAGCTGGAAAAGGCTAAATGGGATTATACTCCCCATTACATTGTCAGTGTATCATCACCTGCAAAATGCTACACAGGCTGCCGAACAGGTACCAATAATAGCAAATGGCTCCGGTTACTATTAACTTAGCTAATATCAGAGGCCGTACATAAGGTTCCAGTATCAGCTTGATCACTGAATTTGTCAGCTCAACATTTTACAACATTTGCGTCAGGTTGTTGTCTAAGCTCCATCTGCAACACTCTTTGCTGAAATACATAATTTTGTCTTCCATTTCAATGTGTGGCAAATAAAACACACTGAATTGCAAAACTTACTTATATATTTCAACAAAGAGTGCTGCAGAAGGAGCTTAGACTAACAGCCCAACACAAATTAAACTCCCATCAAGCCGAAAATACGTGGTGAGTTTTATAAGCACATGTCCTTAGCACAGTCTAATGACATTAAAGAAGCAAATGCAACTCTTGATACTCTGTTAGTCCTGCAAGATTTATTTATGGACTGTAATTCAAATCTCATGGGCCTTCAAATAATTTACATAGTTTACAAATAACTCTATGAAACACTTCCTGGTCAGGACAAACATTTTCTAGGTATGCTCTATCAAGATCAACTGGCTCAGCTTTTCATGGGACTAGAGAAAACAAACTTCTATCAGTCTTCCATGACAAAACCATCTGCTCACAGGCACATAAAAATCAGGAACAGCTATGGCAAAGAAGAAGCATGTTTCCGTTTATGGAAAAAGCGTATCTCCAAATACTGCTTGTATTCCTGAAATTTCACTTCCATACAATGGAAATGACAACAAGGCAGAAAGTGATGTGTCCTAATGCAAAATTAACAGAACTTCTAACTAAAGACTCAGGTGCAACAGCTACTGACACAATGCATTTAAAGACAACTCTGAAGAAAAAGGCTGTTTGAGGGAACAAGAACAAACCACTTGAAAAAATTCTATTAGGATCCACAGACTCTCTCAAATCACAATTCACAAGCTGAAAACCTGCTGTTGGTCAACAGGCAATATATAATACTTAATATTAAAACTGTTGCATTTCCTAAATTCTGAAAGCGCTTCATGCACTTTGTTCAAGCATCCAAAATGATAAATATTGTCATAATCAACACATCCCCCCAAAAAAATCTTCTTTCAAGTCCATATAACCTTTATAATCTAATATGAAGAGAGGAAAGAAGCCAGGAACATTGTGTTTATTCTCCAGATCCATTTTAAAATCCATCCTTTTGGGCAGCACAAGCACAACACTAGTACTGGAGAGAGCTGAGCAAACCCCCACTCCGCCATGAGTGCTCTTGGGCCAGTCTCCCAGCCAAGCCTACTTCACAGGGGTGTTACACAGGGAGAAAGAGCTACACCCTTCACCCTGAGCTGACAAAAACAAAATGTGAAAGGGATCAATAAAGTTTGTTTCTTCATTGTTTATCACCTATACTATACTCACATCACCTGATAACATCCTCCAACCTAAGTTTAATTGTCCTACTAGCTTTCAAAGGCATGCTGATGGTACACACTCCCTCGCTTCCTCTTTCTCTTCTTTACCTAATTCCAGTGAGGCAGTGAAAGTGCTGAATCAGTGTCTATGGTGGTGGTGGCAAGTGCTCTCAAGTCACAGTAGACTTATGGTGAAAGTGGAGGGTTTTCAAGGCAAGAGACAAAGGCTGTACAGTCCCTGGAAGAGCAGACGTGCAATTTGGGGGTTCTGTTGGACTCCTCGCTGGCTCTGGATAGACACTGGTAACACATATGATTGTGTATTTTCCCTACGTTAAGTTGGTTCGCCAACTAAAGCTGTTTCTGGACCTGACTGTTAGCTGCATCCAGATTACACTACTGTAACACATTTTATGTGCAGCTGCTTCTGCAGATTGTTCAGAAACATGATCTGGTAGAATACACAGCGGCTAGAACATATGGTTAGCAGGGCCCATTGTAGAGCGCTCTGTTGCCATCCCAACACTGTGGAGCTCCCTCCTTCAATGTGTAATTAATGCCACTGTTACAAGCCTTCTGGTACTCTTGAAAAGTTCTCTGTTCCAAAAAGTCTTTGAGGAAACCTGATTATTACATCTGAGGTTTCAATGTATTTTTACTAATTGCTTCGGTATACGTTGCTATAACTGTTTTAAAAATCTGTAAGTCATTTTGAGTGTTCTATGAATGGAAAAGAACTTCCCTCTTCTTATTGCAGCTTTGTGTTCCTCTTGTGAATGGCATGGGATACAGTGCAGGAGGCTGTGGTTTAACAGTGAAATATACCACCCACAAAAGAACCTTCCCCTTCATTCAGCAAGTGTTTTCTGCTTCTATTATATATCTCTGTAACAGCATGTTATATACAAAGTCATCCACAGAAGCTCTCTCTTCAGACAACTTCATTTTCAGGAATATCAACTGCAATGGTATCACCACTTCTAACCCTATTGGATCATTTACACACACACACACACACACACACCGTGCCTTTAAAGAGTAGCCCAAGTCCCTTTTAGGACCTGCTATTCTCCACCACAAACAAACTAAAATGCCCTTCTGACAATGAATCTCTTTTTCTTTAAGTATCTCTTTCACCCTTTGGTAATGGTATCTCAGGAGAACACTATTTTTTTATATCCCAGACATTCCATTTCTGACCTCAAGGTTACAGTACTCACGAAAAAGAATGTCAGGAGGACAGACAGAATAAAGTTTGAGTCCAGTGGCACCTTTAAGACAGAGGGTGATGCTGCTAAACTGGAGTTCTCTAACAGATCTGATTTCTTCTGGCTAGAATTGAGTGGCTAGATGGCTTAAGGCAGTATAAATGGCAATTCTCTCACATGCTGTGCCATGCAAACTGATTTCCAAACTGCAAACATTGGGTATGTCTGCACATTTTTATATCTGTGGGATTTTTGACCCCCAATCAGTAACTGTGTCACAGATTCATCTAATGTAGACAATTGCTGCTTTCAGTAGGTGATCACTGCTTTTTTTAGGGCCATCTGACATATTACTCAGACCCATGTATTCTACCCATCAGACAACAGTGAGTTTCAGCCACGTAACTCCCTATGAAATCTACACATTTGCTTCTACATCTTTATTCCATTCAGACTGCATTTTAGTACACTTAACATATCAAATGTATATTAATCACTATCCATGCAGACAATTCCCCCATTCTAACTTTGTGTGTGCTTGTAAATAAACACACACACATCACAAATCTAATAAGCTGATGGAATCTCCTACCACAAGTCATTTGTTAGCCTTTAAACTGCTACAAGATTTTACTGCTTTTTCTGTAACTGACTAACACAGCTACTGATTTTAACTGGTGAGATTTCTAATGAAGTGTACCATGACTAACATTTTTGGAGGCCTGGAAAAAGTATGGTTTTGTGGTCAAGGTAATGTCCAAATATCCATTCTACTCCAAAGCACAAGAATGGATTTGAAACAAAGACATTTCATCAAGCTGTTATAGTCAAATGAAGTACTTTTATTGCACTGACTCAAAGTCACAGCAAACAACAAACAAACCTGCTATGGTTGATTTGGTTCCTATTTGACCATCTATTGCATATTACAGATATAATGACACTTATTTTAAAAGCCTGTCTATTGCTTCATGAGGATTCATTCTCTGATGGAGCAAGAATCCTGACTTAGCAGAAGGGATTAATTTGATCCCACTCAGGGCCTACTGTAAGCTCTTGGAGGACTGGCTACATCAGGGGTGCTTGGCCTAATAGGCAAAGGAGTTCCTGCTGCAAAAAAAGCCCTGATCTGACTTAATAGCATATACTTAGTTTTGTGCTTCAAACAGAAATTGTTGCAGGCTTGTTTACTTCCCTTTTTTGAAATCAAGTTCCGTAATTTGGATTGCAATATGCACTCATTGTTGACAGATCATGCACAGCGAGAGGCACACAACTGGCCAGCAAGTCATACGACAACTGCAGAACTGATGAGGACCAGGGCTCTGCAACCCATTGCCCCATAAATCCCACCTCCCCTCCATTTTTTTTCTTTTCCCCCTTTATATAGATACATAGCCACACACCCATTGTCCTATATATCTCTAAATAAACAGATAAACCCTATTAATTCTGAAAATCCCCCTCACTTTCTTTTATTGTACTTAATACTTAACCATTAACCCATCTACATAAAATCACCACTTATCAAACTGTTAACTGAATGGCATGGATTGCTTCTTCCAATACTATACAATTCACATTCTTTTTACTTTCCTTTCTATATCTTTCTTGTCCAAACTTGACCCTCAATCTGTTCTTACTCTCAAGCCAAATAAGTGCTCATTCACCTCTTTTATCCTTAAAAGGATGAAGTAGGATCAGATCTGACACTTGCACGAGCAAGCTGAAGGCCCTTCTGATCGCATGGGGTGATCTGTAATTTCTCCCTTCCATCAGCAGTAGCCTGCACCACTGTCCACCAGTCCTCACAAGCTGCTCACAGTAGGGAGGCAGGAAGCTCTGTTCTAAGAATGCAACTCCACTTGCCATGGTTTGGATCCCACCCACAGACTCCAGCATAAGTGGGCACGGTTATGTCTGCTTTTACCTCCAAGCATATGCATGCTCCTCAAGGGTCATCCAGCTCATAATACCAAACTCTGTCTAGGCTTATTAACTCACAAAAGGCAAGGTTCTTACCATAGGCTTCTGTGGAGACCCAGAAGACATGGATAGATGGAATACACGTAACACAGCAAACAATTTGCCATACATGTCAAATCAGAGCGAAGAAATAAAAGACAGTTATTGTCCATTCTTTAATTATAGGCAGCCAAAACAAGCATCTACAGTAACTACGGAACTCTATAATAGTAGTTCAAATACTCTTTAGTTTGGTGTAGAACCACATATTGCATTTCCTCTTAATTTTAATACTATGCTTTTATTGTAAAAATTCTATGAAAATACTAAGAAGTGAATACTAGGAAATTGCTATATTTAAAAAGAGACAAAACAATTAATTTTTACCTTATGTTAAGTGTATTATGCATGGGTTTGTATCAAAGCTACAAGGAGAATCTGTATTTCAACTGTGTATTCCATCTATACAAGCTATACTATGTGATCTGCAAACAGCTTAATCTTATAGATGAATAATCTGTTCATAATGCTTAGCTGTGAGTTGCTTGCATGACAGTCTACAAGAGAGTAAATGTTCCAAAGGGAAAAACTAGAACTCAGCTGAACATAAAGACTTTTCCTCTGGTAAAAATGGTTGGATGAGATGTTTAGTATTTTTAAAATTTGTTATATTATGCAGGTTTAATGTTAGCTGGCTCCTTATGAAAGGGCAAAGGATAGAGTGTAAATTTTTAACTTTATAAGTAAAATGCATTTTCAGGCACTTTTTAGAGGCTACATACATATTTCTATTCAAGAAATGGAACTGTTCAGAAAACAGTTCCATTTCTTGAATAAAAACAGAAACAGAAACAGTTTCCTCTCTGTGGAGGAAAATGTCCATCTCCATCATATTTAAAGTATAAGGGACCCACCCAATAAAAGCTCATAACAGTACTTCTAATCTATTGTTTTCACTGTCCTCGCTGATAACAATCTGGGTAAACAACACTTCCTTAAACAACTGCACTTCTATAATGATGATGGGATAGAAGAGCTAATCACCTGTGACTCTGCCTTTCATTAAGATCACTGCTTGTCCTAAAAGAGAACTTAGATCCACCTGCAGTTAACCATTTTAAGTGCCTCAAACATTTATGCTCACAAATAACTTGGCTCTCTACTTACATTATTAAATAATAGCTGCAATACAAGTTGGGCCAATCAACATCCTTTATATGATACCTTGTTGCTGCATAAGAAAGGAAAGCTGGGCTCATTTGTTTTTACCCTTACCAGCTCCAGAAATGTATGAAATACAGCCACACCATATTGTAGCCTTCTGGGCAAGAGCAGGGTAAGCCCAAACATACACATCACCAGAAAGCTCTCCCACTTTATGTGTAACTTGAAACTACTGCCAATTTCAGCCAGCATAGCAACCAAACATACAAGGCCTAGCCTCAAAAACCAGTTTATTGCCAGGGCCCAGGTCTGGGACATGTGATCTATAATAAGTGGGTTGTCCCAGCTATCCCACACACATTTGAGCTGAAGGAGAGGGACTTTTAAAGCAGAGATTATTGCTTCCACGTTACTGCTTGAGGCTCACCCTCTCCAATGTTATGCAACTATTTCAATAAAGCAGTGGTTCTGCCCAAGACTTGCCTCCCTTATACCACTGCCCATAAACAAAGAACTCTTGCTTGTTTATCATTTGCCAGTAGCCTGGCAGATAAGCAAAACTGGCCGACAGACATGATTGCTCATATTGGCAGAGGTCCCTCTGGACTGTGGAAGACAAGACACATGAAACAAGAGAATGTCTGGAATGTCAACAATCACTCTTCCAGCTCCTGGCACTCCTAATATTTCCACAGTCGGGTTTCTGGTGTTAGAGGGCTCATGTCAGGCATCTGACAATTTTCTTGACCCTGGCTGCATCACCTCAACTATTGCAGACAGTATATTGTGACTGGGAAATCTCATGTTTAACATCTATGCAGAGTTTTTCAAGAAGAAATGCTACCATGATTTTTCAGCCAAGGAGTGGATAAGACAGAAAGAGCCAGTCATTCATCAAGCCTAATGGAGGGAGAAAACTTAAGGTGCTTCTAGGCACAAGATTTACCATGTGACAAAAGCATTGATGTCCACTATTCATCCCTACTAATGCAAACGGCAAGCCAAGGGCAAGCAAAATTGGCACACACAGTCCCAAACTGTTATGAGAAAAAAGTTCATGCTCCATAATTCCACTGTTTTGGGTTGTCTTTTCCCCTTCACTGCCAGTTAAACTCCACAACACAAAACAAGCCATGGGGAAGGTGCCACTTAGACATCTACTATAGAAACAACATTTCCACAACAGCAGTGGGAGAGAGAGCAAAAGAATTCTTCATTGGTTCTATCACACATACACAAATATTTTGCAAAATTCATACTTTTAGCCCAGCCCTTCTCCGATCCAGGCCATACTGTTGGAAAAACCTAAGGCAGCTATATAACTGGGCAGATGAGAACCCTGTTTTTTCTAGGTACCTCCCTTTTTACTCATTTTCTCTTGCAACAGGCAACAGTGAGGGTACTAAGGAAGTTACCGATACACAGCTCAGGAATTCTCATCAAGAATTCCCAGCTTCCTCAGCACTGGCTCAGACTGTTTCTGTTTCATGCACAGCCGTCCAGAAGCGGTGTAGAGACTTCAAGGAACATAAAGAGAAAAGATCATATACTTCTATCTTAACCATACTGAAAACCAAAACTTGAACACTCTACAGGGAGGGTTCTACAGAATGTGACAAAACGTTTAAGATGGTTTTAGATGGACTAGGCAAAGATTTTAAGTGACTTTATAGGCTTTTAGCAGATATGCGTAGCAGCAGTAAGCACATAAATATATTTTATGTTGATAAGATGGAGCAAAATAAAAGTTCAATTTTTTCTCTCTTAAAAATGTTAATACATTAGTGATCTTTTGCTCAATAGAAAATGTACCTTTTGTGCTAACTACCTTACATGACACCTCTGAAAACCATGAAACAGAGCACTTCTATTCTGAGGTAGGTTTCTTCAAAGCTCTCAAAGGCAACACATTTCAAAAAAACATTCCCCCATCTTAAATTGTCTTTTGCCCTGACAGTTGCCTTGACTTTCCATTGTGACCACTTGTAGTATTTCTACCCTCAAACAAACAAGCAAAAGCTAATCAGTTCTGGACTCCTGGATCTCAACTCTTGAAATCCAGACTGTCAAGAACATTTCTCCTGGCAAAAATCTGATCCCCTGAAGAGTACCACAAGCTTCAAAAGCAACCAAGTACATATGTGCAACTGTACTGTAAACAGTCATATTACTTTCTGCAGCCCTAGGTAGTAATGGCAGAAATGATGGGCTGACCCAGACACTTGAACAAAAGGAAGAGCAGACTCTGTAAATAAGCAGTCATTCTTTTTCACAGTTCGCAATGACAACTTTCACAGCAAAGTGTACTCATTTTTATGGCTCATCACCAGAAGCATCAAGAATAGATACTGGATGAGTGCCATGGAAACCAAGAATCCTTGCAAGACATCTTAATCTCTGCCTCTCTCTTCAAATTGACTGTTTTAGTGTCTTGTTCCAATGTACTATGAATTGATCACTTTAACTATATATCCACAGAATAATGAGGTTAGTAGTTAAAAACAAAGATAAGACCATACATACCATTACTCTCATGGGTGCCCTTTCATCTATGGTTAAATGGCTGACAACCCATGAAACAGCATTCTTGATCATGGCATCAAGATTATGGAATTCCCTCCCTAATGTGATTCATCTGACTATTCTTCTACTGTTGTCTTCTCCTAGTAGGTGAATACTTTTCTGGTTTGTCTGGCATTCTCTCACTGATCTTCATTGACCATTCCCCTCCATTCATATGTTTACCAGTGTCGTTCAAACTGTTTTTAATGGCGTTTGTGTGTCTGTGTTTGTGTGTGTGTTTAATTTTGCTTTAATGTTTTTATTGTTTGCCATTTGGGGACCCTATATTGGGTAGAGAGGAAGCTTAAAAATATTTAAAATAAATAAATATGAAACTAATTCAATACTGTAAAAGGTGTCACCAGAACTCAATTCAGTGTAGTTATTCTATGTAACTTAAAACATATAGGGAAGAAGAAAACCACTTTTGCAAAATGTTCTCCTGAAATGTTAGCCTGTGAAAGCCACAATGACACTACACTTCTTACCTGGTCTTCCTCCTCGTCCTCTTCATCTTCTGCCAAGCGTTGCCTTCCCACCTCATACAGCCTGCAAACTGTGTCCATGTTCATGGCATCCATACTTCCCTGGTTCTAAAACAGGAACCACACCCCCAAAGATAAGTGTGTTTGCTTTTAACCAGTCATACTGTGCACTTTTACATACAGCCTCACCACCTGTCTAATCATTGCCATCCATGTTATATATACAGAACACCAGTTTTACCACTTACTCAACTATTTCATTTAATTTGGCAAGGAGAGTCACATTACAATTGTTAGCATATTTCTTGCTACTCAAGAATCAAGCTTACCTCAATAACTGCCAGGTAACAGTCCTTTGAATCAGTACACAAATCAAAGATGTTCCTTTTTACATCGATGGTGGCTGGAAAAGAACACATGAGAATCAACAGGAGTCTCAAAACATCTTAATCTACCCTTTGCACCAACTAAAAAAAATCCAATGGATGTCCACAAGGAAACCACTTTATCTGGAGCCTTGAACAAGAGTTCTTTGAGCTCTGTGGACATTTCTTCAGACAGTTAGAACTTGTCCACAAAGAAAACTGAAACACATAAATACTTGCCAAACACAGTTTCAGATGACAATAACCAGTCTTTACCAATTGGTTTGTAGTCTGTGGCATTGAATGTTCTGAAAGAAGATCCAAAGGGGCTCCGCATCCTCTCTTCCAGCAGGTCATCTTCATCATCAGCCTGTAACATTGCTGAGTGAAGGGGAAAAGATTTGTAAGCAGAGAACTGTTTCCGTTCTAAAACAGTCCCAAGAGAGGCTATAAAAAAGCTGCATGTAACACTGAAATATTAAACTGATAAACTTTTAATACACATTTGTCTCTAAAGCAAGACAAAATGGGACAAAGACAACCAGCAGGCCAAATTCCAAAAATCAAAAGTATCAAGCATTTCTGTCAAGAACATTTACAAACTGTGATATATTTTGCCTGAAATTTGAGTTTTCTGCAGTTTTTGATTGCAGGGAAAGGGTAAAGCCCTGAGGGCACAGAAAACCATTCAGAAAGTAAATAATTGCAGAAAGGGCCAAAGGACAGGAAAAGAGATTCAATAAGAGGAGAGAGAAAGCACCAACACTCTCGGACAAGAAACTGAACATCATAGTAGAAGCAGGAAGCACTAGAAGCTAGAAAAGTGAAGGAGCCAAACAGAGTGGGTATGAACATCCCACAGCAGATATTCCCCATCTCTTCTGTGTTTCTGGGAAGGAGCAGAGAGAAAGGAAACAACTCTTTGCATATGTTAGGCCCACTTGATGGAGATTTCACATGCCTTGGTGAGCCAGCAAGTATCCTTGCCTATAAAGTTAGTGTTTTGCTCTCCACAAGACACATAGGCAAAGGCTATGGTCAGGTGTAAATACAGACACAAAGAATGACCAACATCATTCATGCTGACCAGCATCTTACCTCCATACATGACTGTTCCTGTGTGATTGAAGACTACACGACACTGATCCAAGGCTGGCACTGTATGCAACAAGTGGAAAGTCCGCAGGTCCCACTGGAGAGTGTGTTACGGAAAATCAACAGAATGGTCTCTCATTTATGGCAATGGTGATCTAGTGTGTTACTGTTGGCTGTAGCAGAACATGCCTGTGGCAATAAAGCTGGGATCCACCACAAGGATTCCACGAATGGCCCTAACATAAGGAGATTTGTGTTGCAGTCCTAAACTTCTCTCTAGCCCAAACCACCTGTCTGGCTGCAAGGGTAACAGCAGCACGTGACCCACTCTTGTCTGCCCTCCCAGATTTGCTCTCTCCCTTGAGACTTACCCTCACACACCATTTTGAGCCAGACAAAAGATTCCATCTCACATGAGAATATGTGACATTTACAAATAATCTGACAATGTCTGCATATGTTTCCTCAGTTTGTATTATATGTTCTAATCACAGGGCAAGAATTCCATGTTTTCCAAAGTTGTGTTTCTATTTTTATACCAAAACAGAAATTAAAGGGTTTTATAACAAAAAGAGAAAAAGAATTTTTCAATGACATTAAAAATTCAGCTTTAAGAATATCTATAGTTTTTAATTCTGTATTATTCTGATTTATAGCACCATGATGTTTTTATGTTTTTTTAAGGTTTTAATTGATCTACTTGTTTCTGATGCCATTTTAGATTGTTAGCACACCCTGAGTCTGCTTGCGGAAAGGGTGGGATATAAATTTAACGTAATAAATACATAAATAAATAATTTATAACCAAATCTAGAAGTCATCACCAGCAAGAAGTCTAACCAATTTAAACATCTATCATATCATAAAATAATCAAGGTATACTTCCCTCATTACACAACTAAGGCGAAATTCGAAGGACCCTAGACCAAAAAAGCTAAAAGTTACCTTGTACGGATGAACCCACCTTAAGTTTTATGGCATTACTTGCACTTCCACTGTAGCCCTTGGCAATGCCCACTCAGAGCCATCTGCTCAAGAATCTGTCACTTCAAACTGCTGCTGATGTAACAGCTCACAGAATCCTACCTCTATATTTCATCAGACAGAACAAGGCCATTACATCAAATGCTGCAATTAAATCATTCACTTATCATACCAAGCTCTTTAAATTGTGCAAACCATATTTGAGGTTAAAAAAAAAGATACAATTTCTGTGTTGACTATAACTTCCAGTCCATTGGGATGGAACACACCACTGATGGTCATATTGAATTTGTCAAACTTATGTATAGCCTGCGCAGAGCGGACATCCCAGAGGACACCATCATTTAAGACAAGGTCATCTGTAGGGTTAAAGGTGGCACAATTCTTCTTGTAGTTGTTGGCAAGATCTGGGTTAAACAGAGTCAACAGCTTGTTGCCAGTCTGAATATCATAGATCTTTTAGATTAAAAAGAAGAAAAAAAGATTACTCAAGATCTGCAAGATGTTAGAATCCAAAGAGAAATAAGTATACACCCTCATTAACAAAGAAAACAAAACACAAAAAACAAAAAACCCTTCCTTGTGAACAATGATCTTCTCATATAACCTTCATAAAGAGCTCAGTAGTGCACAAGTCTGCAGTTCTCTGCGGGAGAACCAGAAATCAATGCAGATGCTATTGTGGTAGAAAATAATCATGTACATGTTACTGTATGAAAAGTCCTCTTACTAGTGTGGTCACTAAATACTTCACCCTGAGGGTAAGAAATAGCTACATTTGAATTGGTAGCTTATGAACAGTGCTCAGCACACAGCTGATGCTAAATAGTGACACTTGCACTTGGCATATATCTTTCACTGCTGGAGAACTTACCACAACATCTGCCAACTTTGTAGCAGGTAACCAACAAAGCTCCTTTACAAATGAACCATGTGGAAACAGAAGTCTTTTAGCATACACAAATGATCATTCTAGGGCAATGCAACTCACAACTGCTCACTGATAATCAAACTACTGCTTCTAATTTCCCTAGCTACTCATATTCACAAGATGACCTGCTGTGCTGTGTGCTCAGTGTGCTGGGGATGTCTCACGTCAGGACCCAGAGAAAGTTTTAACTGAGCTAAGGACCTGTGAATTATTGTTGAGGCTGCTACAGAAAGATTCCATGTAACACAATGTAGAATGCTTGACAAAATGAGAAGAAATGTTAGCACTACTGACACATGCTGCTAAAAGCTTTTTATGGGCCCAATTTCTTTTAACAACTATTTTCGTATACATGCTGAAATAGGAAGCAGTTCTATTTGTCATACTTTGAAGATTTGCCTTTTTTCAGATGCATTTCATTTATGCCTATTCCTGAAATGCCAATTTCCCTTTGAATCTTGTGGGGTAGCTAAGAATAAACATTGTTAGCTTGTTGCTTCACAAATGGGCAGATCACGAGTGGAGATCAGATTTCCCTCGAAGGCTAACAGAAGGAACGGAAAGGCAACAGAGAAAGGTAGTTTGTTTAAATGCAAATACCTATGGAAATGCATAAAAGGCAAAGGGAAATTGTCAACTATTTGAATAACTTTATGCTATCTGACATTTCTACATCTGAAGAGGAAAAGAATCCCTGACATTAATTCCGCCGAAGACTGCCACCTTCAGAAGTCCTGTAACTCTTTCAAATTGATATTAAGTTGGTGAAACAGTCTAACTACTGATTCGTTATCATTTATTCCACATCAAAGAGCTTCTATGAAGAGAATGAATTTTATTGATTCTTTTAAAACCTTTATTATTCCCAGACAGTAGGGAAACATTTAATGATCTATGACCAAAATATTATTAATTGCCAAGTAAACATGTTTTAAGAAATGCCCCAGAAAATATTTTTCAAAATTAGTCATTCAGGCTAGAAACTGATCCATGTCTCCTTCAAACAACAAAATTTGCTGCTTTCTCAATAGAGCCCCTCATAAGCCTTAAAAATGCCACTTGAGAGTAGGGGATCCTCAGAAGCAGCCTGAGATTTGGCACATGGCAAGGGGATGGGCAAGGAGGGGGAATTGACAGAATTCTTTCCTCATCCTTACACAATATTTTGTTCCACTTCCAGAGTTTGCTTCACTTATGCAGGAATGATGAAGTGATTCTGCATATTCTCTCTTCCTACTGTAGCCCCCACACTGCTCCCAAGTGTCCTACTACCATCAGGAGTTTTGGAGTGTGCAGGGCACTGCAACATGAAGGCTGCAAAAATACTTTGTGAAGTCATTTTCTGTTCACAAAAGGATTTGATCCAATCCCATAAATGTTTAATGGTAAGAATAATTACCTCAAGAAAGAACCTGTTTAGTATTCAAAGCATTAAATCAGACTATGTAGTCCAGTCCTATAAAGCTTGTTCTATCTTCTGATCTTGCTGAAGAGTCTAACACTGCTGCCTGGCTTTCATGTTTGATCTCACTGACAGCTGCCTTAAGCAGTACCAGCACTCAGACAACGCTGCGGCATCAGAACACCTTTTTCCCATCTAATTATGGGCTGGCTCATGCTTTGCCTTCTGAAAGCAGTCCCCCAACTCTCAAGAGGTTACTTTTGATGGTGCAAAAGGGCTGAAAGCAGGAGAGATCTATTCTATTCACTGTTGCTTGGATCTACAGTTGGCCACTTGATTTTATGCAGTTTACAGCCCAGTGTTTCAATCCCTCAAGTTCTTTCACTTCTCTACACCATGTTTTGCCCATTGCCTGCAAGCTGCAGTGCTAGTTTGCAAGCTGCTTTCAATACCTCATCAAGAATATTTAATTGCTTTAGCAATTCCACAAAAGATACTTACATGGGCAATGTCCCCCTTTGTGCCAATGACCCTGTCCTGAGAATGCTTGCTGAATTCCACATAATGGTCATCTGTGAAGGAGTGCCTGCACCGGAGAATCAAATGTCAAATGAAGCAGCAGAACATCCTTTTTCTCTAGAGTCATTTATCACACCTCTGTAGAATTTTGAATGCATCAGTGCATTAAGTAATAAATGCTAGTTATTGAGCCAGGAGAAGGTAGTAATTTCCCTTCTACTTATAACTGCTTTTCCCTCCAAGACAATCTTCTTTCTTTCTTTCTTTCTTTCTTTCTTTCTTTCTTTCTTTCTTTCTTTCTTTCTATCTATCTATCTATCTATCTATCTATCTATCTATCTATCTATCTATCTATCTATCTATCTATCAGCAGCCAGCCATGTACTTGAACAGCACCAGGTTGAACCCAAACTTCATTTTTGGCCAGCAGAAGAGAGTATTTGATTTTCACCCATTCCACCTCCCCCCACCCCCCCCCCCCACCGCAGACAGCAATCCAGTATCCAGAACTGTTCCTGAGGATTCACTGATACTGCTGAGAAGCATCTGGGGAACTGCAGCAGGAGGCAGGAAAAATTTCTGATTTACAAGCAGTGCTCTACTTCAGATCTAACCTATTTCTATAATGCAATCAAGACCATGAAATTACAGCTTCTTAAAAGATTGCTTAGTTTACATTCTGGTCCATTTAGGGCAACGATAATAAATTAAAAAGCACACCTACTTGATATCGAAGACAGACTTCATTCCCCACAATGCAGACAGAGGCTGGCTCCACGTTGCAGATGTCAGTAATAAAGAGCCGTCCTGTGGGATTGAAAAGGCAGACAAAGGCTATTATTGTTAGATATCTGGACAACTCTATGCAGCATGACTCTTGACAGATTCTCTGCCTGTCATTTCAGTTTGGGAAATCTGCTAAATGCACCACACGACAGACAATATTTTGCGTCACCGCAAAATCACCACCATATAGAATAATAGAGTTGGAAGGGATCTCCAGGGTCATCTAGTCCAACCCCCTGCACAATGCAGGAAATTCACAAATACTGACCCCCCCCTGCTAAATTCACAGGATCTTCATTGCTGTCAGATGGCCATCCAGCCTCTGTTTGAAAACCTCCAAAGAAGGAGAGCCCATCAACTCCCGAGGAAGCCTGTTCCACTGAGGAACCGCTCTAACCACTCTTATCTATATGATAAGCTATAGCTGGATGAAATGACTACCAATCAGTTCTTCAGCACAAAGTTTCATTGTCACTCACAGTGGCATAGAAGGCTGATGAAACAGAATTTTGATACCTTTCAAAGATGATCCCATTAATTTGGGCCAAGGAACACTGAAAATGAGCAGCACCTAGGATCTTTTTCTCTTCCTTCAATATTTGAAAATATTTTTCCACACAGTAGTACTTGGCTTTCATGTTTCCCCCCTCTTTTAATAAAGAATACCCACTTCAGCAACACCTTCCCAAACATATATCATTTTGTTTCTATACACAGTTGTGATTCAACTCCCTTGGGCTGCCCTTAAACAAGCTACAAAGCTGAAAGAGACTGACAAGTAGCAATTTTTCCTTTCCTGCATTATATCTCCATATGCTTAAACTGGAGATCTGGAGTCTTAGGGCCAGTGATAACAATGGCTGCATTCAGATTTCATGGCATATTTGCACACTTGCCTCCCTCCTTCCCTTACATATGAAGCGTGATCAGTGGTTTCCATATCTGGGAAGCCTTGAATCAAGTTCAAGTTTGCCACAAAATCGGAATACAGACAACTGGACAAATTAAACTTTTTTTGTACCTCATAAACCAGGATTTTAAACATAAGACTTAAAATTTGATTTGCAGAGAGGAAACAAAACCAAAATTGCAATTTGCCCAGGTGCCTACAGTCAGACATCACAGAAAGTGCAGACGGATTCAAGGATTACCAAATTCATAAGCCTTCACTTGCACTCTGTGCATGAGGGGGAGAGGGAAGGGAATGTTCAAGCATGGCAATAGGTTCTACTCATGCCCATAAGTATCTCTTTTTCATGAGATCTAAACATAGCCTGCGATGAATAACACTTTTTACAGTGACTAATCTACTGTATTATTTAATCAGACACAAAAGCAGGGCTTTTTTTGAGCAGGAACGCATAGGAATGCAGTTCCGGCTGGCTTGGCATCAGGGAGTTCCTGCTGGGCTTTTTCTACAAAAAAAAAGCCCTGCATAAAAGTATCTTAAACTGAAAAGAATAAAAATATGCCTGGTACATAAAGAACCCTGAATATAAGAAAGGTAGCACTTTTCACAGAGCTTAGCCGATAGTTTCTGATGAAATGCCTTCTGGCTCAGAGAAACCTACGTACAATAAATTCACCAGCCTTTAAAGGGATCGCAAACATCTTAGCTAAAATAAGAAAAACCCATATCATTCACAACAGCCACAAGGTTATAATGCACCAGGAGTCCACAGTAACATACTAATATTAATGATACTTTTCCTACCCTGGATGGCTCAAGGTGGGTGATGGCAGAGTTGTGGCAACTGTAACTGGCCTCCTCCTGCCCACTAAAGACATTGTATAGCTTCAGATGCCCTGTGCAGGTACCCAGCATCAGGAACCGCTCCCGGGCAGAGAATGCACAACACGTAAAGCCACTTTCATCTTCATTGGCTTCCCGGAACACAGAAATTGGACGGAACCTGGGAAATGAAAGAGCAACTAATTAAGAAAGTGAATTCTTAAAGTGAAAGAGAATGGCGTGTAAGCAACAATCAAACTCTGAAGTTTGACAGCTGCCTCAGAAAGCTTGCTAGGAAGGAAGTGTTCTTCTTAAAAGGAAGACAAGTTTCTGTACAATGCTCCAAATATGGAAGTTGCTGCAGGTTGTTATCAGTAGAGCACGATGAAGAAGGGCACACAGAAGTCTTCCAAATAAGTCACCATGAAATCAGAGGTTCTACTCACACGGCAACGTCTGTATGTGCACTGGTCAAAAGAACCATAGGAATTCAGAAAACATCTTCCTTACCTGCTGAATATAAGGTGTCTATCAAAGCATCCACCATCTACCCCGCCATACTTTGGAAAGGCTGCCCTGCGGGTCAGACGTGAGGTAAAGTTAGTTGGCGCTTGGCGCCTCTGTTTTGGCTCTGGACACTGGTGGGGTGTAAAGAGAGAAAAGGGGGGGCAAGTAGCCACAGGGTTCTTGCAGCGAGCATGCTGCTCCCTAAGGTACTCTGTGATTATGCTGTCCAGCGTGGGAGGGGAAGGGAGGTGCCTGTCCAACTGCTTTTTGATAGCTGGGCTCTGGCTGTAGGCGCCATGGTCTGACTTTTGCCGCAACACTCTGATTTTCCTGCCATTGCAGGGAGACGGCCTCTCTCGGATGAAGCTAATCCTGCCAATCACAGGGGAGTTGTTGGCGTGAGATGGACCCGGGAGGGCAAGTGAGCTCTGGGGGGCAGCCTGCTTTGGCTGGGCATGGACAGAGGCAGCACTGGAAGCCACAGAGGTATGGCCAGTCAACCGGGCTGAAATACCATTTGCTATACGAGGGGTACGAGGCAGAGGCACGGGAGAAGCAGTGGCAGCAACAGGGGTGAAGGCGGAGGAATGAGAAGCTGCCGTCATGGGTAGGTCTGCCTCCTTGGTAAGGACCGTGGCAGTTTCTCCCAGCCCTTTAGAGATGAGATGGTTCCTGATCAGAAGGAGCAGCTCTTTCTCAGGGAAGGAAATCCTTGACTGAGCCACTACATCTGCTTTCTGCAGTCGAGCCAGGGAGACGTCCGTTCCAATCAGCAAGGGCTTTCCTGAGACGCGCTCTATCAGCTCAGCAGCATACTTGCAGAACTTGACATGCTCGCTGCGCTTGTCCTGAAGAACAGGCTCCTTCATCAGCTGCTGGATCTGGCAGCTGCTGAAGAGGGGCAGCTTGCTGATGATCTGCCGGACTGTGCTGCTACGTGACAGGCCAACCAAGGCTTTGCACGCCAGGGCTCGTATCTGGTCTGCATCCGTAATGGGCATTTTTACAGACAGCAGCGACAGCAGCACTTTGATGCCGTTGTTAGACTGCACCACATTCCACATCTTGGCCAACGTGTGCTCGCTACTCCTGGGTGCCTGGGGAAGCTTACGTCGAGGGGTGCCGGAGATGAATTTGCCGATGCTGGAGATGCGATTATCTGGACCACACACACAGTTAATGATGATCTGAAGGGCCGACTTCTGGATTTCTGCATCATGGATGAAGAATTCTCCTTCAGCAACTCCCAGGATGATGCTAATACCTAATCGCAAAGGAAGAATTTCCACAATCAGTAATGTAAGAGGCGGGGCCAATTTTGACATTATAGAAACAGCACAGTTGCAGCTCCCTTATGTTGCCATCTCACACTGATGAACTAACATCAGAATAACAAAGATCACATAGGAGGGCATACACATAGAGCTGCCTTACTGATCCATGGAAGACATTACTGCCTACTCAGATTGACCACACTCTCCGGGATCTCAGGCAGAGAGGTTTTTCACATCACTTACTGCCTGGTCCTTTAAACTGGATCAGGCAGTAGGTGATGAATCTGAGACTAACAGATGCTCTGTCACTGAGGCACAGCCCCTCCCTAAAGTAACTATTTCCCATGCCAGCATGTCTACTTCTCTCTCTCTCTCTTTATTTATTTTCCTCACAATATGGTAAACAATTAACAGCTCTCACATAGAACCTCTCATCTTTTTTATTACCATCAAAATAGGGGGAAGCAGCAGCCAAGTTATTCCTTAATATAAGAATTAGCCCACTGACTGAACAAAAAAGAACATATAGCTGAAAGCTTCATTCCTGTTCTCTCAGAACCCTTTTTCATGATGCTCAGAGGCCCACCAAGAACTACATCTGACCTAATGGTACCAGCTCCCCCTAACCTCCCACACAGTACTCATCCCAGACCCAGCAGGAAGTCAAACGCAGTTTCTTCTACACTGTTGGTTTACAGCCAGGCAATCAGAAGCACACACTGGCCTGTGGGCCAGAAGAATTCATCTGCTATAACTTTAGAAGTGAGATTTTCCATAAAAGTTAAATGGAGCCCAAACAGTGGCTAATGTGAGTCATTTAATTTGAAGTAGCCATAAAAAGCCTCACAATAAAAGCATGCAAAACTACCTTGTATAATTATATTAAGAGCCCCATGGCTCAGAGTGTAAAAAGCTGCAGTACTGCAGTCCTAAGCTCTGCTCACGACCTGAGTTCGATCCCCAGTGGAAGCTGTGTTTTCAGATAGCCAGCTAGAGGTTGACTCATCCTTCCATCCTTCCGAGGTCAGTAAAATGAGTACCCAGCTTGCTGGGGGGAAAGTGTAGATGACTGGGGAAGGTAATGGCAAACCACCCCATAAAAAGTCTGCCGTGAAAACGTTGTGAAAGCAACGTCACCCCTGAGTCGGAAACGACTGGTGCTTGCACAGGGGACCTTTCCTTTCCACAAAAATTAAATGGAAAGAAACATGGATAAAGTGTGTTTGCACTCAAACAAGGAGGCTCACATACAACCTTAACAATGACTCAGATTAAAAAGAAGTTCTAGAATTCACACCATGCTTTTTTTGGGGGGGGGGGAGGGGAGGCTTCTATCATTTGATTCTGCTTAAAACACACCAGTAGACACAACCAGACAAAGGAAACACTCAGGTGTGCATAAATCACCTGTTTCCTACCAAGCACAAAAAGTAACAACAACTCTCTTCTCTGTCCCACCGTACTCAGCATTCCTTGTTCTGATGGAGCCCAGGAACTAAATAATGCTAATTCTGTAAGCTATGACTCTCAGATGCAGCCAACAGATGATAATCAAACCCAGAAAAAGTGAAAATATCATAGTCAAGCCTAAGACCAGTTCTATGAGTGCTTGCCCAGATAATGCCATGCACAGGTTGCTACAAAGACAACTTGCCACAGATCATTCAACATCCACCTCCTTGAATAATCTACGAAGCCTGACACTGAAAATTCAGGAACCAGCAAAGCAACTCAAAGAATGATGGAACCTAAACAAAGAAGAGGCCAAACTGTACATACCCACAGTGGAAACAGTAGATCCTGCCTCATCCAACACATCCACAGGCTCTGCTAACTGCAACTGGATCTTTGGAACCACAGTAAGGATGGCCAGGACATCCAAAGCATAACGTACTGTATCATTCCTAGAAATGCAAAGTATGGAATCATCAGACAAATACTAACCATACAGGCCACTACACATGCAGCTGTTTTTGGGTAGGGGACAGTGAACCCTTCTCACATGCTGGGCACTTGCCTGGAGCAATCATCAGTTCCAGGCACAAGGGTGTGTTAAACTCCATCACACTCTCACCTGGCATAGTAGGTCTTCCAGTCACATGCTATTGAAATAAGCTGGAGCATAAGTTGGACGCAAGACAGTTTGAGAAAGACCTCTGCTGGCTCCCAGTACAGCTGTGCAGGCCCATATTCTATTAGAAATTCCATCATTTCTACAATCTGCTCATGAGTGTAAGAACAAGCCTGCAAAGAGGAGAAGTAACAATACTTATTAGAATATTTTATTTTTAAACTTTCCAATCTGTGTTTTCACAAAAGACAGCTCCTGTACACTTATAAAAAAAAGAGCACATGACAAAGCATTAATTCCTGTATCTAGTAACACTGATGAAAAGCACACCAGTGAAATTCCCAAGTACCACAACAGCAAGCGGCTCATCTACTTCTACTCACCTTGTACGGAGGCTGTGGATGGACCAGAATGCCGCCCTCTGTGCGCTGAAGTGATTGTTTCACCTGCTCTACTTTGATAGCAAGGTGTGCCTCAAAATACCTGCGCATGGCCATGCAAGTGTGCTTCCCAGTCTGGCGGCTGGCAAAGATCTCATCATCACTTAGCAGTGCACCCTGGTCCTCTAGGTTTAAGATCTCAAGAGTGCTGATCTAAAAGGGAAAAGGTAACATCTTTTAAAATCATCTTGTTCCCAAAAAGCATGGACTCTAAAAGCTCATCGCCTTCCTATTTATATAAAAAAAAAGAGCTTCCTTCCTCCTTCGCAAAAGTAAACAGTGCTTATTCATTTACAGTGAAGGAATATTTAATCAGAGAACATTTCACACAAGAATACAGCAAAAAAAAAACAACAATGGTTGCGCAATGCTTATATCTGCATCCAGAAAAAATGAGCTGTGAAAAGGTCAAAGAACTGGGTTAGGGGTATTATGTCATTGCAATTGGCTTTGACCTCTACATTCACTGTGACAATGTTCTTTAGTCCCATTGCAATGGAGAGTTAAGAGGCCTTCTTGACTCTGCTCACCTTTTTACCTAGATTAGGGTCTCCAACCTTTTTAAGCCTGTGGCATCAATGGAATTCTGACACAGTGTGGTGGATAAGACTACAAGATGACTACCACAAGAGGCAGAACAAAACACAACATGGCTGCTGCAGGAGGCAGAGTCACACACAGAGTTTTGCCCAAGTTTATTTTATTTGTTTATTTTTTCATACATATCCCGCCCTCCCCGCCGAAGCAGGCTCAGGGCGGCTAACAACATTTTAACATCAAACAATAAAACAGTAAACAAGCAATTACAATTATCAATTAAGCAGTTAAAACAATTTAAATAGTTTAAAAGTATTAATACAATTTTAAAACAATCTTTGGTGCTAAAGTTAATACAATGCATTCAGTAGTGTTGGGCATCTATATAGTTTGGCTGAAGGTCAGTCGAAATAATGTTGTTTTGCTGGCCTTGCGGAACTGGGCGAGGTCCCGCAAGGCCCTGACATCTTCTGGGAGTTGGTTCCCCCAGTGGGTGGCCGCAATTGAGAAGGCTCTTTCTCTGGTAGCCTTCAAATTTAGGGGAAAAGAAAGGTAATTTTAAAAATACTCTGGCAAGAGAGAATAAAACCAACACTGTGTGACAGATGCCACTGAAACATCATTATCTTAATCCAATCAGATCTCCCAAGTCCACTCAAAAGCCCTGCTGGGCAACAGCTCCACATCACCTCACCCATGTTCTAAAAATGGTTGGTGGGCACCAGGAAAGGCATTGGTGGGCACCATGTTGGGGACTCCTGTCCTAGATTCTCTCTTTAGTGCTATTCAAACACAGCACAATAGTATCAAAAGCTATCACATCCATCACCACCAGCTTCAACTAATTTCTTAAATATCTCTAAAATGCAGCATTTATGAAGCGTAGACAGTAAGCAGAAGGAGTGTATGCCATCTTAAAACAGAATTATCTCCTCCTAGGTCCACTGACTTCAATGGAAGTGGGTGCTAATTTTGCTGAAGATGGCCCTGTAAGTGCCTCAAAATGCGTGGGGTCAGTAAGAGCCACATAATGAAATTTACAGCTCTCTTTTGCTTGCACTGTAAATTACATGGTAGAAAAGCATTACACAATGCAGAACAGCAAAGCTAGGAGGACCACCAAAATATCCAACTTCACTTCAAATACACAAAAAAAGGGAGTATGTCGCTTTAGGGCTACACAGAGGAAACACCTTAGAATATTAAACAAAATGGCTATAATACTTACCAAGTTAACTAGGCGTCGTAAGCCATCATGCCTATCAAAGAGCTCCAAGACTGCACGGAATGAGAAACAAATAGAGAAGAACATGGTAGCATGGCAGCAACCTGAGGCATGAGAGCACTCCATCAGCCACAGGGTATAGTTCACAACGTCTGATAATACGTTGTGGGGATGCATGCACACCTATGGAACAAGAAGATATTATGGCAATCTTAACTTCATACAAACAGCATGCCAAATCTGTGTTTTGCCCTCTCAGCAGTTTCCACAGTGACTGCTGTAGTAAGGAGGCAAACGAATAACTCAACCACTTGCAATCTCAGCCCACTACCCACTACAAACTTACTTTTTAGATTCCTGCACTGGAAGCCACTGAAGAAACAGTCATACTTTGCAAGCACTGTTTGTTTTAATCATTCCCACCAATTATATTCTCTCCTTAAAAGCCTCCCTGAAATATCTGCATGACAGTCTACTCTCTACTGGTTTCAAACTAAGCAGACAAGAATGTCAAACTGTAACTTCACAAACAGAGATGTGAAGCCCCGGGGAAAAAAACGGGAAAATTTGGGGGGAAAACATTTTTTCCCATTTTTTTTCCTGAAGCCTTTTTCCCCCCCCCAAAAATGGAAAAATTGAAAAAAAGAAAAGATAAGAAATTGATTATAGAACATTTTATTTTAACATAATGAATAAAATATTTTAAGACAAGGTGTTCAAATATTTTCCAAATAATTTCTAAAAAAGATGTATGTTATCAGATTATTCCAATTTCTGTGCACTGAGGACAAGCAAGTTCTAGGTCATGCCCATTCACTGAAACTTAGTCCTTCTATAAACTTCCCGCCTCTTCAATTTTTTTTATGAGAATGAGTTTTTTATTTTTATTTAATACTGTGGGGAGGAGGTTTTGTGGAGGTTTTTTTGTCTCTTCCACATAAACAAGTAAACAGTTCAGGAAATTGTTGCTCCATTTGTTACAATTACAAATAACTATTATTTAAAAGGTAAATTCTGTTTGTAATAATTGTTTAGATACCCTATATTTTTAATATGCTAGTTGTGATAATTGCATTCCAAATATGTCCATAGTCATATTTTACGTTCCTAAAGTAACAGAATGATGAAAGAAAAAAAAAGTGCTAATGTCACATTTTTTTCCCAATTTTTCCGAATATGTGTTTTTTTCTGGGAAAAAAAACCAGAAAAAAATTGGGTTTTCTTCCGAGCTTCAAAATTTTCGGAAATTTTACATTTCTATTGACAAATCATCTTATTAACAAGTACAGCACAAACTACTGAAAATAGTAACATGATAGAACACCAATATGTGACAGAATAATCAAATGAGAAAAATGTGGTTCTGGGAACCCATCTAATGTGGAATCTACCATATAAGGAACTTTACAGCTTCATCATAGTGGGATCTTACCCTCTCCATAGCATCCTGATTGTAAGACAAGTAATATAAGCACATGGAAACACCAGTAGCAGCCATGGAAGGCCGAGGAATTTCCAGTAACTTCTGTACCCCTCCATGAGCAACAAACTCTGTGGCAAACTTGTTGTGGAGAAGCAGGGATGCCAAGTGCTGTGGACAGAAACACAAGAATCAGGTTAAAACCACTGCTCACCTGTCTGTGCTCTCCCAAAGAAGTGAAATATACTTCTATGTTCCAAAGAGTGCTAAAGAAAATGACACTGCTGTGTCCTCATGCATCTGCCAGCTTAGGCAGAATGGCTACCTAGATTGGTAATGAATATCTTCCAACTCAACTAACCAACAAAAAGTAATGAATTTTATGAAGCCATATCACTCAAATAAAACACAACAGTTAAATACTTATGCACATTAGAAACAAAATTTCAAATAGTATTTCAAAGTAAAAATAAGAACATCCAAGGACAGGGCAGCTCCTCCCTTTTGTAGGCCATCTGAAACACAAAACAGCAGTTTCATCTCAGTGAAACATCATAATCAGAACTCTGGAGAAAGCAATTTTGTGTCCCATTAGCTTCAAGAGTGGAGTCGAGCAGAATACTATGTATTAAGCTCTTCCTAGTGCAGCAGCATGGAACTGGCAGATCTATCTAGACACAGAACAGCAGATTTATCTGGAACTGTCTAACTAATCTGGGAAATAGTTCATGCAAGGCTTAGCACCATGGTGAGCAAATTGATCACAGCCAAATCTGCATTCCTTCATGGTGCCATTTGTCAGTAACGTCAGCATGAAAGCTGTTTGCCAGTGACTCCTGCAGCAGTTAAGGACAGCCTAGCAGCACAGAAAGCTTTACCTAGTGGCCAGCAATTATTATCGCAGTCATCTGTAAACAGGATGTTCTTGCTTGATACACACTTTGCACAACAATCCAGTAAACATCAGCTTATTTTTAGGTGTTACTGTTACTTTGCTTTATTTCAGTTTTATTTTTTAAAACCAAGAGAAAAAAAGGAAAGAAATTTGAAACCGTAGCTGATTCTAGTTTTCCAATATAAAGGTCAAACAGAAAAAAACCTGCCCAGTGAATCATTTACTTTTACACAAACTTTGCTGTTAAAGTTATAATCTATCCAATTTTAAAACATAGCCATCGTTTCAAAGTATCAGCTCACTGCCTCATTTTCATGATTAAATATCAAACCTGCTGTTATCTTTTTGTGCTATTCTAATCAAGTTAATACTTTTTTGAATGGGTTGTGTGTGTGTGTGTGTGTGTGTACGCACACGCTCATGTGTCCGTGCCCAGAAGTCATAGCGACTTCTGGCAACTCCTTCTGAGGCATGGAGGACATTCAGAGAAATGGCTTGATAGCCTGCCTCTGCCTGTCAACTCTGGTATCCTCTGGAGGTTTCTCATCCAAATATTTGCTAGGGTCAGCAGTGCTTAGCTTCTAAGATCTGATGAGATCAGGCTTGCCTGGGCTATCGAGGTCAGGGCTAATCAAGTTAATACTTGATCAACATATGACAAATCCTTTTGGGGTCAGTCAATTTTAACTCCTGTTGCACGAACACCTCTTCATAAACCCAGTAGAGTGTAATTCCTAGGAGCTGCAAGGATCCCTCACACAGCCTTAGTCCCCAGTTACAATACAGACAGAACAATACTGGCCTGTCTTTCAAAGCAGAGGGATTACAAGAAGATAACAAAAATGGAAATGCTCAAAAGCATTATATGAAAGGCATAACAGCAAATGCCGAAGGGATATTAATACGTTACAATTGGAAAATAACAAAAACTGAAGCATACAGAGGTTTTAAAAAGGCATCAGAGTAAAACACACCAAAGCTAGGACAAGATGCATGTTGCACCTGAATATACCTGCTCCTAAGCACTTTTGCATCTGTAGGTCTGCCATAGCAGAGCTCCAAGTAATGATAGGCCATCCAAAGCAGTTCAGAGGAAAAATATTTTGTGGGTAATGGCAACAGGAACATTTCTCTAACCAAATGGTAACAGGAGCATTTCTCAAACTCATAACAAAGTAATACATTCTCAAAGTCTACTGCAACTTCTGTGCCAGCTAATTTATATGGATCCAAAGCCATTTTCTTCAAGTTAACAGATACAGTAATTGGTTCAGTGCCACCACTGGTGAACAAACAGCGTACTATATTATAGCTTACCTTTAGTGCTTCAAAAGTGAGTAATACATCATTGGTCCGTTTCAAATCAATATAGAACATCATCAGTTCTCTTGATCCAAGTTGCATGAAGATGGGCAGTAGCTGGTAGGAAAAGTAAAAGATTTGCTTAAAGCCTGAAAAAATTAGAGGTCCATTATCACCAACACTCCCAGGAAAACTGGGACTTCTGCTGAGCAAACACTTTTTGGATTTCCACCCTCTTTGGTTAACAACTTCTTACCTGGCTTTTTGGGAGCAAGGTGATGAGCCAAGAAATACATAAGAGTCATTCCCTGTTCAATCTCTGCAGTATTTCTCTTCTTTAAATGACTAATGCTCGCAGCATGTTCTAATTATTACAGAGGAATTCCATGCCTCAGTACAAAAAAGCCATGAGGAGCAATAAAGTTAAACAGCAGTTTCATTTCAAGCCTTCTCACGCTTGTAGAGTCTTTCTAGGGTGCTCTGTGCATATCCTAAAGTGATCATGTTCCTCCACAATACCATTTCATTCTCTTAAAAGGAAACCAGACTCCACCTAGTTTTACTCACTTACTGTACTCACCTCTTGGTACTCCCCTAGAGGAGTCAGGTACTGCAGAATTAATCTTTGCTCTATAGCAGGGGTCAAAGGGTACAAGCTGTAGTTCGTGCCAATCACCCATGGTGACATCTCTGACCAGCTGCTGTTAGACAGCTCAACAAACATCTTTTCTGGCTCTGAAGAAAAGCCCAGTTTCTGCTTTGCTTTCCGGAAATTCTCTCTTTCATGTTGTTTCCCTGACTTTTTTGTGGCAGAATTCACCCGACTACTCGTTTTGTGACTTGAGTCAAGATTAAATGAGATTTCCATGTCCCCTGTAACTTCCTCCTGCTCCCCATCCACAGCCATCTCTCCATAGTCCATGTCCACAGCCTCTTCGTCAAGAGGCAAAAGAGGGTCTGAGGGCACTTTTCGGGGACTGAGTCGCTTGTTTTCCTGTTTTACATTCATTTCATTGACTTGAAGCTCTCGCAAGCGTCGAAGTACAAATGCCACCTGTTGCAAAAAAAGACAAGAATGCATCACTTCCCGTCAAGAAGCCATCCAATTTAGTACAGATTTTGAGTTCTTACTTTGAAATAAACTACACTGAGCATACTTCTAGCTATCACTGAGACATCCTAAAGCAGGAGTGAGAACCTGGACACACCTATGAGCTCATTTCCTTTATCTGAAAAATATAAACATGTCCTAGGTAGTTGACATGCAACTTTTCAACATGTTATCAGGCAGAAAAAAGTATGCGCAGAGTGACAAATGCTATTCACGTAGTTATTACCAGTTGAGAATTTTCATCTCTGTAATTAGCTGCAATATCTTGGTTCTCCATGGCACCTCCTAGCAATCCAGTTGCATATGTTCGCAAAGGCTGATCAGCCTCTCTTGCCCACTTGAAAAGATTCTCAACAATGCCTTCCTAGAATTACCAAAAAAAAAAAGACATTACCATTTTCAGTTCTCTCTCTACAGCCCATAAGGTCACAACCAATGTAGAGAAAGTAAGGAGAAGTCTATGAAACATTGAAGCATTTTCCAGGAAGAATTAACACTGCTTGGCGTAGACACTTTACACAGTAATGCTGATTGACTGGCTCCTCAAACATCACACTGCATTTATCTTATAAGAAAGAGGATAACTAATACTTTTTCTTTTTTTGCTTTCCCAGAGTGTCACTTCCCAGATTATTATTAAACTAATGACCCTTATGCAATACAAACATACAAAAGAATTACATTCATGGGCACAGTGTTCTTGGATATTTTTGCTGTAGCAGCTCCCACTGATGAATGAAAAGACCCTCTATAAACACCGAAGAGAGCTCAAGCAGTGGACAGACTCTGCCTTATATGCAGATATCACTTTTATGAATCTTAGCCATCAGCTACAATACTATCTAAACCAATTTAACTTAACATATTATCACAAAGACAGCAAAAGTCATGTTCTTGAAAACTATGAATAAAACAGGCTTATTACATGCTACAAAATAATTTAATTTGTAACAGACTTGCCACTGATGGTCAGAAAACAGAAATTGTTCCCAGGTGCACAGGTGGTGAGAAAGAGCCTCTGACTTAAAGAATACTCCAAAGCACAAGTCTAGCCCAGTGAAATACTCTTATGTAATTATGGCCATGATTATTTCCTATGTTTCTTTTGAAGCTGCATCAATGTTTAATTTTCTTTAACACATACCCACACCCCATCTGGAATTTTTCCTTTCCGCAGTGTTAAAAGAACCGAAGGTTTCTTTTTAAGTGCAGATTTCATTTTCATTTCATTTTATTTAGTTTATATCCCGCCCTTCCCACCAAAGCGGCTCAGGGAGGCTCACAACACAAATGTTCTAACATAGGATTAAGTTTTAAAATACATCATTTTACAACATTTAAACAATAAACCAGTAAAAACAGTAAAACAGTAAAACAAAGCCATTTACCAAAGTACTATACTACAGCCTTCTATTCGAAATTTTCAAGTACCGATCAGTTGTATGCCAACCGGAAGAGGACTGTCTTACAGGCCCTGCGGAACTGCCCAAGGTCCCGCAGGGCCCTCACCTCTTCCGGTAGCTGGTTCCACTAGCAAGGGGCTGTGATTGAAAAGGCCCTGTCTCTGGTCGACTTAAGTCGGGCCTCCTTTGGCCCAGGGATTGCAAGCAAGTTTTGAGAACTTGATCTCAGCACTCTCTGGGGAACATATGGGGAGAGACGGTCCCTGAGGTAGGCAGGTCCTAGGCCATTTAGGGCTTTAAAGGTAATTTCAGGTTTCCTCATCAACCAAAATTGTTTTCTCTCACACTCCATAACCTTCAACTACCAAGTAGGTAATTGCTTTTTAAGAAAAAGAAAGGAAGCAACCCTTTTAAAAATTATTAACTACATAGATCTCTCTCTCACACACACACACACACACACACAAAACCAGAAAGAACAGAAGACTGTGAAAATATTCAACTTGATAGTTAGGAGTATCTATGTATCCTCTTATGTGCAACACCTTTTCCTGAAAAACAACAGCAGTCTCCAGCCCAGGCATGATGTCTAGAAGGAGTCGGCAGGCAGCGGTGTTCAAGGGTGGCTCTCTGCTTGTCATCACATAAGCATTCACCAGCTGAGAAAATATCAAGGATAGGACTAAATCAGTCTTCTTTTTTGTTTAATAGTTAACCCCCCAAAAAAGTAAATTAAGACTGCAGCTTTTCATAACATACTTTACACAATTTACTGAGTTCTTTACTGACAGTTTAGTTGCTCTAATAATTCCTTATCAAAAAGTTTTAAAAGCAGGAACATCCTAACATCCAACTCTCCTATAAACAATCCAATTGTGAGACTTTCAGAATTAGTGAAAATAAATGAGAAGATAGTAATATGGGTCAGAGCCTAAGGTCCATTAATAGAACAAGTTCAAGGAAGTGTTTTCTACCATCTTTACCTGCTGAGCACAGGGAAAATTCAGACCTACATACCATGCAGTACTGGAGGCAAGGCAGAAAGAGAGACTCAAGGGGGGAGGAGAAGGAATCAACAGGCACAAGAATGACAGAAGGCAAATCCTAACAAGCTCCACTTCTTGCCACAGAGCCCTGAGGCAACCTGGCATACTTTTGTAGATTGTCCCCCAACCCTCAGCAGAATCTTTAAGAAATGGGCAGGGGGCTGTTGGGGACATTGCTTTCATAATGTCACACCATTCATGCAAGCACTAAATACAATGTCTATAATTACAGCAAATGGTCTAATACCTGCAATCCTTGCAGTTACAATCTTCCAAGTCCATTGAAGTCAACGGACATAGAAGAATGTAACTCTGCTAAGGACTGCACTGTAAGTCATGCTGCCTTTGCATCAAGGTATGTTTGTCTGTCTCATTCCCAGCAAAATAAAACTTTGATAAATCAGAATTTAAATCTATTTATGCATTGCCGTATTAATTAAGGCAACATGGACACCTCCTTTCCTATAAATCCCTGGTAACAGGACAAGTGGGAACCTGCAAGGACTTCTGGGAAGCATCTCACTTCCCTCTCTTCCGCTATCTCCTTTTTCTTTTGGGTGATCTCCAGCCCCCACCTGGAGGTTAGCAACCCTAGCTCCCCAAAGGGAATGGATGCTTTAGAGGGTGGGGTCTATGGCATTATACCCCTCTGAGGTCCTTCCTCACCTCAACCTGACCCCTCCTCAGCATCTCCCCTCATTTCTAGGAATTTCCTAATCTCATTCCCTTCTCTTGGCAATCTCCATATACTCTCCCTGCCTCATTCTCCCCTTCTCAGCCATTCACCAATCTACCTTTTATCTGCCCCCTCCCCCCCAATCTTCAGCTATACCCATTTTTCTCCACACTGGGAACCAAAGCAGCTATTATTCTCTTTCCCTTTTTATCTACACAACAAACCTGTGCAACAAGTTAGGCTGAAAGTATGTGACTGGTCCAAAATCACCTGGTCAGCTTCCACAATAAGGTGGGGATCTGAATCTGGGTCTCACAGACCATAATCTGAAGCTCTAACTAGTACACCACACTGGCTTTCATAGGGTGGCTGCTGCTGCTGAACAGTAGCAGGCAGCCAGGCCTAGTTCAGTCATGCAAGTTGGGTGGTATCAAGTCATAGAAAGGTTGTTTTCAGGCTTAGGGCTGCCAGTCTCCACGTGAGACCTAGAAATCCCCCAAAAGTATTACTGAACACCAGTAATTTGTCCCCCTGGAAAAAATGGCTGCTTTGGAGGGTGGATTTTGTGGCACTATAATATGTTGAGGTCTCTCCCCTCCCCAAACCCTCAGACTTCATCACAAAATCTCCAGGAATTTCCTAACCTGGAGATGGCAAATCTAGCCAGGTGTACCCCCAATGAGTCCTCCCTCAAAAGCAAAAATAGGGATGGAAAGGGCTCTGCCCCCTGCCTTTTACTGATAGAACCAAGCTTATAATGTTGTAGTTGTCTAGCAACAGTCAAAAGCTACAGCTGCTTCCTTTATTATTTTCAGATTTTTTAAAGTTGCCCAGTATATTTTTATTTCTTTTAGATTTCACATTTTTCTGCAAACCTAAGGACCTTTCCAGGTTCATAGAAAAATCTGTTTTGCTGGTTCACAGCTCCAGTCACCAGATTTAAGTGTTCCAAGGTATCTGGACTCTGCTTATAGAATATAAGATGATTGGTGACTAGCGCAAGCTGCAAATCAATTGATAAAAAATAAACCTACTGCATTCATGAAATCATCATTTTTGAACAGTATTCTCAGCAAATGGCCAAGCATACAGTCTGGATCTGCTCGACCTAGGAAGGGATGAGTAAGAAAATTAGACACTTACATGTAATAATTAAAGCATATCATCATCTCAAAGTTTCTGAGTTAACCATGACAGAATATTTTTCATATTACTATTTTTACATGTGTTGTTATAAGGTATTTTCTATACTGTACAAATATACAAGTTCAAATGTAACCAAGCAACCAAGTATGGAACCAAGTATGACCGTCATAATTCACAGATGAAAATATTAATTACAAAAAAAGGGCAGAGTTGTGGCATAACATGTCACAGGAACATCAAGAGATAAAAATATGAAGGATATGGAACTAACCAGTTCTCATTCTTTCAATTTTTTAATAGTCAGACATTTAAAAATTTTATTGAATCCAGTCAATAAAAATCCTTAATTTCAAACTGCTATGCAAATACTGTTCTAATTATTTTTTTTTAAAAAATGCACAATGAATATTCAGATCATCAAGTGAGAAAGGTCTTCTGTTCACATATCAGTGTATGGAGATTACTGAGATTTCAAGTTTTGTAAAGGCAAATTTTTCTGGTGACTAATGCTGTCCCAGCACTTCTGTAAACTCAGACATATCATGTGCATGCAAAGGAAAAGAAGACTGCACCACCAACTTAACCTGTGTGGTAACATCAAGAAACCCTTTACTAAATAGTCCTGTATCACTGGCATATCACTAGCATAAAGAATTCCTTATTTTCACTGAACAACCTCTGATATTCAGTATGCGTACATCAGTAATTTCTGGTGGTTCAATCTTATAAACTGATTTTAATGACGCAGAAATTCCTTTATTGGCTCTGGAACTGCAGGCTAATTCCTTATTGTACACCTCCTATTATAAAATTAATTCCAACTTCACTTTAGATAGACTAAGTTATTTCCAGATTGGACAATAAAGAGGATATTTCAGAAGCCCCATAAGCATCAGAGTAAAAATAAATAAATAAATGCCTTAGCTGTACTTTTAAGAAGAGTACCATTAGAACTGAATGCTGTGAGCAGGAAGGGTTTTGTTCATCAGTCAGTTCATCAGATCAAGTCATTACATAAATTATCAAAGATTTATTCAGAATTTCCATCCTACATGTGTTCTTTAAAATCATGCACTGGAAGAGTTTGTAAAGCCACTTACACCTTGAGTCGAGAGTTGTATACAAGCTTAAAATGTAGTAATAGCAGATAAGATCTGTGCAGTTTTTCAGTTTTTAAAAAATACTATTAAGGAGATCACACCACATTGGCGCACACTCTCATGACAACTTACCTGGATGTCTGTCATCAAACGGATCTGGATCTCCCTTACGGTACTCTTCAGTCTCTTTCTCAATCAATTCTGACATTCTAGACAAGAATAGAAAACAATGAACCCCTTGATCTCCCTCTCCCAAGAAGCTCTTTCATAAATGATTATCAACCCATTCCAATTCTACAACAGATGGCCAAGATACACTACAATGACTCAGCAAGGGACAGCAATAAGACTGAAGCACTGCGCTCTGCTGAAATGGAATTTATGCTGCTAAGAACCAGACACTCATCTACCAAGAACAGAGGCTGTCCCTGTCATATATCCACCAACACAGAGATACAAGAATCAGCTGAAAAGGGCTGGCCCCTCAAGCGGCTGCTGTGAAGAGAAATATCTTAAAATCATTATACTTTATTATTAATTATTATGGATTGGCAACAACACTCTCTTGGCTCCACCCTTCCCATCTATTTTTTTTTAATTATCCCAGCTCTCCTCATTTCCCCAAATGTTTAAAATTCAACAGTTATGTAGGGCAGAAAAGCAACTATATTAGATGAAGAATAATTACTTATTATTTCAAATATACCTGAATCATACTCACCGAGTAAGGATGGGGACCATGTCCTGTCCACTGCCATGTTCTTTCTCCCACTGCTCTAGCAAAGCAGTAAGCTCAGCTTTGGAATCCAGATACCCAGAACCTGAAGTCATGACTTACCCTAACAAAAAAGGGGACAAGCAAAGACAAACCTGAAAGCTATTCAATAAGCCAGTTTTGTTTTTAAACATCTGAGTTTTATCCATAAACCTCAATCAATCAAATGTAATTGTAAACGTCTTCCTCCTGCCTTGTGGGGGAAACCAAAACAGCCAATCAGTGAGACAGACAGTGGGATGTAATGGTGAGAGTATTAGACTAGGCCTGCAGAGATGTGGGTTCCAATCCTCAATGAGTCACAACAGGTTGCTGGGTGGCATTAGGCAAGTTGTTCCATCTCATCCTAACCTACCATAAAGGACTGCTGCAAAGTTAAAACAGAAGGGAAAGACTAGGTATACCATCTTGAAGGAAAGGCAAGACAAAAACATGTGCACAGGTAGTTAATATTTACACTTGTCCTTCTACAGCACAATTTGGGCCCAGAGCTCATATAGCTTTATTTGATCTAACACTGTTTCTTTATCACAAAAATTCAGATACCCTTTCTCATCAAGGTTGAAGCAATCAAGCAAAATTAGTGAAAGATATAATATAAGTACATACGTCAGGGGCCTATTAGGAGCTGGAATATTCTAAATGTATTATAAGAAAGGCAGCCAAAAGAAGTTTGTGAATACTTTTCTGTATTAGAGCAAAGTGTCCAATTTTATAGTACCACTGGATAACTGGGGGAGGGGGAGAGGGATACTAGCAGATGGCCATCATCTGAGCTATAGCTAGAAAGTACTTTTTTATGCAGACAGCTCTGCCTGTTAACTTCAACAGTGTTTTCTCACTCAGAGAGCTAAAGTAATGCCAGTAATCTCAATGCATTACATTTTATCCTACCCTCCTCCCAAGACCTATGAGGAGTATGCATATTTCTGCTCCTCCACTTTATCCTCACAACTTCCCTGTGAGGTAGGTTTAAAAGAGCATAACTGGACTAAGGTCACCTAGAGAGCTTCACAGCCGAGTGAAAGTTTGAATGTGGATCTTTCTAATTTTAGTATGGCACCCTAATCACACCACCATGACAACTCTCAATAATGAACTATTGTGCCGGTAATAAAAAACGTCAGCAATAACATTTGGAATCTCTCAGCTCAAAACAAGGAAGCAAAAACAAAAATAATGCATTTATGTATGTCAATAAAGCCTCCTGGAATGTTGAATTGACTGTAGTAAGTAGGTACTTCAAGACACGTGAAAGATATGGGGAAACTTTTTTAAAAAATTAAAGGGGGGGTCTATCCCAAGGAATTTTCAGGAGTAAAAAAAACGGGAAAAGTTTGGGAAATATTGAGAGGGGCAGAGTCTTACACAATATTTTCTCTTTCACAACTGTAAATGAAATAGTTTTTAAAGTAGTGCTTTAAAATATTGCAGCCATTCACATCGCTGCAAAACTCCTACATCCATGATTAAAGGTCATAATGTTGGTAATGACAGCATTGCTGCTTTTGCCTTAATTACCAAAGAAGCAACACTGTTAGGATGAAATATTGGAAAAATGGTTTTCAAAAGTACAGAACATAGAGCATTTTCAAACTAGGCATTTAGCAAAAATACTGCCGAAATAAGATGGTTGCATCTTCATATAGCACAGTATTTGTCTCAACCACCTTCATCTTCCCCATCAAATGAAATAAACTGATGTATGCGAAAGAAATTCACACGCACGAATAAATGTTAAAGATGCAATATAATACATGAAAGAATAGTGAAGTTTCTTAAATTCATGCAATCATTCCACATTCTACTCAAAGTAAAGTCAGAAGCTTTCTGGATTCTTCAGATGGTTCCAATAAAAGAAGTTTATATTACAACAGCAGGATTTTGAAAAATAAAATTCAGGCTAGATTGGCATGAATACTAGCAATCTCTTTTACATCTGTCCCACTCACTTTAATGGAACATACTGTTCCCAGTTAAATACACTCTATGCCAGGGGTGGTCAACGGCAGCTCTCCAGATTTTTTTTTTGCCTACAACTCCCATCAGCCCCAGCCATTGGCCATGCTGGCTAGGGCTGATGGTAGTTGTAGGCAAAAAACATCTGGAGAGCTACTGTTGGCCACCCCTGCTCTATGCCATAGTCTGTATATAATGATGAACTTTGTTGCAAATAAGCATGGAGAAAAATGTCATTCCCTTATTAAAGGCTTAATGTGTGGAAATGGGCAGCAGAAGCTTGTCATGTACTGCAAGTTCTTTGTTACATCTTATATCTGAGCTCTCTCCCTGAAAATCCAAATTTCTTCAATTACTACAAAACAATGCTGAGATGTAGGCATCGTTTCCAAGTCCAGATAATAAACCCTTTCTTCAAAACCTTGACTACTGAAGTAGATACTTTTCAACTTCCCCTACCATCTTCCCAACTGGCAAAACCTAAGATACATTTACAATACCATGTACCCAGTTTCTATGCATCTTTACTCAGTAAATCTCATTAGTGATAGTTACTTCCAGGTAGGGCTCTTTTTTGGTAGGAAAAGCCCAGCAGGAACTCATTTGCATATTAGGCCACACCCCTTGATGCCAAGCCAGCTGGAACTGCGTTCCTGTGCATTCTTGCTCAAAAAAACCCTGTTTCCAGGTAAGTAGATGTATGATAACCCAAGATACTAAAGCACAGTCTATACAGCAAGATTTAAACTCTCTCTATTTTGAATATTATATATTAATACATAACACTTATGACAAGTGAACTGAATAAAGTACTTTTTGTTCTAAGACACAATAGTAAACCCTTTATATACACAAACAAGAATTCTCAAATTAACAATAAATATGTCAAATTGTTTTTGAAACTTATAATAGCTCAAAATGTTCAAGCTTCCTATGCTACAAGATTGGAAGGGGGGAGGGTGAGCCAAAGCTTCATGTTTCTTTTTGCTTCTCCATGTCATATAATATGAGGTCAAACATTTGAATTAATACCAATTTTGAGAACTTCTACTGTGGCAACCAACTGTTGCTTCAATATAGTGTTACATAACATTGATCAAAATTAGAGGGAATCACCATTCTAATGTACATGTGGCATCAGCCTACAAGAATTTCTGCATCTGGTAAGATTCCATGTCTTTAAGACTTCCAGACATATTTGTATAGTGAGTCCATAGGCCCTAGAAAAAGATCTGCACCAGTGGAGAGGAGGGCTGCCATGAAGATTAAATGCCAGTTCTGTGTGCCTTGGATTCTGCTACCGATGACATAGAATCAGCAGCTGGGGGGCAGCACATGAGCTGCAACTGGGTGACAAAAGAGCCCTGCCTCCTTCAAAATTGTAACAACTGGCTTCTGGAAAGGCGGAGTGTCTGTTTTTTCCTGGGCTCACCAGGCTGGCAGATCACCAAACGAGAACTCGCTCTGGGGGAATGGCAAGGGCAGATCTCTTCACTATATAGCACATTATCATTCCCCCTTACCTAAGTACATGTAAATTTTAGCATTTAGAAGCCAGGTTAATTGAGGGTTTTTCTTTCAGGGACAGAGTAGAATTGATTTAATTAATTTTGCTGTATCTAAGCTGATTCTTGTTTATGTTAGTGTAGGGGGGGGGGTTGTGATATTTTGCTGTATTATTATTTTAGGAATTATAGTCTAAAATCAGGATAACAAAAAACCCCTAGAAAAAAATGGCTCGTGTGTCTAACAAAAGAATTATGTGCATGCCTTTTTTAAAAAGCACTGCAGAAATTTGTGTGTATGAATAACACTGATCTAACGTAAACTCAAAGCAAAAGAAGATTTACACAGTTCCAGCATCCCAAAGTCAAAATAAAGAGCTGGGTACCACCATTTATGACTTGGAACATGTCCTACAAACAAATGGAAAGACAGGCAGGGAAGCGACTTGAAAAAGACTGAAATAGTCCCTTTCTGGTCTAAAGATGAGAACATGAAATAAGTATCCTTGGATTATTTGTTATTTAGTAATTTGATATCTTCCTTAAACCACATATTATCTCTCTAATTTTGTTTATGGCATACTAAAATTTGGGTGAGTGGTGTGGGAATGCACTAAAAACAAATCACTATCTCTAGTCCTGGACAAATCACCCAGTCTAACATTTTTGTCCTGCCCTTCCTCCAAGAAGCTCAGGGTAACATCCACAGTTCTGTGCTCCCCATTTTATCCTCAATTCACCCTGGCAGGTTAGACTAAGAAAGTGTGACATGACTCAAGGTCACTCAGAAAGTTCCAAGGAAGAGGGCTGATTTGAATCCCAGTTTCTCTGACCTTGGTTCAACCTGAGTCCATTGTGGCTCTCAGTCACTATATTACTCTCAGCCTCAGCCTCAAACTGGGAGGAAAAAAATTAAAAAGGGGGGGGGGGGACAAGAGGACTGAAAGGCTACAATCCTAAATAAGTATATCTGTAAGCAAGTCATATTAAAATTAACAGGTCATGTTCCTAGTAAACTTGATGAATTCAGGCCTTCAAAAATTGTCTTTGGCTTTGGGAGCCAGTCAAAATATTCAGCAACCAGGCTCATGCTTCAGGCATCAGAGTTTTGTGTTTAAATGTCCATATTTTTAAGTTACTGTTGCTACAAAACCTAATCCTAGCCTCTTCAGTTTGTTAGATTTTTATTAAAGCTGTAACAAAAGTGTATATAAATATAGGGCTAAATCTATTGTCATCACAACAAAAAAAAGCTAATTTCTTTAACCTAACTTCACCACAATTTCCCATAATTCTATCACTGATCTTTAAAACTCCATTTACTTGAATCTTAGAGCCAATATAGAAAGCAAATGGTTAAGAAATTCTGTTATCCACCATCAGTGAAAGTGTAATGTTAAGCTTACATATAAACAAGCAATGATAACAATTTCATGCACAAGTATTTTTATATCATACAACAAAACATTCTACCGCACAGTGATAAATAAGCAGTGAACTTGCACTAAGGGCACTACAATAAAATAACTGCTGAAAATACTTGATGCTATGATGAAATTTCTAGGCACCATGGCAACTTGGAACCTGAGATTTGTCAAACCCTGGGTTAAAAATTAAAACTGGATAGACTATATGATCTTCATAAATTCTCATTATCCTAACCTGGGATTCATCAAAGCCCTAACAGCTATGTGCAAATGACACTATACAATGGTGCACAAAATACTCAACAGGACCCTAGTAATGGATGGGATTAGATTTACAAAAGTATTATCAACTGAACCACAATTCTGGAGCAGATAAGATTTAAATAGTGGTTAAGAAACATCCAAGATAATGTTTGGAACAGCCTAACAGACTGGAACAGCCAGTATCATACTGTTGAAGTTAAATGCATGTGTACCAAATCCACGCCTGTGGGCATTAACCCTAGAAGCCCAAGGGCTTTCTAATCAGCAGAAGGATATAAACATAAAATAAGGTTTAAAATGGGGTCCTGACTTGGATGGCCCAGGTTAGCTCAATCTCATCAGATCTTGGAAACTAAACAGGGTTGGTCCTGTTTTTTACTTGAATGGGAAACCACCAAAGAAGCCCAGAGCTGCTACAAAGAGCCAAGCAAGCCACCTCTGAATGTCTCTAGCCTTGAAAATCCTACAGGATCACCATAATTCAACTGTGACTTGATGGCACTTTCCACCACCATTACAAATAAGCTTGTAATCCTTTACAAAATAACATATTTAAATCAACTGCTGGAACTGTTTTTGCATCTCAGAATATTGATGATTTTACCTAAATATGAAAAATCATATAATCTATATTAAGTCTATATTTATTCACAACTTAAATGGACATGACCTAGTACTCAATGATAGGACAGCTCCATAATTTAGGGTAATTCTAGCAATCATATGTTGCCCACACTGGAGACGAGTACGGTCTAACTTCTAAAATTCTGAAGAAAGCAGCACAGCAAGCGCTATCTATTCTATACAGCAGACAAGTATTACTACAGCTGACTCCTGCATGACCAAGCCCTTGCTAACAGACAGCTCCTTAATACAGTGCAAGGCACAGCACAGATTAAAATCAAAGAATGGTTTCACAGTGGCTAAAGAATCCAACAATGTCTGACTGTGGTCATATACAATGCATGTTCCACTTGGCCAATCAAAGTAAATTGGCCACTCTCCCAAACCTGCCCAGACCAGAAGGCCAGAAAGAGAAATCTTAACAAATTCCAGACAGTAAGCATGGAAATCTCTCACAGTCAAGACAACAAAGAAATATGTGACACTTTAAAGACAAATGCATTCATCATGCCAAAGGCTCACAACTGAAGAGGCATTCTATTGAAGTGAGTCTTTAAGATGCCATAAGATTGTTTGGTGTGTGTATATGTGGGTTTTTTTGTTTGTTTGTTTTAGTCTAAAGCCATACTATGGTTTCATTAAAGTAAATAATCCTGACTCCTGCCTTCAGGACTGCTTCCTTCCCTTCTTCACACTTCCTGCTGCTGGCCTTTTTCATACTTAATAAACAACAGTGATCTTATGTACTTCTATTCAGTACAATTCCTCCTTTTCAAGTTGTGTACAAATTTACCAGGCCTACCAGCTGCACATGCAAGCTGGCAGTCAGTACAAAACAAGGTGAATAATACTGATAAGCAAAGTTTTGCAATTTGATTGGAAGTGTGTAATCCTCGGGTTTTAGATGTACCAAATATTCTCAGTGAGCCTAGAGTTCAGCACTCTTGCTCACAAAAGCCTCAGTTTTCCTCATTTTGTCTCAAAAGGGTGATTTCAGGCTGGAAAATGGCACAGGAGCAAAGGCTTAAGCCATTCTTCCTCTTAGTCCCAATACAAATCCAGGGCCTGCACCCCTACTCTTCCAAAGGGGGAGGAGAGACCTAGAAGCTCATTTTGTGGAACATCTGGTTTGTCTCAAAATCACCAAGATGATTTCTAAGAGCTGAAGGCATATGTCTGTTGTTTACAAGTTCTGACAAACTTTGGTGTGCAACAATACTCATGACAACAAGATTACTTCATAATCTCTGCTAAGTAGTTTAACTAGTTACATTTTTTGCAGTTATGGTTCCAGGTGTGCTTAAAAAGCCATTGCATGGATTAGCTTCAAAGTGCAATATTTACAGAATCAAACCAAGCAAAGAATGAAAGTTCAACAGCAGCATAACAAAACTAGCACACAGAGATGCACTCACCCCGAGATCCAAGTGTTAATCCCATGGCAAGACAATGCTTTGCTCAAAGTATCATGTGCTAACAGATATAATGTACTTATTCTAATCCTTATGCACCCTAGTCCAGAAGGTTCATTATACCAAATGAAATAAATCCCATGAGCTGCTGTTGACCGTTACAGGGGGGGGGGGGGCGTGAGCCTAACAATGGAACATTTAATACTGCAAAAGGTACATTAGTATTTATATCTCCACCACACACAAGCACTGCAGTAAATGGAAGTCCCCTTTTATGTGTCTCAGCAAAGGGAAGATGCAAGTACAATTATTGGTGCTGTCATTTCAAATGGTGAGCATGTCCTTCTCAAAAGGAACTACCCATCAACAAGCTGTGAAAAAGAGGGTACCTATCAGAATTAAAGTAGCCTATAAATCCCATATTTGATGTCAGTAAACTTTTGTTCAAAAAGGAACCCAAACTTATATGCTCTAATAGAGAATGTGACCACGGAGACCTTGATTCAGATCCTAAATGGATTTTAATCCAGGGCTCTTTAGATGCTATTTCACTCACTCCTCTTGATGTGTTTCTTATCTACAAAAGGTAATAAGTTAGTTCAAAGATGCAAAAGATAAAAAACTATTTTTTTAGCACATTAGTAATACTATCAAGAGAGAAAACTCTTCCAAACATTCCATCCCAACACACTTCCAACATTGTGCCACACTGTTGCATGTCCAGGGCAGAGCTATGTAAAGAGGAGCCAGCTTTGTTTCCAAAGACTCCCATGGAGTTCTGTGCTGCCACCTGAGCATTACTCCGAAGCAAAGTATAAACAACTGAATTGCTTTATTATGTTTTTATTGTTAAAATTTGTTTTTATAGTATACCTGGTTTATTTGGTTGTTGTGAGCTGCCTTGAAAAGGTCTGGAAAGGCAACATACAAGTTTTCTGCATAACTAAATAATGGACAAAATAAAATGGGTTGCAATCTGTGAGTTCTTCAGATTTAGCACACACTTTAACTGTGTGCATCTTTATGGGTTAACAGGATGTGGAAACCCTATATACATTAACCTGAACTCCTTGGTGGAAAGATAGGATAAAAACATAATTTACTGGGCTTTCTGTGGAAAAAAAGGCTTCCAATAGGGGCTTTGTTGCAATGAGGGCAAAGCCTGCCCACTTACCTCTTCTGAGTCACCATGGACAGCCCCCTCCCCAGGAATTATATTTCTAATACACACACCTCAACTCATCACACTTGCTATGTTGTTAGGGAAGACAATGCATATTGAAGAATATACAGTTCTCAGTGGTTCCCATTGATTTCCATGGGACAAAGCAAAAGGGCTACAGTTCAGGACACGACATGAGAAATTTGTCAAGAGATACTGGGATTACTAGGAAGATGAATGACTTCAACCCCACCTCAACTGTGCATCAAAGCCAATTCTTTCATTTTCCTTGGTATTCATAATTTAACACAACTCACTCATTTAGGGACAACACTATCCTGGAAGTAAAACTTACCTGCTGTATCTGCCACTGGTCAGCCTGACCTCTCATGAACACATGAAGCTGTGTTTATACTGAATCAGACCAATAGTCCATCAAAGTCAGTATTGTCTAATGAGATTGGCAGCAGCTCTCCAGGATTTCACACACAAGTTCTTTCAGATCATCCACAACCTGATCCTTACTTGGAGACGCTGGGAATTGAACATGGGACCTTCTGTATGCCAAGCAGAAACTCTACCCTTGATCCATGGCCCAAATAAGAGGGTCTTTGTATTCATTTTACTTTCCCCCAGAAATTTCTACAATATACAATCCTCCCCAAACACACATCCAGCCCCATGATAATAGCAAGCATTTTGCTAATCACATGTAACTTCTGCCAAAATACAGAACACAACAAAGAAATGCTGGGACATAAAGGATGCCAAACACACTAAAACAGCAGACCTGTACTGCCATCACTATTTCTCAGGCATTATTTTCTAAAATTAAAGATGCTAGACACGGACTTGACTGAAAGCCCTGCCCACAGTCCAGGATGCAAGAAAAGTGGAGCTTGCTGTAGCCATTGAGGAAAGGAACTCTGTACAGGCACAGGCACCTTATCTTCCAGTTTATTTACGTTCGAGGGGTAAATCCAAGTACTTAAACTATCTGGGGATGCTTTTTTGGCTCACCTAAACAACGTACGCATAGCATGTACGTGCAACAGAATAAACTCAAGAGCAGGCGAAACGTCCCAAGAGAGTCTGTAGAAAAGCCGCTAGACTACTGACACGAGGATGACAGCCAGGGCGAAAGGAAGCTCGCGCTCCGCAGCAGAAAGGCGCGAATAAGTAGGCGAAAGGGGGGAAATACTTAGGAAGTATGTGGCCCGCCGATGGCTCTTCAGGCTACAGGGAGATCGAAGGTGCAGCAGGCGCAGGCAGAGAGAAGAAGGGGTCACCGATTGTCCCCAACTGGGATCCCTTGTTTGTAACAGGGATGCCGCCACCTCCGGGCGGGAACAGCACCAGCCAGAAAAGGGAGAACCACCCAGCCTTCCTCTTCCCCCACTTGCCCGGCCCAGGGCTGAAATGGACCAGGTGAGTCTTGTTCTTCGGCTCCTCGTCTTGCGACTCACACAGAGTCACACGGGGAGCTTCATTCCATGGGCTGAAGAGCAGCCGCCTACTTCCCCCCTCCCGCGTCCTCCTTTTGCCGGGCGAGCTGAGCTAGAGGAGCTCGGCCTGTCCCTCTCATCATCGGCCTCCCTCGACCCACTCCACTTCCTTCCCTCTGCCTGCCAGGCCCGCGCCATACCTGCCCGATGTGCCCCCGCCACTGCTGTCCTGTCGGCCTCCTCCCGGCCCCGCACACGCACGCACCACGGCCCGGCGGCGGCTATCACTATGGCGGGCACACACTTTGCTCGTCACCGCGCCAGAGTACCGTCACCCTTACGCAATAGTCACACACGGACCCCGCAAACTGTGGCAGTCGGCCGGGAAATGTAGTTCGATAGCAGAGGGCCCCAGAGCGCATGCGTCTTCATTCTCTCTCTCTCTCTCTCTCTCTCTCTCTCTCTCTCTCTCTCTCTCTCTCTCTCTCTCTCTCTCTCTCTCTCTCTCTTCCTGTTTCAATGCACTTTGGGAATGCAAAGTACCTAATGTGTTTCCCTGTGTTGTGTACAGAGGAAAGTTTGAGCCCAGTGGAATCTTTAACGCCAACAACATTTTGTTCTTGGTGTACGTTTTGTTCTACAAGCACGCTTCTTTATATGGTCGCGAGGAAAGAAGTTCAACACGGTGATTCTGCAAACTATTGATCTTTTACGGAGAAGTTTATTGTGGGAAGTGTGACGCGTAAATCTTTGCAATAAGGGAATGCCGCTTCACGCTCGCTGTGACGTAAAAACGACTTTGCAACGAATATGAAAACTAGAACGCATAAAACTAATTACGACATGACTGATTCAGCATAGGGTTAGGCAGTAAATACCAGCTGGTGCTCGAGACAGTAATATGCGAATTTACTAATATTCGCGTTGAGTTCAGTGGTACTTGATTCCACATACACGTGCAAAGGATTGTCGGCCAGGTTGAAGCAAAAATCCCATTCAAGTCTACTTTGTATGGGCTATATGATAAGTTTATTTAAGGTCTGAATAATTACTTTCTACAAGGAAGCTTAGAAGGGGTCTTATTTCATGTAGACATGACTATAACAAAGCCCTAAGCAAGTTAGAGAAATTCTTTCGATAAGATTACATCACCTCATTCTATACGCTCATTAGAGATGAAGCAAAATTTCAACATTAAAATTTCAGAATTGTTGACAAAATTTATCATTTTGTTAAAGGAATGAAAATATAAAATGTGCTACATTCTGTTCCAAATCATTAGCAGATGTTGTCATACCACCAAATACTTCTATTGCATGTCAACTTTTGAAATCTTAATGACTGTTCATGTGCCAGTAACAAAGAATGATGGCAACTACATAAAAAATTTGTGCAGGGGGGTCTTCACATCAGATAATAACAAATAGCAAATATTTTTGAGAATATTCATTTTTTAAAAAAAAATTGAAAATTGGAGGGGTAACGTTATTTCACCTATATGTTCTTTATATGTATACACTGTTGGAACTATATAAATTTTAATAGTGTGGTTGCATAATTATATTTCAAGACCTATACAGTAGCTGGCAGGGGAGGAAGACAGGTTGCTGTTAGCAAGCTAGCAACTGCTGAGTTTGTTCTCTTCCTTGCAGTTAAGAAATTAAATTAAACTCCTAAACATGTGGACATCTATGGATTTAGAATGATATAACTCTAGAATTATACTAGATTCAGGTGGGTGGCCATGTTGGTCTGAAGAAGCAGAACAGAGTTCAAGTCCAGTGGCACCTATAAGACCAACAACGTTTTATTCAAGGTATAAGCTTTCATGTACAAGCATACTGGACTCGAATTTAGGGTTGCACTGGGCAGGACCATAGGCATGAGCCACAATGGAGTTTGAATGAAATGCAATAGAAAATTAGTGGTACCTTTGTAATCAACTGAAATTTAAGTAAGATTGTATCTGAACAACATATGTATCTGAAGTAGACAACAGTCTGGAGCTTACCATTCCCCTCAGCTAAGGGTGAAGCCATTGTCCTCTATTTTTAACCTACGTTTACTCTAAACCAGGGGTCCCCAACCCCCCATGGACCAGTCCCAGTCCGTGGCTTGTTAGCAACCGGGCCGTGAGTTGTATAATTATTTCATTATTGTCAGGTCTTTGGTGCCCCTCCCGGTCCCCCGGCGTCGCCGTTGCCCCACCCGGGCACTCTGGGGCGTTCCCCGGAGGTCTCAGAAACAGGGGGGTGGGCACTGGGTTACTTCACCGCAGGCCCCCGTTCCCTCCTGGCTGTGCTATGGCTCCTGTCCCTCTCTCTCGCGAGGCAGCCTCTTTGCGCATCAGCCAGCTCTCTTCAGCGACCTCCTCCCTCCCTCCTTTTATGCTTCCCGACCCATCCTCCCCCCTCCCAGGACCTGCCCCTCTCTGGCTCCTCCCCCCTTCAAAGCCCCAGACGCCCAGGAGAGGTGCGTCGGGGCCGGGCTGACTGGGCGTGCCTCGGGCGTCCCAGCCCTCAGCGGCGTGCTGCAAGGGAGCGTCTCGTGCTGCGACGAGCTGAATGGCTCTCCCTCTTGCTCTCCGGCGTCTTGCCCCGGCCAGACCTCACGGACTCGAAGCCGGGCTCGCCGTCTGGGAGGCATCGCTCGGGTGGCTGCTTTCGCCCCGTCAGTCGAGGTGAGGGGTGGGGCCTCCACAGGGGCTTGGAGAGGTGGGGGGGCTCTTGGGGCGATGCCGGGGGCTTGGAGCGGCTGGCAGGCGCCGGGGGGTCTCCTCCGCGCAGTCCCTGCCCGGGCTGGGCGGGACACACACCCCCCCCCCGTGTCCCTTGCTTCTCCGCTTCCTCCTCGAAGACCCGGGAGAGGTAGTCGGCCACGCGGTGGTCAGCCCCGGCTTGATGGTGCACTGTGAAAGAAAAGGGGAGAAGAGACATATACCAGCGAAGGACTCGGTCATTGGAGTCCTTCATCCTCGACATCCACAGCAGGGGGGCGTGGTCCACCACCAACCGGAAAGGGTTGTTGGTGAGGTAGAATTTCAATGCCCCAACGGCCCACTTGACCGCCAGGGCCTCCTTTTCTACGGTGTACGCCCGCTCGGCGGGCAGGAGCTTGCGGCTGATGAATAGGACCGGGCGTTCGTCCCCAGGGCCCCCCTGGAGCAGGGCTGCCCCGATACCGGTCCCCGAAGCATCTGTGTGCAACACAAAGGGCTGGGAGAAGTCCGGGTTTCTCAGCACGGGGTCTCGGGAGAGGCTCGTACGCAGTGCCTCAAACGCTGCGTCTTGGGCTGGCCCCCACTGGAGGACGTTCGGGCACGCCTTCCGCAGGCAGTCCGTCAACGGGGTGGCCACTGCCGCAAAGTTGGGGATAAATTTGCTGTAATAGCCCGCGAATCCCAAGAAGCGCCGTAGCTGCTTCTTGGTGCGCGGGCGGGGCTGCTGCTCCAGGGTGACGACCTTCTCTGGCAGGGGTCGGAGTTGGCCTTTCCCTACCAGGAACCCTAGATATTTTAGCTCCTGGAAGCCGAGGCGGCTTTTCCGCGGGTTAGCGTGGAGCCCGGCGGCCTGCAGGGCGTGGAGTACCTGGCGGAGGTGGAGCAGGTGGGCCTCCCAGGTGGGACTGCACACCACGATGTCGTCGATATAGGCCCGAGCGAAACCCTCGCATTGGGCTAGGGCCTTGTCCACCAGCCGCTGGAATGTAGCCGCAGCCCCATTCAAGCCAAAGGGCATGCGCTTGAATTGGAACAAGCCTTGTGGGGTGGCGAAAGCGGTCTTTTCTCTGTCGGCCGGGTGCATGGGCACCTGCCAATAGCCCTTGGTGAGGTCCAGGGCGGAGAGGTACCGGGCCTCCCCCAGCTGGTCGATTAGGATATCGGCCCGCGGCATCGGGTAGGCATCGAATTTGGCCAGTTTGTTCACTTCCCGATAGTCCACACAGAAGCGCACGCTGCCGTCGGGCTTTGGCACCAGGACCACCGGGCTGCGCCACTCACTCTGTGATGGTTCGATGACGTCGAGGCGCAGCATCTCCCTTACCTCCCGGGCGATCACGTCCCAGCGCTTCTGTGGGACGGGCCTCCACCGGGCGCGTGCCACCTGGCCTGCAGGGGTTACTACCCGGTGCTTGACCAGGGTGGTCAGGCCCGGCTGGTCGGAGAATACCGTCGGGCACTCGGCCAGGACCTTCTGCAGCTCCTGTCGCTGGCTGGGGGTGAGAGCGGCGTCCAACACCGGGCCTCCCCCGGCGCCCCCCGCGGTCGTCCAGGGCAGGGTTCCGTCCGGGAGCTCGCCCGGATCTTCGGCCACGAGCCCCTGCTCCGGCCGCGCCTCCCGCCGCACCCAGGCCTTTAGGCTGTTCACATGGAGGGTCTTCCTTTGGCGAGCACGAGGCCCGCACTGGACCTCGTACGTCAGGGGACCCAGGACTCGGGTGATTTGGAAGGGTCCCCGCCACGGGTCCCCCTGGCTCTGGCCCATCGCTCCCCTGTGGACCAGGACATCGTCCCCCGCCTGGAACCCGCGGGCCCTAGCGCCCTTGTCATAACGCCTCTTCTGGACCTCCTGGGCCTGTGCGAGGTTCTCCCGGGCCTCCCGCCGCACGTCTTCTAGGCGTCCCTGCAGCTGCCTGACGTACTCCTCCGGGGCCTCTTCCGGCACTGCTCTGCCTTGCACCCACTGCTCTCCGAGCAGGCCCAGGATGCCCCGGGGTTGCCGCCCGTACAGCAGCTCGAACGGGGAATACCCCAGGGATGCCTGGGGCGTCTCTCGGATGGCAAAGACCAGCGGGTCCACATAGAGGTCCCAGGCAGTGGGGTGGTCATATGCTGTCTTCCTCAGCATGGCCTTCAGGGTCTGGTTCATCCGCTCCACCAGCCCGTCAGTCTGGGGGTGGTGGACGGAGGTGAAGAGCTGCTTGATGTGCAGCGCCTGGCACACCTGCCGCATGAGGCTCGCCGTGAAGGGTGTGCCTCGGTCTGTGAGTATCTCCCGGGGCAACCCCACATGTGCGAAATAGTGCATCAAGGCCCTGGCCACGCCCGCGCTCTTCATGGTGGGCAGGGGGATAACCTCCGGGTACCGGGTGGCGTAGTCCATGAGGACCAGGATGTAGCGGGCCCCACGAGGGGTGCGGGGTAGGGGCCCGACAAAGTCCATAGCCACTCGTTCGAACGGGACCCCCACTATGGGCAAGGGGGCTAGGGGGGCTTGCGGCTCGGCCCTAGACGCGAGGCGTTGGCAGATACCGCAGGAGCGACAGTAGGCCTGGACCTCCCGGGCTACGGAAGGCCAGAAGAAGTTGGCTAGCACCCGGGTCAGAGTACTCTTCACCCCCTGGTGGCCCGCCCATTGGTGGTCGTGGGCGCCCTTCAGGACCTCGGGCCGGTACCTGTGAGAGACCAACAGCTGCTTCCCGGGGCCCAGCCGCCCTTTTACCTCTCTGAACCACACGCCCTCTTCCCGGATGATTCGAGGGAGGCGCCGGCTCCGGCGCTCGTCTACAACCACCCCGTCTCGGACTGCTTCGTGCCGCCGCAGCGCCTCCAATTCTTCGTCTTCGGCCTGAGCCTCCACGAACTGCAGGTCCGCCGGCCACGCCTCTCGGCCACCCGCCACGGGACGTTCTGCGTTGGACGGGCCCTCCCTGGGGTCGCTGTCCTCTGTCTCCCCAGCGGGGGCGGCGTCATCATAACCGGCCCCGGCAGGCTGGCCTGGTCGGCCGGGGTTGGCTGCTTCCACTACGTCGCCAAAACGCGGAGCGTCCCGCCCGAGCAGTATTGGGTAGGGCAGGCTGCTTACTTTGGCGACCGGCACGCTCCAGTAGCGGCCTAAGTATTTCAGTGGGATGGACACCACCGGGCTTCTTTCGATGTGCCCATGGACGCACCGGATGGCGGCGGTGCGGATGACAGGCAGCGGGGCGGGCACCAAGTGGGCTCGTATCATAGACAGCGAGCTGCCGTTGTCGACCATGGCCTGCAGTTGCCGCCCTCCCAAGGACACCGGGATCGTCCAGGGGGGGGGGCGAGCCCCCGCCTCAGCCGTCTGCCAGGACTCTTCCCAGCTCACGTCGCACTCCATCAGGGGGCACTCGCGTTTGAGATGGCCCCACTGGCCACAGGTGAAGCAGGGCCCTATGTCTCCTGCTGGACGGCGGGCCTCCGGCGGCGGGTGCCCCTCCTTCTCCCCCTCGCGGCCTCCGGGGCGTAGACCAAGTCCGGGTAGCGCCGGGCGTGCTCCGGGCCTCCACCACCCCGGCGTGGCACGGGCCGGCTGCGTCCGCGCCCGGCCCCCCCGGTCTCCGGCCCCGGGCGCCCTCCCGGGTGTCGCTCCTGGGGCGGCCCGTCCGCCGGGTGGGGGCAAGCCCTTCCCTGGCTTGCCGCCCTCTGCGCGGAAGGGCAGGCCGCGGTGGTCGGCGGCCTGAAAGTTCTCCCACAGCTCCTGGACCTCGCTGAGACGGGTTGGCTTCCAGCAGGCCACCCAATGGCGGGTACGCGGCGGAAGCACCTGCAGCAGCTGCTCCACTACCACCAGCTCCACGATGCGCCGCCCGTCGCTGGTGGTGGGGTTGAGCCACCGGGTGGCGGCATCCTTGAGGGTCGCTATTGCTGAGCGTGGTCGCGTCTCCCCCGTAGGCAGCCAGGAACGCAGCTTCTGGCGGTGGGCCTCAGGCGTGATCTCCAGGCGGTCCAGGATGGCTGCCTTGAGCGCTGTATAGTCCGCCGCCTGAGCCCGCTCCAGGGCCTTCATGGCAGCTTGGGCCTCCCCGGTCAGGTAGGGTCCCAAAATAAAGGCCCACTGCTCTCTGGGCCAATGAGCGGCCTCAGCCACTCGCTCAAACGCTTCCAGGTATGCCTCGACATCGTCCTCCGCCCCCAGCTTCGTTAGAGGGGGCCAGGGGCTCCTCCCGGCGCCGAATGGTGTTGGCCCCGCCGGCTCCGGGCGGGCGAGGAGCGCCTGGTGAAGATCCCGCACGAGGGTGGCTTGGGCCGCCGTCTGCTGCTGGGTGACCTCCCGTAGGAGCTGCGCCTGGTGGTCTGCGAGCCACTGCCCAAACTGGGCCAAATCCACGGGGGCGGGGTTAGTGTCCATGGCGGCGGTCCGCCCCACGTGTATCACGGAGTCCTCACTTGACTCGTCCGTCGACGACTCGCTGGACTCCGGCTCAATGGTTGGGGTCGCCACTCGGCTTGAGTGCCACCCGGGCGGGGCCGGAATATGGGGGCGTGGTCGTCCTAGGCTCGGGAGAGTGCCCGCCTCCTCCACCACGTTGTCAGGTCTTTGGTGCCCCTCCCGGTCCCCCGGCGTCGCCGTTGCCCCACCCGGGCACTCTGGGGCGTTCCCCGGAGGTCTCAGAAACAGGGGGGTGGGCACTGGGTTACTTCACCGCAGGCCCCCGTTCCCTCCTGGCTGTGCTATGGCTCCTGTCCCTCTCTCTCGCGAGGCAGCCTCTTTGCGCATCAGCCAGCTCTCTTCAGCGACCTCCTCCCTCCCTCCTTTTATGCTTCCCGACCCATCCTCCCCCCTCCCAGGACCTGCCCCTCTCTGGCTCCTCCCCCCTTCAAAGCCCCAGACGCCCAGGAGAGGTGCGTCGGGGCCGGGCTGACTGGGCGTGCCTCGGGCGTCCCAGCCCTCAGCGGCGTGCTGCAAGGGAGCGTCTCGTGCTGCGACGAGCTGAATGGCTCTCCCTCTTGCTCTCCGGCGTCTTGCCCCGGCCAGACCTCACGGACTCGAAGCCGGGCTCGCCGTCTGGGAGGCGTCGCTCGGGTGGCTGCTTTCGCCCCGTCAGTCGAGGTGAGGGGTGGGGCCTCCACAGGGGCTTGGAGAGGTGGGGGGGGGCTCTTGGGGCGATGCCGGGGGCTTGGAGCGGCTGGCAGGCGCCGGGGGGTCTCCTCCGCGCAGTCCCTGCCCGGGCTGGGCGGGACAATTATACATTACAATGTAGTAACATAATAATAAGATGACATTGGATTTATATCGTGCCCTCCACGCCAAATCTCAGAGTCTCAGAGCAGCTCACAATCTCTTTTACCTTCCTCCCCACAACAGACACCTTGTGAGGTGGGCAGGGCTGAAAGAGCTCTCCACAGAAGCTGCCCTTTCAAGGACAACTCTGCAAGAGCTATGGCTGACCCAAGACCATTCCAGCAGCTGCAAGTGGAGAAGTGGGGAATCTAACCGGTTCTCCCAGATAAAAGTCTGCACACTTAACCACCACACCAAACAAATAAAGTGCACAATTGTATAATCCCAAAACTATTGTCCCACCCCCAGTCCATGGAAAAATTGTCTTCCACAAAACCAGTCCCTGGTGCCAGAAAGGTTGGGGACCGCTGCTGTAAACACATAGACAATGGGGAGTGAAGCTGTCCACTTAAAGAATTAATAAGACATGCAGGTGGAAAATAAATAACTCTTCTCCATTTGCTTACATTTCTGTAGGCCATCCACCCAAGTTCTTATGACCCAGCCAGGCTCACTTCCAGTATGGAAACCTGCCTGAGGAAAAAGTGACATCAAGGTATAGATAGGGCTGGATTAATAATTAGGCCAAGTAGGCACTGGCCTATGGGCCCCCATGCCTTTAGGGGCCCCGGACCAGCTTTTCCCCATGGTCTTCCCTCTGCTTGCAGCCCTCCCAGCCTACATGCACAGCCAGCAACTGAGCTGCTCTTTGCCCAACGTGCCCGGGGCAGCTGATGCTGGTGTAATCGCCAAGTTTGCCTCTTTCTGCCTCTCCCCCATAGCTTTGTCAAAGGAACTTTTGAGAAGGTGCCTGCATGCTGCAGCAGGCAGCAGGGCGGCCGCTCTAACTCAGATAATTTGTAAGGGGGCCCTTGAGATTTTGACTGCCTAGGGGCCTCCACAAGGTTTAATCCGGCCCTGGGTATAGATGGCAGAAGTGTAAGACAGCTCAGGGTATATCAAATTATTTTTTTCCCAGACTCACTTGGGCATGGTAAGAGCAGCAATGAGTTTGAAAAACTATTCAGCCTTTGACTGGAGAGTCTAGGATTGGCAGATCAGAGTAGACTGGTTTGGAGCACTGCTGCTTTTGTGGGGTACCAGCTGCCATTTTTAGGGCTCCCAACCTCCACTTTACCAGATCATTTTCTGTGGTTTAAAGAATCTCATTTTAACATGAAGTTCATTGTGTCATAAATTATGCTTATTTTTCTAAAAAATCTTATGTAGGGGCAAAATAGAGTTCTACTTGGGGCAGTTGGGGTACCCACTGACCCCACCTGGACTATGGCCCTGTGATCAAATGATCATCTCTTTCCTTCCACATTTCCCACCACCACCTCAATAGAAGCAGATATAATCTTCAAAGTTTACATGGAAGTCAGTCCCTTTGCTTCCAGTGGGACTGAACCTAACAAAGTACTTGGACGCAAGTTTCACTGAAATCAGCTGGACCTACTTCCAAGTGATTGTAGGATGAGTGATTACAAATCTTGTGTTTATATCAAAATTGGGAACCTCAAAGTAGCTGTTTTATAGCAAAGGAATTTCAGAATGGGTGATTGCTAAATTGCAAGGTATTACAACAACACTCAGGACAATGAAACACCCAGGGCTTAACAGAGATATTGAGTTCCTACTTCACTACACATGCTAAGTCACTCAGTGCTCACTTGTATACAGTATTAAACTTTGTTGGACTTAAAGGTGCCACTAGGCTCAAACTTAGTTCTCACATCAGTTATTAACTCTTTTATGATCTGTATGTCAATTTACTGCTATCCATAGGTCTTATCAAATGCATTATTCCAATCCTAGCTGTATTTATTGCTCCGTTACTTATACATCTTGACTCTAATTAGCCCTTTCTGGCAACTAACCCCCCCTTTACCTATTCATAACATTTGAGGAAATCTGATTCAACATATTTGAAAGAGTGTGCATCTACACATGCTAAATCAGGGGTGTCAAACTCATTTGTTACGATGGCCAGATCTGACATAAATGAGAACTTGTTGGGCCAGGCCATGAGCATCATAAAATGTAATGCCAAGAAGCGGCATTTAAAAAAACTTAAAACATTAGCACTCGTTGGTCTAAAGGCGCTTTCTTTGTATCTCTCCCATGCAATCTAGGGAACTGGGCAAAGGAAGCTCTGGCTGTTTCCTTCTTTCCCCAGGGGACCAGGAGGGGAAGGAGCCTCAGCCAACAGAAGGAAGAGTGGCTTGGCTCAGTAGCTCTGCTGTGCAATTAAGAGAGCCTGGCAAAGCAAGCTCTCCCTTCCCCTTTCCTTCTCAAGGGAGAAGCCTCAGCCAATGGAGAAATTAGAGGTTTTGCTCTATAGCTCCTGTGCTATTGAGCAAACCTGGCAAAGCAACCTGTGATGTAGAAGGAAGCAAGAAAGAAGGATAAGGAAGCAGATGACAGCCAGTTGCTCGGGGGGCTGATGGAGCCTTCCAGGGGCCTGATTTGGTGCCTGGGCCACATGTTTGACATCCCTGTGGTAAGTCTCTCAGTTCTCACTTATACCCAGAATTGAACTTTGTTGGTCTTGGATTCAAACTCAGTTCTCACGTCTCTTTGTTAACTCTTGTATTTCTATGCTAATTCACTCCTTTTCACGGATTTTACCAACCGCCTTAAGCCAATATCAGATATAATCACTCTGTTACTTATGCATCTTGACTCTAACTAGCCCTCCCTGGCTGCTAACCCTCTACCTACTCTCTCTCTACCTATATGTAGTTGAAAAGTTTTGTTTCACTGCATCTGAAGAAGTGTGCATGCACACAGAAGCTTATAACTTGAATAAAACTGCTGTTTATTCTGACTGCCTGACTGCTGACAGACTTTGTCATTGCTAATTAGTTTCCTCTCCCTCTCTTTCTCTCTCACACACAAACACACAATTTTTTAAACATGGAAGAATGGTCTCACAGCATATATTCATTTTCAGGCAGGGTGGTGGGAATTGGCTCTGAATTCAAGATTCAGCAAGCAATGGCTTTGGCGGCCTGTGCTGACTTTTGGTCTCCCCCCCTCCCAGTTCTGTTTTGCAGTGGTTGTTTCCAAAACAAATACTGCCCCCCTTTGAATCTGCCAGAAAAGGGGAATATAAAACTAAAGCAGTTAAACTGCAGAAATAAGTGTAAAGCAATTTCTAGAGGAACCAGCTGTACCCTCTTACCCTGAAACCTTCAGTTAAATCTACTTGTAGACCAATCTCCCTAAATTCAGTGGGACTTACTTTCTAGTATATGGACATGGGGTTACAGTATTATTGGAGACTAGAGTAGTCCATTCCCAACAAGTAGTTTGAGAGTCACAGCTTTACAACAGGAGTTGTCTTATTCTCTGCACTAACAAGTAAAAGATTAATGAAGGCCAATATGAGTGATATGCCAGAGCAGCACCAAGAGCTGTTCCATTGCACTAGTGCTGCATACTGGACCCAAACACTAACCCTATGAGAGTGAATGGGCCCATAGGGTTAGTGTTAGGGTTTGAGTCATAGATAGGTTCTGGTTAAAGATTGGGTTAGGTTTAGGTTTGGGTGAGAAGTACCTTTCATATCATAGTGAAAGGTATAATCTTGAGGGGGAGAATTTTTGGGATTTTTTCCCATTCTCTATTATAGCGTATGGTGTTCATTACAGTGAATGGGTTCATAGGGTTAGGGTTAGAGTTCAGGACACACTTACGTTCGGGTTAAAATTGGGGTTTGGTTTAGGGTTGGGAAAGATGTATTTTTCATATCACACTGAATGGTATACTCTTCATGGAGAAAAAATTTGGATGTTTTTCCATTCTCCATTATAAGCTATGGGAATCATTACAGTGAAAGGCAGCCCATGGCTATGGGGATGGAGTGCCTCCTGTGCTCCGAAGGACTGAAGCAATAAAACGGTCTCCAATAATCCGGCGTTTTAAGGTTTAAGTAACCCTGAAGGGTAACTTAACCCTTAAAACGTTGGATTTCAGGACAAAATTGGAATCCACTGCTTTGAGCGTTTTTGGCACACCCGGGAAAGGCAACCCACCCCTGTGGTCATGAGGGCCCTTCTGCGACGCCCACGATCGAAGGAATGCAATGGTCTGCAAAATGCTGCCATTTTCTGTAATCCCGAAAGTTTCGTACTGAAAGGTATAGTGTTGATAGGGAAAAATTTTGAAAGTCTCTCCATTATAGCATATGAGATTCATGAGGGTGAATGGGCTCATAGGGTTAATGTTAGGGTTTGAGTCATAGATAGGTTCTGGTTAAACATTGGGTTAGGTTTAGTTTTGGGTGGGAATTACCTTACATATCATACTGAAAGGTATAATCTTGACGGGGAGAATTTTTGGGATTTTTTTTCGTTCTCTATTATAGTGTATGGTGTTCATTACAGTGAATGGGCCCATAGGGTTAGGGTTAGAGTTCAGGACACACTTATGTTCGGGTTAAAATTTGGGTTTTGTTTAGGGTTGGGAAAGATGTATTTTTCATATCACACTGAATGGTATACTCTTCATGGGGGAAAAATTTAAATTTTTTTGCATTCTGCATTATAACCAATGGGAATCATTACAGTGAAAGGCAGCCCACGGCTACGGGGATGGAGTGTTTCCTGTGCTCCAAAGGACCGCAGCAATAAAACGGTCTGCAATAATCTGGCGTTTTAAGGGTTAAGTAACCCTGAAGGGTAACTTAACCCTTAAAACGTTGGATTTCAGGAGGAAATTGGAATCCACTGATTTGAGCGTTTTTGGCACACCCGGGAAAAGCAGCACCCCCCCTGCGGTCATGAGGGCCCTTCTGCGATGCCCACGTTCGAAGGAATGCTACGGTGTGTCCTGAACATAAGTGTGTCCTGAACTCTAACCCTAACCCTATGGGCCCATTCACTGTAATGAAAACCATACGCTATAATAGAGAATGGGAAAAAATCCCAAAAATTCTCCCCCTCAAGATTATACCTTTCAGTACGATGTGAAATGTACTTCTCACCCAAACCTAAACCTAACCCAATCTTTAACCAGAACCTATCAATGACACAAACCCTAACACTAACCCTATGGGCCCATTCAAATGCCGGATTATTGGAGACCGTTTTATTGCTTCAGTCCTTCGGTGCACAGGAGGCACTCCATCCCTGTAGCCATGGGCTGCCTTTCACTGTAATGATTCCCACAGGTTATAATGGAGAATGGAAAAAGCATCCAATTTTTTTCCCCATGATATGTAAGGTACTTCTCACCCAAACCTAATCCTAACTCAATCTTTAACCAGAACCTATCAATGACACAAACCCTAACACTAACCCTATGGGCCCATTAACTCTCATGAATCTCATAGGCTATAATGGAGAATGGAGAGACTTTCAAAACTTTCAAAACCCTAACCCTAACCCTATGGGCACATTCACTGTAACGAACACCATACACTATAATCGAGAATAGGAAAAAATCCCAAAAATTCTCCCCCTCAAGATTATACCTTTCAGTATGATATGAAAGGTACTTCTCACCCAAACCTAAACCTAACCCAATCTTTAACCAGAATTACAGAATTACAAAACTATATATTTAGTAATGACATGCAAATTATCCTGACACAATTCTCCTGAGAAGGCCGTTGTAAGGCAGCTTAATGTGTTCTTGTGTTTTTCCTGTTGCTTGCTCACTTTTTGGAATCTCGATGGTAGCAGATATATGTAAAGAACTGATGACATGCATTCTATTTTAGTAAAGAACAAAATAAACTTTAACTACAGCTATTTCCTGTCATTTCAATAATATTTTTATTTTTTCTTCTTTGAAGAATATGTGCTTGTCCTGTCCCTGTAGCACAGTGTGCATCTTTTGGCTATGTTTTTGTCTGCACTGAAAAATTGCAGAGCTTGAATGCAGCAAAAAAAATTATATACTTGAAAACATATCATGTGCGTACACTCATTAGAGAACAAGGATTGGTTGTGGGTCTCTGTTTAGGATACCACTACTAGCAAACTCATGTTTGTTGCTGTGTATCGTGTTAAATCTCTTAATGGGATTTTTTCATAGGCCTAAAGAAAAGTTTGTATTTACTGTCACAGAAACCAGAGCCGGATCTAGGGGAGGGCAAGAGGGGGTGCCTGCCCCCAGTGCCAGGGGGTGTGTGTGTGCCAAACTGGCCACCCCACCCACATTTTTCTCCTCCCTGGGTCTGTGTGCACAGGCCCAGGGAGGAGAAAGTCAGGGCATCCCGGTGGTGTTTGCATCGTCCTCAGAACTGAGGAGGGCGCAAACGCTGCCCCTGCCCTTTCTCCTCCCCAACTCTGTGTGCACAGACCCAGTGGGTTGCCCTGAAAGCTGAGGGTGGTGCAAACACCGCTCCCCGCTTTCTCCTCCTTGCGTCTGTGTGCATTGCTGGCAGCAGTGGCACCTTAAGACCAACAAAGTTTTATTTTGTCTGGGTGTAACCTTTCGGGGGCATGCAAAATAAATCAGATTCAGAGTTGGAGTTTGTTTTGCAGTTTGTTTAAATACTGGATTTTGGGAAGTTGCTTTGGCTGGATGGCTGGAGGCAGCTGGAAATATGTCCGAGAGGTCCTAAAGCACCCCCCTCTCCCTCAAGCAGCGTGCTGAAAACTCCCTACAACCCCGTGAGTGTGCACACTTGGTCCTCCTCCCACAGTGGGGTAATAAGGACGTGTGAGTTCCACTTTTTCTGTTCTAGAATATTGTTCTCGAGTGTCTGTGATGCATGCCTGTGTTTTTGTGGTGGCCCAGGTTTGATGCCCGTTCCGGCCAGTTCCAAGATGTTCTGGAGGCATTTGGGCCTGGAACAGGGTAATAAGGACATGTGAGTTCCACTTTGGTGTAGTGGTTAAGTGTGCCAGTTTGGTGTAGTGGTTAAGTGTGCGGACTCTTATCTGGGAGAACCAGGTTTGATTCCCCACTCCTCCACTTGCACCTGCTGGCATGGCCTTGGGTCAGCCATAGCTCTGGCAGAGGTTGTCCTTGAAAGGGCAGCTGCTGTGAGAGCCCTCTCAGCCCCACCCACCTCACAGGGTGTCTGTTGTGGGGGAGGGAGATAAAGAAGATTGTGAGCCGCTCTGAGACTCTTGAGTGGAGGGCGGGATATAAATCCAATGTCGTCGTCGTCGTCATCGTCTTCTTCTTCTTCTTCTTCTTCAGTTCTAGAATATTGTTCTCAAATTCTACTTTGTGAGCTACTAGCAATAAAATGGTGAGCTACTGCATAAATTAGTTTGCTCTGGGGCCATTTTTCCTGAGCTAGCACAAAAATGTGTGAGCTGAAGCCTAAAAAACTGTGAGTTAGCTCACACGAACTCAGCTTGAAGGGAACACATTACATAACTGAAGCAAAGCATGAGCTTTTCTACAGCTTTTTCTACAGTGGTGTAATTACATAGTATGGTGCATACTTACAAGGATAAGTAGCACTACATTAATTTATTGGTTGATTGATTCATTCAACTTAATGAATCACCCTATCCCAGCTAGTGCCGGGCTCTGGGCAATGTACAACAATAGATAACAAATATATACATTTAGGATTGATACAGTTATTCCATCGTCACTGAAAAAGCCAAAGAACAAAGAATTCATTACAGCAGTCTTGTAGTTTATTGTTTCATTTCCTCTGGAGTTGTTTATTATATAGCTATATATAAAAAATTGATCATATACATATATACAAAGAAAAAATATAAGGGGCACCATTTTTTACTTTTGCCCCCCCTCAAAAAATATGTAGATCCGGCCCTGACAGAAACTATCCAGTGATTTAGGCTGATGGTTCTGAATCCTGGCAGGAATCAGTGTATCTTTTCTTCCAATGGTAAGTGTCTTTGTTTCACTTGATGTTTCTTCTGTTTCAACAACTTCCCTACTTTGGGGATCTGTTTTATCACCAGACTCCATTGTGATATCACAAAGCTGAGAGTTTCTCTCACATGCCTTTTTCTTTATTATTAAAATAATTTTTACACATTTTGAAATCTTGATATACAGATATGATTGAAATACAGATTTTATTATGATCATCTCATTTTCTGTCAGTAGTCTTATACCTGAATGAAGACTGGATGTATATTCTAATAATTTACAGATAAACTCCATTTCTGAGTGAGATCCAAGAGTTTCTTCCCTATCTCAAGTTTAACCTTATCATTTTTATTAATTGCAGCAAATCCCAGTGGTTTATGTACTCATTCTTGATTTGCTGGAACAAAAGAATTTTTCCACTACTAAACCCAATTTATTTGTTTTATTAAATTAGACTTTTAGGCTGCCTCCTCTGACAAACAAGACTCAGGGTGGCATATAACACAATAAATGCCAGCACAGGTTATAAATTACAATTAAAATTCCAGAATTAAAATATAAAATACGGGGGGGGGTTGGTAGAAAAAGCCCAGCAGAAGCTCATTTGCATATTAGGCCACACCCCCTGACATCAAGCCAGCCGGAACTCCGTTCCTGTGTGCTCCTGCTCAAAAAACGCCCCAATAAAATATATCTAAGACATAAGACGTAGTCCAACTCATCTGATGGTAAAATTTTGCAGGAGATACTATACTTTTAGCCAAGATTTTTTTTAATCAAGTGCTTTACAATAAAAAGACAATCAACTCAAAAACAGTTTGGTAGAACCAGCAGTGGATAAAGACTTGTGGCATCTTAAAACTGTTTTTAGTTGCAGTTACTGAGATAATTTGTAGCCAATGGGGCAAAAATATCAGCACATAATGCAGAATATTTACAGCAATTAAAAATTCTGATGAGCCTTCCTGGAGTGTTATAACATCTGAAAAACCTTTAAAGTAGACTTTTCTAAGGTGGGAAACCCTACTATAAAAACAATTTTATAGTATTACATCCAAGCATTTTTCTTGATTAGCTTTTCTACAGCATTTCTGCTGCCCATCTTTATTAAAAATGCACAATTCTAGGTTTTCTTTGATTTGTTTTAAGCAATTCTAAGTTACTACAGCATCAGTAACTTTATTTTTCTGGAGTTTTACTAACATTCTCTCTCTCTCTGATCTCATATACCAATGAAATCCATAGATTAAATACGCAATATGTACTTTTTGTCACTTTGAACACTGTGGGTTTTCAGTGTGCCTTATGTTCTTAAACAATGTAAAAGTTAAATAAAGGAACAGAATTTGTCTTTCTTGTGTTATTAATTTATTATCTGCCATGCCTGCACTTCTTAGTCTCTCCAGAATTAAATTGGTCACATATTTTTCATGTCTTAGCATATAAAAGCTGCTGAAGACTTTCATTCATGTTTCTCAACTGTGGAACTTCTCAGTTTCTTTTGTGTTCCCTTTAAAGATTAAGTGAAGGAATCTGAACATGTCTGTGCCAATATGGGTTTGACTCTTATATAACAATTTAATCTGTGGCCTTGTTTTTTAAAATGTTGTCATTTGCAACATTTTTATGTAGTAGAGGGGGGGTGGGGGGGGCTCCCTCTGGGTATCCTACCCCCCCAGGGAAAGTGTATGCGCAATACATAGCCTCTCCTCTCCCGGTGTAGTGAATGCCGCGTGGTCACTGTCTGGCTATGCCTGGCAGATGGTCACTGCAATGGCCTCTCCTGCATTACTGCATCCGTAGCAACACCTTCTCGCTGGTCCCCCCCGTTTTTCACAGAGTTTGCTACGTCATGGTGCGACCGAATTGTCCGGCGGTATAACCGGATGGGCAGGCTGGGCCCACCAACCTTGCCAGCCTAAGAGAAGGAAAACTCTAACATCAAACCCGGGCAGATAGAGCTCGTTAATGTAACACCTACCACCTGGAGGACTCGCTGCCGGCGTCCCGGCTTACTGGGCCATGGCAGATGACCCCCAGGTGAAAGGGTGGAGCCAGTACCGCGCACACTGGGCTTCACCTAAAAAACTCCTCTGCGCAGGCCTGAAGGGCATATCCACATGTCTTGTCAGCCACCAGCGAGCCTGCAGCAGACGTGGACTATTGCACCCTTCCTAAATCTTCGTTCGCGAAGCCAAGCCGAGAGAGAGATGTAGTAGAGCAAACAACAAACACCCAGTTCCATTTGGCTGAAGACCTCTTTATTTACAGTGAATGTAGGGCAGGTAACTTGGCTACTCGAATAAGGAATAGCAATACTTGATGAAGCTGTTTCTAGAGTTGTAGGCCAGGGTTGTCCTGGCCTGGTTCTGCAGATTCTTAGTAGGTGCTGCATTCCTGCAGGCTGCTAGCAGGGCAGCTGAGAAGAGAAGCCCTGAGTCCCTCATACTCTCCAGTTTGCTCTGGGGCCTACTGGGAAAACCTCTTAAAGGAGCACTACACAACACCCATTTCTCCACTATCGGAGAATTTAATCAGTCTCCCTATATACACACTTGGTGAAAAGCTCTGCTGATAACACCATCCTAGGTATAGTTGGTTAGAGTTGGACTATGATCTGGGAGAACCCGAGTTCAAATTTGTACTCTGCCATGGAAACATGCTAGGTGACCTTGGGTCTGACCCAGTCTCACCCTAATCTACCTCTCATAGTTGTCATGAGGGAAAAATGGAGAAGAGGTAGGGTTGCCTGCCTCCAGGTGGGGCTTGGAGATCTCCTGCTTTTACTACTGATCTCCAGCTAGCAGATATCAGTTCCCCTGGAGAAAATGGCTGCTTTGAAGAGTGGACTCTATGGCATTGTACCCTGCTGAGGCCCCTCCCCTCCCCAAGCCCCACCTTCTCCCAGATCGATCCCCAAAGTCTCCAGGTATTTTCCAACACATACCTGGCAACCCTAAGAAGAGGAGAATGATGTAAGCCACTTTGGGTGACCTTTAGAGAGAAAGATGGGGTATAAATGAAGTAAATAAATAAACATCAACATCAAATCAAAAGATTTAAAAGAATAATGAAAAGCAATACAAGCACAACACCATCAGACATCAAACACAGCTCTGAATGAAGGCAAAAGGACCACAGCAGTCTGCTGTTCTACATGCATCACCCTGTCCTGCAGAAATAGCAATCTTGAGGAAGCCTGGCAAGTCTGCCACTAGAAGGAGCTCTATAATCATAGTGCCACGACTGGGAGAACCCAATTGTGCATAGCCAGCCACCTCCAACATTGCATAAATGGGACAACATAGAACAGAGCCTCCAAAGATGACCTAAGTGAATAAGTGTACATACAGGAGGAGGAAGTCTTTAAGCAATCCTGGCTTCAGGCCATTTAGGGCTTTAAATATCAAGATCAGTACTTCCAACTGGGCCCAGAAACCGATGAAGTTGGTAAACAATTTTAGTTATCTGCTGTGTGGGCCGTGCTCTGATTAATATTCTTGCTGCCACAATCTGGACCACTTCTAGCTCTCAAGTGCTTTTCAGAAGCAAGCTGTTTGTAGGCGTAGAGAGCTTAGTTGTGGTCTAATTTGGATGCTATGAAGGCATGGGTGGCTTTGAAGCTTCATGGGTATCTGCGCCTGACTTCTACATTCCATGTCCTGCTTTTTTGTTTCTGTCTGGCTCCTTCAGACTTCCTACATCATCATCTCTATTTCTAACTTCTGTTAAACTATTTTACAGTTCTTTCTCATGGCTGGTTCATGCTTATTTAAGGAAACATGCAATAGACATGTTCTTGCAAGCAACCCTATGGCTTTCTTTTTGTGGGGTTGCCAATCCCCTGGTGGGAGCAGGGAATACCCCAGTTTGGAGGCCCTCCCCCTGCTTCAGAGTAATCCGAAAGTGGGCGGGGGGGGGAGGGAAATGTCTGCTGGGCACTCCATTGTTCTCTATATAGAGATCGATTCCCATAAGATATAATGGAGAATTGATCAGCAGGTATCTGGAGCTCTGAGGGAGCTGTTTTTTGAGATAGAGGCACCATATTTGCAGCATAACAGCCTATGTCTCTCCTCAAAACGCCCTCCAAGTTTCAAAAAGATTGGACCAGGGAGTCCAATTCTATGAGCCCCCAAAGAAGGTGCCCCTATCCATTATTTCCAATGGAGGAAAGGCATTTAAAAGGTGTGCGGTCCCTTTAAATGTGATGGTCAGAACTTCCTTTGGAGTTCAGTTATACTTGCTCAATTATGCCTGGCTCCACCCCCAAAGTCCCCTGATATTTATTGAATTGGATTTGGCAATCCTATTCTTTAGTAATCTAATTGGGATTGTAATTCATATTTTAGGATTTTTGAGTTGTTTATAACCCCCTAAAACCTGGTGGGCTGTGTGTTACTATTCTTAGCAGGCCTCTTACAGAGCATTAATGACTGAAAAACAATAATTTTATTTATTTAATTCATTTATTTGAACCCCAGCAGGACACAAAGCAGTTTATATTTTTCTCCTCTCCTCCATTTTATCCTCATAACAACCCTGTGAGTCTCCATAGGGTATAACGGAATGCCCAGCAGACATTCAACCCCCCCCCTTTCTGTTGACCCTTGAGTGGGGGGGGAGCCTCCAAACCAGGGGATCCCCTGTCCCCAACTGGGGATTGGCAAACAAAAGGCAAAAATCACCTCCATGCAAAAAAGTCTCAAGTATGAAAGATACAAATGAGTAATATTGTATAAATTTTCACAAGGCACTCTACAATAACTTGTTCATATCAAAATATCCAGTTCTATAAATACACAACAGAAAACGTATATAAAGATTGGGTAACCTGTCAAACACAATTTTAAATTTAAAGGGAACCAGTCCCACTCTCAATGAGTATACCTCCATTCCAAACAATTACAGTCCCAAAAGTATCTGTGTTCAGTTGTGTATGTTCTAAGTAGTCCAGCCTCAGTTTACAGGATATACTGATCTCAGTCCTCGTTTCGCTGGCACTTTTTCAAAGCTTAAGGAACGATAAAAACTTTCTCAGAAAATCTTTCTTAATACTTTATCTCATAAACTGAGCCTGGACTACATAGAACATACACAACTGAACACGGATACTTTTGGGATTGTTATTGTTTGGAATGGAGGATACTCGCTAAGAGTGGAACTGGTTCCCTTTAAATTTAAATTTGTGTTTGCTGGGTTACCCATTCTTTATATATGTTTTCCGTTGTGTATTATAGAATTGGATATTTTTATGTGAACAGGTTATTGTAGAGTGCCTTGCGAGAATTTATACAATATATTACTCATTTGTATCTTTGGTACATAAGAACATAAGAGAAGCCATGTTGGATCAGGCCAACGGCCCATCAAGTCCAACACTCTGTGTCACACAGTGGCAAAAAAATTTATATATACACGCACACTGTGGCTAATAGCCACTGATGGACCTGTGCTCCATATTTTTATCTAAACCCCTCTTGAAGGTGGCTATACTTGTGGCCGCCACCACCTCCTGTGGCAGTGAATTCCACATGTTAATCACCCTTTGGGTGAAGAAATACTTCCTTTTATCTGTTTTAACCTGTCTGCTCAGCAATTTCATCGAATGCCCACGAGTTCTTGTATTGTGAGAAAGGGAGAAAAGTACTTCTTTCTCTACTTTCTCCATCCCATGCATTATCTTGTAAACCTCTATCATGTCACCCCGCAGTCGACGTTTCTCCAAGCTAAAGAGTCCCAAGCGTTTCAACCTTTCTTCATAGGGAAAGTGCTCCAGCCCTTTAATCATTCTAGTTGCCCTTCTCTGGACTTTCCCCAATGCTATAATATCCTTTTTGAGGTGCGGCGACCAGAACTGCACACAGTACTCCAAATGAGACCGCACCATCGATTTATACAGGGGCATTATGATACTGACTGATTTGTTTTCAATTCCCTTCCTAATAATTCCCAGCATGGAGTTGGCCTTTTTTATTGCAAACGCACACTGTCTTGACATTTTCAGTGAGTTATCTACCACGACCCCAAGATCTCTCTCTTGGTCAGTCTCTGCCAGTTCACACCCCATCAACTTGTATTTGTAGCTGGGATTCTTGGCCCCAATGTGCATTACTTTGCACTTGGCCACATTGAACTGCATCTGCCACGTTGACACCCACTCACTCAGCCTCAACAGATCCCTTTGGAGTTCCTCACAATCCTCTCTGGTTCTCATCACCCTGAACAATTTAGTGTCGTCCGCAAACTTGGCCACTTCACTGCTCACTCCCAACTCCAAATCATTTATGAACAAGTTAAAGAGCATGGGACCCAGTACCGAGCCCTGCGGCACCCCACTGCTTACCATCCTCCACTGCGAAGACTGCCCATTTATACTCACTCTCTGCTTCCTATTACTCAGCCAGTTTTTGATCCACAAGAGGATCTGTCCTTTTACTCCATGACTCTCAAGCTTTCTAAGGAGCCTTTGATGAGGAACTTTATCAAAAGCTTTCTGGAAGTCAAGGTAAACAACATCTATCGGGTCTCTTTTGTCCACATGTTTGTTCACCCCCTCAAAGAAATGTAACAGGTTAGTGAGGCAAGATCTTCCCTTGCAGAACCCATGCTGAATCTTCCTCAATAACCTGTGTTCATCAATGTGCCTACTCATTCTGTCCTTGATAATGGTTTCTACCAACTTTTCCGGTATTGAAGTCAGACTGACTGGCCTGTAATTTCCCGGATCTCCTCTGGAACCCTTTTTAAAGATGGGGGTGACATTTGCTACCTTCCAGTCCTCAGGAACGGAGGCAGATTTCAATGAAAGATTACAGATTTTTGTTAGAAGATCCACAAGTTCAACTTTGAGTTCTTTCAGAACTCTCGGATGTATGCCATCCGGACCCGGTGACTTATTAGTTTTTAATTTGTCTATCAGTTGTAGGACCTTCTCTTTTGTCACCTCAATCTGACTCAGGTCTTTCAACACCCCTTCCAAAATTAGTGGTTCTGGGGCGGGCAAAATGTTCTCGTCTTCCCCAGTGAAGACGGAGGCAAAAAATTCATTTAGCTTCTCAGCCATTTCCCTATCCTTCTTCAGTAATCCTTTTACCCCACGGTTATCCAAGGGCCCCACTGCCTCCCTGGCTGGTTTCCTACTTCTAATATATTTGAAGAAATTTTTATTGTTGGTCTTTATATTTTTTGCAATATGCTCCTCATAGTCCCTTTTTGCCTGCCTGATCACAGTCTTGCATTTGATTTGCCACAGCCTGTGTTACCTTTTACTAATCTCACTTGGACTGGTTTTCCACCGCTTAAAGGAGTCCTTCTTACCTTTTACAGCTTCCATTACTTTGTTTGTTAACCATGCAGGCCTTTTCTTATGCCTGTTTGTGCCTTTCCTAACTTGTGGTATGTATTTTATCTGAGCTTCTAGGATTATAGTTTTAAATAGTGTCCAAGCTTCCCCAAGGGTTTTGACCGTATGTACCTTTCCTTTCAGTTTCCTCCTCACATGCCTCCTCATCTCAGTGTATTTACCCCTTTTAAAGTTAAACGTGGTTGTGGCGGTCTTTTTGGACAACTCCCTATTTATACAAACGGTGAAGTCAATAACATTATGGTCACTGCTCCCAAGCGGCGCAATCACTTTTACATCTCTCACCAAGTCTTGGGCATTACTTAGGACCAAATCCAGGATTGCCCCACCCCTGGTAGGTTCTGAGACCATCTGCTCCATAGCACAGTCATTGAGAGCATCAAGAAACTCAATTTGTTTCTCTCGACCAGAAAACATATTGACCCAATCAATCTGCGGGTAGTTAAAATCACCTATTACGACACAGTTTTTACATTTAGCCGCTATCTTTAAGCCTTCCATCATATTATAATCATCCTCTCTCTTTTGATTTGGTGGGCGATAACAAACTCCCATAGTTAAATTTCCTTTGGGGCCCTCTATTTCAACCCAAAGCATTTCTAAAAGGGAATCTAATTCTCTGACCTCTGTCTTACTGGACCGTATATCCTCTCTGACATACAGAGCCACCCCACCTCCAACCCTTCCCTCCCTATCCTTCCGATATAGCTTATATCCAGGAATCACCGTGTCCCACTGATTCTCCTCATTCCACCAAGTTTCTGAAATTCCCACAGTGTCTATGTTTTCTCCCAACACTAAACATTCCAATTCACCAATTTTACTTCGAACACTTCTAGCATTTGCATACAAACATTTATAATTTCCCAGGCAAGCTAGGCCCGCCACCTCTGTCCTGCCGCCTCGAGACTCTGGCAGACAGTCCATACTGTTTGTCACCTTCACAGTGGACAACTCTGGTCCGTTACCCGGTAGAAAAATAGCAGCCAACCCTTCATCTCTTTGAGACGAGTCCTCCCGAACCAGAGACATTTCATCTCCTGTCGGCTTTCCCCCAAGATTTAGTTTAAAAACTGCTCTGCCACCTTTTTGATTTTAAGCGCCAGCAGTCTGGTTCCATCCGGGGACAAGTGGAGACCGTCTCTTTTATACAGCTCCCACTTGTTCCAGAAAGCATCCCAGTGCCTAACAAACTTAAACCCTTCCTCCTTACACCATCGTCTCATCCACACATTGAGACTTCTAATTTGTGCCTGTCTCTCCTGCCCTGCACGTGGAACAGGTAGCACTTCTGAGAAGGCTACTTTAGAGGTCCTGGCCTTAAGTCTCCCGCCTAGCAGCCTAAATTTTTCCTCCAGGACCTCACGACTGCATTTCCCCACATCGTTGGTGCCAACATGCACCATGACCACAGGCTCCTCCCCAGCACTGTCTATCAGCCTATCTACTACACGCGTAATGTCCGCTACCTTCGCACCAGGCAGGCAAGTCACCATACGGTCATTATGCGGTTTCGCCACCCACCTGTCTACTTGCCTAAGGATCGAATCACCAACTACCAACCCCCCCCCCCCCCCCTGCTCAGGGATGGTTCCTTGGCGCGAAAGGATTTCCGTTCACCAACTGAAGAAGAGGTCCCTTCTGAGGGCGCATTCCCCTTATCCTCAGCACGGTGCCCTGTTCCCTCTCGACCCTCACACTCTCTGGCAGCAACGGGGCTGCCACGTTCAGAGCGGGACTCATCTAATACGCCCCCGAGAGTCTTCCCCAAGTGCATAACTGACCGTCTCTGCTTCTCCAGGGCAGTCACCTCGGCCTCAAGGGTACGAACTCGTTCCCTGAGGACCAGGAGCTCCTTGCATCGAGCACACACCCAAGACTTCTGTCCTTTGGGCAGATAGTCATACATGTGACACTCAATGCAAAACACTGGAAAGCCCCCACCCCCCTGCTGGCATCCTATCTTCATGATATATATATATTTTAAAATATACAGTCCTCTTTAAATGCTGTTTGTTTAAGTGGCTCCCCTTCTGGAGGGTCAGCTTACCTTACCTTAACTTACCTTATTGGGAGAACAAGGAAATCAGGGATCTGGGTTCCTGGTCCTTAGAGAGCCCCTAGGCGAAGAGCCACAGGCCAAGAGCCCTTCGGCTCGCGCCAAAGGCTCGCGCCTTTGGCAAGGCGCAGCTTAAAATGCAAAGAGGGTGGAGCAGAGGCACTCCTCAGCAATCAGCAGCAATCACTCTCAATCTCTTTCACCCTTAGCCCAGTCAACCAAACAAAGAGCAGTCAACCAAACAAAGAGCAGTTCCCCAGCTATCACACCTCAGAATTTTAGGCAGCCCCACAAACCTTAGAATGAAGTCCTTCAAAACTCAGAAATTCTCAGCAATTTCTCCAGCTGTCTCAGCTATCAGAGCTGCTCTGCTCCTCTCAGACCTCTGTGAGAGGTGTTTTTTGTATAGAGGCAATTTTTGCCTTTTGTTTGCCAATTTTCTGTGTTTCTCACTTTGCTTCCCAACTGGGGATTGGCCACCCTAGCCTGCTCCATTGTGGCCCCCTTTTTCTTGAAAGTTTTCCCTGAGGCCTTCCGACAGGCAGCAAATTTGATGTTTTTTTGGCAATGAGTAAAACCTTTCCTATTTGCCTAGGATTTTCCAGAGGGCTATTTTTATATCTCTCTGAGTTTTTTAAAAATATTTTATTTGGTCCTGTTGATCCCCTGGATCATTTATTTCATTTTGCAACTTAATGCGTATAGTGGGTTTTAGCAATCAGTCAGCTGCTTGTTTCTGGCTACTGCAGTGAAATATATTTAATATTTTAAAATACCTTTTATTTATTCCACTGTTGATTTTTTTTTAAACACACTTTTCTATCTTTCATCCTATTTTCATTTATTATTGTACCAGATTTTAAAATTACTTTTTAATGTGGGTATATTTTGTTGTTGGAAACTGCATTATAAACTGTAAATCGAGGATTTTTCTATGACTGCATTAGAAGAATAAATAAAAATATTCAACGAACAGTCCATAAATTATGTCCACAATTCATCACAGAGTACTGTTTGCTTAAGTCTCATTTATTTAAATTGACTTGTATGCATAAGAGTGGACTGGGTTGTGGCTTTGGGCTGTAATCTATCAATAAATTCTCCTGTATGCTGTGCTGAGGTGAAGCTCCCATTCATTTCAGTGAGGAACATACAAGAGCATTTCTAGATGGATTGAATTTTTTATTTGGGGTGCCGTGAATGTGTAATGTAGAAGCACAAAAGTAAATGTGGAAATACTAAGTAGCTTAGCAGAATTTAATGTTTTCTAAAAAGTAATGGAAAGTGAAACAAAACTTCATAGCGGTGGTGACCAAGTAAGGTTGCCAACCACCAGGTGCATCCTGGAGTTCTTCTGGAATTACAGTTGATCTCCAGATTACATATATCAGTACCTCTGGGGGGAAAGGTAACTTTGGAGTTTGGACTTGTATAGCATTCCATAGCTACTGATCTCCTTCCCCTGCCCAAACTTTGCTGTCCTCTGCCTATACACCCAGCTTCCCAACCCAGAGTTGACAACCCTATAACCAGGGCAGGCTCAAGCTACTGAAGTGCCCCAAGTGACCCCATGCCTCTCTGGGCAGAATCCAAAGTGTAGTGAAGAGGAAGTGATTCTGCACCCTGCCTTGGACCCCAGACAAGGGTGACATGAAAAAATACATGCACCTCCTTCTGGGTCCTGTCAGGATCCAAGCCGGAGTGCAAAGGAAGCACTTCTACACCCCAGGCAACAATGGAGCAGCTGAGAAGGAGACAACAGCACTGCTGCCCTTCCACTAGTTTGGCACCTCAAATGTCCATTTTGGTCACTTGATTGCTTGCAGTGAAGCAGCCCTGATGATAACCGATAAGTAGTATGCAGGGCTTTTATTGTAGCAGAAACTCCTTTGCATATTAGACCACACACCCCTGATGTAGCCAGTCCTCCTGGAGCTTACAGTAGGCCCTGTAAAAAGAGCCCTGTAATCTCTTGGAGGATTGGCTGCATCAGGGGCATGTGGCCTAATATGTGTAGCAGGAAAATAACGGAGCCGCACATATTACTGGTATGAAGCGAGGTATTTTACTTCTGTTACCATAAGCAGGGTCCAGTTGATCATCATAGCTCCAAAAATACTGAACCTCCCCCCCGATCCTCAGACTGTCTTTTTAAGCACAAAGCAAGCTTAGCAGGCAGGCTTCACAAGTTTATCTGATTCAACATTCCCCACCCCCTTGCTCTCCTAATATTTTTCCATACCTCTTGTCTCCATGCGTTATCAGCTCTAGCAAGAAGCTTCTCAGTGAGACCCCTTTGTGTTATCCTAATACACATCTGTGAACCCACACCCACTGAAGGCTGTCTGTGCTTCTAATGAACATTGCATCAGACACCCTCTTTTTGAAGGCAGAAGCATGCTTTCATTCATTATTATAGGGGTATTCATTAATTATTCAGGGATCCCCCTTCATATCTGTTAGCCGCCCTGAGCCCGCCTGGCGGGGAGGGCGGGATATAAAAATAAAATATTATCATTATTATTATTATTATTATTATTATTATTATTATTATTATTATTATTATTATTATTATTATTATTATATGCAAAGGAGTTCCTGCTACACAAAAAAAAGCACTGGTATGGAAATTTGCTTATTCACAAGAAATTGAAAGTAACCTGAAAAGGTTTCAAATAGTGTAATAAAAAGTTGTGTTTGATAAGTACTATAAAGTGTTCCTGAGACTTTGAAACAAGAAGCGAAGAAGAAAGGTTGCTCTGTATCTGATGATGGAGCTGTGTGGGAGGTCCAGTGAATTCTGCTTGCAATTTGTTTTTCACAGTTTCTTGCCTATTTGTCATGTGAGACTTCAGGCATGGATTCAAAGGAGACACAGCAATAGAAGCAAACAAAAGGTACGATAACATGTACCTAGGCATCCCATTTGTTCCTTATCCCAGTGAAGTAGTCCTTGTTTAGTATTTATAGAAATATTAATGGGGAAAAACAGAATCACCTTAACTGCAGAAAATTCTAATATAATACCTTATGTATTATGTACCTTATGTATTATATTCCAATAACATACACACAATAAATTATTTTCTTGTGGCGCTTCTCTTTAGAAGGCAACATTATTCTGTGCTAAAAACTACATTTGCAGCCAGAGTGTATATTCCACCATGAAATTACAATGGATCTGGGTTTAGTTATCCAGTGCTAGATAATTGTCCACTTGCTAAGATGTCTGCATGCTGAGCCCTACCCTCTGCCCATGGGAAGCAGTGCTACACAAGATGCTTTTGGGGGGGTGGGGGGAGGAATTCCCCCCTAAGGAACAGCAGAACCTTCTGTTCCTTTTAACACAAGTAGAAAACTGCAGTAAGGACGGCAAGAGTTATTTTAAGAGGCAAGCAGGGCAGAATTGGATAGTTTTCCAGCTGTCTTTGCATAGGATCTTGCTTGCAGTGCGTGCCTTTGATCCTGTGGTATTATAAAAAAACAAAGGATAAGATCAGGCTACCTATAATTTACCAAAGTAGTTTCAGTGATTTGCTGTGCCACCAATTTTAGAAAAAACAAAAAATCAGAATACCTGTCAATACTTTAGGACCCCAAATATGGCAGTCAAACCCTGATTGTCTGTGCACGTGAGGATCTGTTAAGTCAAGGGTGTTAACCATGCAGCCTGTACACCAAATCCACTCTGTGCAGGGTTCCTATCAGTTCCTTGAGCAACTAGCTGGTTGTTGCTTCCTTCTCCAGCTCCGCTTCTGCTGTGTCACAGCTTGCTTTGCCAAACTCTCTCAGTCTTACAGGAGAGATAGATAGGCAAGCCTTTGTTCTCTGCACTGATTGAGGCTTCTATCCTTCCTTCTTCCAGGGAGATGGAGGGAATGAGCCAGAGTCTGCTTCATGACCAGGCAGCAGCTCCCTCAATTGCATGGGAGACAAAGGCAAGCCTTTCTTCTTTTCCACTGGCTGAGGCTCCTCCCCTTCCTCCCTTTTGCTCAGCTGGGAGAAATACAAAGCACCTTTAAGACCAACACTGTTTTATTTAAGGTATGAGCTTTAGTGTCCCTTGCTACAGTGTGTGTGTATTTTGTTGGGCTCATTATGCTGTGGTTCTCCTGGATGTAACTGGGTTTGCCTCTCCTTTTTCATTATTTTCATGCCCTCATGATCCAGTCTTTCTCTGTAGGAAAGTAATGTTTAGATGAAGAATAACAATGTCCAGAGCTATTCCCATTTATTGTTCTTCTGCCATCAAAGTAGTCTAGTTTGCTTCAGTTCATGGCCAACCTTTTTGCAAAGCAAAGTGAAATAAGTGCGTTGGGTAGGAGATTCCATAATTTACATCGTAACTGAAGAAGATGACTTTTGTATTGAGACCTTCTATACAGCAAGACGGAATTTATTTCTTCTAATTTAATATGGATGTTTCCCTTTAAGGGCTTTGTTGTTATATTATAAATTGCTATTATAGTGCTACACAGTTTGCTACTTCTTACTTGTCGATGTGAAGCTGTGGTTCTTCATTGTTATAATCTATTCTGTTAAGATCTGAGACATACAGATGAGCATTCAGCAGGACTCACTCAAGAGCTGGCCTGCATACAACCCTTCATATTCAAGTCCTTTTATATCTGAGAGATATTTCAGAACAACAGACGCTTTCTTACAAAATATAAATTGACTATGTGGGAGACCTAGAAAGCGGTCCAGGAGTTATCTCCACTGCATCCCCCAATAAAAGTGAACACCCTTGGTTCTTATAAATAGTAAAAAAAGGCGAAAGCTTTATGCGATCTGAAGAGAAACCAGAGTATTCTTATAAATAGTAAAGGTGGTCCCCTGTGCAAGCACCTGTCATTTTTGACTCTGGGGTGATGTTGCTTTCACAACGTTTTCACGGCAGACTTTTTACGGGGTGGTTTGCCATTGCCTTCCTTAGTCATCTACACTTCCCCTCCCGCAAGCTGGGTACTCATTTTACTGACCTTGGAAGGATGGAAGGCTGAGTCAACCTGGAGCCGGCTTCCTGAACCAGCTTCCACTGGGATCGAACGCAGGTTGTGAGCAGAGGGCTCTGACTGCAGTACTGCAACTTTACCGCTTTGTGCCATGGGACTCTTTCTTATAAATAGATGTACACGTATGTGAATAGATGAAAAATGTCAACAGGCTACTATTGTTGCCTACAGAAATAACATGTAGTGAGCATGTTTCAATACAAGGAAGATGAAAAACAGATCTGCATCTCCTGCACTTCTAGCTAATCTAAACCTGACATGTGTTTCTTATAACTGAATAATAGCACAATTACATGTTGTGGGGATAAAAGCTGCGCATGTATCTACAACATATGCTATAACATATGAAAATCATGTCTTCTTTTCAACTGTTTTGCATCCTTGTAGCAAACATTCTGTGGGTCCCATTTACAGTACTATTCTAAACCAGATGTTTCCATTGTTGGCCTAGTTCTGATTAAAACGATGCAGGGATGGAGGTTTCATACAGCAAATTTCATTCTGTTGAGAAACCGTCTCCGAGGCAATCTGTCCACTTCAATCTGATCACTTCCCCCTTCCTTTTCCACCACACAATCTTTCTTGAACTTTTGTTTTGAACATATATAGTGGTACCATCAAAGCATCTCAGTGATACTGCTTTATCACTGAAGTGCTATATTGGTCTAGTGCTATAGTGCTCAACTTAGAAGTTCAAAAAAGTTTGAGGAAGATAGCATGGTAAAAAAGCACACTACTAGAAGTTCTGCAAATATTTTAAACTGCACACTGGAGCTATTCAGAAGCGCAAAGAGATGAAAATGGAAGAAGGCAGTCTACCTCAAGAACAGCTCAGCCACGCTTTGCTAACTGGATGCAAGCAGTTTTGTATGAAAAGGTAAATAAGATCTGTTAGCAGCTGGTTGTTAAAACAGTTGCAAAATGACACACAAAAATCTGTTAGCAACCAGCTGTCAAGAGAGATTACAAAGGCTGTCTGAAAAGGCGCCCGGGTGTACACATGGAGGAAACATGAAGACTGAGTATGGCTGTCAAATGTTAGCGGAAACAACTGGAGCGGAGGCATACATACTTGCTTTTTCTGGTAGAATTGTTTGTGTCCATGATTTGGCCAGTAAGCTTCCTCGCCCTAAGGCAAGGGCTTGAGGTTTCTTTTTTCCTTATTTATTTTTTGTGTTTCAAAAAATCTGATATAGCCAAGAGTTATACGCAGAGCCTGTCAAATAAAGTAAGCACTAGGACGTTTCGTTTATGATGTCCCGACGTCAGCCGCCGCTTGGTATCGTGCAGTTCTTTCTAGGTTCGAGATGTGGCCGCCTTCCTAAGGTTCTCCGCCCCCACACCCCGCCCCCTATTTGACGTTTCTGAGTTTGCCGTTTCCTCACCATTCCCAAGGGATGTGGGAACCTTTCTGCACCTCACGGAACCTTTGCTGCGGAAGCGCCTGTTGCTGCTCGGGGGATCCGCTGGGTGGCTCCGACTGTGGGGACGCTTTACTGTTGCGGACCCCCAAGCGGAGGGAGCCGGAGGGAGACAGAAAAGCGAAGCGAAGGGAGGCGGCGACAACGACGTGGGTGAGACGGACGAACGGGGGCTGGCGCGCCACCAACAGCGTGCCGAGCGCCTCAGCCCCCGCTGTCTCTCCGCGGCCAGGCCTGCAGCCCCACCAGGAGGTGAGAACCGGCCTGGAGGCACAGGGAGGGATCGTCGCGCACAAATGGAGGCGCCGCTGGGGGAACGGATGGGCCCAGGGGTGGGAGGCAGGCAGCCTACCAGACCCCTCCCCCTCGGCAGAGCCAGGCTCTGGGGAAAGGGAAAGAAGGGCAGGCGGCGCTCCAGGAATGTGCAGCTAAGGCGCTGGTTTTGCCTGGGCACCCGGGGGCGGGAAGGCGAGCATGGAGACTAGGCAGAGGGAGGGATTTGATGGCCAAGGTTAACACCAGGCGGAACAAAAACTTAGCACCACGGGAAGCAGGTTTCCTGAACAATGAGGTAGAACCCCGTGGTTTCAGTGTGATACCGGCAGCGAGGTATGGAGGTTTCAGGGATTGCTGAGGAAACTGGAGTTTGCTGATGTACCACAAAAGGCAGAAAAGTCTCAGACTGTGCTTGGACTCGGGGGAGAACTTGTTATTGCATGGGAAGGGAGTATTTGAATTACGGACGAAATCTACTTATGAAAGTGTGGGAGGCTATTTAAAATACTGTTAACTGTTGTTTTTTTTTTATAAATGACTAAATGTTACGGTGAATAAATCTCTGCAGCTAGCTGTAAAGATTAGTTTGGAAGTTTCTTTGGGGAGAAACGTTGAAGCTATCATATTTTTAAAAATCCTTGTCTTAATTATACCAACTGTGATGGCTGGCAAATGGCAGTCTGGTGAAAAAACTTTGAAACTTCCACATGGGGATGCACATAGCAGGCTGCTTTTTTACCTGTCATGACTAAGATTATTAGCATTTTCCAGTCCCACGTAACCCCATGTCCTTAGTTCTGATTTAGTTATATTTGACCAGGTGTATTTTCCACGTTAAGAACAGTCTTTTGCCTATTAATAATGCATGAACACATGCAAAAAAAATGCTGCTACTACTACTTTCTGTCTTGTATGGTTTGCTGGGTGCTGGCTGTATAGATGATTGAAATGACATCTTCTGTGCCTAGAGGAATCTGCTTAGAAAGGTGGAGGGAAAGGGTAGTCTTTGTAAAAATAGTGAGATTGATCAGGAAACACATACTGGTAGAAGGGTAGAAAAGAGATCTTCATAACATTTCCTCATTCTCCTTAAACCATGGCAAACGGAGAAGGGATTCAGAGTATGATAAGCAGCAAACCAAGTGGGGAGAAAACAAAGGAGGGAGACTAAACAAAGATAAACTTAATGTTTCATGTGTGTTGACTTGAGGTGGGAAAAGAAAGTCCCCCTTTCTTTCTGTTTGTGTAGATCTCTGTCCCATCTGAAATATAGCATTGACATATTTCATGCACTGGAGAAAATCAGACTCTTGATGCAGGGATAGCTTTTACAGTTCAAAGGCAGACAAAAATGACATAATCAGAGTGATGTAATAGTATATGGTTTGGAAGAGGGAATCTGAACTGACTTGAGAAGAGAAAGAAGAATTTAGATCAAGGGAAGGCAACCATTGGTTCATGTGGTAACAGTGGCATACCAGTTCATTTAGCTTGGCACCCAGGGACAACTAAAACGCTGGCAGCATAGCTTGGGCCAGCTGTGTGGGAGAAGACAACAGGCTTAGACTGTGTCTTTTCTCACCAACAGAGTCCAAAGTGTCCAACAGAGTCCAGTCCTTGAGATGCTGGCTATGGTGATGGTCCTTACCTTGCTTCAAATATAAAGCCTTTTTGGCTTCTCCCCTGCTCTTTTGTTTGCTAGTGCAACAGTATCTTCACAGGATGTTCTTCACAAGTGGAAATAGTAGCTCAGGTGGACCTCTGTTATGATTTTGGGGGAGAGAGGGATTAATCCCCTTATGCTGTTTTTGCGTGCTTAGTCCCCAGAATCTCCTAGAACATCTGTTAAGCCTGCAAGAAAACCTACAGATAGCATACTGGCATTTATATATCTTTTTCATGAAACAAATAGGAGTGGAGTTTGTGAAAACAGGAGGGAAGGGAAAAGTTTAACCCCACATCATGGCTTCAGTTCAAACTGAGGGTCCTGAACTGGGGAAGGGATTAATCCCAAGTGTTAGGACTAGTTTGCTCCACAGTTAAAAGATATGCAAGAGATATTCAGGCCAGGATTGATAGTTTATATTATTTATTCATTTATTCACTTATACCCCACCTTTCTCTCCAATAAGGACCCAAGGTGGCTTACGTTATTATCCTCTCCATTTTATCCTTACAGCAACCCTATGAGGTAGGTTAGGCTGAAAGAGTGTGACTGGCCCAGAGTCACCCAGCGAGCTTCCAAGGTATGAGTGGGGATTCAAACATGGGCTTCCCATGGCAGATCTTATCTCTCAGAACTGAGATAGTAAGATTGCCTTTTTTGTAACACTCTATGACCAACTTAGAACTACAAGAACAACTGATTCTCTAAAGTCACTTGTCAAAAAAGTGTAACAGAATGGTAGCGAACTTTGCTGTTCTGTCTCTGCTTCTCTGTGTGTGTGTATTTGTAAAAGAGTGTTGGAAGAGAAGGGTGGGACATCATTTGTTCTTCTGTCTTGTGTTTATTCCCTCTGTGTGTACTACCCAACATTCCATATAGAGGACATAGATACAGGTGAAAGCAATAGTTTACTACAGTTAGTGTGACTGTTACTACAAAGATTTAATGGGGAAGAGGAACTCTAGGTAAATCCAGTCCTATGCCTTTTGTGGAGTTGAGTTTCATTTCCAGTGAATTCTAAGTGCACATAGAATTGCTGCTTTGGTTCATCTTGGAACTGAATTAATCCCAGTTATTTGGCCCACTATAATTTGGTACTATTGACCTGGAATTTTTATTTCCCCCCCTCCCAGCTTTATTCATGGTTTAGACCTAAAAATTAGGTGATACCCCAGAATTTTAAATACTCCCTAGCCTGCCAGATCTTAACCAGTGTTCTTCTGGCAGTTTTTACCACCATGTGAAATAGTCTAGTAGTCATCTAGATTGATTCTTATTATGTAAATGAAGAACTGAGTATAGTAAAACAAGTTTTTGGGGGAAGGGAAGAAGTGTACTTAATGATGGATACTGGCAAGGGCTTCTCACACGTTTCTTACGAAACACAAGGTTGCATTGATGTGTGTCAAGTCTGATTTCTTCTCCTTGTCTTTTCTATGAGTTTGCTCAAAAGATACTCTGCTCAAATATGAATAGCATGCCCTCCATGCTTCTGTGCATTTAATGCCAGTCTTTCTGACAAGAAATTTATTAGTGAAGCTTTCCATAGCACGTTAACTCTATTTCAGAAAAATGTTCATCTGCTAAATTTATGTATGTTGAGTTCCTCTTAAAAGGGGCATGAAAGTCTAATCTGTAGCGTAGGATGGCACTAAAATTTGTTCCCTATTTTAAAATGCTTTTAAAGACATGGGGAGAAGACTTGTTCAAATTCAGCATTTCCAGCTTTTTAAACTATTGAGGTAGTAAGTATATTTAATGACCTATCATGTGTCTTCTTTGTTATTATGCTCTTAGTAGAAGAGTCAGTCTTGACTAGGGGATTCATGACTACTCCGTTTGTCTTCTGTGGGTTAATGGCTCTTGATTGTGAACAAACATGAGAGCCAGTATGGTACAGTGAGTAGACTAAGACCAGGGAGATCTGGGTTCAAATACCTACTTTGCCATGAACTTCTCTTGGTCTCTCTCAGGATAAAATGTGGGAAGGAGATCAACCCTGTATGCCAACCCTGAATTCCTTGGTCGAAGAGCAGGATAAAAATGTGATAGATGTTCATTCATTATCTCCCAAATACCAGCTTGGATAAATGTACTTCCTTATTTTTCTTTGAGGTTGTGTTTAATTGTACATTGTTACTTTAAAATAAAATATATTTGCTAAGGCTGTTCTGAACAACAGTAGGACTCCAGTACTGTCAAAGGTTAATGGAGACGGGGAACTTTAAGCCGATGCGGATCTTTGTAGGACTGTAACATGACAAATATAACCTTTCCATCAGTAACATACATTCTTGTACAGGTCTATAAATCAAATGAATTCTGTGGGATTTATTTCTGAATAAACATGTTTAGGGCCACTCTGCAGATCTCTTTGCAAAGCAGCTCTGAATAGTTTTGACTCTAAATGTGCCATTGAATAAAATGGCAACTTGACAAGGTGAAGCAAAATGTTAATTAATTATTTTTGGCTGCTTCTTAATATCAATAATGACCCTGAATAGCTTTCTGCTTTGAAATTAGGAAATGCCATTTGGAAGCTTTGGTCTGTTAATTTCATGCAAGATCAGTTACTGCTTGTAAAAAACTGAAAAAATTAAAACTGGTCATTTTATCAAAATATGGATATGATAAACATTTATGCTAGTAGCAATCATATGTAGTATATTTAAAATATGTAGTATATTTATATTAGAGATAGTTGGCCCACTGTTGGAAGATGTTAGTATAAAAAAAAAAGATGAAGTAACATAAAATCACATTAAACTTGTTAGTATCCCAGTATTAGTATGCTTTATGATGAATGCTGCTGGCTTTCAAATTTCAAGTATGGAGTATATGCTTCCTTAGCCCAGAGCTATACTGTATTATATTGTATTTTTATCTGTGTTTGATTAGGAATGTGCTGGGCAATATGATGAATTCATGGTGCTTTACAGGGTACAATAAGCAAAAAATATGGGTCCCTGCCTAAGGAGTTTACAATTTAAATATTGACAGTGGGGAGAACATAAAGAGAATAGAGGAAGGTGAAAGGCAGAGGTAACAAGGATTGAATGTTGGTAAAATATAATTGTATTAAAAGGTTTGTTGGGGATGACAACTAAGGAGCTAAGCTATAAGCTTCCCAATAAAGGTGACACTTCAAGGGGAGAAATTGGGGTGCACTGTGTAGATAAGTTTGCCAACAAGCATGGAGAAAAATTCCCTGTCCCATTCAAAGAGGCTCTTTATGTGTGGAAATTGTAAGTTAAAGCTTTTCATGGCATGGTGGTAAATGATATCCCATTAAGCTTCTGTCAAAGGACAGGGTTGTTAGCGACCCTATACATAGATGCTCTGAGTGAGAACTCTGGGCAAAGAGGACAGCAAGGGAGAATGCCTGGAGTTCTTATGGGGGGGGGGAGATTTGTTTGTTATTTTTTTGCATCCAAGAGTGGTAGATTTGGAGGAGGATATGCTGGACAGAAAGGTTGGGGTAAGGCAATGGAAAGCCTTAAAAGTACAGATAAGGGGTGTATGCTCTTTGTAAAAGGGGATGGAAAGCAAGTGAATCGTTTTGGCAGCAGAATTTTTGATTCTGATGAGCAGACTACATCTGCTCTTCTGGCACCATTAATAATAAATAATGACTCACCAGCATTATGTAACTGAGAATTATCCAGACTAAACCACGGGGTTTGAATTCTCCTTTTTGAAAAAAAACCTGAAGGATACTTTGGTTACTTCTTTGAAGCAAGTATTTTGCTACTGGGGAAAAAGCAGTGTGAGATACGTTTCTTGCAGGTTGAAGTTGCTATTCTAAATTATCAATCAGGTTAAAAATCATGGTGGTGAATGTCTCCATTCAAGATATTCTGTATCAGTTTTGTTGACAGGTTAGTGTTGCTTACTGAAAAAGAAAGAAGGCAAGGCCTAAATGTATGTCCTATACCAGTGGTTCCCAACTTGTTTGGATGTGAAAAACATCAAAAAGAATGTGTCAGCTGCCAGATCATAGAGAAGATATATAATGACCAAAAGATCAAAATGACAATGCTCGGTGTGCATATCAATTGGTATCAAAATGTTTAAATAAAGAAGGAAGTGGGGGTTAAAGTAATAAGTCATAAAAATAAACCTTTCTGTTTTGCTTCCCATATAACAGTTGTTTCACCTAACTATCCTTCCTGTGTTTTAAGGTCTGAAGTTCTTCTAAGGATACCCCACTTTTATAAGTGAGATGGGATATATGGCCTTTTCTTTGGTGACTGATTATAGAACACCACCTCAGGCATTTTGGTCAGGTGACTGTTGTTCTCTTTTAGGCACCAAGTAAACGCTTGCCTAAGCCCTTGTTAGCATTTAATTTTTGATTTTTTTCATACTTTCCCTGTTATTTTATTAGTGACTGTTTCTATTTTGCTGTTGCTTTTTATTGTTCCTGATAATATTTTTAATTATTACAAGCTACCTCAGGGACAAATAAAAGTTGAATAGTGGTGTATAAAAGCTTTAAATAAATCATAAGACTATGCTTATGGACAGTTTGTGTAACTTGCAGCTCTTTAAACTTGGAGTTGTGCTTATACCTGATTTGAAAGCACAAAAATGTATACCCAGACTAAAGTTTATAGCTACACTAAATCTGCTGGGTTTTTGAAAAACTAGTTTTCTTTCTTGTTTTGGTTAACCTTAATTTAGTTTTCAATATGAGAGGATTTTAAATTACAAAGTAAAGAGAATTTAGTTTTGGAGAACTAAATTCAGGCTGTGACAGTTATCAGTTGCTGATGAATTGTCCAGGCTTGGTAGCTTGCAGCCTCAAGGATCTGTGACTTTTTTGGAGTTGTGCCAGAATCTAGTCAAGTCATCTCTGGCCAGAAGAAGGAATGTGACCCAGAATATTGTGGTATGTTATATGGGCTATGACAGCTAGCCCTGTGGCACAGGCTATATGGTGCTAGGCCAGGAGAAGTAGAGTCAGAAGTTTTGAGTTGCAACCTAGAGCCATGTGCAGGTCGGCTGTCAGTGTTTGATCAATTGACCAGTGTGTCAACTGTTTGGGATTAGTTAAAGGGAAGTTGACGGGGAGAGACAGGAAGGTGATATCCCTTCATGGTGTTTAGAGGTTGTTTAAATCCGCTATAGTAGAGACTTGAGTAAACATACATGCCATGGAATAGGTATGAATGGATCCAGAAGGATGCCAGTGTTGTTCAATAACAGTATCACAGAGGCTGGAAAATGGTAGGAGGTTCCCATTAAAAAGTAGATGTCTTGTCCAAATGAAAACAAAAATCTCAGCCCCTAGGGTTGCCAGGGTAACTTACAAATACAAAAATTGTTAAACACCTCAATGACCCTAATAATATAACTCAGCTATTATGGATGCCCTGGTCAAAGTTCGATTCAGAGTATAAAGAAAAACACCAGCACTTTGAATTGGGCCTCAGAACAAACTGGAAGCCAGTGTAAATATGGAAAACAGGGAACATATGATCCCCTGGAGTGCCCTGATTAATTTATTTACTTTGTTGATCCTTTGCCGTTCTTCTCACTGAGGACCCAAAGGGGCTTACATTATTCTCCTCCTCCAGTTTATGCTTACAACAAGCCTGTGATATGGGCTAGGCTGAAAGTGTGTGACTGGCCCGAAGTCCCCCAGCAAGCTACCATGGCAGAGTGGGTCTCCCAGATCCTAGTCTAAAACTCTAGCTACTGCATAACACTGGTTGACAATGTAGTTGCCATACTCTATACTATCTGAAATTTCTGAACCGCTTTTAGATGAAATCCCATGTACAGTATGTTAAAGCAATCTAACATAGATATTAACATGATATGTGTAACTGAGGCCTAGCCCACTGTCTCCATGAATGTTTACAACGGATAAATTAGCCTATTCTGGGCAGGGGCAGGGAATCATTCCTGGCTACTTCCACTACCAGATTCTCAAGCAGCAGAAGAGGACCCAGGAGCATGCTTTCCCAACATCCAGTGTTTCACTGTTTCTGACTGCTGAGAGAGTCTTCATAATATCTCTAGATTCAGCTGGGAAGAAGAGAGAGAGCTGCGTATCAAAACCATACAGATGACACTGTATTCCAGATGTCCTCTCATAGCAGTATAATGTGGAAACTGAAAAACATAGGAACACTCACATAAACCATGTAGCAAAACAAGTCTTCTGTAGCAGCTTTAATAGCTGCTGAGTTATCTGAAAGCACAACAGGCCCAATGAAGTAACCAGGGCAGTTTCTGTCCAAGAAACAATATGGAAACTAGACTGGAATATGTCTAGACAGTGTGCAAGCTTCTACCATAGCAAACTATGATATTTATGAACTAGGAAATGAGAGAAGATACTGATATGTGTGAATGGAAGAGAAGAGAAAGCATGTAAAATAGAGGTGTGTATATTGGCCCAAAGAAGACCAAGCCTAGCTGAGGATGAAACGGCTTGACTTCTGCAGTGAGAAGCTCTGCCTTTCCATCTTTTAGATATTTTTGCCAGTGTTAGCATACTTGATCCTTGTTATTATTCTTGGTTTTTGAAAAATCCCTCACAAAAGTTTTCAGAATAAAATTAATAGGTTTGGGATAAGATGATGGCTGAATGATAAATCACGTTTTTTTAACAACTCACCCTCAACAACGACAGAAATTACAATCATTACAATGTTATAGATACAATATTTAAAGCTTGCTGGTATAACAGGTCAATCATGACTACTCATTTCCATTATCCTATGTTATGTAAAAGCAAGGCACAATAGTACAAGTCTAATGTTATATTTTCACTCAGGAAACAACAGAAGAAATGCGGTTATTTTAATAGTGAGGCGAGATGTAGCACAGGCAATTGGGCTATAATGCAAAGTTCGACTGAATAGTATCAATAAGACTTCATAGAAAATCTGTCAACATAACCATCATTCAGGTTTACATTCCAACTACAGATGCTGATGAGGAAGAAATTGAAAGCTTTTAGGAAAGTGTTCAGGAAGAAGTTGATCGCACACCTAAACAAGATGTGCTGTTAGTCATAAGTGACTGGAGTGCAAAAGTTGGAAACAAAGCAGGATCAAATATTGTTGGAAAGTTTGGGATACGAGCATGAAATGAAGCAGAAGAGCAGCTCATAGATTTGTTTGAGGATAACAAGTTGTTGATTGCAAACACATATTTCAGGTATCCAAACAGATGATTATATACACAAAGTTTACGATTTGAAATTGAAATTAAAGATTTTCCATTTCTTGACTCAATCATCAGCCGAAAGGGAGATTGCAGCCGAGAAATAAGGAGATTGCGAAGAACAGCCATGAAGGAGCTAGAAAAAAGTATAAGGGTATTTCACAGGTGACCAAGATCAAGACAATTCTTATAGTATTCCCCCTTATTCTGTATGGGTGTGAAAGGTGGACCACAAAGAAAGTTGTTTGAAATGTGGTATTGGAGGAGAGTTTTACAGATAACATGGACCCCCCCCCCCCAAAAAAAAAAGACAAGCAAATGAGTTCTAGATCAAGTCCAGCTTGAACTCTCTGTAAAAGCTCAAATAACTAAACTGAGGCTATTGCCTTTGGTCACATTTATGGGAAGACATGAGACACTGGAAAAGTCAATAATCCTAGGAAAAGATGAAGGCTGCAGGAAAAGAGGAATACCCAACATGAGGTGGATTGACTCAATCAAGGAAGCCACAGCCCTTAGTTTGCAAGACCTGAGGTGGGTTGTTAACAATAGAATGTTCTGGAGGTCATTAATTCATAGAGTTTGCCATAAGTCAGAAATAACTTGACAGCACTTAACACACAAACACAATGTTATATTTAATTCCTGCTTCCAAAATAATAATAAAAAAGATCTCCAGCTATCAGAAAAATGTGCTTTTTTAATACAACCATCTCTAAAGTAAACAAGTTTTGACCACTTTGATAGTTTTGCAATACCCCATACTTTTTGAACTCAGAATTTGATTGTGAGTTGTCTTCTAGTTTTCTGCTAATAGCATTTTTGCAGGCATTTATAGCTTTGCAGCCATAATTCCACAGCAGATTTAATAAATTATATGTGTGAAAATAAGAGGTAGTTATTCAAACACCACATTCTTTTACAAAGTCAAATTCTAGGTTCTGATATTGAGTGGTCTGGGACCAATGTATCTGCAGGACCACATCTTCTGGTATGTCTCAGAGACAGCATTACACTCATCAGATGACAATCTACTGGTGATCCCCAGCCCTAGAGACATACAGCTATCCTTGACCAAGGTCAGAGCTTTTTCAGTCCTTGCCCCAACATGGTGGAACTCTCTGCTAAGTAACACCAGGGCCCTGCAGGACCTTATGCAATTCCATAGGGCCTGTAAGGCAAAGAACTTCCTGACAGTGGTTCCTCAGTGGAACAGGCTTCCTTGGGAGGTGGTGGACTCTCCTCCTTGGAGGTTTTTAAACAGAGGCTAGACCATCTGACAGCAATGCTGATTCTGTGAATTAGGCATATCATGAGACGGAGGGCAGGAAGTGCTTAGTTCTTGTGGCCCTTTCTTACATGCCCAGGAAAATGCTGACTGTCACTTTAGTCAGCAGTTTTTCTCTAAGCCAGTTTGGCAAGGGATCCTGGAGGTTTTTGCCTTCTTCTGGGCATGAAGCAGGTTTCACTGGGAATGTATGCGTGTGGGTGGAGGTATTTGTGAAGTTCCTGCATTGTGCAGGAGATTGGACTAGATGACCCTGGAGGTCCCTTCCAACTCAATGGCTCTATGATTTTATGTTCTGCCAGACTTTTGGTTGAGGGTAGTGACAGTTTGCATTCTGGCTGGCACCTTCGCCCATACCTGTCCTCATAGCCTGACTTAATTCCTCTACCCCATACCCATGAGGCATCCTCAGGCTGGAAACGGGAAGAAAACAAAAATTCCTCCTCTTAATCTCTTAATTTAATTGTATTAATATGTACTGTTTTAATGTTTGCTAATTATATAAATAGCCCAGAGCTCTACAATAGTAGGGATTATTATTTCCTATAATAATCTGTTTTTTAATGCAACATCCCAAGATACCATTGATGTATTCTTATCAGAAATAAACGAAATAGTTCAGCAACTGGTACACTTAATGAGTTGCTAGCCCTTATGAGCAATTTCCCCAGCCATCACAAATTGTGATAAATGTGGAGTGAGATCTACTAAAACTATAATCTGTAGCTCAATCAATTGGTGGCCCAGGTTCAGATATCACTGTCATGGTAAGCTCACTGGGTGACCTTGAGCCAACTCTGTCTTGATAATACAAGCATTTTTAATATTAAAAATGCAGTCCTGACATAGCTGCTACATAGATGCTACAGATGTGTATCGCCCAAACACTTCTGATGCCTGTTGCTATATTACATGACAATGTGAGAGAAGGGAGGAAGAGAAGGGGAATGATCAAAGTGTGATGTTCATCTGTATTTCAATCTGCTTGGGAGGTTGCTTAATTTAAAAAATGAATATCCTACCTTTCTGGATAGGCACAAAGTGACTAACAACAAAGTTTAAGCCGGTAAAATACTTAATGCTATCCCTCCCCCCCCAAAACTATACTTTGAATAAACTTTTGTTTGTCTTAAAGGTTTCACTGGACTCAAAATTGGTTAAATTTGTATAGATTAGTGCGAGGGTAGAAGTTTGTCCATTTATGTAACCTCTGTGGTATTTAGATATGGAAGAATGAAGGGAAAAATTCAAATTTGTTGTCCAATATATTCCACTGCCACTGCATTGAAAAAATATTACTTAAAAAAATAAAGACTGCCTCATTGCTTCAGTGCAGAGGCTGCTGTCTATAGGGTGAAACTGTAAATAGCTACTCTACAAATGCCCACAGGCCCAGCAGTTTTGGGGATCCCAGTGTATGAAATATGTTTAATTTCTAAGAAATTCAGAGGTATAAAGGTAGACACTGAATACATTCTGTGAATCATACAGTAGTTGGGGACTTGGTCTGTGCTTCCACCAATCTGTTATGAATCATATATATTATGGTTGATTTATTTTGCCAAGATTTTTGTGCGTTCCTTACCCTTTTCTCATCCCAACCACGCAATATGATTTCTTAAATCTTTTGATTTCCAGAAAAGTATCAGTATTAGGTGTCTTGAAAATAGCTGGGGCTTCCTATGTTCAAAATTCTTCCAGGTTTCATTATCCTAAAGTGCAGAAAAATTATGACCTGAATTGCTTTTATCAATGTTAGCTCTGTTTCCTAATGATACACAGTGCTCTTGATCAACTTTAAGGATTACCATCTCTCTGACACATTCTCATTCTGCATTGCTTTAAAAACCTAGGAAAGTGATTTGTAGGCAAGATCTTTCTCCTGCATTCAATGCAGTTAGGAAGAGTTTTGATAGGTAAACAACTTTTTTTACAGTTGCTTAAGCATATTCTTATCCTTCCTTCATCAGTCTCTTTCTTTTAGACATACAATGATTGTTGTAATATTCCCCTAAAGCTAAGAAGATGGGGCAGTTTTTCATCCTTCTGCCATATTTTTCAAATCCTTTACAGGCTTTGCTACTATGCTCTAAATTTCTTCATGTGTATAGACTTGAACAGAGCTATGCACAACAGAATGACTGCTGCCTGTGGTTTGCAGAAGATACTTTTTGTTTATACAAAGAAAAGTTGTGTGTGTTTTTTAAATCATTCGATACTTCGCAATATGTTGGTAGAACTGGGTTGTGTGGTTTTTTACAGTGAAGATGTTGTTGCTTAATAACAATATTAGACTGCTTGGTCAAAGTTATTTCATTTTAAAACCTTTCATCTGATTTTTGTTCTGCAGTTCTTCCCAGTTTTGTTTAACCTGTTGTAAGTAAAGAATGGATAAGCATCACTTGTCAAATAGCCATCTATAACTTATCCTTGGGTTCGTATAATCACATGGTAAACTGGTTATCCGGTTATCATGAGAATTTTATCACGTATCTATACTTGATAAGAAGTCTGGAGAGCAGGATATGGAAAAGTTCTCTTTACTGCTTGAGAGACTGGTGCAGACAACTGGCTTACTAAAAGTTTGGTGCTAGAAAGTGCCATCAAGTTGCGACCCCTCATGGGGTTTTCACAGCAAGAGACTAACAGAGGTAATTTGCCATTGCCTAACTATGTACAGTGACCCTGGACCGGTGTTTCCCATTTACAGGGTCCCGATCCAGTACCAGGCCATGGATGCCTCCCATAGAGAAAGCTGAGCTGCATCCCATTGCTGCAACCCTCTCTCCCTCGGACTTTGCCCCACCCCCAGGCCAGCCCTCCTCCTGCTTTGCTCCAGCTGGGCGTAGGCTGCTGGAGACGTCGGGGCTGCTGCTGCTTCAGCCGCTCGGGCCTGGGTGTTGCTTCTCCCCCCCCCCCGCCTTCACAAAGACCATCGGGGCTGATTGCAGCTCTCCTGGCGGCGCCATCATTGGGCGCAGCCGAGCCTGGCCAGGGAGGCTGTGCCTGGAGGACATGTTGGGTGGGACCGTCCCCTCTGCTGCTCCTCGTTGCTGTGTTGGGACCCCACTGGGCGCATACCATCCCTGTCCCTCGCTGTTGGTGAGCCCAGCGGGTCCAAACCCAGCAATGAGGAGCAGCAGCAGGGGCGGTCCCGCCCAGCACATCCTCCCGGTGCAGCCTCCCTGGCCAGGTTTGGCAGCATCTGATGATGTAATGGAATGACTCAGGAAGTTGCTTTTATAAGGGATGGGACTGTAGTCTGTTCCGGTGTTTGTTGTTATGGTAGTGTATTAGGGTTGCCACTCCTCACAACTGGTGGGGATGGGGGGAAGTTACCAATAGAAAGAAGAAGGCCCAGACCATAGAGTTTTTACCCCCAAAGCAGAACGTTGTGTAGAACTTATTGATGTTATGATGTCATTTTCAGTGCGATGCCAGCATTGTGGCCTACTGGTAAGTCCCCCTGCCAGCCAGCTGATTGGCAGCTTGGGCAGGGCCTAGTGGCAGGGGAGCTCTGCCTCCACTAGGGGGTCTGGCAACCCTAAGTCTATTACAGTTTTTTTTTTAATCCTTATAATCCATTTCCTGCATTATGTTTTGTCATTCCGTAGACTGGTGGGTTCCCATCGTGGCGCCTGTGGGTGCCAAAGTACCCACCTGTACCTTTCCTGGTGCCCACCAAGTGCTTTTAAAAAGTGGAAAGGACTGGGAGAGGCTAGAGCAAAACCTCTGATTGGACATTGGAGATTTGATTGTCTGCAGATTTTGACAGCACAAGAATCTTCACTGTGTGGGTGAAGGTAAACAATGTGGCTGGCTCCATTTCCTCTGGCAGCCTGTTCTGTGGCAGCCATGTTGTGGCTGTACCCACACAGAGTCAAAGTTCTAAAGTGCCCACAGGCTCAAAAACTTTGGGGACCCCTGTCTTGTTGTTCAGTCGTACAATTGAGTCCAACTCTTTGTGACCCCATGGACAAAGTCATGCCAGGACCTCCTATCTTCCACCATCTGAAGTCTGCTCAAATTCGTGTTTGTTACATCAGTAACGCTGTCCAGCCATCTCATCTTTTGCTGTCCCCTTCTTCTTTTGCCTTCTGACTTTCCCAGCATCAGGATCTTCTCCAGTGAGTGCTCCCTTCTCATTTGGTGGCCAAAGTATTTGAGCTTCAGCTTCAGCATCTGACCTTCCAGGGAACAGTCTGGGTTGATTTCCCTTAGGACTGACTGATTTGATCTTCTTGCAGTCCAAGGGGCTCTCAAGATTCTTCTCCAGAACCCAGCTCAAAAGCATCTATTCTTCTGCGCTCGACCTTCCTTATGGTCCAGCTGTCAGGAATACCATCGCTTTGACTATACGGACTTTCGTTGGTAGGCTGATGTCTCTACTTTTTATTATACTACCCAGGTTTGTCATAGCTGTCCTCCCAAGGAGCAAAGTCTTTTAATTTCATGGCTATAGTCACCATCTGCAGTGATCTTGGATCCCAGAAATGTGAAGTCTGTTACTACTTTCATGTCTTCCCCTTCTGTTTGCCATGGTGTGATGAGGCCGGATGCTATGATCTTAGTTTTTTTGATGTTGACTTTCAATCCTTCTTTTGTGCTCTCCTCTTTCACCCTCAACAAGAGGTTCTTTAGGTTCTCCTCACTTTCTGCCATCAGAGTGGTATCATCACCATATCTGAGGTTGTTGATGTTTTTCCTGGCAATCTTAATTCTGGCTTCTGCTTCATCCAGGCCAGCATTCCGCATGAGGTACTCTGCATATAAATTAAATAAGCAGGGTGACAATATACATCCTTGTCGAACTCATTTTCCTATTCTAAACCAATCAGTTGTTCCATATCCCGTTCTGACAGTTACTTCTTGACCCTTATACAGGTTTCTCAGGAGACATGTGTGGTGGTCTGGTACTCCCATCTCTTTAAGGACTTGCCACAGTTTGTTCTGATCCACACAATCAAAGTCTTTCGTGTGGTCGATGAAACAGAAATAGACGTTTTTCTGATACTTTCGTGCTTTCTACATAATCCAGCGAATGTTGGCAATTTGATCTCTAGTTCCTCTACCTCTTCAAAACCCAGCTTGAACTTCTGGTAGTTCCCGATCGACGTACTGCTGAAGCCTAGCTTGTAGGGTCTTTAACGTGACCTTGCTGGCATGTGAAATGATTGCAATGGTTCGATAGTTTGAACATACTTTGTCATTACCCTTCTTTGGGATTGGACCTTTTCCAATCCTGTGGCCACTTCTGTGTTTTCCAAATTTGTTGACATAATGTTGACATCACTTTCACAGCATCATCTTTTAGGACTTTGAATAGCTCAACTGGGATAGTGTCATCTCTGCTCGCTTTGCTCTTAGTAATGCTTTCTGAGGCCTATTTGACTTCACACTCCAGAGTGTCTGGCTGGAGGTCAGCGATTTCACCATCATTTTTTGTCAAGGACATTGAGATCCTTCTTGTATAATTATTCTGTGTATTCTTGCCACCTCTTCCTGATCTCTTCGGCTTCTGTTCCCTACTGTTTTTGTCCTTTATCATGGCCATCTTTGCACAAAACGTTCCCTTGATTTCTCCAATTTTCTTGAAGAGATCTCTTGTCCTCCCCATTCTGTTATTTTCCTCTATTGCTTTGCATTGTTCCTTCAGGAAGGCCTCCTTATCTCTCCTTGCTGTTCTCTGGAAGTCTGCATTCAGTTGGGTGAATCTTTCCTTTTCACCTTTGCCTTTTGCTTTCCTTCTTTCCTCAGCTATTTGTAAAGCCTCATCAGACAGCCACTTTGCTTTCTTGCATTTCTTTTTCTTTGGGATGGTGCTGATTGCTGCCTTCTGTACAATGTCATGAACCTCCGTCCATAGTTCTTCAGGCACTCTATCAACTCTAGTTCCTTAAACCTATTCTTCATCTCCACTGTATATTCATAAGGGATGTGATCAAGGTCAAACCTGAATGGCCTGATAGCTTCCCCAGTTTCTTCAGTTTAAGCCTGAATTTTTCGATGAGTAGCTCATGATCTGAGCCGCAGTCAGCTCCAGGCCTTGTCTTTGCTGACTGTAAGGAGCTTCTCCAACTTTGAATGCAGAGTATATAATCAATCTGGTTTCTGTATTGCCCATCAGGTGATGTCCATGTGTAGAGTTGCCTTTTAGGTTGTTGGAAGAGGGCATCTGCTATGACCAGCTTGTTCTCTTGACGAAACTCTATTAGCCTTTGCCCAGCTTCATTTTGTTCTCTAAGGCCAAACTTGTCAGTTGTTCCGGTTACCTTTTGACTTCCTACTTTGGTATTCCAGTCCCCTATGACGAGGAGGACATCTTTTTTTGATGTTAATTCTAGAAGGTGTTGTAGATCTTCATAGAAATGGTCCACTTCAGCCTCTTCTGCGTCAGTGGTTGGGGCATAGACTTGGATTACTGTGATATTGAATGGTTTCCCTTGCATAAGGACTGAGATCATTCTGTCATTTTTGAGGTTGTATCCCATTACTGCCTTCCTCACTCTCTTGTTAACTATAAAGGCCACACCATTTCTTCTACGGGACTCTTGCCCACATTAATAGATGTAGTGATCCTCTGAGTTAAATTCACTCAGTCTTGTCCATTTTAGTTCACTGATTTTCAAGATGTCGATGTTCAGTCTTGCCATCTCTTGTTTGACTACATCCAGCTTACCTTGATTCATAGATCTTACATTCCACGTTCCAATGCAGTATTGTTCTTTGCAGCATGGGACTGTTCTTTCACCATAAGACATATCCACAGCTGAGTGTCCTTTCATCTTTGGCCCAGCTGCTTCACTCTTTCTGCTCTTCTGCTCTTTCTTTCCCTCTGCTTTTCCCCAGTAGCATATCGGGAACCTTCTGACCTGAGGGGCTTATCTTCCAGCGCCATATCTTTTAGCCTTTTGTTACTATCCATGGGGTTTTCTTGGCAAGGATACTGGAGTGGTTTGCCATTTCCTTCTCCAGTGGATCCCATTTTTTCTGGGTTCTCAGCTGTGGCCTGTCCATCTTGGGTGGCCCTACATGGCATAGCCCACAGCCTCACTGAACCGCGCAAGCCCTTTCATCACATCAAGGCAGCAATCCATGAGAGGGACCCTGGCTTAGAGAGTTTTTATTTTAATTGTTTTCCAGTTCTGTAATCCTAGTATTATTTATTGGAGGACTTAACTGTTTGAATTGATTTTTATATTTTGTGAAATCTAGATGAATTGTGTGATCAATTTGAAGGTGATCTGCTTATAATTTTGAAAAGAACTCTGGTTCCAGAGATGAAATAGTGAATTAGGGTTTGGGAGTGGGTTACCTACCAATAAAACAATTGAGGCAAGTGTAATCAGGATGTGTTATGTAATTACCCTTGGTAGAAGTTCTGAACTGGGTCAGACCTGCATGAGAAATGAGGGCAGGCTGGTATTCATAATTCTTACCTGCCTGTGGTGCAGTATTAATGTTCTATATCTGAAGATTGCCAGGCTGATTGGAAGCCCTCCAGAGAAGCACTGCTTATGCAACTGAAAAAAGGGCAGCCACGAGGCATTAAGATGGGAGTGTGATAAACCCTTAAAAAGTTCACCATTGTGTTGTACTAGGATCACTGAAAGCTTGTTTAACTTTTTAGCAAAATAAAACAACGTTCTTGAATCAGAGCTCACTTCATCACACTGCTGAAATTCATCCTGAATGAATGCTTATATTGAAATACTTGTGTGCACATGAAAGCTCATACAATGAATAAAACTTCGTTGCCACTGGACTCTAACGTTGAAATATTGTTAGTCTTTATAGTGCCCCTGGACTTCTGTTTTGTTTTTCTGCAATAGACTAAGGTACTACTCATCTACATTTGTTTACTTTTTAGAAAGCTGTTAACTAGATAGTTACTGATCTTGGTCAGCTGTCTGCAGACTTGAGCAGTGCGTAATTTGAATGTATCTTCTGTTGAGATCAATGGTTCTTTTAAGCATGTGTTGTTTTAGTTAAGGTTCTTTTAAGCAATAACTGAAATATAACCACATATTTCACCAGCAGAAAAATGGTCAGTATAAAAGCCGTTATTTAACTAGAGATTTTAAATTGGATTACAGCATTAAATTTATTTGTTGAAGTGATTTTTTATTTTTAGATAATGCTAGATAGGATGGCGTTTTTGCGCTATTTGAAGTTAAACTTGTTACCAACATGGAGTTGACATGTCCAGCTCCAGATAGCCATGGCAGAGGCTAGTATTTTCAGCTCCGATTTTATTATGATGATTGCCACAGTTATCCCTATTTTTATTTGTATACCTGAACACTTTCCATAGCTTGAACAGAATTATGATAAGCTGTGAAGGTTTTAGCAGTAGGTTTTATGGTAGTAATAATTAGAAAATATTATCATTAAAAACCAAAACTCTGAAGGCTGAAAAATGAATCTGGCACCGAATCCAGGTAGGCCAGTGGATTCAGTTATGCTGACCTTTAAGTAGTTTTTTAGTAGAAATACCGCCTTCACAATTGAAGGACTGAAACCAACCTTGCTATTGTAGTTAAAAAATGCACACTTTCTCATTCTGCGGAAGGCAGGTTTTGTGGAAAACAGATAAATTCTGATGTTTTATCTTTCACTAACACTGTTTATTTCAATGGAGATGTGTTCTAACCTGCTTCTTCTTTGCATGTCTGTTTCATGTCTCCCTTATTTGTCTTTCGCCACCCCCACACCCCACTCCGCCCCACAATGTGTACATGTGCTCTCTCTCTCCCTCCTCCTCCTCCTCCTCTCTCTCTGCAGTTGCTTAATTAAAATAGATGAGAAGGTTTTGTTGATGGGAGAAATGGCAAGCAATCAGGAGATGTTTAAGGACTCAAAATCTGGCATGTTAGTATCAGTACTCATTTTGCCCACAGCTGTTTAGGGTGGTCATCAGCATTTAATACTTTGGAAAGTAGCTTATGTATGAAAATAGTTGAGTGGGACATCATCATCATTATAAGGCATGTTATTGCTTGTTAAGAAATTTCACCTAATTTGTTATTTGGGTCCCATGATCAAAGACTTCAAACTATCTTTAAAACTGTTGACTGCTTTGCCTGTGATGGACAGTCTAGAGCTTGAATTTACATCGGGGAATCAAGGATCATAGGCCTGTTTACCCCCGGAATTTCTTTTTATATAAAGGTGCATGAAAATATTTATCTCATACAACCATTATTCAAGCAGAGCTTGTAAAAACATATTGCTAGAAGTAGATGGCAAATTCGTATGAGATATCCACAAAAATCAATCATTGAATAATTTCTTTTGAAATGGCACTTAAATATGCCATTTATCTTTAATAGCTTAACACTTTAGATTTGCAGTGTGCAACTTTTGAAGGGAGAATGCTTGCTTACATTCTAGTCATTGGAGGAGACAGCACTTTGTTTGAACCAGGATGAAACTGGAGGTAGATTATGGCTCATTCTGCATGGGTACTTTACATTGCATTCTTCTCAGAGTTCCCTTGGGTTTATTCAGTGGTTCTGCATCTCCTGCTGCTGTCAATGCGCCTGTTTTGCAGGGTTTCGCATTCCTTTTTCGAATTTAGCATAAAACAGGTTAAACAAGAGTGCTTTAACAATGAATTAAACCATTTCTCCAAGATCCTTGAAAGCAGACCTGTTATTGCTATATTTCCCCTCTTTTCACATCCCTTGGTTCTCAGCCAACCCCTGTGAAGCTCCTCATCCTCTTCCATTCACTCACCCTCCTGCAATTTGCAAAAGGCTAATGTGACACCAGACAGTAGCCTCGCTCCCCACCCCGTTTTTAAAGTAACATTTTTGTTTATCCATATGAGTTAATTGATAAGCTCAAGCGAGTTACTGTATGTCCACTCCACTATCCACACTTACAGTATATCACAGAAGTGAGTACACCCCCTCACATTTTGTAAATATTTAAGTATATCTTTTCATGTGACAACACTGAAGAAATGACACTTGGCAACAATGTAAAGTAGTGAGTCTGAATCATGTAACCGTTTTCCCTCCCTGGAGTCATGTGACTCATTAGTGGTACAAGATATCAGGTGTGAAGGGGAAGCAGATTATCGTGCTCACTCCCTCATACTCCCTCATACTGGTCACTGGCACCTCATGGCAGTGAACTCTGAGGATCTGAAAAAATGAATTGTTGCTCTACATAAAGATGGCCTCGGCTATAAGAATATTGCCAAGACCCTGAAACTGAGCTGCAGCACGCTGGCTAAGACCATACAGTGGTTTAACAGGACAGGTTCCACTCAGAACAGGCCTCGCCATGGTCGACCAAAGAAGTTGAGTGCCCATGCTCAGTGTCATATCCGGAGGTTGGCTTTGGGAAATAGACGTATGAGTGCTGCCAGCATTGCTACAGAGATTGAAGTGGTGGGGGGTCAGCCTGTCAGTGCTCAGACCATGCACCGCATGCTGCATCAAATTGGTCTGCAAGGCTGTCGTCCCAGAAGGAAGCCTCTTTTAAAGATGATGCACAAGAAAACCTGCAAACAGTTTGCTGCAGACAAGCAGACTAAGGACATGGATTTCTGGAACCATGTCCTGTGGTCCGATGAGACCAAGATAAACTTATTTGGTTCAGATGGTGTCAAGCGTGTGTGGTGGCAACCAGGTGAGGAGTACAAATACAAGTGTATCTTGTCTACAGTCAAGCATGGTGGTGGGGCTGCATGAGTGCTGACGGCACAGGAGAGCTACAGTTCATTGAGGGAACCATGAATGCCAACATGTACTGTGACATACTGAAGCAGAGCATGATCCCCTCCCTTCGGAGACTGGGCCTCAGGGCAGTATTCCAACATGATAATGACCCCAAACACACCTCCAAAACGATCACTGCCTTGCTAAAGAAGTTGAGGGTAAAGGTGATGTACTGGCCAAGCATGTCTCCAAACCTAAACCCTATTGAGCATTTGTGGGCGTCCTGAAACGGAAGGTGGAAGTGCGCAAGGTCTCTAACATCCACCAGCTACGTGACGTCGTCATGAAGGAGTGAAAGAGGACTCCAGTGGCAACCTGTGAAGCTCTGGTGAACTCTATGCCCAAGAGGGTTAAGGCAGTGCTGGAAAATAATGGTGGCCACACAAAATATTGACACTTTGGGCCCCATTTGGACATTATCACTTAGGGGTGTACTCACTTTTGTTGCCAGCAGTTTAGACGTTAATGGCTGTGTGTTGCGTAATTTTGAGGGGACAGCACATTTACACTGTTATACAAGCTGTAGACTCACTACATTGTAGCCAAGTGTCATTTCTTCAGTGTTGTCACATGAAAAGATATACTTAAATATTTACAAAATGTGAGGGGGTGTACTTACGTCTGTGACATACTGTATCCCCAGCAAACCCTTCCCCAAGAATCCTGCAGACCGCATGCTGGCTGCTTTTCTCCCCCCTTGCTGGCAGCTAAGTTCAGCTATGTTTCCAACCCACTCTGCACTGGGATGGCAAGGGGGTGGGGGGAGAAAATGCCGGGGGGATGGAAGCCATGCTATGGGGTGGCTGCACGCTGGCGCTTTTCTGCCCCATTGCTGGCAGAAAATCCCAGCACTTTCTTTTTTTCCCAATTTAAATTTTTTTAATTGCATTTTTTATGTTAAACAACAAACAAACATCCATCTTTTCACACATTAGAATAGTGCAAAAAAATATAGCTATTTCCTCTTTGCAAACATAAAAGAAATATAAACAACATGCAAACAACTACGTAACTTAAGAAAGATCAGTGTTTTACAGGATACATATCGCAGTTATCCCACAGCAAGTGGAAAAAAGCTTTTACTATACAAAGAATTATCCCTTTCTTAGCTCCAAGGCTAAGTCTTACATGAAATTCCATTGTAGAGTTAATAGATCATAATATTCAAATATTTAGAAGGTATCTTCCCAACAATCGTCACATTATTATTTATATACTCAAGGAAGAGGAACCACTTTTCAAGGAACCAATCCCCAGCTTTAGCATTTTCTTGCAACAATATATTAGTAGCTAACTTATCCTGAATTAATATATCCCAGACTTTGTTGAACCAACAATTTAATTTAGGCATATTCAGTTTTTTCCAGCAACTGGCAATAACTATTTTTCCTGCTAACAATAACAGGGATAGTAGCTCTTTCTTCAAAACAGATCAATCAGCATTTGTCCACACATTTAATAAAACAGGTGTAGATGGAATTGTAATCCCAGTTATTTCTGTTATTTTTTCCAGCACTTCTTTCCAGAAAACATTGATCTCTGGGCACTCCCACCAGCAATGAATGAACGTGCCCAGTTGGCCCTTCCAGCAATTTGGATTTTCTTTCACTTTTCCTTTAAAAAGCCTATAGGGAGTCAAATACCACCTTGCGAAGATTTTGTAGTTTTGCAATTGAAAATAATAAGATTTGGAGTTAAATAAAGGTGATTCCCAAATTTGTTCTCATTGGTCCTCATTTATTACAGTGTGGCAATCTTTCTGCCAAGCAGATTGCTGAGTTGAGTTACTGGACCACACTAATTGATTTAAAAGGGTATAGATAATGGAGATTACCCCCCTAACCGAAGTACTGCCTTGGTGAAATAATTTTTCCAGAGGATTGAGAGCTCTGTTAGCCATGACAATTGGTACAATTTGATGCAAAGTGTGGTGTATTTCTCCATTGATCCCATAATTGTAGTGTGTGTTTAAGAAACGGATTAGACAAAACATACTCCCTTCTGTCAGATTTAGAATTCCAAATAAATTCCTGTAATAGTACATTAGGTAGATTATTTTTTTCAATTTGTACCCAGGCTGGAGTTTCATAAGGGGAAGCGTATAATACAATATGTCTTAATTGTGCTGCTATAAAATATTTGTCAATCAAAGGGATGGCTAAACCTCCCGTTTTCCGAGGTTTCGCTAGCAATGAAAAAGCAATTCTTGGTCTACGTTTATTCCATAAAAAGGAAGTCCAGTGATTGCCAATTTGTGAAGTCTTTTTTTGGGATAGGTATAGGGAGATTTTGAAACCAAAAAAAAAAAAGACGAGGAAGTAAAAAGGATTTAATAAGATCTATTTTCTCTAGAATAGAGAAGTTCATCTTAGACCACTCCCCTAGTGTCTGAGTCATAGCGTTATATAACGGTCCGTAGTTAACCTTATATAAGTCTGATAGATTCAGTGGAAATAAAATGCCTAGATGTCTCCACGTTTTTTCAACCCAGGTAATACAGACTTAATAGTCTCTTGCAACTTCTGCGGAATATTGATCGGGTATATTTCTGATTTATTAAAGTTGATGGAAAAGCCTGAGTACATCTATTTTGTCTGTAAGAGACGTTAATGAATTTAAAGGTTTACTAAGATAAAACACCATATCATCGGCAAATAAACTGGCTTTATAAACAACGTTATTGATTGAGATACCCGAGATTTCTGATGCATTCCTGATTGCATAGGCAAAGGGTTCAGTTGTTAGGGCAAATAATAGAGGGGATAAAGGACAGCCCTGACGGGTACCTCTACCAAGATGTAATTCATCTGATCTATAAAAATTAGTATTAATTTGTGTAGAAGGGAAGCTATAAATGGCAAAGATAGACTTCAAAAAACGTGGTCCAAATTTCATAAACCTGAGTAGAGTTTTTAAGTAATTTACTTCCACCTTGTCAAATGCTTTTTCCGCGTCCAGAGAACAGATTAAAGAAGGTACTTTTGAAAATTTTGCTAGGTGGACCAAATTAAGTGATTTTCGGATATTGTCTGTAATAGTACGACCTGGCATGAAGCCGGCCTGGTCTGGATGTATATAATGTGTAATAATCTGTTTCAGTCGCTCTGCAAGTAAAGAAGAAAAAAATTTAAAATCATGATTCAAAATCGAAATAGGGCGGTAGGAGGTGGGATTAAGTTTGTCTTTTCCTTGTTTATGAATTACTTTCATTCATGATTCCAACCAGCTTGGGGGGAGGCACCCCTCTTCCATGACCGAATTACAGGTGTCTAATAATGGTGTTAACAAAGAGGATTTAAAGTGTCTATAAAATTCGATCGGGAATCCATCCCTTCCCGTAGCCTTATTGTTCTTGATTTTTGAAATCACTGATGTTAACTCAGTCAAGTTAAAAGGTCTGTCCAAAAAAGATGCATGCTCTTCCGAAAGGAATGCTTTGAAATCAATGGAATTTAAATAGTTTTCAATTTGGTGTGGGTCTGGATTATTAGATTCATAAAGTTTTTTATAGAAATTAAAGGTTTCAGAGATCTTTTTAGAAGATGAATGTACAACTCCCTGAGGTGTTCTAGTTGTATGTACCATATTTTGGAGTCTTTTCTGATTTGTGCGATATTTCAAAAGTCTAATTGATTTAGAGGTTTTAGTTACATATCTTTGTTTGAGATATAAAAAGTTTTTTTGAATAGCAGAAGATTCTAGCAATTCTAGTTGTTTTCTGACCTGATTTAATTTCCTCAGAGTTTTTTTACCAGCGTACTTAGAATGTTTGGCCTGTAAGAAGGCAATACGGTTGTTTAAGTCCTCTATAGATTTCCTTTTGGCTTTATTACTGGCCAAGGCAATAGAGATGAGATTGCCCCGCATCACCGCTTTGAAGGCATCCCATACATAAACCTGTGATACCCCACATTGGGCATTTAAAGAAAAGAAAGATTGGATTTGTTCTTCTAACTTTTTGCTTATTACCTCACTTGAGAGTAGTAGTTTGTTAAGGGACCAATTTGGGCCTTTTCCATATGGCTGTTGAGCAAGCAGGTCACATTGTACCAAGGAGTGATCTGAAATACTACGTACCTCAATTGTAGCATTTTCAATCAAATTGATCAATGATGGAGAAACTAATAAATAATCAATTCTAGAATAAGAATTATGCACATTAGAAAAAAAGGTATAATCTTTGCTTTTAGGATTCAAAGATCTCCACACATCAACCAAATGACAAGAGTTGAAAATTGAATTTAGTTTTGTCAGAGACGATGAGCTTCCTTTTGGTATATTAGTGTGTTTTGATGTATCCAGTATCATATCTGCCACAAAATTTAGGTCCCCTCCCACAAGAACATTGCCCTGCTGGAAAGATTGCAGTTCCATGAAAGTTGCCCTAAGAAACCTTAGTTGTCCACTATTAGGTGCATATATTGAGGCAATAGTGGTACTGATTCCATTAAGCTCTCCTTTTACAAATAAATATCTGCCCTTGGGGTCTTTTTTAGTTTGCTGACAGACAAAGGGAGTATGCTTTGAGATCAAAAGGGCTACCCCCCTAGCTTTGGAGGAACCAGAGGCTTGAAACGATTGGGAGAACCAACGAGATTTAAGTATGTTAGGGAGTGTAGCCTTTAAATATGTTTCCTGAAGACACACTATATTGAGTTTGCCTTTTTCAAGATAGTTAGCAATCCTTCTACGTTTGATAGGGTTTTTAAAACCTCTACAATTCCACGAGGCAAACTTTAGATTGCGTGACATAGTGTTATTGGTACTACTTTAGAGGTTTAGAAAGAGCTATGACACTGGACAAACAATTTGATTTCCAATTTGTATCCCACTTCACTTTTCAGTTACCAACACTTAAAACCAGTGATGGTTTTAAAATCAAAATTAAATAAAATACCTAGTACAAACAACCCCAAATTGGGGAACCAGATTCACCAGTCCTCCTATCCCTAAGAGGAAAAGGGAGAAATACACTTGGTACTCCCTTGTAGTGAAACTTAACACTCCTTTAGGGGAACTATGTTATAGCAAAACTCAGTTAAAAAATAGAACACCCCAAACATTCCCCCTATAATTAAAGATAGAATAATAACCAGGCTCTTAGCAAAAAGACTTGAACCTTCTTAACTAGGAGAAATAAAGTATGAGCATATTTAGTAGTTAAACGCACATCACTCATAAGCTATAAGCCCCTATACATCTTACCAATAACCAATGCTGTTATAAACATTCATAAAGAGATGTATCCTATACCAACTGGGTTATTACTAAAAAGACTTCTTATTTACCTTTGATTTTCCATAAGTGTTTAAAGCTAAAAAATTTAAACCATTCATTGTAATTAATATATTTACATGCATACTTAATTAATATATTTCATTATTACTACTTCTAACTATATTTAGAAATAAAAAAGCATTCATACCCCATTCGCCATCACAATACATTCATTCAAAAACATTCAACAACACTTACATTCTCCCTATCAGACATATCTCACCAATTTATTACTCCCATTCCTCTGCTAGATTAAAGTTACTTAGATCTTTCATTTATCACCTCAGTTATTTAAAATCACTCACTTACTAGACTTCAGTCATACCTATTAACAAATCACCTTCATGCAGTCATTCCTCTCCAAAATCATTTCAGTCGCATCGTCACCCCCGCTCTTACTTCCCTAATTAAATAACAATTCAAACTCTAGCATATTCATGCAACAATTATGCTATTTAGTTAACAGGTAATCTACTAAACAATTATACCAAGCCATCTCATTCTATCAGTGACTAAGAACAAATGAAGCTCTGGAACAAACGGGGCGCTTAAAGAAATTTTGAATCACAAAAGCCCACCAAAAGTTTCTCCGGCCTAAGCTGCGGCCTGAGACGGAAAAAAGTTTCAGAAAGGCATCTAACAATGTTAGTAGAACACCTTATTTAAACCCCTTTTTATTTGGCTGTAAAATCTCCAGATGGTTAGTTAATTAATATATTTACATGCACACTTAATTATTATTTCATTATTAACACTTCTATCTATCTTTTATAGATAGATAGATAGAGAGAGAGAGAGAGAGAGAGAGAGAGAGAAGCATTCATACCAACATTCCTCACTCTATTTTCACTCATTCATAAACTAGCGTATCACATTCATTCAGTCACTTCTCTGTAATCATATCAGTCACATCGTCACCCCCACCCTTACTTCCCGATTTAAAAGACTATTTAATTTCAAGCATTTCCCATTCAACAATTATGCTATTTAGTTAAAAGATAATCTACTAATCAGTTATATCAATCCAACTAATTCCATTAAAGACTGAAAACAAACAAGGCTCCGGAACAAACAAGGCTCTGGAACAAACAAGGAGCTTAAATTTTTTTTTTTTAATCACAAAAGCCCGGCAAAAGATTTTGCAGTTAAAACAGCAACTTGGATCGGAAAAAAAGTTTCAAAAAGACATCTAGCAACGTTAATAGAACAACTTATTTAAACTCCTGTATATTATGCTGTAGAGTCTCCAGATGGTGGGTTAGCTTTAAGTATTTCCTCTTCTTCCATGGGTGTTAATTCTAACGACAGCGCCTTGAGTAGAGCTCTGCCTGAGTCCATGTCAGCTGCATTATGCAGGTAGCCATTTTTATAAACCAAGATGTCCGATGTGGGGCTCCATCTAAATCTATGTTTGCAGCATGCAGTTTGGAAACAAAATGTCTTAGCTTCCTGCACTTTTCTAGCACTTCAGGTGGTAGGTCTAAAAGCGCCAGAATTTTTTTCCCTTTGAAGATCAGGGCCCCATTCATTCGCACTTCTTTTAAAATGAAGTCTTGTGTTTTGGGGAAGACAAAATGAACTAAAACATCTCTAGGCCTCCCTCTCCTGGCTAAAGCCATTACTCCCACTCTTTGCGCCTTGGCTATAGACAACGTGCTTCCCGCTTCCATCTTCAGAGCTGATTTCAACCAATTTGTTATAAACGTAGCCAAGTCCATATTCCCCTCCTCGCCCTCTTCCAGGCCGCGAAATTTTAAATTTGAGGCTCTAAAACGATTTTCTAAATATTAGAATTCTATTTTCTAGTATAGCCTCCTTTCTTTTAAGAGTTTTCACTTCATCTTGCAGTACAATGGCCGCTTCAGCCGTTTGCTCCGCTACTTTTGTAGCAACAGTGAGTTCTTCCGACATCTCCCGTACTTTAGACTGGATGGGCTTAAGGAAAGAGTCTAAAGATTCTTTAAAGAAACGATGGATGTCTGCTTTCAGGAGATTTAGATCTCTTTTATTTAACAGAGCATCCTCATCCTCTACACTGGGGCTTGGTGGGCTAGAATTATTTGCCGCCATATTTAGAGCTGATCTGGTCACAAGCCTACTAACCTCTTCCAAAACGTCCGCTTTGAAGAAGTCTAAAACAGACTTTTTCCCTTTCTGAGTGGTCTTCTTTTTAGTTCTGTTATGTTGTCCCATCAAAAGCTGAATTTTCTAAGATGCCTGGTGACGTTATATTAGTCGAAATAGGGGGAATGATCAGGAGCTCGATCAGAATGCGTCTGCCATGCTTAAGCGACACTCCGCCCCCCCCATCTCAGCACTTTCAACATGGTGTGCAGAGCTAACCGTTTGCTCTTGGAATCAGGAAAACCTTAAAGGGACACTTCCATGCAAAATGGTAGTGTTTAATACTTAATACAATGAGATGAATCCAGAACTCAGAAAATCAGGAATAGAGAGACTGCAAAATGGGCCTATGTCTTATTTGAAGTAATGAGAGGAGGGTAAGCATTCATTAACAGCTCAAGACCTTCTCTAATATATACCTTCCCCAAGGGGTATATAGCTGTCTAATTTGAAGCCTTCAAGACTCCCTCATACACACCCCATAGCTAGTGATCTATGTATAATGTTGAAGCATCCTCCTTCGCAACAAAACTTTGCTCCTAGAAGCTTCAGAATTAAAATTCGGTGCATATACTTTTGGCTGCTTCTTAGCACCGCTCAGGTTTAGAAAGCCAACCAAGGACTGCAATGGTAGTTTCTGGGGTTGGGAAATGGAGGAGAGTAGGAGTTTGGGGGAAGAAGGTGCTCCTCCCCCCCAACTTGTGCACACACTTTATTGAAAAAGTATCAAAATTACTATTTCACAAAATGAAACAGTCTTATTCCTGTGCTCTGGTAAGTTGTTATTCTTAACACATCTCTATTTTTGAATAGGCTAGAAGTTGGAAAAGGTTGGGGGGGGGAGCAGGGCTTTTTTTGAGCAGGAACTCACAGGAACACAGTTCCAGCTGGCTTGGTGTCAGGAGTGTGGCCTAACATGCAAATGAGTTCCTGCTGTGCTTTTTCTACAGAAAAACCCTGAGCGAAACAATGGTGACATCAGGGGTGTGTGGCCTATTATGCAAATGAGTTCCTGTTGGGCTCTTTCTACAAAAAAGCCCTGGGGGGGGGGAAGGAATGAAAATCAGAAGGTGAGACTTTTTTCTAGAAGGAAATGGGTTTGAGCTCATTGCTTATAACTGAAAATCCTGCTATCTGTACCAGAGGCAACCTATTCCTGAATTTAGTTGTGTAGGGAGGCAGGGGTCAGTCAGGGGTGAGCGGAAGGTGTTCTGTACATGCTCAGAAGTATTTTTTTTGGTGTTCACTTGTAGAGTTGAAAACAATCTCCTAGGCTAAGCCCTCGTGAGATCTTTGCATAAAATTAAGTAGTTAATTCCAGAGATAAATTCCAAAGATGTAGCCATGTTAGTCTATGGTAGTAATACCCAAAAGGAGTTTTGTGCCAGCCTTTAAAACTAAGGTTTATTGTAGCTTCCTATAGAGCCTATTTTATCAGATACATGACACAAATTCTCAGCCCATATACTTACAAATGTGGGGGACCCTGCAACTCAATGGGAATCACAAGGAGACCCTCTCCCCCAGTGCCACTCTCTGTTCCCAACCTTGGAGAAAAGAGGAAAACCACTTCAAGGCAGTCCCCCAGATCTCCATGTTGACGAGATGGTGGATCAGAAGATTGTTTTTCACCTTATCAAACACTGCTGTAAGATCCAAAAGTAATGGCAGTGCTGACCTGCCTCAGTCCAGCTATCTCCAAAGGTCATCTGTAAAGGCAACGAAAGCCGTCTCAGTCCCATGATCGGGTCAGAACCCTGACTGAAAGGGATCCAGGATAGAGGCATCATCCAGGAAAATCTCTCAACTACCTTACCCAGGAACGGAAGATTTGACACTGGGTGGTAGTTCGCCATCAGGTCCAAAGATGGCTTGTTTAGGAGTAGACACACCTCCACCTCCTTCAGCCCCCCTGGGAAAACCCCAGGGACAGAGATTGATTAATAATTTCACAAAGGTGGGTCCAAACCGTATCTCCACAAACTTTCACCAGCCAAGATGAACACAGATTGAGGAGGCAAGTGGTGGGACCCAACGCTGCAAGAGTTCTGTCAACCTCTTCCTGAGAAAGGCAGCTGAATGTGTCCATTATAGAACTAGAAGATGGCCAAGGGGCTTCCGGTTCCACCATTGTTTCAACAGTAGGGGAGAGGTCTCAGTGGAACGACAAGACTTTATCAACAAAATAGCTCACAAAAAGCCTCACAGCCAATATCCAATTCAGTATTTTGCTTGCCCTGCAGCAGTTCTGAATAATTGCCCTGAGGCAGTTCAGAATAATTGTTCTGGCTGGGAGCTCACCAATGCAGTGACAGACGCATAGTAATAGTTCTTTGCAGACTTCATTGTCATCTCATAGGTTCTCATAAACGACTTATAAAATGCTATAGTCACTTAATCATGAGTACACCACCACATTTGCTCTAGCCATTTCAGTTTCTGTTTCATATGCCATAGCTCCAAATGGAGCCAGGTTGGAGCAGGGGTAGAGAGGGCACCAGGGGGCAGTCATTATCAATAGCTTTGGAGAACTGGCAATTCCCGTCTCCCACCAGTCATCGAGCAAATTGCTAGGGGGTATTGGGTCCTGCAGAGCATTCTGGAATCTGTCAGGATCCATAGGCGAGCATAAATTCACTTGCCGCCCAAACAAGGAGGGTTTGAAATGCACATCTGGGCCTTAAGGGCAAAGTGGTCAGACCATGGTACTACATCAGTGTGTATCTGATCCACCTCCATCCCCAAACCAAAGATAAGAATCAGCATGTGGCCAGCTTTGTGTGTGGGGGTTGCTACAGATCAAGAAAGCCCCAATACTGCCATGGATAGAATCAGATCCTTGGTCTGAGATGAGTCTACCTCATCAATGTGGACATTATTAAAGTCCCAAAAATGAGTAGTCTGGGAAACTCCAATGCCCAGGCGGAGGCAGCCTCCAATAGACCTGGCAGGGTATCTGCTAGTGCTTTAGGTGGTCAGATAGCCAAACTCTCCTTCGCCTCCAACAGTAAGCTACTACAGTCAAGTCCAGTAGTCTTTGTGCTGGGGAGTGGCTTAAAGGAGAAAGACTCCTGGATGAGCATTGTCACACGCCCCTGCATTGCCACACGCCACCAGTCTGAGATTGTTGATGGTTGGAGAACCTGGGGGGGAGCAAGTTGGTTCAAGGCGACAGTTTTGCCTTCCCTAATTCATGTCTCGGTCACACAGAACAGGTCCATTTTCTGCCCCTACAGATAGTCTTGTAGGGCAAAGATCTTATTATTTATGGACCTGGTATTACTCAACACCAGTGTCGGAGATGTGATCAAACAAGAGATGGCAAGACTGAACATCGACATCTTGGGAATCAGTGAACTAAAATGGACAGGAATGGGTGAATTTAACTCAGAGGATCACTACATCTATTACTGTGGGCAAGAGTCCCGTAGAAGAGATGGTGTGGCCTTTATAGTTAACAAGAGAGAGAGGAAGGCAGTAATGGGATACAATCTGAAAAATGGCAGAATGATCTCGGTCCTTATCCAAGGGAAACCATTCAATATCACAGTAATCCAAGTCTATGCCCCAACCACTGACGCAGAAGAGGCTGAAGTGGACCATTTCTATGAAGATCTACATCACCTTCTAGAATGAACACCAAAAATAGATGTCCTCCTCGTCATAGGGGACTGGAATGCCAAAGTGGGAAGTCAAAAGGTAACCGGAACAACTGACAAGTTTGGCCTTGGAGAACAAAATGAAGCTGGGCAAAGGCTAATAGAGTTTTGTCAAGAGAACAAGCTGGTCATAGCAGACGCCCTCTTCCAACAACCTAAAAGGCGACTCTACACATGGGCATCACCTGATGGGCAACACAGAAACCAGATTGATTATATATTCTGTATTCAAAGATGGAGAAGCTCCTTACAGTCAGCAAAAACAAGGCCTGGAGCTGACTGCGGCTCAGATCATGAGCTACTCATCGAAAAATTCAGGCTTAAACTGAAGAAAACTGGGGAAACAGACCATTCAGGTTTGACCTTGATCACATCCCTTATGAATATGCAGTGGAGATGAAGAATCGGTTTAAGGAATAGGTTGATAGAGTGCCTGAAGAACTATGGACGGAGGTTCATGACATTATACAGAAGGCAGCAATCAGCACCATCCCAAAGAAAAAAAAATGCAAGAAAGCAAAGTGGCTGTCTGATGAGGCTTTACAAATAGCTGAGGAAAGAAGGGAAGCGAAAGGCAAAGATGAAAAGGAAAGATTCACCCAACTGAATGCAGATTTCCAGAGAACAGCAAGGAGAGAGATAAGGAGGCCTTCCTGAAGGAACAATGCAAAGCAATAGAGGAAAATAACAGAATGGGGAGGACAAGAGATCTCTTCAAGAAAATTGGAGAAATCAAGGGAATGTTTCATGCAAAGATGGCCACGATAAAGGTCAAAAACAGTAGGGACATAACAGAAGCAGAAGAGATTAGGAAGAGATGGCAAGAATGCACAGAAGAATTATACAAGAAGGATCTCAATGTCCTTGACAACCATGATGTGAAATCGCTGACCTAGAGCCAGACATTCTGGAGTGTGAAGTCAAATGGGCCATAGAAAGCATTACTAACAACAAAGTGAGCGGAATTTTCAGAAATTTTCGGTGTTTTTACATGTCGGACCACAAGCAAACCCGTGCAAGGACTGCTTCACTGGAGAATATACAGGACCAATTAGATGCAATGGAAGCCAGGATAATGAAAGTGATGAAGGATATGATAACTGCTTCCAAAAAAGAAATTAGAAAAGATATTGAAGAGCTAAAAAAAGATATAGAGGATCTCAGAAATGAGACTGTGGTAACATCAAAGAAAGTGCAAGAGGTGGAAGGGAGAGTGAAAGTACATGATTCCACCTTGTTAAAAATACAAGAAAAAGTGGCAATTCATGACTGCAAATTGATGGAGACCCAGATACGTCTGAAAGGAGTACCTGAGGATGAAGAAACTTACTTGAAAGAATATATAATAAAAATAATTGGAGAATTTCTGGAGGAAGATCCTGAAGGGACTAGAAACATGTATGACTATATGTATAGAGTGAACTCACTTTATGCAAAAAAAAAAAATCTACCAAGAGATGTGGTTATAAGATATATGACAAAAGAAATGGTGGGAAAAATCATGAATAAAAACTTTGAAAAGACATTGATAGTGGGAGACAGCAGAGTAAGAATTATGAAGGAGTAGCCAAGACAAGTGATAAATGACAGAAGAGCATATAAGAAATTGACAGAAAAATAACAGGACAATGAAATGAGGTATAGATGGATAATACCTGAAGGTTTGAGCTTTGAACTTCAAGGAAAAAGGATTACAATTACAAACACACAGGAACTGCGTAGCTTTTATGAAGAACATAAAGAATTTGCACCATGATGGATTACAAATTATTACCTTGGAATGTAAATGGACTAAATTCACCACAAAAAAGAAAGGCAACATTTCATGGGATTAAAAAGCAAAATTGTAATATAGTTTCTTTACAAGAAGTACATATCAAACAAAAGGATTACAAATTTTTATGGAATAAGCAATTGGGACTAGAATTTCATTCATTGGCTGAACAGAAGAAAAGGGGAGTAATTTTTTATATTAAACAAGAATTGGATCCGAAATTAGTGTTTAAAGATAAAAATGGAAGATTTGTAGCGGTAGAAATAATATTAAATGCAAAAAACCCGTTGTTATTGGGATTGTATGCACCAAATGGAGCAAAGGATGCTTTTTAAAAAGACATTATACAACAATTTGATGAAGTGACATATGATCAAGTTTTGATAATGGGGGACTTTAATGGAACAATTAAGAATACACTGGATAGGTCTGGGAAAATAAATAATAAGGAAGGAAAATTGCCAAAGTTAAAATAAAGAAAGAAAAGTTGGAAACGTATTTACAAAATATTAAAATAGCACCCTTAACAAAATATGAAAAAGTTTTGAATGACCCAATTGAAAAAATAGAAATTGAAGCAGCGATTAATGCAATAAAAAATGGAAAGGCACCTGGGCCAGATGGATATACAGCTAAATTTTTTAAAACCTTCAAAGAACAATTAATACCGAAACTTCAGAAATTGATGAACATGCTAAGAATAAAAGGGAAAATACCAAATACATGGAAGGAAGCTGTTATTTCGTTGATTCCAAAAGAAGATAGAGACGTCACGAATGTAAAAAATTATAGACCAATCTCACTATTAAATAATGATTATAAAATATATACAAGAATATTGGCAGAACGGCTTAAACAACCTCTGATAAATTTTATAAAGGAGGATCAAGCGAGGTTTCTCCCCAAAAAGCAAATAAGAGACAATATTAGAACTGTTGTAAATATTGTAGAATATTATGAAAGACATCCAGAAAAAGAAGTAGCATTACTCTTTGCTGATGCAGAGAAAGAATTTGATAATTTAAACTGGGATTATGTTTGCAGTAATGGAAAAAATGGAGTTGGGGAAACAACGTGCAAGGCTATGTATAAATGCAGATCTTACAGAAGATATGATAATTAGCAAAGGTACAAGACAAGGCTGTCCGCTTTCCCCACTGCTATTTATAATGACTCTTGAAATTTTATTGATGCAAATCCAAGAAGACAAAGAAATAGAAGGATTAAAAGTAAAAGGATTTACTTATAAATATAGAGCATTTGCAGATGATATAATGTTTATAAATGAAAATCCCATACAAGTCACACCTTTGTTGTTAGCTAAAATACAAGAATACGGAGAATTGGCAGGACTTGATATTAATAAAGAAAAATCAAAACTTCTATGTAAGAATATGCAAGTAAATTACCAAAAGGAACTGGAGAAGCTAACGGGTTGTGAAGTTATCTCTAAAGTAAAATATCTGGGTGTGGAGATAACAATGAAGAATATTGATTTGTTTAAAAACAATTATGAGATGCTATGGTGTAAAATGGATGAAGATATGATAAAATGGAATAAACTTAATTTGTCATTGCTGGGCAGAATAGCTGCAATTAAAATGAGTATTCTGCCAAGAATAATGTATTTGTTTAAAACTATTCTGATTGTGAAAGACAGTAAACAATTTAATAGATGGCAAAGAAAAATCTCAGAGTTTGTGTGGGCTGGGAAGAAACCAAGGATTAAAATGAAAATTTTAACAGATGCAAAAGAGAGAGGAGGATTCCAACTACCAGATTTAAAATTATATCATGAAGCAGTTTGTTTAGTGTGGATAAAAGAATGGGTGATGCTGTTAAATAAAAAAATTTTAGCGTTGGAAGGTCATGGAAATAAATTTGGCTGGCACGCTTATTTGTATTATGGGGGGAAAAAGATGGATGGGTTTTTTTCTCACCATTATATAAGAAACAATTTGTTAAATACATGGATGGAATATAAGAAATATGGGGTTGAGAGAAAACCGTTATGGATAGTGCCAGCAGAAGTAATAAAAATAACAGCTGAGACGGGCGAAGAAAAGTGGTTGTCATATAATCAACTATTAAAAATACAAAGTGGCAAAATAGAATTGAAAACTGCTGAAGAGTTGAATAATAAATATGATTGGTTCCAAATGCAACAAATAAAGAGCTTGGTGGAAAATGATATTAAAACTGAAGAAATAAGAGCAAACAGAAATGGGAAAAGTTCTGCTTGGAGATAAACTATATTTCAAAACTATATAAATTACTTTTAAAATGGTCTACGGAAGATGAAATAGTGAAATCTCAAATGATTAAGTGGGCAATTAATGTAAATAAAGAAATACAGATGGAAACTTGGGAATATTTGTGGAAGAATTCTATTAAGCTTTCGACATGTCACAGTATTAAAGAGAACTGTTTTAAAATGATGTATAGATGGTATATGACTCCTAAAAAGTTGGCAAAGATGAACAATAAGATGCCAGATGTTGGAAATGTAAAAACCTGAAGGTTATTTCTACCATATGTGGTGGACTTGTGAAAGAGCAAAAATGTATTGGCAGATGATTCAACAAGAAATTTCTAGGATGTTGGGATATGAATTTAAGAAAGTTGCAGAGACTTTTCTGTTGGGATTACAAATGGAAAAATTTCCAAAAGAAGATAGAACTATAATTTGGTACTTGCTTTCAGCTGCTCGGACATTGGATGCGCAGTTGTGGAAGCAAGAAAAAATACCAGAGAAATGGGATTGGATTGTAAAATTTATGATGTGGAGTGAAATGGACAAGTTAAGAACTTAAAGAGACTATGATTTAGAAGTTTTTAAGATGGAGTGGGAAAAGTTCAGAAGATATGTAGAAAAAGAGTGGAAAATAAAAGGACATTGGACAATTTTTGATAATGATTAAGTATTAGAAGGAAGAAGGATATTAATTTTTGTTTTTATTAGTTAAGGGTATCTATAAATGTTAGTATCTTAAGTAAATAACACTGCCGGGGGTCAAGAAACGGGGGGAGGGGTGGTTAGAAAGTAATATATGGGATAGATAAAAAGAAGTTATTAATAATGCAAGAAATAGATATTGTTACCATATGTTACTAAATAAAAATTGTTTTAAACAACAAAGTGAGCGGAGATGATGGTATCACATTTGAGCTGTTCAAAGTCCTAAAAGACGATTCTGTTAAAGTGATGCACACATTACGTCAGCAAATTTGGGAAATGCAGAAGTGGCCACAGGAGTGGAAAAGGTCAGTTTGTATTCCAATCCCAAAGAAGGGAAATGCCAAAGAATGTTCAAACTATCGCACCATTGCACTCATTACACATGCCAGCAAGGTCACGTTAAAGATCCTACAAGCTAGACTTCAGCAGTATGTAGATCGTGAACTACCAGAAGTTCAAGCTGGAGAGGTAGAGGAACTAGAGATCAAATTGCCAACATTTGCTGGATTATGGAGAAAGCACGCGAGTATAAAAAAACATCTATTTTCTGCTTCATCGACTATGCTAAAGTGTGATTGTGTGGATCACAACAAACTGTGGCAAGTGAGAGTTGGACCATAAGGAAGGCCGAGTGCAGAAGAATAGATGCTTTTGAGCTGTGGTGCTGGAGAAGAATCTTGAGAGTCCCTTGGACTGCAAGAAGATCAAATCAGTCAGCCCTAAGTGAAATCAACCCAGACTGTTCCTTTGAAGGTTAGATGCTGAAGCTGAAGCTCAGATACTTTGGCCACCAAATGAGAAGGGAGCTCTCACTGGAGAAGACCCTGATGCTGGGAAAGACAGAAGGCAAAAGAAGAAGGGGACAGCAAAAGATGAGATGGCTGGACAGCGTTACTGATGTAACAAACACGAATTTGAGCAGACTTCGGAGGATGGTGGAAGATAGGAGGGCCTGGCATAACTTTGTCCTTGGGGTTGCAAAGAGTTGGACTCAACTGAGCGACTGAACAACAATGTCGGAGAAGGGTACTATTCCCTAACCCCACAACCAATATTCCTCAGGATGGGACAAAGACAAGAAGGGGGCTAAGCATTCATTCATTCATTCATTCATTCATTCATTCATTCATTCATTCATTCATTCATTCATTCATTCATTCTCTCTCTCTCTCTCTTAGACAGTGCAGCATAGAGTCCATTTGCAGGCACCAGGAGCCCTGTGGTGCAGAGTAGTAAGCTGCAGTACTGCAGTCCAAGCTCTGCTCACGACCTGAGTTCGATTCCGGTGGAAGCTGGGTTCAGGTAGCCAGCTTGAGATTGACTCAGCCTTCCATCCTTCTAAGGTTGGTAAAATGAATACCCAGCTTGCTGGGGATAAAGTATAGATGACTTGGGGAGGCAATGGTAAACCACCCTGTAAAAAGTCTGCCATGAAAATGTCTTGATGCAACATCACCTAAGAGTTGGAAATGACTGGTGCTTGCACAGGGGACTACCTTTATCTTATGTCCAGCTCCCATTAAAAAGGTAATGTAACTTTTAGCTGTGAGGTTTGCTGGTTTGGGAGGTGCTGATAAAATCTCTGATCTGATTTAGATTCCAATTTGAGGATCGATCTTACATCAGAGGTGTCAGGAGAAACATTCTGCCTGTCAAGGTTGTATGGACAATTTCAGGTTTTTTCCTCTTTTTGGTCCTGTTGGTTTTTAACACTGTTGATCGGCCCCTTCCTGTTTAACCTGTTTATTAACGATCTGGGGAATCATGTAAACTGCCCAGAGGTGCATGCTCCTAAAATTGCCAAGAAACATATCCCCCTTCTCTTATATGCTGACGATGCAGTGCTGATTTCTAGGACCCCTGTTGGTCTTAAATGAGCTATGAAAATCTTAGCTCAATACTGCCATTCCAATTATATTAAAATCAATTACCAAAAGTCGGAAGTCTTAGTCTTTGCTAACAAACCCAGAACATATCATTGGCAAATCAACTCAGTAGACGTTGAACAAGTTCGCTGTTTCAAATATTTGGGAGTAGTTTTTCAATCTTCCGGCTCCAGAAAGGTGCATGTGGATCATGTCATAATGAATGCGACTAGAGGTGTGGGGGCAATGGAGAAATTTTTCTGGAACGCAGGGGGATGGAATGTAGCTGCGGCAGTTATGATCTTTAAGGCCAAATCTCTTGCCCAACTACTATATGGAGCCCCTTTGAGCATATCCCCACATAAGACACACTGACAAGCAGTAGAAAGAGTCCAATCTAAGTTTCTAAGGCATGGTCTTCAAGCCCCACCCAGTGCTTCAAACACTTTCATATGAGTGGAAACTGGCATGGTCACCTTACAGGCCCATTTATGGATTGCTGTCTTTCTATATTGGTACAAACTAATGACTAACTCTACTGGGCTAACAAGCCTGATAATGAAAGACTCCTTGACACCTTACTGGGTTAGAGAAACTGAGCTTAAATTAGTTTATTATGGGCTCTCTAAACAGTTTATGATGCAATTGGAAGGTAGTGCAGTTAAACCTTTCCTTAAACAAAGGATTCTAGATATTCAAAGACAACACAATTTGTCCCAGATTAAAGTAACCTGAATCGAATAGTTCTGATGCCATACTTGCAGAATTTAAATAAACCTGATTATAGAAGAGGCTTCACACTCATGAAAACGAATATGCTCCCTTCAGCGGTCACAGAAGATAAATACAAAAAGTGCCCCTATGAGGAAAGGTTATGTATCTGCAGAGATGGGAGGATAGAGATGAGAGAGCACATTCTCTTTGAATGTAAACTTTATCAGAACATTTGCTCGACTTATATTACTCCTATTTGTGACCAATTCCGGGGGAGAGATTTTAGTTTTTATTTACATAACATTTTAGTGGATAGGAACCAGGAAATTACTATGAAGGCTGCAATGTTTGCTATACAAGCCATAAGACTCCGTAAACAACTAATGGATAAAAACATTGAAATGGCTATGAAATATTTTAATTTATGTTTTATAACTAGAAATGGAAACTGAATTTTTTATCTATAATATTTTGTACTGTGCCCAAGTTCAATTGTAGGCATTGGGGTTTTTTTTAATGCCACTTGTTACCTGTTTTCTTTCTTTTTGGATGGGTCTCTGACCATATTAAACTAAACTTGACTTGAACACTGTTGAGCTTTCCAATGGTTTTAGTTCTTTTTGTCTGGTGGAATGCATAGATATACCATTAACAATACTGAATCAGATGTTTGGGACTTCTGTATGCCTGCTGGCCGCTTTGTAAGAGCCCTTACATTTTCTGACAACACTGGTGCAGGGAGTTGGTCTGTGGCCTGTCAAGGTCCTATATGCCAAGAGGCATGACCCAGTGAAAGAGCATCTGTTTTGCATGGAGGCTGGTCCTCAGTGTGACCCCAACATCTTTGGTAAGAAGGGATTAGGCAGTAGGTGATGTGAAAGATCTCTGCCTGGGGCCCTGGAAAGCCACCTGCTAGTTCAGAACAGCATTTGATTTGTTTATTTTTTTCTGTTTATTGCAGTTTTAAAATGTATTTTAATTTGTGTTTTTTAAATATTATATTTATTTGTTGTTCTGTTTATATTGTGAGATGCCCTGTGTTCTGGAAAGTAGAAACTCAGTTAATAAATATTTTAAATAGAGTAGACAGTACTGACCTTGATAGACCAATGGGCTTACTTTATAAGGGAGCTTCATATTTAAATATTTTAATGAATAAAGATGGTGCTTGAGAGAACTGTACATTACAGAGAATAGGATGCTGACTGGGATAATGAGACAAAAAAGTAAAATATGATTTTGTTAAATGGCATACGTGAGAGAAGCTGAAAAGAGGATAAACATGTAACAACTTTTTTTTCTGGAACCCTGAAGGAGTCCCTTCAAAAATTAATAAGACAAGTAGGCAGGGATATACATGCAAACGGAGAGAGAAGGCCCTGGAATCCTAGAAAGGAGGATAGGAAAGAGAGAATGAACAGGGGAAGGAAGAACCCTTGGGGGGCAAAGACTGGGTGCACCTCAGTCTAGGCTCCAGGTTAACATGTAACAACTTGATTGAATTCTGGATATCTTGGCCTTGAATCGACTACTTGATGATTGCATCATGATAGTGCACACATTTTTAGATGTTTTTTTCATGTTGGTTATAGTGATGTTCTTATCTATAACATACAGAACACAAAAGAAACACTAGGTATGTCCTACCTGAGACTAGGGTCCTTCAGACAAGTGACTTTTCTGTTGGTGGAAGCCTCTTAGGTTGGAGCAAAGCTTCAAACTTTGCTCAGTGGAGTGATGGGTTGCATGCTTCTTTATTACCTCTCTTTGACTTATAAACATGGTTACCAGTGCTCTGAAGAAATTAAATGCTTATTGGTCCTAGGTAGCTATTTTTAGGTTATGGGATCTGGAAAACTTTGATACAGAATGAGGTTAGACTACTACTTTATCACACCAAAGAATTTGTATTTTAGTAACTAAGTTTGCCTGATTCTTAATTTTTCTAACCTTTCTCCCCCTCTTACAGGGCTGCCTTAAATAGACCATGAGCAGGTAATGCACCAGAGGCACTATTGGGAATCATGTCGGACGAGTCAGTCTCAGGGAGTGATCCGGATGTGGACCCGGACTTGGAGCAGGAGGATATGGAAGAGGAGGAGGAGGAAGATGAGGATGAAGCAATGGAGGAGGACAATGATGGGGACGATGAGGAAGATCTACTTGATGAGAATGGTGAGTAATTGACCAGGGAGCCAAAGGACATTTTGCTTTGTGTAATTATTGCAAACATTAAATCTAGTGAATCCTTTGATTTTATGCAAGAGGCGGATGTGCTCAGTCTGGAATTTGTATGTGGAGCAGTACATTTGTACATTTTGGTCTGTAGGTGATATAATGAGCATCAGATTCTGAGTTAATGACTTGGGCTGCAGAGTTTAATCAGGTACAGACACACTAAGCCTGGTTTGTCAAACTCATTTGTTAGGAGGGCCAGATCTGACACAAATGGGACTTTGTGAGGCCAGGCCATGTGTGTCATAAAATGTAATGTGAGGTAGTGGAGATATAAACTTTATAAAGAACACAGGGAAACACAATTAAATATATTGTTTTTAACTTAAAATACAAACATGCTTAAACTCTTGCAGTGTTTTGTTTAAACTGGAAAGGTGGGGGAACAATGGGATTTGGCAATGCAATTTTTGAAATAAAATATGAAGAAAAAGCACAAGGATCAAAGCAGAAACTAAAAATGTAAAATGCTCTGAGCCTGGGAAAACAATTAAATGGCATAGCAAACTTCTTTCTGGGCAGAGGGAAATGAATGGAAAATCCATTCCACGTTTTCCTTGCAGTCAGCAAGATAACAAAGCAGAAAGAGCAGGTAACTTCTGTCATCCTCAGAGCTTCAAAGGGTGAGGACAGGAGGGGCAGCAGGAGGGAGAAAAGAGCCAAGCAGGCCTGATTAAAGCCCTGAGCAGGCCAGTTTTAGCCTGTGGGCGGGACATTTGACACTCCTACAATAAGCCATGTAAAGCCATTTATCTGTATACCTACCGTTATATCTAGAGGAATACTGTGGGGAAAAAATTGTGATTCTTGGTTGTCTAGACATATTGTGAGATTACCAGTTACTTTTCCCCTATAAGATTAATTGGTTTATCCTTTAGACAGTAGACATGAGTGACTGAGAGGGGCTAAAACCAGGTTGCATGTGTTTCATGTTAAAAATACCAAATTCAGTGCTAAGAAAGTATACTTTCTTTTAGTTTGTTTAATATTATCTTCCAAAATTTATTCTGGGTTTGCTATTCAGGGCTAGAGCATGGTCAATGGCTGGGGCTGATGGGAGTTGTAGGCAAATACATCTGGAGAGCTACCGTTTGCCACCCCTGTACTAGAGCATTTCCCCCCCTCCCCAATATTGAATACACTTTATGGCATTTTTCTGCACACATAAGGGCTGGAAGCTTGGTGTCTGTTTTAATGAAAACTGAGATTTTTAGGAAGCTGCATTAGAACATTAGAACACAAGAAGACTCCTTCAGGATTGAGACAAAGGTCTATATAGGCAAGCATTCTATTTCCATTTGTGACCAACTAGATGTCTGTCAGAAACTGACAAACAGGAAATGAAAGGGATGGCATGCCTCTTTTATTTATTGTTTATTTTAGAATGTATGTCCTCCATTTCACAACCCTTACAGGATTTCAGTGTGGCTTATGAATTCCACAACTTGGTATGCAGAAGTCTTTGGTTCCTTTTAACTACCATGGTTTGTAGCTGGATAGTTTGTCTAATATGAACCTATCTAATCTCGTGTAATAGCCACCTAGGCTGTTGACTTGTTAGATCAGACAGCTGTGTGCTCAGTACCAGATTTTATATTCTTATGCAATCCTGACATGTAAACATAGCCCATATTAGAGAAAAATAAAAAGTGTCTCCCATTTTCACCTATGGTTCAAACTTTCTGATGCATCTCCAAGTCTTCCTGTCTCTAACATGTGGCTTAATGCATGGTCCTTTGGTGGTTTCCACAGAATGCTTCTGTGTTACGTGGGAGGAAGCAGAAGGGAAGATGTCTTGTTGGAACATTACTGCTATAAAGGAAAGGGAACCTACATTGGAACATTCAAGTTTGCTGGCCCCCCTGGACAGGCCATTAAATGTCCTTGCTGTTCTGAGGTGCCATGCTCTTATTATTCAGCAGTTTCTCAACCACTGTATTTGAACCACAGTGAACTTAACTTGCTGCATCAGCTTGCAAGGAATCTCATTCCAGCAATCAGTGCCCTCTCCTATCGCAAAAGGGGTCTGTCTATAACACAGATACTCATTGTCACATTGTCACACATTGTGCATTGTCACAAATGTGCTGCTCCCCTGGGTCAACCACTGGAGGCAAAGAGCCCAGTTTCCTCCTGATGAGTTTGTCTGTTGGTTCGGTAGCATGCTACAACATATATTGGAGCCAGAATAAATGCAAATAGAGATTCTCTTGTTATATTTCAATACTTAAACTTTGGATGGCAGTTGCTGTTTGTTTTTGTTTTGTTTTTTTAGTTTTGGGTTGTGATGATGGATTATTTTGAAATATAGTGTTTTTGCTGAGCATGGTGAAGGCTTGGAATGGGAAAGGTAACCTAAAGCAGTCTATGGCAGATAAATTCAGGTACTATGCTTCAGGGTTAAGCATTTATTAATTGATTTGTTAGTTTAAAATACATTATTAAAAAACACACACACCACCAAACCACAACCCGGCTATCCTGCCTTCTTCGCCATAGATATTTTTAAAATAGCAACTTCCCTTCTTACTATTTTGTGGGGGCAGGGGGTTCCCTCTAGGGCTATGTCACAATTGTACTGACAGTACTAGGTTTATGAGCTAGATTGTAGGTCATTCACAAATTCTCTTTTAACTCCGAAAGAAATATTCCTTTGTGTGTTGCCACCTGTGCTTTGTGAATGCAATGTAGGATGTCAGAAGGAATATATGTTTGAAGCTAATTGATTTTTAAAAATCTTTGTGTGAAATAATTGAATGGAATGAAAAACTGATTACTATAGTTTCTCACTTAATCTAACAAAAATTGGGTATATAGAAATATTATGTTAAATAGCTCCTTTACTGCCAGGAATGCTATCTAACCAACTTCAGGGGTCTATCTGGAGAGGAATGTTTTATGTATCTGGAAGTTTCATCTATTGTGTGAATACTTAGTCTAACAAACAGTGGATGGTAAGCTAGCAATAGAGCACCTGGAAACATGCATTTTTTCACAGAGCTACCATGATGTGTGTTGAACTGAGCAGCTTACTTCTTAGCTGAACAAATAGAAGAGCAAACAGAACACAGTGGCTGAGCTGAGTCCCTACCTTTTACTGAGATTGTCATGCGTCCGGTATTTTAGCAAAAGAACATAAGTACCATCATGGGTATAACATGGGTTGGTCTAGTAACCTGTTACCTTAAACAATAGCTAGTTTGAGATGTTCACAATGAAGTAACCTGTTGCCTTAAACAATAGCTAGTTTGAGATGTTCACAATGAAGATATGTGGGCTGGAGCAATCTAATCTGATAATTTTTAAGAAAATGAATTGCGTATTTGAATGAAAAGAAACAATGGCATTGATGTTGCAGTTAAATTTTTTTTTTTAATTCAGGGAGTGTTTGCTATTTAAGGAGAGAAAGTTCTTTTCCTGATTGCACAAATGTGCTGCTAGTGAACCAAGATAGAACTGGAACAGTTCCTGGTAAATTAAAGACAAGGTTTTTCAGTACTGGGCAGTGATTGTTACTTATGATATTTTCCTTTTCCCTTATATTTCAGACCTGGACTTGTTACTCAGCTTGGTATGCACGTTAAATCTGTTTTACTTAGAGCATCCTCTTTGCATAATGGGTCCAACCAGGGTCGAAAGGATAGTTAATTAATTCAGCATCGAACGGTCTAGTGCAGAGGTGTGGAACTCATTTGTTATGACAGCCAGATCTGACATAAATGTTGCTTTGTCAGTCTGGGCCATGTGTGCCATAAAATGTAATGGCAGGTACTGGGGATATAAAGTCGGGCAACTGTTTGGGGAAGGCGCCTTCCTCAAACATCAGTTCTCAAGCTCCAGATTGGACCAAGTTCAGCTTGAATTTTGGGTCATGACATGGTTTATGCCCATCCCTAAGCAGCACCCCTTTTCCCCTTCACTCCTCCACTCACTTCCAAGACTGGGACATCTTTCCTCTCAGAGTGGCGCACACAGGACAGCCCAGTTGCCTTCAAGAACACTCACCAGCGCTCCTCCTCTCTCCCTTGCCAGTCCTGTCCCTTTGTCTGTTTCTTTGCCTTCACTGCCATTCCACCCCCCACCCCCCCGCACACTATTTTACATCAGCCTCATAGTCCCATCCCCTAGCAACTTACTTTCTATTTCTTGACAGTTTCGACCACACACACATCATAAGAACATAAGAGAAGCCATGTTGGATCAGGCCAATGGCCCATCCAGTCCAACACTGTGTCACACAGTGGTTAAAAAAAATTATATACACACACACACTGTGGCTAATAGCCACTGATGGACCTCTGCTCCACTTTTTTATCTAACCCCCTCTTGAAGCTGGCTATGCTTGTAGCTGCCACCACCTCCTGTGGCAGTGAATTCCACATATTAATCACCCTTTGGGTGAAGAAGTACTTCCTTTTATCTGCTTTAACCTGACTGCTCAGCAATTTCATTGAATGCCCATGAGTTCTTGTATTGTGAGAAAGGGGAAAAAGTACTTCTTACTCTACTTTCTCCATCCCATGCATTAACTTGTAAACCTCTATCATGTCACCCCACAGTCGACGTTTCTCCAAGCTAAAGAGCCCCAAGCATTTTAACCTTTCTTCATAGGGAAAGTGTTCCAACCCTTTAATCATTCTAGTTGCCCTTTTCTGCACTTTTTTCCAATGCTATAATATCCTTTTTTGAGGTGCGGTGACCAGAATTGCACACAGTATTCCAAATGAGACCGCACCATCGATTTATACAGAGGCATTATGATACTGGCTGATTTGTTTTCAATTCCCTTCCTAATAATTCCCAGCATGGCGTTGGCCTTTTTTATTGCAATTGCACACTGTCTTGACATTTTCAATGAGTTATCTACCACGACCCCAAGATCTCTCTCTTGGTCAGTCTGTGCCAGTTCACACCCCATCAACTTGTATTTGTAGCTGGGATTCTTGGCCCCAATGTACATTACTTTGCACTTGGCCACATTGAACCTCATTTGCCACGTTGATGCCCACTCACCCAGCCTCAACAGATCCCTTTGGAGTGCCTCACAATCCTCTCTGGTTCTCATCACTCTGAACAATTTAGTGTCATCTGCAAACTTGGCCACTTCACTGCTTACTCCCAACTCCAAATCATTTATGAACAAGTTAAAGAGCATGGGACCCAGTACTGAGCCCTGCGGCACCCCACTGTTTACCGTCTGCGAAGACTGCCCATTTATACTCACTCTCTGCTTCCTATTAATTAGCCAGTTTTTGATCCACAAGATGATCTGTCCTTTTACTCCATGACTCTAGAGTTTTCTAAGGAGCCTTTGATGAGGAACTTTATCAGAAGCTTTCTGGAAGTCAAGGTAAATTACATCTATTGGGTCTCCTTTGTCCACATGTTTGTTCACCCCCTCAAAGAACTGTAACAGGTTAGTGAGGCAAGATCTTCCCTTACAGAACCCATGCTGAATCTTCCTCAATAACCCATGTTCATCAATGTACCTACTCATTCTGTCCTTGATAATGGTTTCTACCAACTTTCTCGGTATTGAAGTCAGACTGACTGGCTTGTAATTTCCCGGATCTCCTCTGGAACCCTTTTTAAAGATGGGGGTGACATTTAATAATAATAATAATAATAATAATAATAATAATAATAATAATAATAATAATAATAATAATAATAAATTTTATTTCTACCCCGCCCTCCCCGCAAAGCGGCTCAGGGCGGCTAACAGTAAGTAATATATTAACATAAATAGTAAAACATTAGATTAACAATTAAAATTACACATAAAAACCCGTTAATTCAATTAAAATACTTAATTTACATTACATTATATATATATCTGGCAGTAATAGCTGTTCTGGCGCTGATTCTGCCAGTTTAAATGGTGTTAAAGATGGCGGTTCTTCGTTCATTGCAACTCAGCAGTCCGTATCATTATAGGCGCGTCTAAAAAGGGCAGTCTTGCAGGCCCTGCGGAACTGGTCGAGGTTCCGCAGGGCCCGCACCTCCTCCGGGAGCTGCTTCCACAGTGCAGGTGCCGCAACTGAAAAGGCTCGCACCCTGGTGCTTTGGAGCCTGGCCTCTCTCGGCCCAGGGATGGTCATTTTGTTTTTACTTGCTGACCTCAGTGCCCTCTGGGGTTCATACGGGGAGAGACGGTCCCTTAGGTAGGCAGGTCCTCGGCCATATAGGGCTTTAAAGGTAATAACCAACACTTTGTACTGGACTCGGTAGATAACTGGCAGCCAGTGCAGTCCGCGCAGCCCCGGCTGTATGTGCTCCCATTTCGGGAGCCCCAGTAACAGCCTGGCCGCCGCATTCTGCACTAGCTGCAGCTTCCGAGTCCGGCACAGAGGTAGCCCCAAGTAGAGGGCATTACAGTAGTCCAATCTTGAGGAGACCGTTGCATGGATCACTGTTGCGAGGTCGCGGCGTTCCAGGAAGGGGGCCAACTGCCTTGCCCGCTTCAGATGAAAGAATGCTGACTTGGCAGTGGCTGCTATCTGGGCCTCCATTGATAATGAAGGCTCCAGTAAAACACCCAAACTCTTTACCTGGCGCACTGGTTCCAATGGTGCGCCGTCGAAGGTTGGGAGAGCTATTTCCCCTCCCTGGGCGCCGCGACCCACGCAAAGGACCTCTGTCTTCGCTGGGTTCAACTTCAACCCACTCAATCTAAGCCACGCCGCTACAGCCTGCAAGGCCCGATCCAGGTTCCCTGGGGCGGAGCCAGGCCGGCCGTCCATTAGTAGATAGAGCTGGGTGTCATCTGCATATTGATGGCAACCCAGCCCAAACCTCCGGACAATCTGGGCAAGGGGGCGCATATAAATGTTAAACAGCATTGGGGAGAGAACTGCTCCCTGAGGCACCCCACAATCAAGTGTGTGCCTCTGGGATCGCTCGCCCCCAATGGCCACCCTTTGTCCCCGATCAGAGAGGAAGGAGGAAAGCCACTGTAAGGCCATTTGCTACCTTCCAGTCCTCAGGAACGGAGGCAGATTTCAATGAAAGATTACATATTTTTGTCAGAAGATCCACAAGTTCAACTTTGAGTTCTTTTAGAACTCTTGGATGTATGCCATCCGGACCTGGTGACTTAGTTTTTAATTCGTCTATCAGTTGTAGGACCTCCTCTCTTGTCACCTCAATCTGACTCAGGTCTTTCAACACCCCTTCCAAAATTAGTGGTTCACATCACCATGTGCACCCACTCCCCACCCCTCAAGCAGCCTCTTGCCTTCCCTTCCTCAAGCCAGTTGCTTGCTGGCTAGGTAAGAGCCCTGGACAGGCCAGTTCCAGCTGCCAGGCTTTGTGTTTGACACCCATGGTCTAGTATATACCTATGTCCTAGTCTGGAGCAAGATTCCAAATAAACAAAACAAATTTTTTTTGAATAGGGGAAATCTTTGTCTCCCAACTAGACACAGAGCAGAAAATAGAATGGCCAGAATAGTAAAACAAAGCAGTATGTTAACAAAAGTTTGTATGTAATGGATAGTTAAAACCTTTGCATGCCTACTGGGGGAAGAGACTGGCTAGCAGTAAGGTAAATGGGTGCTCAATAAAGGGAGAAAGTAAAACGTCTGTTGCCTGGATCTGAGAAGAAAAAAAAATCCAAGGAGTCCAGTCCAGGCAGTGTGATGAAGAATGGATCCAGGGGAGAGGTCCTCTGCAGAACCAACAACAAGAGAGGATGCTGCCATGTCTACCTATAATACTAAACTGGAGATTCCCCCCCCCCCCCAGACAGTATTAGCATCCATGAAGCCAGGAGTTCTTACATGAATGTGGAGGGTCCTGGGGGTGAACTCACAAGGTATCAGACTTTAACTAAGGCCCGCTATTGTTGATCTATTACTGTCACTAATACTTCAATCAAAGTAGACAACCATGCTGGTCTAAAGTAGTAGAACAAAATAGGAGTCGATTGCACCTTTTAAGACCAACTTAGTTTTATTCAGAACGTAAGCTTTTGTTCTGAAAAAAAACTAAGTTGGTCTTAAAGGTGCAGTCGACTCCTATTTTGTTCTACTAATACTCCAAGCTTTCGTACTTCAAGGAGAAGCAAGGAGTGTTGTTCTATATCTTACACTGCCAAGAAGATATGTCCTTTTTTTCTCTAATGAGAGTTGGCTGAATTAAGTGGCAAATCCTGTTCCATGCTGTTCTTGAATGTTATCATTACTAGCAATTTATAATTCCATTTTAAATGAAGTCATAGAGAACGCTGTGCCCTTCAGAATTATCCTTTTTTCTTCCTAGCCAAGATAATTCACTATTAGTGACTCTTTGGAAAACATGGCAATATAAGAAGATTCCTCTCACAGCACAGAAGCACATCAGACTTGATTGCTGCTTAGAGTGCACCCAAGTCTACATTGTAAGATCTTTGAAGCACTGTGTTGCATTTTTAGAGCTTAATTGGAATACAGAAAATGCCAGAATAAAACTCAAGTCTTTTTCTAGTCTAACTCTGAAAAAGGAATCTTAATTTGTATATGGATATACAAGGTTGGCCCAAAAGCATGTGGCACCCCAGGCAGACTTACTGCCCACGTGCCCCCAGGCCAACCCCCTCCCGTTTTTTCTGCGGAGCTGCAACATGGTGCCATGCTTCACTCCGCCACACCACCCACCCCCGGTGTGCTCAGACGCCAGCTTCGTTCTTACCGGCTTCAGCCAGCATCACAATAGACCCTTCTGTTAATATAAAGCAGGAAAAGGCTTTGCTCTCACCCCTTCCTTCTGGATCAGGAAAGGAGGGGGGGAGCAAAGCCTCTTCCTGCTTTATATTAACAGAAAGGTCTATTGCAATGCTGGAAAGGTGGCCTGGTCACCACCTAACTGCCCCTGGGCAATTAGGCATTTGTCTTGGGTACCGGGGAGGGGGGAGCCCAATTTGGCCCCTCCTGGCCCAGCACCCTAGGCAAATGCCTAATTTGCCTAGTGGATGAGCTTGCCCTGTGGATATATAACAAAACAGAATATTTGTTGTATGCTTTTTTCCTTTTTTAAAGAAGAGCTTCTTCAGTTTGTGAAATGTAGCCTAAATATTAATATTAATATAGTTTTGCATAATGTAAGAGGGTTGCTGTTGAGAAGTGGGTAGTATTCTTCAATAAAATGATCAATGCCAGAAATTATTTCACCATCTTAATTCTTGCATGTTGATACAGTGTGAGAAGGCCAGAATCAGGCCCAGTAAAAATATCAGCAACCTTAATTTTCCTTCCAGAAGCATACAGATAAACATTTCAGTGTGTAATCCTACTATAGCTTAGTACTATTTGCCTTTGTTCTTGTGAACATAGTAAGTAGTGTCATATTAAACAGTGTTTCCAGCATTTGAATTCTGTATAGTTGTGTTAAAGTAACTCAGACTATAAATCAGTCCTGTATGATGAGGTAAAGTGGATGTGGGAGGATCCACTTGCCTGGGGCTGACTGCTGATCCCACACTCTTTGCATTTGTAAGGCTGCACCTCGCCAGGCTCTTGGCCTGTGGCTCTTAACTTAGGGGCTCTGAAAGAAAAGCCCATTAAGAACCAGGAAGCCATGGCCCTAGTCTCCTTGTGTTCCCTATAAGGTAAGTAGACTTTCCACAAGGAGAGCCACATAAACACAAAGGGTATTAAAAGGAGAATTGTATATATTTATTTAAAAAACAATTAAAAATTTTAAAAGCAGTTGTGGAGGCAGAATGCCAGCAGGGGGTTGGAGGCAGTGTTCCCTATAAGCTGAGTTAGTGTAAGTTAGCTCACAGTTTCTTAGCCTCCAGCTCACACATTTTTGTCTTAGCTCAGGAAAAATGGCTCCAGAGCAAAAGAATTTGTGCAGTAGCTCACAACTTTAATGTCAGTAGCTCATAAAGTGGAATTTTTGCTCACAAGACTCCACAGAGGGAGTATTGGTTTGGTGCTATCCAGTGTTTTGCACTGATTGTCATATGTACGATTATCTGCCCACTGGATAGAAGTCTTGGATATGTGTGCACTGCAAGGAGCTCCTGGTTCTCAGGGAACGAGTTTGCACCCTTGAGGCTGAGGTGGCTGACCTGGAGAAGCAGAGACAAGCTAATGGAGAAGATTCTCTGGGAGTTGTTACATGTGACCCACTCTGAAAATGGCAGCCCCATTGCTGTCAGAGAGCATGAGAAGCAACAGGGTACTGTGCTGAGGATAAGGGGAATGTGCCCTCAGAAGGGATCTCTTCTTCAGTTGGTGGACAGGTATCCTTTTGCACCAAGGAACTATTCCTCGGCAGGGAGGGAGTGGGACTCTTGGTAGTTGGTGATTTGATCCTTAGGCAGTTAGATAGCTGGGTGGCAAACCTTCATACTGACTATATGATGACTTGTCTGTCTAGTGTGAAGGCAGCAGACATTACACATATTCTAGATAGGCTGGTAGACAGTGCTGGGGAGGGGCCAGTGGTCATGGTATATGTTGGCACCAATGATGTGGGGAAATACAGTTGTGAGGTCTTGGAGAAAAAGTTTAGGCTGCTAGAGCCTAAATTCAAGGCCAGGACCTCCAAGGTAGCCTTCTCTGCTGCCTGTTCCATGTGCAGGGCTAGAGAGACAGGCACAAATTAGGAGCCTCAATGCATGGATGAGATGATGCTGTAGAGAGGAAGGGTTCAAGTTCATTAGGCACTGGGATGCTTTTTGGAACAAGCAGGAGCTGTACAAAAGAGACGATCTCTACTTGTCCCAAGAAGGAACCAGGCTGCTGGCACTTAAAATAAAAAAGGTGGCAGAGCAGTTTTTAAACTAAATCTTGGGGGAAAGCTGATAGGAGATGAACTGTCTTCAGTTCTGGGTGGCTCATCTCAAAGTGATGAAGGGTTAGCTGTTACTTTTCTACAGGGCAATGGATTAGAGCTGTCCACTGAGATGGTGACAAACAATATGGACTGCCTGGCAAGGTCTCAAGTAAAGCAGGAGGAAGGTTTCAGGACTAATGTGCCTAGGAAATTATAGATGTTTATATACAAAAATAGAAGTGTCTGAAGTAAAATCAGGGAGTTGGAATGCTTGGTTTTGGGGGGAAATATAGACATTGTGGGCATTTCAGAAACTTGGTGGGTTGAGGAGAATCAGTGGGACATGGTGAATCCTGGATATAAATTATATTGGAAGGATAAGGAGGAAAGGGTTGGAGGTGAGGTGGCTCTGTATGTCAGAGGGTATACAGCTCAGTAAAACTGAGAAGGTAAGAGAATTAGATTTGCTTCTGGAAATGTTTTGGGACAAAATAGTATGCCCAAAAGGAAGCTAGCTCTGGAAGTTTATCACCCTTCAGATCAAAAGATAAGGGATGATTAAAACATAAAGGAGTACTGGGTCTGATGCTTTTTAACTTGTTAATTAATAATTTATAGTTGGGAGTAAGTAGCAAAGTGGTTAAGCTTGCGGATGACATTGAATTGTTCAGGGTGGTGAGAACCAGGTAGGATTGTGAGGCACTCAAAAGGGATCTGTTGAGGCTGAGTGAGTGGGTGTCAGCGTGGCAAATGAGGTTCAGTGTGGCCAAGTGCAAAGTAATGCACATTGAGGCTAAAAATCCTAACCATAAATAAATGGGGTCTGAACTGGCAGAGACTGACCAAATGAGAGATTTTGGAATCGTAGTAGATAACTCATTGAAAATGTCAAGACAGGATGAATAACCATGGAATTCACTGTCACAAGAGGTGTTGGCAGCTACACTCATAGATAGCTTCAAGAGGGGATTGGATAAACATACGGAGCAGAGGTGCATCAGTGGCTATTAGCCACAGGATATAGATGGAACTCTCTGTCTGGTGCAGTGATATTCTGTATTCTTGATGCTTGGGGAAGCAACAGTGGGAGGGTTTCTAGTGTCCTAGCCCCACTAGTGGACCTCCTGATGGCACCTGGGTTTTTTGACCACTGTGTGATAGTGTGTTGGACTGAATGGGCCATTGGCCTGATCCAACATGGCTTCTCTTATGTTCTTAAGCTGAAACTGAATCCAGACATGATTGAGGTGATGCTGGTTAGCAGAGTTGATGTTTTTGAGGAGATTGACCCTCCTATTTTAAATGGTCTAAAATTATAATTATCTGAGCATGTGAAGAGTTTGGAGTGCTCCTAGGTGCTTATTTTTGAAAAACAATAAAGAGCCTAGATGAAAATGATAAAATCTTATAATACTGATACCAAAACAGTTAATTTGGCTGCCAATCTGCTTAAGGGTTTGATTCAAGATGTTGGTTGTTATCTTTAGATAACTTCATATATCCAGAGGACCTTCTTTCCTGATATAAACTCATGTGCCTGCTCAGGGTTTCACCAGTTTCTTTTTAACTATTCCCTCATCTTGTATAGTCTGGCGGGGTTTAATCAGAAGCCGGCATTTCTTTTTGGCTTCCGTCTTGTGAAATAGTGTGCTCAGTGATGTGTGTCAGATTCTGGCCTTCTGGAAGGCATGCCTGGTTCCAGAGGGCCTTTTCTTGAAAGTGAGTAATTTTCAATATCTAGATTGTTGGATCAATAAATGGTTGGATTTTTTCCTATTGCTTTTTAAAGCTCTGGATACCTATTGCTGAATTATGATTGTGGGTTGTTCAATTAAATGTTTGTCAGGTAATATGAATTGTTTTAATAAACTATATGCATAATTCTTCTGTTTCAATTTTTCCATTAACTGCCCTGAACCTTTTGGGACAATGGGTATTATATGCATTTTTAAAAAATAAAAAGCAAAAAAGTTTGAGAAGAGAACATGAAAGTAAATAAGGTAGTTCCTAAATCTGTTGTAAGCCTCCTTGAGAACTAAGTTTGGCTGAGAGTGTGTGACATAAATGCTGAAAACAAAGAAGTACAGTAATGGAGAACCTGGAGGGAATCTGTAAATCTCACAGTAGGCTCATAGCTCTTTCGGTTTGGTTGTTCTGTTCTGGCGTAATGATGATTTTTTTAAAGCCTTTTAATGGATTTTAAGAACACTTTGCACTTGGACTGTGTGTTTCTCTTTGACTCTGTCTGATATGGAAGAGCTTGTGAACTTGTTTCCCTCACTCTGTTTAACTTTATTGTGGCAGGGAGTATGTGGCGTGGAAGCATCAGAGATCTCAGCTAAATCTGAGGGAAGTCAGGAGAGTAATTTGAAATAAAGACCATGTTATGGGAAGAACCCGTTCTTGTTAATTCTAGAATTTTAACTAACTCTCTGAACTGTTACCTAAGAGATCATCATTGGAGTGGGGCGTGACTTGAATGCTGATGTGGGAAGTGAGGACAAGAACGTTCATTCTTCTCCCTCCCCCAGGGTTTCACAGACGAATGACATTTTGGGCAAGGTTCCTTTTTAAAAATGTAAGCAATGCTTTATTTCATATTTTCATTGAACAGGAAGGTATCATACATCACGATGATCATGTTTCTCCTGATTTGCCCCATCCTGTGCTTTCTGCGATAAATTTCTTTTTTGGAAAAAGTGGCACAGCTTCTGGCAGAGTCAAAACATTACATAACCTAGAGAAATGACTTGCATTACATTTTTAAAAGGAGTCAGTGAAGCCAAGTCCCCTTCTTTCAGATCAGCTGACTGGGTCTTGTTTTCTTGTTCTTCTGTTAATAGCAGTAAAACTGACTGCTTGCTTTTTTTCACTGTAGTTGCCCCAGAGGATGGGATATCAAGTAAAACTGCTGTTTGGAGTACTCTGAACCACTGTTCTATTTGGAGGGGGGGCGGGGGGACACTCCACAAGCAAATTTGGGTCATCCTGTCCTCAAACTTCTTGGTCATATCAACTACAGAATTTTTGAATTAAGAAGCAACACTAGTTCTCATGGACTTGAGAAATAATATCTTCCTGTCCTATTTATTTCCAGGTTTTACTACTTTTTGCTAAGAGCAGCTGAAGTAAACTTTTTCCAATTTCAAACTTTTGTTCCCTTTTTCTTCCTTGCATTCTCATTCTTGCAAAGATTATTTGCAGGTCAGGAAACTAAAGAAGGTGTCCATCCCTAAACAAACCTGGTCTTTAGTAAAAATATTTCAATTCTAAAAAATAAACATAATATCATAGCTTTTATATGATATTATGCTTATTTTACAAATTTGTGGCATAGTTATAACTCAGTCAAGAAGAATGTGGTATTTATCATTCTAAGACAATTTGCTTTCCTCAGTATTATTTGAAACCTCTTTTTGAAAGCTGAAGGTTGAAATTTGAAACTATATATACTTGCAAATTTGTAATAATTGCACTGTGGCTTGAAGGCATGGAATCAATAAATCTTGTCCTTTCCGTGTAGTCTTTCTGCTTCAAACCTATTATGTACTATGCAATTTATTATTCTTGGGTTGTTCATGAATACTGCTTTTAAACATCAAATATACTTACAGGCTGAAGCATTCCGTTTGGGGAAGAAAATACAAAATGGAGTTTGGGGGGTGCCAGTCATGTTTTATGTGTCCAGTAGGCTTTTGGATTAAGCCCATTAAAACAACATTTATATTTGTGATGTAAAGGCATGGAACACTTCTGAAAAACGATTGTAGGGAATATTTTCCTCTCCTGAAGACTCCCCCCCCCTCCGCTTATGAAATGTTATCTCTTAAAATGAGAGAACCTTAAAACAAGGTTTTAAGATACTGTTTTGGTTGTCATTTGATACCTTAACACATGGGTGGCCAATGTAAGAGCCACATAGAATAAATGTCAGATGTTTGAGAGGCGCAAGACATGAACAAAAATTACACACATCTTTATTAAAATTCTTAATACTTCCTTTGCACAGAAAGTTAAAATACATATGTATACATTTTACAACATGACCATGCTAGGAGACTTTTTTTAAAAAACAAAAGCTGGGAATAATATTTCCCAAAAGACTAGCATAGGGAAAGGTTAGGGAATTATTTTTTGGCACTAGTGGGAGAAGGAAACACACATGCACCATATAAATCACTGACCACTGTTTGTATCATTATGCATCTCTCTTTGCCTTGACACCAAGGTTAGTAAATATAGTTCCTACAAGTGCTTTGAAATTAAGGGGAAACCCTGTGTTGCCCTGTTTAATTCTGTCCCTCCTTCCAGTGGCTCTCTCGGCTTTTGCACTCTCTTTACCCACTCTAGGTCTCTGGGAAACCTGTGAGGTGGAAAAAAGCTTGCAATCCTACCTTCGCCTCCCCTTCCCTGCTTCACATATGGTGGAAATAGTCATCTACCTATGGGTCAGTGCTCAGAGGATGAGATCCCAATGCAAAGCATGCTTACTTGAGAGTAAACCTGCATTAAATTCCTCTTTGACCTTTGAGAGCAGCACAACATGTGTAAAAGACCTGCATGTGACTCCTGAGCCACAGTTTGACCACCCCCGCCTTAACATTTTGGTATCCCCTCCACTGGATTTTAGTCACTTTTACATAGCTTGGGATGTAGTTATCTAGCTGCATGTGGGCATGATCCAGCAAAAACTATTTATTAATTTCTGTGCTGCCTCTTCAGGGAAACTGCCTAAGGCAACTTACAAAATAAACCATAATAGAAACATTAAACACCATGAAAGTTGCTAATTAAAACCCAGAATTAAAAGTCCTGCCAGAGTATAAAAGTATAAAAGACTGAACAGCTTAAAATAAATTTTACAGTTTTCAGGTTAAAAGTAAACTATAAAAATTGTGTTTTAAAAGATCAATCCTTTAAAAGTTTGGGCAAAAAGTAATGATTTGCCTGGTGCCTAAAGGAGAGCAGCATAGGCACCAAGTGAACTGCTCCACTGAGTAGCCTTCTCTGTGGTACTGGATGAGGGCTAATAAACTGAATTCATATAAAGCAGAATTGCTGTTGATCGAAGGCAAAGCTGATCCAGGAAGAGGTATACTGAGTGAAACTGAAGTAGGATTGCAGTGTGGGAGTGCTCTTGGACTCTTCTTGGATAATCAGATAACCAGGGGTGCTTTCCCCAGCTTGGCTTGATTTGACCCTGGTTAGTATTTGAATAGGAGAATTCCAGTGTTACTAAGCAGAACTGACAATGGCAAACCACCTTTATTGGTCTCTTGCATTCGAAAACAGATGAATTGTCACCATGATTTCCAGGTGCTCTTATGGTGGAAGAGGCAGCCTCCAGCAGAATTCTGTGCAACCACCACGACCCCATTAAAAACACCAAGGCAGGCAAAAGATGGGAAAAGCCAGGGGGATTCTGTTGCTAAGGCTTAAAAACACCTGTACAGTTGTATTTAAAGTGAAATCATGATTTGACAATTGCTGTACCACTGGGAAATATTTTCAGTGGAACAGGCTTCCTCGGGAGGTGGTCAGCTCTCCTTCCTTTGAGGTTTTTAAACAGAGGCTAGATGGCCATCTGTCAGCTATGCGGATCCTGTGAATTTAGGGGGAGGTATTTGTAAATGTCCTGTATTGTGCAGGGGTTGGACTAGATGACCCTGGAGGTCCCTTCCAACTTTGTGATTCTATGATTTCATCACCTGGCATCTGAAAAAGTAAGTGAACTGTTCCGCTTGCTAAATACTTAGTTTAATCTATTGTATTCTACGTTGATGAAAGGCACCCTGAGTCCTGCTCAGATCCCCATTCTGCCATGAAATTTACTTGCTGACCTTAGATCAGTCACTGTCTCACATGAATGTATAGTGTTGTTTTGTGAATAAAATGGAGGAGAGAAGAACCATGTACTCCACCTCGAGCACCTTGGAGGAAGGGTGGGATAAAAACGTACTAAATAAAAATGTACTTAAACAAACATTTATTAATTTGCCACCTTGGCTCAGATTTCCTTTCCCCAGTAAAGTCTCTATGATGCTTAGATCTTGATCAGTGAACACTATCAGTTTACCAATGATCACAATATACAGTAAATGCTGCTCATTTCTGATTAATCCAAGTCAGCCTGAATCATTTGAATCAAAACAGCTTCCCTCTGGAGAAGAGAGCATAGGGTTGCCAGGTCCAACTCAAAAATTTCTGGGGACTTTGGGGGTAGAGCCAGGAGACTTTCCCATTCCCTGAAATAAATAAAAAATACAGCAGGGAAGTTCTCCTGAATACAATTTTCATTTCCTTATCTTCCCCAGCAGTTGGCTGCAATCCCCTTCTCCCACACACAGAGCAGCCAAAATAGTTTTCAAGCCTTCACATTTGTGATCTTACTGGGGCAATTTACTCACAGGAACTGATGAATGTAAGCATACGTTGCATTTTCACAACTTCTCCAGATTAACAGGAAAACAGAGAGTAGCCTAGGGAGGGGGTGGAGTTTTACTCCAAATAAACACTTTTCTTCCTTTCTCACACATGCTTCACAGAGCCATGTTGTTCTGCCTACTCACCCAGCCCATACAGCTCTAGTCAGTGAGATTTAAAGGCACGCACACACCTTCCAGAGATGATTTCCTTGGGCTTTTGCAAGGCAAGAAAAAAAATTCCCTTTCTCTCCACTCCAAAGAGCAGAGTTAGGTGCAAGTGGGTGTTTCCAACCCCCTGGGCTTTTGCAAGGAGACAGACTGTCCAATTTTCTTGGGTTTTTGCAAGGCAAAAGAGAGTCTTTTCTTCTCCCCAACCCAAGGTCAGAGATGAACAGAGTCAAGGTGCAAGTGAGGTTTTTTTGGGCTTTTGCAAGGAAACAGAGTGTCCGATCTCCCTGGGTTTTGGCAAGGCAAGGCAAGGCAATGCAAGGCAAACACACACTCCAATATCCTTGGGCTTTTTCCCATGGCCCTGGAGAGGCAAACCAGCCTGGGGCCCCTAAAGGCATGGGGGCCCTTAGGCCAGTGCCTACTTGGCCTAATTGTTAATCTGGCTCTGATTACAATGCAGTGCAAATGCTCTCTGCAATCTCTTGATTTTCTTCAAGATCTGTCATTCTCCCAGTACCACTTAAGTATATATTTATAATAGGAGTAAGCCAGTCCTTTGCTGGCAACATGCTCTCAGCAATATTTATTTATTTACATTAGACTTTTATCCTGCCCTCTCCACAAGTGGACTCAGGGCGGCTTACAACAGTCGTTTACACGATTTAAAACAATAAGTCATAAAATCTATAAAACATTAATACAATTAAAATTTAAAAACTATTCCATGGTGCTGTTTATATTATAGGGTCACCATAAGTCGGCTGCAACATGATAACACTTTAAACACATATGAGGCATTTTCCTAAACGTTAGTTGATTTGCCACCTGAGGCCATTCCCAGTGGGGATGGTCAAAGTTGCATATGCTTTGCTAGCATCCAAAGTAGAATATTGTATCATGCTTTATACAGGGATGCATTTTAAGACAGTCCAAGAACCGCAGGAGCAAAAATGTTAACTAGGCTTTCTTCCTTGACCATATAATGCCAATTATATACTAACTTCACTTAAATATTCAGTTTGTTTCTGGGCCTAGTACTGTCCAGTATTGCTGCTGTTGACATTTTAAAGCTCTTAACATTGCAATGTTATGCTCCAGTGTAGGCCCATTGAAATCACCAGGTGTGAGTCTGGTGAGTCTGCAAGAGCAATACAATGGGAGCCTGGTTTGCCAGAGATACACATGAAGGCCTGGTTTTACTTTCATTAAACTTTGTAATTCTCTTCTTGAGAAGTTAGTTTGGTCCCCTCTTTGCTGATCTTGGTTTCAGCACCTATTCTAGGATGGCTTTTAATAGTTATTTTCTCTGGTTTGGCCATGCATATAGTGATAGTTTTAAATATTTTTATTATGTGCCTCAATGTGCATAATTTTATGAAAAGCTGGTATAGAAAGATCCTAAACAAAATATTTGTATCCTGTCATCCGCCCCAGATGTTCAAAGCAAGTTTAAAGTCCCATTGATTTCATTGACAGAATTAAACACATGCATGCTAGTCTAGATCATGCTCTTTAATTTGAAGTCAGTTCCTTTTGCTAGCTTTCAAGTGGAGAACTTGTTGAAAGTGACAGCACGTGGAAGGAACAGCTGGTAAAAATATAGCAGCTTGAGAGAAAACTGAGCATAAATTGGGATGAGTATAAATCGTTTAGCTGGGTCAAAACTTAAGGAGAATGAAATCATTGTTTGGTCCACAAAGTACAGCTGTTGATAGAAGAATAGTCTGGCAAACAATGGTAAAAAAGAGGATCAGTCCACCTAGTTAGGAACATTGAGGAACCAAAGCAGAACTGGTGTACTCTGTGGGAGCAAAGAAAATCAGCAACAGAGAGAACAGGCCAAGAAAATGTAATGTTTTTGCAGACAGGTAAGAGAGGAGATCTTATATAGAACAGGGAGGATCATCAGACAACAGTGGTGAGAGCAAAAGTGTATAGTATGCCATCAAAGAGTAGCAGGATAATAACTATTCCAATTCATGTGAAATTTAGTTATTTTTATATAATTCGATTTAATTGGTCTCCTTAATTGAGCTATCTTGTTTATAAGCTAAAACTGATGGGTCTAATTTTTTCTGAAAGCCATGAACCAGAGGAGTCTCAAGATTGTTTCAGGCAGCAAACTGACACATTTGTAATAAACTAACTGGGGCTATCAGATTCATTCTGTGCTTTGAACTTGTTTTGTTACACATTTGCTGCTGCTACTTTGTCTAGCTTCATGTTTTCATAGTCTCAGTTAATGGATCAGGATCTTGGACCAGAACCCTTTTTAAAACTTGCTAATGGCAGAGAGAAAATGTAGTTTTCTATTATTAGGTGTTCTGAAAATAACAAGACTTCCTAATTTAGCTTCAGACCAGAGGTGGTTAGATCTTGAATTTAAGGTGATAGAGGATTGTGTTACATAGTAATTTAAAAGGTGTCTGGATGTTAGATGTCACTGCTTCACCCACCAGCATACTATTCTTTTAAAACTGTAAATGGTGTTGGTTTGTAGGAGAGTGTTGAAACAAGGATAAGTTAATACTCTATTAGGACTCCAAATAGAAGGCTATAGAAGCTTAATCTGCTACATCACAACCAGCATTATACCTAAATGAAATCTTGGTTGACTGTGGCATACCCAAAGTTAAATCCCTGCTCAGCTGTTAAGTGTGTCAGTGTTTGCTTGGGTTAACTCTTACTTCTTAGTTAGTATGCTTAAGAGTACAGTCTGTTGTGTGGCTTATTCTGAGCCTAGGCAAAGGAAACTAAATAAATTAAGTGTAATGAACAGCTATAATAAGCCCGTTGTGAAGAGAGGTTCTGTTTAGAGTGGTGTTGCCCTATAAAACTCCAGAAATTAAAAGACCTTTTCACTGTCTCTGGATCATTATTGGGCACTGTAGCTAAGCTCGAAAATAAATGTTTACTGTCAAAGCCAAACAGTTAGTGTTGCTTGCCAGTGTCTGGGTCACAAGTTTCCCAAGTGACAAAGTTGTTGATTTCATGCATGTGTAATTACTTGGGGTTCAGCAAGCACTTTTATAAGTTATTGGTGAAGGTAAATCTTCTAAGGCATTCTTGAAAAGCAGGGAGCATACTTATTTATTTATTAATTTGCACCCTTTCCAGCCTCCCCACCCCCAAATGAATTTCTGGAGTTTTTTGTATATCCTACTGTGTGATTTTCTGTTGCCTGTTGAAATTCCCCTGTGTGGGGCCCCTGCTGAGCCTGAATAGTTATGTAAGGATTTTTATTTCTGCTCTCTGTCACTAGTTCAAATGGATAATGCACTGAATAAATGGGATCAGGTGAACATGGTGTGTAAATTTGTTGCAAAAGCCTACAGAGAGAGAAGAGGTCTCCCAGATACATATGTGATTTCTTTCTGCTTAGGAAACTATACAGTTTCTCAGGAGTGGTGCTTGGTACCTCCTCTAATTTATGCTGATTACAGTCAACAAAACAGAATAACTTCTCTGATTGGTTCCAGGCTACCTGCTGGATTATTTATACTCATTGCTTTGAGTACTTGAGTAGGGGAGGAAGATAAGTCCCGGTGCTATTTAGAATAAACCCTAGGCATATTTAATTGGTTATATAAGTGACTTTTCTCAGTCACAACTGAATTACAAGGTGTATTTTTTTGTTGGGTGTGCTCTTTACTTGGGTTTATGGGGTACAGTACTAAACACTGTTTATCAGAATTTCTGAACATTGTGAATTTATTTGGACTTTCTCACAACAGTTTGGAACTACTTGAATAGAAAGCATATTGTGGTCAGAGCATCATCATTTGTGAATTATGGTACTTCAAACTGAGATGGTATGTAGGTTGCAGTGACTCAGACATTTGGTCTGGAACTAGAATAGCTGACAGGATTTGACAGCTTGCCACACTAACTTTTGCTGAAGTTACTGAACCAACTGCTGAAGGAAGCTGTGTTTTCGTAATCATCTGCATGTACTGAGCAAAATGCTCCTCTTGGATGAGTCTCAGCAGTTTCCAGGTAAGATATGGGACTTGGACTCTCTCTCTCTCTCTCTCTCTCTCTGTGTCTCTCTGTCTTTCTCTCTCTCCCTCTCTGTCTCTCTCTCTCTCTTCCCACTGCCCCTCCCCCGATTGCTCTAGCAAGCAATTTATTATAATAGGGAGTGAGAGCTCATAATATTTCTAGGGTGCTCTTGATATTCTCATTGTGGAATCTGATATGATTGGATTAGAATATTTTTGGTACAAATCACCTTGTGAGCCACTAATTCTGCAGTCGATACTGTGGTTAAAATTTAGTACTGTTATTAGTATGATATTCTGGCTTCATACAAAGTATGAGGCTCTTTGCAACTTTTTAATATCTTTAAGTTTTTGGTAAAGGGGCCAGTTAAATCTTTGACTTGGGAGGATTATCATTCAGTTTTAGATATTGTCCCTTTTTCACTTGTTGCTTTACTGACCACTGGTGTGGTATATTCTGTATTGACTGTTAAATGTTTTCTTCCTTTTTGATGCACTCCTGGTTCTTTGTCCATATTATACTAGGACAGTTCATGGAGCTCTCACTGGTCATATTCTTCTTGGGACAGGGTGAATGACAGGGGTGTGTAGGTATGCGTACTCTTTTAAAGCTATTGCTGATTTTTTTCTCTCCTATACTACTATTCACAAGCAGCTTTTTCTTTATCCCCAGCATGATTAGTAGTAGTCTCCTTGGCCTTCTTAGTTCAGTGAAATAGGTTGCAGTGTTGGGGAGCCTTTGTTCTTGTAAATACATCATGTTAAGAATGTCTTGTTTCACAGATCATGATTTTTAGTTTTTTAAACATAGTGCTGCTTTTATTATAGAATCCATCATTCTATACCTAACCAGGCTGCTAATTGATAAAATTCTCTTTCTTTAAAGTTCATGAGGAGAAGGTGAACTTTATAGGAGTCAAAGTTAATTTTCCACTGCCTGAAGGGGTATATATCAACAAGCACAATTTCCTTACCTCTACCCTCCTGAAGCAACCCAAAATGTCCCCCCCCCTTTCAAAGGCTGCTCTTGGGAGGCAAGGAGGATCCTAGGAATGGTATCGGACAGCAGCAGGAGGGGTGAGCCGTGAAAATAGCCTCCACTTGTGTTCATGGAAATCCTCCATGGGATCTAACCCAACATACATATAATTGAAGCTGAGAAAGATAATTCCCTAAATAGTGGAATTTCTGTATATTTTCATTAGACTCTAGATTTGTATAGTTAGCCAACAGAATGTGTGGGCTGGATGATTAAACTAATGCTCAGAATGCAAAAATCATGAGAATTATATTTCAAAATGTATGCAGGAATTAAAATATATTTAATGGATGCTGCCTAAGCAATTCAGTTTGGGTAGTCTGGCTGAAAACCTGGTTATGATGAAAGGAAGGACATGAATCTAAGCTGATTTAGTTCTCACTGCAGTCAGGAGTGTCTGGCATGCAAGCTTAACTGGTTAGTGAATCAGAGTGGAAGTTAAATGTTTAAAACATTTTAAAAGAGATCTTTTTTGTATTAGACTTGAGATCAAGTCTGAGAAACATTAAAATGTATGGCCCCATTTTGGAAGTCACCCGTTTAATCAGACTGCCTCAAAAGATAAAATTGGAGTAAGTTAAAAAAGAATCTGTGAAGAGAAATCACTACAATCTCAGTTTTGTCTTAATTGACTATCTGGCAGATAATGCTGACCTTGAAGGCCTGTTTTGCTATGCAGCCAAGAAGCACTTTGTAACTGTGTATGTTCTTAGAAGATACAGTGTGGAAACCCTCAAGTAAAACTCAAGGCATTCCCTTTAGAGCAGATGGAAGGCCAAGTGAGATCAAACTTGGATCTTCCATGCTAACTTTGCCACACTAGATAGAAAGGCATTCGTTGATGTATCAAACAAAAATTATTTCCTGTAATTGTATGGTTTGCTTTGTGGTAGCTATGAAAACTGCAGTCAGACATTCTCAAATGTATCTCGAGTACCAGCTTTTATAGCTGAATTTTGTTTCTTGGGCCATTTTAATATTTTACATGATTATACCTTGCAGTACATTCATTGCCTTCCTTTTTATAATGTTGAATCATTTTTTGCAGCACACGGTAAGGGATATCAAACATTATTTAGTGGGAGGGGCATAATGAACCTGATTGATTAGTAACAGCAGGTGAGAAAACTTTTATTAGAAGCACCAAGTGTGGGAGGAGACAAGGGTTTCTATTTAACCCCAACTTTATCAATGACATATGACTGTACAAATTTGCTAGGATTATTTGTACAGCACCTTCTTTGTCTGAGATGGCATATTGTGTATCATCAATTTGCCTAGTTAGAATAGCAAGGAAACATTTAAAGTGCATATTCCTGTTTCTTGTTTGGTGTGTATTTTGAAGGGCTGCCTCAACAGTTATATAAAGAAAATCTTCAGTTAGAAAACATTCAGGGGTTGCATTCAGATGTTTCATTAACCAGAGTTAAGGAAAATGTATACAAACTTGGCTTGTCGGCAAGCTGTTTGTATGCCTTGTTCTTCTCTCCTTTTCCTCAAGTAGAGAATCCCAGTTAAAAACTAACTCTAGGTATCCATGGCATACAAATGCAGATTAACAAGAGTTGCCCCCCCCCCCCCCATTCTAAACCAGAGTTTAATCCCAGTTTCGAATTTTGGTTGGTTCTGGGAAACTAACTCTGGTTAATGCATGCACCTACATTCAGATTTAGTTTTCAACAAGTCTTTTTATAAGAGGGGGTGGGAAATGTATAAAAAGTTAATCTGATATTCTTCATATTCAGTACTGTGATGTGAGTATAGGCTTCGTAGCCATCAAGAAATCAACTGATCCCATTGCCTGAGTCATAATAAAGGTAGGTTTTGTATGACTGTTGCAGGCTTATAGGTGACATCAATGACAATTTACCAACCACAAAAAAGTGATGTTGATTTTAATACATTTATAGATTACTCCTCCTCAGATGTTTGGCTACAATTGGATATATTCATTTGAGAGTCAGTATGTGTGGTGGTTTGTCAGATTAAGAAACTTTAAATTGCCTAATATCGCAGTCCTCTCATATGTAGTGGCAATCTGCCAATTAGACATTTTTCTCCATAACACTATGTGGCTTATACCTTGACTGGCTGTGATATTGTGGACAACATTTCCAAGTCTTCATGGGGAGCCACTTCATATAAAAGGGCTCAATAAATATAATACTTATTATAGAGGCAAACGTGGAATCTAATGTGTGCACTAGCTTGTTTTTATCCACTTCTTCCACCAAGCAGTTTAGGGCAGCATACATGGTTTACCCTCCTTTTGTTCTTCCAACAACCCTACAAAGTAAGTTTGACTTAGAGATGGCAGTTTGGATTCCAGCTACACTTTTCATGTACAAAAGGATTTCAATTTATGAAGCACAATTTCTCTGTCTTATTCCTTGACACAAAATACACCCCAAAATGCTGCTTCTGGGGGATGAACACTCCTAGGAATAGCTTGGAGCAGGGTGAGCCAGAGGTCTCCTGTGGTAGGGAGAACTGGCAAAATCACCACTCCCCACTTCCTTTATGTACATTTTAGGATTTATCCAAGCCAGTGACAAAATCATCCACTGAATTTTGTGGTTGAGCAGACACTTCTATTTACTCCTCCGCATTAACTCTTGGATCCAGTAAATCAAATACGTGGTGTGCCTTGCAGGTTAATGTCACAGAATAACTGTTACTCATCGCTATGAGAATGGTGAACTATAGAGCACAAAGCGCACAAATTTCTTAACAGCTGTACAGTAATGGTGCATTTTAGTTGTTTCAGAATCACATGGCCACTAAAACCAGGAAAGGGGCATTTGGTAATTGTGGGGTTTATATATGATGATGTTTGTGTCTGAGTTCATAGCAGGGCTTTTTTGTAGAAGAAGCTCAGCAGGGACTCTTCTGCATATTAGGCCCCACCCCCTGATGCCAAGCCCTGGTCCATAGTTATAAGACTGTGGTAGTTGAGCAGAGTGCAATTTTGGTGTAAAATCATGCACATGGTGCACATGATATTAATAGGCCTTTCACTATTAACTTCCATCAGTTCGAAGATTTAGTATAACACCATGACCTGCAATAACTGCCTACTGTAAACTAAAGCTTATGTAATCATTGCATGCCCTGACTGGGATGTCTCAGGCTAGCCTGATCTCATCAGATTTTGGAAACTAAGCAAGCAGGCCTAGGGCAGAACCCCAATGCGTGCCCCTCCAGTAGATTTTTTTGTGCGTGCGCTTTGCCCGTGATGACATCACCCAGAGGTGACATCATCACACTGGGTGCTCAATGCATCCCCTCCGCAGCACTTACCGAGTTCATTGGGCGCTGCAGATGGGAAGCCCCACTTGTTTTTGGCTTTAAGGGGTCAGAGGGGCTCCCCCTTATAGCCAAGAAAAAATACTCGGCACTTCCCCTCCACAGCACTTGCTTAATTTGGAGGGCACTGTGGACAGGAAGTGAATCCGAGGCTTGGGGATGGTGGGAGTGGAGAGGGGGTGCCCACCTGCTGGAAGTTGCGCCCTAGGCATTTGCCTAGTTTGCCTACTCCCATGCGCTGGCCCTGTAAGCAGGTTGGCCCCAGTTAGTACTTGGATGAGAGGCCACCAAGGAAGTTCAGGGTTGCTATGCAAAAGCAGGCAATGACAAACTGCATCTGAACATGTTTTGCTGTGAAAACCCTACAGAGTCACCATAAGTCAGCTGCAACTTTACAGCACTTTCCACCATCAATCATTGCATAATGCCCCCCCCCCCGGTAATCCAGTCTCCATTTCCCAAATCTCCAGAATTAAAAAACGATGGTATCTACCCTGACTCAGCAGAGAAGACATGTAGCAAAACTAAGATGTAAATATAGTTCCATGGCTCAGAATTTTCCCGAATCCTGTATCTTAATATTTCTGCATTTGAAACAGTTGTATTTTGATATGCTTTTAATATATTCCTTGGGGTTTTTTCCAGGATTGAAAGGTAGTATAAAAATAATTGGTCCTCATGTGGATGTCTGCATGATGATATTTTGCCAGAAAAACTAGATAACAGGGATTTGTCAGAGAGTGTAGTTTCTCATTCTTCCCACATAGTTGGTGAAAGTAATAGCGTTGTTCAAACTTCCTAGCTGAGAAGACTGAAAAATACTGTGGGTCATTGTGACCGAGTCTCTGTTGAAGCGAGAAGGCTGAAAGCAGAAATGTCAGTTTGCAAGAAAATTGCTATGAAATTAAAAGCGTAAATTTTCAGACTTTTAAAATTTATCTAGTGATTTAAATTACTGTATTATAACTTGCAATGCATGAGGGACATTTTTGTTGAAAGTGTTTACATCTCAGGTAGAGTTGGAAAGGTCACAGAGTTCTAGTTTTTAGCAGAATAAACAGAATAGGGTAACAGAATAATTCTACTTTGTCTTCCTTTGCTCCTTCCACATGAGGCTTTTGGATCATTGTGCAGACAAGTAATTAAGTGTGTGTGCACGTGGAAGCTTATACCTTGAATAAAACTTTCTTGGTCTTAAAGGAGGCATTGGGCACATACTTTGTTCTGCAACCATAATATTACAGTATGATTGTGCTATAGCTCAGAACAGAAATTAGTTTTCTAGATTGTTAGAAATGCTTCTGAATTCTGAAAGGAAAAAGGTGAAAGTGTGAGTTGATAACCGTGACAGTAATATTGTCTGCTGTTGTCTAGGTACATGCTATGTAAGTGAGCATGTGTGTGGTTATGGTAAGATTAGCTGCCTGGTTTCTTCTTTTGGTTCTGTGTTGATATTTAGACATATGTCCATGAAGCTTATATAAGTGCTCTTTAGCATTTATGTAATTCAGGCTTCTCTGCTGTGTGCAGAAGTGAGGTCTGGATAGAATAAGAGCTCTTGAGTGTTTGGGGCTTTGGTCAGCTTGCATAATGTTTGAATTAGAAAGTAAATTGCCTGTCACTGAAGTTGGCCTTTAGATGTTCCAGGTTTTGTGTAAGTTTTCTCTGCCTTTCTCCTGTCTTCCTGTTTGGTGTAGCTTATTTCCTCCTCCTCCACCCCAATCTGTGTTCTTCTTCGTTACTATAGTACAGTGGTCCCCAACCTTTTTGGCACTGGGGACCAGCACCAGGGCTGGCCTGCCCACTGCGGCACCAGGGCCGGCAGGGTTGGGGCACCTAATTCAGCCCCCCCCCCCCTGCAGCGCCATACAGCCTGGCCACCCTGCCTCAGCTGATCAGCAGCAGAGGGGGGCGGCCTTTAAAGAGCTGGGGAAGGAGGCGCTTCACCACCCCTTCTTCAGCCTTAAAATGGTAAAAACAGAGGATGGAGGAGGCACCACGGGGGGGGGCGGTGCGGCCAGGCTGCGCGGCCCAGTTGTGAACAGGCTGCGGACCAATACTGGTCCACAGACCAGGGGTTGGGGACCTCTGCTGTAGTAGATCCAGACTTTTACTAAATAATATCTAAAACATGGCAATCAAGAATGAGTGGTATTTTAATTTTTAACTTGTTTGTATGCTTCCATACCCAGAGATAACCTGAGGATTTTCTGTTATCAAATGGGAGGGGGTGGGTCCAAAACTGCAGTTGAATTTAATCCTTTGTACATCATTGCTTTTATTTGCTTCTTGAATTAGTCACAAATACAGCACAATTCTTCCTCTGAGGTGGAGGACATCTCTGTGGGTTATTCCCGTGGTTCCTTTAGGAAGGCAGGAAATACTATTTTCTTCTTCCTTTTGGTGCCGTCAGAATAATCCACACTTTCAGTTTTGTTCCTACTTCTGCAGGCCAGTGAAGCAACACAGCTCCACATGAGCCAGTAAAGTTGCAAGCTTATTCAAGCAGTGACTCTTTCACAACTTGTATATTATGTATACTCTTGAAAAAGGACTATTTTGTCTGAAATGGACTATATTGTGATTTATTCTCCATGGGGCTATTCTTATTCTTCTGTTACTAAAGGTGTATGTTTATTGTAGTTTATGCTATATAGCATGACTTGAATTTTAGGGAAAGAAGCCTTAATATTTGCTTGTTTTGCACATTTGAGAGATACATTTGTAAGCTGGGGAAGGAGACTTGTTATTTTTTTCTAGAAGAGCTGTAGGGTTTAGAGGAAGCTACTTCAATTAAGACAGGCTAGGTGATTTGATTATGGTCATGTTCCAGATTTCTGTTGCCTTTGTCACAATGACAGACTATTTTGTCTGGTGAGTTGGAAGCTGCTTATCTGCATAGGATAAGGGATTGCCACCTGTGCTTTTCTTCCCTGTGAAGATGTTGGTTAACTCATTGAAGAAGCATATCAGGCCTCTAAATATTTGTGGTGACCAGTTTGACAAGGGGCTCAGAGTAAAAATTAGGAAGCAGAAACTAGTGAGGGTAAAATGGAGTGGCAATTGCATGATGAGTGTAGGTTGTAATCAGCTAACTTGTTATAGATCAGGGGTGGCCAAACTTGCTTAACTTAAGAGCCACATAGAATAGATGTCAGATGTTTGAGAGCCACAAGACATGAGCGTCAGATGTTAGAGGGAGGGAGGGAGGAAGGAAGGAAGGAAAATAGATTGGGGTGAGGGAGAAAGAGGTGGAAAGAAAGCAACTTTAAATGCATTCTCCAAGCCACCTGCTGACTTGGCTTGGCAAAGTGATTTAAAGAGACAAATATTTTCTCCAAGCCAGCCAGCTGGGCGGTTGGGGGCTTCAAGAGCCACACAGTATGTGTGAAAGAGCCACAAGTGGCCCCTGAGCCACAGTTTAGCCACCCCTGTTACAGATGCTGTACTTCTTTTTGTAGCAGCAAGTACTAAGGGAAGTACTATGTTCAGTGTGTGGAGAAGGGTTTTGGTGATTTCCTGGGTTGTCTTAGCTTCTAGGGCTCTTGGAAAGAGTATGTCTAGGTAGGTATGATCTTATGCAATCATTATATAATTAGTTCTTTGTCAGGGTGCTCCAGGGTGGGAAGGGCTTAAAGCTTCATAGTTGCCTGAAGAGAGAGACTGCTGTTTTATTAGCTGGCCTGGTACAAGCTGCAGAGTTTTTAAAGACTTGGCACTGGGATGTCTGCCAGAGAGACTGTCTCCTTTATTTATTGTATGTTTGTTTGCGCCAGGATAGAACCAGGAAGACTGTGGCTAGTTCTGGACTGGGTTAATATTTGTCTTGGTTTACAAAGTAAGGATTCGACAGACAAACAATTGCAATTTACCTGCTTGTGTGTTCCCCAAAACATAACCTCGCTAGGAAAGTCTTATGAACATTTTCATAGTGTAGGTGATGCTGTAAAGATTGCTCTGCTTTCTCTGATAACCCCCACCTTGACTAATTATCTAGAGCAATTTTCCTTCATTTCTTAAAATTACGTGACATTGCTATGGCAACTAAAATAATGGTTCACATGGACACAAAATAGGAGTAGTTTATTTGCAGCTTCCTTTGAACCCTGGGTTCTCAAACACCAAAGTAAGAAATTACTAGGAGACAGTTCATATTTCCTCTCTAGCACCCCCTGTCCCCATAGTTTGTATATTTCCTGAATTCGAGAGGGTAGATCATGGACTCCTTCCCTTGCTGTTATTAATACTGGCAATTTTGGATTTCTCTGTTGGTGACTGTAGTGGTGGAGCCCATTAAACCAGTTCTGTCTTTTTTGGGGGGGGGGGGGTCTTCTCTAAAAAAGCTCACTTTGGAGAATTTAGTATGTATCTGGATCTCCTTTGGCAGTGGTACTTGCTCTGCAACTCATAAAGAACCACCTTTGCAGTTGTCATCAACCAAAAAGAGCCACTTGACTACGGTATGCCCTGCAAACCATCCCACCAAACACACACATACAATAATATAACTGTTAATATTAAAATATATAACTATAATCTCTTTAATTACCAGAGTAGCTCTAGATTGTCTCTTCCCATCACTGTTGAACCTTACCTAGCTCTCGTGTATCTGGTGTGAGAAGGGCTTCCCCCTGTGTCTTCCCACTTTCTCCTCAGTGTGAGGTACAGCAGCTCAAGTAGGAGAATGAAATTGCCAAGGTGCCTGTAAGAGGGCTAGTGGGTTATGGTGCAAGGAAAGTAATATTGTATCTATGTATGTAGAGTGGGAAGAAAGAGTATTCAAAACTCCAGATCATTGTGCACCTGTTCAGTGCTGCCTATAATATCTGATACTGAAGCAGGTTCAAACTGGTTTTAGTAACTACTTGGATTCTGGCTGCGAAGCTTTCAAGCTTATGGAGACTGGTTATGATAAGGTTTAAGAACCATTTCCCCTTTGATCCTTATGAATTTTAGGATTCTGAGACTTGTCCCAGAGTAGGTTGCATGTACCTGCTATGGCTAGTGAGGGTTGCTGGACCCAACTGAGTGGGATGCAGAAGGCCTATTCTTATATTGTGTTGTGCAGAGTGGAAAAATGACTCAGAATTATGCCTGGCCTTTGTGTGTAGTAGAATGTGGTGGCAGAACTCTGCGGTGGTAGGATGCATAATTTCAGACAGCATGTTCAGAAAGGCGTTTCTGTCTCCCCATATTGCCCTCTGGGGTTTTGCATACAAAGCTGGTGTGTGGGGGAGAAGTAGATAGAGCAAGCATTGCCTTTTTATTTTTTTCACAGAGTGCAGAAAAGATAGATCAGAATGACCAATCTGCTGCTTGGCCCCAATGTTTTACTGCTGCTTTTGCTGCAAAGTTATGTGAAAAAAATATAAAGATATATTAAAGGTGCTTGTGAGAACTGTGACTATTGCTAATATTTGATTTTTCAGTACCTTAGAATTATGCATGAACTATGGCTTTGTTTTTGGCTCTGGGAAAGTCACTGGTTTAATGACTCATCCTGCAGAATGTGGTCACATGTGCTGCTGTTGGTGCTTCCTATTGCCCTATTTTATCCAATCTTTTGATCTAGTTATATAATTGTGAATGAAGGGGGGAAGGCCACTGGTGTAAAAGAGCTGTGGCTAATATTACTAACTTCACTTGACTTGATGTGCTAGAATTTGTGATTTAACAAGGATAGCAGATTTCTAGTTTGAGAAAATCCAGGAAATTAGATTCTGTATCTAATGCTGGGACTATTTAAAATATATAAATGTACGTAATCCTTAGTCCGTGGGCTCGTTTGTTGTGACATCTCTGTTACCACATGCTTCCCTAATGGCCCTCTCTGTACTAGAAAATGTATCAAGTTCATGTTGTGACCTAGTGTAAGCTTGTGGCAAGAGAGAGGTCAGTTGTGGTTCAGCTACACTTGTTGCTATTGTGAATATCAAGAGTGAATAGCTGTTTGCCCTGTTGATCAGACTATACAGTTCAATCCTTTTCTTTTAAAATGTGTTGTTAGAATAGAGGGTTTGATTTTTTTTATTCATAGATTGGAACTGGAAGACCAAAGCAGTCATGCTTGCTGGCCTATGAAATGGTTCTTGGCATACAGTGATGCTGCTAGATTCAGATCAGCTTTGTCCTTTTTTTCCAAACCATATTCAGACTAGTGGTAACATATGGACAATTCAGATGTAACCTTTGTAGCACAGGAATGTGCCTGTATGGTCCAGGTCCATGCTATTTGAGTAGTTTTGAGGGAATATTACAGTACATTAAGGAGGTATGGTGACCTGGTAAATAACCACACTATCCTCTCCCTGTGGTTCTAGTTTTACTGAAATGGCATAGTACCTCACAGAAGCTGCACCCATGTCACAGACCTTCTTTGAACTGAGCCATTGGTGGCCTGTCTGGAGAACATAATCTTCCTAATTCTATGAAGTCCTGTACAACATTCATTTTGGACACTAGGAGAAAGTGAATGGCTGGTCAAGATCCTTGTGTGTAAAAACCTGTTTCCATACTAACATTCCTCATTTCTTTTCCTGCCTTGGTGGGTTCCCTTGGTGCAATTTGTGCATTTGTAATAAATACATCTGTGACAGTCCTTTCCTACCACATGAGGGTACCTGTATAAAATTTTGGGGAACCAGGTTGGTTTTTAAACTGTAAGCCTTCCTCTCACTTACAAGATAGATGTTCCTGGTGTGACATATGTAAAAGGTTTGCTGCTGTGAGGTAGGTTTTATGGTAAACAAGTAGAACATGGAGATCATTGAGGTAGGAGTTGTCTATAAATAACAAAGAAGCTTTATTTATTTACAGGTTGGTTATAAAGAGCAGATCAGCAGCACAGGTCTCCAGGTAGACAAAGGAGAAACCTAGCGGAGGCTCAGAAATTTAAGCTAGTAATGGCTCCAGAGTGTGATCTGAATTCTCTTTAATGCTTGCATATATAAACAGGCTTTCATTGACTAGCCACTAGGTTGCATCCTTTCACACATATACAGGATTCCACCCACATCAGCCTGCTCTTTACAAAAGAGTCAGACTAAATGGTATGAGATCTGCTCATCACCAGAAATGGGCCTAACAACCTGCTACTCTGTCTTCTCCCAGAGATAGAGTCCAACAGCTCTGCCACACTACCAGACCAGGCTGCCCTTCAACTATCTTTTTTTTTTTCCTCTGAGGCAGACCCAAAACATATCACTGTGCTCTCCCTGAGAAAGCTCTGAACTAAATCCTGCTGTGCTTCCCTCCCACATTCCATCCACCCCATGAAAGGCTATTGGATGCTGAAGCAGTGCTCCCATAGGCTCAGCTGAGTGGGGCAGGACAACCTCCACTCTGTCACAACATCAAAGAATAACACAAGAACTATTTGTGGAAAGTGCCTCTGTCTACTGCGTCAAGGAACAGGCCAAGATATTTACAAGTAGATTGCCTAGAAAGGTTCCATTTGTCACCAGAACCTTTGTTCATGTGTGTAACACTGGAAATACTAGGAGAGAGATGTTGTCTCTGTCCTAGGACAGAGATGTTGTCTTGAAGGCCAAATGATCAATATCAAGAATATAGGAGTTGGATCCAGTGAAGGTGTTGATGGTTGTGGATCTTTTTCATACTGCCCAGCAATCTTTACCATTACTACATTTTTCCTGGGGTTGTGGGTCCCACATAAACTAGCCATGTGGGTTGGATTGCTGCAGAGGGAAGGGGGAAGGGCACAACCCCCTTTCTGCTTTTGTGTTAGCCCAGCTAAGCTGTCAGAATAGGGTAGAGAGAACAGTTCCACACCCTTTCCTATCAGTTGTTCTTAGCTTCCTGACCCATACAGCTTTTAATCTACACCAGGGGTGTCAGACATACAGCCCGGAGACTGAATCAGACCCCCGGAGGGCTACTATCAGGCCCATGAGCAACTTACTGTCGTCTGCTTCCTTCTCCCTCTTTGCTTCCTTCTGCATCACAGCTTGCTTTGCCAGGCTTGCTCAATTGCACAGGAGCAACAGAGCAAAGCTCCTCCCTTGGGGAGGAAGTGGGGGAAGGAAAATTAGCTTTGCCAGGCTGTCTCAATTGCACAGCAGAGCTACTGAGCCAAGGCTCTCTTCCTTCTGTTGGCTGAGGCTCAGCAAGCCAGTGAGGTGGATTAGGTTGAGTGTGTGTGTGTTTGTCTGTGTCATTTATAAAGTTTATATCTCTCTGACCTGGCATTACATTTTATGACTCACATGACCCAGCCCAACAAGGTCAAGATCTGGTCCTCATAACAAATGAGTTCGACATCCCTGGTCTACACTATAGACTATACAGGGTCCCATGACCTCAGGAATAAACTTCCCCAGGGTTGGAAAGAACTGTGGGGTGTAGGGAGTGCAGGAAAGATTCTAGGTCCTTATAACTGAAAGTCACCTGATCTAATCCAGGACTCAAGCCTTTGAATTCGGATCTGAATTAGTATGTGTATATAAAAAAATGAAAACATTTGTGTTTGATGGGTGCTTTTGTGCAACTCACTGTGACTTTGCATTTCAGACCAGACCCATGAAGCAGTGTTTAGCAGCGATCATGTTCAGCATAGTGAAGATGGGGAATGGCAACGCTCTACTTCAACTACCTCATCTCAGAGTGAACAGGCAGAGAAACTGTTGCAGAATCAGCACAAGAGCCTGTCCTCTGAGGACACCAAAAAGAAGAGGGCTCAGAAACCTTCTCACATGAGGAGGAACATAAGGTGAACACCACTAAAAAAAATACTTTTGGAAGTATAGGGACTCTGGACACTTTAACAGGTTGCAAATCACCCTCACTGGATGGAGTGCTGTCTGGTTTATGGTGACATGTGAAGGGCTCCCAGAAAATGTTCAGGTGGGAAGGAAATCACATTGGTGAGGTCCTGAAAAGGAGAGCTGTGGGGGCCTCTGGTAGTTAAAAAAAGAAAATGCTTTTGTTACTTTAGATTTATTAAACACAAATGTAGAAGGCATGCAAAGAGAGATAGTATGTCATAACCATAAACCATATTGTGTAGGGATAGTATGACATAACCAGAGAGCCATGGTTTCAAATCCTTATTAAGCCATTGCATTTACTGGATGACCTTGCATTAGTTGCAACCTCTCTGTACTTTAATAAGTAAAGAGAGATAGCAACTAGTGCAAGTTGTGTCTCTGAACCAAACCTCCATTAGAGGGCAGTTGTGAGGTTGTTGAAGAGAGGAAGGGGAGGAGAATGTTGCAAATAACATCTGAAGAGAGGAAAGAGAAGGTGTAGCAAAGAAATTAATAATATAGATCAGTTGGTTGTTGTGCTTGTTGAAAGAGAGATTATTTGTAGTACTATCGTGTTAGAGAATGAATATAAGCTGATGCTCTTTCTTCTTAGCCAGCAGCTTCTTTTGAGCTCTAATACAAATTAAAGGGAAGTGCAGCATTTCAACATGGTCTGATATTTTTCTTTCTGGCATTTGTGCAGTTCACAACAGTAGCACATTCTAGACAGAGACACACAAAGTTAGTTCTTTTCTTCTGGAATAACCATTTTACATGAGCAACTTAACATCCAGAAGTAGTGTGAGGCTGCATGGACCAGTAAGAGCTCATGGTCTTACACAGGGTTTCTTAAGGGCAGAGATGGGGTGAAGGTCTTAATCATCCCCTTTGTAGCTTATGACAGCCCCTGATAATACAGCTAAGGGCCTTCCTGCTTAGTTGTTTGTTAATTGACAAATGAATTAACGGTACCAAAAAATCTTACAGAGCTTTTATATTGCCCTTTTAAAGAATACTTTTTTTTTTATTCTGGTCTATTGCAGATAGAAGTAATGTTTTCCACATTTTACTGCAGTCAAAAATCAGTTCCACCATCTTGCTCTAGCATGTATTAAGAAAGATCAACATGTTAATGTATCTTTAAAGTCACAAATATCAAATCTTTATTTGGCTAAAAGATTATGGCGTGTAAGGATTTTCCCTTGTTTGTGTAGAAGCGAGTGCTAAAAGAAAAAAATTCCAAACTGAATAGATTAATTTGTTTTAGAATACTATATTTTGTGTTTGGGAACTCAGAAAACTGCTGCGGGAGGACCAGTTGGAGGCTGTGACTAAAGCTGCCCAGCAGGAGGAGTTAGAAAGAAGGAAACGGCTTGAGCAGCAAAGGAAGGATTACCACGCCAGCATCCCTACAGTACCTTTGGAGTTTCTCCCAGGTAAGCAACACAACATACTGAATGTAGTCCAAACCAAGGAGTGGGGATCCAAATCATAACAGCATTCAGGGCCTTTTTTTCTATAGCAGGAACTCCTTTAGATATTAGCGCACACCCCCCTGATGTAGTAAATCCTCCACCACAGAAACAAGACTGGAGAAGGAAACAGAAACCAGCTAGTTGCTCAAGGGCCAGATAGGAACCCTGTGTGGACTGGATGTGTCCCGTTCAACACCACTGCTCTTTGGCTTTGTATCCTTCTGGCATCCCTCCTCTCTCCATACTCTGACCTCTCCAGTCTCCACCCTCAAAGTTTCCAGGAAGTTCCAATCCAGCACTGGCAGTATTAACTACAACCCCAGAAATAAACTTTCCCAATCTCAGAAAGGACTACTGGGAAATGTGGGAAAGTTCTATAATATTTGCATCCGCAGGTCATTGAATTCAGCCAACATATTAATAACGGTTTGCATAATTCTTTACAAGTTAGTAGGAACAAACTTACATAAAATGTTACAACTTGAGAACTGAACTACAAATAAGATTATGAACAGGTGATATTTTATACCCAAAAAATTAAAATCTAAAAAGAATATATCAGACATATATAGAAGAAGATGATGATGATATTGGATTTATATCCTGCCCTTCAGTCTGAATCTCAGAGTGATTTACAATCTCCTTTGCCTTCCTCCCGTACAACAGACAGCCTGTGAGGTAGGTGGAGCTGAGAGAGCTCTCACAGAAGCTGCCCTTCAGGAACAGCTCTGTGAGAGCTATGGCTGACCCAAGGCCATTCCAGCAGCTGCAAATGGAGGAGTGGGGAATCAAACCCATTCTCCCAGATAAGAGTCCGCACACTTAGTCACTCTGCCAAACTGGCTTTCAGGTTTGATGGATAGATTACATACATTCATGGTGATCATGCCCAAAGGCAGAAATCTCCCACTTTATGCACTAAGATTTCACAAAAAAGTGGGCAAATCCCTTTTTCTTGAGTTTGCATTCTCCAGAAAATTTAAAATCTGCATATCATTCATGTTTATAGCATCAAAAAGTACAACAGTGAAAGAAACCTCAGTCACTAAATGAATAAGCTTTTGAAAATATAGGTTTACAGTCAGCTTAGAGTGTCAAAATCTAGGCAAATGTCAGTTTTTGGATGTCATTTATATGTTGTACAGTTTAGAGGAGAGGTGAATAGCAAAGGGCTACAGACTTTTTATGTTATTAATGATGTAATATTATCCACAATTCTGTAGTGGCTTAATGCTATAAATGGAAAGTGTTGATGAATATTTATATTGTAATTGTTCATGCACTGATACACTTAAATATCTGGAATATTAATGTAGACTAAAAATTAAAGAGGGGGAGAATGACAAAAAAATCACCTTATTAACCTGGCAAAACCCAAATAGTCAATTTTAATTTGGGTTTTGGGATGTTGTTATAGTGACATTTGTCTTTCTTTAAATTGGTAAGCTGAAATGTAACTGCATGAAAAAGGAAAAGACAGAACCTAAACTAGTAAACCGATTTTTAATTGCAATAGAAGTAGAAGTCAAGCTGGTTTAACATCAGGGGAAACATTAACGTTTCAGAATAAGTTTTTATATATAGTTATAATCTACTAGAGACCAATTTCTGCTCACCAATCCTGCAGCTCATTTGGCTCACACTATTTTTTTCTTTCTATGAACTCTGCCCCTGTACACTCCCCAGGCTAACCACACAAGTAAGCATTCTTCCATAAGGATATGCATTTTTAGTACATTTTGTATGACAAAAACTAACTATTCTGAAAAAGAAATGTATTAGAGCACCTAAATTTAACAATATGCAGCATTTGGATGTTAATTACTCCAAATATTAGCCATTTCTTGTATAGAATATAACATAATTCAGTTTAGTAATATATTAATTTATATAATTGTTATATTCAACCATTTTACATCTATGCATATATAGTAAAGAATCATAATAACTAACAAGTAGTTAGACAGCAAATATTAATGAACAAACACCAATAACTTATGGAAATGGTAGGATCTCATTCCTCCGAGAGGCAAGGACTCCTATCCTCATTGACTCCTTACTTCACCTTCCTGCCTGTGTCAGTCAGACACTTCTTCCTGCTTGAGGCCTGTTGTCTGACTTCATACAGCCACTCCCAGTTCCTGTCTTCTTTAACTCACTCTGAGGAGACCCTTTCTCCCCAGAAGACCTCTACAGCAGAGGAGGCCTTTCCTCCACAGGGAGCTAGTGCTGGCTCTCATTCACCCCCACTCCCATCTGTTCCTTAACCACTGCTGCAGACACCCTATCCTGCAGACAATTCTAGCTTCCATTGCAAATAGCATGGGTGGTGATAGTTTGGGCGATAACTTGGGTCAGGATGTTCCAGTTCCCTTTATTTTTGGTACTGCATCTCCCTGAGTAATCCTGAATCTGCTGGCCAATTTTGAGACTCCTAGCTTTATTTTCTGGTGGGTTATGTCTGCCTCAAACAGATGGCTAGGCACATCGACAATTTTAATATTATTAGATGATACCACACTTGCATAAATCTAAGCCAGTGATGAAAATAAGAGAACTTTTTTTTTTGCCTGAACTCCTTTTTGATTTCTCGCCTGGTATTTTTAGTGTTACTCATACATTATTGTTTACTAATTTGGTGCAGAGGAGATTGCTTTGAGAACTGCAGAGGTTGCTCAGCTTCCTCCTCAAGTGTTAGCTGAAGAAGTCATCTGTTTAGACAGCACCAGCAGTGGCAGTGAGGATGATTCTAAAGGAAGACTCCACAGCATTAAAGATGGTAAGGATGAATGGTAGTTTTCTGGCATTACTGCACACAATACCCTTCTGTTTCAGGCAGCTGAGTTATTCAGAAAACCAGGAGCTGGATCCTGTGGGCTGGAGCCTATGATACCCTTCTGCTAAGCTGGAGCCACTGAATTGTTTGTCTCTTTTTTGTTAAATCTTCAGTCAAGGGAGCAAAGCTTCCTCCAGTGAAGAATGGTTTTTTTTGTCCTGATGGAGGAAAATCTTCCCTTGTTGAAAGAAGTCTTTCTGTGTTGGAGGGGGGTGGTCATGAAATCCAGCTTGGCAGAAGGCAGTCTTAGAATCCAATCCTAGGGAAAATTTAAAGTGTGTTGATATCTAATGTGCATGTTGGATAACTAGTACTAAGGCTGTCCCCAAACTTATTTTTCCAACTCTTATCATCCCAAGACATTTTGCTTTAGGATAAACAATTTGTTACAATGCATTTGACACTGCTGCTTTACTATAGACTATAGACCTACGCATCTGTGAAACACTGTGTAAACATGTACATCCATAAAATTACTGCAATTAAAAAGTACATTTTATCTGCCATTCACATAGTACTAATTGTTATTGTTAAAATCACTATTCTCCGTATACCTAGTTAGCATTTTAGTGCTGATTTGAAAAATGTTCATGTTTTGCTCTCACCCCCCTTTTCCCCACTGGAAAAATAAGCAAAGTAATGCTATTTTGAAGGTGAAAAGTTTGAACGCTATTATGCTGGCATGTAGAGTAGCTGAATATGCCAATGTGACATCTTGGATTTTTTTCCCCATTGTCAGTAGGCTATAAGTTCCCTTAAAGAGGGGAAAAACAAAATTGCATGATAGCATTTTAAATTTTTGTTTGTAGACAAAATGATGGATGTTCTAACCCCGCACATTTGATTGTTTTGTAGAAGTGATAGAATTAAGTTCGGGAGAAGATGAAGCCCTCCAAATTGTAGACAGCAGTGATTCTGGCAATGAAGGGGATGAAGATGCTACTGAAGAAAGCAGTGGTGCTCATGTGAACGATGCTTTAAATCAGTTAGATGCTTCGGGGCAAGTAATTGTCAACATCAATCATCCTCCAAATGAAGAGGACATTTACCTGGCTCCACAACTTGCACGGGCAGTAAAGCCTCACCAGGTATTGGAGGCTTTGGGTCTGGACACAGAAGGATTTCAACACCTTACCTTCCAGAAGCTTTATTCTAGTGTAACAATTTATAATGCTCAGTATTTTTTGCCTCATAGAGCTGTATGTGCATGTGATTAGATGCAGACTCAGTAATTGTAATTCATTAATTTCCACCCAGGTACTTGTAATCTCTTTGGTGGTAATGTATGTTACTCTTTCTAGATTGGTGGTATCCGGTTCCTTTATGATAATCTGGTGGAGTCCCTAGAAAGATTTAAAACCAGCAGTGGGTTTGGCTGCATCTTAGCCCACAGCATGGGACTGGGAAAGACCCTCCAGGTCATCTCATTTTTGGATGTACTTTTCCGACACATCAAGGCAAAAACTGTCTTGGCCATTGTACCTGTAAGTTGATGAGACAAAAATAATTGATGAGTTTCTTAATGTAGCATTAAAGGGCGTGGGTGGTGGAGGAGAAGGACTCTTTAGAACTCAGAGGAGGCCCTTGGTAGTTCTTGACTTTCATTTTTAATCCTTTAATTCCTTCCTTCCGTGGGATTGTACAGAAGGCCCAGTTCCCCCCTCCCATTGAGGAAAACATGCAGGAACTACCTATACCTCATGATCACCCTTAGTGTTTCTCCCTGATATAATTAGGAGAGGTTTCTTTCAGATTTTGAACTGAATGCATTGTACATTATGTCATATCTGATATATTTACATAAAACAGTATAGTGTAAAATCTGCATATACATAAATCTCTGGATTTAAATCTGAAGGTCTCATTTTGTGTTTTGGGCTTTGGAATTCTACAGCATAAACACCTTTTTCATTCAGAATCCTAAATAACATGTCTTACTCCTCTGCTCCTTTGCTTATAGGTAAACACTCTTCAGAACTGGCTAGCAGAATTCAACATGTGGCTTCCGGCACCAGAGGCCCTTCCTGCTGATTATGACCCAAAAGAAATTCAGCCCCGCACCTTCAAAGTTCATATCCTAAATGATGAACACAAGTAAGTTAATTATTAATATCCTCATAAAGGTAGTTCTGATCTGGAAATAACTGAATTAGTAGCGAAGTTTTTTTATAGAGCTATGATTACTCATCCTGATAAGTAGTATTATGTATTAAGTTTTACTATGTTGCTACTTTGTTTTTATCTTGTAATCCTAATTTTTTTCTGTATGGATTTTGTATTCTTTTAATATGTAAGCTGGCCGTCCCTCTATTTAATATTCTTATAGATGCCAATAAAGGCATAGGTGTGTATAAAGATATTGTGTACACTTATATGCTGCCTTATGTGATCCTCAGAGAGTCCTTAAGGCAGTCTACAAAATATGCATCTATGTGCAATAGATTTCCACCCAGGTACTTGTAATCTCTTTGGTGGTAATGTATTTAACATTCAGCAGTAAGTAAACTATGAAAATCAGAAGAAGGCTACTCAAAAAAATAGTACTTGCTTTAAATATGCTATGCCAAAAATATTCTGAAATTGCTGTGTTTTATATGAGTAACGTTTTATAGAGCTGCCTCAGGTGAACATAAATGGTTCCTGTTGGAGAAAATAATTACACAGGTTTCATTCACCACGTTGGAAGTCAGCAGTGTTACTTGAATACAAATGTCAGATGCTCATTAAGGGTGAACTTCTGCCTGTGTCTTATTTTGGTGTAATTGAAACTTCCAAATGGTATTCAAAAGCTGCCACACGAAAGATAGTCCAGGCAGAGCATGTACAGTATCCATAAGACCAGTTGCTTTGCTATGTTGGATAGGGGAGTAGGGATGGATGATAATCAAGTGAAATCTATTACCGGTATTGAAAAAGATGGAAAACTGTATGAGTAACTGAGGATTATACATTCACCGTTAAGTAGAGGTTTCCCTAAATGCTACCATGTAAAGTCTATCTAAAGCATATTGTTTTAACAAATAAAAGCATAAGACATTGTTCATCACCACTGCTGAATCGAATTTACAGTGCAGTCCTACTCAGGCTTACTGAATGGAGCTTAGCATTCATTAATATAGAAATATATGCTATTTCTTGTTGCTTGAATGGCGGTCTGGTGAAGAAATTAAATTATATGTCTTTATCATAAATAGGTATACCTAATTGACTTGGTTAATAGGTTTTGTACACAGTGTTTTGTTATGTTCAGAAGCACTGATCCTTTTGTGCTTTTTGGATTTCTGTACAGGACCACAACAGCACGTGCCAAAGTGGTAACTGATTGGGTGACAGATGGTGGTGTGTTGCTGATGGGCTATGAGATGTACCGTCTCCTTTCACTGAAGAAATCCTTTGCCACAGGCAGAAAGAAGAAAACGAAGAAGCAAACTGGCCCTGTAATTATTGATTTGGATGAAGAGGATCGGCAGCAGGAGCTCCTAAAAGGTGAGAGGTTTTCACTTAAGAGGTATGGTGCTAGTTTTACTAATATTTAGTCTGAGGTGGAAGGGGCCCTTTAAAGTAAGTTCTTCTGCTTGTACTCAGAAAGGAGATTTACCTGGTAAGACCAAACTACCCTTTATTACTTACAGGTGGTAGTTGGTTTGAAACAAAGATCCTGTATTTTTTTGTAGAGAACCTAGACTGAAATGTCTGTTGGCCAGCACTTTCACTAGTATAATGTAACTCTTTTGGGATGGATTTCATATTTGTTATAGTTTTGCTTCCAATGACGGTTCCACAGAGATGGTTTTAGTTACAAAGAGCTTGTATTTCCAAGTGCTCATTTGCTTGTTTATTTATTTTCAACATTTGTACCCCACCGTTTTGTCTCTCTCAACCCAGAGAGGTAGTGCAAAAGGTTACCATAATCGATGGTATCAAAAGTCACTTGAGAGGTCTAGGAAGAATTTATTCCCTATGTCTCTCTCCTGGCACAGGTCATCCTACCAGGGTGAGGGGGAAAAGGAGGAACAAGATACAAGGAAGAGTAAATTATTGGACCTTTTAGATCCCAGGGTAACCAAGGCCAGGGCAATGGAAGGCTGTTTGAGTCTCATAACCAGGCCTGAAACCTGACTGGAAAGGGTGTAGACAGTCCACTTCATCCAGAAATGCTTGAAGTTATCCAGCCATCACCCAATTCCTATGTTCAGTAATGGAATATTAGAGACTTATCAATAGTTACTGAGATCTTCCAGGTCCAGTGTGGACACAGCACAGCTTGTTTCAAGGCTTGGGCAACCACACCCTTTCTCAAGGTATTACTGTGTTCTTTGGTTGGCTCATATCAAAAAGTTGGAGCTGTTGCCTTTTGTCAGACTTGAATCGATATCACTGAAACTCAGTTATTCTTTCTGAACTGTTTCCTTTTTCCTCAGACTTCATAGTAGGATTTTCACAATTATTATTTTCCTTTCTGTTAAATTAAGATTTATGAATAGCAGATTGCTATGTGTTTTCCTCTTCCTTCAGGAATTGAAAAGGCTTTATCCCGCCCTGGTCCAGATGTGGTCATCTGTGATGAGGGACATCGGATAAAAAATTGCCATGCCAGCACCTCCCAGGCCTTAAAGAACATCCGGTCTCGACGGCGGGTGGTACTGACGGGCTATCCTCTGCAAAACAACTTGATTGAATACTGGTGTATGGTGGACTTTGTTCGGCCAGACTTTCTTGGTACCCGGCAGGAATTCAGTAACATGTTTGAGCGCCCCATTCTAAATGGGCAGTGTATTGATAGCACCCCTCAGGATGTTCGTCTCATGAGGTATCGCAGTCATGTCCTGCATAGCCTGCTGGAGGGCTTTGTACAAAGGTGAGGCTATGTTAGCTTCCCAGAATCTCAGGTTTTTGAAGTTTTTTAAATTCTATGGGCTGAGTAATCGAAATTTGGATATTTTTTTACCTGTTCAAATCAGGCCGCTGAAAAGTAGCTAAAGAATAAGGCTTGTTGGATTGAAGTTGCACTCATCACGCAGATGGCGCTGAGCCAGAGTTACAACTAAATTACTTAAAGACCAACAAGAGTTTTGGAGTACAAGCTTCTGAGAGTCAGGTCTGATAAAGAAAGCTTTAACTCTCGAAAGCTTATATTGTGAAAATCTTATTGGTTTCTAAGGTTCTACTGGATTTGAATCTAGTTATATTTTTTGCATACGAACATGGCGACTTTCTGAAATTGAAAATAAATTACTTTGAAGACTAACCTCAATTTTTTTAAATTTACGTTTTGCCATAGATGTATACAGAAGTTTGAAGTCCATTGTACTTCAAGGTTTCCCGTCAAACCATTCATTCATGAGCTCCAGCTGCTCTGTCCTATGCTGTACTGCTTGGGAGTAGGGATATATTTCTTATGAATGCTTGTAAGGAGCTGTGTCCCACACATGAAGGGACATACTCAGTGGTAACATTTTGATGTTTGCATCATTGAATATAACTTTATTTATTTATTTAATTCCATTTATATCCCGCCCTCCTCGCCAAAGCGGGCTCAGGGCAGCTTACTTTGCAGCATGAATGGCAGTATACTTAATAGCCTTTCCTGTTCAGGATCATGAAAACTTTTACCAACATGTGCTAATTTAAGAATGGCAAATTCAGTTTGAATTGTATAAATATACTCTTATCACAGACTGAAAAACTGAGGAAGTTATGCTTGGATTGGTGGCTTACTATGTACAGAGCCTGTGTCCTGCTGTAATCTGCCAAGGAAATCCACTTCCACTTTAGTTAATGTGTTTGTCATGGTTGAGATTTTGTCTAACTGTTAACCATAGCATAGAAAATGGAGATCCTGCCCCCAAATAAACTGTAAGGACTCCAGAGCGTGAACAGTGTCTCTTCTGACCCATTCTGTGTTGCTTCTCTAGGCGAGGGCACAATGTGCTGAAAGTTCAGCTTCCCTATAAGGAAGAACATGTAATCTTAGTGCGGTTGTCAAAGATCCAGCGGGCTCTTTACACTGAATTCATGAACCGGTTTCGAGATGCAGGCAACAGTGGCTGGCTGGGGCTGAACCCTCTTAAGGCTTTCTGTGTTTGTTGTAAGGTGTGTATAAACAGAGAAAGGGGGTGATGGTCCTGTGCAGACTATGTGGCAAAAGCAGGAATCCCATAAGTAGGGATTATGTGAGGATTTGTGTCACAGTTTTCATGCCCTGCCATTTTCCTTTTGTATCTGGAATACTGTTTTTTTTTTTTTTGCTTTTAATATCAACAATGATGACGACAAGCAAACTCTGCAAGACTAAGTTCCTGCTGGTTAGTATTACATTTTTTGTGAATGCTGCTAGTTTTATGTTACAGTGCTTCTGTTTGTGATTTATTTGAATCTGAGTATTTTTACTACAGTGCTTTGAAGACTTGAAGATAAAAGCTGCTTAGGAAGTAATGAAATAATTTTTTTTCCAGATCAAAGGCTTTTAATTTTATTTTTTGGAATGCCTTCCTTTATTCTCCTCCTTGTGGATAGAATAACTACATTGCAAGTCCCTTGAGGACATTGATCCATATATAGTTTGTGCTGAAATTGCTTTTATCCTGTACTCAGTTCTCCTCCCTCCCCCCAATTTTGTAGCCTATAACTATAAACAAATGGAATAGTTTATCTCTTCCAGGTTACTCCCTAAGAATTATTGTTTGATAACTGGATTTCTGAAGTATTTTGTTGCAAAGTGACAAGTTAAATGTTTTGAACTACTTACAAAATTATGCCTCTTTCTTTCAGATCTGGAATCACCCTGATGTATTATATGAAGCACTGCAGAAAGAAAATTTGGCAAATGAACAGGATCTAGATGTAGATGACCTTGGCACAGCTGGTACCAATTCACGCTGCCAGTCACAGGGAGTGAAAGGGAAATCTGAGAGCAATGCTTTGGCACCACCAATTGGAGAGGCTACCAACAGCAAATACATTCAGGGTATTGGCTTCAATCCCTTTCAGGAGAGGGCCAATCAAGTTGTCACTTATGAATGGGTGAGTATGAAAGTCACAGTTCCAAATGAGGTTGTTTCCAGTTCTTTCTTCCAGTGAAAAGGAAGACTTCTCAACCTAACACTACAAAAATTTCTTAAAGGTTTCCTGTGCATTGTTATGGCTGTTGATAAACTGAGCATGTCCCCCTAATGCATGCCATTCCCCGTGAAGATGTCTGTAGGAAATTTGTACACTGTTGCATGTGAAATCAGGCACATGAGTTAGTTCTGAAAAGGTTTATGGAGCGCAGTAATTTTAATTGCAGTAGAATAAACACGAGACCCTAACATAATTTGTGACAATTTGTATGATTTTCTACAGGTAAGAAAAATGTTCATATGTGAAACAATCTGACATAGCACTGGTATTATCCTTAATCGTTTTCTTGTCATAAGGAGCCTCCTGTCCTGCTGTCCTCTTTGTTATGATCAAGGACAATCTGTGACTCTCAGTGGCTGTTAGTGCTCTATATGCATTTAAAGTCATTTTGAGTAGATAAGCGGAAAATGGTTTCTCTGCTTTTCTCAGAGTGTGACTGGCATTCAGAACTTTAAGCAAATTGGCTGAAGTATAGTCTGTGTAAGATGAACATGCAGATAATGAGCCAAGAGCAACAACTCACAGTACTGAAAAGTGAATTATGTCTGAGAACAGTGATTGAATTTGTCTATAAAGCACTACCAAGAAATTTGAACTCCCTGTGTTTCCCTGTCAATTGCCATTATAGTTGAGGTGCCTTATGCTAATAATCCTCAAGTATGAAACACAGGACATATGGTAAAATGCTTCTCAAGAGGGAAATTATGAGTTTGTTGCTATCCTGATTTTTGAAAGACTTAATGCTCATGTCATAATTTTGTGTGGAAACTTGGTTTCTGGGTGAAAGTCACTTGGAGTATAATATTGAGTGAATTGCCCAGTATTGCCCAATATTCTGTATCTGAGGAAGTTTGAGTAAAATAAGAAATTCTTGAGTGGAAGCATAGAGAACACTGGGAAATTATGAAGTACTAGATACATCTCACTAAAATAGTATAGAATTAAGTGATCACTTGTGACACAGCAACAGCCTTTCCTTAGGTACTGAGTATTGTGTTCATCTACAGGCTAAGGATATCCTTTGTGACTACCAGACAGGAGTCTTGCAGAACTCGCCAAAGATGGTGTTGCTGTTTCATCTTGTGGAGGAAAGTGTGAAACTTGGAGACAAAATATTGGTCTTCAGGTAACAGGCAGTATTGCTGTTTGCTGTTTTTATGTTGCTGTGATTTAAACCATGCTGGGTGCTCTCTTCTAGTGAGATGGATTAGTTAGATTTAGTGGGCTGGAGTAGTTAGAGTGTCAGACTAGGATCTGGAAGGCCCAGGTTTGAATCCCCAGGCTGCCATGGAAGCTTTCTGGATAGCCTTGAGTCAGTGACATTCGCTTGGCTAAATCTACCTCACAAAGTTGTTATGGAGTTAAAATGGAAGAGATCTCCTTTCAGAAGAAAGATGGAGTATAAATGAAGTAAATTAATAAATATTTTCAAAGATACTCTTCCAGAGTGTTGAGAAACTACTGTAAACCCAGCGTTCAGGAGCCAGGCTCTAGCTGGGACTGGCCAGAGGGACCATATTACTCCTTGTTCTTAAAGGTCTGCACTGGTTGCTAGTTTTATTTTTAAAACCCTAAATAACTTAGATCCCAGTTATCCAAACTACTACCATTTCCTTCCCATGTTCCAAGATTGTCTAAAGATAATATTGGAAATATTAGGGTTGGGTACAAATCAGCTCATTAGCAAAAATTCAGGCCAAACTTTGGCCAGTTCAGAGCTCAGGAGCCAATGTTCAAGGAATGCACATTCCCCGAACATTTACCAGACTTGGCCAGTTTGGTTCAGCTGTCAGGTGCCAGCCATTTAAACCTAACAGCTGAGTGGCAGGGTCCACTACTCAGCTGTGTGGTTGAAATGGCTGGCAGCCATTTAATTCTTTGGTTTTGCTCCCCACCCACCCCCAAAGCATAAGAGAGCAAAACAGAAGGGTTAAATGGCTGCCAGCCATTTCAGCCTAACAGCTGAGCTGCATCTGCCAGGAGAAAGGGGGAGCTGTGGCCAGGAGAAAGGGGGAAAGAAATCCCTTTCCCGGGTGATTTCCTCCCCCCCCCATTTCCTCCACCCAACTGAACTTGCTGGACTGGTTTGGTTTCAGTGAACCTATACAATGTGGGCACAGCCCCAAACCCTGAATCGAACCACCTTTTTTTGGTATGTGCCCATCCCTAGGGAATACACCTGGTTTCCAAAGTATATTGGGTGGTTTGAAGATCTGCCACCTTTCTCAGTTGGGGCACACCATCTGTGAAATTATTTACTCAGGGAAGACCATGTGGCCACCTCTTTCTTCACCTTTGGCTAACTGGTAAATGCCTTCTAGAAGGCACTTACTCTTCCTCTATAATGTTGGCATTTGAATTAGTTTAGATTTACATCCAGTAGACCTTAGAGACCAACAAGATTTTCCAGGGTGTGAGCTTTTAAACATCAAAAGATATCCTCCTTCAGATCTGACAAAGACAGCATTGACTCTTGACAGCTTGTACCTCAAAAATCTTGTTGGTCTCTAAGGCGGTACAGGACTCAAATCTAGCTGTTCTACTGCAGACCAACATGGCTACCCTCTGAAATTAGAATCTAGATATTTAGATAGGGATTCTGTTATGTTTTTTATGTTTTTGTTTTTGTTGGACACTATTTCATGGGCTTTGGCCACTAAGAAATTAAAATTTACTCTGGAACTGTAGTGAAAATGCATTGTGTCCTAGCCAATCCTTAGTTGGTAATGTGACAATCATTTTCTCCTCCTTCTGCTATCCTTTAAAATCATATTTTTGGTAGAATAAGCTCAGCAGGAGCTCATTTGCATATTGGGCCACACAGCCTGGCCTGGGAACATGTGGCTGCTGCATGGTGGCCAACCCAGGCAGAGCTCCACTTCTGTGGGCTCCGGTAGAATAAAAGCCCTGATGGTAACTAATGGGCTGAATCCTTGGGTTCCCTTCCACTTAGTGAGGAATGTTCTGTTATCTGAAGGACTCCTTCTGAAAGAGGAGGACTGTCCATTCATGAAAGAGTCTCCTATAAACAGGAGAATCCACACTTAATGGAAGAGAGCCTTAGAATTTGACCCATTTCCCCCTTTAGACAGAGCCATTGTTGAATAGCTTATCTACTCCAATTCCTTCTAGTGCCTCATAAATATGGTGCAGTTGAGACACCCATTCATTTGTGTGAAATAGAAACTCTTGTGTAGTAAAGTGTGAGCAAAGCCTAACTTTAAGTTTTGATTTTCTCATGGCCATCTGAGTTGACAATTTGTCTTTGCAGCCAGAGCCTCTCCACATTGTCTGTCATTGAGGATTTCTTGGCAAAGAGACCAGTGCCTTCCCCCCCAGGTGTGGATGCACATGGAGTCCATAACTGGGTTCGAAATGTGAATTATTACAGTAAGTACAGCATGTCCTTCATAGAATTGGAAAGGACCTCCAGGGTCATCTAGTCCAACCCCCTGCACAATGCAGAAAATTTGCAGATTCCTCCCCCTACCCTCCTTATCATGATCTGCCTAAGTTCACAGAATCAGCATTGCTGTCAAATGGCCATCTAGCCTCTGTTTAAACTTCTCCAAAGAAGGCAAGCTCACCACCTTGCAAGGAAGCCTTTTCCATTGAGGAACTGCTCTGTCAGGAAGTTCTTCATAATGTTTAGCTGAATTGTTTTTTTTATTTAATTGCATCCTGTTGGTTCGGGTCCAACCTTCTGGGGCAATAGAAAACAACTCTGCACCATCCTCTGTATGACAGCCCTTCAAGTATTTGAAGATGGTAATCATATCACTTTTCTGTCATTTTCTCTCCAGGCTAAACATAACCAGCTCCTTCAACCTTTCCTCATAGGTATTGGTCTCCAGACCCCTCACCATCTTCATTGCCTTCCTCTGGACACATTCTAGCATGTCTATATTCTTCTTAAATAGTGGTGCCCAAAACTGAAAACAATGCTCTAGGTGAGGTCTAACCAGAACAGAGTAAAGTGATGCCATCACTTTGTGCAATCTGAACACTATACTTCTGTTGATACAGCCCAAAATCGCATTTGCCTTTTTAGCCACTGCATTACACGGCTGAATCATTTTCAGTGTAGGGTCCACTAAGACCCCTAGATCATTTTAGCAAAACTACTGCCAAGACATGTCTCCCCCAACCTATAATTATGCATTTGATTTTTCCTACCTAATTTTTCCTACCTAATTTACATTTATCCCTGTTAAAAATCATTTTATTGGTTTTAGCTCAGTTTTCCAGCCTGTCAAGATCATCCTATATCCTGACTGTCTTCTACTGTATTTGCAACCCTTCCCAATTTAGTAACATCTGCAAACTTAATAAGCATTCCCTCTATTCCTTCATCCAAATCATTTATGATGTTGAACGAAACAGGTCCCAGGATAGATCCTTGAGGCACTCCACTTGTCACTCCTTTCCAAGAGGATGAGGAACCATTCACAAGCACATTTTGGATGTGATCTGTCAACCAGTTGCAGATCCACCTAACAGTAATAGGATTCAAACCCGATTTTACCGATTTGTCAACAAAAATATTATGGGGCACCTTACCAAAAGCATCACTAGTTGCTTTTGTATACTATCAAAACCTTATCAAAATCATCACCTTCCCTAAGTGTATCAATTTTCTGCAGTTTCTCCATAATCCTCTCTGGTTTCCTGTGGGCATGTCCATGGTTTCGTTTCTTCACCATTTTCAGGCTGATGCTTTGAAGTATTTGGAAAATGTCTCTTCAGTTTCAACAGACGTAACTGGCATTTTCTTACCAAGTACACAGTTTTTAAAATTAATGTGGAGATTAATAATTTTATTTTGTTGAATAGTTTGAACGTATCATTAATAGTTCATCTGCTTTCCCCCTTTTTCAGGACTGGATGGCAGTACTTCAGCCTCTGAGAGAGAGAGATTGATTAACCAATTCAATGATCCCAGCAACACATCTGTATGTCTCTTTCTTCTTTCCACAAGGTGAGCTGACCTCATTATAAGAAAATGGAATGGGGTATGTGCTTGACGTGTGTGTGTGTTGGGGTAGTTTTTAGAAGCACAACTTTTCAGCGCTTGTTGTCTTCAGAAGTTATTATTTTTTTGAGTTTACACTGGGGAGTGAGCAGAAACAGCATCCTTCAAACAATAGAAGAGTCACTGATGCAGCAGAACAGATGAAAGATAAGGCCATGGTTAACTTTTATAATAATCTTTTTTTTTTTTTTAAGAGCTGGATGTTTGGGCGTGAATTTGATTGGTGCAAACAGAGTAGTAGTATTTGATGCTTCTTGGAATCCATGCCATGATGCTCAGGCAGTGTGTCGGGTTTATCGCTACGGACAAAGGAAGCCCTGCCATATCTATCGATTGGTTTCTGATTATACTTTGGAGAAGAAAATCTATGATCGCCAGATCTCTAAGCAGGGGATGTCAGGTAGGCTAAACCTTCCATGCCTCTCCATTAGCTCTGCGTTGGTTTCTGAGCTTTGGAGTCCAGTTCTCACTTTTGTTTTTTGTTGTTACACATGGGCAGGCATTTGGAAATAACACATTGGAAATACAGCAAGTGTAGATAAATCAGGAGCAGCATTTTGATGCTTCTTTAATTTAAAAAAAGCAAGTGTGTGTTCTGCTTTTCTAGATCGGGTTGTAGATGACTTGAATCCGGTGTTGAACTTCACCCGGAGGGAGGTGGAGAATTTGCTGCACTTTGTGGAAGAGGAGATGGAACCTGCTCAGCTTTCATTCAATCCCAGCAAGATTAAAGAATCTGTTTTACAGCTGGCCTGTATCAAGTACCCTCATCTCATCACCAAGGTAAAGGGGTGTGGAGGGGAGAGAGAACCCTATTGCAATTATCTTTGGAAGAACCCTATTGCAATTATCTTTGGAAGCTAACTATAAAACAAATCTAAGAACATAAATTATATCTGGGTTTATAGTGCCTGCTATAAATAGCACAAAAAAAGTGGAAGCTGTCTGTGCCTCCCTGTTCCATTTGATTGCCACTGCAATACCTCTTGGGAACTTCTCCATCAGTATTACTGAAGTTCATTCTTCTGCTTTCTTTCTTTCCCCTAGTTTTCCTCCCCTTTTCTTAGTATGAGTACATGTACTTTCCCACTGGTCCCCATGTTTATCTTGCAATTTCTAAAGCACCTTTAGGAAGTGCTTACATTGTAGCGCAAGCTACCCAGTCACCTAAGGTTTGAGAGCTATAATACAGGCAGAGCTCAACATCTTTTTGTGTCTTCACTGGTTCCCAACAGGCAAGCATCTAGAAACTTTGGTGGTAATCACCAGACAGTCCTGATGCTCTCAGGGAGGGCAAATATTAAATACCGATCATTTAAATTAGTGCCTAAACCTTCCCAAAGTTTTATATAAACATTGATTGGTTACTGACAGGTATCCTATAAAGGATTGTTGCAGTCTGTTTTTTACTTCTTGCTTTCTTTGGTATTTTTGTTAAAGAAGTATGTTTTAAAATGATAACTCCTTGTGCTCTGGTCACAGGAGCCTTTTCAACATGAGTCATTGTTGATTGATCGGAAGGAGCACAAGCTCACCAAGGCAGAGAAGAAAGCAGCCAAGAAGAGCTATGAGGAAGAGAAACGTGCATCCGTCCCTTACACCCGTCCATCGTATGCTCAGTATTACCCAGCCAGTGACCAGAGCCTGACAAGCATACCTGCCTTCAGTCAGAGGAACTGGTGGGTACTTGGTTTCTTTCTCTTCTGCTAGTGACTCCTGTCTATGAAGGAATGGCTAGTCTTGATCTCCTGTTTTTTCTCCCATCTTAGAATCTGCCCCCCCCCCACACACCAGTTTTAAAAACAGGAAGAAGGAGGATGTTGCAACTTCTTAGCCATTGTAAATAATGGCAGGCAAGAGAAAGTCAAGTGAAGGATGGTTAGGTGGCCAGGGTTTGCTGTGAGGAGTCCACTTTTCATCTTTGAACTAGCCTTCAGAGTATTGAGCACTTTGTGTAGGCCTAAACAAGTACAATACATAGCAGTGTGAATTGCCTATTGAGATTTTCAGAGTACTTTTTACAAATCCTGATTTCTTGTAAATGAACTCTGAAGAAATTGAGCATTTCTGTTTTGTATATACTTTGTTACAAAATCTCCCCAGAAACGGTGCAATGAAAATCTATTATTTGTGTTATTACACTGTCGATTTTACAGTGTACACATCTAGATTTTCTGGAACCAGTACTGGGTGATAAAAACAGTCCACAGATCAGAGGAAGCTTAAAATGTTATTGACAGGAGTCAACCAAAGAATTACAGTCTCTGTTGCCAAGTTTTTGTTTTCTGCTATGAAAATACATGCTGAACTAATGTCCCATGTATAAATGTTAAGGTTTTAAAATTTTAATTCATGGTTTTGGATCTGGATGAATGTTGGGATCTTTGTGGGTGTTAATTATTGATTGTTTTGTGTTTGTATAGCTTGTAGGTTGCAATGAAGAACCACTCTGCTCTACGATTTGTTCCTCAGGTTCTTTTACCATCTAAAACAATTTATCTCAAGTTTCAAGTTCAAGACCTTTAATGACATAATAAAATAATAAATAAAAATACAAACTGGATCTAAAATGAAGGAAGCAATTAAGACAATGTCACTAAGAAAAAAAATACTAAAAACAGAATTAATCAAATACTCATTGCCTTTTCCTAGATATTTTTTGTTGTTGTTCAGTCGCACAGTCGAGTCTGACTCTTTGCGACCCATGGACAAAGTCACTTATACAGTACAATAGGCAAGGAGTCGCTTACATGCGAAATCTTACTAATTCTCAACACCGTCGGGCTTTTATGCTTGCCCAATTGAATATTTTCCCATCATCTGTTCTTTCTGGCAGACAATTTATCTATAGCATATAGCATGAAGGGCTTACTTAAATTGTCTGGGTTATTTGCTTGGTAGGTACCTTTCTGAGAAGCCCCTGCCCGTTGCTTGTGGAACCCTGTAGTCTGGGAGGTGTAGGGACTATGTGGCTGGAGCAGAGAGGTCCTGCTTCATATTGGGAAGCTGTTCAGGATGGTCTCCGGGTTCCCTTCACTTGTGTGATTCTGCTCAATATCAGCCCTTCAGTTTCTTTTCCCTTTCCACAGGCGACCAAGCCTCAAAGGTGAGGACAGGCCAGTGGCAAGTGTGCGTCCTGTTCAGTCCACCCCCATTCCTATGATGCCTCGCCATGTCCCCTTGGGCAGTATGGGCTCGGCTTCTGTTTCCAATCCCGGTATCAACTTCCCCATCAACTACCTGCAGCGAGCTGGTGTCCTCGTGCAGAAGATTGTCACCACAACAGGTCAGTTTCTTCATAAGGGTCAGGAAAGCGCTACATGGCTTTACTGCTGGCTAGCCAAGAGCAGCTGCAACATCTGCCACTTGCGTTTAATAAGCTCTTGCCATGTGCTAATGCAGAACACGGAGACGGTACAATTCCTGCTCAAAGAGCTTTCAATCTGATGTGAGAAAGCAGAGCTGTGAAAATCTGACTTGTCGGGGAAAGCATAATGATGTAAACTGCCTTGAATAAGAGGTGTGTCCTGTGACCCAAGTAAGCAGTCTTGTGATTTTTAGATGTAATAAGGCCTGCTACTACAATATTACTAAGCTGCTGCTTTGCCTTTTCCATGCTGCCTCCTCTTCTCCAGCTGCCTTCTAAAACTTTATATTCGGCAGTCAAAGATCTTATACAACCACTTTCTTTTCCACTTATTGAGACTCATGTTTGCAGATGAGGAGGAAACAAATGGCTTTTCCTAGATGGGAAATAGTGTCAAACTTTGCTTATTACTGTAATGTATAAAACCACTCTGAACCTGGCTTCCTTTGATTTCTTATACATAGTTAGGCTGCTTAATTTCCATTGACCACAGTGGGAATTTAAGCAGCCTAATTGTATTCAGGGCTGCATCCCTTGACTCTGTCAGCATTTTTTTTTTAAAAAAAAATTATTAACTTTACCATGTTTATCATGATATGACTGTCATGTAATCAGCCACCATAGGCATTTTTTGTTGCATTCAGTGTCAGTGAAAGCGAGGTATTAGGTGGTGAAATCTTGCTTTCCAACAGTTCTTTGACCCCAAAGGCAAAGCCAGTGGGGAATATAAACTGGACGTTCTTGTAAGAGGCTCTTTAATGTGTTTTAATTCTTTGCTACTCTGGTTAGTCACATAACTAGAGTAACAAGGAATTTAAAAGCAGTGACATCATAAGGTACAGAGTAGCTATCACCTGGCTTACCGTCAAGAGAGCTTGCCTTGCCTCTTGCAAACAAAGGTATTGTTGCTTTAATTGTATAAATAAGCTAGTGCTTTAGACAACTACAGAATGGGATCTAGGGAATCTCCTATTAAATTACAGAGGGATGCACAAGAAGCCCAACTATATTGAATAAGAAGGGTCATCTCTGGCCCAGAGAATTGTAGGCGATAGAAGAGAAAGAGAGGAAAGGTAGGAGACTGATCCCAGTCGACAGTAAAAATGACCCTTCAGATACATTCTCTGATATCAGACTTTCTGTCTGGTTATCATTACTACTTGTCTAGGTTATTGAATATTCCTTCTCAATTGCTAACCTTCCCCCTGCCCCCCAAAATCATCACTTCAATTTCTTTTCCCTTTCCACAGGCGACCAAACCTCAAAGGTACAATCAAATACTGTTTCCTCTTCTAGCTGTAGGTACAAGAAAAAGTTTAAAGCTTTGAGTCCTGCTCTGTAAATGCTGTTTTTCCATTTCAGATATCGTGATTCCAGGCACAAATACTTCCACTGATGTGCAAGCAAGAATCAGCGCTGGAGAAAGTATTCACATTATCCGTGGGACTAAAGGTAATGCTTTTGAATTGAGAAAACATAAATGCATTCCTCAGTTATTCTTTAAAATTGGAGGGAGAGCAGAAATAGTAGCGATAAAGACAAAGAGAGATATTAGCAAGACTCTTTATTTAGCACTAAGTAGCTTTAACACTAAAATTTCCATAGAGCCTTCTGTTCACGTTAGGATATTTTGGAGATGCTTCTTTAATTCAAGATCCGGGTAGGCAACCTTGTTGGTCTGAAGCAGCAGAACAAAGTTTGTATCCAGTGGCACCTTTTAGACCAACAAAGTTTTATACAAGTTCTGCAAGGTCAAGCCCACAATTGATAGTTGACTTTCTTCATCAGTAATTTTTTCTAATTATACATGATTATAGCTAACTTGGCTTCAGTCGGGAAGCTTTTAATGGTTAACCTCACAATTTTATACTGGAAACTGAGCAAATAAATGAGATACAGAACGGAGTTTAGTTTGTGAAGTAAGAATTTTTTTTAATTGAGTCAGCCCCAGCTCACTTCTGACTGTCACTTGTGCCAGCTGTATCTCATTCCATTTCCCTGATTAGCAGTCCCCTTGGCTTCTTTACTTCCCCACAGTAATTTAGACATACACTACCCAATATACAAGCCGTTGTCCTGCCCTCCTTAAGATAATCACTTCCCAGAGCTCTCTGCTAGTTGCATATGCCATATGTCCCTGGCTTGCATAGCTTTAGCTTCTCTGTGCCCCCAGGAAGACAACTTCAGCCATCCCCTCCCCATTATTCATCATGGTTGCATTGGGGTGTGGGTACATAGAGTTTATACGTGGCATTGCTCCCCAAAGGGAACTCAAAGCAATTTGCATCATTTTCCTCTCTTCACAACCCTGCTAGGTAAGTTAGGCTGTGAGAACATGACTGACCCAAGATCACACAGCAAGCTTCTGTGGCAGAGCAGGGAATCAGACTTGGGTCTCCTAAATCCTTATTTAGCATTTAGGTTAAAGTGTTAAGAGGAACAAACACTTATGGATTAGAAGTGCCAGAAGATTATTTCTGGGACAAACTGCAATAATAATTATCCTTCGGTATTTGTTAAATGCTTACAAATTGCTAAGCACATTGCAGCAACAGAAGTAGCCTTGGCTCTGCCTGCACATTTCCATTCTAAAACCATCACTTGAGAATTTGATTAATGCAGCTGAAGTTCCTGTTCTATAGATTTTACCAGTGGAAAGTAATTATCTGTAACGTTTATGTAAGAGGCTCCTACTCTATAAGGCAGGTGTTTTCCCCATTCAGTCTGTAACTGCCATTTTCCCTCTGAATGATCTCCCTGCAGCCATCCTTGTTATCAGTTAAGAGATGGTTGAAGTTTTACATCTTCCACCCATCTGTTTTTAGGGACATACATCCGGACCAGCGATGGGCGAATCTTTGCTATCCGAACTACTGGCAAGCCAAAAAGTAGTGAGGATCGTCGCATGGTTGCCTCAGGTGAGGGACTTGTGTTCTCAAAAATCTCCTTTGGAAGATTTTCCTTAAAGGTTTGTCATCTAGGAGTTAATGAGGTGAATCCCTTCTATATTCCATTTACAGAGGTACAACTCCCTTGCCTTCTTCCTGCGATTTAAGCCTAAAACGATTCCTCAAAGACCTGCTCCTGGGGAATCCCCAGAACTGGTATGGGGGGATGAGTTGAAGGGTTACAGCAACAGGTGGTGAATCAGTGACACCCCCCACCCATGCAGACCTTTTCCATGGGATCCAAACCAGTGTTCTTTTTCCTAGGCATTGCTCAATTGATAGCGCTTTGAACGTCATATTTCCTCTGCTACCTAGTAGTATAAAATAAGCATCTGATGTCAAAACTCTCCTGTGACCGTCAGTCTTTTCCTTGCTTCACTGCTGACTCAGTTAGGCTGCTGCCTCAGACTTACCTATTGTAACTTCTCATTTGCAGGATCCCAGGGTCCATCTCTTGAATCCACAAGCAACGGGAGGCACAACGCCTCCTCACCCAAGCTTCCCAATTCAGAGGAGCTCACTCGACCCATCTCCCCTGACAGTCCTGAGATCATCAGTGAACTGCAACAGTATGCAGAGGCTGCTGCTGCCCGAGAATCCAGACATAACTCTCCCAACACCAATGCTGCACATGGACACCCCACCCGGAAAGACAGTGTGCCCCCCTTAGTGGCTCGTGGAACTGACCAGCGGGCAGGGGCCCATTGTTTGGCTTCATCATCCTCTTCAGCCCTGCCAGCCACAAGCCAGCACACTGACAGCCATGCGGTGCTGGACTTACGAGGCAACAAACGCAAGTCAACTTCACCATCTGGCCCAGAGGAACAGGCTCACCGGCAGCAAAAGAAGCGTCCACTTCCTACAGCAGTTCAGCCATATGAAAGTGGGTACCCTGTCTCTAGTGGGTTCACCATGCCCTCTGTCCCTTTAAACCACAACCTAACCCATCCATTTGCTCCCCAAGCAGGCAACTCCTTGTACATGGGCACTGGCTCCTCCTATTACCAGCTGCCCAGTTTGCTACCAGACCCTCATCTGGTGTTCCCTGTGACTACTGACCCTCTGCTGACAGCCGGCACCGCCAGTTCCTCTGCTGCTACCTCAGCCACCGCCAGTGTCCCCTCTTTCATGTTAAACCCCTCCATGACGGGGATGCTTTCCAACTACTCGCTGCCCTTCACGCAGTCACTCCTACCTGAGCCCAGGATGTTTGCTCCTTTTCCAGCCCCCGTCTTGCCCAGCAGCCTTCCCAGGAGCATGGCATCTGCCTACCCCGGCTTCATGTCCCCCCATTCGGGATATCCAGCTGGGGGCCTCCTCCGGTCACAGGTGCCTCCGTTTGACACCCATGAGGTCTCTGAGGTGGGCTGCAGCTCCAACGATGATGAGGACAAAGACGATGATGTAATAGAGATCACAGGAAAATAACAAGCTTAGTCTCGGTTAGATCGCAGCTCAACCAGGAGGCAAAAATTCCTTACTGGACCTTTCTGGGGGTCAGGATTTTGTATCCAGGACACAGCAGAGGTGGAGGAGGCTGGGAAGGAGGTGGCATTTTTAGTTGTCAAAGATCTGCTTTAGGGAACCTGTTTTGAATGGACAACCCCCCACCCCCCTGCCAAGGAGTGGGGGAAGAGGATTGGCATAGGGAAGCATCATTGCAGACCATAGGAGTGCCTCCTTGACTTTCCCTTCCATGCTGTCTCTCTCTGTTGTCTGAAAGGGAGACCTGCCATTATGTTTCAGTGCCCTTTATTAGGCCTGGAGACATGGGGTTAATAATTTTGTCTGTGGAATAACTCTCACACATGAACTGCCTTATCTGTGAAAGTTCATTACCCCATGGCAATAGGGGGTGAGTTTGTGCCCTAGGACACATGACGATGACTAGCATTATTATTGTAGGGCGGGAGGTGGGGTTGGAAGGAGCAGGTAATGTGTAAGTGGGAGGGTGTGGGTGGGGCAGGGTATATGTGAAAATCAATTTGTCTTTCATCCTTCTGAAAACTCAAGGCAGATGAGCCTGGTGGTCTTTGCCAGGCCCTCATTGAGTGATGACAGGAGTTGGGGAGAAAGCAGTGCTGAAGTGCAACTCTGCCGCCGCCGCCATCCCCAAGAGAACCATTGGAAGGCAAGGACCTTAGTAGGTTTGGCATCTGAAGCAGGGCTGGGTTAGCCCTTGTACCAATCTTTTAGTGGGGTAGTTCTTGGTGGGGGAATTGTGAGGACTTCCCCAATTTCCTCCCCAGCTTTTTGTAGTGATTACTCTCCCTCTGCCATCTTACCCCTTTCTGAGAGCTTAACTGTCAGGCTCCTGCGGACTGCAGTGAGCTGAACTCCTGTGAGAAAGGATGCTCTTGAGAGCCTTCCTGCCTACGTTTTCATTGACACTGTGATCGGAATGACCTTCTTTATTTCCAGAAAGCCAGGAGTTTTAAGTTGAGGTTCTTTTTATTTTCCTTTTCTGCTTCTTAACTTACCTACTTTACAGAAATCTGTGGCCTCTACCAAAAAGCAGTGGTTGTTTGGAAGATGGTCTGTATGTGAAAGAAATGGGGAAACCGAGGACTGCTTGACCAAAGCAGAGGCAATATGCAGGACCAAGAGAGAACATCCCCCTCCAAGTCAGCTTCCATGTTCCCTCAGTAAATAAGGCATCAATTCCTGTACTGTGTGTGCCTTTTTGGTGGGCAGGGGACATACATGATGGGTATTTCAGAGGGTTAGTTTTCAGTATTATATGGAGCTGTGCTTAGTCTCTGCCTGATCAGTTTTGGTGAGTCAGATGCTAAACATCAGTTAAGGTTGGTGTTAAGTTGGTGTTCTCCCCCTCACCCAGTCTTTTAAAAAAAGTGGTTTAGATTATTTATGCCAGTAAAGGTATTGACTGACTGACTAATGGTTTTGATGAGCAAGTCCCCACCATTCCAGTAGATCCACGATGAGGGAGATTGTAAGCCTTTGGGGAGGATATCCTGTCAGTGAGTCTCCGTTGTTGCTAGGGTCTCTTCCAAGCTTCCTCTGTGTTGCATTATTGCAAAAGTCTGCATGGAGAATCCACTTGCTGTTGATGGTTTAATGAAGAAATTAGGTTGTCCCGGTTTAGCAGAAAACCTTCTGGCAGCCTTGTTGTCTGCTGGGGAAATACATGAAGAAAGAAAGGTTGTGCTTGGTGATTGATCTCCTGTGTTTCAGGTTTCTGAGTATTGCCACTTTAGGGTTTGCTACACATCAGTGGAATGTTATACTTGGCAAGAGGTCAGCATTGCTAGAGCCTTGCGCTAAACAAGCCTTTCCAGGACAGCAGTTCTGGTCCTGTTCCTAATTTTAATTACCTTTGCTACACAGTACCGGTTGTACCTTTGCTACAAAGAGACGAGTAGTTCCACTGCTGTGGTTAAAGCTACCCAACCCAACCTGGAAGCTACTTCTCTCTTGCACACAACTCCCTAGTGGCTTGGGCCCCCACATAACTTTGCATTAAGGCAAGCTACCATGTCACAAACATCATGCGAGAACTGGGACTTTATCCTCGCCATTGAAAATCTACAAAATCCCTCAGTTTCTGAGGTAGTGGCTAGGTGTTCTGTTATAGATCAGAGATTATTTTGAAATCTCTCTCTCTCTCTCTCTCTCTCTCTGTGGGGACAAGTGTGCGTTATATGAACCATTAAAAAGCATCTGATGTGGGGGCTTTCTGACTGTCTTTCTGTTTATCAGACACTGTTTGTCAGACTTAACTTCACCATTCATAGAAGCCTTAGATTTACAGTTAGCTATGCAAATTACTTTATTTTAAAATAAAAACATTAAAATAGTGCTTTCTTCTTTAACATATCCTAGGAGTTGAAAACCGAGGGGTTCTGAGCAAACTTCTGGACAACTTGTCTTTGGATGCACCATGGGAATAAAAAAACAAACAAACACAACCCCCCCACAAAAATAACAAAGCATATTAACTGATGGTGTCCATTCGCGTTTCTCCAAAGACTTGGCCATGGTACGTCTGTGAGTCATGCCCTTTTGTGATTTGTATGTGTCCACCTCACAAAAAATACGATGACACTGATTGTATTGCAAACTCACTCAGATGTCTTTTGCAACCCTGTAAGTGGACGCGGGAACTGGATATAGGCAAGGAGTCAGGCCTGCTGAAGCTTAAGCAGGGTTTTTTTTAAAAAAAAAAAATATGACATTTAGGCTTCAGGCAGACTCAGTCTTCTGTGTGTGTTGTTTTGAGCAGCATAGCTGATAAACCTGAGACATCCTACTGGCTCCTGTCTTAACGTCTGTTCACAAGACAAGCTAACATGCTCTGGATGCTGCTTCAAACAGTGCTTCTACCTGATTCTCTTGTTCCCTTGCAACATGTACAGTTTCAGGAAAGTGAATTGGACTAGGCAGGTTGGTTGAACATTACAGGGATTAGATTCAGCTGAGATTAAATAAACTAGGTACCGTAACTAACTTTTAAATAGGAATGGAAAATAAGGTCGTTATTAGCAGTAGGAAATGGTGTACATCTGTAACTTACTGCTCTGGCCACTGGGTGGCAGTGTTGCATCACGCGAAATATTTAGGCTTTAAAATGCCTTATTGTGAAAAAAAATTGGCTTTTGTATTTGGTTAAGAAACCTATGAAAAATGTTAAGTCTATCTTTGTGCATCTCTCTCTGTGTGTCTCTGTCCCTCTTTCCCTCCCTCTTTCCCCCTCATCTAACTTTCTTATGTTTGTGGAATGCTGGTAACATATTTGCATCGCTGAAAAAAATCCACATCCTTATTCTCAGTTGACGTTCAGTTAAACGAGCCACCTTTTATAAACTTTGGAGAGAAGTATGTCTGTTGGGAGAGATGCCTGTACTTCAGCAAGTGCCTGAGCTTGGGTCTCTTTCCTACTCTTAGGGATTTAAACTCATCTGTCAGTTTAAACTGTTGTTCCCCAGCACTTGCCAAGAAACGATCCCCTGGCCATGCTTCTGTTCTGCACTCTTTTGTCTTAACAGGCACACAACTCCCTCTCAACTAAAAATAATGCCACTCTCCTATATGTTAACACTCATTCAAGATGCTGTGGTTTTTAGCAGCAAGAGAGTGACTGCTGTGCCTTGTCTTGGAAGGACAGAAAACCCTGGGCAGGGAGTTTGAGTCAGAATTGCTGAGCAGCTTGCACGTTTATCATGGGTGGCAATTGAGAAGCCATTCTTATGGCTCTTGGTGCCAGAAATTTTGGAATCTACCTGTAGCCACTTGGAGTCCCTTTCTCCTTAATTTCCAGTAACATTTCTGCCTTTGACTGATTTGTATTCCTGAGGACTGCACTTCAGCCTCTTTCTGACTTTCTCTGCTAGATTTCAGGCTACAGAAGAACAGAGCAGATTAGTTTGTAGTTAGCTTTTTACTGGTACTAATATAGAGCCAATACAAGGCCTTAGGATGCTGAAGGGAGGAGGGTTCCATCTCTTCCATACCCTAGAGCTGGAGTCATAACTGGGCTGTCCTTTTCAGGCTACTTTCACTGCAAGTTATGTCCCAAATACTGTTAGTATTTCAGCAGTGATTTTAGAGTAACAGCATGGTACAGAATGAAACTGCTCCCCTGTAAATACTAAGGGGAAAGGAGTGACCTTAAACTGTGATGTTTCTCAGCTCTTCATACTGCAGTCCTCAGTTCTGCTCCAGTACTGGGCAACAAACATTTTGAATCTGGCTAAGGTTTATGTAGACATACATTGCCTGTGATAAAGTACCTTTCTTTCCTCTTCATAGGAACAAATCTTGGTGACTTCTTTCTTGCCAATAAGAATTATACATGTGTATATGCATGCTAGTTTCTGGACTTCGTCTCTTTGTCACACTCCTATATGACCAAGTGATGGAGCCCAGGGCAGGCAGGCTCAGTACTTCATATGGCTCCAATTGAGTTCTATGGGACAAAGTAAATAGGCTGTCATCTGGAATGCAGATAAGGGAAACTAGCCAACCCCAACCCCCCCCCCCCCCCCTCGCCAGTGCTGCCTGGAGTCCCTGCAATATATGGGCCTTTTCTGCTCCCTCATAAGGATTGGCATTTTGCTGTTTTCTGAGGAAGCTGACTTGTACTGACAGTGAATTATTATGGAATTGAATTGCAGCAGTGCAGATGTTCCTGGGAAGATCGTGTAGCAGCTCAATAAAACCTTACATGTATTTGCACTGAAACCTGAGTTGATCTGTCTAGGCACTGTAGATGTAATTACTAAATTGAAAAATGCTTGATCTGTGTACCCGCTGAACAACGGACATATCCATCAATAGATGCACAAATCCTCCCCCCCCCCTTTAACATTAAACCATGGTAATCCAAGTTTGTTGGTTTACCAGTAGGGCACAAAGTCTTGGGAAGTTTTGCCCCTTTTTATTCAAACAAAAAGAAGAGTCTTTTGTAAAGGGGGAGGATACTGCAAGTTTAGGGAGGATCAGTAAGGAGTAGGAGTGGAGTAAAGAGCAGGCAGAGAAAGGGGGATTCTTTTTGTACTCTGTAATAAAATACCACTAACCACTGCCCACAGCTGCATTGCTTTTTTTGGTCTTAGATTGTTAGCTTCCCAGCTTGTGTTCTGTCCCTCCATGAGATCTATTTGTACAGGGGAGCTGAGTAAATCCAATGGTTTTCTTGATTTGTTTTTGTTCCACCTTTAGTTTGTGGCCTGTCTTTTTTGTGATTGGAAAAAGGCATTTCCGTAGCAGGGTCAGTTGGTCGGCTGGTTGCACTCATGGTCATGTGCTTCCCTCATCTCTCTGTCTAATGGGACATGCTCACCCAGTCTCCCAGAACAGAGACATTGAACAATTTTGTTGTTTATATGATGTATTTATTTTTACTTGTGTTTCATGTCATTTTTTTAAAAAAATAATAAATTGTAAGTTGGTATAACGCCTATCAATTCTCTCTTCTTTTTTAAGAAATAAACTTCAAACATTAGAACCAGTCCAGTGATCTTGGTTTGGAATGAATCTGGCCTTTGTTTTCCAGCTCACAGCATTTCTTGCACAGAAACCACACTTGGGCTAACTCTAGTCTAGACTGCCCTGTTAAAAGCAGTGGGTAACTAATTGTTTAATGAATGTATTTATTTATAACAGTCATAGACTAGCAAACAATTCATAAAAATTAATTGTTCTATTGGTTTCAGTGGAACTTAAATCATGCTTAACTTTAGCTGGATGTGGGCATTTGTCATATAGAAGCTGAAGGTTAGTGGATATTTTAAGTGAGGAAGGGTGAATTCACTCAATTCTTCATGCCTGATTCAGCCAAATATGACTGGGTAATGGGGCAGCCTGTTTGTCAGGGAATGGATATTATCAGCAATTCCAACCCCTTTTTTCTACCTCAGAATGTACAGTCCTTTCTGCTGTGTGGTCCTTGATAGGTTGTTGAAATAAGCATGCACTCACTCTCAAAATCTTGAAGCACAGGTCACATTAGTCTGATAAACATTGTCTGTATCCAAGTCATAAAACAGTACTGGCTACAAGAAAATGTGTTTTATGTGTGTGGATTGTTGGAGGGAAGATCTTTACTGCTTTTACAAATAACAAACAGTTTTAATTTCTGCACGGCTTTCTACCTTCATATTGTCACTTTCACCTTGCCCTGTTTCTTAGCATGAGTTTTTACACAGTATGTGGTTTGGCACTGTGCTGGATACTAGCAAATTAACAGTAAGTATCAAAGATTTCAGGTTTTCACGGCTGGTAACATCATTAGGGTTTGTAGAATCTTTCGGGCTCAAGTGCCGTGTTCTACTGGAAGGAAAACTTTCTCCAGTAGAACATGGCACTTGAGCCCGAAAGATTCTATAAACCCTAATAACAGTAAGTAACTTCTTCTGCCTCCCTTCCAATTGGGTAAGGAGGAGGTGGCTTGTTTCCAGGATTGCCAACACAAGGAATTAGTAGGATGTATGGTTTGGAACAAACTTGAAACTTGACATCAGTCTTAGTTCAGTGGGAGCCAGTATGGAAAAGCACTTCAACTGGACACAGCTCTGGTTACAAGCTCTCTGTTGCAGGGAAGCGTGACATATCTTCCACTGGGCATTTCTGCTCGTCTTAGTAGCAGTTATGACTGAGTTGGAAAGTCCATGCCCTTTAGTTCTTGTTCGAGATGTGACAAAATTCAAGCCTGAAGTCACCTCATGCCCTCTTAAAAGAGCCATGCTGTGGCCTGTGCACATACCAGTTCCACATATATTCCACACAGAGGAATTTCTGAGAAAAACAGTAATCAGCCCTGTTTTCCATAGCAATTGCAGAGACCGGTAGTGGAAAGTGATATCAAGTCACACAGCCATCCTTGTAGGATATTCAAGGCAAGAGACATTCAGAGGCTGTTTGCCATTGCCTGCCTCTGCATACTGACCCTGGTTTTCCTTGGTGGTCTCTCTTCCAAATACTAAAGAGGGCCAACCCGCTTCCAAGATCTGAAGGGATCTGGTTAGCTTTGGCCATTCATGTCAGTGCAGGCTACTAGTAGACACTGCTGATCAGGAATTTCATGAGCAAATTCAGTGTGAGCAGCTGAGATGAACTTGAACACTTGAGAAGCCAGATAATCTGTAAAATAGTATTCCGGCTGTATGACACTCTCATGTCTAATTGCCCGATATCATTAGTCTTCCAAAGTCTTATCAACATGTAATACAAACTTTTAAAGATTTAGTTAACTTATTAAAATGTTGCTTCATTTTCTTCTGGCAGAGACAAAAAAAAAAAGTTTATTTGATGCACCAAAATGACAGGTGAGTACAAAAGTGTCCTAGTTCAACATTTCCGTAAGACTGCAAAAAAAATTATAACAACTTTTTATTCCAAGTTAGCAGCAATCCGTTCAAATTGTAACAATTGTATGCTGAGGTAGAGTTCTGTTAAGTTAATGGTATAAAAGATCAATTCAGTTTCACTGAAACTATTTGATAATTATATGCCAATTTTGAAAATGGCTTGTTTAAAAAGTGTGAATAAAATACCGAGGAAATAAGGAGCTAGCATATATCTGCCGTGGTGTGAAAGGTCCACAGACTAAGGTCCCCTTAATTCCAGAAGACCTACTGCACCTGCTCTCAGCTTTTCTTATGTTTTCTGACCTGGCCATTATTTAGTTCCAGCCACATTGTGATTGTGTGTAATATAAGAAGTTGCTGTGTCTGATTTGGACCAGTGGGGCTCAGTTCAGCATTATCTGACTGGTTGGCCTACTACTGGTCTTCCAGTAGTAGGAAGAGAGACCACCAAGGTTTTCCATGTTAGTTTTACTTGATATCTCCCTTTAACTCAGCATTGCCAAAAGCATTTTCTATCACTGAATGATAAAGGCCCTCCCTCCAGTGCTGTGGGGGAGGGTAAGGGCAACAGCTGCGAGGCTAAGAGTGGCAGTGGGGAGAGCAATTAAAATTAAGAGTAAAAGGTCGTGGATGAACTGCTCCTAGAGCAGACATGAGCACAGCAAAACAGTAACGCGCCTATTGCTAGGAACTGAAGTCTGTGTACTAAATGTGTAAGATGTACATCTGAAAGTACGACATCTGCATTTTAAACTGTGACAGACCCAAGGAGATTGGATTAGGCATGTATAGTAGTAGATGTTTGTCCCACTGCACAAAAGGTAAAGCAGCTCCCTATTTGTAGGAAACACAGCTTTTCTCTCTTGCCTCTAAGAAGCCAGTGTCCCACAATTTTGCATCTGCAGATGACACGATACCACTATTTAGAATTATAGGTCTTCCTTTGAATATAAAACAATAGGAAAATTTCTGTCCTCTTGATTTCCCCAGTTAAAACTATTGTACTAAGTAACTGCCATGCATAGAAATACTAGTTTTGTCAGCACGTCTACTGAAAATGAAACAATACAGAGAAGATCAACATGTACAAAATAAAGGATTTTGCAGTATAGTGAGAACTTGATGCTCTCTTGTCTAGCCTATTCTGAAAAGAGTTTTGCCAGTTGCTAGACCAGAAAAGGCAGTCTGTTTGGCCCGAGGCTAGGCATGGAATCCCAGTGCATTCCTCACACATCCCTATTAAGTTATACTGCCAACTTTCCTCAGGTATCCAAGGTGAGGAAGATGGCAACAATTGAAGTTGCACCCTGAGGAAGGACCTGTTGATTTCTCTTAGCCTTGGCAGCAGCAGTTGAAGCCTTGAGGCTCCACCATGGGGCTCTTCAGCTGAAGGGACTCAGAAGGTGAGCTAGTGGGCTTCTTGCATCCCTTTGCAGCACAGGCAAGCCTGCTATGGAGGCCCAGGCTTCCTCCTCACTCTTCCTCTCTTGCTTTCCTGGTGATGCCTTTGCCACTTCCGGTTCCAGTCTTTCTGCCTCCCCCTTCTCCTCTGCTGGAGAGCATTGCAGAACTCATCCAAATTGGAGCTGAATGCACCCAAAGCCCTTGAGTAGCTCTTGTGAGGAAGCTGCGTCTCTGCCAAGGGGATGATACTATGGTGGCTTGCTGCTGTTTCTGTATTTTTGCTAGTCCTGGAGATTAAAACTTCCATAGCCTGATTCCCAATTACATGAAGGCCATAGTGGATAAGAGTTTGGGAAAAGGACTGCTCCATTCCTTGACAGTGGTAGATCCCAGCGTCTTCCTGTGTCAGCTGGCTGATCAGCAGTCCTTGCTCCAGGATTGAAAAGCGGCCAGTGCTCCCAACCTGCAGGGAACAAAACCATGGCCTCTTTAGCCAGAGACAAGATAGAGGAGTTTCCCTTTCCTTCATACTTGTCCTCTCTTAATGTTGCTGTTTCTTCCTTCCATTACTCAGGAATCCCACAGTTTATAAAAAAAAACACCTTTCCTTTAGCTTCCCACCCACATTACCTCTTCCAGGATCGCTGTATTGCTGCGCTGTACAAGCCAGCGAATTGTTGTCTGTGGGGAAGATGGAAGGCACTCAAGAAATGTTGAGTTGTTCTGCACCCCAAATATCACCTTTTCTTCAGCTAGTGAAATCCCTGCATGAAAGGAACAGAGACATGGTGTTTGGCCAGAATGGATAGAAAAAACTAAAGCATTTAACTCCTTTGGAATATACTCAACCATGAAAACTCCATCCAAATCCACCCTGCGCTCTGCTTTTTTAATGTTTACAGTGGAGGATTTAAGCCCTGATGTCACAAGTTTTGGCTCACAGAGTCCAATGATAATGGGCACTCTTGTGATATATATACACAACAATCAGAATTTTTCAACTTCCTTTCCCACTATTGGTGTCAGGACTCAAATTTATTCAATGCCTGCCTGTAAGGAAGAGAAAACCACTGACTGTCATTTTCAAAAAACTGACCCCATCACCTCTGAGGAAGTGAGGCCATGAGATGCCTTCCTGAGTTCTAGCTATGTGGGCACCTGCACCACGCACTGTTGACTTTAAACACCTGTGTAGAAAGAATTGTATGTTCCTTTCTTAAACCATTAGTAGCTGTCCTTGGTTGCTGGTGGACACGGGAAACCCTGCTGCTTGCTTGCCTGTCATCACTGAACTTCAGTATCACTACCCCAAAGAGTTACCGTATTTTTCGGTCCATTAGACGCTCCGGAGCATTAGACGCAGGTGCCTGGCTGGGAGACAAGCAGCAAGATCGCTCTCTCCGCCTCCACCGCAAACCCAGCACTTCGCAGGGAGCGATCTCGCCGCTTGTCTCCCAGCCAGGCATGCAGGCGCGGGGAGACGATCTCGCCGCTTGTCTCCCTGCGTGCCTGGCTGGGAGACAAGCGGCGAGATCGCTCCCTGCGAAGTGCTGGGTTTGTAATGGGGGCGGAGGGAGCGATCTCGCCGCTTGTCTCCCAGCCAAGCACGCAGGCACGGGGGAAGCACGCCGCCCCCTCCACAGCCGGCGCTCGCGAAGCGCTGGGTTTGCGGAGGGGGCGGGTGCTTCCTCCGTGCCTGTCTGCCTGGCTTCAGCTGATGCTTACAGCAAGCGCCAGGATCGCTCCCTCTGCCCTCCAATCCCAGCGCTTGCTTTAAGCATCAGCTGAAGCCAGGCAGACAGGCACGGAGGAAGCACCCACCCCCTCCGCAAACCCAGCGCTTCGCGAGCGCCGGCTGTGGAGGGGGCAGCGTGCTTTCTCCGTGCCTGTCTGCCTGGCTTCAGCTCTGGTGCTTAAAGCGAGCGCTGGGATCGGAGGGCGGAGGGAGCGATCCTGGCGCTTGCTGTAAGCATCAGAGCTGGAGCCAGGCAGGCAGGCGCGGGGGAAGCGCCGGGATCAGAGGCGGAGGCAGCAGATCCCCCCCCCGGAGGAAGGTACATACCTTCATTCCATAAGACGCACACACTTTCCCCCCCACTTTTTTTGGGGGGGAAGTGCATCTTATGGTGCGAAAAATACGGTATGTCTACCATTTTGCACAATGTTCAGCAGAAAATTAATCCGAATACATTTGTATACCAGTTAAATTGTATTTGAACAATTACTACTTTGAAGGAGAAGAAATGTCCTTGTTTAGAGAGCACAGAATACAGAGGTGGGTGATTCCTGCCAGAAGGCAATTTAGCAAGGCAGATATGGAAATTATCATTAGGAGATATGGATGTCCATAACCTACCCATGCAGCTGCCCTGTTAGGGTAATATCAGGTGCCTTGTGTAAAGAAACCTCAGTCTCAGCTACAGAAAGCTGCAGATCTGAATTAATGGTGGGGTTTACATTAATATCCATGGCTAAATGCAGAGCTGACAAGTGTTTATGGAAACTCAGGTGAGCACCTCTATTTATCCATCTTTTGTATAGCTGTGGCTGGATTAATACGAATAGCCCTGTCAACTGCAAACATCAATGTAAATCAATGTGCACTTTAAACAAGATAGATTTCACTTCCCAGGTGGTCGCTTTCCAAATCTGTGTTTAAGTCTTCGCCACTTAAGCCAGTGTTCTGTGGGCTAATCACCCCTAGCAGCTGTGAGAAATAGAGAGGAAGCTGTATCAACTTCTGGCAAGGGATGAGCTTGGGTGCTCTAAAACCTCCTTCAGTGCAAAGGGCTGGATTTAAATAATCTTTGAGGTTTTCTCCAGTTAAACCAGCTGGATGTAGTTTTCTTTCCTTACATTGAAATAGTTTATTTATAGTCGTGCCCAGTGGATGTCCCATGACTCACCCTTTGTAGGATCTTGGCATAGTCTGATTGGGTTGGCTTTTAACAAATCTTGGCATTGTGCTTGCCTGCAAGGAAGACAGTTCAGAGACTAAACCCAGTTTCTTCTGCAACCTCTTCTGCAATACAGTTTCTTCTATACTGATTAGCTCAAGGGTGCTGGTGGGCCAAGACCATGATGGGAATGAACAGGAGAAGAATGTCAATGTAAGGACAGTGCATCTCAGCACTTGGCAGGGAAGTGGAATGCATGTAAGGGGCCACCTCATGCTTACAGACCCAAACAGTTGCTTCCATTATCCTGTCAGCGAGACATAGGAGTTCTCCTTTCCCCACAGTCATCTGGTAATAATTCAATGAAAGGGAGCAAGCCTGGGCTTGCTGCATCATTGTTTCCCAATGATGTAACTGAAAGCTAATGGCCAATGTCCTACATGTCCCTGGTCCAGCAGGAATGGTGGTAGGAAAGGATCTGGGACAGAAGCACCTGAGCAGAGCCTTGTAGGAAAAGCAGCAAGGAGAGCTGCCCACATACTGATCTAAAAGGTATGAAGAACAGGCCCTGCGCTACAGACTGCCAGTGTAAAATACACATCCAATTCACATTCATGTATCAATAAAACAGGAATCCAGTGGCACCTTAAAGATTAACCACATTTATTCCAGTATAAGCTTTCATGAAACGGTCATTTCATCAGATGCATGAAGTATAAACCCACTAGGCAGATATAGTTATAATTAGCTACAAACAACAGAAAAGCAATCCTAATGGTTGTTAGATATATAAAGTGGGATTAACACCAGATTTAACATTTTTATGGCTGATTTAATTTTTGTTTTATTCAATTGCTTTTAAACTCTCATTACCGCTTGTGATGCAGAGCACCTTAACTTCCCTCAAGAGTTAGTGATTACTACAGGACATAGTCCAGCTTGTAGGTGTTTGTGATTTGAGCCTTCCTGCAGCTACCATCTTTATCTCTTTCAAGAAGAAGAGAAGAGATTGGATTTGTACCCTGTTCACTTGGAGTCTCAGCATGGTTTACGATCGTCTTTCCCTTCCGCTCCCCACAACAGACACCTTGTGAGGTAGATGGGGCTGAGAGAACTCTTGAGAACTGCTCTTGAGAGAGCAGCTCTTTCAAGCACTGTGACTGACCCAGTCAAACCAGGCTGGACTCAGGCATGTGGTAATTGGTTAATCACAAAAACCTGTGCTCATCTGTTTAATCAGATGGCAGGAAGGGATTAGGAGCAGACATTGAAGTCCTCAGGAAAGTTCCATCGAGAGATTTCTGATTGGATCCAAAGGACCACCTGATGTCAGCGGGCAAAAAGCAATAATAAAGGTATAGGAGAACCCCATGCCACGCTAGTATACTTTGATATGATGTGCTTCATCATAGAATCACAGAGTTGGAAGGGACCTCCAGGGTCATCTAGTCCAACCCCCTGCACAATGCAGAAAACTCACAAATACCTCCCCCTAAATTTGCAGGTCTTCATTGCTGACTGTACTGTGAAGTGATATCTTTTTAAATCTTTGAAAAGAGACTGCAACATATAGAATATTCTTATACTACAGGTTGGATTCTTGTACTGCAAAAAGATATGCCATCTAATACCAGGTATCCATGCCCCGTGGCACAGAGTGGTAAAGCTGCAGTACTGCAATCCGAGCTCTCTGCTCATGACCTGAGTTTGATTCTGGTGGAAGCTGGCTTCAGGTAGTCGGCTCAAAGTTGACTCAGCCTTCCATCCTTCCGATGTCAGTAAAATGAGTACCCAGCTTGCTGGGGAAAAGTAATGACTGGGGAAGGCAATGGCAAACCACCCCGTAAAAAAAGTCTGCTGTGAAAACGTCATCACCCCAGAGTCAGAAACAACTGGTGCTTGCACAAGGGACTACCTTTACCTTTATCCATGTATTAGATAGAACAGTTAGCTTTTTTATTTTCTCTGTTGCTAAGCTATAGAGACTACTGCGTAGTGATATCTTTTCAAATCTTTGAAGAAACCTCTGTGTGTGTGTGCGCGCGCTTTATCTGTGTGCATTTAACCTCAAGGACCCATATGCCAGGGTATTGTTCTAGGGACAAGGAGCAGTAGACTTACGTCCTGACACCAGTCTTAAGACTCGAAATGCTTTGGAGAAAAGAGCATATATAAATCTTTTAAATAAAATACTCCAGGAAAGGACATGGTGGGATGTGATAAAGCAAATCCAATTAAGATAGCACAGATCAGAATGGTTCCCACTTTTTTGATTGGATATTTTCAAACTGAGCTTGAGGAGTAACATCTACCCTTTCCTCTTTCTGTTGTCTGTAGCTCTATCTGTTTGCCTTACGTATGTACACTTCATGCATCTGATGAAGCAGGCTCTGACTCAGAAAAGCCACTGGCCTCCTGTTTAATTTTGCGGCAATGTGGAAATATTATCATATAAAGACAGTGTTCCAACACATGAATTGAATATACTGGGAAGAGTAAAGGCACTTTTCTAATGGAATAGGTCACAGCCTCACCTTTTTTTAGTATGCAGGAGGGGCCGGCAGGACTTGCCATCCCAGGTGCAGTAGGGATCTCTGCCAAGACAGCAGCCTATGCAGGTTTTACCATAGAGTTCACAGCGGTACAGGGAGAGCTGGACTAAGCCCTTTGTGGTGGTCACAAACATCTCCTGCTGCTCACAGAACCAAAAATAGCAAGAGACATCAAGTTTTGTTTCCCTTTCCACTAAGAAGTCACCTGAAGTGCCAAATTCTTCTAAGTTCACGATGGTACAGAAGCCTCAAACTTTAACTTGTTTTTACTTCCGAAGTGTTGAGGTTGACTTGCCCCTGTTGTAGAAGTAACAGCTCTAGCAAAATGTTACTGAGAAATTCACAAATACAGACTTACCCTCTTTAGAGAGAGCTGCATGTCTAGAATGGCCAAAGGCATCTGCAAAAAACCCAGAAGGGTACCTTAGCATAGACCTTTGTGTGCTTAACAAAATCTAATTTAAATACAGTTTTAATACTTGCATAGCTTAGCAGTTTTCTTTGGTATCTTGGATGTGCGCCTGGAAGTCATAATTGACTTCTGGTGACCCCTACTGGGGCTTGAATGTTCAGAGAGCCATCTTGCCATGGCTTGCCTCTGCATCCCAGCCCTGGTATTCCTTGGAGGTCTCCCATCCAAGTACTTGCCAGGGCCAGCCCTGCTTAGCTTTGGAGATCTGATGAGATTGGGCTTGCCTGGGCTATCCACATCAGGGCTGCTTAGCAGTTTTCAAAATGATTAAGGGGGCCCATTGAGTTAGGATTACCAGCCTCCAGTTGGGCCTAAAAATGTCCTGGAATTATAACTCACCTCCAGACTACAGCTCCCTTGAAGAAAAATGGCTGACTGGATGGTGGACTCTATGGCATTATACCCCACTGAGCTGCACCCTCAAAACTTTCAAGAATTTCCTGATCCAGAATTGGCAACCCTATATGGGTGTCTCCCTGGTCTTCTCAGCAGACAATACCAGAAAATGGAGGCAACAACAGAACGCAGAGTGTGTACAAGCAGATGGTAATCTTGCCTAGCTGTAGGGTGGCATCCCCAGAAGGACCCTGCTTGGATGAACAAAACTGTCAGGGCAGGTAGGAGGAGAGGTGGTGTTGCAGATCAGAGGGTCCTAGGCCGCGAAGTGCCTTGTATGTGATAGTCATCACTTGAACTGAGCTTGGTAACTGGTGGGCAGCCAATGGAGAGACTGCAGAATGGATGTAATGCCTACTCTGAGTAGCTCCCAATAGTAACCAGCTTGCAGCATTCTATACCAACTGGAGTTTCCAAGCTGACTTCAAGGGCAGGCCCCTGTAGAGTACATTACAATAGTCCAGTCTTGATGTTACTGTGGCATGGATCCAGGAGACCAGATCAGCCACTTTCCAGGCAAACTGAATTGGAAGAAAGCATTTTTCACAGCTGTGTTAACTTGCTTCTCTAGCAGTACTGCTCCACCGATATAGCTCCGAGTCTCTTCACTATGTCAGCAAGAGCCAGCTGAATCCCATCAAAAGTGGGAAGCACAATGTCCTTCAAGATCTCAGGCTTCTCAACCAGCATTACCTTTGTCTCTCAGGATTCAGTTTCAGTTTGTTCACTCTTAGCCATTTAACCACTGCAGACAGACAGACAGTGGCTCAGGATCTCCACTGTATCACCAGAGATTTAGATAAGGAGATACAGAGCTGGGGTCATAAGCATATTGAGGACAGCCATCCTCAAAGCTACAATTGACTTGTCTTAAGGGCTTTAGGGAGAGAGCGAAAGGCATGGGGAGCAGGGTGGAGCCCCATGGAACTTCGTCAACAAGCTTGGCTATAAGGGAAGATTGTGGGGATTATTGCCCTACAGCAGGATTCCAGGTGGGGAAGGATCCGCTGCACCAATTGAACAGCATCCTAACAAATGAAGATGAGCCAAGAGACAAGGCAGCTGTTTTCAACAGGCATGATTTGTCAGTGAGGCTTCCTCAATTGAGCCATAGCCACAAAAAGGTAAAGCAGACAAGTAAGGTACCTTTGAAATACTGATCTCTTCCAAGCTAATCTCCTGAGGGTCTTGGCCTCTCATGCTGGCAATGCCCACCTTCAGCACTTTGCCTTCATCTGGAGAAAAAGCAAAAGGTAAGGACATGTCAGGAGAAAAAGACTGTCACTTCCAACTGAATATAATTATTTTCATGGTGTATGAAAGCCACTGGCTATCTCAATCCAGTAAGCCACTTCTAAAAGATGTCACTGTCAGACACTGCTCAGTATACAAACCAGTTGCCAAAAGAATACATCCATCTCCTATAGATCAGTCTTTCTCTGCTGCAGAGGCCTAAAAACCTTGTGAGCATAACACTCTGTGTTCTGACGCAAACAAGTTCTTGGGTCTTTGCATTCTTTTTCAGGCTGCAGGCATATATGTTTGCAATCTGGAACCCAGCAATGGCTTTCCTCTCATTCCATAATGCAGAGGGCCATTGCTTGACCTGAGGACTAGATGAAACAGCTCTCAGTTTTGATGGAAAGATGCCCATGGCCTACTAGAGTTGGCTGTTTTCAGGTGCTGCTCCAAATGGAGTGGTTGGCAAGGGTCAGGCAAACTGAATAAAACAGATGGGAACAGTGTTGATTCCCATTCTGTTTGCAGCTAGGTCAAGGGTTTGTTGTGCCAAAACACTACCAGGAATAGGCCTGCCAAAAAAAATCAAGAACAGCCCGGATGCCTCCTCAGCTTCAGGGCCAGTTGCCAGAATATATGTATGTAAAATTCAGAAGATTGGGCATGTTTCCAGAGTTTTATTAATACAAGGCAGTGGCAACAGGGTTATTTTCATTTATTTCATATGTGTGGATTGTGTAATCCCACCTAAGAACTAGGGAGCCATGTTGTTGAGTTCAACTCCAGCTTGTTGTTTCATTGGGTGCTTCTTCAGATAGTGCTTATCTACATGCTCTACAATTGTCTACCTTGAGTGCTGTTAAACTGAAGTGGTAAGGTAGCAACTCCATCTTAGGGAACTGCTAGCTTTTTTTCTACACTGAAACACAAGCCACAGGAGTGGAAAGCTTTCACTGTTATCTCCACTCCCTCTGCCATTCTCTCCCCCACCCCACATACACACCCCACCTTGGCTCCAAGTCTGCCTCGATAACTCCTTATATAGGTTTGGAATTAAGATGTTTCCCTTGTCTAAAACAATTATTGAAGCTCTGGGCATCTGCAACCTCTCATTCTCTAAAGCATGAATGAGAAATTTTCAAAAATCAGTACAAACACTTTAACATTCAGGAGTTCAGCACTGCTGAGCAAACATCTGTGTAATTTTTTCCTATCTGGAACAGCCTCATGTAGAAGTTATTCCATAATCATCGTGTTGTTCCTTTCCACACATTTTCCTGCTGTGATATCTCTTTCCTGAGAGGGGATGATTGGAAGAACTGCATGCTGAGACCAAGATGTGGACTTATGAAGAATATTTATGCAGCACTATTATGATATTTTTCTTTGTTAATGTTTCATTTTTGTGCTAAGAGTCGCTAACGCTGTTTTGATAGCTGCAAAGAACTGAGCTGATTTTTCCAGTGACTTCTAGCCAAATGGAAACCTGCTGTACATTTTGTATATATAATTTTGTATTTATATTTCAGGATCTTAAATTCTCTTTAGAGAAGCTGATTTTTATTAGCTGGATGCGTGCTTCACTTACAAAATGACCTTTCAAACAAACAACTCCTTTAGTTCTACTGGTGTTAATAAGCAATAGCAAGAACCAATAGCATGGAAGCATACAGATACTTCATGCTGCTGGAGTAGAACCCAAGGCCAAACCAGACATGATAGTGTCACAATCACATTTCAGAACAGAGTTGCAAATGATTCCCTATAAAGATGTGGGGGGGGGGGTTGTGTAAAACACAGCATGCTTGGCTGGAAAATTGCTCCTCAGCAGGAAGTCTATCCCATATAACCCATCCCATAAGGAGGAAAACAGCTGAAGCAAAAGCATTTCAGGAGAAGGGTCAAGTTCCTCCCATCCATTGATCCATCCAAGTTGTACTTTAAACGCCCTGCCACTATCAACAGTTTATGGGGCTTCCGCATGAACCAAGTTGGGTCATGCCTATATTGAGTCTAGATGTGCCCTAAATCCCAGTGTATCGATTACCAACTGAAACTTGGTTACAAGGATGAACAAACCCTCCCTCCTTCCAGATCATTCCTAAAACCGAGTTAACTTAGAAGAAGACCATTCCTAGAACCAAGAACTTAGAATTCAGCAGGACTCCCTTCCTTGTATGTCAGCTAAGTTATAGCACAGAGTTCATCCAGTGGAAGGCATCCCAAATTTCTTGGCCTGTTGGAATCTTAGATTCTACTGAGTGCCACTATCACTTTCCTTTGGAACACAATGCAATAGCTATATATGTAGTGCATGTTTTCCTGACTTTTCCTCTATGTAGCTTGGGATAGTATGCAGGATTTTCCACTATCATCATCATCTAGATCAGGCTGAGAGAAACTAAGCTTGATGGCTTGAGTAGAAATTTGAAGCCAGGTCCTAGTCCTGCACTCTAGCTCTTACATCACACTTGCTTCCAATAGGTAATACTTATTTTTCATCAGTGGAGTTCGGACAGTATACCTATCCTCACCTTCTTTAGTTTGCTGAGCTGGAATGCAGAATCTGAAAAGGGTGGGGTATTTTTAAAATGCAGTATGTAACAAGGACTGTGAGGCACTGTTGCTTAGGACCTCTCTACCTGTTCCAAGGAAAAGGACATCAACATGTCCAGATGCTGTCTCCACCCTGTCCACTACGAGCTGCTTGATTTGGAAAGGCACATTGACTCTCATCAGAACAGGTTTCCAGTGGAGTGGATAAACCGGATCCCACATCAGGTGATGGGTACGCATGAAACTGATAACTTCATCAGGAAAGTCTTTTGTTGACTGGACGAGTGGGTCGTACGTTGCACTGGGACACTGACAGAGAATGAAGATGTTAAAAACTGTAAGTGTGTGAACATTCAATTCCACAAGAAACAATCTTGCCATTTTGTAGTAGGAAGATGACAAAAACTAATCAATTTGTGGTCTAGGTTTTTGTACGCTGTTGCCTATGGATGTGTAAGGCACAACATTAAAATACAACACAGTAACAACTTCTCTTGTGCCTTTAGTTTTTTCCATGATACCACTATCTCACAGTTTGCTTCAACTGCAGTAACAGGCTGGCATATACTGTGGAATATACTGCTTAAATGTTGAATCTAATACATTTTTGTTTTTCTGCATACAGAGAGGATTCAGGATCTCAGCAGGCCATTCCAGAAGGCAAGAATGAGGGGACAGCTTCTCTTGCTGTGTATGGGAACACACATCCCACAGACAATGGTGAACGTTTGCAGTCTCCCTATATGAGGGAACTGAGGGGAGGCATTTGGGAGCTTTTACAATGTTCTTGCATAGGCCTGGAGGCAATACTTATTTTTCACCAGTGAAAAATAATTTCTGCTAGGGAAGGAAGAGGCGGGGGGATTTTTACCAATTCCCCCTCCTGCTGTGGAGACTGGCATACCCTTTTACATCACTCTTCTAGCTGGAGATGCAGGGGATTGAAGTTGGGTCGTTCTGCATGCTGAGCAGATGCTCTATCACTGAGCCATGACCCCTTTGGCATTGCTCTGACATTACTTTAGTTTTATCTGTACTTAATCATCACTATGGCTAATAGTAAAGTGGCTGGTCCATGTATCAATCACAAAAGCAGCACTAGCAGGCCACCATCAGGCATGGTTGGAGCCTCCACAGACTTGAAGGGCTCTCTAGGTAGGCAGGTAATGCAGTATAACTGTAAAGTTTCCAAACTGTTCACCCCTCCAGCAATTCCTCCCCTCCTTGTATTGTCATAAATAATTGTCATGTCTCATTCACAGTATGGCTGAATTGTGGGTTACAGTAACCATTGTCTATGTGTCTGTGCAGCAGACAGAGAAAAGGTTAACTGAGAATTTGGACTTTGTGTTTTACATACGTACTGTTCCTGGACGAGGATAGGGGATCCTTCCCTTGTATTCCACCCACTGATAGTCCAAGCCTTCCTTATGTGCAAAGGGCCCATTGAAAGCAGCCCGAATGGCTGCCAAGGAATAGACACACACAGCAGAGCCACTAAAAATGCCACTAGGAAAGAAAAGGACAGGGGCACACTGACTGGCAAACCCTAAAAACATCTTCTACTAATGCTACAGATCCATAAATCAGCACAAAGGACATGTCTGTGTTATGGTAGGCCCAGTAACTTTCATAAAGATTAGAAGAGAGACTAAAAATGTGCACAGAGGAGCCTAAATTCATTTTTATTCATGGACCTCGATCCCCAAACGCCTAGATGATCTTGCAATTGTTAAACACAAACCAGCATTTTTACATTCCTTAAATAGCTTCATTATCATTGTGTCTTGGAACACATAAACAGTGCTTTGGAACATGGAACACAAACAGTGCTTTCTCCTGCTACCAGGAACTGGCCAACCAGTACAAAACTTTTATTAATGCTGTAACACAAAGGAAGGAAGGAAAAATGACAGAGGAGGGGGCAGCACTCATTGTCATTTTATATTGATTTTTATCTTCTTATTAAGTCTCATCTACCTGACTGCACAAAAATTTAGCTCCAAATGTATTCCCACCCCCACCCCCACTTCACCAAATCTGTTCAGCTGTATAGAGCAACTGTACAGGACCCCTGCTCAGATCTTCCAATCAGTGCCACAGTACCTACTGCACAAGACAACTGTTCCATCTACACCTATGTGAGGCACAAGCACACTCTATAAAATGATATGTTGTCATACACTCCGTCATACAGAAGCACAGCGGACCAATGCAAAAGCAATTATCTAACTTCCTTCATTGTGTGCGTTGTTCATATTTCTACTAACCTGGATACTGTGAAAAGGCCATAAACTAGAGGGTTCTGCAAATTGCGGGTGTGAAGGAGAAAAACATCTTCTGCAGGGGATAAAACAAAAACACAAGATAATCCGCTCAGACAGCTAGGACAATCATAGATACTTAGCTCCTCAGGAAGGGAGACCATTTGTCAAGTTTTTCACCTGTACATGTGACCTTTGACTGACAGTTCCAGAACCAACATCTCCAGCTCTGCAGGTTCTTCAGCAGCTACAGGTAAAGCTAGGGTGTGCAGGGAATGGAGAACAGGGGCAATTGCAAGATTACAATCAGAATAATAGATCTGCTCCATTGCAAAAAAAAAATAAAATTATGTATTAGGAGAGATGAAATTCTGCAACCTACATAAATTATGCAAACTAAGCAAGCTTGTTTTACATAATTTATTCTGCTTCTGACATTGAGGGGTAACAAGATCTGTGGGCTCTGATGCCCCACATACTACTTTACTACTTACCACTGAAAATCTTGCTCAGCCTTCTGCTGCCACGTTTTGATCACATATTGCTTCCATGGTTATCTACCAAGCTTGTAACTGACTTCCTTTATTACAGCTACAGGTTGCTTTTATAAATGTTGCTGAATACTGAGCCAATTGCCACATTTGTGCAGTGCAGTCAGAGAATCTACACAATACTAGTTATGGTGGAGAAGAGATTATGGGCAGTGCAGTTATAGGCTGTAGTGCCCCAGCAAAGAATATGAAATAACGCAAACTTACCCAGTTGATCAAAGTGAGTTGCAGTGCCCTGCAGACCTGGGATTGAACAAACTAGCCGGGCTTTTAGGAATGTACTCCAACGGTTGATAAGGCTGTACCTTCCACCAACATCATTCTGCCAACCACAAAGGAGTAAGAAGACATCTTAATGTCCCTCATGGCCTCTTTGTGTAGAGCTCTGACTGAGAGCAGTTCTGTAAGGGTCACATCAGGTTCTCTACCAATGCAAATCTATCTACCGTCTACATTTTTATTCCATCACTTCTCCAAGGCATGGTTCCTCCATATTTTCATTCTCCTTTGTGAGGAAGGTTAGGAGAGATTGACAGTTCCAGGGTTACTGAGTGAGCTTCATAGCCAAATAGGGATTTGAACCTAGGTCTCCCCCAGTCCTAGAACCACACAAACCACACTGTCATACTGACTCCTGACTTTAGAAACAGCACCTCCAGTGAAGCATTAGCAGAAAGTCAGGACTGTCTATCCTTTTTTGACAACTGCTCTGGGAAATGGTAGGTTTATTTATTTACTTACTTTATTTATACCCCACCTTTCTCCCCCAAAGTGACACAAAGTTCCTTATGTCCTTCTCCTCTCCTCAATTTTATCCTCACAGCATCCCTATGAGGCTGTTAAATACATTAGTAAGTGATTGTGTCACCCTTCAAACTTCTGTAACAGAGCAGGGATGGCCAGTCACAATTTTCTCAGAACTCTCTCAGCCCCACCTACCTCACAAGGTGCCTGTTATGAGGAGAGGAAGAGAAGGTGACTGTAAGCCACTGAGATGCCTTAGGGCAGAGAAAAGTGGAGTACAAACCCAAATCTTCTCAGATCCTAGATCACCCCCCCCCCCCGGCAATTTTCACCTTCTTTCATTCAGGCATGTTTCCATGCATGTTTATTTAGAAGTAAACCCCAATGAGTTCACATGGACACATTCCCAAAAATGGATCATAAACTACAGATTGGTTGTCAGCGTACACTATTCAGTCTTGGGAATAACTGCTCATCTCAGATGGTCCCCATGTTCTAAGGTAGAGAAAGATGGGACTTAACCTGTATGGAGAAACCATAGAAAAGGTAAATACACCTTTTAATGTACTCTCCTCACAGGCTTTTGCTGGCAGCCTCTCATCTGCAGTCCTAGATAAGCCCCACACTGTTAATAGTACAGTCCTTGCAGATGCTAAGGCTAAATATTCAGAGCAGTTCAGCCAACAATGTCTATAGGCTAAGCAGAGCCTGAGTTGGCACCTTCAAGTGGCTGCTATAGCTGACCTTGCAGACCCGAGCAACCCGGGCATGGATGCGTCTTTTCTCCCACTGTCCAGCTTCTACGGCAGTTTCTCGAAAAAAGAAGTACACTTTGTCATCATCACGGTTGTAGGTGTCAGGAATGGCAAAAGCACCAATAAACACAGGTTCTGTGAAGAGGGAAATTTAGGCACAAATCAACATGTTGGCAGAGCAGATTATTCAGAGTCTTTTACCCCCTTCCAGTGGTCTTGATCATAAAGAGCACAGATTATTGTCATCATAGTGCTATATAAAATGGTGCTGCTATAAAAAAGATAGGAATGTTATGGGCTGTTGCTGGCTAGAAAAAGCTTATAATCTTGCAAGAACTGCTACTTGCAGCATGGGGAAACTAGAACAGTAATAAGCTACTGTGCCAGACTCCACGGAGGAATGAGTGTCTGGTGTAGCTTCCTTATCCAGCTGGTGAATTCATTTTTACTGACTGGAGGAAAGAACACTGAAGGCTTATTTGTAGTATCTGATATAAATACAATTGTATAAGTAGAACATGTGTGGAGGCAAAGAGGGAGTCCTATGAGACAGCAGATCTACTATCCCACATTATCCCAGAGAGTGAAGAAGAGAGCACTCCAATATTTCCCAAACCTGGCTTGGTACAATCTTTTTGGAAAGATCACAGCTGAAGTGTGTAGGTATATCTCTGAAACAAAAAGGACTATTTTTATTTATTTATTTTTCAGTTTATATTCCGCTCTCCCTGCTGAAACAGGCTCAAGGCGGCTTACATTTAATAAAAGTCAATAAAAACCAGTAACGATATAAACCTCAATCATAAACATATAAAATTACAGAATAATTAAAAAAATAAACAGTATTGGGTGCTATTTCAATCTCAGAGAAGTCTATAAAAAAATGAAAAATGGTCTAGGTGGTTCACAACGTGAACGCCTCTGTCTCTTCCAGCATCCAAACTGCACTCCCTTTTCACAGAAGCATACATCTGTCCTTTCTCTTCAGCCAACAGGGATGGTGGTAGTTCCCTAAAGCCATTAAAGCTCATTCAGGAGAAAAATCTATAATGGTTAAGAGACATCATCAGTCCTTTTGTGATTTAGGATAACTAAACTAAACTCATTAGTGTATGGCGTGGAAGTTCATAATCTGTTTCCTCCTCCTAAAACTCAGTTAACCTTCCACCGTGACCTGCTCCAGAACATGTACCTAGGCCCTTTATAGCTATAACTGAGGCACCAGTGGTGAAGTGCTGCTTTCTAAAGGACCCAGTTACTGTTATCTGGAGTCTTCTGGGTGGAAGCTTGCACCAAATTTCTTCGGATTCTAACCCTATCGATGTTACATCTGAAAAGTTCAATATAGGACAATGGCAGGTCTACCACCACCTATGGGAACCACTTTCTTAGCAGACTATTCCACCACCAACATAACCCACTTACCATTTAACCAATTATCATGGTTCTGTTCTGTCCGGATGTAGTTCTGGTCAGACCTATCAAGCCATGTGCGGAAGAATGCAGCATTGCTTCCCATGAAGTCAACAGATGCACCTGAATAAAACTCCCCATCTGTGATAACCAAACAAAAGGATATATTGAAAGAAAATTTGTATCTGTGTTTTGAAAAGTCTGCCATGAAAACGTTGTGAGAGCGACGTCACCCCAGAGTTGGAAACAACTGGTGCTTGCACACGGGACCTTTCCTTTTCTTTCCTTTGGATTTTAAAGGATGTCTCTTGCTCCCTCACACACAATTTAGTGAGGGAAAAGATACTGGCTAAGGAAGGCATATATGGTTGCTATCTCTCCCCCCTGCATTTTTTTTTAAATCAGCAGAAATTCAATAGATGAAGTTTTTCCTGGCATAAAGGAGTCACAACGAGGAAAGATTACGGCAGCAAAATCCACAGGTACATGGATAGTCACCAGGATACAGATTCTAGAAGCCTTTGCTGGAAGCAAAGCTGGTAACATCTGCTGGATTCCTTTTTTTAATGTTTCTACCACTGCATTGTCTAGATTTCTCTCACTAGTCTGTTTGCCCTCCTTCTTACCAATGAGCAGCCCCGTGAAAGGCTCATGGGGGCTGTAGGGGCATTTGCCTCTCCCAGATTCAATTGAGTGAGTCACCAATTGCATAGCTGGAATCCCTGGTTTCTGCAGAAAACCAAAGGAGAAATTTTTAGTTCAAGCATAAGCCATGCCAGAAACATCAGTCAAACAGAAACACCATTCTTACATAAAGGGACCATCCTGCCCTGTAAAGCAAAAGCATCCCAACAATTCTGGCTTCTAAGTTTAATCACAACCCAGTCTCATACACAAATTATTTTTCTTCTAAGCATCTTTCTGCATTGTGCTTGTGGTGACTGGTGCTCTGGACTGTGTGTATGGATCTGCAGAGACCTACTAGATGGATGGTTCTGCCTTGTTGCATGGGCTTGGACCAGAGGATTTGTTTGTTCCTTTCCAGGGATTTTTCTGACAGAACTATTCAGTAGTACTTGTTGAAAATTTTACTTTTTCTTATCTTACCCTGATAGCTAAAGATGCTGATGATCAGAGTCAAACTAAATCTTCAGGCATGCTGTGACATTCACATGGCCAAAACATTTACCAGAAAGTTCTACTGTGATTGGAAATTCTAATATGACTGGATTATAGGTACTTCTTGATACAGAGCATAGCTGAACATCCCCCCCCCCCACAAACACACACACAGAATTGCAGCTTCATGTGATTATTTGATTTGTTGCATCAACATTACAGCTTTAGGTGTAGCAGAATCTGAGGTAGTTTAGCCCCACTGCCACCCCAACAACAGCTGTCTATGGTTTCAATTTTATCAGGAATTTGTAACAGAAGTTGGTCTTCAATCTGTACCTGCAAAAGCCTGATCAAAATTGAAGAAGGTGGCATGGTGCTACTAGAGATGGCAGACTTCTGTCCTACTTGAAGACCTCAAATGATTAGGTCCCCACTTTTTGTACTCATCCTAGGCACCTTTACAGAGTGGTGATTCCCCCCCCCCCCCCACTTCCTGTTGAAAAGACAATTTATCAGTCAGGCTTAAAGTTGCCTTGAAGACTGACACATTTATTTAAGCACTGTATTTGAGTCATGCTGCTTACTATAGAAAGGATTAACTAGAGTTTCAATTAGTGCTTTGCCTGTTCTCTGCAGATATGGGAGATATTTTACTGTTTTTTGGCCTTTTTTTAATTTGCTCCCTATTTGGAAAGTCAACCTAACCTTATCCCTTGATCTTTTTTGTTTTAGTGACACCCAAAGATGGGTGCAGAAGCACTGGCATCCCATCTACAACTCACTGTCTGAAATGACTGCTTCTTGGTAAGTCTCTGGCAACTCACCTCCGCTCTCTCTTTGAGCTGTATGAAGGCACACATGGGCTGATAGGAGCCTGTTCCACAGGCAAAAATGTGACTGTTATTGAAACGCTGCAAGAGGCGGATGAAATTTGCACATTCCATCTAGCAAGAATGACATAGAAAAAGGACAGATTTTATTTGAACACCTCTGGTTTGTCCCAGTGTTCCTAGTACAGAGCCCATTGCATCAACATTACAGTTTTAGGTGTAGCAGAATCTGAGGTAGTTTAGCCTCAGATATCAGGATCTGGATTTAATAATATATAATAATATATAGTAAGTATTGCCCTGACCTGGATTGCCCACACTAACCTAATCAGAGGCTAGATGGCCATCTGACAGCAATACAGATTCTGTGAACTTAGGCAGATTATGAGGAGGGCAGGATGGGTTGCATCAGTGCTTAGTTCTTGTGGAGAGCCAGTTTGGTGTAGTGGTTAAGTGCGCGGACTCTTATCTGGGAGAACTGAGTTTGATTCCCCACTCCTCCACTTGCACCTGCTGGCATGGCCTTGGGTCAGCCATAGCCCTGTCAGAGGTTGTCCTTGAAAGGGCAGCTGCTGTGAGAGCCCTCTCCAGCCCCACCCACCTCACAGGGTGTCTGTTGTGGGGGAGGAAAGTAAAGGAGATTGTGAGCCACTTTGAGACTCTTCAGAGTGGAGGGCGGGATAGAAATCCAATATCTTCTTCTTCTTCTTCTTTCTTACATGCCCAGGAAATACTGTTCACCACTTTGGGGTCAGGCAGCAATTTTTCTCTTGGCCAGTTTGGCCAGAGATTCTGTAAGGTGGTTTGTTTGCCATCTTCTGGGCATGAAGCAGGTGCCACTGGAGTGTGGGGATGAGGTGTTTGTGAATTTCCTGCACTGTGCAGGGGGTTGGACTAGATGAACCTGGAGGTCCCTTCCAACTCCATGATTCTAATCTCATCAGATCTCAAAAGCTAAGCAGAATTGCCTCTGGTCAGTATTTGTAATACTGCCAAGGAATACCAGGTATGTGATGCGAAGCCAGCCAGACAATGCCAAACCACCCATGAACAGCTCTTGCCCTGAAAATCCCATAGGGTTACCACTTTCCACTACCATAACTCATTTATAAACAAACCAGGGCTTTTTTTCTGAGGGAATATGGTGGAATGGAGTTCTGGAACCTCTTTGTGGAAACAGAATTCTCAAAAAATGTTTAAAAGTTCATAAGGGACACCCATGTGTTTTTCCTTCACTTCCCTCTTGAGAGTTCTGGCACCTCTTTTTCCAGAATAAAAGCCCTGCATGTCACTCTTTGAAAAGAACAAGAAAAAAGAATGCAAGGTTAACTTTACATCTCAGCAACATTTTTGTCAAGCACTGATATTTCTCAATAACCAGTTCTTTGTTTTAAATCAAAGTAGTTTTATTGTTAGAAACTCAGGAGCTGTACCAAGGACACAAGCCTTGGGAGTAATGACATACACACAGTTACACGGTTGCTATTTAGGATATCATCAAAGGTTACCATACAGATGCATGCTTGAGTCACGGGTTCAATGGTTACTAAACCACTATATTTTATTACTAAGGAATTTTAGACTATTGGAAACATCAAACTACACTACTCTGGGAGAAGATAAGGTTTGTGTGTGTGAAACTGTGGGAGAGGCGACTTGAAGGTAATGTCAGCCAGGCTGTAGCATAAACATCCTAGGGCCAGATGAATTTATTACTTGACCACTGACTAAATAAGGGGGAAGCAATAGAGAGCTGGTGACCTGCTCTTTGTCTAGAAAAATACATTACAGAAATGAGCGCGCTTGACAATTTTATTTCAAGACTACTTTTATCTTCAAAAGTTACCTTTAGCAGTTAAACTGACTAACTTAGAAACATTTCTCTTTCCTTTTAAGTTTTTACCGTTAAATAAGCTATTGATGCGGAATATGGCTTAGGGTTGATGATGATGATTGATGATGATATTGGGTTTATATCCCACCCTATACTCTGAATCTCAGAGTCTCAGAGTGGCTCACAATCTCTTTTACCTTCCCTCCCACACACACACAACAGACACCCTGTGAGGTAGGTGGAGCTGAGAGAGCTTTTACAGCAACTGCCCTTTCAAGGACAACTCCTGCGAGAGCTATGGCTGACCCAAGGCCATTCCAGCAGCTGCAAGTGGAGGAATGAGGAATAAAACCCAGTTCTCCCAGATAAGAGTCCGTGCACTTAACCACTACACCAAGCTGGCTCTTAACCTCTACTGTCAGGCTCTGTTCATTTATGATATTAAGAAATGCTGTTACTAACCATATACAATGCTGCCTAGAAATGCTAACTAACATAGAAGCTGGGAACAACCAGGGGGGAGGGGGAAGAGTAGAGGCCGCTTCCCATGAATATCAAAGGTTGGCAAGATCCCTTTGAAGCATACAGTATGTGCCAAATTCTCACCTCCTCTCCAGAGGCCCAAGGACATTGCCTCTGGGAATTGTAACCACCAACGGACAAGATAAGGGGGGGAAGCGTGGGGAAAAGTCTCATGTGCAAAGCAACCTTTTGCTTTGGGAATCGGGGTAGAAACCATTGCTTTGATGTAGAAGGTTAAATGCCAATAGTTCGAGCTGATCTCCATCAGTTCCAATAACCGCCATGCTGGAGTAACTCTGAAGTATCCAATAAAGACAACTTTGTTTCAAAATACCCAAGTCTGCTTACTTGTGAACTTCAATGAACCTACGCCTGACACCTACACCAAACTGGTTGCCAACCTCCAAGCAGAGATATCCTATGATTAGAACTGACGTCCACACTACAGAAATCAGTTCTGTATATATTATAACTCACTGAGGTCCTGCCCCTCCCCAAATCCTGCCCTCACCAGGCTCTGCCCCCAAATCTCCAAAAATTTCTCACTGGTAACCCTAACAGAGCTAGTGCCACAGTAGTACTAAGAGAGAAGTGTTCCATATAAATATATATGTAAATAACTCCAAAACTCCACAGTTCACCAAGTCATTCAAAAACCCCAGAAGCACCTCTTCTTAAGCCATGAAGTCTCTGTGCAGCCCACTTTACCTCAGGATTCTTCCCAGCCAATCGACAGTGCTCCATTTGCTCTATAGGGGCTGGCCAGAAAATCTGGAAAAGAAAATACAATCAGCACAATAGAAAGTAGGTGTACCCTTCTGGTGAACATTAAGTTGGATTTTGCTCAGGGCCAGCGGTGGGTTTAGAATGTCTGGCAAAATGAGGGGTCTGGTATGCTGACCTCTGGATTTCACTAATGCTGAAGCAGCCAACTCCCTCCATATGTTATTGGGAACACGGCAACCTCCTTTGGTACTGACCTTCTGAGGCTCTTCATTGGGATTGTCAAGGTGCAACAAGAATACGTGGTTCTTAGCGCCTGCCATCAGCCATGCCCTGTTCTCATCCACAAGAAGTGACTGGAATGCAAGGTCATCCTCTGAGTTTAATAGTTGGTGGGAACTGTTTAGCCTGAGCAGATCTGCAAGGTAGAGCATGGAAACAGTGAAGGTTTCACTCCCTGGGTTTAAGAGGGACACAAACGCAGGTGGATGGGTACTCCACTATAGCCATCTCTGGGTCTGTCCCTAGGAAACCAACCCCTTCCCCTGACCAGTGTACAGACACAACAAACAAGCAATACTGGTTGTCTGTGGGTTTAGCGTTAATGTGTTGATTAAAGGGCCTGTCAGGTCTTCTCAAGTAGATGAGCCTGGTAAATGCACACCCAGTCTCACTCACTATTTAAACCACATTAGAGCTTTACTAGATGTTACGTGCCCTGACCTGGTCAGCCTAGGCTAGCCTGATCTTGTCAGATCTCAGGAGCAAAACAGGGTCAGTTCTGGTTAGTACTTGGATGGGAGACTACCAAGGAAGTCCAGGGATCCTACACAGATCCCACACAGAGGCAAGCAATGCCTTGAAAATCCTATGGTGTTGCCATAAGTTGGCTATGCCATGATGGGGAATAAAATAAATAACAAGATATAAAAAAATTACAAGATGGCAAAAAAAGAAAAAAAGACATTATAGTTCTCCCTGGATCCATGTAATTAAACACATATCATAAGTATTTTGTTGGAAAGTCAATCCAAGGCAGGCACACATACCCTATTTAGATTTGGACTCTGTGTGAGGAGAGGAGACTTAAGGCTGTCCCCCTATGCTGTTTTCCTAACTTGAAATGGCACAGGAGCACTTGGGAAACCTAGGTGTACCCCACATCAGTGCATGAGAAACTCTCAGTGGGGCAACAAAAAGATCCTTGAAGTAGGGTTGCCAAGTCCAATTCAAGAAATATCTGGAGACTTTGGGGGTGGAGCCAGGAGACTTTGGGGGTGGTGCCAGGAGACATTGGGGTGGAGCCAGGAACACGGGTGTGACAAGCATAATTGAACTCCAAGGGAGTTCTGGCCATCACATTTAAAGGGACAGCACACCTTTTTAAATGCCTTTCTTCCATAGGAAATAATGAAGGATAGGGGCACCATCTTTTGGGGCTCATAGAATTGGACCCCCTGGTCCAACCATTTTGAAACTTGGGGGGGTATTTTGGGGAGAGGCACTAGATGCTATACTAAAAATTTGGTGCCTCTACCTCAAAACATAGGCCCCCCCCCAGAGCCCCCAATACTCGTGGATCAATTCCCCATTATTCCCTATGGGAATTGTTCTCCATAGGGAATAATAAAGTGCCCAGTAGACATTTCCCTCCCCCCCCCCACACACACTTTCTAAAGCGGGGGAAGGGCTTCCAAACCAGGGAATCCCCTGCCCCCTCCCTCTCTCTCACACACAAATACTTACTGGGTCTTGTTCCTGCAGAACTTTACTTCATCTGAAAACGAAAGCAAAAGAAAGGGAGGGGCCGTTCTCCAAAGCCCTTCCTGTTTCCTGCTTCCTGCTCAGGCTTAAAGGCACATGTTTTAAAAACGGACCTGCAGGAGCTTGTAGGGGGTGAGGCTTCCCCCGCCGGCCAGCTGGCTGGGGGCGGGGAGAAGCCTGTGAAAACGGGGGATCCCCCGCTGGGACCTGGGGATTGGGAAGCCTACCTTGAAGCCATTTCAAGTTGCCTGAGGGGAAGATTGATGCCCCCTCTCTCCAAGGCCTAGGGTTGGAAAATACCTGGCGATTTAGGGCATGGAACCTGTGGAGGGTTGGGTTTGGGAGGGAGGAGAGACCATAGAGTTCACACACACCGCATGCAACCATTTTTATCCCGGGGAACTGATTTCTGTAGTCCTGGAGATCAGTTGTAAAAACATCTCCAGGTCTCGCCTGGAGATTGGCAACCCTAGGACCCTGATCTGAATTGGGCCTGCACATGCCTGGGATTAAGCTCCAAGCCTAGAATTCACAATACACCCTTGATCATGTGGGCCCAGGGATGATATGCGAGAAAACATAATCTACAGCTAGGCCCTAGCAAACTTGCTTTACGTAAGAGCCACGTGAAATAAATGTCCTATGTTTGAGAGCTGCAAGACATGAACAAATATTACACACACATCTTTCATCTAGATCCCCTATGGGAGAAAAGTAAGGTATAATTAAAGTAAACGAAGTAGTGCGAGAACTATGAGCAGGAATGGGGAGTTGCTCCTATGATCAGGACAGGGTTGCCAAATGCAAAACTCTGCTGACTATTTAGATCGCCAAATGCAATCTGCCATAATTTGATTTCCAAGTGAAAGCCTCTGTTAGGGATGGTTTCGAATTTCCCATCCCTGCTGTTTCAACCTCCAAATTGGTTTTTCCCCCTGCTTTTCCCTTATGTAAATCAAATCCATGATTCTTTCTGTTAACATCTTTTCAATTTCCTTACGCTGGAATTTGCTCCATAAATATATGCATTCTTCAATGTGATTTGTAACTCAGTAAATTAGTTTTATACATTACACATATAAAAAATGTGCCATATAATTTGCATATAAAAGCCTTACAGTGTGTGTGTGTATAACAATACAAATGACTGCAGAAAATAAACAGCAAAAAGCAGAGAACTAAAGTCAGCCAGGGGGAAAAAATACACAACATACTATACCATCTGCCATTCAGGGTGCCAAATTCCTCTTTGTAACTCTGCCTGCTTCCTTCCAGTCCTCTCCTGCTTAAATGTTACATTCTGCAATATCCAGCATTTGTCAAAAACACACTGGAAGGCTTTCCAAAGGTCTGAATGGATTTCCAGTCACCCTCACCAAGTTAAAAGTGAAGTTTGGCTTTTCTCTCCCATTCTCAGAGTGTCCTCCTACTTCTACACTTCATGTCTTAAAGATATGAAGTATTAAAAGACAAAATGGTACACAGGTGTTCTATCTGCACTAAACTTCAAATACAGGTCTAGACCAAACCTATTAAGAATGTTGTTTGGGATCAGACAATGCTGCGTGAAGTTTAAGGGGTCAAAGGTGTAACTAGTCCTCACCTTTTTTTTTCCTCTAATAAGATTACAGCACCAGGAGTCCCCCAGACCAAGCAGTCTTTATGTTGCTCAAATAATACAGAAACTCCTATTTCATTTTCTTCTCCTCCTCCTCACCCACATATGTGGAAAGGTCAGACTGGTCTGGTTGGTAATTTAATATTGTTTGATGCAAATATTCTATTTTTTTTCCTGGATAAATTATTATCAGCATGATACTTCTGTATATTTAACCACTGTACTTGTTATAAAGTAGCAATAGTTGTTCTGAGTTCAATTTGCAATTTGCTTTGCTCAACAAAGCACAGACTAGATGTCGGTCTGGGTGAACAGTCCTGTGGTATTTAATTTCACTGCACTTTAGTCATGGTAAGAGGTTTCCCAAATTCCTCCCCCATATGTACTCCTTCCTCTCACATTTTCTGGCTTGGGGGTTTAAATTTTGTTATTAATATAATTTGAATTTTCACAACTGTACCAATTAAATCAGAAGTGGAGAGCCAAAATGTATTGGGTTGGAGATGATGTGATGTAACAGAGCCAACAGAAGATATTTCCTTTTGTCTAATAGATTTGGAAAAGTCTAGCTGATGGGTGATACTCAGCAGCAATTGAAAGGGAATTAAAAATGTTTGTGCATGTCTGTTTGTGTATATGTGAGAAAGAATGCAAGTGACATGAACTATTACAATTATCTTTGAACTAATATGCTCAAGCTTCTGGAAGCAAGCTTCTAAGTTATACAGAATCTTTTGTAAGGGAAACAATTAAAAATAGTTTCAAAGAAAAAAAATGGGACAGTGGCTCAGTGGTAGAGCATCTGCTTGATAAGCAGAAGGTCAGGTTCAGTCCTCAGCATCTCCAACTAAAAAGGGTCCAGGCAAGTAAGCCACCGCCAGTCTGAGTAGACAGTACGGACTTTGATGAGCCAAGGGTCTAATTCAGTATAAGGCAGCTTCCTATGTTCATATCTTCAAACCAAAAATAATAACACTGATCTCCTGGTTCTTTTCTTAAGAACCTGATGTTCTGCTTTTAAGTGATGTTGCTGGCCCTCTTTATCTTCATTATTGGATCACTATTCTGCTGGTTTCACTATTGTTTCAAGATTTTTGTTGATTTACTGTTTGCTGCTGCTTTAGATTTCTTATTCATGTTTATTGGCATTGTTTATTGCTATTGTATTATTTTTATATTGTTAGATAATGTGGGTACCAAATAGGGAGAGTGTATAGGGTATTTTTTTTTTCCTTCAAAAAAAGACATAGTAAATGCTGGCTGCCTTGTGGGAGCAGAGAAAGTGCATCCCTCCTGTCTGCAATGTGAATCTTTCCCCATATGTGTCCCTGCCACTCCCCACTGACAATCACCACTATGAAAGCTACCATTCTGTTGCTGTGGTGTTCTATTGTTCTTGGCCTTATTCTCTCAAGCACATCTTTCCTTTGCACTCCCTGTGTTGGGTTTTCTCATTTCCTTTTGGCGGGCCCATCTGTTTCTTTCTCTCTCCCACTTCTATTCTAGTCCCAGGGTGGAGAGTGTCTCTGTGGGCTTTTCTAGTGTAAACCCGTCACCCTCGTGCCTTGAACTTGGCGTGATGTCTGTGAGTCACACCTCCTGCCATTGTTTGCATTGCCTCTTGGTCCTCTCAGGCTGGGAACTTCCTTTTAGATAAAGAGTTTGTAGCATGCCTGGTCCTAGCGCACAATAAACTTTGAAGCAGGGAATCCAGCTTTGTTTCTGTCCTGTCACAGATTCTCAGCTGCTAGTGTTTCAAAACTAGCCAAATCAATTAATTTTATTTTGTGGGCTATTATCACGTTGGCCTTGTCTCTGTCGGGGTGGTGGGGGGGGAAGCAACACTTCAGAGATATTAAAATTGCAATATCCACCCAACAAAGTGAAAAAAACAAACTGTCAAGGTCAGATGGGTTCTCAGGAACAGAGTACTTGCTCCCAAAAGAGAAAGTGACAGATTATCACTAGTCTCCACTTACAGCTCCCAGCTAAAACTAGTCCAACGTTGCATTAATGAGTTACAGTGCAATCCTAAACACAGTTACACCCTTCCAAGCCCATTAACTTCAGTGAGCTTAAAGGGTGCAATTGGGCTTAGGATGCACTGTTACGGTTCATCCTGGACAGATTGCTTATAGATAGTCCCCAAAACAAATAAATTTCTCACCAGCCACAATTGATTAACTAGCAGAAACATTAGCCTGGGGAGTGAGACCTTGCAGCCACAATTCCAGATGCCAACCCTGTCCTCATATCCAGTCAAGCATTACAGAGCCTAAGAACAAAGGAAGAGTTCTGTAACTCCTTAACTAAAAAGTTTATTGTGGCGGTAGCTTTCATGGTCTTGAGCCCACCATCAAAGGCACACAATGAATTCTCAGCAATATTTGTACAGACAGAGAGGAGTATGGAAAAGGTGAGCTAAAAGGCCTGGTTTGTAAGAGACATTTCCATGCAAAACTGAAAGGTACACAGATAAGCACAATGATCATACGCAGTGACCTAACCACATTAGACATACTATCCAGGGCTCATTTGCTGCTGATCCTGGAGCATGATATATGCAGCAGTCTGTCAACAATGCCCTTGTGCTGGTTATGTAGGAAGATCAGGTCAGTTGCTATGCATATGAATAGGTGGATATAAATCTGATCTAAAATGGCAACATTTATCTAGTTCTGTAGTTGCTCCATTGGTTAAAGATTTATTTCCTGATTCAGTCTGTGGTACTGGTTATTACTAACAAATCTCTTCATAGCCTAGGATCCACATATTTGCAGAACCACCTCTCCTAATGTGTTCCATTATAATACCTTCATTCATCTGAGCAAAGCCTTCTGAAGGTGTGGGGTTGCCAGTCTCCAGGTGGGGCCTGGAGAGCTCCCACTTTTACAACTGATCTTCAGCTGTCAGGGATCACTTCCCCTGGAGAAAATGGCTGCTTTGAAAGGTGGACTCTATGGCATTGTACCATTCTGAGGCCCCTGCCCTCCCCAAAACCCACCCCCTCCCAGATCCACCCCCAAAGTCTCCAGCTCTTTTCCAACACAGAGCTGGCAACCCTATGAAGGTGCCACCCTGCAAAAGGTTGCTCACACCCAAGTCTTTTCTTGGTGGAATGGCCTGCCTCTGCCTGATGAGGCCAGGAAGGTCCCCAAGTTTTTATCATCAGGATACGTAAAACAGAATGTTCAGGAGGACCTTTTTTAAGGAGATTAGGGTCACAGTTAATATCTGTGAAATTTAAGTGGTTTTAAATGCTATGCACAATTCAATTGAAAAGCAATCAGAGTTTGCAATTGGTTCAAAATACTCACTGCCTGGATCACATCATGTAAGATCACACCATCTATTCTGGTTTCCTACTAATTTCTAAGCCCAGTTCACACCGTCCAGCATATATCAAGGGTTGTCTTTTCCTACATAAATACCCAGAGTTTAGAATAGGGTTGTCAGTCTTCAGGTGGCATCTGGAGATCTCCTTCTATTACTACAGATCTCCAGAGGATCAAGATCAGTTCCAATGGAGAAAGTGGCTGCATTGGAAGATAGACTCTGTGACACATACTCTAATGCAGTCCCCCCCCCCTTCCACAAACCCTGCCCCAGAGTCTCCAGATATTTTCCAACCCAGGGCTGGCACTCCTAGTTTACCATCTTCTACAGATACCCTGCCAAATGTGCTTCCACTATGTCAGGTGCACTTTTTCATCAGGGGCACCAAACCTTGCTTTTTAGATAGACCCACCTGGCTCTCTCTGTAATAGCATTTAGGCTCCAGTTGATTTCAGAGAGCATTTGCCCAAAAAACCCAAAAATCTGGTTTTTAATTTTTCGAACTTCTTGCTTTTTTATTATGCGCTTCTGCCTTTTTTACTTTAATTTCCCCTGGTTTCTTTCATTGCGTTATTCATTTATTATACTGCTATTCTCCTTGTAGTGGTTTTTGAAAGATGGTAGCAGCCTTGAGATTTTAATGAAAGGTGCAGGACAATTAATCAGAATAAACAAACACATGTATTATCTGGATGGTGTTGGCAGAATATTCTTTATTGTCAATGACAGAATATTGAAATTTGCAAAATCCCTCCAACAGAAGTACTTCTCAGAAAACATCTGGATCACAACGAACAAGTTACAACTGTATATATATTGTGGTTATCTGGCAAAGATTTGAGTTCAGCTGCAAGTCAGTTGAGATCAGAATGTACAAAATGTGGGCAGGAAGGGGATGAAGAGTCAGATTTACTGTTCAGGCTTTATTGAACGTGACATGAATGAATGCTTCTGCTTAAATACCTGATGTAGTCTGAGAGGCTTAATTTAGCAGGGGTCAAAGGATGAGGTCTTGGGATAAGTGAACATTACAAAGAGAAGGTGTGCCGGGGAAACTTCTAGGTCAAGTATGAAGCCTGCTTCTGCCTCAGTTTTTTTTTTTTTTAACAAATATTGATTATCTGTGCTACTGGTCTGGGCTTGGATCCTAGATATCTACCTGGAAGTGACACGGGAAACTGTCCTACCTTTATATGAGAGGCGGAGACGGGGAACTCCCTGCTTCAAGGTAGTACAGTTCTCAACAGCCAGCAGAACAAGCCCAACTGCTAGGGCTTTGTTGGTTGCCAAGCAGCAGCATCTGCAGAAAATCAAGCTGATCATCCCCTTTATGTTGCAAATTGTTCTTGTTTCAGTGAGAAAGTCTTCCTCATAGGAGTAGTTGTTGTCAGGAAAATTCACTTACCACCTAAAAAACAAATGGGGGGGGGGAATCCTTAACAGGCACATGCCTACTGGTACTACTGAATGGAGCTCACTTGTGTGTTGTTCCAATTCCTTTTCATTCCCAAATGGACATTGTTAAGATGCATTGTACATTTCTGATCTAGAATTATACTGGCAACAAGCACATGTGAAGCGTGGGGTATACATGGCATCACAATTAATCTACCATCTCTGATTTCTTATGTTATTTGACTGCACTGTCTTATATCCAGAAATCTGCCTTGAGTCTCAGTGAGAAAAGGAAATTATAAATAAGGTAGATAAACAAACACACATCTGACACTTACATCAAGTTCTGTGGAAGCTGGCAGGGATGGTGTCCTTATGTCTCATCCCCCCACTGTGCTTGTTGCCACCTTGCATCCCTCTCACACAACAACAATAATGTTGGGCCCTTCTGTGGTCCTCTCATTCCCTTTACCCACTTGAGCTATGGTGTAAAGCTACTTTGTGGTTCAGCTGTGGGGAAAAGCCAATGGGTTTAGATGAATAACTCTGCATAGGATAATAGTGTAAAGCAACAACAATGAACACAAGCAGAGTTCCCTGGGGAAATCATTCCATATATATCATGCCATTGCTAAACTTGTTTTCCACCACATGTCCCAACTTGCAACTTCTCAGGTGCTGAAGGGATCTCAACAGGGTGCCAGATATTTATTGGGGAGATCAGGTGGGTATATGAGGTAGACTACACAACTCTTTTCTTTGGCTAAGTAGAAAGAAAAGAAAACCCTTATTGTTGTATTAGGTGTGATGCCTACAGCCAAGTTTAAATTATGGAAGGTTATATAGTCAACCATACACAATGTGAAATAAATGCTGCTCCTTCATCTCTGTAGTGAGGCATCATATATCTATTTCCAAGCCATGTCATAGAGGATATCTTTAAAGCAGAGCTAAAGAAAGATGAGGCAGGGAGTTCATCAAGCCTGAGGAAAGTCCCAGGCTTGCAGAAATAAATGAAACATGAAAGATGGGAGAATATTTCTGCAAGCCTAAGGGAAGTCCCAGGTTTGAAGAAACACCCCCCCCCCCAAACAACAACAACAACAACAATCCCCCGGGGAGTAAAAAAGGTAAAGGTAGTCCCCCGTGCAAGCACCAGTCATTTCCGACTCTGGAATGATGTCGTATCATGATGTTTTCATGGCAGACTTTTTACGGGGTGGTTTGCCATTGCCTTCCCCAGTTATCTACACTTTACCCCCAGCAAGCTGGGTACTCATTTTACTGACCTCGGAAGGATGAAAGGCTGAGTCAACCTTGAGCCGGCTACCTGAACCCAGTAAAACCCCCCAAAATAATAGAAACACCTGTAACTTTAAGAAAAAAATGCCTACTTGATCAATAGAGGATATGAATCTCTGAACACTAGGATACATACTTCTGGGACACAGGACTGGCTCAGATTTCCCAGTGTTTAAAGATGCATATATATTTTACCCCCCACCCCCATACTGTAGAGCAGGGGTCCTCAAACTACGGCCCGCGGGCCAGATGCGGCCCGCTGAGGACGTTTATGCGGCCCGCCGGGTTATGGCAAAATCAGACCGGAAGTGACGTTCAACCTAAACTCGCGTTAGCAATGCACACTTCTGGCACTGGGCTGAGGTGGCGGAGACAGGGTGTGAGGTGATACCGAGGTGAGGTGAGTTCCCAGGCCGCGGTGTGTGGTGTGGGGAAGGGAGAGAGATGCAGAAGACGGAGAACTGATGGCCCGCGGCCTTGTACAGTAACGGCAGTCCGGCCCTCCAACAGACTGAGGGACAGTGAACTGCCCCCCTATTTAAAAAGTTTGAGGACCCCTGCTGTAGAGTTTACTGCAGAAAACATCAATCTAACAATGCTGTTTGTCACATCATAGGGTTATATCCATTTAGGCTTGCCATATGGCCACAAAGGTTGCTAGGCAACCACAACAATATTACCATACCATACCAAACCTTTAATGGCATAATAGATTCAGATAAAAATACACAGAATATAAAAATTTAAACATTGGAGATAAAATCAAAATAAAACCGAGCTTACAGATACATTCAAACATGCTCAGAATTAAATTTAAGGATGTCAGCCAGAAATTTTGCCACAGCCTCACTAACCACCCCCTCAGTATCACTCAATAAATAATAACAGGGTGGCAGAATAGACAAATCTGGAGAAAAAGAAAGCTTGCCAAATAAATCTTTACGGAGGTTATGGTAAAAAGAACAATCAAGCAATATATGCTGGATTGAGTCAGGGGTATTCGCTCCACAGGAGCAAAGTCTGTCGGCTAAAGGGACTCGCTGATATCTCCCTTGTAAAACTTTGGAGGGAAACGCGTTTAGTCTGGCCAACATAAATGCCCTGCGATGACTTGGAGTGGTTAGGTCTGATAGATAATTGGGCATTTTGCCACAAAAAGCATAAAGACCTAAGGAAGCTGGAGAGCAAATATAAGGGAGAGTTGGCCGTAATTTCGTTTCCTCCAATTCCCACAGTCTCAGTTTAATACATCTGAAGATATATGACTCTTCAGAGGTAGAAAAATCATCTACCTCTAACCCCAATTGATTGAGTTTAGACAGAAGCACTGCTGTCCAGGACGAAATATATGGGTCTCTTTTCATACAATCAAGAAGGCTGTTGGGATCTGTTCTAAAATGAATTTTGAGCCAGAATTTAAACACTGCAATCCAGGCTTTTGTCTCCACCAAAGACTGACCCACTTCAGAGCAGAGAGCAAAGTAGGACACACATTTTGGCAAACCAAGAATTTGTCTAAAGAATGAGGCTTGAATGCCCTCCACTTTCCTGGTAAAAGCTGAGATCCATATAGGGATACCATAGAGGATTTGGGCAAGCGTTTTGGCTTTGAATACTTTAATAGCTGCTGGAACTAATTGGTTGCCCTTTGCAAAGAAAAACTGTTTAATTTGAGCAGCTGAACACTTAGCCAAGTTGATGGTGTTGTTACGATGTGAAACCCAGCTTAACTTGTGGTTAAAAGTGATCCCCAAGTATTTAAAATTTTTTGTTTGCTCGATTGCTATTCCAATATTGCTATTCCAAGCCATGGTTTCTGTAATTTGGAAGCTTAACCAGCCACGTGTTACTGAAAGGCGCTGCATCCCAGTGCAAATAAAGAGAGAGGGTCTCCTATTCTTGGTAAACAAAACGGAGTCTGACCAAATACAGGCCCAGACAACACTCCATCTAAACTGGTGGAGTGGACCCAGTAGAGAGCTCGGTTTGGTTGGCGCCTGCAGTCTGTATCTCAGCACAATCTCACCCATTTCCCCCTCCAGCATCCCCGCCCAAACAGGATGCATAATGACATGGGAACTGCAGGTAAGTAGTACTCTCACTCTGATCTTCTGGAACTTGCCAAAAGTCTTTTCCTCCAGTCTATCACCTCTACCTTGCTAAATCCAATCAAATGCATAATTTGATTGATCCTACTATTAAAATCCTTGATCCCTTTTCCAAGTGTCAGACAAAACCCAGTAACAAATTATGCAGCCCCTCCAAGCTTATCATCCTAGCGAAATGTGCGAAGTTTCCCAACATAGAGATCCAAGATAGCCATCTATGAAACATCAAAGCCCCTTTGGTAACTACCAACCCCCATCCGTCGTACCCCTATAAAGTGTGGGTCAGAACCCCACCTCGGTGTGCATTCTGTAGGACGCCATTTGCAGTCTGTACCACCCGTTACTCCTGTAATTGGGTCTATAGAGCGTGTTATGCTGGTCGTTCATGTTCCTCTCCGTGTATTTTTCCTTTGGACAGACGTCTCCTCTTCTGGATCAGGTGAATAACCTGCTTCAACGACCCTTGAATTCCGCTATCGATAACCTCTATTTTTCTTAGACTCTTGAATGCTTGTACAACATCTATGTGTGTATAAATCCTCTTGATACATACTCTAAGTAAACACTATAAAAGATACAATTGCTTGGTCTATTCTTGGCTGAAAACCTGAACTCCATATTATGGAAAGCAAAGATCTTCGCTCCTAATTCGCTCTACCAAGTCTCTTAGGTAATTTCCCCATCAAAATAAGATACTTAAAGCACTGCCTGTAACAAATGGAAAGGTCCTAGAGGAAAGAAGAAATAGTTGGGTAGGGCAAGAGATGAAAAAATCGGTCTACCCACAAGTTCTTGTGGGTCCCTCACTTGAAATTATTTTAGAAATTGATCCAGCAACTGGGCTGCCAATGAAATTCCTGGTAATTTGGGGGTGAAGCCTAGGGAAGAAATGGTTTGGAGAGAGGAAGAACTTCAGTGGGGTATAATACTATAGAGTCTACCTCCAAAGAAGCCATTTTCTCCATGGGAAAAAAATGGAGCTTCCCACCTGGAGGGTGGCCACACTGTCTAACAGAGACTACAAGATAGATTCAGGTGGCTAGACATGTTCGTCTGAAGCAGCAGAACAAAGTGGGAGTCCAGCAGCACCTTCAAGTCCAGGAAAGCTTTATTCTGGCTACAATCTTTCAGGTTATAGTGGCATACACTTCTTCAGGTACACTGAAACAGAAGTCACCAACTATTACAATTAGAGTCAAGATGAATAATTGGCCCTTCCTGGCAACACCTTCCTCACCCTCTACCTATATGTAATGGTTGGTGATTTCTGTTTCAATGTATCTGAAGAAGTGTGCATGCTCACAAAAGCTTATAGCCAGAATAAAACTTTGTTGATCTTAAAGATGCCACTGGACTCAACTTTGTTCAGGAGTAAGCTACTGGGACATGCTTTGGAGTAATCATGGTTAGGGAATGGCTGGAACTCTGATTAAATCTTGCTCAGATCAATGGGATTGTATTACTTTAAATCAGTGAGATGAAGCTGAAAGTACATTAGTTCATGCGGTTTATGAAGAAAAATGTCTGGCTGCTATCCACATTCCGCTGAAGCAAAAAGAAAAATTCAAGTGGATTGATTCAAATGGTTTGCTCAAAGCCAATTTACTTTCTGCTAAGTAATTTTTCTTTTTTGTTTCATGGCAGGGTCCCTTGTGGGAGGCAATTGTAACCCCAGCCATAAACCATTACCTAAATGCACTCCCAGTTGTGAAGAGCAGAAACCGCTTGTCACAGAGTTTACACATAAAAGGGAGGGAAAGCAAGTATCTAATGGATAGGAAAATCTGTAAATGATAAATCTAAGCTTAATTTAAACATTCCAGTGCAGCTTTAAACAATCAATGCTTCAAAGCTATGAGCATTTGATTTCTAGTTAGCAAGCATAAAAAAGGGGGATTTACTAGTTCAGGAGATATTTTGAAGTTTCAGCCAAGGCTAACTGTAGCTGGGTTTTGTGTGTGACTGTCATGGTTATACTAGTTTGAGAGGAATAAAGAATAACATTTTGGGGTAATGGTTGGGATGGATCAGAGATAATTTTTAGTGACTTATCAAAACAAAAATTACCCCCAAACCCCAGACAAGCTAGTTATCCCCAGACCCGACATTCTTTCCACTATTGCATCCTCTTTTCCTTTCTTAAAAAATAACCTAGCTGCTGCAGCTTATGGTTAAGATTTCAAAAATAAAAGACTCTGGAGCCATTGTGCTTATATTATGATGTGCTAGGGACTTGGGTATTTAAATATATTATGATCTAGGAAGCTACCATTATTATTATCATCTGGCATTGTGTGTAGTACAGCCAGGAGATCTTAAGGTTGTCTGGCAGCCAGAAGTTCTAACTCTTTTAGTTTTATGCACCACTAGATGGTGGGTTGCAAAGAGCCCCGTGGTGCAGAGTGGTAAAGCTCTGCTCACGACCTGAGTTCAATCCCAGTGGAAGCTGGTTCAAGTAGCCAGCTCCAGGTTTACTCAGCCTTCTGAGGTTGGTAAAATGTGAGTACCCAGCTTGCTGAGGGGAAAGTGTAGATGACTAGGGAAGGCAATGGCAAACCACCCCGTAAAAAGTCTGCCATGAAAACGTTGTGAAAGCAACGTCACCCCAGAGTCAGAAATGACTGGTGCTTCCATAGGGGACTACCTTTACCTTTACCTTTTTAAATGGTGGGCTAGATTTGTTTTTAAGGCAAGAGACATTTCAGATTTTCCCTATCCATTGCCTGCCTCTGCATCATTTTATTTATTTATGTAATTGCATTTATATCCCACCCTCCCCTAATGGGCTCAGGGCGGTTAACAACAGTTAAAATAACAGAGTGTTAAAAATCAAAGTACATGGCCCTGGTATTCCTTGGAGGTTGCCCTTCCAAATACTAGCCAAGGCTGACCCTGCTTAGCTTCCGAGATCTGATGAAACTGGACTAGTCTGGGCTTTACATATTCTAGACTGAACAAAGAATAATCATTTCAAATTAGGGCAAATCTTTATATAACAAAGCAGGCAAACTTATTCTGGCCTTCTTTTCAACTTAGGTAACTGCCTCTGACTCGTAGTTAGTTACTGATGACACCATTCATTAAAGACCAGTTTATATTCCATAGGGATATAATATTGAGGGTCGCCAAAGTCAGAAATTTACCCCATTTATTTTACACATGAGACTAGAAAAACCTTAATCAATAGCTTTCCATTTAGGTGGGTAACGAAATCTTGGAGGCATCTGGGAATTAATATTCCTTTACATTTATCCAATTTATATCTTTATAATTATAAACTCCTGAATAGTTCTGTAAAATCTACCTTGGAGGGATGAGAAAAAATAAATATGACATTGTTAGAAAACTTGATTTAATTACAACTTTTATTCTCCCCAAATATCTTTTTTTAAATTCCAAAAGCTTCCTATCCCCATATCCCCCAAGGATTTATATGGTTGGCAAGCCTTATTCTCTAAATATTTTTTCTATAGAGTTTTATACCAAAATGCTAGAGCATCCCTGTGTGATGTGCCCCAATAAATTGGGGGAAATCCTGCCCCTCAAAGGGTGTCTGTTGTGGGGAGAGGAAGGAAAAGGAGATTCTAAACTGCTCTGAGACTCCTTTGGGTAGTGAGGGGCAGGGTATAAATCCAAATTATTCTTATTCTTATTCTTCCTATTACAGCATTTCTAATGCCCATCAGACCCAGCTAGCCTGCAAGATAATTTGTGAAGAGTACTAACTCTGTTCTGAAACAAAGAGAAAATGTTCACTCTTCTGTATGCCCAGTTCTCATTCACTTGAAATACCAATCCAGCTGGTATTTTTTTTTAAGTCTCAGAACTTTCTTCTTCAGCTAATGTCCATTAGAGTCTAGCCAACTAATCTATTAATCATTTTATTCTCTGGCAGAGCACTATCAAAATGTGCTTTCAGCACAAACTTCAGGACAGATCATTCAAAGCCATGTTTTTGAACTGGATCATTTTGGCCTAGTTGTTATTGATTATGGTAAAATGAAGGATTTTAGGCTTCTGAACAGACTACTCGCGCCATTTCTTCAGACTCTTCTCATTGGCCCCAATGAATAACAGCATAGTGCTTTATAATTTTTAGTTCCTTATTGTTTCCTATATGATTCACAAATTTGTGTGATTCCATTATAGTTTGGGGCAACTCAAAGAACTAAAACATAGAATTCAGGACTGGACTCAGTGATTCCAAGATGCAACTCAGGAAGCAGACAGTGGTAATAACAATGAGCAGTGTGTATATACAAAATGTAAACTTAATAAGCTGCGTAAATAAGGAAAAGCCCTTTCATGAAGAAAAAGCATTCTAGATGGATCATGTATAGGCTTATCTAACAATTAGATTGTCAGTGTAGAGTTCACTAATATCTCATCTGTATTTTCATTACAAAACACATTGGCTTGACTCACATGTAATGCCATAGTTTGGCATTACATGAAGCAACTTGGACTCTCACATTATCACCTATGGCTCTTTCCCTTTCATAGCAGACCATAGTTTTCCACAACATCTCAGCCAGCAACCTATGTTTTGCATTTGTCCTCTAAACCAGAATTGGAAACCACCATCAAAAAGTGGTTTCCAATTCTTGTTTGGAAGGCAAGCACAAACCAGAGTCTGCTGATTCAGATGTAACAACAAATTGTGGGAGAAAGAAGGGAGAAAAGAAAAGGGAGAAAAGGAACAGCAATGTGTAAGAGATTAGGAATGGGAAGACTGACTCCACAAACCTAGGGCTTGTTCAGACTATGATTTGATATTGTATCTGAATTGGCCCATTAATTATATTGGATGGCTGTCTTGCAACCAAGTCAGAGCCTGAGGTATGCTTCTGAATGGAATTAACATCATAGACCTAGTATTAATGTTATTAGATCTACTTGTAGAAGTCTTAGAGGGCACTACACGTTCCAGGAATTTTAGGCTAAGGTTATATTCATCTCTTGTTCCTTATAATACTTTCAAAGGCATCATCTGGCTCTTAGGAAAGGACAGCCAACAATCAGTTGGTCACTGTTATGTTAAAAGGCCCCAGAGACTGATAAATACCAGAGAATCATTCACACCAGTCTTTTCAAACAGTAATGTACTTTAGCACTTTCAGCAGCAGCCAAAATTTATTTCTGTATTATCTGCAGTCTTTTCAATGTAGAATATGCCACTGCAGCTTAGCTTTGCCGCATTTAAGAAAGTAGTAGCTATCCTTTGTTCCCTTGCACTGAGAAAACAAGTACAGATGGAGGCTGACAAGGAAATCTACCCATTTCTTCCAAGAGATCAGCAGTTGTCTCTGTTCTAGAATTGTCTCAATTCATTTTTTGCATTCATTCGTATGATTTCTACCCTGCCACACAGTTTCAGTAATCCCTTATTGTTTTCCTCAGGAGGCCTGAAATTACTGCTGAGTCTTCCATTAGTAATTTAATACTAAACTACTGGTCAAGGGCTAACCCTACAGCAGCTGAGTGACTTTACCCAGCAGTAGTCACAGTTGTAAATTATTCGTTTGTACAGCTAAGTTAAGAGAATTTGGTAAAAAACAAAGGATATACAAAATGCCAGAAACCCATGCTGGCTTGAGTGACAATTGTGTCACACTTGTTCACGATCAAGGCATGAGCTGAGGCTTCAGGAAGATTTTCTGCTGGTCAGTCATCTCCTAACAGTTGTCTTCGGGCTTTAACTGAACTACAAGTCTGTCTCAGCACACTTTCTTGAGAATGGTATGGGTGAAATTTTCTGGGATTTCATGAAGTCTACATCAAAATGGGTTAATATTCTAATATCATCACTATTTTCTCTCCTTATGCATGTGTTTATCCACATGGTCGTGTCTGTATATGTACAGTGGACATGTGCTGGATTTGTCTTGGTAAACAGATCAGAATCCCAAACATAAGGCACAGTGTAATACTGTGGGATATATTGTGTGGGAGCCATATTGCTATAGCCTGAAATGAAAATCATGCATCACATTGTATGAGTTTTTATTGCCCTGGAATAAGATGCAACCATGAAAGGTAGGGACATCTGACAAACCTGTATTGTACTGAGATTTCAGTGTATATAGTAAAAGGAAAAGGACATAAGAGCAGCTGCACCAGGCTTATAGGCTGAGTCAAGAAGCAACAGCTGTCACTTTTCTCTAAATAAGACAGAAGAAGAGAAAGGAAGCAAATTCCTCTCCTTCTCTAGGCCCCTTTCCTCTACTCATCTTTCCCCCCTGAATCCAATTTTGTAGAAGCCCTTTACTTGTCTGTCGGGCTACGTGTCGCACTGTTTAGTCATTACAAGTTTGACACTCCAACCCCATCTAAAGGAAGAATATGCTACCTGCAATCTTCCCGATGCACGTGGTTAGCATTTTTTGTTTACAGGGCATCTTCCAACTTCATGACATGCAAACACCTACCCTTAAAAAATGTGTTTGTTTCCAATTGTGTGTATTGAGAAATTGCAGCAACATATATTGAGAGGATATGCATATTGATGAAGGTGTCCACCTGTCTGTCTCTCTCTCTCACACAGCAGACTGCTTTTAACCCACTTGCATCGGAGGTAGCAGGACAATCCACTCCCTGAGCTTGGCTTTTTTTTAGCATGCCAAAAAATCCTTAGCAACCATCTTAAGTTTTGAATCAGTGCACTTCATTGCTTCATACCAGATAAGAACATACACCTGACCTATCTGTCCTCTAGTGCCATCCCCTAGACTGGCTGGCTCCAAATGCTGCATGTTCCCAATGATATCTCTGCATCAAACTCTCCCCCTCACCCTTTGGGGCTGGTTTTATGGCCAGAGGTGCCACAGCATGGATATATTTTTCTACGGGGAAGTGGGCTTCATGCTCCCATTACAATTTAGGTTACAGACAAAACCATTTTTTAAAAATCCAAGTGAAACTTCTGTAAAAAAAACAAAGACTTGTCTATGCCTGTCTTGATTTCTATTAGAGTTCTTTCAGATAATTACAATAGGGTTAAATTATAATAAAATGGTCTGCTGACTTATAAGGTTGTATCCACCTGTAACTTTCTGCCAATAAAAGGATGATTTCAGTGGGTTGTATCCAACCAACTTTTCTGTTAATGAAAAAGAAGAGGGCTTTTCCTCTGATCATGCAAATAGCTATCATGGGAATTGGGCATGAACAAAAGTATGGAGGAACTGAGCAAGACTGAGTGAAAATGTTGGTTGGATCCAATCCATTGCTTTTTCGCTTCCACTGCAGACTTCCAAGTTGCCTCACATGTTGTTCCCGAGGGTTCCCTGTCCCTCAGAGCAGGTGAGTTCAGTGGGCTGCAACTGTAGGGGGAAGGCAAGAAAGTCCTGTTTTGCTGATGGAAGTACATTCTGTTAGTAAAAAATTACTAGTGGATTCAACCTGCCATGAGGCAGCTGCTGCAAAACTGCTATAAAACAAATCATTGAAATGTAATAGATTCCAACATAGCCTAAGTAGATATTAAAATAGCAAGACAAAATAGGCCACAACTTTCTAACCCCAAACTGAAATAGATGGACATTTAACAGTAAGGTGGATCAGAACTTAAATCCTTAATTGTCTTTGGGGTTAGAAAGTTGTGCACTTCCCTGTGCAGTGTAAAATACACAATTTCTATCAAAAACTCCTGTGTAAGACAACCTCCAGTTGGCCTACTTAGCAAGAAAGATGTGAGGCATGTAAACTGAGAATTCTCTCACATTCTCTGTGACCTTCTGAGAATGTTGGCACTTTGGGGACAGCCAGTCTTGAGGCCCCAGCAAATAGCTGACATTTCCACGTTCTGGCTGTCAAGCATCGATATTTCTCAATAATCAAGCTTTTGTTCTTTAATCAAAAGTTGCTTTATTGTTAAAACTCCATAGCTTGCCCAAGGACGGACTCCTTGGAAGTAATGACATACATAGCATCGCATAGTAACTTATAGGCATGCTTCAAAGGGAAAGGTTACAGATAACTTCAAAAAGATAACATAAAGATGCAAATTGAGTTGAGGGTTCAAAGGCTACTCGCTAGTATCTCTTTATGACTAAGGAATATCAGCTAATAAAAACATCTCCCTTTCTCACACATTCTATGGGAAGCGATAAGACCTGGCTGTGTGAATATGGGGGAGAGGCACTCTACACTGTTAGTACAAGGTTACTCTAAACATCCTGGGTCCAGATGGATTTATTATGCACCCTTTGGTTAGAAGGAGACAGCAGGGGGGAGGGTGGGGAGAGCATGAAGAGTGTCCTGCTTTGTATCTGGCCTGTCTGCTGAACACCCTTAGAAAGAGCATATAGAAATGGCATGCATATAGAAATGACACTGGCACAGCCTTGATTTTATTCCACACCTGCAAAGCTTGGGAACCTACAGAGAAAGTGTCTGGTATAGGGTTGCCAGTCTCCAGGTGGGGCCTGGAGATCTCTGATCAGCTGGCAGAGATCAGCTCCCCAGGAGAAAACGGCTGCTTTGAAGGTTGGACTCTATGGCATTGCACCCTGCTGAGACCCCTCCCGTTCTAAACCCCAACCTCTCCTGAGTCTCCAGGTATTTTCCAACACAGACTTGGCAACCATAGTCTGGTTATGAAGATCAAAATAGATGAATCTCTTGGCTATCCTTTCTCCCTAGTAAACCATTGTGTTTCTAGCCAAATATGTTATTCTACTTGTCAGGGCTTTTTTGGTAGAAAAAGCCCAGCAGGAACTCATTTGCATATTAGGCCACACACCTTGATGTCACCAATGTTTCACATAGGGCTTTTCTATAGAAAAGGCCCAACAGGAATTCATTTGCATATTAGGCCACACCCTGTGACACCAAACCAGTCGGAACTGTGTTCCTGTGCGTTCCTGCTCAAAAAAAGCCCTGCTACTTGTAATAATTGCACAAGCACACCTTGCCAGAAGGATTGAAAGTTTTACTGGAACAACAGCAGGGCCTTTCCTGACCTCCGCTTGAACAGAATCTATCAGCCAACAAGAACAGGAAGTAAAAACAAACCATGGCACTTCAGCCTTCAGAGATCAGGGGAAAATAACTAAACAGTTCAAGAAGGGAACATCATCAAATTCACAACTTGCCACAATATAACACTACCAATACTAAAGTCTAGAAAATTTACGAAGTGAATATTGATTATGGATGCTAGTCCCTAGGAAGGGGTGGGAGATCCCCTGGTTTTGGGGGGGGGGCTTCCCCCAATGCCAGCCAATTGGCCAGTGGGGGAAATCCCCTCCCAACAGTCCTTCATGGCCCCATAGGCACTTTGCACACTTACCCCCCAAGTCCTGAATTTTTGGCTTTCAGGGCAAGGTGTGCAGCATCTGAGTGAGACATCGCCTGCCCTTGCCCTCCAGGTTGTGATTTCATGGCTTGGAAGGCAGGAGCATGTGGCACCTGCTTCCACCCCCTCCCCCACTATTTCAAGGGAAGGTTTCTTTATATGGTTGGGGGGAAGTGTGTGTGTGCCTAATGATATCACTCTTTGACAGCATCACATTGAGGACAGCCCTGTTCCCTCCCAGAATGCTCACCAAATTCCCCTGTTGGGGAGAAATTGGGACCTGGCAACCCAAATTTTGACTGAGCCCATAATGCTGTGTGCAGAGAGGGGAGGTATTTGTGAATTTCCTGCATAGTGCAGGGGGTTGGACTAGATGACCCTGGAGGTCCCTTCCAACTCTGTGATTCTACAATTCCATGCTGCTTGTCATTATATGCCTTATGTGACCATTTAGGACTTTCTTCATGATCACTACAACATATTCAAGAGGAATAGCTGCATTAACATGCTGTTGCAAAAAATAGCATATCTTGTGGCACCTCTAACTTAACAAATTGTGAGTTCTTTACCATGGGGAGGGGGCACTTTTCCAAAGCAAGAAGTGGTCATGTCATTGGGTAGGTATACATACTCGGTGTACAGAGAAAACAAATTGGCCAAAAGACATGCTATATTACTATGCAGAGCACAAATGAGTACAAATCAAAGTAAATTAGCGCATGACCCAATCAAATTAATACAGTATGACCCCATTAGTATGTATGAGACTAATTTCTTACTAGCAGCCACTGGCAATGCATAGGCATAACAAGATTTAACAGAATAAATGAATACCCCGAAATTATTTTTTGTGGTGAGCTAACCACTTCCAGTCTCTACTGAATCCACTGTATCAAATGTGCTAATATATTCCAGCCACAGCAGCTTCACTCTGGAGTCTGCTACAGAATGTCCTGGAGGACTAAAGCCCTCCCCACCCACACCACAAGTTTCTGAATGTTCTAGTAGCTGATTTGTATCCGTTTATTCTTTTGCACAGAAACTGACATGTTTGGCCTTTGTAAACGGAAGAAGATAAATGGGCTTGTTCTGGGGTTTGTGTCTCCATCAGGTGGCCCATTGTTGGGGGTGAATACAGGGGTGGTCTTAGTAATTCTGGGGCTCTGGGCAAAAGTCAAGAATGGCCTCCACCCTTACACTCCCTCCCCCAACATTCTCAGTGCTTCTATTTTCATTCTATTTTAATGCACACCATACATTTCCATACACTCCCTGGGACACCGCTTTCATTTTTATTTAATTTCACTCAGTTTCTTTATGCTCAGCATACAAATCTGCTCTCTGCCCGGGAAATTTACTCTCTGAAGTCCCTCTCCTGCATTTCTGTCTCTTTTTGTCCACTACCTCTGTCCCAAAGCAATAGAAATCCAGCCTGAAGAAGGTTTGCAACCTTGCAGGGCCGGATCTGGGGGGGGGGGGGGCAGAGGGGGGTGCTTGCCCCAGGCGCCAACAGAGGGGAGGCGCCAAATTGGGTATGGTATCTATGAGACCATAAGATAGAATGGACCATAAGGGGGCGCCATTTTTTAATTTTGCCCCCCCCCCCTCAAAAATACATAGATCCGGTCCTGCATCCTTGGGTTTTATCTAATAACAGAAAAATTCCATGATGGTGGATTGGGATCCACAAGGGTCCATTTGAGCTTTTCCAGAGAGACCACTGGGTTATTAGCAGAAGGGGATTTGGCACAGGGCAGTGCAAGAGGGTTTCACTTTCATATCAAAGTTCAAGGATGAGCTTCAAGAAGACAATTCCTTCTGTAGGTCCCCTTGATAAACACATTGCTTGGAAACTTGCCTTGAAAGGCAGGGGAGCCTGTGTACCATTTGTTTCAAAACAGACCCAGTTCAGAATGGCATTGAGAAGCTTAATTCATTTAATGTGTTCAGAGTGCTGTGATAATCCCAATGGGAGAGCATAAAAGAAAAACGTGTGTAACTAAAGATCAAGTAACATATCAGAAGCAATACAATCTTTGAAAGACATACATTCCTCAGTTCCCTTTACATAGGGATTCCTTTGTATAGGATGACAAAGACACCCATCACCTGTCTAACATATGGCTTGACATTTAAAACAACAATTCCAAGTCCTGGCAATTTTTTCAACTGAGAAAATTTCTTGCCATTCACTTTGCAAGATTTAGGACAATACAAAGTAGAACCAATCAAGATCTCATCTGTACCTTCTGTAGTCAGTAACATGCTTTATGTCTGGAGGAAAACCATAGTTTTTAAAATAATTACTTTGTAGAGCACTGTTTGCTATGTAAACACTCATTTGCCCCATTGTTGCCTGTGGTTAAGCAGGTTTTTGCTGTGAAATGTGCAAATGGAGATAATGGAATAATTGCAAAACAGAAAAGGTCACAATGGAATTGATACACCTCGGGATCAGTTCATATCTGGGGGAGTGTCATGATCTTAGGCCCAGTGTGGCCTAGAGGGCAGAGAGAAGTAGGGCTGCCAATCCCCAGGTGGGGGCGGGGGATCCCCTGGGCTGGAGGCCCTCCCCCAACTTCAGGGTCACCAGAAAGCGGGGGGGGGGGGGGAGGAATGACTACTGGGCACTTCATTATTCCCTATGGACGATTCCCATATGGTAGTATGGAAAATTGATCTGTGGATATCTGGGGCTCTAGGGGGGCTGTTTTTTGAGGCACGGGAACCAAATTTTCAGTGTAGCATCAGGTGACACTACCCCCTTTCAAGTTTCAAAAAGTTTGGACTGGGGGGTCCAATTCTACGAGCCCCAAAAGAAGATGCCCCCATCCTTCATTCTTCCAAATGGAGGGAATGCATTTAAAAGATCTCTTTAAATGTGATGGCCAGAACTCCCTTCAGAATTCAACTGTGCTTGCCACATCCTTGTTCCTGGCTCCACCCCAAAGTCCCCAGATATTTCTTGAGTTGGACTTGACAACCCTGGAGAGAAGCCTACCTAGGAGCTACAAATGGGCCTACATTTCCTAGGATCCCTTTTCTCCCTCTGATTGGGTGAAAGCAGTTTTGGAGGGAAAACTTGCCCAGAGGGGTGGGACCTGGGAGAAAAGGATTAAAAGGCCAAGCGACAGGGTTGTTCTCTCTGGAAAGGCTGAACTGGAGGCAGGTTGCAGGAGAAGGATCCTTCATCCATGAAGGGGGAGTTGGTTTGAAATTAGAAGGGAATGTCTCTGATTTATTATTGTTCACAATTAAGAAAACTAATGACATAGACATCAGTGTCCAATTCTGATATTTATTGCATTTGCTGTTTTTTTGGCTCAGTCAACCCAAACCAATGATTAGCAGACTCCAACTTGTTATTCTTTTGATTGGTACTAATTCACTGCCCACTCTCTATACATGTAGGACTGTTAATTTCATCCCATACTATTGTCTGATGAAGTGTGCTTTTAGCACATGAAAGCTTACATCGTTAATAAAACTTTCTTGGTCTTAAAGGTGCTACTGGACTCTGGCTTTGTTCTATTGCTTCAGACCAACACGTCTACCCATGTCTAGTTAGTTGCATCAGGCTTTTATTTCTTTGTACCAATCTTTACTGTTTTTCTATATTCACTGTTGCACTAAAAAGTTTTTACAAACCACTTATTGTTTTGAGCACTTACAATAAACTGTTGTTGTTCAAACTATCTGGATCCTCATGTCTCTTTGGTCACAGACAGTTTGCTAATAAAGAAGACAGGAGGTTGTGTGCTCTGGGGTCTCCCAGACAGACCCTGACCAGAGTGATGGCAGCCAGCAGAAGGCCCTCCCTGGTCCCCTGCTGTGTGAAGGGGGTCAAGCACATTTTATGCCTGCAGTAGCACATAAAAGGGAAGCATAACAGAATCCAGATTTCATAAATAGCACAGAGCTTTTTAAATTTTCTTCTTACTAGGTTTCTGTTGCTTAATCTAGTTATGGGGAACTCAGGTCAGAAAGTCAAAATGTCCATAAAATCAATATTAAATGTTGATGCGGGAATCAACGGAGAGCTGGAAGAGCAACATTTTGCAGCTCAAGAGGCACTGAAAGAGGTATGTCTGGGCCTTCTGGAATAATGCAAGGTGTGAAGGTCAGGACTGAGGGGCATTGTGTGTGGTCATACACTCAGCATTTGTCTGACTCTAACAAGCATTATCCACTCATCACTGTCATGAGGAGTCCATTGCAAGGACAAGCTGGATTTGAATACAGAGGCTTTTTGCCTCTAGGTCATTAGCTCCAAATCTGCATCAGGTCAGCACATGCCAGGAATAACTGTGGCTGCTCACTGTACAATGGGGCTTTATGAAATGAGTGGGTGGTCTCAGTCTCATTCCTAGAGGACACATGTCACGAGCACAGCCTTCCCCCTTGGGTCAGTCTTGCCCCTACTAACAGGATGAGCAGAGACACTGATGTCTGAAGATCATGTCTGCTTTAAAGGTGACTCTCTAGGGCATGAGAAGACTGATAAGGACAATGGGAACAGGTGGAATAAGCAGGGAAAGGCCTTGTTCTACTGCACCTGGGTTTGCTTTTTTTGGAATTCTGCAGCCAATGTTGCTAGTTCTGAGCTAACAGAGTAGCAGTGTCCAAAACAAATAGAAAGATTCTTATAATAATAGGAAATAATGTTTAAAATGTACTGGCTTGTTAGCAAGGAGCCTATAACCTTCAACATTTCAGGCTGTGGATGATCGGGTCTTTCAGTGTCAACCTTTCAGTTTTGTGGGGCTTTGTAACTTCTTTTACAGTTCCAGTTGTTTACTCCTTCTCATTAAGTATCTTTGCCTCCCTGGTTTGAAGCATGAAGACTGTATAGTCTTTTAATCAAAATTCTCTACCCCCATTCTTATCTTCACTCCCTTTTGCTTCCTGCTATAATTGGAATAGCTGCAAAGAGAGCTAGTATTTTTTTCTGTCAGGATCCAGAGAAAGTATTTTAATGAGCATTTGAGGTGGGGGGGATCCTTCTCTGTTTTCTGTGTATTGTCAAAGGTTGTCAGCCGGAATTGCTGTAAAATTATGGCCTGTGTTTGGAGGTGGTCTTTCTGGACCATTCTGTGTTCCTTTACATTCTTAGAAGTAAACCCTTCTTCTCTTTGGCATATGATATCCTTGTGTAACCTTTGCCCTGCCCCTAAATGTCATATTTGTTGGTGCACTTCTTTGTTGTTACTGAAAGATCCCAAAATCTCAGGACAATTTCTCATGTTACTTTTTGGGAGCTGTTGGTTCCTGTCCATTCAAGTTGTTGTTGCTGGGGTCGGGGAACAAATCGAGGAAAGAAGGCAGAGGAGAGCTAGGGCAATAATAGTAGCTACAAGATAAATGCCCTTGCTGCTTTGTTTTTCATGCTAGACAGTAAGTCTGGCCACAGGGTGGTGGCGGCTCCTAGCTGAACTCCCAAGTTCATCAATCAAGGGCCTGCTATGGGCTTCCTAACAAAGGATAGAGCCTGTTTGGTGTAAAGGTTAAATGTGTGGACTCTTATCTGTGAGAACTGGGTTGGATTCCCCACTTCTCCACACGCACCTGCTGATGTGATCTTGAGTCAGTCACAAGGTCTCACAGAGCTGTTCCTCTCAAGAGCAGATTCTGGGAGAGATCTCTCAGCTCCACCTATCTCATGGGGTGTCTGTTATGGGGAAGGGGAAGGAGATAGTAAGCCACTCTGAGACTCCCTTGAGTAGTGAAGGGTGGGGTATAAATCCAGTCTCTTCTTCTTAATGTTGTATACTGGGCTAATACCAGTTTGGGAAGGCTGAGGAGAGGATTTCTGTCAGGAAAATTCCGTAGGGGAAAATATTAAATTGCCCTTTGGCTGCGACCTAGATCCAGATTGGGACCTTCAGCTTCTACTTTTTAACCTGAAAGAACATGTTAATAGATCTTCTATGCAATGTACAGTTTCTCTCAGAGAATTAGGGTATACTCCATCTACAGGCTTCAGGACTAGGTCAGTGTTAGAAGAACAAATGTAACCTCCTTTAGATTAGAATCTGTAGTTACCTCAGAATTCTTACTGAGTTCCATTTTAGGACAAATCTTCTCCTGCAATATTGTTAACTCCATGATTTCTCCATATTAGCTTAGTCTATAAAATACAAAAGCTTGGAACAGACTTTGATTGCTGTGCATTCCCCTCCTCTTGAAGAGGCCCTCTTAGTAATCCTCAGGGGGCTGTGTTCAAAGGAGAGAGCAGCTCTAAGGAGCCAAGATTTGCAATAAATCTTCCTTTTTGCTATAAACAGCGCTCCAAGAAGATGTCACCAGAAGCATGGGGTGAGAGAAAGGCAGCATTTTCAGGACAATAGTAAATGATGAGAGAGTCCTGATTTACACTTTTATTTGAATTGTGATCACAGAGAATGGAATTGCATGGCCAAACACTGTGTTGTTGCAGCTTTAATATTTCTCATCAGAAGAGCTAGTAATCTGCAGTCTTTGGCCACCTGATGAGCCAACCATTATTATGAGGCTGTAACTGGGTAACTTGCATTGTAATTCTGAATTTGGTTACATGTTTCTAAACCCATTTACTTTGATAGACTTAGAAAGATGGGAGTTTATTTAAGATTGCACTGTTGGTTTATCATGTGGTTACAGTCACCACGGAGCAAGTTTTTAAGTGGCAACTTGATTGATTCTACCCAGATAGTTCAGTGTGTGAAGAAATACCTTGCTTCACATTTATTATTCTAATTATTTTCCCCTCAGTGGTTTAGTGCATTGAATGACTCCTTAATCAGAGAACTGAAAGGGGAGGGACCAAAAAATAACAAAGCAAATAATTTTTCTGTTCAATAAGCAGGCTATAACAATAGCAAAATCAGTATTCTACTTCAATAAAGATAGTGGAATTTGGGGGAGGGTTTGCAGTGGGCCATTTGCAAATGTTCGCTAATGAGTTTCCCTCTTAAAGGCAAGTCCAGTAGAATTCTCCCCTCCTTGCATGGATTATAACTCCTCCCTCCATAGGACTGCCAGACCACCCCCAGCGGAGGTGGGTGTTCCCCATCACCAGGCCCTGCCCCCCAGCCACTGATCAGCTAGCCAGCAGTGGGGGACTTCCCAGTAGAAAGAAAAAGGCCTAAGTTACAATGCCAGCATCACACAGGAAATGATGTCATCACACCAGTTACTTCCAAGCAACATTTTAGTACAGGGGTGTCATTAGGCTTCCTAATCCCAGGTCCCAGTGGGGGATCCCCCAGTTTTACAGGCTTCCTCCTGCCCCTCAGTCACCATGCACCTCTAGATCTTGGGCAGGTTTAGAAACCTGCAAACAGGTCCGTTTCAAAATGTGTGTGTGTCTCTGTGCCTTTAAAGTTGAGCAGGAAGTATTTCATGGAAAGGGTCAGCAACACAGTCCCTTGGCTTGTTTTGCTTTCATTTCAGAGCAACTGGGTGTGTGTGTGGGTGTGTGTGTGTGTGTGTGTGAGAGAGAGAGAGAGAGAGAGAGAGGAAGGGAGCAGTGTAGCCCCTGTTCTTTTCAGATGTCGTTCTGGAGGAACCAGCTCAACCAGACCCAGTAAGTGTGTGTGTGAGAGAGGGTTGCCAATCCCCAGGTTTGGAACCCCCCCCCCCCCATTTTAGCGTCATCAGAAAGCGGCCGGGGGGGGGGAATGTCTACTGAGCAATTATTCCCTATGGTGAATGATTTCCATAGGGAATAATGGGGAATTGATCCGCAGGTATCAGGAGCTCTGCGGGGGGGGGGGGGGGGGCTAGTTTTTGGGGTAGAGGCACCAAATTTTCACTATAGCATCTAGTGCCTCTCCCCAAAATACCCCCCAAGTTTCAAAAATTGGCCAGGGGGTCCAGTTCTATGAGCCCCAAAAGAAGGTGCCCCTATCCATTATTTCCTATGGAAGGAAGGCATTTGAAATGGTGTGCTGTCCCTTTAAAGGTGATGACCAGAACCATTATGCTTGTCACAATGCCACAATGCTTGCTCCTGGCTCTGCCCCCAAAGTCTCCTGGCTCCGCCCCTGAAGTCCCCAGATATTTCTTGAATTGGACTTGGCAACCCTAGGTGTCATACATGTGGCCCATGGGCTGGAACTGGCCCATCCAGGGCTCTTTTCTGGCTTACAAGCAACTGGTGTGAAAGTTAGTCTGCTCAAGGGGATGAGTGGGTGGAGCCACCCTGATCATGGCTTCCACACAGGAGAACAACCCCTTTGTTTCAGCAGCAGTCTCACTGGTAAGCTGAAGGCTGCCTCAGCCGCATTCACACTGGGTTCCAAGGTGAGGTTGCACAGTTCTCCATTTGACCTGCAGCTCCAGAGATGCTGCTCCAGATGGCCACAGGGATTGTGTTTGCACAGGGAGTGGTGGTTTGCAGACAATCCTCTGCCAGGGCCTGCTGGTGGTGGCATCTGCTGCCACCATATTCACACCCCTACATGCAGCGGCTGTGCTTTGGTCCATGGGGGTGTTCTTTGGCAGTTTCTTCTGCACATTGGGGGCCTAGACCTGCTGCTGAGCATGCAGCCTCGCTCCCCCATGGACCACCCAACAGCCTATAGCTGCTGCCTCAAGGGGGAGCATTGCCAGCAATATTGAGTTATACTGGTTGCTAGGCTGCATGGGGCCTCCACCATACACTCAACCTTGTGTGTGCAGTGCCCCCCCATCAAATAATCTGGCAGCCTTTGACCTGGAGTGGTTGCTACTACTGCACAGGAATAGCACAGATTCTCAGCATTCTCTAGCACTGCTCCCCCATGGATCACCTAGTGGCCACCACCACACAGGCATCTCTGGTTTATTGGGTTTTGCTCAGCCTAGATTCCATTGTGATTGCAGCCTGGCGCCTGGCCTCCACTTATGCAAGTGCGGAAGGGTTAGTTCAACTCATTTTCCTGGTCCTCTTCCACAGTGGCTTGGAGGCAGGTGGGAGCTTGCAATGCACAGATGCTTTGTGTTTTTCCCTGAGGCCTGGATTTACAGCAATGGTGGTGGGAGGCTGGGGAAGGGGTTTGCCCCCCTCAGGCAGTGTGGCATCTGCCCAGTGCTGCACTGCCGACTTTCCAATCCACCCATTAGGGTTTTCTTTTGCATCCACTCACTCTAGCCCATAGAGCCTCATGGTGAGGACACACCAACTTGGAGCTTACCAACTGCTGTCCTTTATAAAGATGGTACCTGGCATGACATTTTATGGCACACATGGCATGGCCTGACAAAATGACATTTTTGTCAGATCCAGCCCTTGTAAGAAATCAATTCTACACCTCTGCTCCAGTATTTGGGCAAAAACTCTATAGTAGAAGCCAATTGAACCATAGAATTTTTGCGCAAATACCAGATCATCACCTGGAAGTTGCTGTCACAATGATGTCATTTCCTGTGTGACAGTGGTGACATGGTCTGGGCCTTTCTCTTGGTAAGTCCCCTAACCCCCCATATCAGGCAAATAAAACCAGATGGTAATGAGTAGTAATGGTCTGAACTAGATTTCTACAGCTATACCTTATCTTGCTAGTGATTTGGCAATTAAGGTAGTCATGGGTCATGATGCCTCACTTTCTATTGTGATGCAGCAGTTCATATTAACATAGTTTAAACAGAATCACAAGCAATGAGCTAAAGGCCAAGAGCCCTTTGGCTCTTATTAAAGACTTGTGCCTTTGGGGCTGTGGCCAATTCTGAACTTTTCAAAGTACCTAAAAAAATGATAGACAAAGGCTCAGCAGTTCAGCTGGTCCTGGTTTCCAAATAATTTCTGTTCCCTGTTCTAATAATACCTTGTTCAGATTTTTCTTTTTTAACTGCTATGTACTGAGTCAAAAATTTTATTCAGCTGTCCACTGAGATTGTAAATCGCCTTTCCTAATCAATCCCCAGTAGTTCATAACTCTTAATGAATATTTAAAGTTAGGAGTTTTTGCCCCGATGTGCACGAGTTTACACTTATTCATACTGAATTTCATTTGACATGTTGTTCATTCAAACCATTTGTATAAATACTTTTGGATCATCTCACAGTCTTTGATCCTGAATAATTTCTTGTCATTTTGCAAACTCACTGTTCACCCCCAATTCCAGATCACTTATGAACTAGTTAAACAGCACTGGTGTCAACAGAAAGTCCCTTAGGGACCTCACTGCTTACTTCCCCCCAGTCTCATTTACTTCTACTTCCAAGTTGTTTAACTAATTTGAGTAATTAAAGAGTAACCAATTATTTCAGGGTATCAGGTTTCATTAGTCAAAGTTCACTTCATCAGATAACAGTTTAACTATTAACTAATCCATGAGAGGATCCATCTGAATAATTTAATTTATCAATCCATCACAGGACCCATTTCTTATTCCACGTGTACATAAGTATGCAAAACGCAAGAATTTTTCTAATACATTCATTTATTTACATTATTAAGGACTATGCTGTTTACTACTTTATATAGCTTGCTGTCAGAAAGATCCTACTATGTAATTCTTACATCATTTAATGGGTTGTGTTCATACTTAGGTTTTGCTTCAGTTCTATTTTTAGATTTCTGGTTGGTTCTACCAGCCTAATACTATTGCATTGTTTATTGAATGTCCTATCCTGTTGATCCTATTGAGTAACTCTGTGTTATCTGCCATGAGTCTAAATTAGACCAATGCACAGTACATTAGAGTAGTTACTTTGGCATGGCTCCAGGTGTTTGGATCTGATGTATTAAGGTAAAGGACCATCTTATGGGCTAGGATGAACTGGAAGAAAGACTTTTGTGCATTAGCTTGCTTCTCCAGTAATAACATTGAATCTAGTATAACCTGTTGGCTCTTAACTGAATCAGCAAGGATCAGCTGAGCTTCATCAAAAGTGGGGAGCACAGTGTCTCCACCTCCCCAACCAGCATTACCTCTGTCTTTTCAGTGTTTAGTTTCAATTTGTTCACTCTTAACCAATTTGCCACAGTAGCCAGGAATTTTACCACATTACCAGGAGATTTGGATAAGGATATATAGAACTGGGTGTCATCCACATGTAGACAACTGACTGCAAAGCGACAATTGATTTGTCTTAAGGGTTTCACATAGATTAAAAATCACGGGAGATAGAATTGCACCCTGTGGAACTCCACAAGACAGTTCCCACACTGATGATAACTAGTTTCCAATAGCAACCATCTGAGTCCAATCTGTGTATAATGATTTCAATCATTTTAGCACACATCCCCTGATACCTACTTCTGCCTTCCAGTGCCTGAACAACATAGTATGATCTATTGTATTAAATGCTGTGGATAAGTCCAACAAGAGCAATAGAGGCATGGCCTTTGTCTATGATCAGACAGAGGTCATCATCTGAAACTAGTAGGGTTGCCAAGTCCAATTCAAGAAATATCTGGGGACTTTGGGGGTGGAGCCAAGAGACTTTGGGGGTGGAGCCAGGAGCAAGGTTGTGACAAGCACAATTGAACTCCAAGGGAGTTCTGGCCATCACATTTCAAGGGACTGAACACCTTTTAAATGCCTTCCTTCCATAGGAAATAATGAATAATGATAGGGGCACCTTCTTTGGGGGCTCATAGAATTGGACCCCCTGGTCCAATCTTTTTGAAACTTGGGAGGTATTTTGGGGAGAGGCACTAGATGCTATACTGAAAATTTGGTGCCTCTATCTCAAAAAACAGCTCCCCCAGAGCCCCCGATACCCACGGATCAATTCCCCATCATTCCCTATGGGAATCGTTCATGGAGGTGCATGATGGCTCTGGGCACGGGGCTTCCCCCGCCGGCCAGCTGGCTGGGGGAGGGGGGAAGCCTGTAAAACCAGGGGATCCCCCTCTGGGACCTGGGGATTGGGAAGCCTAGAAAGTAGCAGAGCCATCTCTAGAGCTGATGAGTTATCCAATAAAACTTGGAGATGGTCTGCTTCTGCTTTTTGCCCAGAAAGGGCAGATTACAGCTTGGGCGGTAATTGGCCACATCATTTTACTGTAGGGAGGGTTTTTTAAAGCAGCAAACACAAGATACCCTGAGTTACTGACTGATTTGCAATAGATGCTAATTTGTTTGTTGATGTGGTTCTTACTTGATTGTAGTGGTGAAGGCCAATACATGTACTCTGGATCCCTGCCCATCCTGGCAACTAAAATCAGGGCTTTTTTGTAGCAGGAACTCCTTTGCATATTAGGCCAAACCCCCTTATGTAGCCAGTTCTCCTGGAGCTTACAGTAGGCCCTGTACTAAGAGCCCTGTAAACTCTTGAAGGATTGGCTACATTAGGGGTGTATGGCCTAATATGCAAAAGAGTTCCTGCTACAAAACAAGCCCTGATTTTAGTTGTCAGGATGGGCAAAGATCCAGAGTACATGTAGTGGCCTTTACCAGTGCCAGGATCTTGTTGACATCCATCATGGAAAATTATTTATAGCGAGACCAGGCAAAGTTGATCTTGCCTCACTAACCTGTTACATTTCTTTGAGGGGGTGAACAAACATGTGGACTGCGGGGTGACATGATAGAGGTTTACAAGATTATGCATAGGATGGAGAAGGTAGAAAAAAAGGACTTTTCTCCCTTTCTCACAATACAAGAACTCGTGGGCATTCAATGAAATCACCGAGCAGTCGGGTTAGAACGGATAAAAGGAGGTACTTCTTCACCCAAAGGGTGATTAACATGTGGAATTCACTGCCACAGGAGGTGGTAGCAGCTACAAGCATAGCCAGCTTCAAGAGGGGGTTAGATAAAAATATGGAGCAGAGGTCCATCGGAGCAGACGTGGACTACTGCACCTTTCTTAAATCTTCATTCGCGAAGTCAAGCCAAGATATATATATATAAATATAAATTTTGGCCACTGTGTGACACAGAGTGTTGGACTGGATGGGCCATTGGTCTGATCCAACATGGCTTCTCTTATGTAAAGTAACAAGTAGTATATAATGACATGAGACAAAAGAAAACCCATTTGGCTTTGTCAGGGGCGCAGGGAATTTGGAGAACATTTTGTGATCATGACATACCATACAGCTGTGAAATTGTGCAGTGTATACAGTGAAAGGTAATTGAACACATCAGTCTCAAGGGCCTGATAACTTTGGTTTTTCATGCCTGGTCTCAATCCAGTTAGGCAGCCTCATGCGCTAAATCTAGCAACGGAGCAACTATCTGCACTAGCCAGTTCCAGAAAGGGATCGTTGTGTAGATGTCTGCTTTTACACAAAGATTGTCCTCACTGGATTAGGACACATATCTTTAATGATGCAAGTATCTCAGTCATGGATGACTGTCAAACTCCAGTTAGTGAGAGGAATTACCACTGTTAGCTACCAGGGGCTTACAACAGTTTGATGCTGGAAATAACATCTCATTTGATGTCATCAGCCTGTTATAAGAGTGGAAACAACTTTTAGCATCCTGAGCCTCTGTGCCAGCAAAGTCCTTTTATTGGGCTCTGTCAGTTGTATTTTACCATTTCCCTCAGCCAGGGAAAATGTGTCACAGCTGTGTAAAGTGCAGTCAGTCTGCAGAAGGTATGTCCTGCAAGTGGAGGGCCTCTTTAAGTAGTAAACTATACCTTGCCCCAATGGAATGTGCTGGTCTTAGCTGAGCTGAGTGGTACAATACAATTCTTTATTATCCTAATTGATGTCATTTGAGGAATTAAAAGATTTCAGATGTAGCATGAGAGACTACAGCCTTTTTATTAGTTATCACTATCACTACCATTATACAAACAATATGGCTTGGCTTTACAAGATCAAGTTAAACATCCCTGTCCAACGGATAGTCTTCAAAGGTCCTTGGTTATAGCAGTATACTTAATTAGTCAGGAGAGGCCCTGCCTCATTCAGAGGGCTTAGCAGTCCTTTCATATTTAAGCTTCAAGAGTAGACAAAATGAGACAGAATACAACTGATTGCCTTAATGTCAAACAGAGCTGCCTGTGGCCAAGCAAAATATTATTTTCGTAATAAGTAAACTGACAATAATGTTGGAGTTGAAACTAAACATGGTGTATTGTTGAAATCACAGAGGTTTCCTGTCCCCAAATATAGAAAGTATTAATCTTATCATTAAACTTACTGAATAAAAGAAAAGCATTAGTGGAGATAGCAATAAAAATCGGCTTAGTGAGGCGTTTCCCATTATATTTTATGACATGCTGAAGGGAGAGTAATCTTAATCTCTGTTCCTTCTTTATTAGAAAGTCTTAGGGAAAGAATAGCTGAAGCACATACTCCTTAAAGGGCTGTGAAATGGGGATGGTTTATCTATTGGTTACATGTGATGTGAGCAAGAGACCTCTAATTTTAGTTATATAGGGACATCATAATCACCCGTTTGGTTGCCAGGGTGCCTGGAGATTCAACTCACATACATCTGCTGTGAAACATGGGTTTTATCTACCATTTTATAAGAGACTTATGTGAATACTAACAGCCTCAGCGTTACAACAGCACTCTATATTTCTGGAAGAGTGCTAGTCAGAAGTACAGATGGTTTTCCAGCTGCTCTGTGCGTGCACCATCTCGGCCGTTGCAGTGGAAGAAGTTGCGCCACCAGGAGCTGTCAGGACAAGCGGTTTCCAGCCTTGACCATGAAAGCCATGTTGGTAGGCTAACTTCATCAGCGACCATCTTTCTGCGGTGCCAGACTCCATGACAGCGAAGCAAGAGGCTCACGTACTCAACAGCTGTTGCTTTTGCATAAGGCAATCAAGCTTATTTTAGGTGTGGATCCTGCCAGACTGCCTAAGCTTTTTGTCCAATGGAACCCAAGACAAAAGATGGTGCTAGCAGAGAAGTTAAGAGGAAGAACAGCTTCACTCAGAGCCGGAGTTCTTTGTATAAATTGGGTGTCACCTTAGGTACCAATTTGGCCCTCTATTGTCACTTTTAGATAAGTTTGGATAGCTTGCTTAATCCCCTCCACCCATTCTTCCACCCATGCCTTGCCCAAACTGTCACCCTGGAGCCTCCCCCTTGCCCATTGTTACCTGGAAACCCAATCAGGTAACCAGAGCCAGGTCCGCTCATTGGCTGGATATGTGTATCCAATCAGGTACCCAGAATAGACTGGCCACTGCCCACTGCACAAGTCCAGCCTCTATGGTCACTTTGGAGCCTCCCCTTTTCTGAGGTCATGTACCAGCTGACCACCTGTCATCCGCCCCTGCACCTCCTACCCTCTAAGGGTTCAAGGTAGTCCTTATAACCTCTGACCCAACTCCCCACACGTGTGCATCTGACAGTACACCATACCCCACTATTAGATATGCCCCCAATACCTGATCAGTTGAGGGTCCATCCCCCATCTCCTTTTTCGTCACGTTGGAGCCTTCCTTGAAGACTACGATAGGTAATTATTACCCTGTTTGTTAATCCTTGTGTTTACCCGTCTATTTCTATCTTATTGTATTAGGATCGTATGTGCGTTGTGTGACTTTATATTCTTGTATGTTTGTCTTTATTTCATAATAAACTTTTTGATATTATATTATATAGTCTCGTTATTGGGTAACTTCCAAAACAGACACCTTCTGTATACATAGATTTTTGATCTTGCTAAAAGGCAGATTGCCCTCCACTCTAAATTCCCCAAAACCCTATTTTTAGGGCAATTTGCTTAACAGTGAATTTCCGTCTTCCTTTAACAAGCTGTGAGACAGATTACAATGAGAAATACTAACTTGCCCATTGTCACTCAGTGAGTACTGATTAACATTTGCATTGTTCTTATTGTGCTAAACACCACAAAGTATAAATGGAAGATCCATGCACCCAAAACACTCAGGTATACTGGGGAGCCATGGATATATATGTAAGTCTGCCCTTCGCTCTTTACAGTGTTTAGCTCTGCAACTACCAATGATTATGTGACAAGCACACAAGGCCAGATGAATATGAATTGGATTCTATCTGGGTTTTCCACAGCCACAGCCACTTTCTAGCTAGGGTTGCCAAGTCCAATTCAAGAAATATCTGGGGACTTTGGTGGTGGAGCCAGGAAACATTAGTGATGGATCCAAAAACAAGGGTGTGACAAGCAGGCTTCAGATTCAGTGGGAGCTCACAGGAGCGCAGCTTCTGCACTTTTCTGAGAGTTCCATTTCCTCCTTCTGAGAGTTCCACCTCCTTGTCCATTGAATAGTAGGTTCAGCTGCATAACAACCCCTGGATGAGCTCTACCACCTATTTTTTTTCTGGTGACAAGCATAACTGAACTCCAAAGGGAGTTCTGGCCATCATATTTAAAGGGACCGTACACTTTTTAAATGCCTCCTCTTCATTGGAAGTAATGAAGGATAGGGGCACCTTCTTTTGTGGCTCATAGAATTAGACCCCCTAGCCCAATCTTTTGGAAACTTGGTGGATGTTTTGAGGAGAGGTACCGGATGCTATGCTGAAAATTTGGCGTCTCTATCTCAAAACACAGCCCCACCAAAGCCCCAAATACTTGTAGATCAATTCTCCATTATACCCTATGGGAATTGATCTCCATAGGGAATAATGGAGTATTCAGCAGACATTTCCCTCCCCTCCCCTGCTTTCTGAAGACCCTGAAGTGAGGGGAGGGCCTCCAAATGGGGGGATCCCCTGCTCCCAACTGGGGATTGGCAACCCCATTTCAAGCATGTGTACTTTGCTAGCTTACTCAAGGCTTATTGTTCTGCAAACACTTGGAATTATGCTTTCCCTTCTTTACTTTGCTAAACAGTGCATGTAGAGAAAGATTAAAGCTTTCTACATTATTTTTGGGATCTATAATGCACCAGGGATCTGAGGATCATAATACAACAATAATAGTAATACTTAGCACAGTGTTCAAAGCTTTTCTCACATGTTGGATTGCAAACATCCCTGTAAAATAGGTCAGTATTATTATTCCCATATTTCAGACTGAGGGATGAGGACCACCTGGTTTGAAGTTCACTCTCTGAGCCATTATACTACACCACAGCAGAAGATGTAGCTGGGGAGGGGGGGGGGGGTCCTGAATGTTGCCTTCCACAGAACTTAAAGTATCTCTCTAAATTTCTGATAAAACAAACATAAAATAGTATCATACATCTAATAGATGTGTCTATTAAATACAGTACCTAATTCTTTCTTACTAGCAATTGCTTTTATAAGATACAAACTTGTATACAGTATTTTAGTATATGAAACCATTATTTCTCTTTGAACAACAGAACACTAGCTTTCTTGCTTTGAATCTAGATGTAGCTTTGCTAAAAGATTACTGAGTTTTAAAATTCTGAGAATGACCACATGACAGACTGATGCTAATTTGTTACATTTAATAGTCGAACATGATGTGTATTTACTCAGAAACATGCACAGCACTACAGTAGTAATGTTAAAGTTTACTGAAACTAAGAATTCTAACATTCTGTAATATGGCATATTATTTTCCAGATCTCCAGCTTGTTCAGATTGTTTGTTCCACCAAGAGAAGTTACTTCCTATGAAATTTAAAAATGTATTTACTATGTAGTATCAAATGCAGCAAGAACACATACTATACACAAATGCAAGACAGAAAAATAGCTTCTATTATACATTGCTATATGTATATGAACCATCAATTTTGATAGAACTATTCTTGAATCATATTATAGTAAATAATAGCAACATTTATAATGTCAAAAATACAGAAAACATTGCTAATTTATTTGCAAAAACCACCCTGTTTAAAAAATTCTACTTTACTCACCTGTCCATGCTTTTCTGGTTCTCAGATAGAATGAATTCCAAAAGCAGAATGGTGCTCTACCTCCTACACTACAGTTCTGTCTCAAACTTAGCAGGCTGTCTTGAATAAGTGCCTGGCACAGAAACACCTGAACCTTACAAAGCAACTCTGTCTTAGGGGTGGAGTGAACAGCCCATGATGTCATTTGGAGACAGCCTCCATTCACAAAACTCAGCAGAAGCTGCTAGTTAACAAACCATCTGTCCTGCCTCATTCCCTGTGCCTAAATGGTTCTTTGGATTACATAAAAGGTAGTGAGATCTGATGACATCTTGTGGTGAATTGTTCATATTTTCCCAGATCAGTTTTTAAATTCTTCTCCAGGGACTGAACTGCATTTGCAAACCAACCCTTGTTCATGGAATGCAGTTTTAGAACGTTATCCTATGCTAATCAACAATGCGTTGTTGTTGATTATCTCTGTATTATTAACATTGCTCAGACAGACAAAGTACTTAATGGAGTCCAATAGTCTCTGGTTATTTGTCTGGTTGAAAAACAAAGGCAAATTTCTGAGAGCTATAGAGGGAAAGCACTTGATGGACACTTTTTCTGTTAGATCTTGGATAGTCCGATGCTACATGTGGCTCCTGAGTCCTCACTTACCCCATCAAATAAGAAGCACTGGAAATTCCATGAGTATATGCTGAATTTGGGACTGAAGAGGAGGGTGCTTTAAACACCAGTTTTCCATAAGTAATATCAAATGTTTTCTACAGTCCCTCTTGACATAGTTAAGTGTACATGGCAGTATTAACAAATAATGTTAACACAAGCAAAACATGCATATTAGACTATTAACTAAACATAAATCTGTTTTACTAACTAAGTTGTAGCACATGACACTTGATGTTCATCAGGGACAGAGAGAGAGAGAGAGAGAGAGAGGCAGGAAATGGAATCGAAACTGCAGAATGATGTTTTCTTACTTATTTGTTTTAGGAATATTGAACAACCAGTCCTGTACCTACTGGGTGCTGTGTCACTCCAATAATTTCTAAAAGAAATTTGTATATTGTCTCCAGGCCCGTAGCTAGGAAATTCTAGGTGGGGAGGCACTGGGGAAAGTGGTGGGGGCCACAGGGCCAAAAATGACATCACACCCAAAGGGAAAGACATTAGGACACAGGTGCTGAACTCATTTATTATGAGGGCTGGATCTGACATAAATGAGACCTTTTTGAGCTGGGCCGTGTGTATGCGTGTTATAAAAAGTAATGCCAGGTAGCATGGATATAAACTTTATAAAGGAAACACAAACACAATTACAGATTTTTTTAAAACTTAAAATAAAGCATGCTTAAAATATTAGCACCCTGGCAATATTTTATTTATTTAACAATCTCTGATAACTGACACTTCTTGCTCTGAATTATTGCATCAAAAACTGGAGATAAGATCTCTGGGGCCTGTTCAGATGCACAGTTTAATCAGTTGCTGCTGTTTTTAAAAGTGGCTGATCAGACAGCAACACCTGCCTCCCGGTAGTCAATCATTGTCGCCCACCCCCCAATCCTTCTCCAAACTGGATTATTTTGTTACTTGCTTGTTTGCGGTGTTTTTTGAGTTGTCCGGTTTCACCTCGTAGCTTTCTCCGTCTATAGTTCTGCTGCGATATTAACCAACTTCCGGAAGTCTGAAGGCTGTCCCAGAGCAAAAGAAGCCTCAGACATAGGCTTCCCAATCCCCAGGTCCCAGCGGAGGATCTCCCGGTTTTACAGGCTTCCCCTGCCCACAGCCACCAGTACCTCTAGATCTCCTGTAGCTTAAGAAACCTGCAAACAGGTCCTGTTTTAAAATGCCTCTTTGTGTGTGTGTGTGCCCCTTTAAAGTGGAGCAGGAAGTACTTCATGGGAAAGGGTCAGAAGTAGAGCCTCCGTTTGTTTTGCTTTCGTTTCACAACAAGTAGGAGTGTGTGTGTGTGTGTGTGTGAGAGAGAGAGAGAGAGCAGTGTAGCCTCTGTAATTGTCAGATGTGGTTGTGGAGGAACCAGGCCCAGTGAGAGAGAGAGAGAGAGAGTATTTTTCAGAAGTCTTTGTAGGGAGGCAGTAATAGTGTGTGTCTGTCTCTGTGCTTGTTTTGCATTGTTTTCAGAGTCTTTGTATAGAGCCTGTTTATGGGATAGAGGAAAACTCCACCTCTCTGTGTTAGGCTGAAGAACAGCAGTTCCTGTGAGTAAAGCCCCAGTGAGATCACAAAAATGTGAGCTTGCAAACTCTTCATTTTGGCTGCTTTTTGTGTGTTTACACTTTCATTTACTAGAATTGGAGCTATTGGGGGATGAGGAAATGATGACTATTCAGGTGAACTGCACTGCTGTATTTTTTGCATTTATTTTGGAAATGGGAAAGTCTGGCTCCACCCCAAAGTCTCCTGGCTCCACCCCCAAAGCACCCAGATATTTTCTGAATTAGACTTGACAACCCTAATCAGACATCTGGTTTACGGTCGCCATTTTTTTTTACTACTTAGCGATATGCGCATAACTGCACAACCACATAATGTTTTCTGACCTTTGCTTAAGTGCGTAATAGTGGGGGAAACAAAAAGAAGAGAACTGCATGGTGCTATTGTGTGGACGGCAGAAGATGGTTTCACCACAGAGTGATTCGAATTGCATTATGGCAGTCTGATCGATAATATCTGGAACAAAGATACAGAGGTAACAGGGCCAGCCCTTTGCTCCCCAAGGATGGAATAACGAGTCAGACACAGAGTGTTGGAATAAAATTGGGCCACTTTATTGAATAAACTCATTAACAGCAAGGGTACCCCACCAGTGGCCTGGCCAGGGCTAGGGGTCACCGTGACCGCTCCCTTGCCATAACGGGCAAGAGACCCAACCCCCCGGCCAGAGCTGAGTGACTCAGCTCTCTCCGGGCAGGCCCATCAGGGAGGCCCACACCAGAGGGCCCAGACGCACGTCTCGCCAGAAAGCACCCTCTAGCCGAGTCTCCCGGCAGTCTGCATTCTCCCCCTGGGTCTTCAAACCCCAAGTTGATCATGCCAGACCCCAAATTCCCCAAAAGGGGGATGCTTCACAGTCCTCCCCTGACCGCATAGTGCCCTAAACCCCCAAAAACCTGCCACTAAAGTGACCGCCTATTTAACAGCACCTCCTGATGGCCAAATCCTCAATCCACTGTAACGCTATGTAGGGTAGGCGAAAATAGGGTTGCCAAGTCCAATTCAAGAAATATCTGGGGACTTTGGGGGTGGGGCCAGGAGACTTTGGGGGTGGAGCCAGGAGACATTGGGGGAGGAGCCAGGAGCACGGGTGTGACAAGCAGAATTGAACTCCAAGGGAGTTCTGGCCATCACATTTAAAGGGACAGCACACCTTTTAAAATGCCTTCCTTCCATAGAAAATAATGAAGGATAGGGGCACCTTCTTTTGGGGCTCATAGAATTGGACCCCCTGGTCCAATACTTTTGAAACTTGGAGGGCATTTTGGGAAGAGGCACTGGATGCTATACAGAAAATTTGGCACCTCCACCTCAAAAAACAGCCCCCCCCAGAGCCCCCGATACCCGCGGATCAATTCCCCATCATTCCTTATGGGAATTGTTCATGGAGGTGCATAATGGCTGTGGGGGTGGGGCTTCCCCCGCCGGCCAGCTGGCTGGGGGAGGGGGGGAGCCTGTAAAACCGGGGGATCCCCCGCTGGGACCTGGGGATTGGTAAGCCTAGGCGAAAAACACACCCTAGCCATCAGCCAATCAGCCAAGGTAACCAGCAAAACGCCCTTTCCATCCCTCCCCCACCAAGGGGCAGGCATGTCAGGAGTTAGGGAGGGAACTCTAGGGCCCCCAACTGTCAGTGGAAGTCAGGGGTGGTAAGTGGTGGGGCTTGGGCCCTGGCCTCGATGTTTAAGTGGTGGGGCCGGGAACCTGTGGGTCTCATTGTGGCAATGGACCTGGTTAGCTCCCCAGATCTTCTCTAGGTGGCTCACAACAATGCTAGAAAACCTATCAATATGATAAAACAATTCAGTAAAACAAATCGCATAATAAAAATTGGTCAATAAAACAGTCAGCGCAGGAGAATAAATACATAAGAACTCAAAGAAATAAAAACACAGCCCAGCAATATGCTAGAACTCTATTTGCTCTGATTCCTCACTTAGGAGTTTGCACCAGAAGAGTTTATATAACAAGCATTCTTGGGATTACAATATTCACTTTAATGAATGATGAAACAAATCAATGAAGCCAGACTGGCACCAAGCAATTGTCCACTATAAGACAGGCCCAAAACAGAATACCACCGGTTGTCAGTTATAGCTCTCAGTTTAAACAAGTCCAAAACAGTGTCAATTATCTATAGCCATCTTGGATAATGATACTTCCCTCTCTTAGGCCTCTCCTTGCTTACAGACAACTTAAAACAGCTAACCTAACTTAAAACAGCTTCTTATCAACAGTAATGGGCTACTTAACAGAAATATAACCACAAGGACAATATTCAGCAAGAAACCAAGATACCAGCTTTGACCCATATACAGTCAGGCAGCGCTATTACAGGATCTAATAACATCAGCCATGCCATGTTCATCCTCCAGTGTGATATGTCATGCTTTCTTATGCTTACTGCATATTATAAACAAGTAATAACATAAGTAGACACAAATTGAACATTAAATATCAAAATATTCAAAAAGTAGTGGGAAAACATTTTGAATATCCCTGAGCGCTCTGTTATTGTCCTACAGGTGCAGGTCACAATCCAACAACAAATATTAAACTGCAGCATGAAACTGTTCAATTAGGATTTATTTGAACATTTCACATCCCCTGTTTCTAACTTGAACTAAGTCCTGGGATTTATGGTCATTACAACATCTACTGTTTTAAGAGCAATAACAATTATTGTGGAATTACTACAATGTGTGAATAGTCTTTTGTTCAGATTTAACCACAACTCATCTTCTAGCAATTAATTGGCACCTCTCTGGAATTTTATCCTCTACTGCTCACATGTTATGCCCCGCCCCCCCAATCTCATACTGGTATATAAAATTCCAGCAAGTGAGCATATACCCATATGCATTTGAAGAAGTAGCTTTGTCCATAAAAGCAGACATAGAAATATTTTGAGGTTTTATTTGTTTGTTTATGTTATTAAGGTGCCACAAGGTTCCTCTGTATTGTTCTCCACAAGGATACTGCAAAAGCCCGTTTGCGGTCTGTACTTCTCAAGGGCCCATTTTCTCACCCCAGCCCAAGCTGTAATCATCTCTGACTCTGCCACCTGCTCCCTATTGTTCTCAGCTTTCTCACCTCTTTTTAGTTGCCTTGATTCTTTGTTCTTTTTTCCTTTCTTATCCTTTCCCCTTAAGCAATTATATGCAGTGTACCCATTGCTACTGAAGTGCTTCTCCTGATACCAACTGCCATTAATGCATTTGCACTGGGAAACACTACACGTATTCAATTTTTTCTACACCATAAAATGTATTTTTAAATGAAGAACTAGAGACTAGCAAGGACACGAAAAAAATCTTCACTGCACTGACGAACTTTCAGCTGCCCTGTGCAACTAGACAACTGAATCTTTGTGCCCTGTAATAGCCCGAAGTTCAGCAAAGTTCTTTCACTCCTTTTGTTTTAATTAACAGGCTCTATCTGTATGTCCACAGAGTAAAATAAATGGAAATAAGTAATATTATGACTACAGCTAGCCTGACCTTGCCAAATCTCAGAAGCTTAAGCTGGCTTGGCCCTGGTTAGTACTTGGGTGAGAGAGACCAAGAAATATCAGGGCCAGGACACAAAAGCAGGCAATGGCAAACCACCTCTGTTAGTCTCTTGCCTTGAAACCTTACAGTGCCATGTGTGTGAAACAGAGGGGGGGATCAACATCACGTTGGCGTGCAATATTGCTTCAGGTGTGCTTATCCTTGCTCCATTAGTTCTGTGGGGCACTGCCAGCTGCTACTTTGTCTCTGATCCAAGCCCTCTGTAGCCACTTTTTGCAGCTCAGTTACAGTGCCGGACTTAGCATGTTTATCCAGAATCCTACTCAGATCCGTTCAGTAGGCTTTATTCCCAGGAAAGTGCTCTTAGGAGTGCACTGCTAGACATCTGAGAATCTGAACGTGGGTCCCACTGTCACTTGCGATTGGTTATATTTTGTTTTCCTACTTTGTTATTACTAGCTCTGGCCACAAGGGGTCAGGCCTAACTTATGTTTGAGAAATTCTGCAATAACCAGATTCCTTTCTGGGTTCAATGTTCCATTGTTGGTAATTTCCCGTCTCATAATTCACAGGGCTTCTGAACTAAAAAAAGGCACTGCTCATTTATAGTGTGGTTTTACTCTAGTACATGGTGAGATCTAATTTGTCAATGATAAGATATGGCTATTATTTATTCTAAAGTGTACATTTATTAACTCTCTCAAAGCAGCTCATGCTAAAATTCATATTACAGAAATTAATCTGTCAAACTGAAAATACGATTGATTAAAACAGTTACTTAGCATCAAGACATTAGAAATAATTAACATGCACCTCCTAATTCCAAGCATCAAAAGTCAGATTTTAACTATATAGGAAGAAGTCAGTCAATTAAATGCCTTTAGGAAGAGAATTTCAAAGGTAGTATGCTATGACTGAGAAGTCTTCAGATTTCATTTTAGGATTGTTGGTTTAAGGTGTAAGTTCAAATTCTGACAATTCCACCTTGCTGGGAGCAAGGCCTGTGAGGAAAATAAGTCTGCACTTTAGAGATTCTGAGGGAGAGGCCAGGACTAAGAGGTTGGATTTTCATTGTAGGAGGTTTCAAGTTCAATCCCAAACATCTTCAATTAATTTTATTAATTAATTAATTAACATTACACTTCCATCCCGCCCTCTCTGCAAGCGGACTCAGGGCGACTCACAACATTCGCTTAAAACAGTAAGTCAATAAAATCTATAAAACATTAATACAATTAAAATTTAAAACTATTCCACAGTGCTGTACCATTACTATGTTGGTGGTTCTGCTTTTCAGACGGTTGGACACCGGATACTCTAACTGATGTCAGGTGGCAGCTCTCTCTCGGTTTAAGCTTCGAAGGCCTGTCGAAACAGTTCGGTCTTACAGGCCCTGCGGAATGTAAGAAGGTCCCACAGGGCCCTTATGGCCTCCGGGAAAGCATTCCATAACTCTGGTGCTGCCACCGAGAAGGCCCTGGCTCATGTCAAATGCAACCTGGCCTCCTTTGGTCCAGGGGTGGACAGCAGATTTTTTGTCCCTGAATGCAGTGCTCTTTGGGGGATATATGGGGAAAGATGGTCCTGCAGATAAACAGGTCCCTGACCATAAAGGGCTTTAAAGGTCAATACCAACACCTTGAAACCGACTCGGAAAACAATAGGTAGCCAGTGCAGCTCTTTCAGCACTGGTTGAATGTGCTCCCATCGGGGGAGCCTCATTAACAGCCGTGCCGCAGCATTCTGCACTAGCTGTAGTTTCCGAGTCAACGTCAAGGGTAGCCCCATGTAGAGAGCATTACAGTGGTCTATTCTTGAGGTGACCATAGCATGGATCACCATTGCTAAGTCATTGTGCTCCAAAAAAGGAGCCAACTGCCACACCCGCCGAAGATGAAAGAAGGCGGATCTAATAGTGGCTGCTACCTGGGCCTCCATTGTAAGGGAGGACTCAAGGAGAACGCCCAAACTCTTGACCTTAGGGGCTGGTATCAATGGCACCCCATCAAGAGCCGGCAGCTGGACACCTCCCCTTGGACCACCCCGGCTCAGATAGAGAACCTCCGTCTTTGTCGGATTCAACCTCAGCCGACTCAGCCTGAGCCAAGATGCTATGGCTTGAAGAGCCAGGTCCAGATTTTCCAGGGTACTGTCGGACTGGCCACCCATCAATAGATAGAGCTGGGTGTCGTCTGCATATTGGTGACAACCCAGTCCATACCTCCTGACAATCTGGGCAAGGGGGTGCATATGGATGTTAAATAACATCGGGGACAGAACCGCACTCTGAGGCACACCACATATGAGTGAGTGCCTCTGGGATGATTCCTCCCCTATCACCACCCTTTGTCCCCGACCTTGGAGAAAGGAGGTCAACCACTGTAAGGCGGACCCCTGAATCCCCACGTCAGCAAGGCGGCTAGTCAGTAGCTGATGGTCAACCGTATCAAATGCGGCTAACAGATCTAATAATAACAGCACTGCTGAGCCGCCCCGATCCAGATGTCGCATGAGGTCATCCATGAGGGCGACCAGAATCGTCTCTGTCCCATGACCTGGTTGAAAGCTGGACTGGAATGGATCCAGGGAGGAAGTGTCCTCCAGGAATCCCTGTAGCTGAATTGCCACCACCCGCTCTATAACCTTACCCAAGAAGGGAAGGTTTGATACTGGCCAATAGTTAGCCAATACGGCTGGATCTGCAGATGGTTTTCTCAAGAGGGGACGGACCACAGCCTCTTTAAGGGGTGTGGGAAAGATCCCTTCTATCAGGGATCTGTTGATAATACCTTGTAGTGGTTCACGTAGCATCGCCTGGCTAGCTTTTATAAGCCAGGACGGGCACGGATCCAACCTACAAGTCATAGGGCATACAGCTAAAATTATCCTGTCAACTTCCTCCAGGCTGAGTGGACTGAAGGAATCTAGAACTGGACCAGAAGACGTGCTCGGTGCCCCAAGTTCTTTCACTGTATCAATTATAGCAGGAAGGTTGTGCCAGAGCGATGAGATTTTATCTGTGAAAAAACTCGCAAAAGCCTCACAGCCTATTTCCAGCTCTCTAATATTTTGTTTACCATGCGGTAAAATTGTTAATGACTGAATTATACTAAACAATTGTGCTGGGCACGAGGTTGCAGATGCAATCCGGGATGCAAAGTAAGTCTTCTTTGTGGCCTGGACTGCCATCTCATAGGTCCACATAAATGACCTATAAGATGTTCTCGTAGTTTCGTCGCGAGTATGTCGCCCTTGTCTCTCTAGTTGTCTTAATCGCTGTTTCATTGATCGCACCTCCAGGGTATACCATGGAGCGGATCGTGAACGAAGATGAAGAGGACGTCAAGGAGCGATCTTGTCGATGGCTCTGGAGAGCTGGTTGTTCCAGTTCCCCACCAGTTCATCCAACGAGTCGCCAGAGGGCCCGGGATCCCGCATAGCCATTTGAAGCCGCAAAGGGTCCATCTGGCTACGCGGGCGAGCTAAAACTTGCTCACCGCCTAACTGGGGTAGAAGTGGCATATCCACATGAGCCCTCAGGGCATAGTGGTCAGACCATGGCACCACCACGGCAGAAATCTGATTCACTCCAACTCCTGCTGCAAAGATCAGGTCTAATGTATGCCCAGTCTGGTGCGAGGGTGCTGTTACACATTGGGAGAGTCCCAGTGCTGCCATGGAAAGCACTAGGTCCATCGCCCAAGTGGAAGCTGCGTCCTCGGCATGGACATTGAAGTCACCCAAGACTATAAGCCGAGGGTGCTCCAATGCCCAGCCTGCTACAGCCTCTATCAGGGACGGTAGGGCACTGGCTGGTGCGTTAGGCGGACGGTACACCAGCCAGATTGCTAAACTCTCCCCCACATCCCACACCAGGCCAACACATTCTATGCCTATGATCTCTGGTGGCGGAAGCGCCCTGAAGGAGCAATCCTCCTGTATGAAAAAAGCCACCCCTCCCCCCCACCCGCTAGTCCGAACCTGGTGAAGGACGGAGAATACAGGTGGGGCTACTTGGGAGAGAGCCACTGTCTCCCCGTCCCGCACCCAGGTCTCCGTCATGCAAGCCATGTCCATGTCCTGTCTGATAAAGAAATCCCGCAGGACTGAGGTTTTATTATTTATGGACCTGGCGTTGCACAATACCAGGGACGGAGGCGAGTGTTTCCACTTGGCCCATCTACCTGCTATCTTTGGGATGGGACACAGGCTGGAAGGGGAACGAGCCCTCTTGTGTCTCAGTCTCCTTCCGTTCCAATTTTGCCTGCTCCCACCGCTGTACCTTCCCCTCCCCAGGAGCACTGGAATCCCTTGACCCGACATCATTTACCAAAAATGCAGAGTCTCGGTCACCAGTCTCAGATCACACAATCACGTATTCTGCTCCTCTCACCCACTCACTCAATTTAATACTCTATCCAATAATATTCTTAAAGACCTAGCTAAAAACACATACTTACTACTAATAATTTATCCAAGCCAACTAAAAAATGAAAACCCTCTCTCCCCCCACCGTCTAATTAATTGGCAAAATTCATGTCCCCGCTCAATTTATTTATTTATTTTATTCGATTTATATCCCGCCCTACCCCACCAAGACGGGCTCAGTAGATAGCTCAGTATTTAGTAGATAAATATTCAATTAGGTCCAAATACAGTCAATGTACAATCAATTTTCCAATGAAAAGTTAAAGAACCTAGATAAAGAACCTAGATAGCAGATCTTGTTAAAAGGGCTTCTCTGCCTGAGATCTTAGAGCAGGGGTGTTGAACTTATTTGTTATGAGGGCCGGATCAGACATAAATGAGACCTTATCAGGCCAGGCCAAGCCATGTCAGACTGGGCCATTTGTGTACCTATATAAGATTAGGTAGCTGAGATATAAACATTATAAAAGACAGAGACAAACACAATTAAAGATTTTATTTTTTAAAAAGTTAAAACATTAGCATTTGTTGGTCTTAAAGTTGCTTTCTTTGTATTTCTCCCATGGGATCCAGGGAACTGGGCAAAGGAAGCTCTGGCTCTTTCCTTCCTTCCCCAGGGGACCAGGAGGGGGAGGAACCTCAGCCAATAGAAGAAAGAGAAGCTTGGCTCAGTAGCTCTGCTGTGCGATTGAGAGAACCTGACAAAGCAAGCTCTCCCTCCCCCCCTTCCTCCCCAAGGGAGGAGCCTCAGCCAAGAGAAGAAAGAGAGGCTTTGCTCTGTAGCTCCTGTGTGATTGAGCAAGCCTGGCAAAGCAAGCTGTGATGCAGAAGGAAGCAAGAGAAAGGGAGAAGGAAGTAGATGACAGCCAGTTGTTTGGGGGCCTGATAGGAGCCCTCTGGGGGCCTGATTTGGCCCCCGGGCTGCATGTTTGACACCCCTGTCTTAGAGAGCCACTATCAAAGTAGACAGTACTGAACTAGGTGGGCCAATGATTCAATACAGTCCAAATGCCACCATCAAACTTGGGTTTATAGTTCGCAGAAATAAACAGAACATTCTCTGCCCAAGAAATATTTGAGAAGAGGTACTCCTTAAGATACCATGAATTCAGGTTTCATAAGGTACGATAACCTTGCCCTCTTCCCTCCAGCAGACTCCCTCTGTTTTTCTCTTCCTTTCTGACTGAGAAGCCCCTTTATCTATTTTCTTCTTTCCTAAAGATCTATGGTTGTCTCAACCTCTCATGTTATTGTATTTTTATACTGGCTCAGCCCAGGAACTTGAGGGGAAAGACAAGATCACCCTCTTAATTTAAACTTCTGGGATGGCACATGAGATGGCTTTATAACATTCAAAAATAAACAAATATTTTATTCAATGTAGGTGGAGGGGAAAGGTCAGGTGAAATCAGGGGTAAAATGTCTGCAGTAAATCTAGGCCCATCATTATGGTGGGGCTCCTGGGGATGATGCCCCTCCCAAATCTGTCCTGCCCCCGAATCATTCCTGACTGTTTGAATTTTGGTGGGAGGAGCCTCCTCCACAACTCGCTAGAGCCTGGTATTATTTAAGTAAGCTGTGCCGCACCCGCCTACAGCACAATTTCACCTATGTGTTCCTCTTTCTGGATTTACTCTAATCAATTATCCTTGTCGGTCCTCCTTCCTTTTGGAAATGTGCTGTTCTTGTCGTTAGTGCATTTCCAGATTAGCTGGCACTCATGGCCTCAGCAAAACTCTGCCTTCCTTTCTTGTTTCCCATGGTAGAGATCTCCTTGTAAATTCCTGCTAGACTGCAAAACTCAGTGATAGCTGCTCTCGGTAGGCACCTTTGTTATTCCAGTTTGTTCTATGGCTTAGAGAGTGGCAGTGGCTCATGGGGGGTGATGAATATTTTCCCAAACTACAGTTCATATGTTTCCAGCAATTGAGTGTTTTAAACTTTTCACACAGTCTTAGAATCTTTGAGATTTTTGTTCCAGTGTTTCCTAAAAACGCCAGTATACTTTCTTGAGTTTAATTGACTATTCAAGTTTCAAAAGGCAGGGATACACTACCAAACACCCAAATAACTGCTCTGAGCTCACCAAGGATCACACTTTAGAGTTATCTCCCTTTCAACTGGGCAGGGAATCTGTTCTCTAACTCAACGATCTATCCCTTTTCCTGGTCTGGATTGACATCTTCTGACATCCACCCACTCCTCCTTGCCAACCTTCCCAGTCCTCAGTCAGCATGAAACTTTCCAGTCACAGCTAAACTCTCCTTAGTCAGAGTTAAACTTTCCACAGTCAGAGGTAAACTCAAACTGAGTTCTTTTTAGTCATCTTCTTTCTGCTCAACTGATGCTAACCAACCAGTTTTCTTTGGGCATCCTGTCACTCAAGGCTCTTTGAGGCATTTAACCCTTCACAGTCCATTACATGTTTATACAGTTCCTATTAGCTTCCAAAGACCAGTCCCTCACATTGCGGCTCCCCTCCTGAGCCATGGCTGACCAGCCATGCCACTGGGAGGCTGTTTTTGCCTCCTTGTTAGGAGGAAGAGTGGGCAGGGCATCATGGGAGTGGGGGTGGAGCTAAAGTAGCTTTAACGGCCAGCTCTGCTCCTGCTCCTCAATCTTCACCTCATGCTCGGAGAGGAAAGAGCTTGCTGTTGCTCTCTTCCTCAGGAGGCTGTTAGTGTGTTCCACGGCCTGTGTTTGGGCCAGGAGTGTCAGTTTCAGCCTTGGCCCTGTCCGAGGCGTTCGGGTGGAGGTTGGCGTTCGGGTGGAGGTCGGCGTTCGGGAGCGTCAGTTTCAGCCTCGGCGTTGTCCGAGGCCTTGCGGGGAGGTCGGCAGTGGCGCGAATCGGTGGGGGGTGTCCTGGAGCGGCAATCACTTCAGCAGCAGCCTCCGGAGCAGTTTGGGGCTGGTTGCGGCATTCACAGCATGGCCGGCGTTTTTTGCTCTCTGTCACTTGTCCTGGCTATTTTCTTGAGGGCCTCTGGGGCTCTCAGGAGGGAGGTTCCATGGGTGGCCAGGGTCATGAGGGTGTCCCTTCATTGTCTTGCTGGCCAGGCAGCATTTAAAAAAAAATTCTTGGGCTTATAGGTCCCTTTTTGAGAGGGAACTCGGGGCATTGCCTTTTGCTCCCTCTTCTTAATTTAGGTCGGGCTGTTTCAGCTTGCTGTGGGACTTGAAAATTTCTCCCCCTTTTTGGGGATTAGCTGGGTGCCCCCCCATTTTTTCCTTAGCTGGGAATTAGCTGGGTCCTTTAAGTTCTGGGGCTTCCTGGTGGCAGCCATTTTAAGTTGCCTAGGCTTTTGCTTCTTCACTGTTGCTAGGGCATTCCAGATATTTTGTGCACCATGTGGTACACATCCTTTGATCAAGCGGTGTCCATGGTGTGACGCTGTGGGGTAGGGGCTGAGATTGCAAAATGTGACATAAAGTCAGCATTTCGCCTTCTCACAGTTCACCCTTTGGATTTTGAATTGCTGGGTTTTCAATTTGAAGGCCAGTTTTACATGGACAGGGCTTTGCCCATTGGGTGCTCCACTTCTTGTGCTGCTTTTGAGCGATTTAGCTCTTTACTAGAATGGGGCCTGCAGGGCCTCTTTGAGCAATGCAGTGCATTACCTTGACGACTTTTTGTTTGCTGGCCCCTTGGGCTCAGGCCAGTGTGCCTGCTTGTTGGCGGCTTTTACAGAGCAGTCTGAGGAGCTGGGTTTTCCCCTAGCCCATGAGAAGACAGAGGGGCCTACCCAGCAATTGATGTTCTTAGGTGTTGAGCTGGATTCGCTTCAGCAAACCTCTTGCCTCCCAAGGGGAAAAGTTTGGGGTCTCCAGGAGATGGTTGCCAAGTTTTTGCAGCGGTGAAAGGAAACTTTGAAAGAGCTGTATCAGTTAGTAGGTCACTTAAACTTCGCTTGTAAGGTGGTCGCTCGTGGTCTTCCTTTTTTGAAGAAGCTGTGTGATGCGATGGCTGGACTTCACCATCACAGAATTAGGATTTCCAGAAGTATGCGGGAGGACCTCTTACTATGGCAGGAGTTTCTGAACTCATTTTTGGAAAGAGGATTTGAAGCTTGAAGCCGAGCTTCAAATCACATCTGATGCAGCTGGGTCCTTAGGATTTGGTGTCTACTTCCGCGGACATTGGTGCGCAGAGAAGTGGCCTACAGGATGGATAGACGCTGGGTGGAACAGGGACTTGACTTTCCTGGAGTTCTTTCCGATCCTGGTAGCCGTTTGGTTGTGGGGGGGAGGAGTTGGCTGACCATACTGTCCACTTTTGGTGTGACAACTTGGCTGTGGTGCATGTTATAAATTCCCTCACTTCCAAATCCACTAGGGTCATGAGGCTGGTACTCTTTGCTGCCTGCGGCTTAGTATTTTATTTTTTGCCAGGCATGTGCCCAGGGTGGATAATGGGGTGGCTGACGCTCTCTCGCGCAAACAGGTGCAGGGGTTCTATCAGCTTGCCCCAGATGCAGATCTTCCAGCAAGGATGCCCCCAGAGATATGGCTGATTGGTGGGTCAAAGCCGGCAGAGTGATAAGTCTCACCATTGCTCCTAGCACCAAAAAATCATACAAAAGGACTTTATGCCAGTTTGAAGATTTTAGGAGAAGAGTTGGTTACCATGGTGTATGGCCTTTTCTGGTGGAACATTTGCTCCACTATAGCATATCATTAAAAGGCAGGGGCTTGGCTGTTCGCTCTATTAGGGGCTGGCTGTCTGCTTTGGTCTTTGCCAGCAAATCTATGGGGTACCAGGAGCATACCAGTGACTTCTGCGTTCGGAAAATGCTCGAAGGGTGGGCTAGAGAGGCTGGCCCTTGGTCTGATTCTAGGCAACCTATTTCCTCTGTGATTCTCAGGGGTTTATAGTCAATTTGGGACCAAGTGTTTGGGACCAAGTGTGTTTGGGACCAAGTTTGAAACGCTGCTTTTTTACGCTGCCTCCCTTGTAGCATTTCTTGGGGCTCTCCGAGTGAATGAGCTGGTGGCTCAGTCCAAAGGGGATGTTTCTGGAAGGAACTTGATGGCTCGGGACATTCGCTTGGTAAACAAATCTGCTTATATTACAGTTCGTCATTCAAAAACTGATCAATCACAGCGGGGGACCACTATTAGATTAGGTTCCTGTTCTGAGGTGGAGCTATGTCCTGTAGCTGCCTTAGCTTGCTGTCTAGCCGCTCGGGGTTCTGGTACCAGTTTATTGTTTCCCCATGGGGACAGTAGCCCCCTGACAAAACATCAATTTTGGTCAGTGACTCTTAAAGCTCTCTCCAGGCTCGGCCTGGAGGGGGTTAAATTTGGCACTCACTCTTTTTGTATAGGTGTGGCTTCTACAGCTGCGGCTTTGGGGTACTCACCACCAAAGGCTGGGTAAGGGTACTCACCATCCAGAGGCTGGGTAGGTGGTGTTCCTTGGCCTATAGAGGCTATGTGCGCCCTCTTGCACTGCATTAGCTGGCTTCAGGTTATGGGGCTGTTTTGTTACTCTTTGTTTCTTCTTTCTGTAGGAGACGACGTGTCCTCATATGCGGACACAGTTTTGTGTTCTGGGCTGCCCATTGGGCAGTTTCATGTTCTGGGCTGCCTATTGGGCCAGGAGGTCTTTGGCTGGTTCACAGCTGGGGCTCAGCAAGTGGGCTTCCATAGAATGGCATGGATAGTGTGGTCTCCGTTGGTCAGGCCTGTTACCCTTATTATTTGAAAATGACTATGGTCAGCCACCACAGGTTATGGTTATATATTTAGGGGGGGGGGGGCGATCTGGGATTACTCAAGGACAAAGCCCTTGTGCTGCAGGACAAGGATGACTTTAGAGTCATTGGCCACAAGCTTTGATTGTGTGGTATGCCATGATCCCGCGCCAGGTATGGCCAGGTATGGCATGGGGTATGGGACCCATGGGCGATTGAGAGAGCTTGCTACAAAGCTAATTTGGAAATCAAAAAAGCCCTTGAGGGTGGGTTGGGACACTTTCTACCTCACCCTGGGATTCATGCTGATTGCATGGATTTATCCAGGACTGATGGCATCCATCTTTCTGATAAGGGGAATGACACCATTTTGGATGACTTGGGGCAGGGGCTTAAGGAAGTTCTGGGTGTTTAGATGGGCGCAGCAGTTTAAGCAGAGGTTTGGCCTCACGGTGGCGGGGTTTGTGCCTAACTTCTGTTATGCAGCTTGGTGAGCAACATTAGCACCCCAGTTTTGGGGCTTGGGGTCTAGCTAAATCATTCCTGGGCCATGTGGCCTGGTTGAGTGATGAAGCAAACTGCCTTGGGTTTGCCTGGATTGATCCTCCCATCAGCTGTGCGGCTGGGGTTGGAACTCCAGGGCATGGCCCTTGCTATGCCGGCTGGGTATGAGCCATTCATTTGGCTATACCTAGGGACAAGGTGGCTCACCTCTCATGCGGCAGGGGAGGGGTGTTTTGTCCCCTGGCCCTGCCGTGCTGCTTGTTATGTTTATAGCCCTTGTTGTTATATTAATAAATAAAGAGAGTGGCCCTTAGTTTACCCAAACCCTCGTGTCTGTCTCTTTCTTCCGTATGTGGGGACAAAAGGTTTTAAGGGATTGTGGCTGGAAAAATTGGCAGCAAGTGCAGCTCCTTAAAGACAGATGATACATGCTCACTTAACATTCTATATATACTTTAGAAGCAGCTCCATCTACAGCACATTACAGCAGCCCAAATAAGAAATTACTATGGCATGGATCCCAATTTTTAGTGTGTTGTTCTCCAAGAAAAAGCACACCTGACACAGTTTCAGAAATGTGCTGTCCACGTGGCAAATCAAGCAGCAGTACATCAAGGACCAATTCCAAGCCCAAACTTGTTTCTTCAGAGGCAGTGTTACACTATCAGCACAGGCACTACAGCTATTCTTAGTGCAACTTGATCACCTATAATCAATATACCCATTTTACCTGGATTGGTTTTCACTGTATTTGCTGATATTCAGCCAATCACTGCTCCCAGACAGTCAAATAGAAATTCCAACCATGACCTTGACAGGAAAGGGAAAGATATAATTGAGTGTCTCCAGCTGAGGACACCTGGGCTAGCTATAAGACTTGCTGGGAGTTATTGCTTTCCCTATTTTATCAGGCAGTGCTTTTAAAAAAACTAATTTACCAAGAATGCGTGCCAAATGGTTCTTGGCCTATGGCTCATGCCCTGGGCTGCATTGGACTGGGAACACCATTGTGGTGGCAGGGACAGAAGGTAGCCTGACTTGCATTGGAGTCTGTCACTGCTTTCCTCTGCTTACTTAGATAGCCAGTATACCATCATTAGGTATGCTTTAAAGCATACCTAATGCAAAGAAAATATGTGCCAAGGTGGCAATGCGAAGGGATAACTTTGAGATTTATGTCTACATCTTTATTGTTATTGCCATTGTATTGCATCTGTTGTTATACCCTTGTTATACCTTACACAATACTTTGTATGTTTTAACTTCTAGTTTACTTTCCATTTTCTTGATATTTTTGTAAATTTGTAACAGCCAATGGCTAATTACAATAAATGAACTGGAAATGGAACATTACAGAGTCCTGGGTGAGTGAAGAGGGAGGAAGGGATGGTTCTCTCCCAGCTTTGCCCCTCAAGCTTCCTTGTGCAGAATCACACTAGGCTTTATGGGCAGGGGTGTTGATGGTTGTGGTCTCTTGGGCTTCTGTGGCACTCACCAGATGTTTCTGGTCCCATATCCACAGCTGGCTGCAAATTCCCTGACAGCTCAGGGTCTGTCATTGCTTTCTTTTCCATGAGTTCTATCACCACAGAGTTCTCATTCTCTGATGAGGGATTGTCAGCCCTAGTTCTGACAACTGTCTGATAAGATTTGGCTAAGACTAAACCAAATCTCCAGTATTCTATAAAGTAAGCAAATCAATGAGTTATTAGGTTAGTGGTAATTTAGTTTCTGGGTGTTTTTACTAAGTACTCAGGCGCTGCCAGGAATGGCACTAGCAGTCTACTCTGTAGGCCAGGGCCGTGGTCAGAATTTGGAAGGTGGGGGGGGGGGACTGATGCCCTGCCCACTGCCACAAACAGCCTTCCCAGATGATAATATTTTTATTTTATAAATAATATACAACATAAAAAGAGAAAAAAACAACAACAACATCAACACAATAACAATTGCACAAACACAAACACTAAAACAAAACAAAAACAAGGACAATAAATGAAAAGTACAAATAAACAAGTAAACAATTTGGAGGAAGGGAACTTTGATCTGATTCTAATATTAAATTCATCTATCAATTTCATCAATCCTTCTTCATCACCCCTCTCCCTTGTAATGACTATTCCTACATATTCAACCAATCATATCAATCAATCATTTTATTTATATCCTGCCCTCCCCGCCAAAGCAGGCTCAGTGCGGCTAACAACATCAAATCAAATACAGTAAGTTATACAATAAATATTTAAAAGCAATAGCTAGTTTAACAGTTTAATTAAGATTCTAAAATTACTAAAATTAACATTCTGGTGCTATTTCAACAGATGGTGAAAGTCACTTAGGCAAGTCCCTCTATCTTTTTAATCGGTGAAGGCCATCCCAAAGAGGATGGTCTTGCAGGCCCTGCGAAACTGTTCAAAGTCCCGCAGGGCCCGCACTTCTTCCGGGAGCTGGTTCCATAGGTATGGAGCTACAATAGAGAAGGCCCGCATGCGAGTGCTCTGTAGTTTTGCCTCCTTCGGCCCGGGGATAGTCATTTGTTTCTTCCCTGCTGACCTCAGTGCTCTTTGGGGTTTATATGGGGAAAGACGGTCCCTCAGGTCGGCAGGTCCTCGGCCATATAGGGCTTTAAAGGTAATAACCAGCACTTTGTAACAAATCCGGTATGTAACTGGCAACCAGTGCAGTCTGCGCAGTCCTGGCTGTATGTGCTCCCATTTTGGGAGCCCCAATAACAGCCTAGCCGCCACGTTCTGCACCAGCTACAGCTTCCGGGTTTGGCACAGAGGCAGCCCCATGTAGAGGGCATTACAGTAATCCAATCTCGAGGTGACCGTTGCATGAATCACTGTTGCTAGGTCCTGACGCTCTAGGAAGGGGTCCAACTGCCTTGCCCGCCTTAGGTGAAAGAAGGCTGACTTAGCAGTGGCTGCTATCTAGGCCTCCATTGATAATCAAGGCTCCAGTAGAACTCCCAAGCTCTTGACCCGGTGCGCTGCTTTCAGCGGCGCCCCGTCAAAAACCGGGAGAGGTATTTCCCTCCCCAAAGCGCCCCAACCCACGCAAAACACTTCTGTCTTCGCTGGATTCAGCTTCAACCCACTCAGCCTTAGCCAAGTTGCCACGGCCTGCAGTGCCAGGTCCAAATTCCCTGGGACGCAGTCAGGCCGGCCATCCATTAGCAGATAGAGCTGGGTGTCATCTGCATATTGGTGACACCCAAGCCCATGCCTCCGGGCAATCTGGGCAAGGGGGCGCATATAGATATTAAATAGCATCGGTGAGAGAACCGCTCCCTGAGGCACCCCACAATCTAGTGTGCGCCTCTGGGACAGCTCACCCCCGATTGCCACCCTTTGTCTCCGACCCTCGAGGAAGGAGGAGAGCCATTGTAAAGCCGACCCCCTAACGGGCTGCCATACTTCTTTACACTGGTTTAACTTTGCTTCAGCCAGTTTTGTAGAGAGAAAATCCATTTCAGCTATTTCCAGCAGTTTCTGCACGAATTCTTCTTTCTTAGGTATTTGTGGTGTCTTCCAATACCTTGCGTATACAATTCTCACAGCTGTAGTTGCATGGACCAAGAATCTAGCTTGTACCTTAAAAATAGGGGTTTGGCATATACTCAAGAGATAAAATTCAGGTAAATGATTTATATTTCTTTTAAGTATTTTTTGTAACCAAATGTGTACTTGAGTCCAATAGCTTCTTGCCTTTTCGCATTGCCACCACATATGATAAAACGAACCAATTGTTTTCTGACACTTCCAACATCTGTTTGGGGTGTTCTGATATATCTTGGAAAGCTTCTCAGGGGTAATGTACCATCTGTAAATCATCTTATATATATTTTCTTTTAGAGTAGAGAATCTGGACATTTTTATGTTCGTTTTCCATAGCTTCTCCCAGTCTGCTAATACAATCGCATGGCCTATATTCTGCATCCATTTAACCATGCTTTCTTTAACAATTTCTACTTGCATTCTTATCCCTAGGAGTAAGCTGTATATTTTTGTAATCAATTTCTCTTCCATATCAGTCCATATTTGATCTAAATCATTCATTTTTCTTTCAAATCCCAAAATCTTGTCCTTCACATATCTTGACTGAATTTGTGTCTTAGTCCACCAATCCAACTGCAAGTCTGCATCAATCTTCAAATTCCCATGGTTATCCAGTAATGTGTGATAAGTATGATTTCATCCCAGTTTAGCAGGTTAGGGTGTACCAACACTTCTAGTGGGGACAACCACCTCAGCACCTTGTTGAAAAATTGTGGTTTTATCCATTGCTAGGCTTTATATAGTGTTTTCCTAATTACATGTCTGGTAAATAAACTATTTTTCGAGGGGGGTTGGTACAACATATAGAAGTGCCATCCTCGCAGGAGGTCCGCACCTTCTATAACCAATGTTTTTTTATTTGCTAGTGTGACCCAGTCTTTAAGCCATACCAATGTACAGGCTCTGTGGTACTGCCGGTCTGGGAGGCCAAAACCCCCTCTCTGCTTAGCGTCCTGTAGAACTTTCAATTTGATTCTAGGTCTCTTGTTCTGCCAAATAAATTTAGAGACTAAAGTATTTAGCTGCCGAAAAAAGGTTTCTGAAAGGACTATGGGGATCATTTGAAACAAGAACAACAATCTTGGGAAACATTCGTTTTAATAGTCGCAATTCTTCCTAAAAGTGATGAAGGTATATCTCTCCATCTCTCTAAATCCTTTTTAATCTCCTTTAAGAGTTTATCATAATTATCAGTTTTCAATTTTCTAATTCCTGCCATAATATAAATACCTAAATATTTCACCTTTTTCTCATATCCAAAGCCTGATTTGTTTTCTAATTCTTTAATTTGTTCTTTTGTCATATTCTTTGCCAAAAACTTAGTTTTCTTATAGTTCATTTTCTGACCAGCAACTTGACCATATTGAATCAATTTTTTTAAATGTTTCAATTGAAGAATTTGGATTGTCCAAAATAAACACCACATCATCTGCAAAAGCCTGTACTTTATAATGCTCCCCTTTTATATTTAGTCCCTAATCTTGGAGTCTTCATGTATAGATTGAATTAAATATTCCAGTGATAACACAAACAACAATGGAGACAAGGGACACCCCTGTCTAGTACCTTGTTGAATATTTATTGGCTTCATCAATGTTCCATTATGCTTCTCTTGCTATTTGTTTCATGTAGATGGCTTGAACCATGCGTTTAAAATACAACCTGGACTCGATCTTATCCAAACATTTTAACATAAAACTCCAGTTAACGTTATCAAAAGCTTTTTCTGCGTCAAGGAAAACACAAGCAACTTGTTTATCTGGGTGTTCGTGATAATATCCCAAGATGTTTAAAATATTTCTTACATTCTGCCTCTTTGGTAAAAACCCAATTTGATCTTCCTCTATAACCTTCAACAATACTTTCTTAAGCTTTTGTGCTAGAATGGCGGCAAAAATTTTATAATCAACATTCAAAAGCGATATTGGTCTATAATTTCTTATATGCATAGGGTCAGATCCCTCTTTATGGATCAAAGATATCACGGCCTCATTCCATGAATCCGGGACTTTCACTGTAATTTCTATGTCCTCTATCACTTTTTTATATGGAAGCAAGAGTTCTTCTGAGAAAGTTTTATAGAATTCCGCTGGAAGACCATCCAAGCCTGGAGCCTTATTATTTTTCTGTGTTCTTATCGTGTTAACAATTTCTTGAATTCTGGAAAATGGTGCAGTGACACAGTGCACAGACCTGAGGCTCCTCAGCAAGTGCATTGACTACTAGCCTTAGAGGGGACTCCCTGTCAAGGGTGCCCCCTAAAGAGAATCAGTAAGGCTCTCTGAAGCTATGGGAGTTGGTTGGAATAAGGGAGGGGAGGTGGAGGCCCCCCTTTCCTAACTTCTAATCTGTCGCGTGCCGAGGCTAGTAAGCACTTTCACGACTCAACTGGGTCTCCAGAGCTTGGAGGATAGAGAACATAAGACTTTCATCCAACTAGACTAGCCCAATAGAGGAAACGGACGGATTTAGCACTATTCGACAAAATAGCAGGAAACATGCCATTCATGTAAATAACGCTGAAGAGAGGGCTGTTGGAGCAGAGTTGAGCTGAAGAATTGGAGTAACATATGAAGCTGCCTTATACTGAATCAGACCCTCGGTCCATCAAAGTCAGTATTGTCTACTCAGACTGGCAGCGGCTCTCCAGGGTCTCAAGCTGAGGTTTTTTATGCCTTTTTGCCTGAACTCTTTTTAGTTGGAGATGCCAGGGATTGAACCTGGGACCTTCTGCTTACAATAGAGGAAACAGACGGATTTAGCACTATTTGACAAAATAGCAGGAAACATGCCATTCATGTAAATAACGCTGAAGAGAGGGCTGTTGGAGCAGAGTTGAGCTGAAGAATTGGAGAAACATATGAACATATGAAACTGCCTTATACTGAATCAGACCCTCGGTCCATCAAAGTCAGTATTGTCTACTCAGACTGGCAGCGGCTCTCCAGGATCTCAAGCTGAGGTTTTTCATGCCTTTTTGCCTGAACCTTTTTTAGTTGGAGATGCCAGGGATTGAACCTGGGACCTTCTGCTTACCAAGCAGATGCTCTGCCACTGAGCCACTGTCCCTCCCTGTGTAGATGGCTTGGTGGTGCTTGAGGTGGTGGTGCTTGAGGCGGCTTGGTGAAGGCGGTGTGGAAGGAGCAAGGCGCTGCCAGGGAGGCAGAAGTAGAAACAGAAACACTAATCTTAAGCGTTATTAAAGGTGGTAAATGTTTTAAAATCAATTAATTTAAACTAGACTGTGTTAAATGAATTAAGCATAGTCTGTATCAATGATTTAATAGTAACAATAGATATTGGTTAATAATTTATCAGAGAAAATAGATATTGATTTTGGACAGCGATCGATGTAATTAATTGTGGGGTGTAATTTGGGAAATTGATTAAGGGGTAGCAGTGAATGAATTGAAAGTAAATAGAAGGTATAATTTGAATAGATTTGATTTTGACTGATTAGAGTGGGTAAAGTGGGTATGTGCTTATAGAAGTGATACAAATATTTAAGCTTTATAGATTTGTGGTAATTTTAGAGTGTGTTGATTAAAGTGTACTGTACAGCTTATAGTATATAGAACAACTATATATTGTCAAGACCCAGACAGAGAAGGTTAAGCAAAATGGGGGAAAAAAATCTAGACCCTAAAATTTAAAAAGTTGGTCAAGGAGCCTCCCCTGGGGTGCCTAAGTCAGTAGCTACAGCAATAAACCAAGATGCTATTGAAAAATTACAGAATATGATGATGGCAGGCTTCAAAAACATCCAGGATACATTTAGAGGGCATCAAGGTAGAGCTTAAAGAGGAACTAAGGAAAACTAACGAAAAAGTTGATGAGTTTCAAAAGCAATTATTGATTTAACACTCAACGAACCTATAAAGTATTAGCAAAAGTGGAAGAATTGGAGGGAAAAATGAAATTGATGTCTGACATGCTGCAAGGCTGGGAAGATAAATGTAAAGAGATTGATGAGAGAACAGTTAAATTGGAAATGGAAAAAGCAGCCTACATTTTAAGATTTCAGAATGTCCCAGACGAAAAGGGAGAAGATATACCCAAGAAAATAAATGAATTCTTAGCCTCAAGTCTAGAGGCGGTATTAAAGGACATTAAACATGAGATAGACTGGACCAGAAGAGTTGCTTCATAATAATAATAATAATAATAATAATAATAATAATAATAATAATAATAATAATAAATTTTATTTATATCCCGCCCTCCCCACCGAAGCAGGCTCAGGGCGGCTAACAAAACATGGTATGTACCATGATTATTATACAAGTCAATTATAAAATACAGTTAATAAATACAATTAAAACAGTTACATAATTTTTTTTTAAAACAACAGTAAATTAAAGGTGCTACATTCAATAAGGTGTGTATCCAGATGGCTAGATGTCATTTTCAGGGTTCCTTATAGGCTTGTTGGAAGAGGGTGGTTTTGCAAGCCCTGCGGAACTGGTTAAAGTCCTGCAGGGCTCGCACCTCCTCCGGTAGCTGATTCCACCAGTGGGGAGCCATTACCGAGAAGGCCTGCTCCCTCGTTACTTTCTGTTTGCCCTCCTTTGGTCCAGGGATTTTTAAAAGACTTTGGGAGCTGGATCTCAGTGCTCTCTGGGGAACATGTGGAGAGAGGCGGTCCCTAAGGTAGGCAGGTCCTCAGCCATATAGGGCTTTAAAGGTAATAACCAGCATCTTGTAGCGAACTCGGAATACAATTGGAAGCCAGTGCAGCTCCCTCAGCCCAGGCCGCACGTGTTCCCACCGAGGTAGTCCCACCAGCAGCCTGGCCGCCGCATTCTGCACTAGCTGCAACTTCCGAGTTCGGCACAAGGGCAGCCCCATGTAGAGGGCATTACAGTAGTCTAATCTCGAGGTGACCGTTGCATGGATCACTGTTGCTAGGTCGATACGTTCTAGGAAGGGGGCCAACTGCCTCGCCCTTCTAAGATGGAAGAAGGCGGATTTAGCAGTGGCTGCTATCTGTGCCTCCATTGTCAGGGAGGGTTCCAGTAGCACTCCCAGGCTCTTGACCCTGCGCACTGGTATCAGTGACGTACCGTCAAAGACTGGTAGGGGAATCTCCCCCCGCAGCTCGCCGCAACCCACGCAAAGGGCCTCTGTCTTCTCTGGATTCAGCTTCAGCCCACTCAGCTTAATCCAGTCCACCACGGCTTGCAACGCCCGGTCCAAATTTATAGGGGTGTCGGCGGTCCGACAATAGATAGAGCTGAGTGTCATCAGCGTACTGATGGCAACCCAGCCCATGTCTCCGGGCAATCTGGGCAAGGGGGCGCATAAAGATATTAAACAACATTGGGGAGAGAACTGCCCCTTGAGGCACCCCACAATTAAGTAGGCGTCTCTGGGACATCTCTCCTCCAACCGCCACCCTTTGTCCCCGACCTTCAAGGAAGGAGGAAAGCCACTGTAAGGCTAGCCCCCGAATTCCTACGTCGGCGAGGCAGCGGGTCAGCAGCTGATGATCGACCATATCGAACGCGGCCGATAGGTCTAACAACAGCAATACCTCCGAGCTGCCTCGATCAAGGTTAGTAAGTGGCTCTTCTGGGGCCTGTGCCATCGCCTCCTCCCCTAAACCCTCATTCTAGACAAGAACCGCTGCAGAAAAAGAGGATGGGAAGTCAGCGAGCTCGATTAGAGGGTGGTTTGGCCTCCTCTGTCATGTCGCCACGCCATGTGAGCATCTCTGGAGATGAGTTTCTCCCCCATGTGGGTTCTCAGCTGGTTTTGAAGACTGCCACTAGTACTGAGTTTCATTTCACACTCTAAGCATTCAAAAGGTTTCTCTCCTATGTGGGCTCTTTGATGCTATTGAAGAATTCTACTCTGAGTGACTCTCTTTCCAAACTCTCAGCATTCAAAACATCTCCCCAGTGTGTGGATTCTGCAATGCCACTGAACAGTGTTACTCTCACTGAATCAATTTCCACACTCTGAGCATTCAAAAGATTTCTCCCCTGTGTGTGTTATTTGAGACACTTGATGACTGCCACTCTGACTGAATCTCTTTCCACACTGAGCATTCAAAAGCTTTCTCCCCTCTGTGGATTCTTTGGTGCTGTTGAAGTTGGCCACTTGTACTGAATCTCTTTCCACACTCGGAGCATTCATACTCCCCTGTGTGGGTTCTTTTGTGTTGTTGGGGCCCCAGAGTCAGGGGGCCTCATCCAGAAGTTGGAGGGCTGTGCCCCTACACACCCCCTCGTAGCTACAGGCCTACTGCAGGCAATGTCTTGTGGTGATGCAGAAATATGCTGTCTGAGTAAGCTTGCTACAACAATATTCTCCACAGTTGCTCTATATCTGATGACACCCAGGGATTTCCCATGGCTAGTACCAGTATTTGGGACTAAGAGTTCAAGTGTGATGTTGCTATAGTCAGTCAATCTTCAGCTCCTGATATTCTCCCTTGTATAAAATGATTAAAAGGGATCATATCAGAACCTTCTAATTGTCTAGCATTACCCTTCATAATATCAGAATAGCCTTTACATCTATTTAATTTCACACCATGCCACTCTGCTTGCTGCTTTCAGAAACTGCTTTGTGTTTATGGATCTGTAGAGTTCTAGTTCCAGAGGATCTGTCTCATGTCTTGCCCCATTATAAAGTGTCATAGTTTGCCTGGGCAGCAAAGAAAATACAAGCTGAAGTTGTATCTGAAAGGTGATTTTTTTTCAGGTCAATGTTATTTACAGTTTGTTTTATGCTCTGTCTGATTGACTGTAATGGCCTTTGGCCATATGCAAGAGATGCTACCTGTACCTTTTACCAACTACGTAAGCCTCTTTATAGGCCTTTTATTGGCTTCTCTTTTAGGGAGAGTACAAACAGAAGTTGAATGGATTCATTTTGAAATTATGAATCCATCTGAAATTATACAGGTTTCAGTTATCACTGAAATGTTATTTCACATTGAACATCTATGTCTATAGTAGATATTATCCAGATGTTAGCCTGGTTCTTTTGGATGTACTGAGTCTCTGCACCTATTTCAGTCTTGTTTCATACTCTGTGAGAACTGCTTTGCCTCCTGTAAATTACATGATGGTGGTGAATCCAGCTGAAAGCTGTGATACAAACATGACAAACATGTCTGAATCTGGATGCATGTTGTCATTTGTTGTGGGATTTGCTACTATTGAGGCCTTGGAGACTGTTTTATATACAACTACAGAGTCCTTGAGACTGTTACCTACATCACTGAGTCTTTGAAGATTAGTGTTTCACTATCATCTATCAAGCTTTCATCATTGTTGGACTGTGCCTATAGGCTTGTGGTCAGCTTTGACATTTATTTCCATTTTGGATTTATCATAAAACATTCTGTAGACTCTTGCGTGATCGTTTATATTATTGTATATTTATGAATTTATATTTAAGAGCCCCAGGGTGCAGAGTGGTAAAGCTGCAATACTGCAGTCCTAAGCTCTGCTCATGACCTGAGTTCGATCCCGGCGGAAGCTGGGTTCAGGTAGCTGGCTTGAGGTTGACTCAGCCTTCCATCCTTCCAAGGTCGATAAAATGAGTACCCAGCTTGCTGGGGGGAAAGTGTAGACGACTGGGGAAGGCAATGGCAAACCACCCCGTAAAAAAGTCTGCTGTGAAAATGTTGTGAAAGCAACGTCACCCCAGAGTCGGAAACGACTGGTGCTTGCACAGGGGACTACCTTCACCTTTATATTTATAAATTATATTAAGTAACACAAGAATACTTTTGGTAACTGTAAAATATATTGTAATTTTCATTGAGCATCTAAGTCTTTCATTGAGAATCTAATTCTGTCCAGTGTTTATTTTGTTTTTCTGGTTATTTACACTATTTCCCCTTTGTTTTGGTTATCTTTACATTATTAGGAGACAGACAGTGGCAATCTGTCTGCGCTGTTTCTCCTAGACCTTTCTGTAGCATCTGATAGCATTGGCCAACATACCGTTCTGTACTGTCTATCAGATTCTGCAATGGTTCCAATTGTATCAGAAGGTTTTGCTGGGGAATTACTTCTGTCCCGTTGGATTTGTCTCCTCCTCCTCCTCCTCCTCCTCCTCATCATCATCATCAAATTTATATCCTGCCCTATCCCATGAGTAGCCTCAGGGTGGCTTACATCATGAAATCTATAAAGCAATAAAAACAGTGAAACAATGGATGGCAGCAATAAATAAATAAACAACAGGAAACCCATGTCTCCTGTCAGATGAACAAAGGTGCCCCCCAAAATTCCAGAGTTCAAAATAGTATTAGAAGCTAATTCCAATTCCAAAATTTTTTATTTGCATAACTAGTATTAGAAGCAAGAGGGCACTGGGGAAGGGGCCAAGAACAGGGGAGGCCAGAATATTGAACGTCTGCTGCCTTAGCCATAGGCCTGGTGGAACAGTTCTGATTTACAGGCCCTGCAGAACTGTAGTAAGTCATGCAGGGCCCTGATCTCAGATAGGAGCACGTTCCACCAGACTGGAGCTAAGCAGACTTCCTTCTGGCCAGGGATCACCAGGAGGTGTTGATCAGAAGAGCGTAAAGCTCTCCAGGGCTCATACGGGCAGAAGTGATAGGTATGATGGTCCCATAACTCCGAACCAGATCTTGCATTCAATTGGTAGCTAGTGCAGTTGGTGCAGTACTGGCTGAATGCGCACTTGCAAAGGCACTGCCATCAGCAAGCACACTGCCATGTTCTGCATTAGAACGAAGTAGGAGTCAAGTTGTGCCTTTAAGCCCAACGTTTTATTTGTTGGTCTTAAAGGTGCAAATTGACTCCTACTTTGTTCTACTGCTTCAGACTAACACAGCTGCCCACTTGGATCTATGTTCTGCACTAACCTGGCTGCACTAACCTGGCTAAATTGAAATTGAAATTGGAACTGACCTGTAACCATCTAGCCATCTTATGTATGATTGTGACCTATAGCACCTTATAGTATCTGTTTTATCTATTTTAATTAATTTTATGTAATTGAATTGTATTTTAAAATTTTTGTTTACATTGTATTTTATCTAAATCATGGTTATATGTCTGTGAGCCGCCCTGAGCCCGCCTTGGCGGGGGAGGGCGGGATATAAAAATAAACTTACTTTACTTTACTTACTAGGTAGCCCCGCATAGAGTGAGTTATAGTAGGCCACTATATGGTTCTGTAATCTACTATGCTAAAATCCCTGTGCGACTACTTGGAGCATTTGACAGTTTAGGTGACTATACTGAAGGCATTCAATGAGAACTTTCTTGTTTCTTTGATGTGATGTGGTAGAATTCCTAGGTGATAGGATGAATGAGTGCAAATAGACCAAGTCTAAGTAAAATGGCTATCTTACTACTTGGAATAGGTATAGTGCAACAGTCATTATTAGCACATTAAATGAGCCATTTATTTATTAGCCATTATTATTACATCAAATGAGGCAGGGTAGGGAAAAAAGGAGAAGGAATGGGTTCATGTGTATTCAAAAGGGAACAAAACAAAACTAAAACAAATACATATAACAGTGAGTGACTTTGGGCCAGTCACCTACTCTCAGACTAACTTATCTCACAGCGTTGCTGTTGTGAGAAAATGGAAGAAGGGAAAACAATGTTCTAAGCTGTTCTGGGTATTGGGAAGAAAAGTGGGACAAAAGAAATGCAAATGCTTATAACACTGGAGAAAATGAAAACAAATGGTGTTCTTGGAACACAACAAAGCACTGTATGTCTCTATGAAAAAGTGGTGACATATGGATAGTGAATCCCATCAGTTTATCTTGTAAAACGACATGAAAGAATCTAGGTGAAAATATGCTGTTTAGATGCTTTGGTGTGGAACAACCTATGCCCAAATTCTCCTCTCAGTGGGACTCAATATACAAATATCATGTGTTGATCTCCTTTACAAGGCCATGGTAGGAGAGAAGGGAATTCATTTGCATGTTTCAGTGCCCACCCCTCCCATTCCTCCAAGATGCTCAGAGAACTGCATACTTCCCCCCTCCCCCAGTTCCATTTTATCCTTACAACATTCCTATGAGATTCTTATGAGTAACTGGCACAAGGTCACCCACCGGACTTCATGGCTGAGAGGTCTGTTTAAACCTGAAACGAAGTGATGAACATATATGTTCATCATAATATAGACTCCAAACTGATTTATAAAGATGAAATGGGAAGGATCCTGATAATAGAAACAACAATTAACAAAAGAAAGATTTTGTTTGTAAACATATACGCCCCGAACGACAAACAAGAAAATTTCTATTAAAATGTACATGAGAAATTAGTGGAATTACAAACGGAAGCTTGTTGCATTATAGGAGATTTTAATGCGGTATTTGATGCTCAAAAAGATAAAAAATTTGAAAAGTCAAAGAAAAATCCATCACGTAGTGTCTTGCCAAAGGCTTTTCTCAAGATGGTAGAGGAGTTGAGCCTTATTGATATCTGGAGGGTTAAGAACCCACAAACAGAAGATTTTACACACTTTTCACAAGCTCACAGGTGCTGGTCCAGAATCGACATGTGTTGGATGACGATAGGCCTGATTCCGCAAGTTAATCAAGCCAACATTCTCCCGAAAACATTTGCTGACCATAATCCATTGCAAGTGATGATACATTGTCCATCAAGGAATAGTCGTTGGACTTTGAATACCCAAATTTTAAAAGAGACAGCATTTCTGGAAGGGGCGAAAAAAGAAATAAAAGAATTTTTTCAGCGTAATGTGGAAGAAGATACTAGCATCCAGAATATTTGGGATACTTTCAAGGCCTTTTTTAGGGGTATGGCTATTAGCTACACAGCAAAAAGAAATCGGGAACGGATGAAATTATTTAATGAATTAGTGAAAGATCTAAAAGAGCAAGAGAGACAACAGAAAATTAAAAATACGAAAGAGATAAAAGCAAAAATACAAGCTACGCAACATAGAATTAATTTATGGCTAACAGAAGAACTGGAAAGGAAAATGAAATGGACCAAGCAAAACTTTTTTGAAAATGCAAATAAAACAAGCAGATGGTTAGCATACAAACTCAAAAAGGAAAAGGAAAAAAAAATTATAAGATCACTCAAAAATCAAGAAGGTGAAGAGACCACAAAAGAAGATCAAATGGAACAAATAGTCAAAAGTTTTTATCAAAGTCTATATAAAAAACAGGAAATTGAAGAGCAACGGCAAGATGAATATATTCAAAGCATTAAAGTGAAACAAATTACGAAAGAACAACAGGACTCATTGGATAGTTCTATCACAATCCATGAGATAATTGAAGCAATCAAGCAGCAGAAATCCAACAAAACGCCTGGTCTGGATGGTCTCCCGGTCGAAGTATATAAATCCTTTGAAGATATACTTTTAATTCCCTATAAAAAATTGTTGGAGAAAATTCAGGAGTCAGCAATAATTCCAACATCTTGGAGAGAGGCGTTGATTACATTAATTCATAAAGAAGGAACAGAGTGTATGGAAATTAAGAATTATAGACCGATTTCTCTCCTAAACGCAGACTACAAAATTTTTGCTACGATACTGACAAATAGATTTAAGAAAGTAGTAACCAATATAGTGCAAGAAGATCAAACGGGATTCATACCGGGAAGAATGATGCGGCAGAACTTAAGATATTTTTTGAACATCTTAGAATACTATAAAGATCATCCGGACAAACAATTTGCAGGAATTTCATTGGACGCTGAAAAAGCGTTCGATAACGTGAACTGGAATTTCATGAGCAAAGCATTGGAGGCTGTTGGTTGTGGCAAGAATTTTAAGAAGCTGATTGAGGCTATATACACCAAACAAAATGCAAGAATCAATATAAATGGGAACAACTCTGGATTTGTGGAAATAGAACAGGGGACCAGACAAGGGTGTCCTCTCTCCCCTCTCCTTTTTGTAACTACAATAGAATTTTTGATTCAAAAAATAAGAGAGGATACTGAAATTAGAGGCTTGAAGGTAAAGAACGAAGAATTTAAGATTCAAGCATTTGCAGACGACCTGCTGTTTGTTCTGGAGGATCCTATCTCGTCGATTGATAAACTAAAAATGAATTTGCAACAGTTTGGAGAAGTTTCGGGATTCAAAGTTAATATACAGAAAACCAAATTTCTAACTAAAAACATGACTAAAGAGCAAATTAAACAATTAGAAGATAAATCGGGCTTTAAAAAAGAGAAGAAAATTCGATACTTGGGAATTCATTTAACAAATGATGTGAAATCTCTCTATCGTGACAACTACGAGAAGATTTTAAAGGAAATTGAAACGGATTTGGTGAAATGGCGAGACTTGCAAATTTCCCTTTTGGGAAGAGTAGCCACAATAAAGATGAACATTCTGCCTAGAATCCTATTCCTATTCCAGATGATCCCAGTCCAACTACCTAACTCGTTCTTTCAAAAGCTTAACAAAATGATTATGACTTTTGTATGGCAAAACAAGAAGCCAAGGATTAAATTAAAAATTCTCCAAGAGAGCAAACTAAGAGGGGGTATGGCCTTACCAAACTGGTATTTATATTATAAAGCCTCTTGCTTAGCCTGGGCCAGAGATTGGTGTCTGTTAGAAAACAAAAGACTACTAGTTTTAGAGGGGGCAGGACTGACTAAAGGCTGGCATGCATACATTTGGTATCAGACCTCGCCAAAAAACACCAATTTTCAGGCACATGAAGTTCGAAAGGCAATTTATAAGATTTGGTTTGAGACTAAAAAGAAATTCTATACATATACTCCATTGTGGGTTTCACCAGTGGAAGCAGTCACTCACCCTAATTTATATGAATGGAAAAATCTTCAAAATTATTCAACACTGTTAGATACCAAAAACAATCTAAATCTGGAAGTAAACATAATCCCGGACTGGTGGGTCAGATGCCAAATTAAGTCAACATACCAATCTGATAAAAGCGTGGGCTTTCCTAAAGATGCCAAAGTAAACGAATTTGACACAATGATACATGAACCCAAAAATCTTATTTCGAAAATTTATAGCTGGCTATTGGAGATGGAAATGCAGTCGGAAACGGTTAAAGAGAGCTGGATAAGGTGGTTACAGGACTTTGGCTATTCGATTGAATTGGAAGAATGGGAAAAGATTTGGAAATATAATATCAAATTGACTAAATCGGTAGTCTTCAAAGAAAACTTATATAAAATGATGTATAGGTGGTACCTGACTCCTGCGAGATTAGCCAGAATGAACCCAACCTATAACGATAAATGTTGGAAATGTAAAAAAGCTAGAGGGATACTCTACCACATTTGGTGGAACTGTGAGATTCCTAGAAAATTTTGGACACAAATAAATATATGGATCCAAAAGGTATTAAAGAAAAGATTGAAACACTCCCCCGAACTGTATTTGTTGAGTGTATGTAGAGAAAACTTAACACAGGGTGAGAAAAAATTGGTAATATATATGATTACAACAGCCAGAATTCTCTTTGCAAAATATTGGAAATCCCCCCAAATCCCGTGTAAGGAAGAATTTTTGTTTAAATTACTGGAGTCTGCCGAAATGGATGTTTTAACCATAAGGTTGAGAGATGGAAACTGGCAAGAATGTATAAAAACTTGGGAACCAGTGTATATATGGGCGAAAAGTATGGGATATGATATGAGACAGCAGACTTAATATTCCTACACGCTCCCAAAGCTCCTTTCACATGTGGTGGTGGAAGATGGGTGGGTATGGGATACATGTTTTTCTTTTTTCCTTCTTGTAATGTTACCTATTGGTGTGTCTTTGGTTTTTTGTTTGTATTCTTTGTTTGAACCTCAATAAATGTTTAATTTTGGAAAAAAAAATAAATAAACCTGAAACGAAGTGAGCAGCAGCAGAACACATACAAAGTGGAGCTCATAGCTATATACTACGTTCCTCTCTAAAGGACCTTTTAAATAATCCAGATAAGTGATGGAATGACAAAAAGGGCATCTAATGTAAAACAAAGAATACACAGTGGTTATGGCACTAGAAATATGGCTGGTGCAAACATGCCCTTAATTAATGAGAAAACATGTTCGAGGATATTTCTGAATGGCTGCTTGGGTACTGATCTGGGAAAGGGAGGCATGGATCTACTGCTGTACAGCCACTGTGACTACTGTTAAGAGAAAAGCCTGTGTGATGCTGTGGAGAGGTAGCTAGGGAACAACAGATTCTGCCAGCGATGCCTTGTGCAATTCAGATAAAGGAAAAGTAATTTATGCAGATGATAAATACACCAGATAGACATGTATTGCTGAAAGCATGGCATGTGAACAAAGACCAGGCAGGAAGTTCAAATGATAAATGAGTTAGGGCTTTTAGTATTTTTCTTATTTTTAGCTTTGTGTTCTATTACTGCAGAATTTAAATGAGAATAGTTTGAAAGGCCCAGATAGGCCAGAGTGTGCTCCAGAGTTTTTTTTTATTCCACCATCTAGAAACTACTGTTTCTCAGTGTACTTAGAAAGCCAATACCCCTTTTATCCTGTTGGTTTAAGAGTTCATATGTGACACCTTAAATATGTGTCATAATGCAAGATGCAGTGAATTTTATGGAGGACTCTTGGCCCAAGGTCAGTGGGAATATTGACTACCTCAATTCACTCAGAAAATGTACGTAATTCCCAGGTAGTGCAATAATACAACACAATAATGGTTCTTATTGGATAGTCTAAAAAGGATGTCATGATAATAACCTCTCATGGGAATTCAGCAGACCAGATAAAGAGACCCTAGTTCTTCTGGAGTAGCTTCTGACTCTCAATGCATGGCAAAAACAAGAAGGCAATAAAAGAGTTTTTAAAAAGTGGATTGTGGTCCTGTAGCACCATACTTGCACTAGTCATCCTAATTAGGGATGGGCATGAACCAGCACATGAACTAAAGTTCATCACAAATTTTGGCTGATTCATGGTTTGTGAAGCAATGTTTGCAAAATAAAGAGCTGCCATGAACTTCCACTAAGGCTCAGAGTCATTGAACACACTGCTTTCTGTTCACTGCCAAAAGTGAGCCATTTAACACACTTTTTCATGTTTCTCATGAAAAGTGGTGAAGAGCAGAAAGTGTGTGTGTGTGGGGGGGAGGGTTGAAATGGTTCAGAAGCATTTCACCCCACTTTCTGTTCGAATAGCTCAGAGCCATAAAAAGCAGCAGCAAACAGAAAGCAGGGTCACAAATCAAAATGAACTGGTCTGGTTCATGAACCCATGTAACAGTTTGTGATTCAGACATGAACCGAACCACACCGCAAAAATGCAGTTCATGTCCATCCTTAATGCTAATCAAACACCAGTCTTCGCAGAGGAGTCAGTACATTGGTATACTTATTCCTTCCTTTCCATGTCAGTTCCCTTCTGCAATTGCTCCTAGTCTGATTCCTACTCCCCCTTCAGCTGGGTTCTGAGACTGGGAAATAGGTATCTGAAGTAAATGGCCTGGGGGGTATTTATAGGGAAGACTCAGCAAGCAGGGAAATAATTTAGCAGTGCACTCCTACAAAGGCATCCATATTCACACTACCTCAACAGATGCAGATTTAGGAAAATATGCAGGTCTTCTGTAAGAACAAAGGATTGACTACTTTTAAGCAGTTGTTTACTCTCTTAAGCTTTGTTTTTCCACATGAATATTCATCTATTCATTTTGGTAGCTGTGGCATCAATTAATTAGTGTGAGACAGCCATCACAGATCAAAACTAGAGGTTACAAGTCAACAGGTGACCTACATGCACATGTGAATCTTTCCTAAGACTGGATCAACCTTTATTATACTGTTTGTAGCTAAATGAAAGAAAGTACAAGGACTAAATGGATGATGGAAGACAGCAGAATAGATAATGGACTAAGAAACATAAACTTGAGAACCATGACTATATGGTTTTAGTTAAGTTGTGGATAGAGGTGGCTATTCTGATGATATTATGTTAAGCAGAAATCTTCTAAATCTGTAAATCTCTCAAATTTATTTCGGAGCAAGTCCCACTGAAGTCAGGGAACATTTTTCTGAGTAGACATGCACAGTTCATGCACATTCACAGGGCTACACTTCTAATATGTGCAAAGGGGTAACTGAGCTCCACCACAGCATTAATAGAAAACTAGTAATAAGGCCTTGTGGGGAGAAATAGAATGGTGCTAGAAATTTGCTGTGGGTGAGTTTCATGGCCTTGGGGGGGGGGGGGTTCTGGGGAGGGAAGGGAAGATAGAGGGAGGCAAGGTATGTTAAGAAAGTAGCTGTTGGCAAGGGAAATGGAGAAAGTGGGGAAATGTGGGGTAGGTTATCAGAGAGGTGGGTATCTTGAGAAAGAAGGGATGGGGTGAAAGAAATGGGGGTAGATTGCTTTCCATCTACTTTCCCCTCCCTGCACCCTCTATCTAGGAGAAGTGCAGTCTTTCTCTGCAGGGGGGACTAAAGCAATTTACATCATTCTCCTCTTTCCCCTTTTGATCTGCACAACAACCCTGTGAGGCAGGTTAGGCTGAAAGTCTGACTGGTCCAAAATCACCCAGTCAGCTTCCACAGCAAGAAGCTAGGTCTGTCAGACCCCGCTTTGAAGCACCAACTGCCATGTCATACTGGCTGTCATGGGGTGTGTGTGTGTGTGTGTGTGTGTGACCTCAGCAGGGTATAATGACTCAGAGTGTACCATTTTCTCCAGGGGAACTGATATCTGCCCAGATGGAGAGCAGTTGTAGTTTTGAGTGATCTCCAGGCCTAACCTGGAGATTGGCAACATTGGTTCCCCAGGAGGAATTGGTTGGTTTGGGGGTGGTGGAGTCTATGACATTGTACCTGAGTTCCCACTCTTCCTCTAACCCTTCAAGAATTTTCCAACCTGGACTTGACAACCCTCTCCCCTTTCCAGCCAACCATCAACCTACCTTTATCTGCCTCTCTGACTTCAGCTTTTATCTCCTTCCTCTCTCCTCCCCCCACCCTTTTCTCCACAGTGAGGACTAAAGCAGCTTGTATAATTTTCCTCTCCTCCTTTTGATCTGCACAATCCTGTGAGGTAGGTTAGGTTGAAAGTCTGTGACTGATCTGAAATCACTCATTCAGCATCCACAGTAGGAACCTGGGTCTGGCAGATCCTGCCCTGAAGCACTAGCTGTCAGTCCCAGTGGCTGTCAAAGTTATTGTGGGCTGAAACCATATGTAATACTTTCAGTTAAATGTACTTTAAATATGATAATTTTAAGAGATGAACTTGCTCTATTGCTTACATTTACTAAATAAATGCAGCAGCATCCTGTTCAATGATACATCAATGAAGTATTTAAAACATTTTAAAATCATACCAGAAATTTATCAATTCCCTGAGGATCTAATGGAACACTATTGATGAATCTTTACTATATCATTGAATCTTTACTATATCACTGTGTCTTATAACCTTTAAGAAAGAGATATCCAAGACACAGCTACATGGAGTTACCTAGAATAGTTTTCTTTAAGTAGAGTTAGTTTTCAAGCTTTTTGAAGAGAGCATTTTGCCAGTAACATTCAGAAGGCTTTTGCATCTAGTTAGCAAAGAGGTTCAGAACTGGCTTGCTCCTAAATTAAACACTTAAGTAGGATTGAGAGCATTTTGCCATCAAAGTTCAGAAGACTTTTGCATCTGCTTAGGGAAGAGGTTTAGGACTGCTCCTAGCAAAAATATAAACACTTAAGTGGGATTGAGAGGTAAGTTTTTGATAAAAATCAAGAATATATTTTTAAAAATTATTCTTTTAAAATTTTAAAAATTATCCACTTCCATTCAGCTTTGTGTTGTATCTTGTTATAATCATCATGGGGTTTATTCCAGGATGAGAAATTCTGAAGAAAATAAAAGGTTGCCGAGAGCATCTTGACAGCCAAATTCAGAAAGCTTTTACATCTGTTTAGAGAGGATGTTAAGGCCAGGCTAGTTCCCAATATTAACACTGAATTGTAATAAGAAACTGATAACGTTGAAGAAAATAGAAATACTCCTGAGGAAGACTTTTGATGAAATGAGCCTAGAGTTGCCAAGTGCCCTGTGGGCTCCGGTGGGTTCTCCCGCCCCGGAGGTTCCCACTGTCACGTTCTCAGGGTGCAGGCAGTCAGGAGTCCAAAGCCAGTCCAGGAAGTCAAGCAGGAGCCAAGTCACCAATGCGGAATCACAAACTGGAATCAGAAGTCAATGTCCAAAAGCCAAAAGGTCAGGTTGCCAAGGAAATCAAGCAGGTCAGGATCAGGAAGGAGTGTGGATGCAAGCCAGAGAATAGACTTGTTGCTTCCACAAGGTTACCAGGTCCTGGGTGGGAGCTATATAGGAGCCTCAATCAGCCTGCTCCCCGGGTGGCAGTGACTCTGCTAGGAAGTCAAGCAGGAGCCAAGTCACCAATGAAGAATCACAAACTGGAATCAGAAGTCAATGTCTAAAAACCAAAAGGTCAGGTTGCCAAGGAAATCAAGCAGGTCAGGATCAGGAAGGAGCGTGGATGCAAGCTAGAGAAGAGACTTGTTGCTTCCACAAGGTTACCATTTCCTGGATGGGAGCTATATAGGAGCCTCAATCAACCTGCTCCCTGGGTGGCAGTGACTCTGCTAGAACTCAGAGCTGAGAGATCTGAAGCATGGGTGTGCCTCATGTCTTCACTCTGAAAGTTCTTTCTGGAGCCTGCTTTGAACTCTTGAGATTGGAAGAGGAGAGCTTGGAGAAGATTGATCAACAGCTGACATTGGTGCCTGGAGAGTGATTTATGGGCCAGCTGCTGTTTGTTCAGCTAAGGAACTGGCTGGCAACTCTTGCAGGTCTGTTAACCCTTCCAGCTCCCCCTCATCAGGGCTCATGACACACAACCCACCGGCCCACATTGGGCCGGCAGGGGGAACCTCCCCTGACTTTGCCAGCGCAACGACGTCACCCAGAAGTGACATCATTGTGCCAGCGATGTTGCTTACCAACCGCTCTAGGTGTTTCTGGGAAAACTCTATGATTTTCCCAGACGCTCTAGTGATTTGGGAGGGAAAAACTCTATAGTACCTGTTGTACCATAGAGTTTTCCCTCCCAAATCGCTAGAGCATCTGAGAAAACCATAGTTTTCCCAGAAACGCCTAGAGCGGCCAGTGAGCGATGTCGCTGGCATGATGATGTCTCTCCTGGGTGACATCATTGCACTGGCAATGTCGGGGGAGGTTCCCCCTGCCAGCCCAATGTGGGCCGGCAGGTTGGGAACCTCCAGGGCAGAAGAACCCACTGGAGCCTGCAGGGGACTTGGCAACCCTAGGCTCATTTCATCAAAAGTCTTCCGGTTGACGTCATTTTGTTAGCAATGTTGGGGGAGGTTCCCCCTTCTACCCCAATGTAGGCCGGCAGGTTGGGAACCTCCAGGGCAGGAGAAGTCCTGCCTGGCCTGGGGACTTGGCAGCCCTAAATAAGCCTACATCCAGGTCCTCATTGGATGGACTTTTCTTTGTAATCTTGTAAAGTTGAACTTCTTTATAATGTGTTTAAAAATATTTATATGACTTTTAAAAACATTTTACTACATGTTGTTAGCCAGTATATCACAGTGTTTGTTTTTTGTATTTTCTGAACAGGAGCAAGCAGCCAGGCCTAGTTAAGTCATGCCAGTCAGGTGGAATCAAGTCACCCAGAGGGTGCTGCCAGGCCTAGAGTAGGAAACCTCCAGGAGGAAGCTGACAATATTCTGGTATCACAACTGAACTCCAGACAACAGATCTATTTCTCCTTAGAGAAAATAACTACTTTGGAGGGTGGACTCTATAGTATTATCTTTATCTGGGGCCTATCCCCTCCCCAAAGTCTGGCTTCTGTAGACTCCACCAGAAAATCTCCAGGAATTTCCCACTAACCTGGAACTGGCAGCCCTAGTCAGGACTGGCCCCAATGAGTTCTCCCTCAAAGGTCAAAATAGGCCTGGAAAGGATTTCTTCATCTGGATTTTATTGACAGAACCAAGCTTGGCTGCAGGGTTGCCAGGTCCAACTCAGAAAATACCTGGGGACTTTGGGGGTGGAGTCAGGAGACTTTCCCAACCCCCCCCCCCCAAATAAAAATACAACACCGTTCCCCTGAATACAATCTTCATTTCCTCGTTCCCCAGTGGCTGTCTGCACTTTCACTAAATGAAAGTGAACACACACACTCTCACACACAAATACAGTTTGCAAGCACACACTTTTGTGATCTCACTGGGGCAATTTACTCACTGCAGCAATTTACTCACCAGAACTGCTGAATGTAACTTTCTGCTGTATTTCAACCAACTTCTTAAGATTAACAGGAAAATGAAAGCAGAGCAGCTTCTGACTGGGCAGAGTCAGATCTGCTTGCTTCTCTCCCTTTTACACACTCACCAGGAAGACCCAAGAGCCCCCAGTCAATTGAGGGAAGACTTTCGGTGGCTACTTCCCTCCTCCCACTTTCAACCAATTGAGGGAAGGCTTTCTTTTTCTCCTCCGATAAACAGAGCCTCAATTTTCAGCCAATGGAATGCAACAGACCTTGATAGATGCTTTGATGGGCCAAAGATTGATGCAGCATAGTCCCAATCAATCAGGGTGCTCCATTTTGCCACCATGAAAGAGCTTTATATGTATAGGGTGATTCTCTTGCAGAGAAATGCCAGGACAAAAAGTAATCTACCTGGCTGCATACTAGATTCTTGAACGCCATATAGTTTTAATACATGTGTTTTCTATACCGCTTGACTCCACTTGTTTAGTCATTTTAGCAAGTCATGGCAGGGTGGCTTAGGCTGAGTCGTCTGAAGCTGAATCCAACAAAGACAGAGGTCCTTTGCCTGAGTTGCAGTGGTCCAGGAAGGAAAGTCCCCCTACCAGCTTTTGATGGGGTGCCACTAATAATGGTGCCCAGAGTCAGAAGCCTGGGGGTGCTGCTGGAGCCTACATTGGCAATGGAGGCCCAGATAGTAGCCACTGCCAAATCCTCCTTCTTCGATCTTAGGCAGGTAAGGCAGTTAGTCCCCTTCCCTGAGCATAGCGACCTGGCAACTGTGATCCGTGCGACGGTCACCTCGAGATTGGACAACTGCAATGCCCTTTACATGGGGCTGCCCTTGTCTCGAATCCAGAAACTGCAATTGATGCAAAATGTCGTGGCCAGGCTGTTGTTGGGGCTCTCTGTACAGGAGCACATACAGCCAGGGCTGCGGGAGCTGCTCTGGGTGCCAATAATATACCGGATTCGCTACAAGGTGCTGGTTATTACCTTCAAAGCCCTATATGGCCGAGGACCAATGTTCCCGCTAGGTTGAGTTAGTGTGAGCTGGCTCACAATTTTTTAGCCTCTGGCTCAAACATTTTTGTCTCAGCTCAGGAAAAATGGTCCTAGAGCAAGCTATTTTATGCAGCAGCTCACAACTTTAAGGCCAGTAACTCACAACTTTAATACCAGTACCTCATGATGTAGAATTTTTGCTCACAGGACTCCACAGCTTAGAGGGAACATTGCTGAGGACCTGTCTACCTTAGGGACCATCTCTCCCCAAATGTTCCCCAGAGGGTACTTAGATCTGGGACGCAGAATTTGTTGATCCCCCGGCCGAGGGAGGCGAGACTGAAGTCTACTAGAGAGACAGCCTTCTCAATTGCGGCCCCCAACTGGTGGAACCAACTTCCGAAGAAGTAAGGGCCTTGTGGGACCTTGTCCAGTTCCGCAAGGCATGTAAACAGCACTATTTTGACTCGCGTTCAGCTGAATAATAGTATAAGAGGATGCCCAACATCACTGAACATACTGAAATTAATGATACTAGCGCCAAAATTGTTTAAAATTATTTAATTGTTATTATTAACCTAGTTTAATCGTTAAACTCTAATGCTTATCTTTTGTTTTATTGTTTTTAGTTTGTTTGTTGTGAGCTGCCCTGAGCCTGCTTCAGTGGGGAGGGCAGGATATAAATCCAATAAATAAATAAATAAATAGTCTACTGAAAAAGAAATTCTAACAGGCACTGAATTTTACCAGGTCAGATGTCTGATTAGTCTTGCAAAGGTGATTTAAAAATTGGCTTGCAAACTTCTAAATTAGGAGCAAGTCACGCAAACTGAACTGACCTTTACTTCTGGGTTTCTTAAAAGTCAGTTTCAATACAAATTCAGTTTAAATGTGCCCGTATATAAACGTATATTACTGAACAACCTGCCTTAGGCTGTTTTGGCAGAGAGGTTTTTCTGCACTTTTATTTTAAAATTAGAGCATCCATGACATCCTTTAACGGTTATCTTTCCAGGTTTTCCATCCTTAATATGCTTTTTGCCAAATCTGCTTTACTATGATCTTTTTGAAAAGAATGCTGTCCAAGTGAGTTATCATGGCTATGCAGCTATGCATGATTTGGAGGAGATAGATTATATAGACACATTTCAATCTGGATTCAGGCAGTGGTGGGATTCAAATAAATTAACAACACACACACCTATACACACATGCATAATTTTTTAATTTGGAAACTGAAGAGTTTGCCAGATAGCTTTCCAGTTACCTGGAAAGACTATGAATGAGAACCCATAAAACAGTGTGTACCATATAAGGCCCCCACACTAAGCCCACTTCCATCTGAAGTGGCTGTTCCCCGCTGTGCTTAAGACCCTCTTTACTGTCTCTAATTGGTTATTTTCCCTTCTGCTCAGTCCCCTCCCTTCAAGTGTTGGTTGTTTCTGTTTTCAAGGGCACTGTGTGCCTCGTAGATCTGGGCTTCCAAATGTAGTCCAGAATTCATCAGTGCCCCGAAACTATGAACCTGTTCTTTTAGAAGGAATGCAACCCCCTCCGGAACAGGCTGACACCTCAGTCCTCAAGCAGCCCAGATCTATGAGGCACACAGTGCCTTTTATTAGCTTTGACTGATACATCAGCTAAGGCGCTTCCTTGAAAAGCATGATCTGGCCACAGTGATTCATGCTCTTATTATATCCAGGTTAGATTACGGTAATGTGCTTTGCATGGGGCTGCCCTTGAAAACAGTCTGGAAAATTCAGTTAATCCAAAATGCAGCAGCCAGGCAATTGCCATGGGTGGGACACAGGGACTCTGTCCAGGCACCATTTGAAGTGTTCGCTCTTATTTTTAAAGCTGTAAAGCAGAGGTGTTGGACACATGTGTTATGAAGGCCGGAACTGACATAAATGCCACTTTGTTGGGGCAGGTCATGTGTGCCATAAAATGTAATGCCAGGTACCACTTTATAAAGGACAGCAGCTGGTAAGCTCCGGGTTGTCCTCAATGCAAAGTCTTGGGAGGGTGCAGAGGAAAGCCTTTATGGGTGGACTGAAGAGTCTGTGGTGCAGCACTGGATAGATACCTCCATGTTGCCTGGAGGGGGGGCAAAACCCTTCCCCAGCCTGCTTCTGTCACCATTTCTGTGAGCCTTGGCCCCAGCGTAAAAATAGGAGTGGCTGGATGTTGCGAGCTCCACCCTGAGCCATTACGGGACAAGGAAGACAAGTTGAACAAAACCCCTTGCCTATGGAGGTACAAGGCCACATGCACAACAGGACCGAGGCCAAGCAAACCCTGATAAGCCAGAGATGCCTGTGTGGCAACAGCCACCTCCAGCCAAGGCCACCAAGTGATCCATGGTGGGGTGATGCTGGGGGTTTAAGCCAGAGATCATCGGCAAGCTGTGCTACCCTCATGCGATGGCAGGTTCCCTAGGCCAAAGGCCAACAGACTGTCTGATGGGGGAGCAAGTAACACATGCATAAGGCTGTCCCAGGCCACCCAGTGACCCGTATAACCCAGAAATTGCCAACACCACCTTCCCGTGAGGCAGCAGCTGCCTACAGGTGAAGGCCATGAGGTATTCCATGGGGGAAGGAGGCCCAGCCACTGAGTTACATGCTTGGTGGAAGGACTAGGTACCCAACGTGTGGAAGAAACTGCCATATCACAGCCCCTGCATGAGGGGGTGTGAATATGGTAGTGGTGCTGCTGCCAGCTGGCTCCAGCAGAGAATTGTCTGCTCCTCCTCATGTGCAAACACCAATCCCCATGGCCAACCAGGACAGCATCCCTGGAGCTGCAGGCCAAGCAGAGAGGCTTGTAACCTCACCTTGGAACCCTGCACTCGCATGAATGTGGCTGCAGCAGCTCCCAACTTACCAGTGAGGCTGCCACTGAAGAGAAGGGGTTCTGCTTAATTGCTGAAGATGAGGCTGTTCTGCTGTGCTGAAGCCACAATCAGAGTGATTCTTCCCATTCCAAGCAGCCTCCTGTTCCCTCCATCTCGCCAGTTGTTTACACACAGGGGTATCGAACTCATTTGTTAAGAGGGCAGGATCTGACATAAATGAGACCTTGTTAGGCTGAGCCATGTCGGGCTAGGCCATGTATGTACCTATTTAAGATTAGGTGGCAGGTATATAAACTTCATAAAGGACATAGACAAACACAAAGATTTTTTTTTTTAAAAACCTTAAAACATGCTCAAACATTAACAGAAACTCTGATGGAGGGAAAGAAATTTCTACATGTAAGAAGAAGGGAAAATGTGTCTGTGAGGCATTATGTAGAAAGGGAAAGTCTTAGGTTGCTTCTACATGGCAGGGATTCTGTGTAATTTTTTCATTGGTCTTAAAGGTGTTTTCTTTTGTATCTCTCCCATGGGATCCAGGGAACTGGGCAAAGGAAGCTCTAGCTCTTTCCTTCCTTCCCCACGGGACCAGGAGGGGGAGGAGCCTCAGCCAATAGAAGGCTCCATAGCTCTGCTGTGCAATTGAGAGAGCCTGGCAAAGCAAGTTCTCCCTCCCCCCTCCCCCCCAAGGAAAGAGCCTCAGCCAATGCAGAAAATAGAGCCTTTGCTCTGTAGCTCCTGTGCTATTGAGCAAGCCTTGAAAAGCAAGCTGTTTTGCAGAAGTAAGCAAGAGAGAGGGAGAAGGAAGCAGATGGCAGCCAGTTGCTTAGGGGCCTGATGGGGCCCTCTGAGGGCCTGATCTGGCCCCTGGGCTGCATGTTTGACACCCCTTTTACAGGATGGATAAGAACCCTGGACAGGTCAGTTCCAGCTCCCGGACCTTATGTTTGACACCCCTGATCTTGATGGCTTGGTGGGGGGCAGGGTCTTTAAAGGACTGCCTCCTCCCATATTGTTCAGCCCACAAGATCTGCCTCTCAAACCTGCTGTCTGTGCCTGTGCCTTTAGAGGTGAGGTGGGTGCCAAATAGAGGCTGGGCATTTTCAGTAGTGGCACCTCATTTGAGGAATGCTCTTCTGTTTGAGGCTCACCTGGTGCCTTTGCTGCTTTCACCCAAGTTTTAATTAATGGAATTGATTTTTAAACACTATTTAATTTGAATCTGCTGTTATAAGCTGTCTGTGGTTTTCTTATCTATATGTTTTTATGGCGGGCTGGGGCTTTTTTATGCAGAATTTTAATTGATACCTTTTAGTGTTTTGTTTTTATCATTTTTTTTAATGTAAACTGCATTGGACAGGTTCCTGGAGAGTCAGCATAAAAATGTTCTATGGAATGATGCACATTTTCAAAGGTCCTGCCCACATTAGTGCCACATCAGCTATAACACTACAGCAATTACTGAATTTTAAAACTGTTCAAAACCCTCACCAGTAGAACTGTGGGGAAATTGGAGAGGAGGAGGGGGTGACAAGGAAAGATACAAAAAAAATTCTGTGGGGAAGCTGTGTTTTCAACATGCACATCTCTGCGTTTGCAGCAGTCATGAAAAAATTACACAGAATCCCTGCCATGTAGAAGCAACCTAAGACTTTCCCTTTCTACATAATGCCTCACAGACACATTTTCCCTTCTTCTTACATGTAGAAATTTCTTTCCCAGAGTTTCTGTTAGGGTCACCAACTCCACCTCTAGAGATTTCCAGAGATTTGGGGGTAGTCCCTGGGGAGGGTGAACTTCAGGGAAAGGAGAGAGCTCATCAGGGATGTGACCAGATTGCTTTTCAAAGCTTTCATTTCCTTCAGTGGAATTGATCTCTAGGCCCAACCAAACAAGTGCAGACTTTGCCCAAGATGTTGGCAATGATGAGTCAAGCAACACCTGTTGAATTATTGCCTGTCAGTCAAAAGATCTCTGCCCACCCCCCTTCCCAAAGGGATGGCCACCCTATTCCAAAATAACTAGATTGGTGCAGCTTCACAAGCCCAAGGCTGCCACCTCTTTTCTGTAAGGGCAATTGTATCTATAATTGGTATAAATTTAAGCCAGTCAAGCATTTTCTTGCACTGGGCTGCAGTGACAAAGAAAGCATCTGCAAAATATCAGTTTAGCAACTACTTAAAAGTTAGGGTTACCAACTTCCAAGTGGGGCCTTGAGATCTCCTGAAATTACAACTGATCTCCACATGGCAATAGGATTGCCAAATCTGACTCAGAAAATATCTGAGAACTTTGGGGGTGGAGCCAGGAGCAAGGTTGTGACAAGCATGATAGAACTCTGAAGGGAGTTCTGGCCATCACATGTAAAGGGACCATGTTTCTTTTAAATGCCTTCCCTCCATTGGAGATAATGGAGGATGGGAGAATCTTTTTTGGGGCTCATGGAATAGGGCCCCCTGGTCCAATCTTTTTGAAACTGGGGAGGGGGGGGTGAGAAGGGGCTATGCTAAAAATTTGGTGCCTCTACCTCAAAACATCCCCCCCCCCTGAGCCTTAGATACTCCCGGATCAATTATCCATTATACCCTATAGCAGGGGTGGCGAAACTTGCTTAACAATAAGAGCCAAATAGAATAAATGTCAGACGTGTGAGAGCAGCAAGACATGAACATCAGGTGTTTGAGAGCCATAAGATGGGATGTGTGTGGAAAGAAAGCAAATAGATGGGGAGAGAGAGGTGGCAAGAAAGCAACATTAATCTTAAATGCATTCTCTAAGCTGCCAGCTGGCTTGACTTGAAGAAGTGATCTACCTTCTCCAAGCTGGCCAATGAGGCGGAGGAGCTTTGAGAGCCACACAACATGCCTGAAAGAACCACAGTTTGGCCACCCCAGCCCGATAGGGACGAGTCATCATCAGGTATAATGGAGTGCCCAGTGGATGTCCTCCCTCCCGCTTTCTGATAACCCTGAAGAGGGGAGGAGGGCTTGCAAATGAAGGGATCCCCTGCCCCAAACTGGGGAGTGGCAACCCTAGGCGATGGCAGAGATCAGTTTCCCTGGAGAAAATACAGCTTTGCAGGGTGGAGTCTATGTCCCACTGAGGTGCCTGCCCTTCCCTCCACCCTCTATGCCCAAATCTCCAAACATTTCCCAAATCGGAGTTGGCAACCCTTGTGTGAAAATAAAAGCAGAAGAAACCCTATTAGGGTAGGAGTGGCAGCGTGCCACGAGTTCGTTTTCCTCCTCAGCCAGTTGAGGTAGTAGTTACCACCGGTAGCCTACCGAAAAGAACCAGAAGCAGCCGCCCCCTCACTGACGACACCTAATCACTTGCAGCCCCCTGTGTGTGTTTGTGCCACCTCACCCGCCAGCGGCTTTCCCCGCCGGCTCTTGGTCATGAGGGGCAGGACCAGGCAGCGGCAGTCCTCCCACAAACACCTTCCTCTCAGCCAGCGTGACGCCTAGGCTGGCGCGGGTGAGTCCTTCTCCCCAAGCGCTCCTAACTCCACCCCATCCCGCGGGGCTCAGTTCGTCATGGCGCGTTCCCGGGCGCGACAACGGGGCGTGGGCGCGCCTCCCATCCGCCGAGCCAGGGCGCGTCCCCGAGCCCAGCCTCAGCCTGTGACTGAGCAGGGAGCTGCCAGTGAGTGCCCAGTCGGCTCCGCTTTGCTCCCACTGCCCGGGGGGGTGAGTTGGGGGCGCCCACAGGGAAGTGCAGCGAGCCTCGCAGGGCGGGAGCCGGGGGGAGTGAGGAGATCCCACTCGCTATCTCCCGGAGGGGGGGGGGAGGCGCAGGGAAGGAGGAATGTGAAGGGCCAAAACCTCTTTGGAGATCCCAAAAGAATCTGACAGGCGGCGTTGGTGACCCCCCCCCCCTCTTTTTTTTGTTGGAGGAGGATTCGTGCGGGTAGATCCCTGAAATGATAGCTGCCATTCCATTAAATATTTGTATGGAGATCCTAAGAGAAGTGGGGGGATCTTTATGGAGAAGGGCAAACCTGACACTCACTAGATCCTTTGGGAAGGTTTAAGGAGGATCGATAGGGCTGTGGAAACTGAGCCTATGGAGGATTTGAGAAGAGGACGCTAATACTGAGCACATCCTAATGGAGAACCTTGACTTGTGTTGTTCCCCTTGTGTTGTGTCTCCTTAAATGCTAACAAATTGGCTGATGAGGTGATCTCTAACTCACAAAACCTTTTGCAGGAATAAACACGTTAGTCTTTAAGGTGCTATGTTTCGACTGCAACAGACTGACAGACCTACTTCTTTGGAATGTGACATTTTCTCAAACAACTGTAGAGGGTGGATTCACGTACTGAGATTAGTTCCCATAAAGATCAGCCATTTGTTTTACTATAAGTAACCTTTACTTGTTGCAAGAAAGTGAGTCAAGCAGTTGGGCTATTTCCCCCTAAAACCTTCAGAAAATTATTTAATTTTGTTTTCACATGGAATATTTGGGGAAGAGCTAAACAACTAACATGAGGGCCCCGGGGTTCCCATTTCTGTTCTTTTGAATGTAGCCCATCCCAAAGTATTCCTTTGTGCATAGATTTATATTGTACATCAGCAAGGTGTCTAATGCTGGAAGCTTACAGTAGGTTTATATAACTTCTCAAGTTGTCAGTCCTGTGCTTATAACAAGTGTGTAGCAAGTGGAAATTTAGCAGATTTGTGTTTTAACCTTCATTATATCTACATGCTAGGCAAAACTTTTCTTGATAAAAAGATGGCAACCCTAATGAAATAAATTACATTCCCCAAATGGCAATCTAAAACTTTGTAAAACTTTGCATTGTGTTTTGAAACATTTTCTTTGAAATTTGTTGGTTTGAAACATTGGACAGTTTCAATTTTCTTATATGGCCCAAGAGATGAAGTTCTGACAGACAAAATACTGCAAATATGTCCAATACAGTAAGCTAAAAACCTAGGGTGATGCAGGGAGAATGCAGCTGCGTAAATGTGATTCAAGGAACATCTTTGCTGTGCTCTAGTACTTTAGGGTTTTTGAAGTCTACAAAGAACTTCACCGGCTATTACAGTTCATGTTGAAATGGAAAATCCTTGTTTGTGCTGGCTAGGAGAACTGGGCGAGCAACAGCTAGTAACCTGCTTTGTAACCTGCATTGGTGTTTTGATCACACCAAGCCAATGGGTTCATTCCATTTTGGTTGTTTAGCCTTTCCTTGAAGTTGTGATCATCTATTTGTATCATGACAATTAGCACTACAGCTGTCACAGACAGAGGATTATAGTTCATGTAGACAGAGTTCGCTGAGAACTTCTAAAAGGAACCAAAGCTCCTTTTAGGTTCTTACAGAGTCTCCCGATCTCCCTCTTCATATCACAGGCAGAATTGCTTCTGGAGTAAATCTTTATCAAAAAGAGTGGTAGAAGCATCCCTGGTTCTTTAAGGAATGGTTGTAAAAATGCATGCTGACTTTCAGAGCTGTGCACGAGCACTGTGATCTCATCAAGCTGGTACACGTGAACCAGGAAGTAGAAAGCGGCTGAAATAAACAGGATCAGTTTGAAGCAACTAAACAGCTTTCTGAACAGAGAGGGGCAAATGCGATTTGGGTGCTGACTGCAGTTTCAAATAGCCCTTGGACAGCAAGTGGCCTGATTCTATTACTTACTGGTTTTGCTGCTTGCCTGCCATAATAGACTTGACTGTCTCAGTTCTTTAGAGTAAGATTTCTTTCTTGTTTCCTGGAATATGTTGTATCTGGGTCTACATTCTCAGTGCCTGTGCTCCTCCCCCCAGATGTAAGCCTCAGAAATAAAACAAGAAGAGTTAAGATCTTCTCACTTAGATGTGATTCCAGAAGAAAGGGGTTTGCCATCCTGCTCATGACAGGAGGAATACAAAACTGATTCCTAGTCAGACAGTCACAAATTGTATTCTACATCAGGTTGAAATTTAAACTGAAGCCCTAATAGCTGATATTTTGTCCCCATTTTAGTGCTAGAGAATCCACAGTGTGTCAGTTTTGCCATTTAAGGAAGTAGTGCTAAAAATAGCACAACTGTAGAGGCAATATCCCATCCAGCCCTTATGTCTTTTTTCTACATAGAATATAATTTTTTTACATTTATTCCTGGATGAGTTCTAAAATAGCATGGGAGGAAGAGGAGGGACAAGACAAAGTAGATAATGTTTCCTTTGTTCACTCTCACATTTCCTGCTACAGTATTTTGTCATCCTGCTCAAAATATGCAGAGATGTGTGGAAGTAATCTTTTCTGCATGTAATACACTGGATCAGCTATCACTGGCATAAATTAGATGTGTATACAAGGGCAGATAATGTCTGTCTACTTTGCATGACTTTCAATAGGACACAGGTTTAGATGCCTCTAAGCAATGCAAGTAGAAAGGTGTTTGCGCTCAAATATGTGTTTTTGGAGGTTTGTGTCTATAATTACTGAAGCTCCTCTGTTCGTGCTAGAAAGTGCTCTGCTTGAGCAGAACTGCTGTGGTGGGACTTCTTTGAGAGGAGATAAAAATGATTTGAGAGTGTACATTCTTCAGTACTACTGCAGTCCTTAAACTTTTCAAGGATCCTATGAGAGCTGAACAGGGGTGCAAGGAAGTGCACGTGCACCTTAAAATACATGTCCTCCAGGTGTAATTCCCTTTAGGACCAGGCTAAAGGGAAGCAAGCGGCTAACACCAGCCTTGCGTGGCTGAGGGGCTTTAAACATTCAGGCTGCTGCCCACTGTTAATGTTCCCAGACAGCATATGGACAGCTTGTATGCACATCCCTTGTGTTTGTTTGTAGCTTGTATGCACATCCCTTGTGTTTGTTTGTAGCTTGTATGCACATCCCTTGTGTTTGTTTGTTGTTCTTGTGAGATTGATGTCTTAAAAGCACAAGATAGTCTTGTTTATCTTGAGGATCTCCCAGTTTGCAGGAACCAGTTCAACCTTATATCTGGGCCAGTACTTCTCTGGGTGTGGGGGCATTCATTGTACTGACAGAGTGAGTAACCAGTTTTGTGGTTTTGTTATAGCTGTTGGTGGGGAATGGAACAATGAAAATCTTGAAGACTGAGGATGCTTGCAGAGGATCTTTGTGAAGTTAATAATGTACTTTCCTTCACCTGAGCTTACTCCTGTTTCTGAGAGCAGCTGAGGAACAGAATGTACAAAGTTGACTTGAGAGGATTGATATTTGGTGGGGAAGGGTTATGCATCCTTTCTGGCTGTTGTTGCTGTCCTGTAAATGGTCCTCTCTTCTGCCTCCATGTTAGTCAGTGAAATGTAGGTTTGAGAACTACAATGAGTAGTTCTGTCCGAAGTCAGGAGGACACAGAGTGCCTTGTTCACACTGAGAGGGTCAGTGCAGATTGTCTGGCTCAGGTGACATTCTGCTGAACTCAGACTCAGGAAAATAGGATGCCAATAAGATCTTGATTTCTTTTGTTTCAGGGAAGCTAATCTTGGATCAAAGGTTCTTGTGAGAGACAATGAACTATTGCTAGGCAATCTACTCTGCCGATTCTCAGGTAAATATAAAGTTTGTTCTACTGGATCAACTGCTTCACTTAAACGTAGTTGTAGGGAAAAGGGAAGGTTTGTTACCTTTTCTTCCCTGGCTGCATCCAGGTATGGAGGAGGGACATTTGCCCCTGCCATGACAGGAATAGTAAGTGGTGGTTGGTTGACCAAAGTCTGCACAACCCCATCGTCATCCCAGTCACTATTATAAATGCTACAGGGAAATCAACAGTATTATTTTTTCAAGGACACTGGTTTTCCTTTCCACAGTTGTTTTTGCTAGAGAGTGACAAACCTAATCTCTTTGCAGTGTACACTAGGATGTGGTCCTTATTCCCTGACAAGCTGAACAAACAGTGGCTGAGGTGGAACTTTTCCCTCCTTGGAGTACATTTGCTAAAGAGCCACAACTGAATTCTGTTCCAAAATCAATATGGGCTCATAAAAGTCAGAGTGAAAGACATTGTTATTGTGAGAAGTGGCAGTTCTAGGAGAAAGCAGTTTACTTTAACATTGTCTAATTTTTGCCCTTCTCTCTTGTCTCTAGTTAATAACTGGAGCTTGAGGCATCAGGAGCCATGTCGGATTGGCTACTGATTGGACTTTTTGCGGCACTGGTTATACTTCTGCTGCTGACGCTCTTTGGCTTTGCTGTTTATTCGGGGATCTTCTCAGAAGTGGTGGTTAGTGCTGGTTCACCTCCCATTGGCAACATCACTGTGGCATACAAATTCCAGGTTGGGCCTTATGGTGACTGTGGGAGGCTATTTACGGAGGGCTGCAGCGTCTCTCCAAAGCTATGCTCCATTGCTGTCTACTATGATAATCCCCACACGGTAAGTCACATTCTCAGCCTTTCAGGTTCGAATGCTGTTATATGCGTGGTCTTGTTAGCATAGATGTTATTCACACATCCAACCAGCTAGGGTAAGTGCCTCTCTCTTACTAAACACAGACTCAAAAAACAAAAACCAAGGGAAGCTAAAGCTTTAAAGAAAGAGTACATCACAAATGCATAATTGCTAACACAACCACTAGTCGACAATTGCTCAGTCTTTTCTGATTGGCTAGATCATAGATAGTCCTTAAAAGGATTTGGGAATGTGCCTTTGCATCCATGTGTCACACTGCAGAAGTTTTCATAAAATCTGGCTTTCTGAAGTTCAGGGCATTCATTTTGCTACCACAGGCCTTGTCAAAATAGCTTCACTTTTTTGAAATCCTAGATTTTGCAACCAGAATAAATCATGCACATTAAATATTTCTTTATAAACTGTATGGCTTCCATCAGTTTTTGTGACATCAGTTTTGAAGTGTGGTACAGAATTTGGATTGCTTTGATACCTCATGTTCAGAAGCAGTATACCAATGAAAAAAGTAGGCAGGTACAAAAACACAGGAGAACACTTGCCTTCATTCCTTCCTGATAAGCATCCTGGAAGCAAGCAGATTACACAGTAACTGTAGAAATTATAATTATGCATTGTATGGTAGAGTATATCAACATATAACGTGAATAAATTCATATTTGAAAAGGGTAAGTTGAGAAACTGAGTTCTCAGTAATTTAACATTATAGTCATAATAATACTGTGGGGATTTTATTTCTATATTGCAGATGCTTGATCCTGTATAAAGTGATTTTTAAATTTTCTAATTTATATTGTTTCTCCATCCCTAGCAGGAAAAGTTGCAGCTGTTAAATTTCTAACAGTTGCACAGCTGTTTAAAAGCACATAGTTTCTGTCAGAAGAAGCTGGAAGTAGGAAATACTCTGAGAAGTGATGGAGAAAGGTGGATTTTCAGGGGATCAGATGGGCATCATCTTTACCCATGTGGAGGGGAGAAAGGCTCCCATACCCTGTTATAACCAGGGGAAGATAAGGCAGTGGAAGATGGGCTACTTCCTTGTTTAGTTCTTTTCTTGAATGACTTGTGCTACTTGGATAGTCATATCACTATTCTATCAAATTGAAAGCACTGTTGATAAAGGTCAGCAGATTCAAATGTCTATTATCTAAGCATTAGTACATTCTAGATAGTCCACTTATCTTGTATCACCAAGACATAGTTGGATGAGACTAGAAAGGATCTATGTTGGGGTCTTCCTAGTTATCTTCCAAAGTATCTTGGTGCAGTACCAGCCAGAATTACATAGCCAAGGAGGAGAGTTGCTTTGATCTGTTGTGATTCTGTTGCCCTCTCCAACTGCTTTGTTGAAGACAATTCTAGCTTCTAATATTGTATGGCCCTGCCTGCTGCTTAAGAGTCTCACAGATGGAGATATGGAAGGTGGTCTAGGGTTTGAAGGAGTTGAGATTTCTGCAATGTTTAGTACTTGGGGACTTCATTGCCCAGTAGTCCTATGGCTTCATGGTCACCACATCACATGTTGAGCTGTCCCAGAACACCTTGGTCCTCGCGCATGTGGCTGGTTATATGCTTGGATGGATTTTTCTTTATTGATCAGATGTCAGGTTGTGGGGGAACCTAATGGTTTAATTCCAGTTTAGCCTCATTTCTAAGTATCTGACTCCCTTGTTCTGATTAGACTATATTACCTGGTCAAGCTTATACACTGTCTGAAACATAATACTACTGCAGATGGCATGTTCTGGAGATTGTGCTCCCCCTAAAATAGCAGGTTCATAGCTTGGGGGTACTCTTTGGTCTGTGTCTGAAGTCAGGTCTATATCAGTGCCTTTAACCAGCTTTAATTGGTATACCAGCTGTGGCCTTTCTTTGGAAAGAAAACCAATATCTTCCAAAGTGTTCTATGCTCTGGTCGCATCACTGTTTGGTTACTATAATGTGTCCTGCAAAGCATAACAGCAAGACTGCTGACTGGTACAGATTATGTGGTGAAACGCATATTGATAGTGTTAGAAGAACTACACTGTTTCTGGATACAATTCTTAGCTTTGAAGCAGTGGTTCTCCTACAGTTAGTCAAACATAAAAGTGGACTGAGACTCTTGCAGGTAGATTGCAAGGCCAGGACAATGGAGGAGGAGTTGGGAGGGGGTGACTCTGGGAAGCTTAATGGAAAAATTTTGATTTTTCTCTCTGCATAATGTTCAAAATAGCTATAAAATATAGCATGATGCTCAATGTTAGATATTTATAAATACTAAGTATGAAAAACAAAATATTACTTGTTCAATATTAATTGGTTTGAAATTCCTGTATTTTATGCTGAAGAAGGAGAAAGTAGCATGGAAGTAATTTGAAGAGCCATCTCCAAAATTACATTATGTTTAGAAGTAGATCCTGTGTCAGAAAGTTTGAGACCCACTGTTTTAAAGCCTAAAATGACTCCAGAATGGGAGTACCTAAACAATTTTCTGCTTCCAGATGACATTCCCTGACAGTTGAGATCTTCTCCAGGGGTCCTTCTCTAAGTGCCCCGCACATTCAAAGATGAAATGGGTGGCTGCAACAGAGAGGAATTTTATGATGATGGAGCCTTGTTTTGGAATTCCCTCCCATGCACCTCTTAACTGGATGCTGAATTTGTTGAGTTTTAAAGCCAAAGCAGATATGGTGCTGGGAATTCTGTGAATGAAGTCTTCAGTGTTTTCTTTCCACCTTCTTTAAGTAACAGGCTAACATGGGTGAAATTTTCGTTCATAGTGTCAACTGTATTTCTTATGATTTCTTCAATCTAGGAAAGGAAAGGAAAGGTCCCCTGTGCAAGCACCAGTCGTTTCCAACTCTGGGGTGACGTTGCTTTCACAATGTTTTCACGGCAGACTTTTTACGGGGTGGTTTGCCATTGCCTTCCCCAGTCTTTTTTTTTACACTTTCCCTAGGGTTGCCAAGTCCAATTCAAGAAATATCTGGGGACTTTGGAGGTGGAGCCAGGAGACATTAGGGGCGGAGCCAGGAGCAAGGGTGTGACAAGCATAAATGAACTCCAAAGGGAGTTCTGGCCATCACAATTAAAGGGACGGCACACCTTTTCAATGCCTTCCTTCCATAGGAAATAATGAAGAATAGGGGCACCTTCTTTTGGGGCTCATAGAATTGGACCCCCTGGTCCAATCTTTTTAAAACTTGGGGGTATTTTGGGGAGAGGCACTAGATGCTATACGGAAAATTTGGTGCCTTTACCCCAAAAAACAGCCCCCCACAGAGCCCCAGATACCCACAGATCAATTCTCCATGATTTTCTATGGGAATAAATCTCCATAGGGAATAACAGAGTTCCCAGCAGACATTTCCCTCCCCTCCCCCTGCTTTCTGATGACTCTGAAGCGGGGGGAGGGTCTCCAAACCGGGGGATCCCCTGCCCCCACCTGGGGATTGGTAACCCTAACTTTCCCCCCAGCAAGCTGGGTACTCATTTTACTGATCTCGGAAAGATGGAAGGCTGAGTCAACCTTGGGCCAGCTACCTGAATCCAGCTTCCGCTGGAATTGAACTCAGGTCGTGAGCAGAGAGTTCAGACCACAGTCTGCAGTACTGCTGCTTTACCACTCTGTGCCACAGGGCTGCTCTTCAATCTAGGCATGGATACAAAATGAACCATGAATCGTGATTTGTGCTCAATATGACCAATTCATGGTTCATTCCAAACCAGTTTGTTTCATTGTGTTGTGCGTGAAACAGAAAGCAAAATGGCCGGTTTCCTAGATCAGAGGTGTCAAACGTGCAGTCCACAGGCCAAACTGGCCCACCCAGGGCTTCAATCAGGCCTGCAGGGCTCTCTTCTCCTCGCTCCTGTCCTCATCCTGTGAAGCTCCGAGGTGACCTTCCCTTCTCTTTGTAGAGGCTAAAGCTGAAAGCAAAGCTGCAAAGAAAATGCAGAATGAACTTCCCACTCAGGCTTATGGACAGAGCAAAGGTGAACAGAAAATCCACTCCACGTTTTCTTTGCAACTTTGTCTATGTGTTTCGATGGAGAGGAACTTCCCAGCGTTCCTATGGCCAGCTAAAGCTTTCTGGATATGTGTTGTTACAAACCAAGCGTTGATGCCTTGAGCCAGCTTTATCTCTTCTCCGTGGAGTAATAACTAGTGCCTAGTGAGGACTCTAACTTGGGAACCCACAATCAAAGAGGGATATGACACTGGAGAGCCATTGTTAACCTGAGTAGACCCAGGGGAGGGGGGAGAAGCTTGCAATGCCTTGCCATCATGTTTTCCCAGGCTGAGAGCATTTTATTTTTTAAAGTTTCTGCTGTGATCTTTGTGCTTTTTCTTGATGGTTTATTTTTAAAATTGCAGTGCAAAATCCCGCTATCCCCCCTTTCTGTTTTAAACAAAATATTGCAAGAGTTTTAAGTATGTTTGTATTTTAAGTTTTAAAATTAATATATTTAATTGTGTTGGCCTGTGTCCTCTATAAAGTCTGTATCTCTTCTATCTGGCATTAAAGTTTAGGACATGCATGGCTTGGCCCCACAAAGTCCCATTTATGTCAGATCTGGCCCTCCTAACAAATGAGTTTGACACCCCTGTCCTAGATGGTTCATTTGGTTCATTATTGGTTCATTTTTCCAGACAGCCTGGTGCTGGTGCAATCATTTCATAGGCAACACTGGAGATGGGCTTCTGGGAACCCTAGAAACACCCATAGCAGTTGTCCATAGCATGATTGGCAGCTCTGGGAGCCCATCGTGGAACTTCTATTCTGCCCCATGGGAGCAGATAGTATTTATTGCTACGCTCTTTGTCAGCTGCTTTCACTTTGCAAGCAGCTTCTGCATGAGTTTGTTGCATCATGTGTTTATTGATTTGGCTAATGCTGTGTGCTAGAGTTTAGGACTCCTTTTGTCCTCCAGCCCCACATTGTGGGACAATTTTAATTATCCCAGCTGGGAAGGTGTTGGCAATTGCTCCTCTGTGGTTTGTGTTGTTTTTTGTTGTTTATTTCCCCCAAACTTATGTGTTATTGCTGGGATTTACTTATTCAAAGAACGCACTTCTTTGTGCCCTACTGGTTTCAGGAAACACCCCCCCCCCCTCTATTTCTTGCCTTACTTCTACAATTTTATTTTGAATCCTAATTTGTTATTTTGATGGTCTTTGATTTCTTTTAATCACAGAGAGCAATCCAACTTCCTTGTGCCTTGTGTTTTCAGGGACCTGAGCTGCAGAGGTTCATGTGTGTTGCTTTCCTTTCTCCTCCTTTTTTTCAAAATTTAGTGATTCTGCTGGAAGTTATTCTGCTCATGCCAGTGTGGCTGTTTTATTTTTTGGCTTTCAAAACCAACTTGCTGAGACATTGGGAAACGTATTCCTTGACTGGGCTTCATCACCCTTATTATTAAATCATAAGCTTTTGTTTTAATGTTTGATTTCTATCAGTTTACCAAAACCAACTGGGGGCACCTGATCTGGGGGGCTGTTACTCAGCCCCCCGAAATCCAATTCTAACCAATCTTGGTGAGCAGGCAGAGGAAAATCTGTTGAAGAGTCTGCTGCCAGATTCTCTAGTCTAGAACATTAGGGGGCTATTCTACCAAACTAACAAGCCACCTAGGGGCACCTGCTTTGGGAAGGGCTGTAACTTGCTCCCCAAATCCAGTTCACAGCAAACTTGGAGAACAAGTACAGGAGAGTCTGCTGAAGAATTTGCCACAAGTTTGGTCTCTCTAGCCCACTTGGGGGCCATTCTACCCCTTCTTGAACCAATGGACCATGAATTGGTTTGGGAAATTTAAAAACCACCAATCAACATGAACCAATCAGGTGAATCAGGTGACCAAATGAATCATAAACCAAAATGAACCACAGTTTTCCCAGTTTGTGCCCAGCTCTACTTCAATTTCATGTCTAATTTCCCCCACCTGCAAATTAGCCAGAAAGACCTGAAATTGATCCATTAGAAACCATGAACCAAAATGAAACACAGTTTTCCCGGTTTGTGCCTAACTCTACTTCAATTTCATGTCTAATTTCCCCCACCTGCAAATTAGCCAGGAAGACCTGAAACTGATCCATTAGAAACTTAATCTTTTCAAAGACTTTTTGCAAAGTCTCTGCAATCAGTTGTGTCACCAATGCAAATATTGCAATCTCCTCTTTAGATCTCTTCCTGTTAGTAGCATTCTGCTTTAATAATTCATCAAAAGTTTTCCTGTCAATAATTGGGTTCTGGGAGGGGGCCAATATACAATCCTCAAAACTGGTACATCATTTAGTAAAGAGGCAAATTTAGCGAGTACAGCTGGTGAAAGCTGCTGAAAATATTCCTCTGTTTTACTTTACTTTGCAGCTGGCACTTCTCCCTCCCATTATTATTGATCTTTCCCTGGGGAATAGCCTGTATAAAACCAGTGCATTAAATAAATACTTGAATAAATAATAAAATACTCCCTAGTAAGATAAAGGGTTTATGTTTAAGATAGGGCTTGTAAACTACAGGCTGCTATTAAGTTAAAATATGTCTCTAATAAAACTCCCAGATTAATACCCACTGAGATAATCCCTAATAGGAGTAGAATATAACATATTTGCATTTAAAATATAATAAAATACTGATAAAATAGCTATGAAAAGACTAAAACTAAAATTCAGTAGTTAGAGCTCAGAGATACTGATAACCAAGTGGCTGGGTAAAGCTAAATAGATAAATAGGTAAAATGACTAGAATAGAACTGAGAGTATTAACATGTTTGCACCACAGAACCACAGAGCCAGAACACAACTACCCGCATAAGGGCAGTTTTATAACAAATAAAATAACAACAACAAATCAAACATGTAAAACAGCATAACACAAAACACAGCCACTGCCACAACCTAGGTTAAATTGAATTAAATAGAATACTAAATAAGAACTATAAAGGGGGGGGAGAAAAGGGGATAGACAAAACTCTCTTCCTTCCAGCAACTAATTCTGGATAACAGATTAATTAAGTTCCATGTTTTCCAAGTGAGAGAGAAAATAATTCCAGCTGACCCCCAGCCACTATAAACTATACCAAACTATACCACACTATAGGGGGGGGGGGGGAGAAAAATCCTAATCTAAAACTACGCTACAGTTAAAACAAAAGAACTCAGAGCAAAGCTGTGTCTGTTGACTCTCACCAGAACCGACTATCTAAATTACATCTGACAAAGTGGGAGAAGGGACACAGAAGATAACAATGTAGTGGCTATGGCGGCATCCAGCGTGATTTCACCTGGAGAAACTAAGCACTGAGGCTTTGCCCTCTATTGCTCACCATAGGTGGAGAAACCTGCGGCAGCTGTGCCTCTTGCTTGCTCAGTGCCTTTCTGCCCCCAATGGCTGCAGCACCACATCAATTCTGCACCACTGGACTGATGGTGCCCTTCCCACCTACCTCTCTCAGGGCCCTGCTGGAGCGGGGGGAAGGCTCCAGCCACAGCAGCACTCCCTGCACCTCTGGAGGACTCCCTCAGGGCCCTACTGGCGGGGGGGGGGGGGGAGGCTCCAGCCACAGTGGCTTCCCCCACACCTCCAGAGCCCTGCTGGCATGGGGGGGAAGGCTGCAGCACCAATGGCTGCAGCACCACATCAATTCTGCTCCACTGGACTGATGGTGCCCTAGGCAGTGGCCTAATTGGCCTAGCGGGAGGTCTGGCCCTGACTGTAATCTATATATCTAATAGCCAACATGCCCCCTCTGTGCAGATATCTAAATCTGCAGATCGGGGGCACATGGAGGTTAAACAGTTCTGCGCACTTGGGGGACTCCAACTTTTTTAAAAAAATACATGGGGGGGGGTTAAATTTCCCCCCAAATGAAAAGTGTTGTCTGTGGATGCACAGACAATGCAATTTACCTCTCTGGCTCTCCTCATATGGCAGCTGGCCTCACTGCCAACCTTGGCCTTTTTGACCTTGGGGGAAGCCAAGCAATGCAGTGTCACCTGCCTCGGCCTACTCTTAGCTGCCACTCCCCACCCACCTCAGCTGCCAGCCAGCCACTCAGCCAGCCAAGTGAGCACTCTGGCCTGGCTTGGCTGAGGGCCAGCCACTATGTGAGGAGAACTGCTTTTCTATCTGTGCTGTGTTTCTCTCTGGCACCATTTAAAGGGCCCATCAACCAGCTGATTGATGGCCTCTTTAAATTGTGCACAACTGACAGCAGTAGCTGGAGCCTTCCCCCCCATGCCAGCAGGGCTCTGGAGGTGTGGGGGAAGCCACTGTGGCTGGAGCCTCCCCCCCCCCACAAGGGCCCTGAGGGAGTCCTCCAGAGGTGCAGGGAGTGCTGCTGTGGCTGGAGCCTCCCCCCCCCGCCAGTAGGGCCCTGAGGGAGTCCTCCAGAGGTGCAGGGAATGCTGCTGTGGCTGGAGCCTTCCCCCACTCCAGCAGGGCCCTGAGAGAGGTAGGTGGGAATACAGCAAGGGGAGGGGGGAGAGCTAGGGGAAACTGATTTGTGTGTGTGAAGGGGGGGTTGGCTTGGGGGGAGAGAGAAAGTGAAAGATTAGGGAAGAGGCAGAAAGGGAGAAAGAGGGGGAATTGGCTTGGGGGGAGAGAGAATGATGGTATTGGCTTGGTGGACGTAAGGAAGAAAAAGAAAAGGAGGTTGGCTTGGGGAATGAAAGAAAGAGGAAGATAGGGAAAAGGAAAGGAAGCAAAGGTGAAGGAATGCCCCCTCCCCTCACAATGTGACCCATTGTGAAATTTTACATAAGATTGTTGGATATGCCCCCACCTGGATAGCCCAGTCAAGGCCAATCTCATCTGATCTTGGAAACTAAGCAGGGCCAGCCCTGGAGAGTATTTGGATGGGAGATCTCCAAGGAATAGCAGGGTCGTGATGCTTCCACTAGGGATCATCAGAAGTCAGCTTGATGACAAAAAAAAAAAATAGGCATGTCAGATATAAGTGGTTCAAAAATATAAAATATTTTGCTCATGCTCAGCCTCATTTTGGGCAGGAGCTCACAGGAGTGGAGCTCCAGAATCTCTAAATTTTATTGTGTTCCTTCTTTCTTAATACTCTCCCCCCCCCCCCAAAAAAAACCCCCAGCTTGCTTCTGGGCTCCATTGTTCAAACCTCCTGTGAAAATTTTGCTGAACTCTAAGATTTGACAAACTTTCTAATATTTCCACCCACCCACACACAAAAAGGGAAAATAACCAAAACATATAAAGCAGACAGATGGAAATCTTCATCATGCCACTGTGGCCACATAGGAGAAAGCAGGCCTCAGATTCAGTGGGAGCTCACAGGAGCAGAGCTCCTGAACCTTTCTGAGAGTTCCACCTCCTCCTTCTGAGAGTTCCACCTCCTTGTCCATTGAATAGTATGTGCAGCTGCATAACAATCCTTGGATGAGCTCCACCACCTATTTTTCTAAAAAACAACCCCTGGGAGAAAGTAATTTAAAATGTTCCTAAGGGTGTGTCCGGTTGTTGTTGCATTTCTGTCTTCTCGGGCCAGACCTCCTCCCTAAGCTCCTGGCAACTGACAGGTGGAGCTATCCTGCAAAATGTGCCACAAGCATTTCCAGCAAAATATGGAGTTTGAATATCTCAATTTAGATGCCTCTTCTTTTCCCCATAAGACCGCTTAGCAGTTGTTTGCCTTCTGCTTTTCTTTTCATTTGAGGTTATGACAAGGACTCCTGCCAATGGCCATAACCTAGAGTATCACACAACCAGTTTCACATATTGATCTGGGCAGTTTCAGATGTCGCTCGTTTTTAAACAAATTAAAATTATCACAGCAATTTGTGATATACTGTTGGCACTTGCTGAAAAGAGTTCAAATGTTCCATTGGGCACATGCACACCCTTTTACACTCCTAACAAGTCTTCTAGATTTATGGATATTGTTTTAATGCAGGCTTAATATAGCTAGGCATGGATCTCTGTAAATTAAAACAATCTGTTACGGAATTGATTGTCCTGCTGTCAGTCTGGGTGGGATCATACTCGAAATTTGCTGTAGCTGTCTCCCAGCTTTGAAAAAGCCAGTTCTCTTTGATGTATGCTGCTGCAATCACACAGCCCCTGCCCTTCTGCTGGGAGAGGCCTGGGCCACACAAGTGCAAGAGGAGCATTCAGACTGCTCCTGTGCGCATGGGACACAAGCATCACCCAGCTTGGCTGTTCAGACAGCTGGGAAATGTGGCATGCATGCGTTTTAGAGATTCCCAGTACCTATTGAATCTGGTTCCAGCCCATCCTAAAATGAGATAAGTACAGATAGGACTCGGGGCAGATATGTGCATGTGATCACGCACATTAAATCTGGAGTAGAGGCATGGCTAGGTCGGGCCAAATCTGAGTCCCCCTGCCCACTCTCTCAAAACTCAACATCGCCAGGAAAGTGGGGATATGTGTGACATGAGCACTTTTGGTTGTTTCTGCACAATCCAAAATGGGTGCGTAGGTGGGTAAAATGGCAGGCCAAAAAGGATACAGAGGAAAAAGTGGATAATATCTCCATGTGAATGCCCCATTTCTACTGTGAATTCCTTTGCATTTGCAGATGTGGTGAATACACAACAGGGAATTGTGTGGATTTAGCCATAGTAAGATAAGTCAAAGTGGGGATTAAATGAATTAATTATATCTATTATTTTCTAGTTCCTTTCTTTTTACAGGGAAAGTAAAAGAAGCTACCCTCTCTTATGCATATACATGCACACACCATAGTACCATAGTACCTCAGCTTGAGACACTGGAGAGCCGCTGCCAGTCTGAGTAGACAATACTGACTTTGATGGACCAAGGGTCCGATTCAGTATAAGGCAGCTTCATATATCCATATACCATACACAGGGCTTTTTTTGTAGAAAAAGCGCAGCAGGAACTTATTAGCATATTAGGCCACACCGCCCGAGGGAACTCATTAGCATATTAGGCCACACTGCCTGAGGGAATTCATTAGCATATTAGGCCACATCCCCTGATGTCACCAGAAGTGTGGCCATCCTGCTAGTAATGATTAGTAGCAGTAGAGAAAACAAACAATAAGGTGAGTGTAAGTAAAGTTGTGAACAGATGGGTGTTATGCATCAAAAGCCCTCATCCCCTACCCAACACAGATGTTTACTAGCAGTACACTTTCTTGGGACAGAAGTAATGCCTTTTTAAAAGTTAGCAGGCAAAGGTAGTTTGAACTTTGCAATGTTTTTATAGAAATCTAAGGCAGAGGTGGCCAACGGTAGCTCTCCAGATTTTTTTTGCCTACAAGAGCCAGTTTGGTGTGGAGAGCCAGTTTGGTGTAGTGGTTAAGTGTGCGGACTCTTATCTGGGAGAACCGGGTTTGATTCCCCACTCCTCCACTTGCACCTGCTAGCATGGCCTTGGATCAGCCATAGCTCTGGCAGAGGTTGTCCTTGAAAGGGCAGCTGCTGTGAGAGGCCTCTCCAGCCCCACCCACCTCACAGGGTGTCTGTTGTGGGGGAGGAAGGTAAAGGAGATTGTGTGCCGCTCTGAGACTCTTCGGAGTGGAGGGCGGGATATAAACCCAGTATCATCTTCTTCTACAACTCCCATGAGCCCCAGCCAGCATGGCCAATGGCTGGGGCTGATGGGAGTTGTAGGCAAAAAAACAATTAGGATTTTCCATTCCTTATTGTTAAGCCCCAGTATTATTACTTGAACCACTGTGCTATCTGATGACTGACAAAATATTTTCCCAGTGCTTCTTTCTTTACAAAGAAAAGCAATATTTCAAAGTTCCTAGGAGGATCATAAATTCAGTTTTACAAAGTGGGTATTTTGCATTAAGTTCAGAGGAGGGAAACCTATAGTATTTGGTTTTTAAAAATCACATTTTAAAGTAACAAATTACAACTTGCAAATGGCCCCATATGAGCTAAACTGTAATGTGGAAATGATCAGATGTTAGGTTGCCTGAACAGTGCCAAAGAGTTCTCCAGCTTAGTCAGTCTAGCAACTGCCCATTGCACAGTTCAAAGAAAGTGCTTTTGCATATATTTTTTAACCACCTCCTTACACTTATTTTCAAAACTTATGAACATGGAGATATATCAAATGAATTCAGGACAAAGTGAGTAACCTGGAGCTGCTCTTACCTGGAATACCCTGTGGATGGGGGGTTGCCATGAGTCAACTTCAGTGCCCCAGAACATCAAAATACATTCCGTAAACAATAGCTAAAAGGACGGGGTGGTCTCTGAAAATCTGCAAAGTTATCACTGTAAATTAGAAAGACGGGCTTTGAGCTTTGAGGAAATGTTTCTAAAACTGTGGCTTACACCCCCATAACCAGAAAATAGGGGGGGGGGGGATCTGTGGGACATGACAAAGGCAAGAGAGCGTTTCAAGCTGCAGCTGCTCATTGAAAAGACCCAGCCACTTGAAGACCTAGCTTGCAGCTTCTCTCCCTCTGCAAACAGCATAAAGAAACCTTATCCACCACTGAAACACATCTTGTCATCAGCTGCAGCAGTGGCATTGTCGGAGGAGTGTGGAGCTGGATGGCCTGCCCTGGTGTTGCCCCACTGAGACCCCATGCCTGCTTGCCTCCCTACTTGCTCACCTCCTAGTGTTGTTCCCATTCTATCCTGCCAGTGCACTCCTCCATGGTGTGCAGTGCCAGTCAGGCCCGGCCCAGCTCACCCTCTAGTGCCAGGATGGCAGCCCCAACAGAAAGCTGGGAAGGGGAGAGGTGGCAGTGGGAGAGCCAGGTGCCTCCAGCAGTGAGCCCAGCTCAAAGGAAGCTGCCACAACAGTGCAGTTCCACTCCCTGAGCCCGGCCAGCGAGCTGGGCCCCAGGGGACCTGCTGAGGCAGCATGGCTTGGCCCCCTGAGCTCAGATGGTGACCTGGGCTCTAGTAAGCTGCTGCAGCAGCGTGGCTCTGCCTCCTGAGCCTGGCTGGCAAATGAAGAGGCTGGGGAAGGGTGGAGGCCATGGCTGCCCTCTAATGCTATTTTTGAGCTGGAGTGCTGGCCAAGGCAGCTGGAACAGCGTTCCAGTGCATTCCGGCTAAAAAAAACCCCTGACCACACATAACAATAACTAACATAAAACCATCAGTTACTATCTAATTCAGGGGGGTCAAACATGCGACCTGGGGGCCAAATCAGGCCCTTGGAGGGCTCCTATCAGGCCTCCGAGCAATTGGCTGTCATCTGCTTCCTTCTCCCTCTCTTGCTTCCTTCTGCATAACAGCTTGCTTTTCAAGGCTTGTTCAGTTGCATAGGAGCTACAGAGCAAAGTCTCTGTTTTCTCCATTGTCTGAGGCTCCTCCTTTGGAGAGGAAGGGGGGAAGGAGAGCTTGCTTTCTCAGGCTCTTTCAATTGCACAGCAGAGCTACTGAGCCAAGCCTTTCTTCCTTCAATTGGCTGAGGCTCCTTCACCTCCCGGTCACTTGAGGAAGGAAGGAAAGAGCCAGAGTTTCCTTTGTCCAGTTCTCTAGATCCCATGGGAGAGATACAAAGAAAACACCTTTAAGACCAAGTGCTAATATTTAAAGCATGTTTTATTTTAAGTTTTTTTAAAAAAATCTTTAATTGTGTTTGTCTGTGTCCTTTATAAAGTTTATAACTTTGCTAAAGGTAAAAAGATAAAGGTAGTCCCCTGTGCAAGCACCAGTAATTTCCGACTCTGGGGTGATGTTGCATCACAACATTTTCATGGCAGACTTTTTTACGGGGTGGTTTGCCATTGCCTTCCCCTGTCATCTACACTTTCCCCCACAGCAAGCTGGGTACTCATTTTACCAACCTCGGAAAGATGAAAGGCTGAGTCAACCTTCAGCCAGCTACCTGAACCCAGCTTCCGCTGGGATCAAACTCAGGTCGTGAGCAGGGAACTCGGACTGCAATACTGCAGCTTTACTACTCTGCACTATGGGGTACACATAAGGCCTGGCCCAACATGGCTCGGCCCAGCAAGGTCTCATTTATGTCAAATGTGGCCCTCATAAAGAATGAGTTCGACACTGCTGATCTAATTCATTCAGTAGTTGCCTGTCTAAATGAAACTCAGCGTTCATTTTAAGGGCCCTTGAATGTTCTGGTAGGGAAGAAGAATTCCAGAGCAAATTTCTTTAAGACCTATGTGCAGGCCTCAGATTAATTAGGAGCTCACAGGAGCACAGCTCCTGAACCTTTCTGAGGGTTCCCCCTAGGATTGCCAAGTCCAATTCAAGAAATATGTGGGGACTTGGGGGGTGGAGCCAGGAGACGCTGGGTGGAGCCAGGAGCAAGATTGTGACAAGCATAACAACTCCAAAGGAAATTCTGGCCATCATATTTAAAGGGGCTGCACACCTTTTAAATGCCTTCCCTTCATTGGAAACAATGAAGGATAGGGGCACCTTCTTTGGGGGCTCATAGAATTGGACCCCCTGATCCAATCCTTTTGAAACTTGGGGGGTATTTTGGGAAGAGATACTGGATGATATGCTGAAAATGTGATGCCTCTATCTCAAAAAACAACCCCACCAGAGAGCTCCAGATACCCGTGGATCAATTCTCCATTTTACCCTATGGGAATTGGTCTCCATATGGAATAATGGAATGCCCAGCAGACATTTCCCTCCACCCCACCCCCCGCTTTCTGATGACCCTGAAGCGGGGAGGAGGGCCTCCAAACCGGGGGATCCCCTGGCCCCACCTGTGGATTGGCAACCCTAGTTCCCCCTCTTCCTCCCCACTTACCTTGTCCATTGGATAGTAGGTACAGCTACATAACAATCCCTGGATTAGGAGAGTGGGCAGTCAGCCAGCTCCCAGGGGCTTTGCCATGCCCCCAGCTGCCCTCACTAACCCCTGGAGAAACCTGTGCCCCCTTTCTTTACTTCTTATGTGATTTCGGGTGGTGGGTGGCTTGCTGGCCTTTTGACTGGGGGGAGCGGCCTAGGAGAGCTCCGGGTGAGCAAGGCCTGCTTACGCTGGCTGGATCTCTAGCCAGCCCAAGCAGGCATTGCAAGCCTGGGGCTCTCCTTTCTTGCATCAGGTTGCTTTTGACTGGGGGGGGGGCATATGCTAATGAGTTATCCTAATGAGCTCCGCCACCTATTTTTCTACAAAATGACCCCTGCCTATGTGTCTCTGAATAGTCTGTATTTATCAAACATTTCAGGTTTTCCCTATCAATCCTTTTTAATCTCTTTCTCTTAGTATGTGTTCTTGGGATTCTGTTGCAATCAGACCTCATTTTGGGCAGGAGCTCACAGGAGCCAAGCTCTGGAACCTCTAAATTTCACTGTGCTCTTTCTTTCTTACATCTCCCCCTTGTTTCTGGGTTCCATTGTTCAAGCCCCTTGTGAGAATTTTGCTGAATTCTAAGATTTGACAAACTTTCTGATATTTCCCCCACACACAAAAAAGGGAAAATAACTAAAACATATAAAGCAGACAGGTGGAAATCTTCATCATGCCACTGTGGCCACATAGGAGAAAGTAATTTAAAAAGTATGATGGGAGTATGGTTATGTTATGACCATTATTATTCAAGAACCTTTTTAAGGGAGATGCTGAGCTGATATAATTTAGTATACCTTCTGGTGATGTCAAGGGTGGGTGGCATATGCAAATATATTATGCAAATAAGTTTTGCTAATGAGCTCCAGCTCCTCTTTTTCTATGAAATGACCTCTGGTTGCAGTTCTTCATTAGAGCCCATAATTTTCAATATGATCTCAACTGTAGACGTTTTAGATTTCTTGTGCAAGGATAGAAGGTGAAATATGTTTGGACAAATGAATCTGAATATAGAAAGGAGCCAGAGAGCCAAAGCGCCTGATGAAATGACCTTCTTTGCTAACCATGTTATTTGTGTTATAAATACAAGGGACTTACTTTTCTGCTCACAGTGAAAAGAAAGTATTTCTTTCTGGCATTTCTCTGTCTTAATAGAATAATATAGGTCTTTAGTGTAAGTTAAAGAATCAGGAAGCAAAATGTCAGTAGGCATTATCTTAAGCCAATTTTTACTTAAAAGATGCCATGAAAGAGTTTCCAGATATTTAGGATACAGTTGCTTATCAGGACAGTGTCAACTTCTCTACGTGACATTTGCTTCTGCCACAGTTTTCCGATCCATGTGCTCTAATCCCCCTGCTTGGCTACTGTCTTCCAAATGCAGATATACTGGTGCATTACTGTTGCTTAGCTCCAGAATCTAAACACTTCCCCACTAAATAAGAAATGCCCAAGACAGCTTACAAATAATAAAACACCAACAATGAAACAATTTGTAAACCCATATAATTTCAAGGGACAAAAGCATTCAGTATCAGTTAAAACAATGTAGCCTTAAAATAATTGGACAGAAGATTTCAAATAGATTGGCTTGTGGAGGCAGTTCATGCAGGAGATGAGATCAGGGCTGTCGGGTGCTACCACAGGTCCCTGAACAAAAATTTCATCTGAGCTCACCCTTGACAAAACAAATAATGTGACTTTCTATTACTGTAAATAGAATAATAATTATTACCTGGGGAAAAGACCCATTGATTTTGCCATCCCAAAACTGGCATTCAAGAATATACTGCCACTATTTGGTTATCATAACTAACGGCAACTCATGGAACTTTGGCCACTCACGTATCTTTCCACCTTAATGAATTTGTTTAATCCCTTTTAAAAGTTTTCTAAACTTGCAGAGGTCATAGAATCATAGAGTTGGAAGGGACCTCCAGGGTCATCTTGTCCAAGCCTCTGCACAGTGCAGGAAACTCACAAATACCTACCCCAAATTCACAGGATCTTCATCGCAGTCAGATGGCCGTCTAGCCTCTGTTTAAAAACCTGCAAGGAAGGAGAGCCCACCATCTTCCGAGGAAGCCTGAGGAATCGCTCTAACAGTCAGGAAGTTCTTCCTAATGTTGAACCGGAAACTCTTGATTTCAACCCATTGGTTCCGGTTCTACCTTCTGGGGCCACAGAAAAGAATTCCACACCATCCTCTATATGACAGCCCTTCAAGTACTTGAAGATGGTGATCCTATCACCTCTCAGCCACCTCCTCTCCAGGCTAAACATGCCCAGCTCCTTCAACCTTTCCTCATAGGACTTGGTCTCCAGACCCCTCACCATCTTCATCGCCCTCCTCTGGACTCGTTTCAGCTTGTCTATATCCTTCTTAAAATGTGGTGTCCAAAACTGAACACAATACTCCAGGGGAGGTCTTACTAGAGCAGAGTAAAGCGATACTATCACATCATATGATCTGGACACTATACGTCTGTCGATACAGCCCAGAATTGCATTTGCCTTTTTAGCCACCACATCAGAGGGAGCTTAGATATCCTGTATGGGATATCATAAATAGATCCCTAATGGAAGGGCATTTTCCAACGCCGCTCAAAGAGGCAGTGGTCCACCCCCTCTTGAAAAAATCAACTTTAGACCCGGCCCAATTGGCACATTATCGGCCGGTCTCAAACTTGCCCTTTTTGGGCAAGCTTATCGAGAGGGCAGTGGCGATGCAGTTACAGACTTTCCTGGAGGATGCTTCCGTCCTTGACCCACTCCAGTCCGGCTTTCGCCCGGGTCATGGGACGGAGACGGTGTTGGTCGCCCTGGTGGATGACCTGCAACGGCATCTGGATCGGGGCGGCTCGGCAGTGCTGATGTTGTTGGATCTGTCGGCTGCGTTTGACACAGTCGACCATCAGTTAATGACCCGCCGCCTCGCCGACGCGGGGATTCAGGGGTTAGCTTTACAGTGGCTTTCCTCTTTCCTCGAAGGTCGGGGACAAAGGGTCGCGATTGGGGGTGAACTATCCCGGAGGTGCACGCTTGATTGCGGAGTGCCTCAGGGGGCGGTTCTCTCCCCGATGTTATTTAACATCTATATGCGTCCCCTTGCCCAGATTGCCCGAAGGTATGGGCTGGGTTGTCACCAGTACGCTGATGACACCCAGCTCTATCTACTTATGGACGGCCGACCGGTCTCCGCCCCAGAAAATCTAGACCAGACACTACAGGAAGTGGCTGGATGGCTCAGACTGAGCGGGCTGAAGTTAAATCCAGCGAAGACAGAGGTCCTTTGCTTGGGTCGTCGGGGTCCGGGGAGGGAAATCCCCCTTCCAGCTTTTGAGGGTGCACCGCTGACGGCAGCGGACAGGGTCAAAAGCCTGGGGGTACTATTGGAGTCCTCCTTAACGATGGAGGCTCAGATAGCAGCCACTGCCAAGTCCGCTTTTTTTCATCTTAGGCGGGCAAGGCAGTTGGCTCCCTTCCTGGAGCGCGACGATCTAGCAACAGTGATCCACGCCACGGTCACCTCGAGGTTGGACTACTGCAATGCTCTCTACATGGGGCTGCCTTTGTGCCGAACCCGAAAGCTACAGCTAGTGCAGAATGCCGCAGCCCGGCTGTTGTTAGGACTCCCAAGAAGGGAGCACATCCGGCCAGGGCTCCGGGATCTGCACTGGCTGCCAATAGCTTACCGAGTCCGGTACAAGGTGTTGGTTATTACCTTTAAAGCCCTATATGGCCTAGGACCTGCCTACCTGAAGGACCATCTCTCCCCACATGTGCCCCAGAGAGTACTGAGATCGGGAACTCGAAATCTCCTAGTTATCCCCGGGCCAAAAGAAGCCCACTTAAAATCCACCAGGGACCGGGCCTTTTCTGTGGCGGCCCCCTCCTGTTGGAACCAGTTGCCGGAGGAGGTGAGGGCCCTGCGGGACCTTGCCCCGTTCCGCAGGGCCTATAAGACAACCCTCTTCCGGTTGGCCTATGACTAGCTGGTACAAGAAATCCAAGTGTAGTTATATTAGAGGTTGCTGTCCCTAATGTTTTAAATGTTTTATAATTTTAAATGTATTAATTAATTTTAACTGTTCTATGTTTAAATGTTATTATGTGGAATCTTATACTGTGAGCCGCCCTGAGCCACTTGTTGGGAAGGGCGGGATATAAATTAATTAATAATAATAATAATAATAATAATCATCATCATCATCATCACACTGTTGACTCATATTCAGCGTATGATCCGCTAAGACCCCTAGATCCTTTTCGCACATATTACTGCTAAGACAAGTCCCCCCCATCCTGTAACTATGCATGGGATTTTTCCTACCGAAATGCAGAACTTTACATTTATCCCTGTTAACATTCATTTTATTGGTTTTAGCCCAGTTTTCCAGCCTGTCAAGGTCATCCTGTATCCTGTTTCTGTCTTCTACCCCTCCCAATTTAGTATCATTGGCAAATTGAATAAGCATTCCCTCTATTCCTTCATCCAAATCATTTGTAAAGATGTTGAACAAAACAGGTCCGAGTACAGATCCTTGAGGCACTCCACTTGTCACTCCTCTCCAAGAAGATGAGGAACCATTCACAAGCACTCTTTGGGTGCGATCTGTCAACCAGTTACAGATCCACCTAACGGTAACAGGATCCAAACCATATTTTACCAACTTGTCAACAAGGATAGTATGTGGAACCTTATCAAAAACCTTACTGAAATCAAGATAAACGATGTCTACAGCATTCCCCTGATCCAGCAAGGTAGTCACTTCCTCAAAAAAAGAGATCAGGTTAGTTTGACATGACTTGTACTTGAGAAACCCATGCTGGCTCTTAGTAATCACATCCATTCTTTCTAAATGTTTCAGGACCAACTGTTTGATGATTTGTTCCAAAACTTTTCCAGGTATAGACGTCAAGCTGATGGGTCGGTAGTTACCCAGATCCTCTTTTTTCCCCTTCTTGAAGATGGGGGCAACATTCGCCCACCTCCAATCTTCTGGCATCTCTCCTGTTCTCCAAGAATTCTCAAAAATAATAGCCAGAGACTCAGAAATTATATCTGCAAGCTCTTTTAGAACCCTTGGATGCAGTTCATCTGGCCCTGAGGGTTTCATTTAAAGAAACTAGGTGTTTATGTACTACCCCTATGCTTATCCTAGGTTTGAACCTCATACCCTCTTTATATGTTCTGTTTTTGCCATGTTGAGCACCGTTTCCCTCAGAAGACTGAGGAAAAGTATGAATTGAGCAGTTCTGCCCTCTCTTCATTACCTGTTACAATTTCACTTTCTTCCCCTCGCAATGGGCCTACCATGTCCTTGCTTTATTCTTACTCTGAACATAAGAAAAGAACCCTTTTTTGTTGTTTTTAGCATCTTTGACCAGCCTAAGCTCATACTGAGCTTTAGCTTTCCTAACTTTTTCTCTACAAGCACTGGTGATTTGTTTATATTCATCCTTGGTTATAAGGCCCTCCTTCCAATTCCTAAAGGAGTCTTTTTTATTTCACCACATAGTAGGTTATTCAGTGAATTAATTATGTAGCATATGATATAAACTGCAGTTAAGGCATTTACCCAAAGCTTTCCCATATTTATAACAGCTACAGATCAAAATTAGGGTTGCTAGGTCCTACTTGGCTGCCACTTGGAGGCTTTCAGGGGCACTCCTGGAGGGGGCAGGGTTGTCCCCGATGTGATGATGTCACACAGAAGTGACCTCATCATGTTGGGATCACAGTTCCTTGGAAGGTGCCAGCAGCACCTGCTTGCAAAAACAATGTAAAAGGAAGGTTCCCTTCAAATAGTATCTTGCAACTGGGTCAGGGCGCTGCACATGTTTGCAAAAACTACTTAAAGGGAAGGTTCCCATCAAACGGTTTTTGCAAGCGGGTGCCAGCGCCATGCACAGCACACCTCAACTCCAAGTGGTGATTTTGCCACTTGGAGTTCAGGCATGCAGCCAGTGGCCTTCCTTCTCCCTCCCCTTCTGAAACATTTAAAGGGCTCTCCAGCTGATTGGCCGGCCATGTGCTCCTGCTGATCAGCTGGAGGGCCTTTTACATTTCATGGGAAGGGAGAGAGAGGGGTGGCTGGCGGTGGTCATTGTTGAGGGTGGGGCTTCCTCCTGCTGGCCAGCTGGCTGGTGGCAGGCAGGAGTCTGCAAAATCAAGGGATCCCTCACCCCCACCAAGGGACTAACAACCCTAATCAAAATGCATGTAAAGTGTTGGAGGGATTAGTCTTTCACTGTTCTTGGGAAATATTAACTAGGCACAGGTTTTCTGTTCTACTCTTAAGTTAGGGTTGCCAGGTCCAACTCAGGAAATATCTGGGGACTTTGTAGGTGGAGCCAGAAGACCTTTTGGGGATGCAGCCAAGAGCAAAGTTGTGACAACAAGCATGACTAAACTCCAAAGGGAGTTCTGGCAATCACATTTAAAGGGTCCTTTTAAATGCCTTCCCTTCATAAGAAATAATGGAGGATAGGGGCTCCTTCTTTTGGGGCTCATAGAATTGGACCCCCAGTCCAGTCTTTTCAAAACTTGGGAGTTTTTTTGAGGAGAGGCACCAGACACTATGCTGAAACTTTGGTGCCACTAACTCAAAAAACAGCCCCCCCCCAAAGCCTCAGATACCCACAGATTGATTCTCCATTATACCCTATGGGGACCAGTCTCCATAGGGTATAATGGAGTGCCCAGTGAATATTCAAACCCACATCCACTGCTTTCTGACAACCCTGAAGTGGGAGTGGGGGGCTACAAGCCAGTTGATCTGGGCATCGGCAATCATATATTAAGGATCGGCAATCATATATTAAGGATATTTTAACTCTCCAGCCAGGGTAGAGATGAGATGAGAAGGAATGAGACTGGAAAGCAGTGTGGGGGGTGCACATGCAAGAATTGGAGGCACAGTAGAAAGCAATGAAGGCATACCAGTCTGGTTGATGGACTTAGGAACAATGCATGATTGGAAAATGGTTTCCTGAGCCCTGAGGTTAAAGAAGGTTGTGGCCACATGGAGAGCCATCTTTAAAAATCGCATTGAAAAAGGTGACTAACAGTACCAACTAGGAATAGCCTTTGTCTGTTTGCTCTCTGTCTTCCCTTTACATCTAGTGGCTGCAGTATAAAACTGTACTAAAAGTTAAAAAACAAACAAACTCAAACCTGAAATTATGATTCTAGCTTCACTGGGCCCTGAAGCAGACTTAGGCCTCAGAAATTTTGTACTCCCAGTCTCCCCACCCCCAATTTTTTTGGGCAGCCCTGCATAAGAGGAGGGCTTAATCTGAAGGCATCTAGGCATCCATAACAGTTATGCAAGGGTCACGTCTGAATACCAGCTACTGGGAAGCCTTTAATCTCAGAAATATTTTGCTTTTTGCAGTCAGGTGAAAGGACAAGAAAAATTATTTTTCTGCTTGTAGAGCATTTCAGATTATGGACCAATCCCACTGAAAACATCTCTGCTTGTTCAGTGTATACCTCAGAATGTATGAATAAGGATTTTCTGGCAATTATTTGTGAAGAGCTAAGAGATCTTCCATTTCTTATTATTGTGGAAATATATTTTTGCCTTTATTTTGGCTTTGTTGCATATGCACCCCTTCCAAGTCAATCATAAACACTATGTGAAGTCACAGGACTTTATGGGTATTTCCTTATGGTCTATAGGCACATGTTAGGCTTTCTTAAGGGTATGTCCACACTGAAAATTCATTCTGATTGAAATAGTGATCCCTTTAGGAGAACTGTAGTGCTGCGAGGAGGGTGAAGAATTTAAAGGATAATTCTCAACAAACTATAAATTCTAGGACTTTGTCAGGTGGGAAGTGGGAAGTCATAGTACTTAAACTGGTATCATACCAAAACCAGTATTTTCATAGTATAGGCGTGTTCTCCAGACTTCACTTAATTTTTTGTGTCTGCCTGATGGTACAAGAGAACCCTTCATTTCTGAGACACTTGTATTGACAATTTTTTTTGGCCCTGTGCGACAAACAGCTGCTATGTTGAGCTGTTTCTATTTCTGTAGATTTGTAGGGCAGATGGGAGGTTGTCCCTATGGACAGGACCATGCCAAATCCTTTGAGCTGCAAACAAAAGTCTTCCTCTTTTGCGTTCTGCTGCAAATGTCAGCAAAACTGCATTGTTGGGGTGATTCTCAAGAGATCAAATAGTACAGATATGGATTTCTCTTGGGATAATATATTTCTCGTTTATTTAGAATTACAGCACTCTCAGAACCACTCTATCCCTAAGGTTCTGGCTGGATAACAGCATTTCCTTATTACATTCTCTCTCAACACAATCCTAAAAGGGAATTGCAGTTATATCCATTTTACCAATTGACTAGTTACTTACCCAGAGCCACCCACTGTATTGGGATTGGGACTCTATCTTCCAGGAGCAATTTCATCATTATACACTACCTACTAGATTAAGCTGATCCTCATAAAAGTTTTTGCAATCCTTATCTATTACAGAAATGCTATGAATTTTGCATCATTATTCCACATTTCATGGGAACTTTAATAAGGCCACTGAGATATTTGTTGTTGCAGTAAATTGGCTAGTGCTGCAGGAATGGTTTGTTCCAGGCATGCAGGGCACGCACAGAACCAGATTTTTCATCATCAATGGATTTGATTGGGCAATAACACATTTTCCTGGTGGAGTGACCTGTTTGTTTTGCTCTGTAGTGGACCTGCTAATATTTCAAAGTTGACGCTTTTGTGCTTCTGCATGTAGTCTTCAGTAAAATTGGCAAATTTGGATGAAAGCAAAAAGTAACCTTATATTTCAGTATATAAATAAATGTTTATATAAATATAGCTAAAAACACCCATCTGGTTGACATATTTATATTCCAGTGTCTGGGTAAAATAGAGAAAAAGTTTAAAGGATGCTTGTGATAAGAGGAGAGTTCCAGTGGTGACTTTGGCTGCCTGCCTGTTTCCTTTTAATTGCATCTTCTGGAATAGGTGTCCCATCCTTTTGCAATAACAGAAGCCAAACCGCAAGGAGATAATATATTAATAAATCTTCTGTTCCACCTATAATCCAGTAGAAATAAAGAATGCTGACATGCAGCCTTCTGAAACTGCTAGACAGAGATCTTCTTTTAAAAGCTTGTCTGTGGCCACTTCTCCTACCTAGACCTTGGCTGTTATGCGGCTACCCTGGAATGCTGCAACTGAAGCCCAACATCACAACTTTTGCAGCCAACAAGATGTGGAAAGCCAAACCAGACTCAGTTATTCAGTGGGCTTCTGTTTTTATATCCACTGGAAATTATGTATGGGAAGGCCTCTGTCAGCTTCTCTTCTAGCTGCTTTAGGAGTTATCCAGCTGTAACTGGGGTTGGGAGCAGGGAAGAGGGTAGGGACAGACATAAAAGGAAAAATTTAGTAAAGCAACTTAAAAATTAAAATAATGACTGAAATTCTATGGGGAGTCCTGGAATAAAACATTCTGTTTTACTTAGAAGATGACTGTACACAAAATAACATTAGCATTAGCTTGAAAGTGGCATAGGAAGGAAGTAGCAAGTGAGAGATGGCTTCTGTTCTCTGTTTGAATATGTGTGTATGTGGCTGCAGAGGTTGCTAGGAAAAAGTGATTTTACATGCTGTCTGGTCTGATTCAAGAGGGTGGGGTAGAGGAGAGAGAGAGAGAGAGAGAGACTCCAGTGTCTCTACAGCCTGAGATCACCAATTGAAACCTATCATTAGCCATCTGTGTTAGAGTTTGTTGTAGGCTTCTTATATCTAAAACATGAGTACACGTATTACTAGTTGATGCTGGCTGTAGAAGGAGCTGCTGGAAAAACACGTCCTGATCTGTGCATTAAAGCACTGGTCCCTAGGCCAAGGGCTACCACTGTGAGGCCTTTCTGTTTGTTGTTAGAATGGATCAGGCTGCATAAATAAGGTTTACTTCAGTAAGAGCAGAGAGTGCTGCAAGTTCTTCTAGGAGGAGCCTATCTGTTTTTGATCTTATCTAGGATGTTCTAGCTTTATAACTATTCCTAGGTAGGGAAGTATGGCTTTCAGAAACCCTCAATGAAAGTCACCTGAACTACTGTGCTCCAATGGATAGCAAGGGCTTTGGATTGTGGAAATAGGTCTTCAAATATCAATTTAGCCATGGACTCAGACAGTAGGTCCAGGACAAATCAACTGCTCTTGACCTCAACTGGCAGTTGGAGTCTCAGATTATTTCCATGCAAATAGCATCTTTTATCAACTGTCTTAAGCCAGTTATGGCTGTTCTTCGAAAAGCATGATCTGGCCACAGTGCTCCATATGCTGATAATCTTCACGGTATATTGTAAGAAATTCCATATGGGTCTTCCTTTGAAAGCCCTGATGACTCTTTAGTTGGTTCCAAGTGCAGTGTGGCTGGATACGGGATCATATCACTTGAGTGCTGAGTGATCTGCATGCTTCATTTCTCAGCACAGTTCAGAGTGCTGATTCTTATCTTCAAAGCCTTAAGTAGCTTGATTTGACCAGTACAGCAGTAACATCCTCCTTCTGAGGAAGCACTGATATCGGCAGCCCGGCAGCCCAGTTATTGTGGACTTGATGTATCAAGCTTAGATGGTTTGTTTTGGGTTTATTGTTTTGTTTAACAGTTCTAGAGGCATGGTAGAGGTAGGCTACACTGGAGAGTAACATTGAAGGAGGCTTTCCATGTAGGGTTGCCAAGTCCCCCCTGACTACTGGATGAGGGTGGGGGAATAGAGTTGCCAGATCCAGGTTGGAAAACTTCTGGAGATTTGGGGATGGAGCTTGAAGAGGAAAAGGCCCTCATGGGTTACAATTTCATAGAGTTCACCCTCCAAGGCATCCATTTTCTCCAGGGGAACTGATGTCTGTAGCCTGGAGATGAGTTATAATTCTAGGGGATCCCCAGGTCCTACCTGGAGGTTGGCATCCTTAATTCCATTTCAGCAGCAAGGAGGAAGGGAGGCACAGAAAAGCTGAACCCTGAAAAGATGGAGTTAGGGTGGTCAGAGTGGAGAAGATCTAGATTGTTACCAACAGTGGGCAGATTAAATGTTCTGGGAGTGGGCATTCCTTGACCCACGAAGGTTTAGGTAAGCCCAAGAGTGCTTTACATCATAATGATTGTTGCTAATCCAGCCATCTTGCTCAAGCTGGGTAGCTCATCCCTTACTGGTAGATCCAGTGAGCAGCAGCCTATAGAATAATACTGTTGGACTTTGAGTTAGCAGCAAAATAGAAGGGCCAAATTTGGAGGAGTGGTTTGGGGCCACAGTACATGAGGGTAGCCCTGCAGTTTGCTACTTTTCCTGCTTGGATAAGGCACATCGCTCCAAATAGGAAAGTATACCACTATCTGTCTCCTTCCTTGCCCTCCTTCTCTTTGCTTCATTTTTTTTAAGAGAGAGAAAAAGAGAGAATATAGTAAAGTGTGTAGTAGCTAAGGACATAGGAGGAGTCTGGTGAATGGAATGGTGTGTGGATGCATACTCCCTCAAAAGTTATTTCTATTGGCTGCACAAGTTTGTTCATGGAAGGGGGTGGGTAAAGGAAGATGCCAGGGACACGACATGATGTGTACATAGATGTCTTGCAGCTTAATGTGTGAAGTTTTTCCCCACACCTTGCTCTATGAATAGACCTTTCTGGGGAAGAAATCAGCAGTGATGTTATTCAGTTCATAGATAGGAAAACAATTAGATGGAGTAGTGAACTGGAGAGTCGGTTTGTGGCCTTCCTTGTATTGAATGTGGTCCTGGTGCTATCAGCTACTAGACTGGCCAGAGCAAACAGTTCTGAGTCTAGGGTTGTCAACTCCAGGTTGGGAAATTCCTGGAGATTTGGTGGTGGAACCTATTGTGATGGAACTGGCCTGATTTGACCTTCAGACCTAGTCCCATCAGCTCCCTCTTGGGTTCTTGTTAATTTGTCCATTTCACTCCATGACATAACTTTTGTAATCCAGTCCCATTTTTCTGGTATTTTTTCTTGCTTCCATAACTGCGCATACAATGTCCTAGCAGCTGAGAGCAAGTACCATATTAAAGTTCTATCTTCTTTTGGAAATTTTTCCATTTGTAATCCCAGCAGAAAAGTCTCTGCCTCTTTGTTGAATTCATATCCCAGAATCTTAGAGATCTCTTGCTGAATCATCTGCCAAAACATTTTAGCCCTTTCACAAGTCCACCACATATGGTAGAAAGAACCTTCATGCTTTTTACATTTCCAACACCTATCTGGCATCTTGTTATTCATCTTTGCTATTTTTTTTGGAGTCATATACCATCTATACATCATCTTAAAACAGTTTTCTTTAATACTATGACATGTTGCGAGTTTCATAGAGTTCTTCCACAGATACTCCCAAGATTCCATCTTTATTTCTTTATTTACATTAATTGCCCATTTTATCATTTGAGATTTCACTACTTCATCTTCTGTAGACCATTGTAAAAGTAATTTGTATACTTTTGAGATTAATTTCTCATTGTCTCCAAGCAGAACTCTTTCCATTTCTGTTTGTTCTTTCCTTATTCCTTCGGCTTTAATATCATTCTCCATCAAGCTTTTTATTTGTTGCATTTGAAACCAATCATATTTATAACTCAGTTCTTCTGCAGTTTTCAGTTCTATTTTCCCACTTTGTATTTTTAGTAACTGGTTATATGATAGCTGTTTTTCATTAACTGCTTTGGCTGTTAACTTTATCACTTCAGCTGGCACTATCCACAAAGGTCTCCTCTCATCACCATATTTCTTATACTTTATCCACACATTTAATAGATTACTTCTTATATAATGGTGAGAGAAAAGACTATCCATCTTCTTTTTTCCGTAATACAAATATGCATGCCAGCCGAATTTTTTTCCATGGCCTTCCAACACTAAAAGTTTTTTATTTAACAGCGTTATCCATTCTTTCATCCATACTAAACAAATTGCTTCATGATACAGTTTCAAATCTGGTAATTGGAATCCACCTCTCTCTCTTGCATCTGTCAAGACTTTCATTTTAATTCTTGGTTTCTTCCCGGCCCACACAAATTCCGAAATTTTCCTTCGCCATTTATCAAACTGTTTAGCATCTTTCACAATAGGGATGGTTTGAAACAAATACATAATCCTTGGTAAAATATTCATTTTTATTACAGCTATTCTGCCCAACAAGGACAAGTTGAGCTTGTTCCACTTTAACATATCTTCTTCTATTTTACGCCATAGTTTTTCATAATTGTTCCTGAACAAATCAATATTTTTCATTGTTATCTCTACCCCTAGGTATTTAACCTTAGAGGCAACTTCACAACCCGTTAGTCTTTGTAATTCTTGTTGTCTATTTATCTGCATATTCTTGCACAAAATTTTTGATTTTTCTTTATTTATATAAAGTCCCGCCAACTCCCCAAACTCTTGTATTCTCGTTAATAACAAAGGTGTAGCTTGTATGGGATTTTCATTTATAAACATTATATCATCAGCAAATGCTCTGTACTTATAGGTATAGCCTTTTATTTGTAATCCTTCTAGATCTTTTTCTTCTTGAATCTGCATCAGTAAAATTTCAAGAGTCATTATGAACAGCAATGGCGAAAGCGGGCATCCTTGTCTAGTACCTTTGCTGATTTTCATTTCATCTGTAAGATCTGCATTAACGCACAACCTTGCCCTTTGTTCAGAATATATTGCCTTTATCATTCTTATAAAACTTTCTCCAAGCTCCATTTTTTCCATCACTGCAAACATAAAGTCCCAGTTTAAATTGTCAAATGCTTTCTCTGCATCTGCAAAGAATAATGCTACTTCTTTTTCTGGGTGTCTTTCATAATATTCTACAATATTTACAACAGTTCTAATATTGTCTCTTATTTGTCTTTTAGGAAGAAAACCAGCTTGATCTTCCTTTATAAAATTTATCAGATATTGCTTAAGTCGTTCTGCCAGAATTCTTGTAAATATTTTATAATCATTGTTCAAAAGCGAAATTGGTCTATAATTTTTCACACTTGTGACGTCTCTTTCTTCTTTGGGTATCAAAGAAATAACAGCTTCTTTCCATGTATTTGGTACATTCCCTTTAGTTCTTATTACATTCATCAGCTTCTGTAATTTTGGTATTAATTCATCCTTAAAAATTTTAAAATATTTAGCTGTGTAGCCATCTGGCCCGGGAGCTTTATCATTTTTCATCGCGTTGATTGCTGCTTCAATTTCTACTTTTTCAATTGGGTCATTCAAAACTTTTCTCATATTTTCAGTTAAGGGCTCAATTTTTATTTTTTGTAGATATTTGTCTATCTTTTCTCTCTTTACTTCAGCACCTTTAAACAACTTGGCATAATACTTAAAAAATTTGTAAGTAAGTTACAAAATCTTCTCATGATACCTAATTGCTTTATTTATTTATTTATTTGGTTAATTTATATTCCACCCTTTCCCAGGCGGGCTCAGGGCGGATTTGTTGTTGTTCAGTCGCACAGTCAAGTCTGACTCTTCGCGACCCCATGGACAAAGTCACGCCAGGCGTGGATTACATTCAGATAAAACCAAGCAGGTACAATAGAATAAAACTGATAAAAACAATAAAATACAATTAAAACAGCAACACAACACAGTACAGTATACAAAGGCGGGCTCATAGTGCAGGTTGAAGTATAATCAGTGGCCCAGATACAACCATTCAATAACAGATCACTGTGCGGGAGGATAGCAGGTGGTATTGGCAGTAAGGTAAGGGGCGTCCACCCGCTTCAACAAAACGCCTGGCGGAACAGCTCTGTCTTACAGGCCCTATGGAAAGATAACAAATCCGGTAGGGCCCATATCTCCACTGGGAGCTGATTCCACCAGGATGGGGCCAGGGCCGAAAAGGCCCTGACCCCGGTCAAGGCAAGACGGACGTCCTTTGGGCCAGGGATAACCAGAAGATGTTGGTTGGTGGATCGCAGTTGCCTTTGGGGCTCTTATGGGGAGAGGCAGGTATGTCGGTCCCAGGCCACATCCTGGTGAATGTCAGTACTAAAACCCTGAAGTGGATCCAGTACTCAACTGGTAACCAGTGCAATGTGCGCAGCATCGGTCGACTGCTTGCCCGTACAGGCAATCCAGTCAAGAGCCGTGCTGCCACATTTTGCACCCGTTGGAGTTTCCTGATCAGTCTCACGGGCAAGCCTGCGTAGAGCGCGTTACAGTAGTCCAACCTGGAAGTGACCATTGCATGGATCACTGTAGCTAGGGGCATCAGATAGGGCACCAGCTGTTTGGCCTGCCAAAGGTGGTAAAAGGCAGATTGCGCAACTGCTGTGACCGGGGCCTCCATGGAAAGGGAGGCATGCAGTATCACCCCCAAACTCCTCACCTTCTGAGCTGGCACCAAAGGGGCACCATCTAGGGTGGGAAGTCGGATGCCGGATCCCACTCCCCTCCGATCCAGATACAGGGCCTCCTTCTTAGTTGGATTAAACTTCAGCCAGCTTAACTGCAGCCATCCCACCATGGCTTCTAATGCGCTGGTCAAATGGTCTGGGGTGACATAGAGACTTCCTGCATCCAGCCAGGCCCAGCGATATGGTCAAATATGGCTGCGAGCTGGAGTGTAGCAGTCTGTTGTCCACTTTTAGTAATCCCCTGACTCCACCCACTTTACATCACTCTTCACCTCTTGTTACCTGGCCCACCCAGATTTAGGCTACTTTTCCTGTTGTCCCCAGGAAGCCTCTTTTCTAGGAGGCATTCTGGGAAACTCCCATGTGTTCTGGGAAATCTCCAGCTCATTCCTGAAGATGGTCTCTGGGGTTGGTCTAGCCCAATGCCCTCCCCACTCTGTTCCCTGCTTGGAGGAGAAGGGTGCCTATAGTCTCTTCAAGTAGCTCCATTAGCATCTCTTAAGAGGTAGTCCAGATGCTGCTGTAATACCAGGGGTTAACTTCCTCCCCCCCCCCACCTTCCTGCTTGTCTCTGAGCTCAGAGACAAATTTTTAAAGCTGGCTTGCCACCTCTTCAGGAGGCAAGGTATTTTTCCACACCAATGGAGAGTGGGGTTTGGTGAGGAGAGAACCTCAGTGGGGTACAATAGCATAGAGTTCACCCTCCAAAGCAGCTGTTTTTTCAAAGGAACTGCTCTCTGTTGTCTGGAGATTAGTTGTCATTTCAGGAGAACTGCGGATCCTACTTGTAGGTTTGTTATCCTATCTAAATGTTTCTTGTCAGGCAGGGTGAAGCCCAATTACAGTAGGCCACTTAAAATGCACCTTGTGTAGTGAATAGAAGCTTTGCAGAAGAATCAGGAATGGGTGTTTAGTATTGTGTCTTCTGGTGCCTCTAATGGTTGTGACAGTGGTGGGGCTGTGGCATTTTGTGTACAACTACTAGCCTGAGGTGGGAGAAGAAGATTCTCCACTCAACTGCCTGCAGATCCTTCAAAGAAAACTGTCTTGCAAAAAAAAGCATTCTAATATTTCCCAGAGGTGTTTCTGTGTGGCAATTCATCAGGGGGAATCTACAGCGAACAAACATAAATAGTATGATCAGTCACATGGGTTTAGATTGTTACCTGCTCATATATTAGTAAAGAGAAAAGGTGACTGAAGTGAGTCAATCCAGTGGCTTGGATCCAGAGACCATTCATGAACAGAAAGCATTTTTGCTCCTGGAAAGGGAGGGGGCTGATTTCCTCTAGCTGCAGCCCCTGTCAGCATTCTTGCAAGGTCCTCTGACCTTGACTTTTCAGGGTTGTAAGGGGGGCTGCAAGGGAGGGGCAGGGAAGTTCTGTTGCTGGAGAGGGTTCTGCTTGCTCTACTTTGTGTCCAACCCAATCTCTCTTACTTTTAATGTAAGACCCAAGCCTTAGATATGGAAGTGTTTTATACACCTCAAAGGAGGCAGTCACAATAGTTTAGTTTATTTCTTTTGGCTATACATTGTAACAAAGGACGACAACTGAAAAACAGTCTCGGAACAAGGGCAGTGGTTTAAACAATAGCTTAGTTTATTCTCAAATACTATTCAGTAACAAATCTCCCAGTCTATTACATGTGTCAAAATGATTATGTTGTTGCCAGAACAAAGATAGTAGGTTTGCAAGAGGCAAGAGAAAATTGTTTTCTGCTGATTTGAACAGTACTTAAAATATTTCAACAACGACTAGCAAAACCTTTTGGCACATTTCTGTAATAAAGAATACAATGGGCGGGGCATCTTCAACTGTCCACAAATACTATAGCACAAGTGAAAAGACACATCAGTTGTGTCCTTCTAAATGGAATCATCATTTGCTGAAAATTTCAGTAAAGTTAGTACTGTCTTAAAAGCAAAACTCTCAAAATAGTGCAGTTGTAAATAATATCTCTGTCTAAAACATAAATAAAAACTGTATGTGTGTATCCTCACTAAACAAGTAAATAAAGCATTTCACCAAGTAGCTAATGTCACTATCCATCACTCCACAAGTATAAAAAAGAGGCATTCTCCCATTTAACCTTTTCTGAGCTTTTTTGAAGGATGCCCTGAAAGCATTACCAAATACATGTTGGTGTGTCACCCAATGCATTTGCTGAGCTGACAATGGTGACTTTAGAAAGCCTATTAGTACCTTCAAAATGCCACACTGAATTTCTGTTGTTTTTCTTTGAAAACATCAACTGCTTACATGGGGCTCACAGTAGCTTCCATCTCAAAACTGTCCATGCCTGTTTATCCTCAGTGGATGATATGTCACTGCACTGTTGCCTGAGCAACTGGGGAGCCTTTTGGTGCATTGTTTATATTGATAGTGCTGGTTTCAGGGGTGTGGTTCTCTTTAGCCTCTCTTGTTAGTGTGTCTAAATAGTTTTGTGTGAAGTGCAGGAATATAGGGATTTTTAGATGTATTCTCCCCTTCCTCTGTGTCTGCTTTGAACACTGCTGTCAGGCTTGTAGTGAAACAGATTTAATTCCCATTTGGCTTTCCCCCAGTCTGAAGACCAGCTGACTGACTTGGATAGGATATTGGGAGGCATCCTGTCTCTCCCAACATTCCCCACCAGCATCTTTTCCCCAGACTTTTAAACAGCAGCTGGAAAGACCACTGGAAACTCCCGGCTCAGCTTCTTTTGCTGGCCTGCTGTAGAAGAAACCTGAATAGGGGCAGAACAATGACTGCCCCATTGGCATGTTTCTTCTTCATTATGCTGTGTTCTGGCAACCAGCCTCTTGGGCAAGGGCACTAGAAATCCCTAATTAATGTTGTATCAACCACAAAACACTGATCAGACCTCAAAACCACGAGACTGAAATTTTAATAAGATAGAAAGGCTTTCCTAGCAGAATGCATTTTCATTTCATTTCATTTAGGTGCATAGAGATTTGATTAGGATACATTACTCTCCAAATCCTCCTTGAATTGCTAGGGGAGGGTTCTGCTGCTGCACAGCTTGTTGTTAAACAGATATGTGCATCAATTACAGGCAGTCACATTGATCTAAATGTCCATGGAGACTTTGGTGGGGGGAGAGATCCTGAGTTATAGTGCTGCATCATACTAAAAAGTATTTTTTAATGTGAAGATCACAGCTATACAGGAAGCTACATGTGTCTCCTATGAACACAATTCTAGCTGTTTCATAGGAAGACTCCTTGTCACTGGTATGCTTGGCAGACATAACAGCATATGTGGAATACATAAACATTTTCAATATGGAAATGATCACGTGGGTATTTTGTGAAGTGGTGTTTGATTTAAAGAAGAATGGAAGATTGGGGAACGAAGAGGAAGAAGACAAGCTGAATGAGCAACTTCATCGTGAATGGATAAAATTAGCATGGAAACCATGGGACCAAACCTCTGTCTGTCTGGAGGGCGGGGGGGAATCTTCACTAGAATGTTAAATAAAGAACTGAGGTATGTGGGTTGAATATGAGTGGAAGAGACCAGGAGAGCTAAGACGGAACTTCCCTTAACATTGATACATTCCCTTTTAGCTTTCCTGGACTTTCCAACTCCAAATAAATGGGAACTGGAAAGAAAAGAACCTAATTGTAGAGTGCAGGAACTAGCAGGATCCCATAGCCAGACAGGAAAGACTACTTGTCAGAAGTATTATTTGCCTCCCCCTTAGCAACTGATTTTCCAAGATGTATTGCTTTTGAATCTGGAAGTTTTATTCAGCTGTCAGTGCCAAGGTTCCAAATAATCTGATGCCAAAGGGCTGTGGCAGAAATAATTCAGAAGTACTGATGGTAGTGTTCAGTGACCTATCTGGGCAGAAGAATGTCGCTGTTCACTTGGGTGGGCAAGATGAGATATGAGCAGCGTAGCTGGATCAAGGGCAGAAACCAGGGAACAAGTAAACAGATGGGGCAAGATTCAGGAGAACTTAAGACAGATGAAGCCAAGGAAGCCAAGGTGTTGGTAGCAGGTTGCAGGCATTTCCAAGGAGCTTTTAGCAACAATGCTGAACAGCCCATCAGCAGCTTCATCTTGTTTCCATGTGTTGGAGCTGTTGGGAGACTGGAGTAAAAAAAAAAAAGAAGGGAAATGGGCTCAGATGGGCTTGCATTACAAGATAGGGCAAGGCTGGGCTACTATTTCTGATACTGGCTTCTGAAGGCAGAAGTTATGTCCCATGTAGTTTCATGATTATTTTTCTCCATTTTTTTTTAAACAGAGTGTCGCCATGACAAGGGAGCAGACTATCTAACTTTTCACCTAAGCCATTGTTTTGCTGGTGTGTGGGAATTGCATGATTACATCTCTTCCCCTCCCCCTCTCTCCCCCCTCCCCTCTGTAATCCACCTTGAGTCTTAGTTGAGAAGGGCAGGTGGTAAATAAGCTAAATAAATACATTCAGGATGTTGGAGGATAATTTTTGGCAGGACATGATAAGCAAGAGTTAAATAGATCCCCTCCCCACACATTGGAATCACTTTTAAAAATTGTATCACCCACAGTTGCATTTCATCCTTTTTAAAAGTCTGTGGAGTGGGGGGGTGGGAAGGGGAAATCACAAAATGACATGTGGTGTGTAGTTTCAAATAGCAAGTTCTGAAATCTCCACCCAAAATTTGCTGTAGAATTCCTGCCACAGATGCTTGCTATATGTCAAGTGCTAGGACCCAGAAGCCGCTATCATCATTTGAGGGAACATCCCATGGCTGCTTGGGACCAAAGCCTTTGGAGATTTATGCAGGCTGCTGATGCAAATAGAGATGGTGTAACAAAAGCATCATTAGCAGCAACTTGGCAATCGCTTTCTCTCTCTTTCTGCTAATGTTCATTCTCACACAAACAACTAATTGCCATAGTATCTTTTCAAGGCCCCCCCCCCCCCCCCCCCACATATGCCCCTATGTTTCTCCAGAGTTCTCCTGCAGGCATGGTTATACAAGGCTTTACCTATGGGCCTGTGAAAAACAGTTGTGTTTGGGGTGTTATCATTATTTGGAGCCAATTTTCAAATTCCAGCCATTGCCAAACAAATAATGTTTGTAGCAGAAATTAGTATTTCATAATAACCAAACTTTGAAGCCATGATATAGGAAAGCCAATAAACCACATCAAAAGGGTAAATTAAATTATCTGTCACTGTTAATTGCTAACGTGGTTGGCATTGGAGTGTGATTTTTCTATCTCTAGCATGCATCTATCTGTGAAAAGCCAATTATTTGCCATCCTATTAATACTTCATTTTGATGCTGCAGGGCCCAGTAGGTTTCTAGGTTTGTTTTATACCTTTGGTGCTTTTTTGTATATTGCATATTTTTGTATATTAGAAGAAAACTGGAATTGATACTTCAGGAGATACTGTTTACTGACTTGCAGATAACCATGTTGTTCAAGGACAAAGTTGAGCATTCTGCCAAAAAACATACAACTGAGGTGGAATTTCTCCCCATACTTATGTAAAGGGTAGCTTGGCCATTTTAGGGTGCACTGTAATTTCTCCCTCACTTGGATGCATGCTTGGGGACAATTTTTACTTGTCCCACACAAGGTTGCTCTTCAGCCATCAGAAGGCAAGAGATCAAACAGTTAAGTGGGAAAGTTGTCAGAAAAGAAATATTGCTGTTTCTGAAACGCTGTCTTGTGATTTGCTCTGCAAATTAGGTTTCTGATGTAATGAAAGTACAACCGAGTTTTTTTTCTTTGCATAGTGTGATTTTAGGTGTGGTCCTGTAACCTCTTATTAAAGACATTTTATTGATTTAATATGTTTTATAGTGCTTTTCCTATAAGCTTGTGTGGTTTCTGAACATAAAATCTAAAATACGATATAGAACAAAAACATAATTTAGTCTAAAAGAACAGAGAACAAAGAACAGCATTCAGACCAAAGACTTTCTGAAAAGCCCTCCCCCTTGCATTTCTCCTGAAACCGCAGACACATGACATATGGCAGCCTGTTCCAAATGGGTAGAGTTGCCACATAAAACATTTTGGCCTGTGCCAAGCCAAGGCTGTCTTCACCTCACTTATAAAGGGAACCCAAAGCAAGCCATGGTGAGAGAACTGTAGGGTCTGTCCAGGCTCATTTGGGAGAATGGTCCTTCAAGACTGCCTTGTTGACTTTGGTAGACTTTATGTAACATGCCTGGTTCAGAGATGGGTAGGAACTGCTTTCTCCGCCTCTTATATTTGGCTTGTAGGTTGGTATGCAACTGATTAAAGACTATTCGGGTTTGCAGGGCTTTTTTTGTAGAAAAAGCCCAGCAGGAACTCATTTGCACATTAGGCCACACACCCTGATGTCATCATTGTTCCACATAAGGCTTCTTAATAGAAAAAGCCCACCAGGGATTCATTTGCATATTAGACCACACCCCTGACACCAAGCCAGGCAGAACTGCGTTCCTGTGTGTTCCTGCTCAAAAAAAGCCCTGAGGGTTTGTATTGTTGTTAGATGATAAATGGAACCCATGTAATTACTTGTGGTTTCAAGGCACATACATAACGTTGCTGCTATATTTATCATTTACAAAGCCCTTGAAATCTGAAAAGTACTTTCTGCCACAGTATTGTCACATTTGCAACTGTTTTCTTCTGACCTTTCTGTCTTTGGGTACGCTGGTTATCTAGGGGTATCTATTAGGAAGGGGATTGAAAACAAATCAGCCAGTATCATAATGCCCCTGTATAAATTGATGATCCGGTCTCATTTGGAATACTGTGTACAATTCTGGTTACTGCACCTCAAAAAGGATATTATAGCATTGGAAAAAATCCAGAAAAGGGCAACTAGAATGATTAAAGGTTTGGAACACTTTCCCTATAAAGAAAGGTTAAAACGCTTGGGGCTCTTTAGCTTGGAGAAACGTTGACCTCGGGGTGACATGATAGAGGTTTACAAGATTATGCATGGGATGGAGAAAGTAGAGAAAGAACTCGTGGGCATTTGATGAAATTGCTGAGCAGTCAGGTTAAAACGGATAAAAGGAAGTACTTCTTCACCCAAAGGGTGATTAACATGTGGAATTCACTGCCACAGGAGGTGGTGGCGGCTACAAGCATAGCCAGCTTCAAGAGGGGGTTAGATAAAAATATGGAGCAGAGGTCCATCAGTGGCTATTAGCCACAGTGTGTGTGTGTGTGACACAGAGTGTTGGACTGGATGGGCCATTGGCTTGATCCAACATGGCTTCTCTTATGTTCTTAAGCTGAGAATACCTGTTGTGCACTTCAAAGTGCAGCTCCTCAGCTGCTCTGTGATCAATGGGACTTTATTCATTTTTGGCCTGTTTAAAGGTGAGGACCAAGACACAGGATGTCAAAAATTCTGGAGAAGAATGTTCTTATTCAGATTCTGTCCTGGCTCAACAGTTCTTTAATACTTAGAGATGGTTCACACAAATGTTTGCTGCTCTGTGTGATAAAACCCAACAGTCCACAGGCATATAATATAGCAGAACAAGCCAGGAGAACACAAATTCAGATCTTTGTGGCTCAATCATATGGTACACCATTCGTAAATTCATCCAAAAGCAGTGTTTGGGGACCATTTTTGCCTATTTTATTGTTACTAATAAAGATGGAGTATATGGTGCTGCCTCACTGAATTGGAAGGACCACTTCTGGCACTGGCAATCTGTCCACTTCTGGCACTGCCATCAGCCTGGAATGACTGGAAATCTTCAACAGATGTATGTTAATAGTTCAGAAACCACATAGTTCCCTGAAACTTTGAAATGAGACTTTGGGGGATTTTTTTTTGTTTTGCAGCTGTCTGAGCTGTGTTTAGATGGAATTTTGAGGGGCAGTTGAAAACAATAGATAATAAAGTACAAGTGTGCATCTGCCAGGATTAAAAGGCACTCCAGAGCTCCCCAAGAAAGCTTGTAAATGCTGAGCCAGCTCCACCTTGACCTTAGGGGAACTTGCTTACCCCACTAGTAGGGAGAGTCCTTGAAGGTTTTTTTTTAATTATTGCATAATTGAGGAAGGAGACAGAGTGTGCAGCCTTTAGTTGATTTAAGGACTAGAGGCTAATTTTAATTGGTAATGGCAAATTTTAGTTGACCAGACTGTGAGTTAGTGGCCCAGTTGTTTATTCCTTAGGTAATGTGTGTGTGTGCCACTGTAAAAGAGATGACTGCTTGCATTCTCCAAGGAGCTTTGAGCGATATGCCTTCCTTTGTGGTTTGATACTGTTGGTAAAGTTCCAGGAGCATAGAGCCCAAGATGTGTTTTGGATTTCCTTTTGCCTCAAATCTAACCATCTCAAAGGGACTGAGTATTGCTTCTTGAACATCTAGTACATGGGGTTGCCAAACTACAGGTGGGTCCTGGAGTTCTCGCAGAATTACAACTGCACTGCAGACTATAGAGATCAGTTTCCCTGGAGAAAATGGCAGGGAGTTGGGTTGTATGGCCATGCACCCTGCTGGAGTCTCTCCCCAAGCTTTCCTCTCCTCAGGTTTCACCCTCAAATCTCCAGGAATTTTCCAATCCAGAGTTGGCAAGCCTACCAGTAGATAGTGATAATTTATTTTTGGACCCAAATCCATTGGGAAGGAAAAGACCTTCATTGTGTCTTAATGAGTAGGCTCCTGAATTTCTAGGGCTGCCTTTGAACCTCTGTGTCTTATGGAGAAGCATATGCACAAAAGGGAGTACTGTTAATTCCATCTTGGAGGAAGATACAAAGTAAACACCACACACACAAGCTGCCCTAATCAACCATTAAATAATATTTCTGACCATCGAGAAAATTATTATTTGGGAGATTGACTGAAAATTAATTACTTTGCCATCTGCATTGTAGATCGGGTCCTCCACCTGGTGGAGAAATGGCTGTGCTGCAGTTTAAAACCCTGTAATCTGTGGTTGCTGTTAACACATTAAAGCATAACATTCTCAGCTAAATACATTTAAATACTTGCCAGACAAAAACAAGTGATCTGTTGCCTTTTCTGCTAGTGGTTCTCCCCTCCACACTGGATTTTTAGACTAAAGTATGCTCTATGAATGGATTAGTTTATTTCATTTCATCTTCTATGAATTTGATTTCTAACAGGAACGTTGAGCCCATCTTAAAAAAGGTCTGGTTTGAAATTTAGTTTTCCTGCAGCTCCGCCAAATATCTCTGCATCCAGTTGCTGTTGGATGTTTTACTACAATAGTTGGTGCCAAGTAGGATTGTCCCCTCCACCTCAGGTGGGACCTGTAGATCTCCAGCTGACAGGGTCCCTGGGAGTGAGAGGGCCACCACTTGTGGTGCTCTGGACCCATCTCATCCCATCCTAGCTTTTATTGTCTTGCTGGAAAAAGGTATTGGGAGTCGTTAGTGAAAGTTGTTAACTCTTCCCTGATTGAGGGGACTCTTCCTAGGCTTTTGAAGGAAGCCGTTATTAGACCTCTGCTCAAAAAACCTTCATTGGCTTAGGATGTGATGGGCTGTTACCTCCAAGTTACCGTTTTTAGGGAAGGTGACAGTGCAGGTGATGACTGAGCAGGTCTGCGGTTTCCTGAGCAGGTCCTGCGGTTTGTCTGTAACCCATTTCAGTTTGGCTTCAGACCTGGGTTTGGTGCTGGGACAGCTTTAGTTGCACTGGTAGATGATCTTCGTTTAAAGCTGGACAGTGGGATGTGAAAAACCAACCGTATGCATATATGATACCACTGAATGAGATTGTCTGGAGCTTTGGAGTTGGATGTCATTAACATGCAGATGACACCCAGCTCCGTATTTCAGTTATCCAAGCCTCCAGAGGCATTGTCTTGGTTTTTAACTGGTGCTTTGAGGCTGTAGTCAGGTGGCTAAAGTAGAACAAAATGGAGCTAAATCCAGATAAGCCAGAGGTAATGCTGGTTGGGAAAGCTGATATTCTGGAGGAGTTGATTCTCCTTGCCCCAGAAAGAGCAACACTGGATTTTTCAGAGTCGATGAAGAGCTTGGGGATGTTCATGGACCTTGCGTATCTGAACAGCAGGTAAAGTAAATGGCCAATCCACCCATGTCAGGCTTGAGTACTACTTGTGGGCATGGATGCAATGTGTTCATTAGATGCTGACCTTGCGGATGCTAATTTGACAGGTCCATGGTAAACCTGACTTCTGAACTGTTCACAGCGTTGAGCTTCTGAAACTCTGGCTTTCAAACAAATTTTGAGTCTGATGGCACCTTTGGGACTAACTAAAGTTTATTTAAGATATGAACTTTTGTGTGTAGGCACCTAAACTTTTGTTGGTCTTAAAGATGCCACTGGATTCAAAATTTGTTCTACTGCTTCAGACCAACATGGATGCCCACCTGGATCTATCCCTCTGGTCTTGTTTCTTTTGGCACTTTTATGGAAGCTACAACCTGACACCAAAAGCCTGTTCCAGCAATTGCCTGTCCTCAAAGACAACCTGGAGCTAAATGGTCCAGAATGCGGTATTCTGACTACTGTCAGAGTCTAGCTACTGAGAACACAGGTTGCATATTTTGAAACAGCTACATTGGCTGCCAGTCTGTTTCAAAGATCAATTCAAAGAGATGGTTATGACCTTTAAAGCCCTTCACAACCTAGGACCCACATATGTGAAAGACTGTCTCCTTCCACCTGTGCACCTACTGGGGTCATCAGACAGCCATTTGCTGTCCCACCACTTAGGGTGGCCCATATGCTCTCAACCAGAGCTAGGAGATCTTCCTCTATTACTATTGATTTCCAGACAATAGAAATCAATTCCTATGGAGAAAATTGCTGATTTGGAGGATGGAATCTGTAGCATTATACCCTGTTGATGTCTGTCTCCTCCCCATACCCTCCCCTCCCCAGGCTTTACCATCAAATCTCCAGGAATTTCCCATCTTGGAGTTAGCAAATCCTCAATACCCAAGTCTCACAAATAAAGAGAAACAGTAGGTCTTGGTTGACTGTTCTTGGACCTGGTTAGATTTCCCTGCCTTAGATGAAAGCTCCTTGGAAGACTTCTTTGCCTGCTGTCCTCCAGCTGGGTTCCTTCCTTCTTCACCTGGCTTTTAGAACTCCTGAATCATCAGTCTGGAAACAATGCTGTTTAACTATCCTGACAATCTGATGAGGTCTCCATGGTAAAAATGTGGACAAAAAATAGCAGGAGAACAAGACTAATAATTATTCCATGTTATTTAAAATGGAGCAAAAGAATTTAGTAGTGTTTTTAAGTTTGCATTGAAGCCAAGTCTTAAACTTAATTTTGGCAGCTAATAATCTGCACATGCAATAGCTAGTTATCAGCATTCAGTCTTTGCTTCACTCAGCATGCAGAAAGGGAGAATCTGAGATTGGATTTCCGGCTAAAGGAAGAAAGATACTTCTAGGGAAATCCAAGACTTGACTTTGGGGGTGCAGGAGGATGAGATTGTGGACAGAACATGCAGTAGATACTGGAAGGATAATCCCAGCCAGGCTGTGCAGCAATTTGATATCATGCACCTTCCTGTTTAAGCTCTGATTGGAGTGGTAGTGCAGATCAACCTAAGAAGAGCCCACTCTTTGGTCCAGTATTTCAAACAGGACATTTTTGTAGCAGAAGCTCATTTGCATATTAGGCCACATACTCCTGATGTTGCCTATTCTCCAAGAGTTTACAGGGCCTCCAGGAGATTAGCTGCAGGAGGATTAGCTACATCAGGGGAGTGTGGCCTAATATGCAAAGGAGTTCCTGCTACAAAAAAGTCATGATATCAAAAATGCATGGTTGCAGCTGACTCCTTGAATATATTGACATTTAAGTTGCAAAAAAGAGAATTTTGAAAGTATGTTGTGATGTCATAATAACTAGAGATATTAGTTGTTCCTGAAGTGGTCTGAAATCCATGTAACTACTCCCAAATGCAGGGGTGGATTGGCCATTTACTTTACCAGGAAAAACTCCCACTGGGCCTGTGCCCTGGAGAGCCACCTGTCCCAGAGCCTTACCTCCTACTCACCCTGTGGTGCAGCTGGAATAGGATTGTCACAACTTGTGAGTCTGTGTTAGAAAATATCCAGAGACTTTGGAGGTGGAGCTGGGAGAGAGCAGGTTTTGAGGAGAGGGAGGGCCTTAGCATGATGCAATGTCATAGAGTCCATCCATCAAAGCAGCCGTTTTCTCCAGGGGAGCTGATCTCTGCAAGCTAGAGATCAGTTGTAAAAGTGAGAGATCTCCAGGCCCCACCTGGAGGCTGGCAGCCCCGGGCTGGAAATAAAGAGCACAGTGACATCTGCTGGCCCAGGCAAAGCAGAGAGTAAAAAAGAATCTGGGAAACCCTGACTTTGCCTTGTTGCTCCAGACACAATGGGGCCAGTGAGGAGGAGCATGGCAGCATCTTCTCTCCAGCCTAGGGTTGCCAGGTCTGACTCAAGAAATATCTGGGGACTTTGGGGGTGAAGCCAGGAGCAAGGTTGTGACAAGCACAATTGCACTCTGAAGGGATTTCTGGCAATCACATTCAAAGGGCCCTTTCAAAGGAAGTTAAGGACAAAGAGAAATGTGGAGTTGTGCTTGATCCCTGGAGATAAGCAGAGCACAGCCAAATTGAAACTGTGTCCCTTGGTGAGCTGCCTGAAGAAGGATTCTCTGAAAGTGGACAGAAGCAGCAGTCCAGTTGCAGCCACACCAGTTTGGGAACTACAGTCACACCTGCATTGGTGAATTGGATTTCCGGAAGTCCTACAAATGAAGAAAAACATTGTATATTGTAAAATGTGAAATAATTTCAAATTAATGTGGAAATATTGTGGTTTAAAATATTGTTTTCAATATATATGTTAAAGCTCTCACGGAGTGTTCTCCTGTATACCTTACCCAACTGAGGATTGGCAGCCCTACTCCAGCAAGTTCTTTGGCTGTCCATCAAGTGAGGGGGTCTGACAGAGGGAGGGGGCAGGGTCCTTTTCTAGAGCTGTTTTGGCCTCCCAGTTCACCCACATGCCTATAGGGCATCCATATCTTTTTTCTGTTCTTTTAGACTTTTAGTCTGGCATGGTGCAGTCCATTCAGCTATTTACTCCCTAGTTGTCTTATATCTATAAATATCTGCAAAATGTTTACTTCTTGGCCCCAATAGGAACTATATCTTTGCTCATACCCATGCAATAGTTATCACTAGCAGGAATTAACTGCAGGTCCACATCTTTGCAATATTAGAAACAGTGTTAGGAGACTGAAATTCAAGAAGGGTGAAGGTGCATGCTAGGATGTATATATTTATTTAGCAAATTACTTAATGTATACTCTTATTAGTCTTGATATAAACCTTTTCAATGCCCTCTAGGTATAGTGATTCAGTGGACAGTTTTCTCTATAGCGGCTTGATTGTAGCAGGACTGCCTTTTAAAAACTCTTGATGTTGATTTTATGTTTATACATATATTATGAACTCTCTTGGTCTCTGTTTTTCAGAAAGGTGGGATGTAAATATTTTAAGTAAATAAATATGTGGTTTTTTTAAAACATAAGAAAAGACTTATGCAGTTATCCTTTGGAGCTCATGGTGGCAGAAGTGAGCTGCTGAAACTTGATCCTTCCGATGTTAATTCTGTTATTTCCACCAAGAGACTTTTCTGTATTTACATCTGGGGGGGAAAACATAAACCCAAACTTTTTTTTAATGCTGCAGCATCAAAGTGCATATCTGTGTGGGTGTGAAGAGACAGAAGAGCAAAGAATTCTGCATGATACGTGTTACAAGAATGATAGAAAGTCCCTGATTTAAATCTCACCTCAGCCATGATTTTTCTATGTGACACCAGCTGAGCTGCTATCTTTCAGCATCAGCAGTCTCCCATCTGCAGTATAATACTGGCTTACCTTACAGGACTTTTAAAGTGGGGGAATATATGTGAAATACTTTTAAAAATGCTATATAATGAAGGCAAGTTGATCATGGTTTTGTTAACTTGAAGTGAAATGCCTCAATCCAAACAAGTCTATTCAGAATCCTACTTGGGTCTAGTCATAGAAGCTCACTCCCAGGAGTGAACAACAGAAGAGTGGATTTAAGTTCTCAGTCCTAGTACCCAGCATTCATAAGCTAATTGGTTAGTTCTTTGAGTAATATTCTCTGACCTTGTGTATATTTGATTTCTTCCTACTCTAGCTTAGTGTCTTTCTGGTGCATCCAGCCTGGAAAACATGGAAACTACTAAGGAAAGTAACATAGGTTGCATTCTGATATACAGTTTTAAAAAGCGCACAAACCTGTGTTAGTCTCTCTGTCTCTCACACACACACGCACAGACCCACCCCCCTTTAGCTGTCCTGATCTTCCCGCCTGCCTTCTCTCTGTATGTTATGTTTTGTATTGCCAGTCCCCCAAAGATCTCAAGATGGATCCCTGGTGGATGTCCTGTGCTAGGAGATAAGCAGAGAGAGTGCAACTCTGTAGGTTCTCTTGGACCTCTGAGCAACTTCTGGACAGCCTTTCTGGGCTGGGAGTGGGAGGCATCATTTTGTGGTGGTCGTGGCCCTATCTGGAGGGTAGGTTTCAGAAGGGGGTGCTGGGGAATTTCTGCTCCTTGGCCTGTGGGATCCCACAAGGCTGCGTCTTATCCCTTATGCCCTTTTAACATCTACTTGAAACCACTGGATGAGGTCATTCGAAGATGTGGGTTTTGTTATAACTAAAATGCATGTGATATTCAGCTCTATCTGGCACTTCAGGCCAATCCCAGAGAGACTGCAGAAACCTTGAACTGGGGCTGACAGGCTGTTTTGGGCTGGGTTCAGACTGGCATTTTACACTGGCACAGGGATGGAATGCTGGTGGACCAAAACAGCACAACCAAATGCATGCAACTGCCTCCCATCCTGCATTCGCTCCATCCTAGTCGCGCTTCAAAAAGCTGCCACTTGGGACAGGGTGAATGCTGGAGTGCGATGGAGGCAGCTGCACGCGTTTGGTTGCACTGTTTTGGTCCACCCACGTCCCATCCCTGTGCTGGTGTAAAATGCTGGCCCAGACCCAACTTTGGAGTGGATGTGGGATAATAAACTGAAGCTTAATCCCAACAAGATGAAAGTGCTGCTGGTGAGTGGAAGCTCTGATCAGAGACTTAGGGTGTCACCTGTTCTGGATGTGGCTGTACTCCCCTTGAAGGAACTGGACTGTAGTCTAGGGATGCTGTTGGACCCAGACCTACTGCTGGATAAACAGGTGGCAGCTATGGCCATGATTGTCTTTTACCAATTTTGACTGGTTAGCCAGCTGTGGCCTTTCCTGAGCAGAAAGATCTGGCCACTGTGGTGCATGTTCTAATTACATTTATATTAATTACTGCAAAAGCATTCCATGTGGGGCTGCTCTTGAAAAGTATTCAGAAACTTCTATTAGTGCAGAATGCTGCAGGCTGCAGCCACAGTGTTGGCTAGAGTGGATCGTAGGGACCATATTGTTCCAGACTTGGCCTATCTACATTGGCTCCAAATTTGTTTCCAGGTACAATTCAAAGTCCTGTGTTGATATTTAAAGTTGTATTCAGTTTGGGACCAACATATCTGAAGGACTGCCTACTCTCTTATGGATCTACCTGACTCTTGTGATCATCTTCTGAAGGTGAAGTCCTGCTTTGGGTACCCATACTTTCTGAGAATAGGCACATATACTGAGAGGGCCTTCTTGGAACTCTCTCCCCAGATGGATTCATGTCATGTGTCTCCTGTTGCCATCTTCCACCAGCAGATGGAGATTCCCTCAATGATCCCTCATTCCTGCCCTGTTTTAGTTGCTATGCTTTGTATGTGTATTTAGCTATGGTGTTAATAATGCTTGGTTGGGTTTTTTTTAAATGGATTTTAAGACGTGATTTTATTATTTATGTTTTTAATTTGTTAGCTGCCTTAGTGGCCCTTATGAGGGCATAATGGCAGGATATAAATGTTGTAAATAATGATAATTTAAATTGGATGTCTGTACACTTCAAAAATATAGACAGAGTAGCACCAAAGTCTTTTGGTCTCAGTGAATTACCTAGCATTGTCATTGGTTAGTATGACAGTAGGGAGCCCCGTGGTGCAGAGTGATAAGCTGCAGTATTGCAGTCCAAGCTCTGCTCACAACCTGAGTTTGTTCCTGTTGGAAGCTGGATTCAGGTAGCTGGCTCGAGGTTGACTCAGCCTTCCATCCTTCTGAGATTGGTAAAATGAGTACCCAGCCTGCTGGGGGGAAAGTGTAGATGACTGGGGAAGGCAATGGCAAACCAACCGATAACAAAAAGTCTGCCAAGAAAATGTCATGATGTGACAACACCCCATGCTTGGTGCTTGCACAGGGGACTACCTTTTCCTTTTTGGTATGACAGATCTATTTTGTTCTATTAGGTTTACATTGCAGCCACTTTGCATTGCACTGTTAGAGACTCTGCAACAGCAACAGGGGCGTGGAAAAGCTTCTAATGCTCAAGAAGGAGTGTCTGTGACTAATGACAGAAGTTGGAATGGCTGCCACAGAGCAATGGAAGCAAGTTTTAGAAGCTGTTGGTCTGCTTGTTGCCTGCGATCCCTGATAAATGGTCAATTAGCATTGATTTGCTTGGTTCAGGAGAGGGGAAAGGGGAGAAAAGGGAATGCCATGTGTTTGATGAATGGCTGCTTTTAGTGACTGTGCAAGATCCTGCCCCTTCTAAAATAATGGGCAGACCCCTGTCTTGGTTGGATTGAATGAGGAATTGGTTTTCTGTGTGTGTTACTCCATGTGCAATCACAGCTTGCTTTGCTTATTTCTACTGTGAACATCTTTTCTTTCTCCTTGAAGATACCATGTGTCCTCCCCTCAAGTTTCTCCTTGGTAGTCTCAAGTTGTTTTTCATTCCATTAATTCAAATAGATGAGCTTCTGGAAACAGTTTTTTCCTAAGTGTCTAAGGGAATCAGTTTTCTGGGGCTTCCTGCTTCATTTCCCTAGGGCTGGTCAGAACAACTCTGAGGAATTCTCTAAATGCTGATAATAGCAACCGCATACCAAGAACTGTATTTTTCTGTGGTCTGTTAAAAGCACTAGTATTGTGCTATATTTGGTTGTTTTTCAAACTTCCCTCAGAGATTAGTTTGCAGCTTGTTCTATGGGAATAAAAAAATAAACACAATAAGGAATAAGAGGGAGTGGGCAAAGAGACTTGCTGCTAAGATTTTTCACACTAGTTTTGGCACTAGTCCAATCCATCACCATCCTATTCATCATTCCAATCATCCACAACACAAAACAAAAAAGCAACACCTTCTGGCCCCTCGCCCAACTATTATTCTGATCCCTGACATGAAATATCCTTATCCTCACTTGAATCGGGGACAACCAGTAAAAGACCCATTCATCCTAATCAGCCAATTCGCCTCAACCACCTACTTCCTTATCCTTACCCCAGCCATTAACAAACTCAAACATTCATAAACTGATAGCCTCAGTAGCTTAAACACCATAAAGCATTGGCCTTGTAAACCAAAAATGGGACCGTCACCCCTAGGACATAGGGAAAAAAAGATATCCAACTCTTATCTCTAGTCCCCCAAACAAGCATTTTAATTAAACTATTTTCTCATTTCTCATAAAGTCCCTAATTTCTGATCAGGGTCTATGGCCTTCCCTTGTTTGGGATGGTTTGTGGCTCATGAACTGGGCAGCCCTGAACCGAACATCCAAGCAAAACCTGCCTGAACAGAACTGGTTCGGGGCCTCTCTGGTGACAAACACATGCCACTTCCAGCTGGCATTGAGTACACCTGTGTCATCTGGAAGTGACACAGGTGTGTCAGTCCCTGACGCTGCCCAGAAGTGGCATTCACGCATCAGGGGAGCACCAGAACTGAACTGAGCAGAAGCTTGGTGAATGTTCGGGGTTTGTGAACTGGCCAAAGTTTGGTATGAACTTTGACTCGGATATGGATCTGTGCCCATTTCACTATTTATGTTCCCAAAGGTGGTGCATCTATCAAATCCTTATATCACTCAAATTGTTCTCTTTATATGGGAAGAGGAAAGTTGGTATGTTTAAAATGGGACGTATTTGGAGAATGAATGAAAATGGGATAGAGTGGGAGAGGGTCTTTGCATTCTTCTATATATGGGTTATTCCCCAACTCTTTCCTATCAGCCGGTGATGGGGTCTAGGGGTTGTATAGGCCCTTATTCTTATGTTGCCTGCAGTATACAGTATGCAGATAGGTGCACGTGACTGGCAGGGGTTAGGAGTTGGGGCCTGAGGGAAGCAAATGGTTTACTCTTTGCTTTCTTACAGCCTGATTATTGGACATCACTGATACCTCATTTGTTGGAATTATTTGGAGTTTTGTCTGCTCATTTAGAAGACGAACTGTGAGGACAGTGTTGTATCTCCACCTGTGTTTCAGCAGCATCGGTGTATGAGCTGGTGATCATTGCTGTTATTGAAAATTATTTTATAATAGGAATAAGGCCTGTTGTGAAGAAAAATACGAGCTCTAAAAAGCGTCTCTGGGCAAGTGCCCCTCCCCATGCTTGCTGACTTCCTACCCAGCCAAGTGAAGGCATTTACTCCCCCTACCCTTGCCGTCTTCCCACCCCCACCTCCCCCACCTCCAACTACCCCCCACTTCCAACCACCTCTTCCTCTCAACTAACCTTGAACCCTTGGCACTCCACTACCCCCCCCTCAACCCATGACATTCACTTACCTTCCACTCTTGCTGCCTTTGTCCCCACCCCCAGCCTTTAGCCTTCACTCACCTCCCCACCCTTGCTGTCTCCTCCCACAACCTTTGGCATTTAAAGTTGCTTTCTTTTCACCTCTTTGTCTGTCTGTCTATCTATCCTTCCATCCATCCATCCATCCCTCCTCCTCCTCATCTGTCTGTCTTGCCTGTCTGTCATCTTCCTTCCTTCCTTCCTTCCTTCCTTCCTTCCTTCCTTCCTTCCTTCCTTCCTTCCTTCCTTCCTTCCTTCCTTCCTTCCTTCCTTCCTTCCTTCCTTCCTTCCTTCCTTCCTTCCTTCTCTGACGTTTATGTGTTGCAGCTCTCAAACATTTGATGTTTATTCTATGTGGCTCTTGTGCTAAGCACGTTTGGCCACCCTGCCATAGAGTATGCATTGCAAGGTGGCTGTTTTCTGTAGGGGAATTGATTTGATTTCAGTTGTTCATCTTCCCGCCCCCCTCCCTGCAGCTTCTATCTAGGAAAAGTGCAGTGGAGACTAAAGCAGCTTACATCATTCTCCTCTCTCCTTTTTGATCTGCACAACAACCCTCTAGGATAAATATAAGTAACACACTACTATCTTTGAGATTATATAATCCTTTGTTGTTTGTTATTTCACACATTGTTTGTTGGTTTTGTTTAGCTTCGTTACACTGTATTCCCTGATATATTTTTCTACCACCTGGAGGTTGGCAACCCTTCAGAGGAGGAGAAGAGCTTTATAGTTTGAATGGGGAGAGGGATCAGTCAGAAAGCAGGCAAGACAACAGAGTTTTCAGGTCCCCCCTGGCTGCCAGCAGAGGGTGAGGGTGATAGGGTTGCCAGTTCCAGGTCAGGGGACTGCTGGAGATTTGGGGGTGGAGCCTGGAGAAGACAGTGACTTCAGTTGGGTACAATACCATAGAACAGGGGTTGCCAACGGTAGCTCTCCAGATGTTTTTTGCCTACAACTCCCATTAGCCCCAGCCAGCATGGCCTATGGCTGGGGCTGATGGGAGTTGTAGGCAAAAAACATCTGGAGAGCTACCGTTGGCCACCCCTGCCATAGAGTCCAGCCTCCACAGCATCCATTTTCCCAGGGGGACTGATCCCTGTAGTCTGGAGATGAACTGTAATTCTGGGGGATTACCAGGTCCCACCTGGAGGCTGGCATCTCTAGGTAGCAAGGAACTGAGTTGGCAGAAAATGAAGAACTTTGACACATAAAGCCTCTGACTTTGTTTCTTTCTTTTTGAATCTGATGCAGGTTTTGTGGATTTACTCCCTGTTGTTAAGAGGTTCCTTTTTTCTTCTTCCAAAGTACTCTATTTGTTTACTATGAAATAAAATGAAGACACTGTAAGTCTCTAATGCTCTTTCATTCAAAGGAAACTAGGCCCCATAACATTTCCCTTGGACCTCTCACCTCAGGGAAGTGGAGGCAGCGGGTAATATTACCTTGAAATTGCTTTAGCCTTTCCCCTGCTGCCCATAAGCACTTTTTAAATGGAGAACTATTTTATCTAAGAAATGACCCTCTCTCCAAACAATTTGAAGTTTAACAGGATTGTCTGTTCTGTTTCAGAAATGAAGATTCCCCCCCCCCCCCATTAACTTTTGAAATCTTGATGGAAGAAAAACTGTTGGCATGAACTTGGGCAAAACTGAAGCTTGAAAGAAGTGGCAATTCCTTATATGCTTTGCTTCTGTTATGATCCATTGTAACTGGCATAATCTCTCTTCAGATTAAAATTAATTTACAGTTCTGGGGATCATTTGGTCTTCTCTTGGCAACTATATTAAAACTTCATTGGCTATATAACTGGTTGTACATATGAATGAAGAAAAAGGGGCCGTACCAAGGCAAAATGAAGAAGAAACAAATTGGTGCAAAGGGAAGTAGAATCTTTAATAATTATACAGACCTGTGGCGCAGAGTGGTAAAGCTGCAGTACTACAGTCTGAGCTCTCTGCTCATGACCTGAGTTTGATCCTGGTGGAAGCTGGGTTCAGGTAGCTGGCTCAAGGTTGACTCAGTCTTCCATCCTTCCGAGGTCAGTAAAATGAGTACCCAGCTTGCTGGGGGGAAGTGTAGATGACTGGGGAAGGCAATGGCAAACCACCCCGTAAAAAGTCTGCCATGAAAACATCATGATGTGACATTACCCCAGAGTCAGAAACTGATGCTTGCACAGGGGACTACCTTTATCTTTTTATGCATTTCACATGCAGCTTCATTGGGGGGATCTTTCAGATTCTTATCAGTTCCATTCCCATACGTTTTGTTTTAATGTATGTATGGGAACAAAACCTAAATGCCATTTCTAGTGTATGTAAGGGAATTGAACTAAAAAGAATCTGAAGGATTCCCATTGACTAAGCTGCACATGAAACACATAGGGGTTGTATAATAAAGATTCTAGTTCCCTCCGCACCAATTAGTTTCTTCATCTTTATTTTGTACGTATGAATGGCCAGAAAATCAGTTTCCCTGTTAGTGGACATGCAGTTGTACCTTACAGATTTTAATGATTATAATTCATGCTTTGAAATGAAACCACAGAGCAAGGAAGCACTCTAGGGTTTCTTGCCAATTTGCATCTTAAGAAGGAGCCAATAAAATAAGTCTCAGGTGCCTTGGGACTTTTTTTGTCATTTCTATTTGTTTGCATGTGCTATAAGTACCTCTGCATAAGCATAATTAGATGGAATTTGCAAGCCACAAGAATATCTTTTATGCATGGACATTAGTTAATCTGCATTTATAAATGGTCTCCATTTAATTGAGCATGGGACTAGACAACAGATCTGGGGTTGTTGTGAAAACAGTAGTCCAATATAGCCCTAATTTACGGCATAACATTATGTTCCACAACTATCTGAATCCTTTTCAGTCTGGCTTCTGGTCTGGTTATGGGACTGAAAATGCCTTGGTTGCTCTGGTAAATTACCTGTGTGATGTCAGGAGATGGATAGGTGGAGTTCAACCCTGCTGCTTCTCCTAGATCTTTTTGTGGCTTTTGTACCATTGACTTTGATATCTTTCTGGACCACCTTTCAGAATTGGGATTGGGAGGCACTGTTTTGTAATGGTTTCAGTCCTACCTGGAAAACAGATTCAGAAGATAACTCAGGGGGACAGCTGCTCAGCTTCTGGGCCTGTGGAGTCCCAAAGAGATCAGTCTTGTCTTTAGTTTCTGCAGCATCTACATGAAACTACTGGGTGAGGTTATCTGGAGATTTTGGTTGAGCAGTCAGTCACCAATGAGGATGACATTCAACTTTATCTCATGTTTCTTACTATTATTATTATTATTATTTTCCCAGGGAGGCTATAGAAACCCTGAACCAGGGCTGGAAGCAGTTTAGGGCCTGTGCTAATATGCTGACAAGATGGAAGTGCTAAAGATGATTAGTGCAGGATCTGGAGATTGGCTAACTTTATTGTCTGAGTGAAAGGGTGACTGAACTAGGGAAGTATGGGGACTAAATAGATGAAGCCCATTTTTAAGCATTTCATAGAATCATAGAGTTGGAAGGGATGTCCAGGGTCATCTAGTCCAGCCCCCTGCACAATGCAGGAAACTCACAAATACCTCCCCCTAAATTTACAGGATCTTTATTGCTGTCAGATGGCCATCTAGCCTCTGTTTAAAAAACCTCCAAGGAAGGAGAGCCCACCACCTCCTGAGGAAGCCTGGTCCACTGAGGAACAGCTCTAGCAGTTAGGAAGTTCTTCCTAATGTTGAGCCAGAAACTCTTTTGATTTAATTTCAACGCATTGGTTCTGGTTAGGGTTGCCAATCCCCAGGTGGGGGCAGGGGATCCCCCGGTTTGGAGGCCCTCCCCCCACTTCAGGGTCATCAGAAAGCAGGGGGAGGGGAGGGAAATATCTGCTGGGAACTTTATTATTCCCTATGGAGATGCATTCCCATACAAAATAATGGAGAATGGATCCGCAGGTATCTGGGGCTCTGGGGAGGGCTGTGTTTTGAGGTAGAGGCCCCAAATTTGCAGTGTAGCATCTGGTGCCTCTCCCCAAAATACCCTCCAAGTTTCAAAAAGATTGGACCAGGGGGTCTAATTCTATGTGTCCCGAAAGAAGGTGCCCCTATCATTCATTATTTCCTATGGAAGGAAGGCATTGAAAAGGTGTTCAGTCCCTTGAAATGTGATGGCTAGAACTCCCTTTGGAGTTCAGTTGTGCTTGTCACAACCTTGCTCCTGGCTCCACCCCCAATGTCTCCTGGCTCCACCCCAAAGTCTCCTGGCTCCACCCTCAAAGTCCCCAGATATTTCTTGAATTGGACTTGGCAACCCTAGTTCTGGTCTTAACCTTCTGAGGCCACAGAAAAGAATTCCACACCATCCTATATATGACAGCCCTTCAAGTACTTGAAGATGGTGATCATATCACCTCTTAGCCGCCTCCTCTCCAGGCTAAACATCCCCAGCTGCTTCGACCTTTCCTCATAGGACTTGGTCTCCAGTCCCCTCACCATCTTTGTCACCCTCATTTCTGTTAATGTGGAAAAGGCAGCAGTGAAGGGCTCAGATATTCCAGGGTTTAGTGAGACTTTCCCAGGTAAAATGAGTCCTCATACCAGGAAAAACTGCCTGTCAGTTCTTTAACCATGTTTTTGTGTATATGTGTATGTGAGACACTGCAAGAATTCTTAAGTGAACTGTGACCCAGCTTAATGGTGAAAAGGGATAAAATTGTACTCCATTTTCAGGGCCAGCCCTAGGGTGCATGGTGCCCCAGGCTGACTCATGGCCCACTGCCCCGCACCGCAGCACCGTGCCCCATCACTCCCCTCCATGGTGCCATGTGCCACTGCCGCCCGCACGGGGGAAAAGCGACTGGGCCCCTGGTAGCTTGAGGGCTGTGGGGGTCTGTGACGGAACCGGCCCGATTCTGCCTTCAGACCTGGTCCCGTCAGCTCCCTATGGAGTCGCCAACTCCTGGAGGGAGCTATTTCTCCTCCTGCCCCTTGGGCTCGCTGCCACCACCTGCTCAGTCCCGGGGTTCAGATTGAGAGGAACAGGACTCCCAATCCCCCTCTCCAGTTCTGAGGCTAAGCCTCCAGGTCCTCTGCCACCCTGCCCTTGGGTTTCACAGAGACCTCAGCGCTTCTTTGGGGCACCCCTGGAGGATTGGCACCTTATCCAACTGCATGCCTTCCCCCTTCCCCGGGGCCCCCTTCTTAACACAGCGTGGTCTAAAGCGGTCTGGGGATCTAGGTGGTACAGAGATTGACTGCCAGCATTTAAAACAGAAAAAACATTTATTTAAAAGAGAAAAATATAGGAAAAGAAAAACAAAACAAAAACAGTTGCATTTAAAAAGTTAGCACAGCACAGCTCAGCACCCGTACAGCACCCAGCATACAAAGAAAAGTTGATTATAAACGCATCCTGCTGGCCCTGATCTAAACTTGCCCTGTCTTGTGAATTACTTACTTAGTCTGCCTGCCTGGGCCCTCCCAGGCAGGAGCCTCCATTGCTCACCACATGCTCGCTCGAGCCCCAGTTCAAATCTCCTTCTCTTCCTGCCTAACACATGCCAGGAACAACAGCACTTCCTGCCTCTCTAGGAGATTTTCCCCCTAACGTTGTTGGTTTGGCTCTGGAAGGGAGGGGGGGAGTGAGGGGAAGGCTACAACGCCGGCTGAGGGATTTACTGACCCCTGCCAAATGAAGCACCACCGCTGCCTAAAATGGCGTTTCTCCACAGGGTCCTTCCCCGGCTCCCCAGCCTCCTCCCCCTCCCTTTGGCACCATTTCAATAGTTGGGAAGGGGTGGTGGAGTGCCATGGCTTCCCAGTCAATTTAAAGTGCCCCTGTCGATCAGCTGATTGGTGGGTAAAATGGCTCCAGAGGCTTGTGGCTCCTATGCTGGCCCTCAGTGTGATCAGTATCAGTGCGAGGTGAGGTGGGCCTGGGTGGCAGCAGCAGTGAGAAGGAACATCACTGAAAGAGCTGCCATGACCACTGCTGCCGCTGTAAAGGGGGGAGGAGGAGGAGGCAGCAGTGGCCCTAGCAGCTCTTTCAGTGATGTTCCTTCCTGGGAAGCCACGGCACCCCACTGCCCCTTTCCAGCCATTGAAATAGTGCGGAAGGGAGGGTTGAGGAGACCGGGGAACACAGCCCTCAAGGCAAATGAGGGATTTGCCTAGGGCACGGGGAGGGGGAAGGGCTGAATTCGGTGCCTCCACCCTGCCACGACCCTAGGCAAATGCCTATTTTGCCTAGTGGACAGGCTGGCCCTGTCCATTTTACTTGCTAATCAAAATTAGCCTTATGACCTTCCCATGGAAGAGGCGAAATGCTTATTTTTCTTTTGGTAAAAGCATGTGTCTGTATGAGTCCAAGGGGGGAGGTACAAATCAACTCAGGAACTGGTGCTGCCCTCCCCAGATCCCCTAGGTGACATCAGTGATCTACCCAGCTTTACAGAAGACTCACAACTAGGGATGGGCACAGATCAGAAAAATGGAGGTCCATGGAGGTCAGTGGTTCATGAATTTCATGAACCACAAACTTTCATGGAGTTTCCCAGTCTACAAACCAGTTTGTGAGGTCTGTGGGGACCCAGAAGTGGGCTCAGGAGAGCCTCCTGAGCTCACTCATGGTGCTTCAAAGGCTTCCCTGAGCACCAGCATGGCTGGTCCATAGACCACTCCAGTGGATCACCCCCGAAAATTGTGGACCGTGGGTGGTCTGTCAAAGCCTCAAATGCACAGACCTGGCAAATGACAATGAACCAGGCCCCAGTCCAGATTGAAATTAGGTCTGTGAACTGGTCCATGCCCATCCCTACTCACAACCAAATGCTACCCGTCTCTAGTCCACATCCAAATACTACCCTTTGCTCGTCAATGTGGACTTTTGGATGCTGTTGGTGGATAGAGGGGAAAGTTTAGTAGGGGCCATGTGGAATCTACTGTTGTTTTACCATAGATCAGCCCTTACATTTGTCCAAACTCTAGGTCTACGGTCTCTGAGCAGCTGTTACAACTGGGAAATAAAAACTGGCCACAATCTTTGCAAGTGGTGAGGAGAAAATGATGTTTTTTTTTTTTAAAGGAACCTGGCTGTCACGGTGTCCTCCCTTCTGAGTTCAGGCAGGTGGCAACCCAAGTGAGGACTTCTTCAGTAGTGGCACCAATATTGTAGATCTCTCCTCCCCAGGATATTCACCTGTTGCCTTCCATCACTGTTTTCCACTGGTGGATAAAGACTATTTTGGTTTGTTTGGTGTTCCTTCAGTGACCTGTCCTCCCTCCTGTATGTTTTAATTGATGGTTCTTTCTTCTTGTTTTATTTTTTGGGTTTAACTTATTTTATGCTGTGTTTTATAATGTTCTCAGTTGTTAGCTGCCTTGGTGGCCCTGCAAGGCTGGGTATACATTTTGTAAACAAATAACATTGGCTTTTGTTGGTAATGGGCAGGGAAAGTCATAAATGTGATGGTGTTGTATCAGGCAATGAATTATATTAGACAGTACACAGTGTAGGAGAAATGGGTGTAGGAGTGTAATTTTTGATGTCAGATCTGTCTGCCATGACATGCCCCTTGTACTGGAAATGAGATGCTTGCAAGGTGTGCACCAGTGTCTGATTTCTGCCACTTTATCATTCTGTGACCTATTAAGAGGGATATGATTTTGAATTGCGCTGCTTCTTCTATTGAACCTTTCAGCCCTCAGGGAAGCTTTCAGATGATGAAATATGATAAGCAAACTTTCCATCTCCTTATAGAGATCATGAGGTGTCTGATTGCAGTTCCATCAGAAGGTCCTTGGGGAAAGGACGGAAGTGATCACATCTTTTCTGAGCCCAGATACAAGCTGGTAATAACAATCAGTTGTCTTGCAGCATTTGGCCAAAATGCTGCCTATTTAGTAGAAAAACAGGTTTTGTATATTGGTGGCAGGTTAGGCTGCTGCTAGGCAAATCCTGTCATTCTCATTGGACTTCTGTTTTGCTCTGCTTTGAAGTCCTCTGGCTCAATGCCCTGCATGCCTGGCTACAATTCCTATAGCTCTAGAGGGTTAGATTGGATTGCCTCTCCTGGCAGGAGTGATATGAGAGATGTTGCTACTGAACAGTTCCATGGGGGCGGTATAAAAATTACAGGAGTAAATGGATGGTTTGTTTTGTTTGATTCCCTCAAGCTTGACTCCTTGGTGAATACTTTAACCTCTCATTTTTCACATACATGAATCGACAAATTGGCAGAGGGAATGTATCTGTACACATAAAAGTCTAGTGGATTTTTTTTCCTTTTTGGTTGGGTATTCACATGTGTGGATGTTCTTGCTAGTATGGTGTGATCTAAGCAAAGAGCCCCCTGTCTTTATCTATAAATGGAGGTGCCTTTATGAGCAATGTTGTTTTACTTCAGTTCCTGAAAACTGAAAAGCAATAATACAGCAGAGGTTTTTTTTTACTTGCATTTATCTTCAAGTGTGTGTTATCTTTAAATAGATCAAATATTTTTCTTTTCAGTTAGCCAAGCCATCAAGCACTTTCTTATATTATTCTCCTAAGTTTTGTGCTGCTGTACATTGCATTGTTAGTATATTTGGAACTCTTCAGGACCAAATTCAAGGCACCTCATACAACAGAGGGACTGTCAACTTTATCTCTAGGCCAGATATGTACGTTTGTTTTGAGCCTCTAGTTTAGTATATTTGATCCCACATTTATTTATTTATTTATTCTATGACTTGTATCCCACCCTTCCCATAAAAATGGCTCAGGGCGGCTCACAACAGACGATAAAACAGAGTTTAAATTAACATTTACATATATAAACAGTTAAAAAGTCAGACATTTAAAACCTAAAAACCTTAAAACCTTAACATCAAATCTTATACAATATAATTAACAGGAGTCTAATAAGCTACATTTATTTCCCAGTCAGGTGAAGGCTAGCCGGAAGAGGGTTGTCTTACAGGCCCTGCAGAACTGAGTAAGGTCCCGCAGGGCCCTCACCTCCTCCGGCAGCTGGTTCCACCATGTAGGGGCCATTATGGAAAAGGCCTTGTCTCTAGTTGGCTTAAGACGGACTTCTTTAGGCCCGGGGATAGTGAGAAGGTTTTGAGTTCCCGACCTCAGTACTCTCTGGGGAACGTGTGGGGAGAGACGGTCCTTCAGGTAGGCAGGTCCCAGGCCATATAGGGCTTTAAAGGTAATGACCAGCACCTTGTACCGGACTCGGTATGTTATTGGGAGCCAGTGCAGAGCCCGAAGACCCGGCCGAATGTGCCCCCATCTTGGGAGGCCCAATAACAGCCGGGCCACGGCATTCTGCACCAGCTGCAATTTCTGAGTTCGGCACAGGGGCAGCCTCATGTAGAGGGCATTGCAGTAGTCCAACCTCGAGGTGACCGTAGCATGGATCACTGTTGCTAGGTCGTCGCGATCCAGGAAGGGAGCCATCTGCCTTGCCCGCCTAAGATGAAAAAACGCGGACTTGGCAGTGGCTGTTATCTGAGCCTCCATCTTTAGGGAAGGCTTCAATAGCACCCCCAGGCTCTTGACCTTATCCGCCGCCATCAGCAGCGCACCGTCAAAAGCTGGCAAGGGGATTTCCCCCCCCCCCCGGTCCCCGACGACCCAAGCAAAGGACCTCTGTCTTCACAGGATTTAATCTCAGTCCACTCAGTCTGAGCCACTCAGCCACGGCCTGTAGTGCCCGATCCAGATTTTCTGGGGCGCAGACCGGTCGGCCGTCCATAACTAGATAAAGCTGGGTGTCATCAGCATACTGGTGACACCCCAGCCCTTACCTTCGGGCAATCTGGGCAAGGGGTCGCATATAGATGTTAAATAACATCGGGGAGAGAACAGCTCCCTGGGGCACTCCACAATCAAGTGTGCGCACATAGGACTGGCACATAGGACCGAGATGACAGTGCTGTTTACTTGGCAGATCGGGAAAATGGTGAGTTCATCAAGAGTGGTGCAGTCGAAATTGGGAAAAAATATGCAGGAACCAATTCATGTGATGCCTTTTTTCAAGTATTGCTTCCCACAGTTCTGATTTGGCACTGAACTATGAGCATATGAATTCCTGTCTGGGTTTGCCCTAAATGATCACCTGAATTATACTGCTGTATTAGGAAGGGAGGAGCCATTGCTCACTTGGAGAGCACATGGTTTACATACTTAAAGTCCAAGGGTCAGTCCCTGGTATCTTCATTTAAAGATTCTCTCATTGCCTTGTTAAGAACATAAGAACGTAAGAGAAACCATGTTGGATCAAGCCAATGGCACATCCAGTCCAACATTCTGTGTCACACAGTGGCCAAAAAACCCAGGTGCCATCAGGAGGCCAGGACACTAGAAGCCCTCCCACTGTTGCCCCCCCCCCCCCAAGCACCAAGGATACAGAGCATCACTGCCCCAGACAGAGAGTTCCAACAATACCCTGCGGTTAATAGCCACTGATGGACCTCTGCTCCATATGTTTATCCAAAACCCTCTTGAAGCTGTCTATGCTTGCAGCCGCCACCACCTTCTGAAGCAATGAATTCCATGTGTTAATCATCCTTTGAGTGAAGACGTACTTCCTTTTATCAGTTCTAACTCAGCTGCTCAATAATTTCAGAATGTCCATGAGTTCTCATATTGTGAGAAAGGGAGAAAAGTACTTCTTTCTCTACCTTCTCTATCCCATGCATAATCTTGTAAACCTCTATCCTGTCACCCCTCAGTCGACATTTCTCCAAGCTAAAGAGCCCCAAGTGTTTTAACCTTTCTTCATAGGGAAAGTGTTCCAACCCTTTAATCATTCTAGTTGCCCTTTTCTGTACTTCTTCCAGTGCTATAATATCTATTTTTGAGGTGTGGTGAATTGCACACAGTATTCCAAATGAGGCTGCCCAATTGATTTATACAGGGGCATTATGATACTGACTGATTTGTTTTCAATCCCTTCCTAATAATTCTCAGCATAGTGTTGGCCTTTTTTATTGCAGTTGCATACTGTTTTGACATTTTCAGTGAGTTATCTATCACGACCCCTAGATCTTTTTCTTGGTCAATCTCCGCCAGTTCACATCCCATCAACTTGTATTTATAGTTAGAATTTTTGGCCCCAATGCCCGTTACTTTGCACTTGGTCACATTGAACCTCATTTGCCACTTTGGTGCCCGCTTGCCCAGCCTCAACAGATCCCTTTGGAGTGCCTCACACTCCTCTCTGGTTCTCACCACCCTGAACAATTTAGTGTCATCCGCAAATTTAGCCACTTCACTGCTAACTCCCAACTCCAAATAATTAATGAACAAGTTAAAAAGCATTGGACCCAGTACTGAGCCCTGCAGTGCCCCGCTGCTTACCACCCTCCACTGTGAAAATTTCCCACTTATATTCACTCTCTGTTTCCTATTAGCCAGTTTTTGATCCACAAGAGGACTTGTCCTTTTACCCCATGGCTCTCGAGCTTACTTAGGAGCCTTTGATGAGGAACTTTATCAAAAACTTTCTGGAAGTCAAGGTAAACAGCATCTATTGGTTCCCCTTTGTCCACATGTTTGTTCACCCCCTCAAAGAACTCTAGCAGGTTAGTGAGACAAGATCTTCCCTTACAGACCGCATGCTGAGCCTTCCTCAATAACTTTTGTTCATCAGTGTGCCTACTAGTTCTCTCTTTAATAACGGTTTCCACCAACTTTCCCCGTATTGAAGTCAGACTGACTGGCCTGTAATTTCCCAGATCTCCTCTGGAACCCTTTTTAAAGATGGTGGTGACATTAGCTACCTTCCAGTCCTCAGGAAAGGAGGCAGATTTCAATGAAAGATTACATATTTTTGTCAGGAGATCCACAAGTTTACCTTTGAGTTCTTTCAGGACTCTTGGATGTATGCCATCCAGGCGTGGTGACTAGATCTGTGCCTTGAGTCATTGGCGAGCCACCGCTTATCAGAGTACTGGATTGGGTGAACCAAGAGTCTCCCTTTGTTTAAGGCATTTTCATGTGTTCACCTGTTGAGCAGGGGAAATGAAGTTCTTTTTACTCTTATTCTGGAGTAAATTCTGATATAAACAAGATCTCCTTGTTTTGTATCTAAAAGGGAACTACTGTCCATCACATTGGGCTCTCTTCTCTGTAGGGCTGCTAACCTCTAGGTGAGGTTTGGAAATCTCTTAGAATTATAACTGACCTTCAGACGTCAGAGATCACTTCCCCTGGAGAAAATAGCTGCTTTGGAGGGTGGGGTTTATGCAGTGGTTTGTCCCCTGCCATATTTTCTTCTGTCTCTATTTTCTTATGTTAGAACATAAGAACATAAGAGAAGCCATGTTGGATCAGGCCAACGGCCCATCAAGTCCAACACTCTGTGTCACACAGTGGCAAAAAATTTTATATACACACATACACTGTGGCTAATAGCCACTGATGGACCTGTGCTCCATATATTTATCTAAACCCTTCTTGAAGGTGGCTATACTTGTGGCCGCCACCACCTCCTGTGGCAGTGAATTCCACATGATAATCACCCTTTGGGTGAAGAAGTACTTCCTTTTATCCGTTTTAACCTGTCTGCTCAGCAATTTCATCGAATGCCCACGAGTTCTTCTATTGTGAGAAAGGGAGAAAAGTACTTCTTTCTCTACTTTCTCCATCCCATGCATTATCTATGCATTATGTTGCTAACATGCCTGAACTTCTGGGGGTAGGGGGTTCAGCTATATTATGTATTGTGTTACATGTAATATCCTGTGAACGATGTCTGTTGAGAGAGCTGTGAATACTAGGGTTGCCAAGTCCAATTCAAGAAATATCTGGGGACTTTGAGGGTGGAGCCAGGAGACTTTGGGGGTGGAGCCAGGAACAAGGGTGTGACAAGCATAATTGAACTCCAAGAGAGTTCTGGCCATCACATTTAAAGGGACAGCACCTTTTTAAATGTCTTCCTTCCATAGGAAATAATGAAGAATAGGGGCACCTTCTTTTGGGGCTCATAGAATTGGACCCCCTGGTCCAATCCTTTTGAAACTTGGGGGGTATTTTGGGGAGAGGCACTAGATACTATATTGAAAATTTGGTGCCTCTACCTCAAAAAGCAGCTCCCCCAGAGCCCCCAAAATCTCCAGAACAATTCCTCATTATACCCTATGAGAATCGATCTCCACATAGGGAATAAGGAAGACGTTTCCCTCTTCCCCCCCATGTCTGGCGAGTCTGAAGCAGGGGATTGGCCTCTCTACTCACCAGTTGCTGCCAGCTTCTTCACAGCAACACAGACACACCATTGAAGCCTTTCAAGTCAAGACTCTGGAGGTGCAAAGGCACATGGTCCTTTGCAGGCTGGGCGGGGCTTCTCCCCCCATGCCAGCCAGCTGACTGGGGGCGGGAAGCAGCCTGGGAAAACGGAAGAAAGGCTGCTGCAATCAGGGCTGTGTGGGAAGGTAAGGGCAAGGAGAAGCTGCTGGGATCGGGGCTGGGTGGGAAGGGCTGCCATTCCCCCCCCCCCTGCTTTCCGGATTTTTGGCGAGCGGGGGGGAGGAGGCTCCAAATCGGGGGTCCCCCGCCCAGGCGGGGGATTTGGGAAGCCTAGTGAATACTATCCTGTGAATGTTCTCTTCCCCCTAACTCCATCTGGACCTGAAGGAGGGTAATGACCTTAGAAATAAAACTGTGTGAGCTTCCTGTCCTGTATCTTGGCATGTTTATGTTAACAGGAAAATGTCTCTTCAAGTGTTTATGTTAAGGGGATCTAGGAGGGGGAAAGCCCTTACCTTGGGGCTATTTAGGGGTGATAGTATTATGCATCTTTATTCCTAGCAATGCCTCCCAGAAGGAGAGGTCCTATACTCATAATATATCAGTAAAGCGTCACCTTGGAAGGCAGGAGTGATGTGGAGGCACATGCGCTTCTTTCCAAGGGAAGGCTGGCTCCAAGGAGTGCACACACACGCCTGCCTCACCCCCCTCACCTTCCCAGGTCTGCCGGAGGTGGGTATAAGTGAAGAAAATAAATAAAAACCCTGGTGCTGGCCCTGCCTTTAGTCAGTAGTTTGTGCATTTTTTACATGTGAAGGGGGAAACAAGGCAGGTTTAAAAAAATAATACAGTCTAAACAATATAACTAGTTTAATCAAGGGTGGCTGTTCAGAGACACTTGCCTTTGTGTTACTGGTTGGAGTACAGTGTGGTGTAGTGGTTAGAGTAGGATATGGGAGATCCAGGTTCAAATCCCTGCTCTGCCATGAAAGCTTGCTGGATGACCTTCGGATAGTCACACACTCTCGGCCTAACCTAATTGAGAAGGATTGTAGTTAGGGTTGTCAGACTCCAACTGGGGCCTGGAGATCTCTTGCTTTTACAACTGATCTCCAGTTGGCAGAGATCAGCTCCCCTGGAGAAAATGAATGCTTTGATGGGTGGCATGGCATAGTGCCATGCTGAGGACCCTCTCCTTTCCAAACCCCAACCTCTCAGCTCCATCCCAAAGTCTCCAGTTATTTTCCAACACAGACTTGGCAACTCTATAATTGTTGTAAAGATAAAATGGAGGAGGGGGGAATGATGTAAGATGCTTTGGGTCTCTACTGGGGAGAAAGGCAGGGTATAAATCAAGAAAACAAATAAAATCTCACCAAAGTGTTTTATAATTCTAGGTGGCTATTTCAGAATTGTGAATACCATTCCAAAGTCTCATATCAAAGGCACAAGTTATTAAAAGCAGTTTGTTCTCCTATCCCTTGTTTTCAAAGACACGGAATTGGAAATTGTATCAGGATGCAATAGGAGTCTAGAATCTAATACACATACCCAATAACATCAGATATTTGTGAGTGGATATTGTTGGATTTGTATGTTAGCTTGTACTATATGAAGCCTGGGTACTTGAGAGCAGCTGATTGACTTTGTTGGTTATAGAGTATATCTAGGAACAGTAAAATCTGGGTGACCAGTTTGATTTGAACTTTATTATATTCTTGTTAATTTGTCACTCTCCCAAGTAGAATTTTCCTTTGGTTTATGGTGCAAAACACAGCATGAAACATTCTCCACAAAGAGAAACCTGCCCATATGTACAAATACTCTTGCCACCTCAGTATTTCTATTTTTAGTGATGATGTGATGATCTTCCCCTCTTCCTTCCCTCACACACAGACACACACACACAACGAGAGAAGTTTGAAAGTTCAAAAGAAACAAAACATTTTATTTAAATTGGAGAAGAAAAGGTAATGTGGATCAGGGGTAGGATGTATGAGGTGAACAGATGATAAAACTGAGGTACTTTTGTATTTACACAAACACCAGATTTGTAAGTGTTTCTGCTATTCAACAAAGCCTTTAAAACTTTGAGGAGAGAGGCATTATTTTCATTTTCTGCTTAAACAAGCATATGCTTCTGAGTTTCACCAACATGTAAAGTTTACTGTTCAAACAATTTTATTTGGTAACATATGGTAACAAATTATATTTCTTGCATTATTAATAACTTCTTTTATCTATCCCATGTATTACTTTCTACCCACCCCTCCCCCCCGTTACTTGATCCTCGCCGATGTTATTTACTTAAAGTATTAATGTTTAAAGGTACCCTTAACTAATAAAAACAAAAATTAATATTCTTCTTTTTTCTAAGACTTAATCATTATCAAAAATTGTCCAATGTCCTTTTATTTTCCACTCTTTTTCTACATATCTTCTGAACTTTTTCCACTCTCTTGTAAAAACTTCTAAATCATAATCTCTTAAAATTCTTGTTAATTTGTTCATTTCACTCCATGTCATAACTTTTACAATCCAATCCCATTTCTCTGGTATTTTTTCTTGCTTCCACAATTGCGTATATAATGTCCAAGCAGCTGAAAGCAAGTACCAAATTATAGTTCTATCTTCTTTTGGAAATTTTTCCATTTGCAATCCCAACAGAAAAGTCTCTGCAACTTTCTTAAATTCATATCCCAAGATCCTAAAAATTTCTTGTTGAATCATCTGCCAATACTTTTTTGCTCTTTCACAAATCCACCACATATGGTAGAAAGAACCTTCATGTTTTTTACATTTCCAACATCTGTCTGGCATCTTATTATTCATCTTTGCCAATTTCTTAGGAGTCATATACCATCTATACATCTGTACCTCATCTCATTGTCACGTAGTTTTTCTGTCAATTTTTTGTATGCTTTTCTGTCATTTATCACTTGTCTTGACAATTCTTTCATGATTCTTACTCTGCTGCCTCCCACTATCAATGTCTTTTCAAAATTTTTATTCAAGATTTTTCCCACCATTTCTTTATAACTACATCTCTTGATAGATTATTTTTCTTGGCATATAGTGAGTTCACGCTATAGATATAGTCATACATGCTTCTAGTTCCTTCAGGATCTTCCTCCAAAAATTCTGCAATTATTCTTATTATATATCCTTTCAAATCAGTCTCTTCATCCTCAGGTACTCCTCTCAGATGTATCTGGGTTTCCATCAATTTGCAGTCATGAATTGCCACCTTTTCTCGCATTTTTAGTAAGGTGGAATCATGTACTTTCACTCTCTCTTCCACCTCTTGCACTTTCTTTGATGTTACCACAGTCTCATTTCTGAGATCTTCTATATCTTTCCTTAGCTCTTCAATGTCTTTTCTAATTTCTTTTTTAGAAGCAGTTATCATGTCTCGCACCCCTTTCATCATCCTGGCTTCCATTGCTTCTAATTGCTCTTGCATTTTCTCCATTGAGGCAGTACTTGCACGGGTTAACTTATGCTCTGACATTTAAAAAAACACTGAAAATTTTGACCTCTCCAAATTAAATTTAAACTATCAGGTTTGATAGAGTAAGGCTTGCCCTTTTCAATAAGCCTAATTTTGCTGTCCTCAGAGCCTCCTGGGCTCAGATATTAATTTTTTGAAGTTTTTATTTCTTCCAAAATGGCAGTCGCGACTTTCTGCTTCCCTTTAAAAAAAATTTTCCTTCAAAAGGTTTCTAAAATAATTATCAGCGATAATGTCCAATAGTATTTACCTCTGTCAGCTTCAGCAATTTTTAATGTCCCAAACACTTTAAAAACTTTGTTTAAATTTTGACCTCCTAGCAATGGCTGCCGATGTTTTTCTATGATATTATAGTCCTAGAGTAGGCTAGCTGCTTCCATGATTTCCCTTTTCCATCCGACACTTCCTGCTTTTCTTGCCACCAAATCCCGTTTTCACTGGTAAAAAGATCTCGCGATGTTTGACGTATTTCCTGTGTTGACTGTGAGAGCTGCAAATCTGTGACAATGGGGCTTTTTCACCAAAACCACAAGTAAACAAAACAATAAATTCCTTTCCACTTTTTAGCATTGTCCTTTAAATTTACAAAATTCAAATTTCGCCCCTTCTCCCCTTCTTCTTCCAAGCTTTCTGAATCTCTATTTCCCACCTTCTGATTTTATGTTGTTTAACTTTAAATAGTCCCGGAATGAAGATAGTCATCAGTACCTTTTTCTGCAGTTATCCAGATCCAGCACTGGTATAGCTTTAGATGTTTAGCAGTCTCAAAGAAGGTTAGGATCATGTCGAGCTTATGTCAAATACATGACTCTGGAAACTTCTGCAGATGATGAATATTCAACTCGTCTCCGTAGACCGTCTCCGGAGACTCCTCAAAGCCTCAAAGGAGCCCCCCCCCCGGGACTCCCTTTTAGCCAAGGTAAATCTCCTCAGAGATATCTTGGACTGATCTCTGACTGAGAAAAGTAGGCAGTAGGCATTAAATTGCCCTCCACTACCCCGAATAGAAGCCCCAGCCTGCTCCCCTTCTGAGAAGCGATTCAGCTTGGCATTTTCCAACCCAGGAAGTCTCACCAACATGTAAAGTTTAGGAGTTCCCAAAACCAAGTTCCCCAAAACCTTCTTTATACACAAATCAAAGATTACTCCTATTTTCCAGAAGCTTGGCTTGAATAAAGATCCTCCTTGATTCACTCACTCTCTTAGCCTCCTTCCCAGTCCTTAGACAGCACTTAACTGTCTCTTTTTCATCAGTTGCCAACTGATTCTATCAACAGAATTCTGTTGGAACACCCTGTTACTCAGAGGTTCTCAGACTCTGTTAGGCATTAACCCTCGATAGCCCATCACAATGAAGAATTTAGTGATTGCTCTGCATTGTGCCCATATTAAGTGGGTGAATTTTGTCTCTTGAGGCTTAACTTTTCCCATAGACATGGCTGCCAAGACAAATATTCCATCTACCCCCTCTCCTGTGACCCTGATTAAAACAAAATAGCATAGCAAAACAAATAACTTGTCTTTCTGATACCATAAACAGAATAATTGTTCATTAGGTAAGAAATAGTAAAGAGAAAGGGATGAGATTATTAAAGAATAGAATTTATTCATGATTAATGTTGTGCAGATTGCAAGAGGATGTGGTGCAAAAAAATGAGCAAGTAGAATCAGAAAAACTCCCCAGCCAGGGGACCTAGTCTGAATACTGACGTGCACTATAAATTAAATACAGATGAGATACAAATTACTTGGGAATAAGCCCAATTGAATGAAGTGAGACATCAGTCTCTCTCAAAAAGCACTCAACTGGGAATAAAAGTTTAAAATATTTCTGCTCACCCAAAACAAAACAAAAATGCAAGCTCACAACGTTGTGAAGATGCTTAACAGGGAAGCAAACTGGGGAGATGTGAGAGTTAGTTGTATTCTTAGAGTGGAAACATGTTAGCTTGGTCTGTAGGTGATAGAGATTCCTTTTTGGTTTTGCCACACAGAGTAACATGGCTCCCCTTAAGAATCTCTTTCAGCTGAGGTCAGCCTTCAACTACATGCTCAGTTTGTGCCAAGATTTCATTAGGACTTAGCCCAAGAGTTTGTTTTCAGCACAGACTGAATCCTGGAAGAAAAATTCTTCTGGGCATGTACAAAATGCCTTGCCTTCAGCAATGGAAAGCTGTAGTCTTCTTCCTTTCTGGGCACTTGAATAATTCAGCATACTTAAAGATGCATAAGAAGCAGTGGGATCGCTGAATTACATTTTAAAATCCCACTAAAAATGAAGGTAATTACATGCACTATGGCTTTCTTTCATAAGAATAAAATAAGAGCTTGCTGAATGAAATCAAATATTTGTTCAGTCTAACATATGATTTCCTTCACTGACCAGTCAGATGCTTCTAGTAATCCTGTCAGCAGGGAATAAAGGCAACAGCCACTGTCTCTCAATTGCCCCCAGCAGTTGGCATTCAAATGTATACTGCCTCTGAAAATGGAAGTTCTGTTTACTTAGCCATCACAGCTAACAGCCATTCATGGCTCTAGCCACCTACATGAATAATCTAATCTGCTTTTAAAGTTTTCTTGTATATATATGTGTGTGTTTGTGTGTGCATATATATAAATGTTTAAACAAACATTGGCCGTTTTCGCACTAGCGTTTGCTCCGGCGTAGCGCCCCATTTACCTCCGGATCTTCTCTTGGATTTCGCACATGTTGCTCCGGCGCTGCGCTTTGCTCCGGCGCTTCAGGGATTTTACGCCGGAGTATGTTTTTCAGCAAGTTGCCGGAGTTTCCGAAAACCTCCGGATCCACTCCGGATCCACTCAGCGGAGTTTCCTGTGCGAAATCCATCCACGCCGGATCGACTGCTTTGGGGGCGGCACCCTCTCCCTTAACGTCCTCCCACCCCATCCACCCGCTTGGCCAATCATCAGCCTTTCGCGGCGCTTCCCCAAAGTGCCGGCACGGCCATTTTTTTTTTTTAAACTTCACAGTTTTGCGTAATAGCGATATTTCGAAATTAACAAATAGAAAAAAAAACCCCTCCTGGAATAGCCTCAATTGGCACTTCAATTGGTTTCGTTAGAATTTTTTTTTATTATTGACTTTAGTTGCGTTATTCCGCTGTTGCGTTATCTCGATAATGCGAAAACGACCATTGTTGGGGGGGGGAATGTAGTGCCGGTGCGGGCCAAAGCGTCCATGTGTGTGTGTTTTAAAAAGGGAATGCCTCCCTCAGCTGTGCCACCAGGATTTCTGGACCTGCACAAAATCGCCATGTATAAAATGGGAAGTTGGAGTCCTGCATTCTTCTCCCTGGCTACATTCCGCTCGGTTAGAAAGTAGACGCGAGCGAGCTCCTCACACGCGCCACAGAAGGGGAAGGAGAGAATGGAGCGGGGGGGGGGGGAGCTCTGGCAGCAGGAATCAGTCAGGTCCCCGTTGCAAGCGCCAGCCGGGGAGGGGAAAGAGAGCGGAGGAAATTTGGGGGGGGGATCTAGTGCTTCAGAATTTGGGGGGGGGAATCTAGTGCTAGGATTCTCCACTGTGAATGCTTCCGTTAATACATAAAGGGCTGTGGAGGATTCTACAGCTGCAGCCAATCCATAAGCAGCAGCAGCACACGTGATGCGGTTTGTCCAAGAAAAGAAGGGGAGGGAACAGCTCGATGTTACGTTAGTACGTTAGTACGTCATTACGCAACCAGACTTGCGCTTAAAAAAAAAATGATTGACAGGGCATCGGACTCAAGCCGATGCCAGTGGGAAAACGATTTGAGCCGGGGCTTCAGGGAAGGCGACTCCGCAAAGAGTCACTAGTGGGAAAACGAGAAAAATGATCCGGACATAATTGCGCCGCGGAAAAAGGGGAGCAAACGCTAAGTGCGAAAACGGCCATTGAAAAAGATAAGATAGAAATAGCACAGTGCTTCATTTATACATAAGCAGCCAAAAGCGCAGAAGTCAATATATATAAAAACCATCATTTATAATAATCAGTAATGTCTAATAAATTGTGACTAATAATAATAATAATAAGATATTGGATTTATATCCCGCCCTCCACTTTGAAGAGTCTCAGAGCGGCTCACAATCTCCTTTACCTTCCTCCCCCACAACAGACACCCTGTGAGGTGGGTGGGGCTGGAGAGGGCTCTCACAGCAGCTGCCCTTTCAAGGACAACTCCTACCAGAACTATGGCTGACCCAAGGCCATGCTAGCAGGTGCAAGTGGAGGAGTGGGGAATCAAACCCGGCTCTCCCAGATAAGAGTCCGCACACTTAACCACTACACCAAACTAGCTCTCCACACCAAACTAGCTCTAACATTTTTCTGTCTATAAAATTATTAAACAGATCTTATGTTGTAAATATAAACTATTGGTATGTTTTTGTTTTGGTCTGGTCTGCATATAATCGTTCCTAGCATTTCTAACATTTCTGACCTTAGGTCATTGTAAGCATAAACATTATAAACAGAGGTTGCTCAGTTCTGTCTCTTAATCCTTTTGGATTTTATTCTTATTTTAAAGCTTTCTAGCCAAATTTTGATCAATATGTGCAAAAATACATTCGATTCTTGAAGCTCGAATTCTGGTCTGTTATGCAAATAAGATGTTAGCTTTGCCATTGTCATATAGTCAGTTAATTTATTTTTCCAATCAATCAATTCTGGGCATATTTCAGCTTTTCACTTAAATGCATATACCACTCTTGCCACTGTCACCATATATTTAAATAGTTCATTATGAATTTTGGTACATTAGATGGTAATATATTTAAAAGCATATTTTTTGGATTCATCAGGAAGATAACTTTTAATATCTTTTGTATCTCTTCATGGCTCTTTATTCAATATTTTTTGGCTTTGTTGCAAGACCACCACATATGATAGAAGGTTGAATCTGTACTCTTGCATTTCCAACACCAGGCATTGTAACTTGTTTGTTTTTGCAATTTCTTTGGGTGTTATATACCATCTAAAGAACATTTTATACCAGTTCTCCCTTAGTGTTTGGGATTCAGTGAACTTGATTTCTTTTGTCCATAAATTTTCCCACTGACTCATAGTAATATTCTCTCCAAAGTTCTTCATCCATTTGATCATACACTCCTTCACTTATTCTGTTTCTGTGTCATATTTGTCAGACAATGGAACTTCAAATGAGGCAGACTTCCATTTGTTACAATATTAAGACTTTATTTGATAGTTCATGGTTTCTGAGCATGGATACATTGGAACTGATACTCTCTCCTAGAGCATAGATGTTTTAACTAGAGACACATCAAAGGTTTTCTAAACAAATCTACATTCCCACACTATAGTGATACATTTCACACATTTGCTTTCCCTTATCTCGTTGTGGTTCCCATTCTCACAGGAACAGCTCTGCTAGCTGTCCCTGAGGCATTTTATCTTCAAAGGCTTGTTGCCTTTGTTAGTACCAAGGACAGGAATTCACAGTAGGCTTAATAACAGTTTCACTTCTACTTTGATATGCAAGGTTTCTGTTTGGGGTTAGTAGCAAGTGTTAGAAAATGGAGTCAGTTAAGTCAAGCAACACATTGCAGTTTGAACACTGCATCATATCATAACACGAAAGCTTTCCAGTGTCTGACAATATTGTAATAGCAGTTTATATATATATATATATATATATATATATATATATATATATATATATATATATATATATATATATTAATAGCTATTTTAGATCACCTGTGATCATTTGTTCATAAGCCGTTTTCTGTTATAGATGGCCTCCTTCTTTTGCTTTATATTTTGATGCTATTTGATGATAATATGTCAGCCACTGGATATTCTTTCCTTCACTTTGTATATCTTGCCAAGATTTTATTCTTCCATGTCTTACCATGTGATCATATGTTAGGTGATCATTTCTCCCCCTGGAACTTGCATCACAGTAGACATTGATTAGGGATGTCAATGTAGAGGTAGGTGGGTTTATTCTGTTTTTGCATTGAAACCATGTTCTCAGCAATCCATCACTCACTGTATGACTACCGTCTTGTTTTTGAATAGCTTTTATTGACTTTTTGTTCCTTTAGAAATTGTGAATTCCTTCCTTAATATCCGCTATTTCCAATTTAATATTCCTCTCATGTGATTTTATTATCCATTCTGATAGCCAAAGTGGTGCTGCTGCCTGGCGATATAACCTAATATTCGGTCTTGCCAAACCTCCTCTCTTTTTCTCATCTTGCATTTTAAACCTTAATCTTGACTTTTTCCCTTTACATACAAAGTTATTTATAGTTCTCTGCCATTTTTTAAAACAACCTTTTCTTCTACATTTGAACCAAAAAAGTCAGTTTTGGTAAGGCATTCATTTTGACGGCAGCAATGCTGCCTAGCCACAAAATTTCCAGTTTGTCCCATCTTTGCAGATCTTCCATACTTTTTGGTAATTATCTTTATATAGATTTTTATTTGTCCTGTTATGTTGATGCCCAAATACCTTATTGGGTTTTTTTGGTTACAAGGCATCCAGTTAGTTTCTGTATTTCTTCTTGTTCTTCATTGGTTTTATTTAACAAGATTATCTTGGTTTTCTTTTTGTTCAGTTTGTAACCAGAATAAGTCCCAAAGCTTGTTGTTGTTCCATTATGCATTTCAAAGAGGTATGAGGTCTTGTCACTGTTATAACATCACCTGCATAGCTTTTTATTTTTAGTCATCCTTATCTTCCTTTATTCCAGTAATCCTATTATATTGTCTGATTTCATTAGCCATTATTTCCATTGCTAGAATAAATAATAACAGTGAAGAATAAATAATAATGGTGATATTGGGCATCCTTGTTGCATTCCTTTTGCAATCTCAGTTTTTCCTGATAAGAAAACTAGTGCTGCTGCCTGGCAATATAGCCTAATATTCGGTACTGCCAAACTTCTTCTCTAGAAGAATCTTAGAATCTTTGTATTGTGAGCCGCCCTGAGCCCGGCTTGGTGGGGTAGGGCGGGATATAAATCAAATAAATAAATAAATAGGATTCTAGCATATTGGTGGGTATAACTACTTCTAATCCAACTTAAAAATTTGTTTCCACAGTCCATGTTTTGTAAAGCCCTTAGCAGGAATGGCCAAAGCACATTATCAAAAGCCTTTTCAGCATCCAAAAACATAAACACTGTTTTTTGACCTTTCCTTCTAGAATATCTGATTGTGCTTAACAGATATCTGATGTTATCCTTCATATATATTTTTGGAACAAACCCTGTTTGCTCTTGATGAATTAATTCTGGAATACATTTTCTTAGTCTTTCTGCGATGACTATTGCAAGCTATTAAAGTTTTCTGAGGCTGTGGATATCACCTCTTATAATAGTTTATTCCGTAAATTGATTATTATGATGTTCTTCCTTACTGACATATCTTTTAAAAATGTTAACTTGTTTGTCATATAACATGAAGCTTAATGCCTTCAGTAGTGAAGCTTTATTTACAAAAGACCCAAGTATCAGATGGACTATTAGTACAATTACAATTTTTTTTTAAAAAATAATAATAATTGCTTGAACAGTGTTTGAAATGTAATTAAATCACTTCTAATTATTAGTGGGGTAATTCTGACTAGTAATCTCAGACTTCATATATGCGTTAACAAAATCTAAAACAAGAACTATTAAAAACTACAAACACAAATTATAGTTACATACTAGGGATGCCAGGATACCCTGGCATTACTCTGGAATTACAACTCATTTCCAGACTACAGTGATCGGTTCCCCTGGAGAAATGAATGGTTTGGAGGGTGGACACTATGGTATTGTACCCCAATGTGGTCCTTGTTCTTCCCAGGCTCCATCCCCAAATCTCAGGAGTTTCCCAGTTTGGATCTGGCAATCATCCCCCCTCCACCTGGAAATCCTATCAAATAGTTAAGCTACAGTATTGCTTGATGTGTTGTTTAGTGCAGAAAAGCATTCACTATTCCACATTTATAACCACTAATAAAGATGGGTACTTGTAAAGGTGGAGGGAGGGAAGAATCATCCTTTTGCTACTTTGACAGATTCTTGGGGAATATTAACTTGACTGTTCATAATAATAACAGAGGTTTGCTGTTCATAATATTTTTCTGTTCATAATTTAAACAGAGGTTTGCTGTTCCACTGTTAAGCATGTTTTCACTTCTCAGGCACAGTAAGGATGAGAAGGAAACTTGAAAATAAGGGTGAGAAGTCTTGCCTTGCTCCAGTGCTGTCTTGGTTTATAGGCTTAGCAACATCTCAGGATAGGCAAGTTTTGCCTCACCCTCGCTGTAGTAAAGTGTGCAGCTTCTGATGACTTCCACATGGGTTATTAACTTTGGCTTCAGTGCTGTTGGGTTGCAGTTTTTTTTCTACTTCCCCACAGCATCATGGTACATTAGAGTTGTGAGTTTCCAGATGCTGGCTGTAGATCTTCTGGTATTACAGCCAGTCTTCAGGTTACAGACATCAGTTGCCTTGGAGAAAATGGCTGCTTTAGAAGATGGACTCTGTGGCATTTGTATTCTGCTGAGGCCCTCCCTTCCTGTTGAGGAAATGTGTGGTACAGGAACAGTTGCAGGCACTCCCATTTCCATTGTGTTCATTTGTGGAGGGAGAGAAACTGATTTCCCAATCGCATCAAGAAAGTGAGACAGTTGTTTCAAAAACCTCCTCTTATTTAACTTCAATCCCAATATAAATTCATTAAAACATATAAGAATCACACATCATTAAAAAAATTCAATACTTAAACATTGTGCACAGTAAGGATAAATCCTGATTATATCCTGATAAAAGGATATATCCTGGTTATTTTGTCAATTCCCATATCACATAGAGGTTGGCCAGAACAATGAAAAACAAGAATACATTCACACATTAAGTACCCAGGAGCCATTGTAATTGCCAGTGAGCGCTAGTGATGAGCATCTGACATATAGTGATATACAGAACAGAGCTAAACCTTTTCTCCCTATCTCTCTAGGTCAAAAAGGCCAAGGAAAGTCAGGGTGACTTTCATTCTGTCTGTCTTCCTTCCTTCCTTCCTTCCTTCCTTCCTTCCTTCCTTCCTTCCTTCCTTCCTTCCTTCCTTCCTTCCTTCCTTCCTTCCTTCCTTCCTTCCTTCCTTTTTTCTTTCTTGTACTTTTTTCTTTCTTGTACTTTTTTCTTCCCATCTTTTTCCTACCGTTCTTTCTCTCATTCTCTCTCTCTTTCTTTTTTTTCCATTCTTTTTGTCTGTCTGTCTTCCTTCCTGCCACCTCCACATTCATCACCACCCCCCCAAATATTTTTCTAGGGCCTGTTGCATTTCTTCCTACAATGGGCTTTACGGCTAGTAGATAATAATGTTATAACAAATATGTGTACCGGGTTCTCTGAATTCCCAGCTTTCATTTTTTAAAAAGTACATCTACCCCCTTCTGTTGCGGAGAAATAAGGGGAAAGACATCTTTGTAACGGGAAGGGCTAGAGATTTTCTTTAAAAAATGAAAGCTGGGAATTCAGAGATACTGATATACATGGATTCATGGAATTTTGTCCCCCCTCCCACCCACAGACTGACCATTTGTCTAGCTTTGATGTCTTTAGGAAAGTTTCAGAAGTTTCTGATCCATATTTCTAGGATCCTGGTGATCAATTTACTGTGCCTCTCAGTGGGGAAAATGAAAAAGAACTCATTCACGGCACGCAGCTGAAATGGCACTAGTGGTCTGGGTGGCAGCCCTGAGAATTTCAAGGGGTTGTTTTAATATTCCACAAGCACAGTCCTAAAAAGCCTGTCTGCATACATCTTTTAAAAATGTCACAGCATGGTCTTTGGTTAGCAGGTAGAGCCGCAAGGCCTTTGAATTGGCTGCTGCTGCTCCTGCACACTTGTTGCTTCTCTCATAATAGAGAGAGAGTTGGCACTGATTCTAATTGGTGTCTGTATTATGATTGGCATTGTTTGAGTAACAAATGGATTCTCAGCTATAGAAATCAATGGAGCCTTCTGCCTGAAGGATGTCAATAGCTGTGCAGGCATTATTGAGAGGTATTTATTCTCTCATTGTTCAGATGTAGATGTTAAATTTGTCAGATATCAGAATTTGACACTAAAGGTTAGGTCTGGCTTATTTGTCTAGACAGAGTACATACTCAGGCTTTGGTTTCAGAGACAAAACTCTGAACCATGTATTAGACCTGGGTAGAATCATAGCATCTTTGTTACAGAAAAACAAGATTAAAAAGAATCCCCTGCAATGCAGATAAATCCTGAAGTAGTGGCTTCAAGTATATATCTAGTATCTATGCTAGTACTATTTATGTGGGGTAACTGCAGCCTACTTCTTAGGTAATCTCAGTGACAAATGTCAAATGCTCCAGGGCTAATCTGCTTTGGAGTAAATGCTGTACAAATGCATTAGAAGTAAGTATTCTGATCTTTTGACTGAAGTGAGGTGCCAAGGCTGTGGTGCCAAGTAAGATGCCAAGCTGTGGCTTCGGTTCCAGTTATGCTTCCTGATCCTGCACTTTGCAAAATATTATGTTCTAAGGAGACTTCTCAGTTACAGGTATACCCTGGCTTGTTGAGAGCCAGTTTGGTATAGAGTTCCTCAGTTTGAAAATGGAGTTTAAGTCTTGAATCATTGTGACATCATTGAATTACAGAGTTGCTACTATTATTCCAGTGTTTTAAATATTGCTTGTGGGGCTTTTGCAACCTTCTAATACTATCTCTTATCTTTTCCATAGGTGGACCCAGAGAAATGCCGCTACCTGGTGGGAAGGATCTTGAGTGAAGGTGAAAAGAAGCCATCTGAGCAAGTGGTCCGCATGTTCCAGAAATATGGCTTCAAGATTTTCAACTTCCCAGCCCCTAGCCATGTAGTTATGGCAACCTTCCCCTACACTACTCCATTGTCCATCCATTTGGCAGTGAACCGTGTCCACCCGAGCCTTGATACATACATCAAGGTGAGTGTCTTCTGTTTACATTTGTCTCCAGTTAAGTTATATTAAGATATATAATATTGTTCCAACAAGTGGAGGGCTCATTAGGAAGAGCTATGGAGGTGATGGGTTGAATGATGGGAAGCCCCCCACAAGACCCCTCATATCTTACCTCCAGTTTCTGAAGAGCTTGAACAGGACTCTCCTCCTCCATCCTCCTCTAACTGGCTTTCAATATTCTTAGGGCAGTGAGCATGGTTTGGCTTAACTAGCCTGTTTTTGTGGTGAAAAGTTTTGTTTTTTGTGGTATACTTAGAGAACCTCGGTAATAAGTAGGAACCCTTCCTCTCTCTGAGTAAGCCCCTTAGCTGTGAATAATCAGTATTTTTGTTGAACAAGTGCTCTCCCTCTATCCTTGACTTCTGAGCAGAGTTGGGGTGCCACATATGTGAAATGTGATAATGTGACACTTTGTACTGTGGAGTCTGCAGCTGGATCAAAAAACACTAGAAGCCCAAGCTAACTCACATTGCTTGGGCACTGGAGCACTCTCTTGAAAACGTTCTTGTTCATTTCCATGCATAGTTATTTATAAGACACCTGCTGTTGCCACTAATTGCAGCCACATGGAAAGCAATGGAATATGGCATCATCCTGCTTTGTGCTGTTTCTGAGGATTAGTGCTCAAGCATTAGCATCTCATTCCACAATCTGCACTGGAACTTTCAAAGTGCCATTAAAAACAGTGATCATATCTGCTCTATTGGCACCTTGAAGAGCCCAGTCTTTCAGGGTAACTGGTGAAGCACAAATTTTGTATATTAGCAGAGAATTTGGAGAAACCTTCTTGAGAAAGCTGTTGTTTTCCCATACTAGTACCTCAGTGTTCTCCTGGAAAATCTGCCATTAACAGGCAAATTTCCCGAGTTCAAAGATCAACAGGAGGTAGTTGCAACATTTTAACAGCACCTTCCTTTGTCTTTAAATATATAAGCCTTGTGGTATTTTGTGCTGATAATATGGGTGGTGAGGAAGGAAAACAGCATTAGATTTGTTAAATGTACGCTTTATGGTGCAGAGATGACATTTTGATGCTCTGGGAAAGGTCCTAGAGAGTGCATCTGTCACACAAGCGATGAAATCATTAAAGTTAAAAAGGGAGCTACAGATTGTGCTGGGAACACCTGGTAGCTTTTTAATGAGAGCTGCCTTTTTAGTTATTTTTTTAAAATCCCAAATCCTGGGCTCTTGTGGGTTTTTTTTTTTTTAAACTGAATGAAGAACAGAGACTTGTCTTAAGCTGAAACTCTCTTCTTTCAAGCAGGCAAGACAGGAATCTCAAACAAATGTTTCCCAAACTTATGCCTGCTTTGTGTGTGCCTCTCTTGGGAGCCAGAAACTGGAGGAGGCTTTGCTATAGATTTCCATCAGACTGCTCTTGCCTCTCTCTTCAGGCATGGAACAGAAAAAGGGTGTCAGTCCCTGTGACAGACAGGCAGCAGGAGACCTCTGCTTTGGCCTAGCCCTGTACAGCTGGCTGCTGCATTTCAGGCTTCAGGTTTCAGTGACTCCAGGGCAGCAGTGGACAACTTGTTGACAGTTCAACAAGGAGGCAGCATCAATCTGATGTAGCATCAATGAGGTCCATGGTTTGGTTTTGCATCTGGACTAGTCAACTCAGGAACAGGCAGGAGCATGCTGCTGGAGAAGCAGGCAGAAGTTTGGACTGGACACTGTGCCAGATCCTGGCCCTCTCGCCTTTGAGCCTCAAATTCTCACAATTTGTCCTACTTGCTTAGCCACTACACAGTGCTAGCTTCTCCAGATTTTATGTTGGCATCTTGGAGTTTTAGCTATTTTTGCAGTCTTGAGAAATACTTTATTTTTCCGATAACCTGGACCACAGTGCCTACTCTCTCCCTTTTATTCTTCTTGAATCCAGGGTTCTTTTAATGATTCTTGGAATGATTCTGTGGTTGGATTTCCACACAGAGCTCTGGGAATTATTTATCATCATGACTCTGCAACTTTTGCCAAGCCATTCCATTTTTTTTTAAAGGCTTAATTCTTCTCAGAGAGCAAGGTGGCAATTTTTGCATTGACTAGAGCCATATAATGGTATGAGCAAAATCCATTCCTTCTTTTTTTGCACCCTGATAACTTGGGAGAAGAGGGAGGGAGTTATGATTTAGGAGCTGCCTAACTGCTAACAGCAACTCTCCTTTTCTTATGGAGTCAGCTCTGCCAGTACATCTTGCTCTTGACTTGAAGCTTCCCTTCATCTTCTCTCCCTGTCCTTCAGCTGCTCGTTAAAATGTATGGCAGTTTTGACATGAACAGCAGCTAGAGACCAGGCTTGTCACTTGTAAGCCCCTTTGCACATGTCATTTCACCCAGGTTTACACCTGAGCCCTCAAAAGTGTCAGGCTCTTATTCTCCTCCCCCCCACCCCCATGCAGACCGTTGGGACCTCTACTCTGCATTCCCATTCACATGCCAAAGTAGACATTTGCTGACTTCTGAGACTGCAGGAGGTCAGCCTTCCTGAGGCATCTCTCCCGAATCTGAGATGTTCTCACATCTCCTGGCTGGTGTGTCAAACAGCATCTGCTCCCCTGGCACCTGTTGGAGAGGCAGGGAAAGAAAACAAGAGAGAAACTTTCACGGAAACAGGTGACCTGTGCACATTTTCTGATGGGAATTTGTGTTGCCATGGAGACAGCTTCTCCAAATAGCTCCCTTCCACCTCCCCCAAGCAACTGAGGCGCGAGCAAGACATTTTTGCAGTGTCTGGTTTGAAAAGATTCTCTTAATGAGAGTCGTAGGTCAGGCGAGCTGAGCGAAGGAGACCCTCTTTCTGCTTCTTTGTCCCTGCAGGATCCATAGAGGAGGCAAATGGTCTTATAAGAGAGAAGTATCTTCAAAGGGTCCCCATGTTCCACATGAAATGCAGGCTCTGCTTTTTGGGACAATTTGATTCAGATGAATCAGCTCTCTTGCTAGGCAGATATCTTACCCAATCCATTTCAAAATGGAAGGCTGGTGAAATAGTGGAGAAAGATGATGATGGTGGTGGCGATGTTGATTGAGGGCATCAGGGTAACTGGCATGGAAAAGAACTTTTAAAAACAGGATGTGGGACTTAGTGAGGCATAAGGGAGAATAAATAGCCAGGAAAAACTAATCTAGTAGAAGGAGTGGAATGGGTGAAGATTATAAACTGATGGGGAACTGGAAGTTCCAGGGGAAGACCTTTTGAAAGGGGCTTGAGCCAGGGGACTTGGCTTCCTGAGGTATGGAGTCTGCTGGCCTTCAGTTGAATCATGGAGCCCCTGTTGAACTGCCATTTTTGTACTGCTTTTTGGAAGCATCTGATGGTAGTACACATATGTAGACAGCAGGTGTCCCGTTCCTCCGCCTCTTTCTGCACACAGTCTATGAGGAGCAACAGGGCATTGAGGTGAAGTATCTCAGCATCGGAGAGCATTATTTTTTCGCACAGGCAAGTTTGGAGACTCTGGATGCTCAATTTCCTGCCACATACTTGCAGCTCAGTGGGTCCTGTGCTGCTGCTGGGGTTAAGGATGTTGGATGTATACCCCACCCTTCACTCTGAATCTCAGAGTGTCAGAGTGGCTTACACTCTTCTTCACCTTCCTCCCCCACAACAGACACCCTGTGAGGTAGGTGGGGCTGAGAGAGCTCTCTCAAGGACAGCTCTGCGAGGGCTATGGTCTGATCTAAGGCTATTCCAGCAGTTGCAAGTGGAGGAGTGGGGAATCATACCCAGTTCTCCTAGATAGGCAGAGCTGGCCCTAGACTGTCTAGCACCCTTGGCAAGGCTAACTTCTGCTGCCCTCCCGCACTGATAATGTCATTGAGTCACATCAGATGCCCAATTTGGCACCCCCAGAAGACTGGCACTATAGGCAACTGCCTAGTTGCCTAGCAGGGCTGGCCCTGTAGATAAGAGTCCATGCACTTAACCACTACACCAAACTGGCTCTCAGGTAAATCCTAGTTAAGCCTGAAAAGGTTGGGAGACTACTACTGTGTACAATATATAAATTATAAGTATTATTATTTTAAAGTCACTGTACAGTAATATTACTGAGAACGTGGACTATCCAATGGGCTGCAATACTTAATGGATTCCACCCCTCAAATTTCCAGTAAGCTGTTGTGGTTGAAAATGTGGTAGCTGTGGAGTCACTCTGTCTGTTGGATCACTTCTCACTCTATTGTTCAATAGGTTATGTGACTGCAAAAACCAGTAGATGGTGGGGAAATGTTGTCAATCTGAATCCAGTTTAGAAAGAATTTAAAAATGCTTCATGAAGAGAAAGATAGACAAACTCAGTGGAGAGAGGTAAACAAGGAAGCAGTGGAGGAATTAAGAAGAAAATAGGCTTTAGCAAGTAAAAATGAGAACATTAGTTGCCAAAAGGGGGACTGAGTATTAGCTCCGATACACTGGTAGCTGTCATGCTACAAATCTATTCATGAAAACAGTCTGCTCATGTGACTGGGGAAACATGGGAGCTATGAACTCAGATGAGACTACAGCTCCTCTTTTATATAGATAGCAATGTGTGATTTTTCTTGGAAGCAAAGTAGAGCCACAACTTCATGAGAGTTCTCAGCCTTGGTAATATACTATTCATGAGAATAGGCTACTCAACCACACAGGCATAATATTGTGGGAACAGAATATGGGAACAGATTCTGTGGAGGAAGTAGACTGGAAGAGGATAACTGGTTGATGGCCTAGTATGTGAGCTGTGTAAGAATTGCTTGCATAATTCCATTCCCATTGTTGAAGAATTTAATTTGTTCATACTATCCGGTCCTGAAGACACAGGGATGGATGGGTTAGTATGACAGAAAACAAAACATTGCATATATTGCATGTTTATCAAAGATCAAATATATATAAGTTAGAAAATAAAATTTGCATCATGTATTATGCCCAGAAGATACTAGGATACCCAGGACTGCCAAGTCTCTCTCTTTTTTCTTTATCATGAGTGCACTATCACCTATAATATGCCTGTACTGCTAACTCAGTGGGAGCAAGATCATTGGAGTTATCAGATGAATTACCAAAGACAACTTACTGTTCTGTAGTTCACCTAGGCTATCCATATTCACTGGGTATTTCAAAAGTTCTGGAATCTGCTCTATGAATCTCTGAGGATTTGCCCAAGAAATGGGATCATAATACAATAAGATTCTCATTCTTTAAATGCTAATGGAAATACTACAGAGGCGATGGTGTCATTTTAACACCTCTAAATAAATAAGATCATAGAGGCCACATTCTGAAGGGCACATCTCAAATTTATGTTGAGATGAATTATGAATATTGAAAAAGCTAGGGAATTGAGTTTGCAAGCCTTTCACTGACGTGAGAGTTCAGAGCTGCCAACCCAGTTGGGTACAAAATTTTGGCAGCCCAAATCCCCTTTGCTTTTACTTGAGATCTGCAAAGGAGGGAGGTTTTAGTTTGTCACTGTTTCAGCCTCATGTACTTATCAAAATGCAGTTGCCTATTCCTGATGGATCATATGCACTCATAACTTCTTATTTATTTGATTTTTTTAGTCACCACTTACCCAAAGGGTGTTGTGGCAACTTACAACGTTAAAACCAATAAGGTAAAAACACATAAAAACAAATAACAAATATAAAATATTAACATTAAAATTAAAGTATTAAAACATTAAAATACATGGTTGTCACCATACCTCTAATAAAACAGCCCCAACATGTGGTTACCCTCCAAAAGCCAACCTAAATAATTATAGTAAACACAACTGGAGCTGGTGTGAAGATAAGCAATATGAGATAACCACCAGAAGCAATGAAAGCCGGTAGTAGCAAATTAGAGCATGTGTGGATCCATGTTGTAAAGAGTAGAGCTGTGGCCCCATGTAACGTTGGGAGAAAGAGGCTGAGGAAGAACTACTGAAACCATGAGGAATCCTTTTAAAAGTGGTTCCTTATTCTCTCTGTACCATCACGAGTGGAACACTAAGAATTTAAAGACTTCACCCACGTCTTCATTAAATCCAATTTGAAGAGGCTATCATTCTTTGTGACTGCTGAGAGACTTTGTGGGAAAAATTTCAAGAATGTTCAGTGTTCCTTAGTTTTATTTTTATTTTACTTTACTAAAAATGCATATTTACATGCTTTGCATGAAAGTTTTATTGCTTCTGGTGGTTATTCTCATATTGTTTAACCTAAATAATTCAGCTTGCATGACCTGCAGAGACTAAACAAGTCCAGCAGGACATGGGTAGAATCATAGAGTTGGAAGGGACCTCCAGGGTCAGCTAGTCCAACCACCTGCACAATGCAGGAAACCCTCAAATACCTACCCCAACTTCACAGAATCTTCATTGCTGTCAGATGGCCATCTAGCCTCTGTTTAAAAACCTCCAAGGAAGGAGAGCCCACCACCTCCCGAGGAAGCCTGTTCCACTGAGGAATCGCTCTAACGGTCAGGAAGTTCTTCCTAATGTTGAGCCGGAAACTCTTTTGATTTAATTTCAACCCATTGGTTCTGGTCCTACCTTCTGGGGCCACAGAAAACAATTTCACCCCATCCTCTATATGACAGCCCTTCAGGTACTTGAAGATGGTGATCATATCACCTTTCAGCTGTCTCCTCTCCAGGCTAAACATCCCCAACTCCTTCAACCTTTCCTCATAGGACTTGGTCTCCAGACCCCTCACATCTTTGTCGCCCTCCTTGGACCCGTTCCAGCTTGTCTATATCCTTCTTAAAATGTGGTGCCCAAAACTGAACACAATACTCCAGGTGAAGTCTTACCAGAGCAGAGTAAAGCGATACCATCACATCACGTGATCTGAACACTATACTTCCGTTGATACAGCCCAAAATTGCATTTGCCTTTTTAGCCACCGCATCACACTGTTGACTCATGTTCAGCGTATGATCCACTAAGACCCCTAGATCCTTTTCACACATACTACTGATAAGACAAGTCTCTCCCATCCTTGGGTGTTATCCAAGACTTCATGCTCACCTCACAACAGCAGACAAGAACTTGTGTCAGTATACATAATATTTTTTACATTCTGAAAAAGGCAAAAAAGGTTTTTTTTCTTTGAAAGACTGTGATGAATTTGCTTGCAAATGGAGGCTCATCAGTGGGAATGCAGAAATGGATAAAATCCAACAGAACCAATTCTGCAATTCTAAAGTGGAGGATAAATTACCAGACTTATTCTCTTAAGTGTCATACTTTAGTAGAAGTCTGCCCATAGTGAAAATTTAGCATGTATTTGCTTCTGTTCTACAGCGTATGAGGCAACTACACACCATCTTTTGCACTGTGAGTTCTACTTTCTATAGGACCAATCAGCATATGTCCTTGGTGTACACATGGTGAAAGAGACTTGTACTCAACCTGAGCACTACCATTTTCCTGCAAACCAATCAGTCTGTTGACCCAGGCATGACATGGAGAATTTAGTTCTAGCTTTGATCGATGATCTGTGACTACAAATTACTAGGGTGAAGTGTACTCTGTTGATCTCATTAGGTCTTTCCATTGCCTTTGATATCGCTGACTATGAGGTGTTGATGCCATGCCTGCAGGGTCTGATAAGAAAGTGTTGAACTACCTTTTGGCCCTGCAGACTACTTTCTTCTCTGTATCCCTTTAACTTTTTCAGGGATAACTGACAGCAATTTGATAATCTCTCTGTCCTTGGAGATGCCACATAGGCCAAGCCAGAGCATTTCTCAAAAAGCAGTCTATTTTTGTTGGCTTTTAGCAACAAGGTATATAATGAGATGGGTGGGGGTGGGGGGTGGTTTGAATTTTTAATAAGGTCTGAGTTCTTTGAGACTTTATGATTTGTAATTCATAGGTGGTTATTTTTGTCCTCAGAAAATGTTTTTATTTTTTTCTGTTTTAAAAATGTTGCAGCCTATCCTGAGCCCTTTAGAAAAGGTAAATGTCACACTTTAGTAGAAGTCTGTCCATAGTCCATATAGTTGACTTACAGCATATTTTGTTGACTTACAGAGGCATAGGTCTCTCTGTAGCTACACTGCAGTCAAGTGGAAATGCTGGAAATGGAGCTTGTGCATAATGATATCTTGTTCCCCCTTGTAATTTTTAGTGTTATTTATTTACCAATTCAGCAATGGTGAAAATATATGTGAAACAGTTCTCCAGTGGTCCCAGGAGTGGGCCAGTCCTCACTCTTGGGATCATAGCTCCTCCTCTTCAATAGCAGGGCTTAACAAACTTGACCCGGAGGGGAGGTGCTTGATCCTCAGAACTCAGTTTCTTTAGCCCTGCCATCGAAGCAGGACGTACTATAGAGCCCCTTTGTGGCTCCTGGCCCGGTAAATTATAGAAAGAAATAAAGAAGAACAAGAACAAGAGGAACATACCTATTGAAAATTTCCTGGAAGGCAGAAGGGAAGGCAAGAGCTCCCTCTTGTGGCCGTTCTGGGAGGATCTCTTCTTCCCGCGTTTTTTCCAACGGCGCCAGAGGAGCCTCGGAGTGGGGCACACGCGCGCGAAGCCCTCCCTCTGCTCTTTCCAGCCTGGTGGACGTGCCGAAGGCTGTTGATCATTCCTTCTCCCAGTCGCCTTGCAAAGGCACTCCGGCAAACCCGGGGGCCTTGGGGACAAAGGAATTAAGGGAGAGGAGGAGAGAGGGAGCAAGCAGCTGGGAGAGGACTCGTGTTAGCACGCAGCCCACCTGGAACGACGGAGGCAGAAGCGTTTGGAAACCCAGCAGCGGTAAGGCTTGCATTGGGAAAGCTCTGCAGAGTGGTGGGGGATTAGAGGAGGTCAATTGACCTAGCCCTTATGATCCCATCCCCAGGAAGCCTCCAGAAGAGGAAAGTTTTATGTTGGGAGCTACAGGCAGCCAGTTATGGTTTTCAGCGCTCCCCCCCACTCCCCCCCCCTTCCATTCATTCCCTATCCCTTAGCCTCTCTGGTATAGAGAGGTCTGGCTATCTATTTGGCCATTGGAAAAAGGGGAAGGAAACAAAACAAGGGAATGTTTGGTTTTTTGTTGATGTTACCGGTGGTGGATGACCCGGTCAATAGTTTGACTTCTAATTCCATACTCCCGATGGATGCAGATGGAATGCCAAGGGACCCTACGGATAAACGCATTGAGCAGGCTCTGCAGAGGGATTTTGAAGCCTCGGCCAGCTCTTTGAAGGTGTCAGCAACCACGTCCCTCTTCTGTAGAGCTTCATATATTTGGCTATCTGACCTGGCTAAGAGGGATGACCTGCCTAAGGACGTCAAGGACTCTCTTAAAAAGATAAAGGGGGAGGGACGGTGGCTCAGTGGTAGAGCATCTGCTTGGGAAGCAGAAGGTCCCCAGTTCAATCCCTGGCATCTCCAAAAAAGGGTCCAGGCAAATAGGTGTGAAAAACCTCAGCTTGAGATCCTGGAGAGCTGCTGCCAGTCTGAGAAGACAATACTGACTTTGATGGACCAAAGGTCTGATTCAATATAAGGCAGCTTCATATGTTCATATGTTCATAATGTTAGCCACGGCTTTTGCATCAGACTCTACTCTGGAAGCGGTTCAGCTGTCAGCTAGAGCTATGGCCTGTAGCGTTACGGCCAGAAGAAATACCTGGCTACGAAATTGGGATGCGGATCCTTCGGCTAGAGCTAAGGTTGCTGCAGTTCAGTTTAAAGGGTCCTCACTCTTTGGAGAAGGTTTGGATAGATACCTTATTGAGGACAGAAATAAGAAAAAAGTTCTGCCATCCAAACGACGAGATAACAGGACGAGACAAAGGTTTCAGTCCTTTCGTGGTAATAGGAGAGAGTCCAGGCAAGCATCCTTCAAGCCATACAGAACAAAGTGGCAGTCGAAGCCTAGAGATGGTAGACCTTCCTTCACGGGGAAACAGAATCAGCCCACTAAAGGCCAAAAGAAGCCCACCTCAGCATGACTGGGACGAGTCCACGGACACAAGTCAGATAGGGGGACGACTTCAGAGATTCTCCCATGTGTGGCATCAAACAGTTTCAGACAGATGGGTGTTGGACACAGTGACCAACGGCTACTCTCTGGAGTTTTACTCCCCCCCCCCCCCCGACACCATTTTTTGGAAGTACAAAGATCACAGTCTCCCGAGAAGCATCGAACACTACTGCTAGCCATCGACCATCTAGTTTCGATAGAAGCCATCGAACCGGTACCTCCATCAGAGAAATTTCAAGGCACATACTCAGTCTTTTTCGTGGCACCCAAAAAGAATGGGGATGTTCGGGCAATACTGGATCTGAAGTGGGTGAACAGGTCGGTTATCACAAAAAAGTTCCGGATGGAGACACTGAGGTCCATACTTCTTGCCATCCAGCGGGGGGACTTCATGGCCTCCATAGATCTGTCAGAAGCCTATCTTCATATCCCGATTGCCAGGGGTCATCGGAAGTTTCTTCATTTCTCTTACGACGGGCGCCATTTCCAATACAGAGCCTTGCCTTTTGGGCTCAAGTCGTCTCCCAGGGTGTTCACAAAAGTTCTGGTCACTCTGGTGGCAGCCCTCAGGTTACAGGGGGTGTCGATTTTTCCATATCTGGACGACATTCTGGTCAAGGCCCCGTCGGCGGAGCCGACGAAGAAACACCTCGACCTGACCATGAGGTTGCTCAGGGCGCATGGGTTCGTCATAAACATTCAGAAGAGTTTCTTGCTTCCTTCCCAGTCTCTGACGCACCTAGGTGTTCAGATCGATTCCAATAAGGACAAGGTCTATCTGACTCCGGAGAGACAGACAAAGATTTTACAGCTGATGGCAGAAGTCAAGCAAAGGAAGCGAGTCAAACTGATCCTACTGGCAAAATTACTGGGAATGCTGGTCTCGTGCCAGGACGTAGTTCAGTGGGCGCGTTTTCACACGAGGCCACTTCAGAAATTTCTTTTACCTTTTCAGAAGCAAATAGGTGCCAGAAGCCCGATCTCTCTGACACTGCCAGCCGACCTGTCGAGAGCCCTCGAGTGGTGGCAGGCTCCCGGCCTTTCTTCCTTGGGGCAGGAGATGCGGGAACCCAAGAGAGTGGTGGTGACCACAGACGCCAGTCTTTTTGGTTGGGGTTGGGGAGCTCACATGTCAGGAGCAGTAGCGCAGGGTCAGTGGAGCGACCAGGAAGCCAGGGAAAGCATAAACCTTCTGGAGTTGAGAGCGATACGTCTGGCCATGCTTCACATGAGACAATGGGTGGTCGGGACTCACGTCCTGATACAAACAGACAATATGACGGCAAAAGCCTATGTAAATCGCCAAGGCGGCACCAGGCACAGAAAGCTACAAGGCAAAGCGGAGGCCCTCTTCAGGTGGGCGGAAGGTCATCTTCTGTCCATTAAAGCCACACACATGGCAGGAAAAGACAATGTGGTGGCAGATTGGCTGAGCCGACAGGCGCTGAACCAGTCGGAATGGTCACTTCACCACGAGACATTTCGCGAGATTTGTCAAAGATTCGGGACACCGGGTGTGGACCTGTTTGCGTCGGACGACAATCATCAGGTGCCACAGTATTTCTCAAGGACAAGAAGCAGAGGAGCAGTTGCTATCGACGCTCTAAATTCAGACTGGCCAAGGACTCTATTGTATGCCTTTCCTCCGTTCCAAGTCCTCCAAAGGTTTTTGCAGAGGGTCCAGGAACAGAACACGGAGGTGATTGTGGTGGCCCCCTTTTGGCCTCGGAGAGCCTGGTTCCCGGAACTGCAAAGACTGTCAATAGTAGAGCCATGGCAGATTCCTACGAGGTGGAATCTACTTTCTCAGGGCTGCCTGCAGCATCCGCGACCAAAATTTTTCAGCTCACTGTTTGGAGATTGAGCGGCAGCAGTTAGTTAGGCTAGGTTCTTCCACTCCAGTAATAGACACCATGTTGTCCTTTAGAAAGGCTTCAACTAACAGAAGCTATAATGTCACTTGGCAGATTTTTCATGCCTGGTGTGTGGTTAAAGGGGAAGATCCTCTACAGGCCTCGGTGTCCGTGGTGTTGTCTTTCCTACAGGAGGGACTAGAGAAAGGCCTTAGTACCAGTACGCTGTGTAGACAGGTGGCGGCCATAGCAGCGGTGAGGGGATCTAAGAAGGGCAATGCTATTTCAACACATCCACACATCCGGAGGTTTCTGAAGGGGGTGGCTTTGATTAATCCACCGCAGGTCCATAGATTTCCATCGTGGAATTTGAACATGGTGTTGAAGGCACTCTGTGGCAAGCCCTTTGAGCCTATGGCATCATGCAGCCTGAAGTTACTCACCTTTAAGGTGGTATTCTTAGTGGGTATCACTTCGGCGCGTAGAGTGTCGGAGCTTCAGGCTCTGTCCATACATAAGGATTTGTGTGTATTCCACCAGGATAAAGTTGTGCTCTGCACTGATCCGGCCTTTGTGCCAAAGGTGAATTCCCGTTTCCATAGGGCGGAGGACATTGTGCTTCCCTCTTTCTGCCCTAATCCGGTTCATGAGAAGGAGAAGGCGTGGCACTGTCTGGATGTTCGTAGAGCCCTTAGCTTCTATCTGGACAGAACCAAGGACTTTCGCCGGTCTGATTCCTTGTTTGTTTCTTTCAGGGCTGCAGACACTGGGCGCAAGGTATCGGCCTCCACCGTTAGCAGGTGGATCAGGGGGTGCATTAGTGAGGCCTATAAGGCAACAGGACTGGAGCCCCCGGTAGGGGTGACGGCTCATTCACTTAGAGGGGCTGCTACTTCGGCGGCCTATAGGGCTTTTCCTTCCCTGGAGGTGGTGTGTAAGGCGGCTACTTGGAAGTCGGTTCACTCCTTCACTAGGCACTACAGGATTGATAAGGTGGCTTCGGCTGAGGCTGCGTTTGGAAGGAAAGTCCTCCAACACGTGGTCTCTGGGCAAAGCTGAGAGGCCCGCCCTGGGACACGGCTTTTTTACGTCCCAAGAGTGAGGACTGGCCCACTCCTGGGACCACTGGAGAACAGAAGATTCTTTTCACTTACCGTGAAGTCTTCCTTCTCTGTGGTCCCGGAGTGGTCCAGTCCTACCCACCCAGTTGTGTCTAACGGGTTTCAGCTTTGACCTGGGACCTCGGGGTTGGAAGTCATAACTGAATCCGGTGTAGTACACTGTTAGGTTTGGGTTTTTCTGCCATAGAGTCCTTTAGACAGGGGCTCAGGATATGTGTAGGAGAGGGTTGTGTTTGTTCCCTGGAAGTTTCCTTTCTCCTGTTTATGTTGGAGTTATACTTAGGGAGGTGTGGTAGCTGGCAGACGATCTGAGTTCTGAGGATCAAGCACCTCCCCTCCGGGTCAAGTTTGTTAAGCCCTGCTATCGAAGAGGAGGAGCTATGATCCCAAGAGTGAGGACTGGACCACTCCGGGACCACAGAGAAGGAAGACTTCACGGTAAGTGAAAAGAATCTTCCGTTCTGTATGGCTCACTTTGATCCGATTGCTTTTCTTTTGTATCTAACATTATTTATTCACTAATTCAAGAATGACAAAAATACATGTGAAGAAGATTCTATACGGCTCAATTTGATCCAGTTGCTTTTTTGTATCTAGCATATTTATTTATTCACTAATTCAACAATGGCAAAAATATGTGTGAAGAAAGTTCTATTCTGCTCACTTTGATCCAATTACTTTTTTGTATTTTGCAGAGCATCCACATCAAGCCTCACAGTCTTCTGCTGCTCACTTTAATTGACTTGCCTTTCCACATCTCCCCTAGCATCCGCAGTAAGCCACTTGGTTCTGTGCTGCTCACTCTTGTTAGCACAGGTGTCACACTTGTGTTTGCCAAGTGATTCACCTGTGTGTGCAGTTGTACCCTTCTGAAGGTGAAAGCTGTAGGGCAAGTGGTCCTCTAACTGCTGCAGATGTGAGTAGTTTACACTGAAGTATGGGCCAATTGGTTGCTCGGCAACCCTTTTGTATTAGTAGCAAGGTATGCACAGCATCCACTTGTGAGTTAGAGCTCGGGGTTTTGTAAACAGACAAAATGGTATAGGAAAAGGATGGGCGATTGGTCACTAAGGCACTAAAGCTGAAGAACAGAGAACTTTTCTGTAAGTTTTTCCCACTAGAATTAACAAGAGGGAAGGAATATTTAAAGGGCTTTATTCCAGGTGAAAAGCTACAGGTGCCAAAAATATGGTTTATTACTTTTCTTCCCTTTCAGTTTCCAAACTGATGAGGCTATTCAGAACCAGGCAGACGAAAAAGCAGACATACAGATATGGCTAGGCTTCACTTTTGTGTTATCTTCTCATGCGGATGTTTCTTATGCTTGGCATCTAGTACTCCCAGTCACCATTTCTGTGGCTGTTAAAATGAAATGAAGACTTGGAGATGCTGTTTTGATATGTGGCATGAGGATAGGAGAAAATGTAAGAGGACTATGTGGCTTCCTGTCATTTTTAGAAGCCTGGACTGTCTTCCTAGCTGCCAAGTTCTCAGAACAGCAGCTCATTGGATGCAAATGAAAGCTGCTCTAAAAGCACTGTCCCAGGGCGAGCGATTTAATGACATTGTGAGAAGTCTATTAAACAGTAACCTGTCATTTTGGAGAGTGTTTACAAATGTTTTCAATGTAATTATCCCTCTGTGGCAATCTCAGTGTGTGCATGTGTGTGTCTTTACCTTTGCTCATGTATGCTGAGTTATGAACGTCTTCACAAAACAAACAATCTCTGCATTTCATTGAAAGGCCTTTAGGGCTCTGTAGTTTCTGTCCTGTGGCACAATGGATAGCTTGAGAGGTGTTTTTAATTGCTTTCGTGCTGAGAAGGCCATCTGTTTGGTCTCTGAAGAGGATGCCAGAGTTTCAGGCCAAACCTTACTGGACAGGCATTTCCACTCCAGTCTCCACAACTCCAGTTGGGTCTGTTTTATTGAAGCATTTATCTAAACACTAGGGTTTATATTGGCCAAACATGAAGTGTTATGCAGTCATGCAGCATGATTTTGCTCAGTTCTGCTGGATCCCATCCTCAGTTTGGTTGTGGAGTTAAGAGTCTGGCCAGTAGTCCACCAGAACCTGGGTTTGGTAGAATCCTGTGGATTCCATTACAGGGGTCTGAAAAGCATCCATGATATTGTAGGCTGCATTATGTTGTATCCCATGTAGCTCAAAGTATGCCCACCATGGAAGCCTCTGCATATACCCAACAAGACCACAACATCAAAGAAGCATTCTTAATGTTGGAGACATGCACAAGTTGCATTAATATTACATAATGCAGTACTTCAAATGGGTACAAGAAGTTTCTGTTATCCCTTGCAAATCTACAACACTGGGAAGCCATGTAGAGATGCAATAATCCATAGGATTCATGGGGGGGAGAGGCTCCATAATTTAGAATGGAGACAAAAGATTCAGCAGTTTGAAATGTAAAATGATCACCCAGGTATTTTCTTTGATGTAGACCTGAGTGGTTTTGCCCATCTCTATGCTATTATCAGCTAATCTAGTCTTTGGGACAGATACTAATCCAGTTTTAAGATGTTCCTCTTGAATAGCTGCTTTGTGTATAGTATAACAGCTTGAAATCCAATTTATCCTCTCCAGTTTCAGAACACAGAGGGTGTGATGCAGGAAAAATTAATCCTGAAGAAATTTTCAGAATCTGATCGTACTGGCTAGTTTAACTTCTAAAAATATCAATTGCTTTTGGAAGTTGGGAGATTTACTTGGGGTTGTGGTAAATACTGAAACACACACGCAAAACTACCATATACTGAGTCAGACTAGTGGTCTGTATTCTGTAGTCTGACTGGCAGCAGTTCTCCAGGGTCTAGATAGAAGTCTTTTTTATTCCACTTATTGCCTATTCTTTTTAACTGAAGACGTCAGAGACTGAACCTGGGACCTTCTGTATGCGAAGGAGACACACTACCTGAATGTATCCTCTTTGTGCAGAGATGTTTAGATATATCACTTAATATGCTGAGATAAAACATTTCTTCTACCACTTACATATGTTCTGAGATACCTAGTAAAACATAGACATTAGAATTTGAAGAACTGGGAAAGGGTCTCACCAAACAAATTGAGCATTCTGCCAGATCATTGCGGGGGGGCTTAATTTAATTTTCACTGAGCTGCATTGTAACTAATGATAAATACAGTATACTGTGGCATTGATTATGAAGCTGGCACAGAAATGTAAGCTGTTAGCATACTTCTTTTCATATTTCAATCAGCTGTCATTGAGTCTTCCCAACATTACAAACTAAAACAGTCTATTCTGAATTTCTGCAACAATCAGTATTGGATTTAGATAGGTGCTGTAGGTGATAGATTTAATATTGCTCTGTAAAATTTACTACATGAGTTGACCTGTTGCTAGCCAGGTTGACAGGAATTGCGCATTGGTTCTGCCAGGAATTACTGTGACTTTTCTCTTGGCAAACAGATTTTGCAGATTGTTATTACTTGGGAACTTGAGAAATTATTTAACTTGACGAATTGATTCTTGTGATTCTGGGACATTGTGAAATATATAAACTTATGAGAAATGGCTAATATTTACTTCATTTTTCATTCTTCTATACAGATGGGTCAATTTAAATAAAATTATCAACTTTATATCATCACATTCAGAAGTCTCTGTATACTTGGTGATATGTCCTTGCGTAAAAGAGAAAAGCCTAAAAGGCTGGAAATTGGGGAACCTGAGAATATAAACCAAAAGAACAAGACCTGACAAGCACTTACTAAATTTTAAACAGTACTCATTAATGTTGTGTGTCCTAACACTCTCAGATATGTGACACTGGAGATCTGTGATACATAGGATCATCCAATGTGTACTTTAGTTGGAAAAAGTGAGGGGTTACCACTTACGGATCATATTGCAGCTACCTCTTTCTCTATTTAATTTAAAGCAGTTTGTGGGGCCATTTTGGCCATAATTAAACTTTCCCATATCCAGCACCATGGTCCCAATTCATATTCTCTCCCTCCCCATTACTGCTTTTTGCAGCTAAATTATGCTTTGGAGAACCAAGTCATGGGTCTCCAGTGTTTTGTATAGTTCAACCGACAGTATCTCTGAAATACTTTAAGACAACCAAACCTCTTAGGTAAATACATAACTAGGCTAAAATAAATTAATGGTTTTCTTGCTAAATATGAACAGAACTGGGCCAGTATCTGAACACACTTGTTACTAAAAGCAGTGCTTGATTGATCCCAATCAGTTCTTCGTGTCTTTTTTAAATCCTAGCTTGGAGCAATCTGTGCTTACCGGGAAGCTCAGTGCTCTCACACATAACAACATTATTCTATATGTTGCTTTCAATGGAAAGTTGGTTTTCTTTATTGTGCTGTAGAAGCATTTTAGAAAAAGTAGAGTAATGTTTTCTCATTGGAAAATAGTGTCATCCACATCTAAGGGGAAACTTTTATGTGTATTATGGTACCTCTGAGAGACAGCTGATGTTGGTAGTATCTTAAGCTGCTGGGCAGAATGATTGGGAGTTTGCATTATGACACTACACTCTCACATGCTTTGTCTGGTTGGATTGTATGTTTACCTTAGAGCAGTAATAAAATCAGTGAGTGAACGATCTGTGAATCAGCAATTATGTATTTTAGCTGTTCCTGTAAATCTGGCTGTGGTAATATGAATCCAAAGTATGCCCACATGAACGTCTGAATATACACCAAATATCTAATGACACTAAGCAAAGTAATGGAACACTACTCTATCACTTAGTCATTTAGTCAGAGTGGTTAAAGGTTAGATTGCCCCTACTCTGCTGGTATGGTCATGGATGTAGAGAGGATTCCAGTCTACTGTGATTCCAGTAACTGTGAATTGGAAACTAGAAGATGATAGTCATTCAAATCTAGATTAATTAACACAAAACTCAACTATATTCTGTTAATAATAAAAGCCTCAAAACAATGGAACGCCCCCCCCCCCCAAAAAAAAAAAAACAATGAAGAGAAAGCAGAGGGAATTCCAATGTGATCAGGAGTTTTAAACTATCTTTTATTTGTTTGGGTAGGAATATGTTCATTTTTGTGATGGACTGTTCTGTTGAAAGGGGGCAGTTTAAATCTGATACCGATCAACACAGGGTAGGGAATATTTTTAAAATACTGGGTAGATTGAGGAAGGTTGCAGGCAAATTGTCACTTGGCTGTTTATTGTTATAATTAACTGAACTTGATTCTATACTAGAATTTTTTTTTAAAAAAATTGTTTTGTTTTTTGCTGAACTATATTGAAGCCAAGTTCCAATAAAACAGCTAAAAACAAAGAACACTGAGAAATAACTGTGCCTTCCAGGGTATGTGGTAAAAACTAGAATTTTGATCCTTGGCTACTCAGCATTGGGAAATCACTGCAAAAACTGGTGTGTGTGTGTGTGTGAGAGAGAGAGAGAGAGAGTATAGATGGGTTTAAGGTGAATTACAAATTTTGATTTTCAAAGTCATAGAAGGTGCCTGTTGTATCTGCTTTTTTCCCTGTATGTAGGCTGTACTAAATTTCTGTTCTGCCTCAACACCTCCATAAATTCTGTATCACAAATTTTTAAAAATCAGTGGCACATTTTGTAAATTAATAAGACTTGCCATTTGAAGGGCTCCAGAGACCACCAGGCAGATAATGAAGGATCCTGGTGGAATTCTTTCATTTACTTTTCCTCGTAAAAGAATGTGTGAACTAATGCAGCCCTGTTGCTTTCCACTGGAGACTTCACTATGGAGTAGACTACTGGGAGCATCATGAAGGAGAATCTCCTCATCTTCTGTGGTATGCCAGAGAATAATTCTGTCTTCCCTAATTGCTAAATTTAATAGTACTTCTGATTGCTGGGGTACTATATATGTTACAGTACTTGTGTTTGCTAGCAGTAGTACTTTTGTATTGTATAATGCAGAATAACTATATTATCTTTTACTCCCAGATATCAAAGATGATTAGAACATGGTTTGGATGATCCAAGATAGAGGGATTTTCTGACAAGGGAGATGCTCTGTATCATCCAGTTCTGTGTTTTGTTAGCAATTTTAAAGAAAGTAAATAAGAAGACATTTTAGTGATATGGGGAAAGTGTTTAGAAAGTATCAGAGGTGAAAACTGTGGGTGTTTTGTTTATTTGTAAGTGTGGCCCCCCAAAATATACTTAACTGTTAATCTAAAATTGCGTTTTATAGACGTGATATTCCTCATTTTCACCTTGAGTTTAGGCATTTTCATTGACTTTTAACAATGTTATTCCTTATGTACAATGGGAACAATCATGCTAAAATTAAGACATTTTGTTTTCTTAATGCAATTTTATCCAATATGAAAGTATGATTGATCCCTAATGTTTTTTCTTCATTGTATGTTGGGTTTACTGTATAGAGGGTCTCTGTTCAACACACTAATGGGCTTTGTGCTTGTGCAGAGGTTTGATTCAGAACCTTATATAGCTAGATTTTTGGAAGCAGATCTTCGGTGCTCTCAGAAATGCAATTACAACTGTGCATGTCTAAAGGGGAGGCCATATGCCTTTGTGCCCCATATGCTTTAATCCATTGCAATGGTAGCAGTATTGGGAAACCTCTCTCCAGTTGCTCCTTGGAGGGCTAATTTACTTCTTAAGAAAACCTTTAACACCATCATCCTTCCCTTTCTTCTTAATGTCTCTTTTCACCACTTCTCTATCCTCTCTAACTAGTCTTCCGTGATGTCCTAACACCTGTACTGTGGGTTACCTTCAAAAATGGCATCAATGCAGGAAAAAGATGCCTTTGACTGACAGCCACATTGTGTCTCTTGTGTTCAAAAGAGCAGCAGTTTGTAGAGACCTATCCATTACCTCTAGAGGATTACTAAGCAGGCAAGATAAAACCAACGAACCAGATTCCTAGCCACCTTCTGAGAGAGACATCTCAGTTTCTGAGGCAAGGATTGATGGCACAAAAGCCACACGCCTCTATCTCCGTGCCTCTGCCTCACTCCTAATTTTGGCCCTGTGTTTACAGGGACAAAGGCAGCTCCCCAGTATCAATTCAGCACAAGGATAAGTCCCCAAAGCATTAAACTTGATCCCCAGCTGTGAGGAGGAGGAGAAGGAGACAAGGAAAAGTGCTAGTTTGAAGAACAGGTTCCCTTGAGATTGCTGCCAGCCCATGCACTGGGCAATTTTTCTGAGTTTCTGCCTTTCAGAGTATCTGCAATGGTTCTGCTGATGTTCCGAGTGCTTCTTAAACTGGCTAAAGATTCAGTAGAAAAATAAACTTCTGCCTCACTGATATCCAAGAGGCTGGAAATTCATTTTATTGATTTTAGCCCAGTTTTCCAGCCTGTCAAGGTCAATAGGATACAGGATGACCTCGACAGGCTGGAAAACTGGGCTAAAATCAATAAAATGAATTTTAACAGGGATAAATGTAAAGTTCTGCATTTAGGTAAGAAAAATTAAATGCATGGTTACAGGATGGGGGAGACTTGTCTTAGCAGTAGTATGTGCGAAAAGGATCGATGGGTCTTAGTGGATAATATGCTGAACATGAGTCAACAGTGTGATGTGGTGGCTAAAAAGGCAAATGCAATTTTGGGCTATATCAACAAAAGTATAGTGTCCAGATCACATGATGTGATGGTATCGCTTTACTCTGCTTTGGTAAGACCTCACCTGGAGTATTGTGTTCAGTTTTGAGCACCACATTTTAAGAAGGATATAGACAAGCTGGAACGGGTCCAAAGGAGGGCGACGAAGATGGTGAGGGGTCTGGAGACCAAGTCCTGTGAGGAAAGGTTTAAGGAGCTGGGGATGTTTAGCCTGGAGAGGAGGCGGCTGAGAGGTGATATGATCACCATCTTCAAGTACTTGAAGGGCTGTCATATAGAGGATGGTGTGGAAATGTTTTCTGTGGCCCCAGAAGGTAGGACCAGAACCAATGGGTTGAAATTAAATCAAAAGAGTTTTCGGCTCAACATTAGGAAGAACCTCCTGACCGTTAGAGCGATTCCTCAGTGAAACAGGCTTCTTTGGAGGTGGTGGGCTCTCCTTCCTTGGAGGTTTTTAAACAGAGGCTAGATGGCCATCTGACAGCAATGAAGATCCTGTGAATTTAGGGGGAGGTGTTTGTGAGTTTCCTGCATTGTGCAGGTGGTTGGACTAGAAGACCCTAGAGGTCCCTTCCAACTCTATGATTCTATGAAAACTCTCCTTCCCCAGATTCAGCAGTCATAGAGACATTTCAGAGCAAACAGAGATAAATGCCTCACTCTGTGCCTACTGACAAAGAGGACAGGAAGTGGGTTAGCATGGGCAGGATAGTCTGTACTTAAGCTACCATGTTTGCAAAAGTGGTCAGTTATTTTTAAGGCAGAATGCCAGTGTTTCTTCTGGAGAAAGGATGTCTCTTACACTTTAGAGCTGTCAAGAGGATATCAAGCAGACTCCCATAGTCTAAAGAGATGAAAGCCTTAGACTTAAATAAAACAGCAGATCCTCACTTCATACTGGCTGATTGTGACTCGAAACCTGTGGCTAGAAGCTTCCCAGGCTGCAGGGCAAAGTAGTGCAAGAGGCCATAGACAACACAATCACCATGTATTACATAAGCAAGGTGGCATTGCATCTGTCACCTTCAGCCTCTGGTCTGCTGCTTGTGGGAGAGGTGTATCAAGTACAGTATCTCCCTGGTCACTATCCATATGGCAGGAATAACATCTTGTCAGACTTGCTCAACTACAGGAGGTCAGTTGGCCACAAGTGATTCCTGAGTGACAGTCTGAGTGCCTGCAGTCAGTATTCCTTCACAGGGGCACACAAAGGACATCACAGAAACTGATCTATTTGCCATACCAGGCAGCCAGCACCAAGTGTTGAACATTCTGCTTCAGAACAGGCATTGTTCTCTGCTCTTTCGGAGACACCATTCTGTTTCAGTAGATGGAGTATTAATTCTATGCCTTTCCACCCCCATTCCTCGCATACCCAAGGTCATCAATACAAACTGCATTCTAGTCATTCCACAATGACCAATACAAAGCTGGTTTACCAATCGCTGCCAACTAATCTGTGGGTTTCTGACCCCTTGTTGCAGTATTGTGGCAAGACTGTACACCCAAGCTATTGGCCTGGAAGATTTTTCAGGAGTACCTCTCGCAGATGGGTGATAATACTGTGGGTGGTAATACTGAATGTAGGAAACCATCCACCAGAAAGTCTTACTATGAGTGCAACTGGAAATGTTTTACTTCATTTGCCTTTTACACAGGGATTGGACCAATTTACCTCCCCAGTCACTTCCATCTTAAAACACCTGCTTCACTTATATTTTCTAGGATTAGCACACCACATTTCTCAAAGTTCATCTGACAGCTCTTTCAACTCTCATTCAGGGCCATTCATCCTTCATCCAACAGTGGTAAAGTTCTTCAAGGACCTGATAAGACTCTGCTGTCTGGTAATACCATCCTCAATGGCATAGTACTTTGAACCTCTCCTATCCAGTAGCTGCTTCTCTGTCCTGGATGATAGGACTATAGAAGAATCCCCTTCAGCTACTATTGAGAAGGGGGTTGTATTTTCATACCCTCCTCCCATCTGGTGTCTAAATAAGATGCCAGGGGTCTGTGCCAGATGGATTTGTTGCTAAGCATCTACTGCTGTGGCCACTGTTGGAAAAACCGCTCCTCCTACTCTAGGATTGAGGGCTTTAAATGGGTTGACTGACCTCACTGGGCTTTCTGCTCTGTTCCCCCTTTGCCTGAGTGATGGACTTTTATGTATATCTCTCAGTGGGCATTGTAGTGTCTGCTGCTAGATCCCTACCTACACCATGGTCTCTCCCCCACCCCCTCCACAGGATTTGTGCTGCTGCAATATAGACTTCACCTCCAGCTGCCTGCTTACAGTAGCACTATATTAAGTATGAGTGAGAACACTGCTATAATTCTGCTACTAGCAGACTGAAGAAGAACAATGCAACAGCAGTGCTAATAGGAACCAATATAGAAAGGATCTTTCCCTCTTTTATCACAACATTAATTTTAATTTAATTTTCTGTCTGTAGAAACCAGTACGTGTGAGGCCTGAACAACTGGTGGTCCTCATGGTTCGGCTTTGATTCCCCCCCCCCCCCAATTCCTGTTCTAAAATATCTGCATAGTTGTGAGTCTGGCTTCTTTGCTGAGAGAACCACCAGGATTTTTGGAGAAGCCAACTGTGTTCTATAAATGAGACTGGGTTTATTCTTTGGAGTTGCATTCCGGAGGCTGAACAATGGCCTTGTTTTTTTTTTTTTTTTGTCTCAGAACAAAGATCAGGTTTATAGTCTGGGGAAGCGCTGTCTATGAACCATCTTGCCACTTTCACTGATGTGCGGATCTCTACGATGTTTATTGACAGCCAGTTCTCAATGGCTTTTAACTGACAGGCTGCATGTTGTTTGGAAGTCGGCAGCCCCTAGCTGCATGTCAGTTTGTATCAGCCTGTGGACTCTCAGTAACTCTTAGTGGTGCTGTTTTTGAACAACAACAAAAAGACTCTGAAGGATGTCTGGGGTTTGGTGAGATGTAATGGCCTGCTGAACAATTTTGATATTGCTGTGGCAGAGATTTCTTAACTGCTTTCCCAGAATGAATCCGTGATCTGCCTGTCATTTATATTGTGTTAATATTTGGGACATGCTGAATGCTAACAGGAGATTGCTCTGAACTAAAATAAGCATCTTTCCTAATAGGATGTAAAAAAATTGGTCACAGAAGAAAACAGACTGTTTGTGGTTGGCAAACACTGTATGTCGCCAGCTGGAGTCATGTGCTTCTGTATTGAATTAGAAACACCCAGCCCACCAGATAGCACTGGCAGTTATTATGAGGCTTCTCATGACGACACAGGTATAATTCCAAGACTAACTTTAATCTTCAGAACTTTCTACCAGCTTCATCAGGGGCCTCACTTCAGTGGTTCAGAATGTTCTTCCATCTTTGATTCTACAGTAGCCTGGTGTTCGGACTATTTTAATATAATGTAATGCCCAGTGATGCTCTTGAAGAAGGCTTAGCAGTTTCTGTTGGGGTATAATAAAATGGTATGCTTTCACTAGGGCTCAGAGAAGAGATGATACTGTGTTGGACTAATGAATCTGATTGCCAGTTTGTTTAATTGCAAATTTGATGAGTGGAGCTTAATTGCACATCCTTTCTCTGTAAACCTTGAAACTGATATCATAGAGTTTGTTGCTGGAAGTACCACACAATTGTTGGTGGCAAACTAGGGTGTAAGATCCCCCCCTCCCCTAATATTGAACTGTAATTCTAAATCTCTCATCGCTCCATGGAAATTTTAAAACATATTCTGCTCTCCACCAATTCTGTGCTTCTATATGCATGCTTTTAATAAGGAAGGGTAACCCTTTGCCCCAAATTGCCATACTTCTTGTCCAGTTCACTAAATCCTTTTGTATGTGGTAGCTGTTAAATGGTGAAGTCAATGTTTTAACTCCCCCACCCCCTGCACAATAACTGGTCTCCAGATTGCTGAGAGACATCAAGATTACATCTCATCACTTCCTGGTTGAATCCACATTTCAAAGCTTTTCAGAAGGTGATGAGTTGAAATCTCCATGCACATATTGGCAATGTAATGAAACAGTCTCAAGGCTAGTCACAATGTCAAAAAATCAACTTGTGGAGGCTTTACCACAGTACCATTATATAAATGGGGTCATCTAAACTGGCTGTGGGCTGTTCTTTATACGTTCCAATGACTGTGAGATCTGAAGATAGACAGCAGCAAGATGAAACATTTTCAGTCCTGTGCTGTCACATCATAAGCTGCCACCACTGTGTGTGTTTATTTTATTTATATCTTGTAAGATATACAAGTCAGGAAGTAGGAGGCATTTACATATTGAATCCAGTGAGTAAAAAGGGAATAGTTGTGCTCAGTTCTGAAACTTGCCTGGTATGACATGGTGGGGCAGCTAGATGACTGATGACATTATCCACAAAGCAGGGCTCTGCAGTGACATAACTGTTCCAAAGTGAAGCATTGGTTAAAAAATGGTTGCATGAATTAGCTGAAAGGCACTTTGGAACTTCTGCATTTGCATTATATTTCCCCCCCAAAAAACATTATACTTAAGCATGGTTTCTGAATGTGGGGCTGTCAATTTCAAGTTTTCAATTTCTGCTGGGTTTAATGAATTTTTCTCTTCTAGGTAACTTTTTCTGATGATTGCGTGTTAGTTTTTCTTGCTCTTTAGAGTATAGTAGACAACCTGTAAATTGCTGCTGACTATCCCTTGTATCAGAATCTGGATGCTATGCTGTGCTGAAAGGGCTGGTGGCAAATTTTTCATGTCAGCTATGTTAAGTGAATGGCCAAACATTGTACAGCTGTTGGCGTCTCAGGTCACTGAGCAGAAATTGCTGCTGTAACTTTTGCCCTAGGCTCTGGCTACCTTGGTTGCCACATTATAAACTACTGTGAGAGACTGGCACACTGTTAACATGGGGGCTGATGAAGCAAGGTTGAAAAATGGAAGGCTTAATTCATGTTCCCCTCAAAATCTGCTACACATCTGCATCTGCAGAGTCCGTGATCTGTTTTCCTAACAGTTACAGATATGCCATTGAGCAAAGCACCAAATGTTAAAGGGGGGCTCTGATACTGTTGAGGCTATTTGTCAGGTAAGGCTTATGAAGATTTTCACTTTGATGCAAGTTTCACTTTCAGGCGATATTCCCAGGACAAATATGGAGTCTCTTGGTTAATGAAGCCTTGGAGTCATTATGTTTCTTCCTTAATATAAGAAATCAAAGAATTGATCAGTGGCCACAGTGAAAGTGAGTCCTCACTGTCATTTTTATTAGTTCATAATTAACTAGGAGATCTCAAAGATTGCTGTGCTTGTATGGCTACCAAGGGCTATCAGTTTTATAACCTCGAAAGGGTGTTATAACCAGCCATTTTCTAGGAGTTCGGTTGTACTTTGCCAGTTTTCTCATTCAGCTCTGAGATTAATGTCTGAAAGATATATATGTAGATTCAGGTGGATAGCCATGTGGGTCTGAAACAGCAGAACAAAGTCCAACAGCACATTTAAGACCAACAAAGTTTAATTCTGGGCATAAACTTTTGTGTGTTTGTACACTTCATCAGATACGTGGAGGCCCAAGTCAACACAGCTGTCAGATCAGCCTTTTACCATCCCTATCTCTCCTTCTGTGACTTGGGTACAGCAATCCATGCAATGGTCACATCCAAGTTAGATTACTGTAATGCTGTCTACACAGGGCTGCCCTTGAATCTGACCTGGAAACTGCAGCTAGTGGCACACCTGCTGACTGCAACGTCTGTGTGGGTGTGCATTCAGCCAATGTTATGTCAATTGCACTGACTGCCAATTGAGTACTAGATCTGGTTAAAGGTTATGGAACTAACCTTTAAAGCCCTATGCAGCCTGGGACCAACGTATCTGTGGGACTGCCTCTTCCTCTATGTACCCTGTAGAGCTTTGTGCTCTGCCGAGCAACATCTGCTGGTAGTTCCTGGCATGAAAGATATCTGCTTAGCCTTGGCCAGAGCCAGGGCATTCTCTGCCCTGGTGGAACATGCTTTCACTTGAGATCAGGGCCTGCTAGATTTAATGCAGTTCCACAGGGCCTGTAAAATGGAGCTGTTCCACCAGGTCTTTGGTTGAGGTGGCTGGCATCTAAATACTTTGGCCTCCCTTAGGGTTGCCAGGTCCGACTAAGGAAATATCTGGGGACTTTGAAGGCGAAGCCAGGAGACTTGGGGGGTGGAGCCAGAAGCAAGGTTGTGACAAGTACAAAGGAAGTTCTGATCATCACATTTAAAGGGACCACACTTCTTTTAAATGCCTTCCTTCTATTGGAAATAATGGAAGCTAGGGGCACATTCTTTGGAGGATCATAGTATGGAATCCCCTGCTCCATTCTGTTTGAAACCTGAGGTGGGGGTGGGGGGTTGAGGAGAGACACCAGATACTATGCTGAAAATATGGTGCCTCTACCTCAAAAAACAGTACTTCCAGAGCCCCAGATACTCATGGGTCGATTTTCCATTATACCTTATGGGAGCCAGTCTCCATAGGGTATAATGGTGTGCCCAGCGATCATTCATCCCCACCCCCCACTTTCTAATAACCCTGAAGCAGGGGCAGAGCCTGCAAACTAGGGGATCCCCTGCCCCCAACTGGGGATTAACTCAGAAACTCAAGCACCATTTGCAATACACTTATTGATTTTAATCTCTTATTAAACTTGTGTGTGCACTTAATTGAACAAAGAGCTTATACTAAGTAAACTGGATAAGTGGGTTTTTTGCTCTAAGTCACAGTTTTTGTAGCTGAAAATTGCAGTTCCACATTTTACCATATGTAGAAATTCTTGAAGGCAGATGCCATGTGTATATATTAGAATGATGATTCCCTTTAACTGCTTATTGTGACTTAGTGCGAAAAAACTCCCACAAACTTATCCAGTATACTTAGTATAAGCTCTTTATTCAATTAAGTGCACACACAAATTTAATAAGAGATTAAAATCAATAGTCGTATTGCAGATAGTGCTTGAGTTTCTGAGTTATCTTCCACACTGTTGTCCTTTTGTTCGCTTTAACAGCTTATTGTGACAGTGCAACCCCCCCCCCAAACTTATCCAGTATACTTAGTATAAGCTCTTTATTCAATTAAGCGCACGCACAACTTTAATAAGAGATTAAAATCAATAGTTATATTGCAGACAGTGCTTGAGTTTGTGAGTTATCTTCCATACTGTTGTCCTTTTGTTCTCACTAGTCTTTCCCATGCACTTTAAATAGACTCTCTCATAAAATATAAATGCAAAATGTGATACCTGTTCAGATGATCATAAATGATCATTTTGTTGTTGTTCGGTTGGAGTTGAGTCCGACTCTTTGCGACCCCATGGACCAAGTCACGCCAGGCCTTCCTGTCTTCCACCATCCTCCGAAGTCTGCTCAAATTCGTGTTAGTTGCATCAGTAACACTGTCCAGCCATCTCATCTTTTGCCGTCCCCTTCCTCTTTTGCCTTCTGTCTTTCCCAGCATCAGGATTTTCTCCAGTGAGTGCTCCCTTCTCACTTGGTCGCCAAAGTATTTGAGCTTCAGCTTCAGCATCTGACCTTCCAGGGAACAGTCAGGGTTGATTTCCCTTAGGACTGACTGATTTGATATTCTTTCAGTCCAAGGGACTCTCAAGATTCTTCTCCAGCACCACAGCTCGAAACCATTTTAGATTATTATAAAAAATCATGATGGCCATAAATAATGAACATTTCTTACAGAAAAAAGGCAGACGAACATAGCATTGTTTAGCAGATGTCTTTCTTCACTACTCAATTTTGGATGATAGTAGCAAGCAAGGTTCAAGACTTACATGTTCTGACAGTTCTTTGTTCAGGCCATTTCAAAGAGTTGTCTGTGACAAGACTGTCTGCATAGCTTCTAGGCTACCTTGACTTGAATAGCTCCAGCTAACACTGCAGTCCCAAGCAGAGTTATACCGTTATAAGTCTGCTAAAGTTGATGGACTTAGTAAGGTTTAACTCTTCTTTGGATTACACTGTAACCCACAAAGCCTTAGCATGGAAGCAAAGAGACCAGACAATCAGCCCAATTTCTTTTAGAAGCCTAAAATATCTCTTCTTGGTAATAAGGTCATACCTCAGCACCAAGTAGCTGAGCAAATTTATTTTTATTTATTTAGCAAATTTTATGCTGTCTCTCCAGGGAACAAAATAAAATATCATAAAAACAGAATATTAAAAGGTATTAATTAAAATACAGCATTATAGACCTAGCTATAGCATTGAAGCACAGACCACATAGTAGCTTAAAATAGCAGTTTCAGACTAAAAATGCGCTGAAATGATATTAAAAGACTTCTTAATTAAAAGCTTGGGTAAACAGAAACATTTTGACCCATTGCCTAAAAGAAAACAGTGCAGCTGCCAGGTGAGCATCAAGGGGAAGTCCATTCCATAAGGGAGGTTCCACAATTGTAATGCCCTGTTCTAGTTTCCCTTGGCTTACTTCTGAAAGCAGAGGCAAAACTCCACTTGATGACATTGAACTCCCTTTGTGACCATCACCATGACAGAGTAATGTGCTCTCACAGTCAAGTGTATGTCATGTGTTTATAGGTGGACTTCTGGTACAGCCCTGTGGATGTCATGGTGGCCATGAAGCCCTGAGCTGCTTTTGTCAGGGCAGCCTCGACATGGATGTTGAAGGACAACAAGTACCTCAGGGTACTTAATATTAAATCTGAGGCTGCTGCTGTCGGCCCAGGTAGGAAGACAGCAGCGTGAGCAGAATATCAGCAGAATTGCTATTCTGTTCCAAGTCCCAAACATCAAGTATGTATGCTTGGAATTTCTGACGGTGCTCAACAAAACACCTGGTGAAAACAACATAGGCCCAGTAGACCACTGCCACTCCCCTTCCCTATCCACCAAGTCTAGGCTGATGCTGTACCAGGAACTCAAAATGGGGGGGAGGCGAAATTGGGAAAGAGCCACTCCTCTCTTTATCCTCCCAGGTCTCTGTAACACATACCAGGTTGGCAGAGCTGAATAGCCATGCCTCAACTGGGCTACAAGTGAGAATCCTAGCATCAGCAGTTTAATGAGAATTTTTTTTAAGAATCCAAAAACTTGCTTCCTTTGTGAGAGTAAATATACATATATCTCAGTTAGAACTAACTGCATTTAAAATTTCTGTATCACCAAACTAATTTTGGGCACTTTGAAATGGTATGTAGAACACCAGAATCATCACAGAAATGAAGAAAGCAGAAGGTGAAAAGGAAGAATGTGAACATGAGTAGGTCAGAGTTCTTTCCTCCAGCTATGTTAGTAAGAGATTGTGCCTTTTAGGCATGGGCTTTTGAAGCATGTCTGACTGGCAGGTCTAAATATTAATCCTTATGTGGAGCCAGTTGAGGTGACTTATTTATCACTTGTCAAAGCCTTGTCCATGGGGTCAATTACCACATTGTCTGAGCTGTGTTGATCCCTTCTTGGCCATATGGATTGCTGAAAGTTTGATCTAACTCTCCTTGTATAGTTTGAGAAACATACTCGTATTACAGACTTTGGAGGTAAGGTAGAAAGAGCACTGGTAAATAAGTGTGCAGAACCACATGTCTAGAGCTTACTATTGTTGTCAGTTGCATGAACAGACCATTTCTTGTGCTGATGTGTTGAAACTGTAACCCAAATCAGTCCCTGTGCCCAGTCTTCCAGGATAGGGCATCCACTTTTTCATACATGTACACACTAAGCCAGTGACATTGGAATAAATCACAATTTTTTTGGTGTGTGCCTACACAGCTATCAGTTCGGATAACAATAGATATGAGGGTAAGAAAGATGGAGGAAAGACAGGATACTTATTTTTTTAAAAGTACCTGTGGTGAGTGGGCCACAATGTGGCAGATTAAGTTCAATATAAGTAAGTGTAAGATGTCACACATTAGAACAAAAAAACCTAACTTCAAGTATAGGCTATGGGGTCTAGGAATTTGCTGAGACTGAGAGCGAAACAGACCTTGAGGTCATAGTGGATAGCTCGATTCAAATGTCAACCCAGTGTGGCACATCAGTAAAAAAAGGCAGATTCTTCTGGGGATTATTAGGAAAGTGATTGAAAATATACTCCTGTATAGATCTATGGGGCAGCCTCATTTGGCATCCTGTATGCAGTTCTGGTGACCATATCTCAAAAAATGACACTGCAGGCCTATGTCACCATATATCAAAAAAGGACATTGAAGGGCCGGAAAAGGCATAGAAGAGGGCAACCAAGATGATTAAGGGGTTGGAGCACCTTCTGTATGAGGAAAGGTTGGGACTTTTTAGTTTAGAAAAGGGGGGGGAGAGAGAGATAGAGGTATCTAAAAATAAGTACAGAGGTATTTAAATTAAGTACTGGGTAGAGAGTGTCGTGATGCATCGTCACCCCAGAGTCGGAAACGGCTGGTGCTTGCACAGGGGATTACCTTTACCTTTTTTTTTTTAGAGAATATGAATACAGAAAACTTTCTTTCTCTCTCTCAAAATACTAGAACTTGAGGGCATCCAGTGAATTGGATGGGAAGTAGATTCAGGATGGATAAAAGGAAATACTTCTCAAAGTGTGATTAAAACATAGGAGTTGCTGTCAGAAGATGGTAGCAACAGCCACAGACATCAACAACCTTAAAAGGGTTTAGATAGGTACACGAAGAAGTAGGTCTATCAGTGGTTACTAGCCATGGTGATTAAAAGGAACCTTTGTATATCAGCACCAGGAAACAACATTGTTAGCCAAATTGCCCTAAAATTAGGCTTGGGGAATTAGTTTGGTGGGCAACTAGGCTCTAGCGAGATCAGGATCTATGTATACAGAAGATGTCTCCTTTGGAAGTCACCCAATAATGAGGAGATATTGTCTAATAATCAATGGTATTTATTATTAAATAAAGGCAATCATACAAGGGAATAAAATCATACAACACACATTCCTAGGAAAACAGCATGGAAATGCACAGGGCTAAACACAGGGACAAACAGGGTAATAATTACCATTTGTAGTCTTCAAGGAAAGCTCCAATGGCAACGAATAGGGGATGGGGGAAAGGACCCTCAACTGATCAAGTATTGGGGGCGTATCTAAACAGCAAGGTAGGGGTACTGTCAGATACGCACTTGGGGGAAGTTGGGTCAGAGGTTATAAGGACTACCTTGAGCCCTTAGAGGGTAGGAAGTCCAAGGACCTGTGACATGGGGTCAGGTGGGACATGATGCTGCATCACATGGTACATTACCTCAGAAAAGGGGAGGCTCCAATATGACAGTTGGGGTGAGGCATGGGTTGAGGGGATTAAAACAGGCTACACAAACTTATCTAAAATGGCAATAGAGGGCCGAATTGATATCTAAGGTGACACCCAATTTACACAATAGCTCTGGCTCTGGATTAAGACTGGTTTTCCTCTTCTTCCTCTGGCGGGCATTGTCTTTTGTTGAATGTTCTGTTTGACAAAGGCTTGGGCAGTCTGGCAGGATGCACGCCCAAGATAAGCATAATGGCCTTATGCAGATGTCTGAAGCAATCACTGGATACATGGGGCTCCTGTTTCTCCCTCATGGAGTCTGGAAGTGCAGGAAGATGGTCGCTGGTGGTGTTAGCCTTTGAAATGGCTTCCATCGAAAAGGGCTGAAAACCGCTTGTCTGGACAACTCATGGTGGCGCAGCTGCTTCCACTGCAACAGCAGGTCTAAATATTAATCCTTATGTGGAGCCAGTTGAGGTGACTTATTTATCACTTGTCAAAGCCTTGTCCAAAGCACACACGGAGAGGCTGGGAGATTGCTTTCACTTTTTGCTAGCACCCATTCAAGAGATAGAATGCTGCTGTAAAGATGAGACCTATAGCATTCACATAAGTCTCTTAAGAAATGGCAGGCCAAGTTATAGCGCAAATGTGTGTGAGTTGAAACTGCAGGCACCCTGGCAACCAAATCAGTGATCACGATGTCTGTATATACACCAAAAATAGGGGGTTCTCGCTCACAATATCAGAAAAGGCCTCAGCTTCTATGCTCTGTGGTTGGACCTCCAGAGGAACTGGCTGGCCAGTGTGTGAGGATGCTGGACTGGATGACCTACTGTTATGATCTAGCAGGCCTCTTTTTATGTTCTTTCTTCCCTTAGGAGATGCTTCCAAAAGGAGCTTTTCAATTCATAGCCAGGCTTAATGTGCTATAGAAGACAGTACTTTGCAATTCCATTTGTGAATTATAGGAACCAGGTCAAACCTTTCATTACAGCAGCTCAGATTTTATAGTCGCTGATATCCTTGCCAGGTTGTAAGCAGTGAAAGTGTTTTTTCTTACAGCAGCTGCATGCTGAAAACCTCTGCAGCTTTATAAAATTGACAGTTTGGTTACAAAATCAATTCATCTGCATTTTCCAGTAGAGATTAATGGTTGTGCAAAAGACAGATATATTTTATTTGGCTCTGAAATAATGACTTGTTTTGGACACAAGGAAAGATGGTCCCTGCCCATCAGATTTGTACATATACACAGTCCAGAGCACCATGTTTACTGTCTAGATGGGTCACTGAATTTTGGAACAAAGATAGTGCCTTTCAGATACAGGACAGGCTTCTTCATTGATAAGGGATCTTCCTAGTCTGGAATGCTGATACCGTTAGTACATAGATAGTAACATTTACTTACACAGCATATTTCAAGTGAACAAAAGACTCCATAGATTTATTTTGAAGACCTTTTTTAGTCTACCTTTTCCTTAAAATGGATTTCCTTAAGATGGATTGTGATTTTTTTTTTTTTACAATGCTAATAATGTGAAGGCCTTTCTGACCTACACATGAAGGCTATCCCACACAGGAAGTACCACCCTGTTTCAGAACTCCAAATAGGTTTTGACTGGGAAGTGAAGCCACCACTGAAGAATATATTGGGATAGGTGGTCTTTAAGATATCTTGGTCCTAGGCCATTAAGGGTTTTAATAATTTTCTCTGGTATAATATGTGAATTTGTACTAACTCCAGATGTTACTGTGGCAAGCCTTACAAAGTTACAGTGGCCCTGTAAAGTATGCTTATAACCTCATGTTCTATTTGGGATGGTGGTGGCTGAGATAAAAGCGGTTTAGCTAAAAGCTACCTAGTGAGTTTATGACTGAGATAAAAATTGGTTTGGGAACTTCTGACCCATAGCTTGCACACCTTCCACTGTATTCATTCTACCAATAGAAACGACTTCCAAACTGTGGTTCATCATCAAGAATAACCTTATAGGCTATGGGAGGCAAAAAGTGCAGTATCAAGTCCATTTTCCTTTGTGTGCCTCCCCCCCCCCTTTATCCCATCCCTTATTAGCATCCCTTGCCCAAGTTGGGGTGGAACAGTTTATATTGGAATTTATAAATATATTTCAGCATATCCATTATATTTCGGTATATCAATTTTAAAAAGCTGGGCTTTATCAGGATTGTAAAACCACACATTTGGCTTATTATATCAATGCTCAGATGTATAACTGCCCACTTAATGTGGTTTAATGATTGTTTGATCATCCAGATGTGAAATTTGGACTTATCTGATCTACAACACTGCTCATATTTGACAACTGGGACTGATGTTTCTGTAATCTATAATTACAGATAATAAGTATTTATAAGGCACTCATCTCCATACCAGCTGGGCTTTCAGTGCACAACTTGGAGTAACAAAAGCAGAGTCCTTCAAATACTAACTTTTTTTTTTTCTGGCACAGGTTTTTCCAGCTAACAGGGTCAAGAGAATTCAGGGTCTTGGTTTCCCATAAAGGCCAAGACAAAGGGGTACAAAGTGATTTCTAAATTGTCATATTAAAGCTTCAGCATGAATTTTGGTGGCATTATGTCCTTGAGATGAAGGCTCTGGGAGGACCACTTAAAAATAAATCCTGTTTCTCTCCACTGCACCCAAGGCAGATGAGAACTACTTTCTCTTGCATATTACCTGCAGCATTATAGTTGTTGTCTTCTTATGGATGTTTCCACTCCACTCCTGATAAGTTGTGAGTTTGCTCCCTGATTACTAGTGGTTAGTCTATCACTTTGGCTTTGCCTTCAGTGACTTCAGTTCAAACCTAATGTTATTGTGATGGGCACATTGCAGAGGGACACTCTAGGACTTGGGGGGGAGCTGTTTGGTTATCATAGAGATTTTCCAAATACTAGAGCATCCCCCTCATGATGTACCAGTGTGATAACATCACTTTTGGGTTATGCCATCGCACCGGGCATGTTGTGACACTGGTGCTCTTCGGGGGCAGGACTCCCTGCCAGCCAGTTCTGTGGTGGCGAGTTGGAGGACCACCACCCCCGGCAGGAGGCTGGGAACCCTAGTTTGAGATGAATGCCTAGATCTAAATCTAATAAATAAACTTATATATATTTGCATTTGGAACGGTTAGAGACAGAGCAATGGAAAGAGCTGTGAACAGTCCAGTCTGATGGTGAAGCATGTGGGGTGCTGGGTCTCTCACTCTGAGGATCTGATGCAGGGTATCAATCTGTTGCCTCATGAGCATAGCAGAGTTCACAAATTTACACAACATTCATTTATTTATTTTTTAAAAAGACCCAGCATCTTTATCATAGGCTTCATATAATAATTTCTGGTACTCCTAAGGCTGCTGAAAAAAGGGTTATTTCTGGCAAGCATCACTTTCTATCTTAGCAAGACTGCAAGTACAACTCCATTTTTATCTCTTTCTCAATTTATTCCAAGCTTGTGGCAAATAGCTAACAGAACTTATGTGTGCCCAGTGATAAAGAAAAGATTAATTTATATCATTTCTGTATTTCAGAACCATTTTTTCTGTGAATGTATTGTGGCTTTGGACATTTTTTGGTAAATGCTGACTTTTCCTGGCAAAAGATCAAAATGAGAATGAAACTAGGATATTGTCACTTCTTCACAGGGTTGCCAAGAGGAGGCATTTGAGGGCAAAGTTCAGGTGGCCAAACTTAGCTGGAGAGCCCCTGAAGTGTTATGCTATATTAATGGAATGGATTTAAAATTGTAATGCAATTCTGACTATGGCCACTAGGGTTTCAGGGAAGGTAGAGCACATTAAGGAGCAGTGTCTGTACTCAGCATTTTTGCAAAATTGACTAGGAGGCTGAGGGTAACCCTTTCTTCTCAGCTACTGCTGAACCCATCAGCCAAGTCAGAATTGGATATAAATTCTGAGATTCCTAGTTTTATTTTCTGATGAGTTATGACTGCCACAGATGGACAGACAGATGACATTGCAAATCATTTCATTATTATAGATGCGAGATAACGGCTACCAAATGATTTGTTTTGTTTTGATATTTGGCTTGGATTAGGGTCATATGGGTATATGTGTCCCAGATGGAACCTTTGTCCTGAGGCCCATGGTAGCTCTTGGCAACCTTGCTCACTCCCCTCCATGTAAGATATTGATAGAGTAGGGTTTGATAGTGGCTTGTAGTCAAGAGGCTATGTAACTGCAGTAGATCACGGTGTGCCAATTTATAGCTGAGGCAAGCCCAGAAGTCCCTTCATTTATAAGCACTGGTTGACCTGCCCTGACCTCGCTAAGGGCCAGGTTCCCAGGTGTTTAATTTTTTAAAAATTTCACTGAGTTGGAGAAAGGGGCCATGCAAGCCATTTGGCCAACTCCCTGATCAATGCAGGATCAGCCCCAGGGGTGTCAAAATCATTTGTTATGAGGGCTGGATCAGACACAAATGAGACCTTGTCAGGCCAGGCCATATCATGTCAGACTGGGCCATTTGTGTACCTATTTAAGATTAGGTAGCTGAGATATAACTTTATAAAAGACAGAGGCAGACAAACACACACACACACACACATATATAAAATTAGCATTTGTTGGTCTTAAAGGTGCTTTCTTTGTATTTCTCCCATGGGATCCAGGGAACTGGGCAAAGGAAGCTCTGGCTTTTTCCTTCCTTCCCTAGTGGACCAGGAGGGGGAGGAGCCTCAACCAGTAGAAGAAAGAGCGGCTTGGCTCAGTAGCTCTGCTGTGCAATTGAGAGGTCTGGCAAAGCAAGCTCCTTCCCTTCTTTTCCAAGGGAGGAGCCTCAGCCAATGGAGAAAATAAAGGCTTTGCTCTGTAGCACCTGTGCTATTGAGCAAGTCTGGCAAAGCATGCTGTGATGCAGAAGGAAGCAAGAGAGAGGGGAAAGGAAATAGATGACAACCAGTTGCTCAGAGGGCTGATAGGAGCCCTCTGGGGGCCTGATTTCCCCCCCCCCCCGGGCCACATGTTTGACACCTTTGGCCTAGAGCATCCATGACAAGTGTTGTCTAGCTGCTGCTTAAATACTGCCAGTGAGTAAGTAAGTAAGTAAGTAAAATTTTATTTATATCCCGCCCTCCCCCGCCACGCAGGCTCAGGGCGGCTAACAACAGCAAAACAACAATACGTTTAACAAAACATTAAATTAACCCCAAACCGATTAATACATTAGTTAAAACAGTTACTAAATCTAAAAACATTAAGTTAGATCTGACAGTACCGTTATTAGTCGACGCTATGCCTGTCAGTTTGTGAATGATGGCGGATCTCCAGACTGGACCGTTTTGATGTTTCTCTGTGGACTTGGTCAGCCGTTCATGAATGCCTGTTTGAAAAGGGTGGTCTTGCAGGCCCTGCGGAACTGATCAAGGTTCCGCAGGGCCCGCACCTCCTCTGGGAGTTGATTCCACAAGGAAGGGGCCGCGGTAGAGAAGGCCCGTGCATAGGTAGTCCGAAGTTTAACTTCTTTTGGCCCAGGGGTGGTCAATCTGTTTTTACCTACTGACCTCAGTGCTCTCTGGGGCTCATACGGGGAGAGACGGTCCCTCAGGTAGGTCGGTCCTCGGCCATATAGGGCTTTAAAGGTAATCACCAGCACTTTGTACTGGACCCGGGGGAGCTCACCTCCCCCCCACCAGCTGATTCCACTGTTGAACAACTCCTAGTGTAAAAAGGGTTTTCCTAATGTCCAGCCGGTACCTTCCTGCCCTTAATTTAAACCTATTATTGCATGCTCTATCCTCTGCTGCCAACAGGTACAGCTCCCTGCCCTCCTCTTTGTGACAGCCCTTCAAATACTTACAGAGAGCAATCATGCCCTCCACCTCCTCTTCTCCCTCAGCCTTTCCTCATAAGGCTTGGTCTCTTCTGTTGATATGGTCAGAAATGCTTCATAGAACACGTTGGAAGTGCACATGTAATCCAAGGCACATAGACTGATGAACTTTAGTAAAGAGAGACTTTTGTATTCCATGTCTGACAAGCACAGTTATGAACATTAGTAGGGAGTTGGGGAGTGCACGTCTCTGAAAAGGGGTATGAATTCTTCCATAAGGATCTACAGCATGAGGCCATTTGGGGCACAAAGCAGCAAGCTAGACCCCCCCTTCTTATGGTAATGGCAAAGCGTAAGGAAAGCAAGTACTGTTGTAAGCAAAAGGCACACTGAGTCATCATTTGAAAGGTCAGTTCTTCACATGAGATCTTCAGGACCATGGTAGCTTCAAGGAACTGGAACAGAAACTGGGCATCTCTCTCTGTGTGGGTGCCATTATTGACCCAAACATGTCACAGCTAGGGAGAAGAGATGTGGCATATCCCCCACGTTTAGCAAGGATGAGCAATAGTATTATGCATACTTAACTGTTCCCAACTCAGAGGCAGGGCAGACTTGTCTACATTATAGGGATTCATTGACAGAGGCCTGCTCTGCATCCCCTCAATTACCCACTCTGGACCTGAACATCAGGTTAAGGGTTGTCATTGGCTGTTGCAGGTTTTTATTGCTGTGATAAAATAAATTTGGCCCTTTCCCCTCCCACCTAACAGTGTCTAATCTCTTCATTCTGTGTTATCTTGCAGATCTGAAGGCACTTGGAATGTGTCAGAAATGATTATGTGATGAGGCTTTGTTTTGTTACACTTATACCCATGCTATGGTAAATGTCTACTTGTAATTATGGAAATTAGAATCAAACCAAGTAATTCACCAAAGGCATTACTTTGGCCATAAGATTTATTGGTAAATGGCAGTATGTTCTGACATTCCCCGCTGGCTTCCTAAAAACTACTTTTAAATGCCACAATTCTCAGCATATAGTGCTGGAACTGGAACTTTGATTAACAGTGGCCATTTTCTCATGGATTATCTGCCCTAGGTTTAGTGCTGTTGGGAAGTGGGTTTTTTTTCCTACTTTCCCCCAGCATCATGGTGCATTCGTACACCTCCTGAGGTTTCACCAGCTTTTCCCTCCTGCTAAAATCTCCTTAGCTGAGAAGTCTTAGGAAAGACCACAGTCAAGCCTGGATGGCTGCCATGTGGATGAGAAAGTTAGGACTGACACTGTCCCTGAAGTAGCCATTTCCTCTCTCTGCCATAGGGTTTGAGCACCTTAAATTGCACAGACATGTCTTTTCCTCTATGTGATAAGATGGGGTCAGACACACGAAAATAAAGTAAATGTAATAGATTATTGGCAAGCAAGCACAGTTTTCCCCCAGCTTCCTGGAATGCTCTTTGAGTTCTATTACTTGTCATTCCTCCCTCCTAGCCAGCAGCTATCCTCTGTAAACTCCCATCCTCTGTGGCCCTATAAGGATGTGATTCTAAATTACAACAATCACTTGAAATGAATCCAAAATGATTATGTGACAAGGCTTTGTTTTGTTATATCTGTGCAACAGAAGAGGCTAGAGACTACCTTTTAAAGAATGAAAGCTGAGAAATCAGAGAGCTGGTTGCATTGATACAGCAATATTCTAGTGATTTAAAAAAAAATCAAAAAGCCCCAGTTGCTTAGGGGAGGGGGCAAAGTTGCTGCTGGCAGAATGGGACAAGGCAGTGGTGGTGAAACCTAATATGAGGTTTGTCAAGTAGCAATCAGATAGACTTCCTCTATAGAGGTTAGGGTTGTCAGGTCCAATTCAAGAAATATCTGGGGACTTTGGGTTGGAGCCAGGAGACTTTGGGGGTGGAGCCAGCAGCAAGGGTGTGAAAAGCATGATTGAACTCCAAAGGAAGTTCTGGACATTACATTTAAAGGGACCAACACCTTTTAAATGCCTTCCCTTCATTTGGGAATAATGGAGGATAAGAAGAAGAAGAAGATATTGGATTTATATCCCGCCCTCCACTCCAAAGAGTCTCAGAGCGGCTCACAATCTCCTTTACCTTCCTCCCCCACAACAAACACCCTGTGAGGTAGGTGGGGCTGGAGAGGGCTCCCACAGCAGCTGCCCTTTCAAAGACAACCTCTGCCAGAGCTATGGCTGACCCAAGGCCATCTCAGCAGGTGCAAGTGGAGGAGTGGGGAATCAAACCCGGTTCTCCCAGATAAGAGTCCGCACACTTAACCACTACACCAAACTGGATCCCCTGGTCCAATCTTTTTCAAACTTGGAGGGTGTTTTGAGGAGAGACACCAGATGCTATGCTGAAAACAAACCCCCAGAACTCCAGATATCTACAGATTGATTCTCCATTTTACTCTATGGGAACTAGTCTTCATAGAGTATAATGGTGTGCCCAGTATACATTCAACACCCCCCCCCCCTTTCTGATAACCCTGAAGCGGTGGAAGGGCTTCCAAACCAGGGAATCCCCTGCCGCCAATTGGGGATCGGCAACCCTAATGATAGGTGAAGCTTTATTGAGTTGCTATAGTACAGGTATGACCAAACTTGCTAAATGTAAGATCCACATAGATGTCAGATGTTTGAAAGCCACAAGACATGAATGTCAGATGTTTGAGAACTGCAAGGAAGGAAGGAAGAAAGGAAATAAATAGGTTGGGGGAGAGGTGGAAAGAAAGCAACTTTAACTTTAAATGCATTCTCCAAGCCACTGGATGGCTTGGCTTGGAGAAGTGATTTAAAGAGAAATGCCTTCTCCAAGCTGGCTGATGGGGCGGTGGGGGCTTCAAGAGCCACACAATATGTATGAAAGAGCCACATGTGGCTCCCTAGCCAGTTTGACCACCCCTGTTATAGTACATAACCCTTCTCACCACAGAGGCATTGCTGGGAATGAAAGTAATCCAGACAAAGAGTTCTAAATAACCATAGTTCTCAACTCCCCCCCTTCCCTCTCCCAGACCCAACTAGCATAAACAGTCAAAAAGCAGTTGCTCTCTATTGTAAACAAAACAGGATATAACTCAAGAAAGCCACAAGGTGTTACCTGGAAGGACATGCCTCTCCTTTTCCCCAGATGGAGTGTGGAGGAGGAGTAATTCAATGTGATGGTGTTCCCAGGCTCCAAGGCAATTCAGAAAAGAATGCTTTCAAGTCTTTCCCCAACCATTCCCCAAGGACATGACATGTAACATTGCAGAGTTCAGACAATAAAAAACTAAACGTGAAACAATCACAAAGTTATGGCAGAAGACATAGTATGGATTCTGACACCTACCTTGTGACAGCTGCACTATCAATGGGAAACCCACCATTATTTCCTCAGTGCTGTAAAAAGACTCAGGGGCATGCTGTGGCTATGGAACTGGCATTGAATCTAAGCTGTGCTATACATCCCGTATAGTCTTAGGAAGTGGCTGTTGTTTTCCATCACTTTTCATCTGTTGTATTTATATCAATTTTGAGGTATTAAACTGTGTGTCAAATAGCTCTGGGTTCTGAAATACCTGGAGATTTGGGGGATGGAGCTTGTTGAGGGTGGAGTTTGGGCAGAGGAAGGACTTCAGTGAAGTATAATGACATAGAGTCAGGGCTTTTTTGTAGAGAAAGCCCTGCAGACTCATTTACATATCAGGCTACACCCCCTAATGTCACCATTGCTTCACACAGGGCTTTTCTTGTAGAACAATCCCAGCAGGAAGTCATTTGCATATTAGACCACACCCCCTGACACCAAGCCATCCAGAACTGTGTTCCTGTGTGTTTCTGCTGAAAAAAGCCCCGCATAGAGTCCACATTCTGAAGCAACCATTTTCTCCAGGGGAACTGATTTTTGTTGCCTGGAGCTGTAATCCCAAGAAATCTCCACCCACCACCCGGAGTCTGCCACCCTATATCAAAACATGTTTTATATTCCCTCTAGTATACTTGGTGGCCATTTTCAGGGATATCTAGCTGGCTGCTTTAGAAGGGGATGAATTTTAGCCAGTGCTTATCCAATCAATTTGCCTCTCACCTACGCCATGTCGTATGTGTATGTATGTGTTGCTTCTGGTTCATAGCACCCCTATGGATTAATGACCTCCAAGATATCCTATTGTTAACTGCCTTGCTCAGGTTTTCCAAATTGAGAGCCATGGCTTCCTTTATTGAATCAATTCATCTCATGTTGGAGCTTCCTCTTTTCCTGCTGCCTTCATCTTTTCCAGTGACTCCTGAGTCCTGTCTTCCCATCAATGTGACCAAAGACAATAGCCTCAGTTAAGTCATTTGAGCTTCTAGGGAGAGTTCAAGCTGGACTTGATCTAGAACCCACTTGCTTGTCTTTTTTTTGGGGGGGGGGGGTCCACGGTATCTGTAAAACTCTCCTCCAACAGCGCATTTCAAACAAAGCAACTTTTCTTTATGTCAGCTTTCTTCATTGTCCACTTTCAAACCCATACAATGGGGGAATACTGTAGTATGAATTATCCTGATCTTGGTCACCATTGATCCTTACTCTTAGAATCTTTTCTAGCTCCTTCATGCCTACTCTTCCCACTCTCAATCTTCTTCTGATTTTGTGGTTGCAGTCTCCCTTTTATTTGATTATGGAGACAAGAAAATCTTGAACAATTATAATTTCTCCATCATCAACTTTAAATTGTATAATCCCTCTGTAGTCATTACTTTTGCCTTCATGATGTTCAGCTGTAATCCTGCTTTGGCACTTTCTGCTTTAACCTTCATCAGGAGTCATTTCAGGTCTTCACTATATTCTGCCAGTAATACAGTGTCATCTACATATATCAAATTGTTAATGTTCCTTTAATCAATTTTTAGTCAACCTTCAACTAAATCTAATCCGGCTTTCTTTAACATGTGTTATGCATGTAAATTGAAGAGAGAAGGAGATAAAATACATTCTTGTTTGACACCTTTGCCAACTGGAAACCATTTTGTTTCTCCATATTTTGTCCTAACAGTAGCCTCTTCCTTCATGTTGTAGGTGGTGCCTATTGCAGGACCAAAGTTCAAATCTGCAGTTTGAACAGCAATAGCCACTGTGAGGCCTCCCAAAAAGTATCTGCTATGTTTGCTTCCTGTACTTTTGTTGGATACATTCTTTCCACTGTTTCAATTCCCCTTTTTTAAAAAAACCCAGTTGTTATTAGACTTGGAGCATCACATTTGAATATCAATAAAAGGAAAGCTCACCTAAGGTATTTAGCCAAGTGAATTGCCTGAAAAATTAGGGCATCAAATATAAACACTGATAGCTTCTCAACTGCAATGGCTAGTAGGCAAGAACGTCCCCTATGCTTCTCCCTTCTTCTCCCTGCTGCTGAGAGGATGAAATGCTGCCTCAAGCTATTGTATTATACAACTGATAGATGTTTCCAGCTTGGGTCCCCTGACAGAATAGTAATATCTGGGCTTCCCATGCTACTTGGTGCTGCTCGGTCAAAAAGACAGAACTGACAAGTGACTAATGAGCAGTGAGACACATCAGGCTCTGTTCCCTTCATCTCAGGCAGACAAGAACAGTGCCCTTTTGCTTGCCTTTCCCTCTTATCCTGAAAGGGAATATGAGTAGGGGATTCTGACATCCTTGTGCCGGAATCTAACAGCAATGAAATGGAACAAGGGGTGGATGGACAATCTCTGGAAATGTTTTTTCTTCCATTGCCTCAGCCATTCTGTGTCTTAAATTCTCTCTAGTGGTGTTGTAATAGAATGCCAATATCCTGTTGATTGAAGTTAGAAGTCTTCTGGATAGTGTTTGAAAAATGTTGAGAGAAGTATAAGATTAAATTCTAATTTTATGCAGCATCCTGCATGTTCTCTAATCTGCACTCTCTCACTCTTCACGTTATCTGTCTGTCAGGCAGTGGCTGTATCTGTGCAAGGGGAGCGGGGAGTCTGAATCCAAACATAAGTGTACTAAAATGTCCTTGCAACCGGAACATTAAAGATTGTTCCAATATATAGTAAATGTTCAAGAAATTAGTTTGGACTGTACAGGTAGAGCTGACTGATGCAACACTAAGGTTACTTTAGCCTAGGCAATGGATGGGATGATAGCCATCTAAAAGTTTCTCTCGTTTTGGCTTGGAAAGTGGCAGATCTCTGGCAAGCAGAGGGAGGTACTAATAGAGGAGAAGTGAAGCGAGATAGAATCCCAGTCCCTGACATTGTACAGGAGGAACAAAAACTAATGAGGCTCCGGGTGTGTTTGAATCTTCCAAATCAATGAAGTTTGACTGTCTTTAACTCTCTGTGCTTTGTGTGCATGTTATATGTGTGTGTTTTTCCTCCTAAAGCTTGAGAGACTTTTCTGATCTAAGGCACAGGAAACTGATGAGCTTCAAATTAAATTACACCAGCCGGCACAGCTTTACATTTCAAAGGCTTTAAGGGAGAGTGAAAATGCTCTGAGTTCCTGTTTCTTAGCAGTAATTGAAGTGATTTTTCGACAGACTGTACAATTACAGTTGGATGCTAAATCCACAGCTGGTTGTGTGCCACTTATCTGTTTGTTATGAAGAATTCATAATGACCATTTGGAGATATACTAGAGAATAACATTTATAAGCACAATGTGGGGAAGGAGAGCAGTAACTCTGCTTGCCTGCAACTTTGTTCCCTGGTTCTAGTAGGTTCTGCTTCTTAGCATATGACAGACATTACTCTGATATTAAAAGAAGTGTAGGCATGACTGTAGAATGAATGTAGGCATTTCATCTGTCCCTATCCATTTAATGGCCAAGTTATTTATATTATATATAAACAGTATGGCCCCAATCTGCAGTTATCTAAATACATAGTTCAGGGCTACACTTTCCCAAAAAAGAGGCTTCTGCAAACTTGGGGCACCCCTATGTTTGCAGAAAAATCTGACATGTTAAAAATAGATGGGGTTTTTAATTCCTCCAAAAATAAAAGAGTGTGCTCTGCGTAAGTGCAGACAATGCACGTAACTTTGGTGATCATTGAGGAGAAGAGAATAACATAAGTTGTTTTGTTGCCAACTGTGAAGAAAGGCAGGATATAAATGAAGTAAATTACAAATAAATATAACTGAATATGGGAGGCAGATAAAAGGTAGTTTGGTGAATGGCCAAGAAGGAAAGAATGAGGCAGGAAAAGGAGAGAGGATATGGGGCTTGCCAGGAGGAGTAAAGAGAAAATTGTGCAGGGATGGGGATTCAAGGGAAGGAGAGGTGCACCCTAAGTCCTTGAGGGTTCTCTCCCATTTAAGTGGCCCTGGCCCAGTGGCTTGCAACACACAGCTAGGCCATAGTTTTCCTAGGTAGAGGCTGCTGAGAAAAGGGAGAGGGAAAGCTGAAGATAGGGGGCAGATAAAGGTAAGTTGGCTGATAGGGATACCAGTCCCCAGGTGGGGGCAGAGGATCCCCTGATTTTTCAGGCTCTCTCCAGATACCATCCAGCTGGCCAGTGGGGGGAAGCCTCGCCCCAACAATTGTCTGTGACCCCATTTGAAAAATACAGTTGCCATGAGTACCTGCCCTGCAAGCGACAAATTCCACAGCTTGCAGGGCAGGCACATGCAGTCCCTATTTTTTCCTAACCATATAAAGAAAAGCTTGGGGGAAAACAGGGGCATCTGCAGAGGGCGCTGCATCCCTGGTGTGATGGCATCAACCTGTGTGACCTCCTTGCATCGGGGACGGCCCCGCCATCTCCTGGAATGCCCCACAAATTTCCCCGCTGGGGAGAAGATGGGACTTGGCAACCCTAGCAGTTAAGGAGAGCCAGTTTGGTGTAGTGGTTAAGTGCATGAACTCCTATCTGGGAGAACAGGGTTTGATTCTCCACTCCTACACTTGCAGCTGCTGGAATGGCCTTGGGTCAGCCATAGCTCTCGTAGGAGTTGTCCTTGAAAGGGCAGCTGCTGTAAGAGCTCTCTCTTAGCTCCACCATAGGGTGTCTGGGGGAAAAGGTAAAGGAGATTGTGACCACTCTGAGATTCAGAGTATAGGGTGGGATATAAATCCAATAGCATCATCATCATCTTCTTCTACTTGTGTGAAGGAGAGAAGGAAGCAGGAAAAGGGGTTTCAGGGAAGAGAAAGAAGAAGCAGTGGGGGAGAGGGAAATGTGATGCCTTCTGCAAGTCCTTGTAGATTCCTGCTTGCTATAATTGTGAGGTGTTTATTGTATTAAACACAGGCCACTGGGAAGACTGCTGTCAGGAGATCCCCTCTTTCTTGCCAGTGTACTATTGATCATTTTACTGGAGGATTAGGGTTTTTTTAATTTAAAAATGGCAGGAGGTTTGAAATATGTACTGGGATCACATAGTAGCGTGACACCTCCATTAACTTACTCCCTGAAGATACTTGCACTAGTAGATTCAAGAAATAACTACTGGGTGGCTATTCTTGTGGCCACCTGAAGACATCTCACATCCATGGCTTTTGGTGAAGGTATTCTGCAATGTGACAGATGATTAGAAGTACAGCTCACTTTTTTTTAACCAGCACCACATTGAGTTGAATCCAGCAAGTTTCAAAAATCACTTTCGTTATTTTGATTGCACACAGATCCTCACGGGATTTCTATGAAACCCCATTTGCAAGCCTCTTCTAAAACCCCATTTGCAAGCCTCTTCTAAAACTCCTTTAATTTCTCCTCATTCATAGTTTTCCAAGTTAGCTTTTTAAGTAAAATAAAATATTAGATTGGGATGTTTTCTTAACTATCTTATATTGGTCCTTAACTACTGTATTGTTGCTCTCTAGATGTCTATAGTGGATCTATTTCATAACTTGCTCCAGAGTTAACTGTTTCTGCCAGCCCCCAGGATATATTTCAGAATCATTAACTGAGAGCTGTTTAAATGTGTCTTTAATATGTTTTGTTATCTTACCTTCATCTCTGCACTCTTCCAGTACTCTTTTTGCTGATTTGATGGCAGTTTGCCTTATGAAGGAAGACTGAAGCAAAATACAGTCACTGAATTACTCTCCCATATTTCCTTAACATAGCAGGGAGACAGCAGGGCCTTGGATGACCAAGGGGTAAAAGGATTACTGAGGGATGAAAGGGGAATGGCTGAGAAGCTGGGTGCATTTTTTACTTCTGTCTTCACTATGGAAGATGAGAAGTGTTTGTCCAATCCAGAACTGCTGATTTTGGGAGGGGTGTTGAAAGACCTGAGTCAGATTGAAGTGATGAGGGAGGAGGACCTACGATTGATAGACAATTTAAAAACTGATAAGTCACCAGGCCCAGATGGCATATAGTCAAGAGTTCTGAAAGAACTCAATGATGAAACTCAATCTCTTTCTCTCAACCAGAACATTAGTATAGCAAAATCATTAATTGCGTTAAAATGGAAAGAAGATAAAGCACCAACAATAGAAACGTGGATAAACAAAATATAGGAATACTTTATATATACAAAATTGGCATTTTTGACCTCTAATAGCTTTCTAGAAAAATATGAAAAAAAAAGTTGTAGAACCATGGTTTATAGTTGTAAGCTATTTGTTACAACAAGAATATACACCAAAAAACAGTTTGTATGAGAAACTGATTTATTTTTAAGCAACTCTATTTTATTTTAATAATAAGATTGTATTATGCTACTCTAGACTGAAAATATCTGTATTTTATTAGTTTTATTTTGTAGTTATATGTTGTTTTAAATTTAAAATCAATAAAAATTTGAATGGAAAAAAAGAGGGGACTGGATAAACGTATGGAGCAGAGGTCCATAATGCCCCTGTATAAATTGATGTTGCGACCTCATTTGGAATACTGTGTACAATTCTGGTCACTGCACCTCACATAAAGATATTATAGCACTGGAAAAAATGCAGAAAAGGACAACTCTAGTGATTAAAGGGTTGGAACACTTTCCCTATGAAGAAAGGTTAAAACGCTTGGGCCTCTTTAGCTTGGAGAAACGTTACCTGAGGGGTGACATGATAGAGGTTTACAAGATTATGCATGGATAGAGAAGGTAGAGAAAGAAGTACTTTTCTCCCTTACTCATAATATGAGAACTCGTGGACATTCAATGAAATTGCTGAGCAATTGGGTTAGAACCGATCAAAGGAAGTACTCCTTCACCCAAAGGGTGATTAACACATGGAATTCACTGGCACAGGAGGTGGCGGCAGCTGCAGGCATAGACAGCTTCAAGAGGAGACTGGATAAACATATGGAGCAGAGGTCCGTCAGTGTCTATTAGCCATAGCGTATTGTTGGAACTCTCTGTCTGGGGCAGTAATGCTCTGTATTCTTGATGCTTGGGGGGCACAGTGGGAGGGCTTCTAGTGTCCTGGTCTCACTGATGGACGTTCTGATGGTGCCTGTTTTTTTTGGGGGGGGCACTGTGTGACACAGAGTGCTGGACTGGATTGGCCATTGGCCAGATCCAACATGGCTTCTCTTATGTTGTTATGTTTCTGTGACTCATGAAGTAGACTAGCAATACAATCCTGAAAAGAGTTTCCCTACTAAATAGGCCTGAGTAGGATTCTGAACATACCTGTTCAAGATCACTGAGTTTTCTTTTATTTATAATATACTGTAAAATGCTTTATCCTACAATATTTCTAACAAAGTTCTGCACTGAATAGCATGTGGTATCAAGTTGCATAAAGCTACCCCTTCAGTGGTTGTCCCTTTCTCTCTTTTCCTATATGCATCTCTTGGAATTTCAAGCACACACTTCTTTATAGGACCACATCAGTCTCATGCAGTTCCTTCCAATTTTTTTTCTTTATTAGAAGGTTGAACAGTTCTTTGGGCACTGAACTGGTGCACGTGTGCTTTTAAGAAATGCCAGACTTTAGTCCTCTTTAAATTCTCTCAGTAGAGCCATATTATTTGTATTCTGTGCATTTTAAATCATCAGTTCTGATAGCTAATATTTGTATCTGACAATTCTCACTCTGCTTCATTATGAGTACAAACTACAAATTTTCACAGTCACTTCCCAGATGGTCACATGTTTTTCCAAAGCAGCTGATCCTCTAATTCTTTTTTGAGGAATTTTTTAAAACAGGAAATTGTCCTTGTCATATGCAGGGCTGTTTTTGAGCAAGAATGCACAGGAATGCAGTTCCAGCCGGCTTGGCATCAGAGGGTGTGGCCTAATATGCAAAAAAACCCTGAACTCATGCATAAAACACAGAACCCCACCCCCCACTCACCCCACAGCCATTGAAAGTTTTTGTTGGGTTTTGGTCTGTCATTTTTGAAACTGGGTTCTGAAAAGTTTCTAGTCACAAGTTTGAAGACTTTAGTCAGTTGATGTCTAGCACTATAATTTGGGCCTCACAGGCAACATATTCTTGGTATATCATATCAGAATTTTTTAAATATCTGGTAAAAATATTTATACTCTATCTTTTGACTGAAATATCCCACAGATTGACTAACCAAAACTAAAAACTAAAACACTTTAAAAATAAAAAGCAGCTCCCCGCCCCCCCCCCCCCGGTACAGAATAATCAGCCAAGTGGACTTTAAAGCAGAGATGTACATTAAGAAGATACTGGCCATGGTCAGACACACCATTTAAGGCGTTCCTTTTTTTGTCCGTTCTTTGAAACATAGTTGCCCAGTCAGACATCCTGACTGTAATCCGCCTCATCACATGCCTGTCCTGTTATTGACCAATTAGATGGCCTGGTGCATTGTCTTTTTTTAAGGCCTTGGCGCATGCACATAAACAGTGTCAGTTTTGTGCGCCTGCACATCTACAGGTGTTGACTAAACAATGATTGTGTTACTCACAAATCTCAACCTTAAAAAAATGAAAAAAGCATTTGAGGTTGCTCAGAAAGTGTCTCTTGTGACGCTTGAGGCACCCATAGGTTTCTGCCACCTTTCACTGATGTAGTTATTTGCATATCACTAAGATTAAAAACTAAATGACGCTGAACCAGGATTGACAGAGATGCAAGTTGCAACAGCTTGATGACACTGGAGTAATCAGACAGGAAAATCTGTTTGTGGCCCATCATCAAATGTTTAGGACCATACTTTATGCGCTGTCAAATAAGTCCAGAACTAGATTAGGGCAGGGCAAGTTGCCCATGACTCACAGACCATTCTCAGCTGTTGCTGTCTGAACATGCACTTCAGATCCAACAGGCATCTGTGGCTATGTCAGATATAAATGCATGTCTGACCGCAGCCACTGCTGCCTAAAATAACCAGTTTTGATCAAACACTGGAAGGGACAAGGCAAATCTCCCTGAGGAAGGAGTGCTATGATTGTTTTTATTAAAAATTAAGTATTTATACCCTGGTTTTCTCCTGAATTAAGGCGCAAAGTGACTTGTCAACATCTTTCTCTTCTCCATTTTATCATCACAACAACATTGTGAGGAAGTTTAGGCTGAGAGTGTAGGGGACTGGCCCAAAATCACCCAGCATGCTTCCATACAGAGGTTCTAAAATCCTAGTCCTGGCTTGACAGATGGATCTTGTTACTCACTATGGAACAGATCAACAAATGACCATTCTATCTCACCTTCTTTTCATGTTTGGTAGTTAGAGGTTTGGTTCACCTCAGGGATTTGGGCTGACTGACCTTTGGGTATCTTTCAGCTCTGGCACTCAGTAACAGGAAAAGTTGGTAAGAAAATCCTTCAGAGGAGCAATTTTAGAAAAGTGGATCATAGACAAGCTACTGAAGAAGGATTATAACGATGCGAATTGCTGGCTAGATTCACAGCTGAAGCTAATGGGGATATTTACTGCTGGATTTTCTCTTTCTTTAGTGATAAGTGAATACCTTGGCACGACAGAGAGTCATTCAGGCTATTGGCTGGGAAAGAGGGGGAAATGGCTTATTCCTAGCCTTATACCCTACTATTTGATTATCTGATTGATCTGTGTGCTTAAAAATATGATCCTGAGCTTGTTAATAGAAAGCAGAGCAGCTGCAAAGGTCACCAGAATCAGCATCTAACCTTTCCTTACCCTTCTGACTGTGTTTAGTGAGGCGGGGGGTTGGGTGGGGGTCACTTTTACAAGAAGCTTGTTTTCTGTCTCTGCATCTCTCCTACCTGACAGCACAAACTGGTAATTGGCTTGCCTTCCATTCTGGCATCACAGTGGAGAGCTCTCAGCTAGTTCTCTCTTTGGGTTGAGGTAATGAGACCTCCTGGGATAGTTCACACAAGCCCCCAGCTGAGCTGATTTAGTGTTTGGGAGGAGGCTGATTGCAAAGGGAGAGCAGGATCACATGAACTGCTTCTTCCCTCTGCTACTTGGTGTGCTCCTTTCCACACTTCTTGACTACTTTCCAGTTGGATGTGAAATTCCATGCTGCAAAATGTTTATGTTAACAGACTTCCACTCACTGAGCAGTAAATCCACATCTGAATATGGAATTAATTTATTAAATGTAACAGCTGGGAAACTTCCTTAGTCCCTGTAGTTCCCTACTTCTGCTGAATTCCATATGATATCTTCTAGGCATTTATCACCTTACTTAATCTTCATCCTACTGTTTTCTCGTTTTTCTCTTTTTTGGCAATATAAACTTTTTCAGCTTCTTATTGCTTCTGAGGACTCTCCATATTTCTGAAGACTGGGCAATATGTTGTTGTTTTCTTTACAGGAAATAGCCATCTTGTATTTCAGTACTTAATGATAAATGGTGGGACATTTTCTTCTACTAGAGTTAACAACTAATTGCAAATAGTTTGTATACTTGGGGATCCTTTTTGCCTTCAGAGAGAGAGGTGCATCACTAGAATTTAAAGCTCTTGTTTCAATTACAGGATTTTGGTTTTTGTGAAATGCCAAGGAAAAGACACTCCCAGACCCATACACACATCACTGAGACAGTTTTCAACTGGCCCATTCCATTTTTCTTGAATATCTAGCAACATTCTTTGTAAAGAATATGTGCACCTGTTGTCTTAATTTACAAGAATTTTGTAGGACTTCCATTTTGGGCTAAAACTCAACAGCCTCACATCCTGTCCTCTTTCAGCTTCTCCCCCCCTCCCCCATTCTGAGTATAGTCATTACTGATCCTTGTAACCAAACTGGATTTTAAGCACTGATTTGATGTTCAAAGATGCTCATTCTTCACTTGATTTCTGCCTGCTTCTTTTAAAGCATCTTTTTCTTACCTCAGGTCGCTTTTCCTGTTGAAATTTCTTGGTTCTGTTTGTAAGAAGGATATAATATATGGGAAGTAATGGACTCTAGAGGCATCATTAGCTGTGTTACCTTTTTGTAAGAGCTTCCCCATATTATTCTCTGCATTGTTTGTCTCTCCTCATGACCAAAAATGTTTTATAGGATGAGCTGTGAGTGCATCTGCTTGGGACAAAAATGCTCCTTCCTTGGGAGCCTCCTAAGAAATTATCTTCATTGTTTGCTTATATTTGTTTCTAGAAATTCAGTCCTATGCTTTCTAAGCCCAGCAGCCCAATGAACCTGGATAGGATTGCACTTTTTCAGTCCTGGACCTGACCTGATGGAATCAGCTCCATACAGAGATCCGGGCAGGGCAGGCTCTCCCACTAGGCAAACTAGGCTGCTGCCTAGGGCGCCAGGAGGGTGGGGGTGACAAATTGGGCTCCCCACCCCCTCCCATTGCCCCAGGCAAGCACCCAGTTTGCCTGCCTCCTCCGGCCGCTACCGCCGCCCGCCACTTCTACTGCCTCGTCCGCCCCTTCCCTTCACCTCCCCACCACCACAACCCCTCCTTTCCCTTCCCTTCCCTGCCCCGCTGCCGTGATCACAGCCGGCAGCGAGGCGGCGGCTGCACCCTCTTCCCTCCCCCTTTCCCTTCCCTTCTGTGCCCCGCCGCCGTGATCACAGTTGGCGATGAGGCAGTGGCGGCACCCCCTTCTCTCTCCCTTTCCCTTCCCTTCTCTGCCCCGCCGCCATGATCACAGAGGATGGTGAGGCAGTGCCAGCACCCCCTTCCCTTCCCCTTTCCTACCCTGCCACGCTGCTGCAGTCACACCACGCGATGAGGCAGCGAGGCAATGGTGGCATCCCCTTCCCGTCCCTTCCCTTCGCTCCCCCGCTCCCCCTAACAGTCCGATGTGGGTGAAACTTATCTTTAGAATGACTGGGCTGAAATGAAGACTTGGCTCCCCCCTCCCTTCCGGTTCCAGAAAGGAGGGGGGAGCCAAGCCTTCATTTCAGACCAGTCATTCTAAAGATAAGTTTCACCCGTGTTGGGCTGTGAATGTGCGGGGTGAGGGAGGGAAGGGACAGGAAGGGGGTGCCGCTGCTGCCTTGCCGCAGCAGGGGGGTTTGCAATGGAGCATGGCGCTGTGTTGCAGCGCCGTGCTGGTGGGCGAAAGGTGACGGCAGGGACACCTTTGGGCGGCACTGGCGGGGGGCAGGGGGGCACCTGCCTAGGGCACCTACCTGGTCTATTAGCCTTCCATAGGGCCTGTAAAACAGAGCTATTCTGCCAGGCTTTTAGTTGAGGCTGTGGGCGTCTATTCTTGATCTATTCATGATTTGGTTGGCCTCCCCTGTCAGCACTGTCATCTGTGCTATAAAATGGAATAATATCTGCCATTTCTATGGGATAACATCTCGTCATGATGTGAGACGGCCAGGCTGGGCAATATTGTGATGATATGGAAAATTTTCTGAGTGCTGTTGAGTTGTTCATTTATAAAATGTTTTTATTGTATTTTGTTTTATTATATGTTGTACTCTGCCCTGAGCCCTATGGGGAATGGGCGGAATAGAAATATACTAAATAAAAATAAATAAATAGGAAGGCACAGAGAGGAGGCATTGACTAGAGGAGGTTGAGTACAGGCTCATACAGGAAGAGGTGGCCCTTTAGGTATGCAGGTTCCAGGCCATTAAAGACATTAAAGTCAAAACCAGCATCTTAAATAAAACCAGAAAACAAACTGACGACAAAAGCAGCAAACAGCAAAAATAGGAGTTGTGCTTTTATTAACTGAGCTGCTGTGTTTTGAGCTAGCTGAAGTTTCTGGGAAGGACTGCATGTTCTTATAACTGAATAGTGTAAGATTGTGTCATCCTTTCAAAATCCATCTCATTCTCCTTGTTGATAACTATTTACACCAGACTCATCCTAATATTATACTTGGCTATGTTTGCTGGCATGTCCATATTCAACTGAAAGAGCAATTTCCTTTTGCATCATTTTACATCCTTCCTATGTGTTTTAATTTTCTCAGTATTTGCCCAAAGACACCTTTTTTGCAAAGCAGCCAGGTGAAAATATGTAAATACTGTTTGGATTTTACAGTACAATGCCACTTTTATGTTAAGATATTACTGAAAATTAAAAGGGAGAATGAGAAGTAAATTAGAATTTGCGTTAATTCCCATTGGCAGAAGATGGGGAGCAAGAGTCAGTATCATACAACCACTGGGCACATGCTGGCCTCAGACAAAATGGGAGAAGAGTACTGGGAGAATCAGACCCCCTCTGTCAATGACTTTGTGGGGTACTTCCAGTCTAGACACCTGCACTCCAACCCCATTCAGCTTTCTCAGATTTATTAAGAGCTGGAAAGCATTTTTTAAAATCAACTGCAACCAGGGCTTTTTTTTGAACCAGAACACACAGGAATGCAGTTCTGGCTGGCTTGGTGTCAGGTGTGTGTGGGACTTCCGGGTTTGGGTCATGGAGGATTGAGCTGCTTCTCAGCAGAGGAGCAGACCAGAGCCTCTGTTCTGGGCAGAGAAGGTGATCCTAACACCTGCTGCCTACTTCTCCCAGGCAGGGAGAAGGCCAAGACATGCATATGAAATTCTGAGGGGATTTACTTTGGCTGACGAGGAATCCCAGTGGGGTTCCTTTTTGGCTTTGAAAAAAAGCCCTGGGTTCAGGCATATCCTTAGATTCTGACCTAGTCAATTATTCTTTGCTGAGTCTTCTGACACCACAGCCCAAAATATATTAATTAGCTAGATAAAATGTTTGTATATTCCCAAATGGAGAATCCTTGGGCTTGTATGTTCCCTGCCCACTCTGCCTTTCTTTTTCCCTGGCACAGTACTCAATGACTGAAGACTTCTGCATTTGTGACAAACTTTAGTTTATATCCAGACCACATACTTTGATTTGCTGCCATCTCCACAGAATGGGATTCCAAGGCAGGGTTAAACCAAGTTTAGAATCTTGGTTTGTAGGAAAAACAGCAAACCATAGCCTGTGTTTCAGATGTAATGACAAGCTTTGGTTTGCCACAAATGCAGAAGTCTTTGATTTATCCACCCACATGAGGAGAGAAGGATGGGAGAGGGAGTATGCAAGCCTATGGATCTCTCATCCTTCTAAAATTAGCATGGTTTATTATGTTTATAAGCACATTTAGTGGAATTTGCTTTTATGTCACTGTATTGAAGATTGCAAGCCCTAATGTACAAACATGTTCCTTCACATAAATTATAGTGGAATTTTACATACTTAAGGCAAAAGTGTAATCTTGATGGCAAGAAGTTTATTTAGGGGGGGAAAGGAATAGAACACAACAGGTTGGAACCAGCAAGGAACTTGCAGGGATGGGTATCCCCTGCCATTTCTTCCTTCCCTCTTCCCCCCTTCTCTGTGAATGTTCTTTCCTTCTTTCACCCCCCACCCTTTCTACCATCATCTCTTTTATGTCAGTCTTCTCTCTTTCTCCCCTACCCCTTCTCTGGCAATCTTCTCGCAACCTTTGTATGCCAGTTTCCCACTCCTTTACTCCCCACCCTTTCTCAGACAATGTCCCCCCATCCTCTACCCTTTTTCAATCTCCCCCTCTCTTTCTCCCCACTGTGGAAACCCCCTTAAGCCCTGAAAATGGTGGCAGTAGGGTCATTTGGTCCCCTCCCTATGCCAGCAGGGAGATTTGGGGGGAATTCTGGGACATTGGCTGCAAATTAGTTTCCAGATCCAGTTCAAAGTATTGGTGCTAACCTTAATGGTCTGGGACCCTCATGTCTATGGGACCTCCTCTCCCACTACCCCCCCCCCCCAAAAAAAATGCTCCCTTTGATCATCCTTTAGAGACCTCTTGCAGGTGCCTGGCCCTAGGACAGCTTGGTTAGTTGTCATGAGAGGAAGGGTTTTCTCAGTTGTGGCTTCTACCCTTTGGCATGCACTCTTGAATGACACCCATGCTGTGCCGGACTTGCTTTGTTTTCACAGCGCATGCAAGGCCAAATTGTTTACGTTGGCTTTTGGAGGGTAACCTCCAGCATTTGGGCAGTTTTTATTAGTGGTATGGTGATAGCCACATATTGTAATAGTTTAATATTTCATGTTAATATTTTATATTTATTTTATGTTGTTTTTACCTTATTCGTTTTAATGTTGTAAGTTGCTGTGAGATCCTTTGTATGAGCAGCAACTAAAAATCTAATAAAAAAAATACAATTGCCAGGTTCTTGGAAGGTTACTTTCCAGCTACAATCCACCTGGAGTTTTGCAGAAACATGTAAACTAGTAGCTAGAAAGCAATAGAAACCTGTAAACTGCTGTCTAAATGAGTATCGCCCATATTGCTGCTAAAAGCAACGAAAAACCTCTATAGTTTTCTGAATAAGAAGAAGGTCCTTTAGGGTAGTGATATAAAGAGACACTCAAATAGTATTTGTTACATTTCAGTTTTACATGTACATTTGATCTTTCTTAGGGACTAGGAGGTGAGAAATAGAATCCAAAAATACCTTTAGTCCTGACTGAAAAGATAAACCTTGACAGACCAAATTACATTTCAAGGTGCTGGTGATGTGCAAATGTCCATATGTCAGAATCGATATACATTTGAAGCATATGCAGAAATATTGCAAAGCAGGGGAGAAGTTTGAACATTTCAATGCGTAAAATGAAAAAATGTCACGGAATTAAATAAGTACTTGTAACAGCTAAAAGGAATGAGTCTTGTGCTGCCAACTTTTCTCATTCCCAAGAGCAAGACAGGAACACATTAAATGTGAATATGTCCTTTTACATATACTCAGGCAACAGATTCAGTGGGAGCTCACAGGAGCACAGCTCCTGAACCTTTCTGAGAGTTCCACTTCCTTGTCCATTGAATAGTATGTGCAGCTGCATAACAATCCCTGGATGAGCTCCACCACCTATTTTTCTACAAAATGACCCCTGTATATCCTCTTTATAGCCACTGAAACTGGGGGTGGGGGGGAGGGCCTCTGCTGTACGATTATGAAGAAAGGCATCCCTGGCAGTCAGAATAGATTTCCAGGACAGGCTAGCTAGGAGGGAGTGTTTGTACTGTAGTGTATGTTAGGGCAGGCTTATTGCTTATTGCACATCCCTCTCTCCTTTGCTTGGGGAACCTGTGGTACAATTTATTACATTAAGGAGTACATGTGAAAGAATGTGCATATCGTCTGCCCAAGTGGTAGTCACTCCTGATCCCTAAATCAGATTGGGCGAATTGAGGGGAATTCACAGTGCAAGATTTGCGCATGTACATTCTTGCATTTAAAGATTTTACCAAGTCTGACAGCTATCACTTTCCAGCTCATCTGGCTGTATCCTTGTATATATGTACCTTTGTGTGCTAGGGTAAGAGCTCCAAGAAGTGTGAGGGAGACAGACGAGGTGTAAATTGCATGGTGGGTTGCCTTACTTTAGGTGAAAATGAAAAACTCTCCCACCTCTTGTGCTAGAGTTTCTCAGTTTTCAACTGCCTGTAGATTTAAAATGTTTTTTCCCCTCTTCCCTCTGCTCCTGAGGATATCATGTAAGCTGATTTTTCTTCTGTTTCAGTGATCAGGCTTGTTATTGATTCCCGAGATGATGCTCACCTTATATTTGTTGTAACAGAAAGATTGTGTCTTAAATTTAAATTGAAGCCTCTAGCAAAACCTGAGGGGTAATGAAATGTGTCCCATCCTGAGTTCAGAGCTGCAAACAAAAGACGTGGGTAGGAGGTGTCAGTTGCCAAGTGATTCATTTTGTTACTTGGACCATTTGGCTATCCTGTCATGATTTTTAATTTGAACTTTGTTTGTCTTGCCTGACCTGTTTGACATTTAATTATTCTCATGTATGTCATCCAGGGCTGATTGGGTGTTCTTCAGCACAATATTGCATTTATATACAATGCATTCCTTCTTGAAAATATTTAAAATATTTTAGGAATCCTTGTACCTATTGGTGAAACAGTCCTTGCTGGGGTGAACTTCAGCAGCTTTTTGTCTGTATGAAACCTGCTTTCCTCAGGTCTTGTAACTTAAACATTAAATTATTCTTATATCTGTGGGCAATTAAGACTCAAGGTCTTGTCCACCATCCAAAATACATTATTTTCCATCTGCACAAATGTCATTTACACATTTCTGCCTTAAATACTACACCTATCTTTATAAATCGCACATCTCCAAATCAGCTGACTTGGGTCTTGGTGAATGTATCAGGGCTTAAAAAGATCATAGGTCATGATAGTGTGAGCAGGCTTTTCCTGCTTTGCTTAAAAAAACAACACACAATCCAACGCATTTCATGTGCATCCTTTCATTAAGTTCATATTCAAAGGTGTGCATTACCTATGCCCTGTTGTCTCAGAAATGAAATCAGAACCTTCTACTTATGTGGAAGAATTAGGGAAATATTACTCATGAAATGTCATTACCTACCAAGCTGGTTATCCTTTTAAAATAATTATAGCACTCTATTTCCATTTAGACTGGCCAGTTTATAAAACAGCAAGACAAATTATTATTTGTTCTTTGGCCAATGTGGCAATGCAGTCACCTTACTGATCCCTTGTGATCTCAGTGATGTTGCTTGCAATACTTCAAAACTTTTTTACTTCTTCAGTGCTTTTTACTTCAGCTTGATATATTAGACAAAGCACAGAGAGTTCACATCAGGTTTCTAGAAATGTGTCCCATCTTTGATATACCAAAGAAACAAGAATTGTTGTGAGTAAAAAATCCTTAGAAAATTATTAGCTGCATAGAAACATATCTTACATATACGAACATCTACCTGAGAACTGCTTTGCAATGTTTGCTAAGGTCTATTTCTCATTCTCTCCTGTCACTGCCAGTTCAAGCAGATAGGCTTCCCTGCTGTCTGAAACCTCTTAATACATCCTTGTCCAGCAATATTAAATAGTAATGCATAAAGTTATACCATTTAGAACTGCTCTCCCATACCTTCTCCTCCTGCTGCCCCCTCCTGCCCTTCCTATCCCAAGATCTTTATGACATTGCCATAAATTACCCCATGGAGAACCATCATGTCTGCTTAGCACAGATGTAAGTCAACTGGCTGCCTGCCCATCCTCTGACCTTCAAGGATTCTTGCATTCTTCTACCTTTATATATATTCCCTCTGTTATTGTATCAAGGACATACAAATGCATCCCATGTTTCCAAATTTGCAGGAAAACAGTATCAGATCCTCAAATGGGCATCTTTTCCAATAAACATTCTCCCTTCTAGCCACTGAATCCCCACAGAACAAGAGTAAATATGGTGATGAGAAAGGGACATTCCCTTTTCTAATTTAGTATGTGTGTAGGAGTTAATTTGTGCTGCTTCTTGTGAATTACCCAGTCTACAGCTCCAAACAGTATTACATTCCCAGTCTGGAGGTTCTTTTCTACTGCAGCTTCACATTTGAAAACTCCCCTCCCCTTTCTTTTTCTGGTAATAACTTCAGTTGCCAGGTAACCTCAACACAGACTCATGTATGTAGTTTTCAGCTGTTCTGAAAACTCCATCTTAAACCATTGACTTTCTTGGGACTGTTATCACCAGAAGAAAAGGTATAAACTGAGGATAGATGAAAAGGGGCATGGATGTGGAGCTTTGTTTCGGGCAAGACCCTCCACAGCTCCATCCTAGAACCTGTTTTTGGTTGTAGGGCTGAAGCCTGGAACCTTTGAACCCTTGGATGTTTGCTGAGCTGCTAGGATATTTCAGAATGTTCTACACAAAACCAACATCGAGGCAGAAGAAGTTGACTGTTCTTAGTGGGGAAAGGGCTTGGGGAAGTGAAGGACGCTGGACTGCATGCACGTCTTTCTGATTGTGTGGAGCATTCACTTCTCTTGAGGGGAAAACAGTTTCACTTGGAAGACAGCTTCAGCAGCTGGGGTCTGTGTGCTTTTGGTGTAGGGTGGTGCAATGACATAAAGAGGGATGAATTTAGAATAAGCCAATTAGAATAAATCTTTCTGCAAATATTGTGGGCTTCCATTTGTATTCCATTGAGCCTTGTTACAACTAATGAAAAAGTAATGACTAGTTTTAATGAGGTAGAGAATTATCTCTAGGCAAGAGAGTTGCCATTTAATCAGCTGTTGCTTTTAAGTATTCTGAATTATGTCTAGTGACCCAGTAGCCATCACATGTAGAAAGGCTGTGCAAGATGTCAGGGACAGAGGGCACCTTTCCAGGGTCTAGATTTCTTGTAAAGGGTCTAGATTTCTTGTAAAGGCAGGAAGCTGAAGAAAGAAATGTTAAGATGGGGAAGAGATTAATGTGGTGCATCTGTTCAGTGCAAGATTGTTTGCAGATACTCAGAAACCCTGATAACTCATATTATGTGAATATCTGCAGTAGTGGATGTGGTTGAGTTTTTCATTCTGCCTTGCTGAAGAGGAGGAATGATGCCCTATCAGCTTAGAACTGCTGCTGTTGTTTTTTACCAAGAGGGATCCAGTTCTTCATGAGGTCTGGAATGAGAGCATTATAAATATGATGGGATCATGGGGCAGGGGTATAAGAAAGACACTGCCTCTCCTTTCCAGCCATACTTACTTCCAGTCATGTAAAAATATTTTAAGTTAGTGCCCCCCTTCCTCCCAGATTCCCAGACACCAGAGATCAGTTTCTTGGAGAAAATGATGGTTTTGAATGGTGGACTCTATGGGATTGTACACTGCTGAGGTCCCTCCCCAGGCTCTACACCCCTAGATTTCCAGGAATTTCCCAGCCCAGAGTTGGCAACCCTAAAAGGATGGCATGGTCTACTGTTTGAAAGGCTGCAGATAAATCCAGTAAGACAATAAAGAAACAGGGCCTTTATTCAGACTGAGGTCATCAACTAAAGTTACCAGGTCCATCTGTGTCCCATAGCCCTGCCTGAAACCAGACTGAAAAGGGTCCACAGCACATGAGTTATCCAAGAAGAACTCAGCTTGCAGCTCACTTTGCTCCCCACTCTGGTGAAATGCTTGTTTTTCTCCTCTCCCTTATGTTTGAACTCTGCAGGGTTGTGAGCTCTTCCCGTTACTTCTTAAGTCTTTGTGATCATAAATGGCATCGTACCCTGTTGGAATTCAGACACAGAACTTTTTATCACTCAGTCAGGCAGCCCTGCATAGAGTGAGTTACAGTAGTCTAATCTAGAGGTGACTGTTGCATGGATCATTGTGGCTAGGTCAGTGCAGGACAGATAAGGGATCAGTTGCCAGAGGTATACCAAGGGGCTAGTTTGAAGAGGATGTCGAGGAGGATCTTGTTGATGGCCTCCAGCAGATGGTTATACCTGTTCCATCTGTGCATCTAATGAGTCATCAGAGAGTGTCCCACAGAGCATTCTGGAAACCAACTGGATCCATAAATCTCCACAGACAGCCATAAATCCACTCACTGCCTATTTGGGGTCAGGACTAGCATGTCCAAATGGACCTTCATGACAGTGAAAACAAGCAGATGGGGGAATGTAGTGAAAGATGTTTTATCTCCTCCCAAGAAACTGGCTTAATGGTATGAGGAAAGGATCCCAACCTGACAATAAGGGGCAACATACTTATGGATCTTGAATGCTGATCAGTTATTTTTAATGAAAATGGGGCTAGAATGTCAGTACACTTGTTGCTAACATACTCAGAAGGAAGTTACCTAATTAGATTATCCCCCCAAAGTAGCTACCATAGCGTTTTCACTATGTTTTAACCTCAGTGAGTTTAAAATGTGTCTGTCTCCAGAGTCAGTTGAAATGGCAGATAGGCAAGTTTGTGGAGGAAGTAAAATAAAAACCAGATAAGTAAAGCAAAGCTGACCCAGCAAGACACTTTGGCTGTTGAAGTTTATATATGGTATGGGGGGGGGGGGGTGCCCACTCACCTTTGCACTTGTGTCTGCTGGACTTCTGTCTGTGTGCCCATGGAGTGAATAAAAGGAATTTATCCTAAGTGCCAAATCCTGTTTTGTTTAAAGGTTAAATAATAAAATGAAATCTCTCTATACACTCCAGCTCTCCTTAATTCCTTTTTATTACTTCCATTCAAAGAGCTGTCACTCATCAGCCCAGTAGAAAAGGAGGGGAGGAACTGTTATTTCCCTCACACACTCAGTTCAGTTTATTTCTAAAATGAGAACCCAAACCAATAAAAGCAAAACATTTAGTTAGGTAACATGGTGGGTAAGGATGCAACAGTGCCTCCATGGGACAGATTTATAATGCAAGGAAAGATGAAATGGGAAAGAAATGCAGCTTTAAAAATGCAGTTTTTGTACTGTACTTAGCAAACACAATGCACAGCTATGAATGTATGTACCTCCCTCCCTTTAAGCTATCTAGGATGAGCTGAGTTAGTCTAATGGTAGTTTTGAAGCAAGGCAAATGTAAAGAATGTAGATTATGTGTCCTGGTATATTCATTTGGAGGGTGATTAAAAGTCTCTGGGCGTTTTCACACTCACCTTCAAGTGGTGCGACCACCCTCCTCACGCCGGCGGATCTGCAGGGATTTCGCACCAGAAGCGCCGGCGCACCCAAAAGAGCCGGCGACTTCCGTCGCGAAACCAGCTCAAACGTTTTCCTGCTTCTTGGCGGTTTCCGTTAGAGCTGGTTTCGCGACGGAAGTCACCGGCTCTTTTGGGTGCGAAATCCCTGCAGATCCGCCGGCGTGAGGAGGGTGGTCACACCACTTGAAGGTCAGTGCGAAAACGCCCTCTATGTTTTATTTAGTGTAGCAGCCAAAGCAAATAGACTTCTCAATTAAAAATAAGTTTCCAGTCATATTTTTAAAAATTCAGCTAATTTAAACTAATTTTAGGTCAGTCTGGATTGCTAGAGGCTATCTGAAAACTAATTGTAATTTTAAAACAACCCTCTAGCGTCATCACACTTCAATCAAGATTTCAACCTGTTTAAAGGTAGTGGTGTATATACAAATGGGGTAATTCCAGACTGGCATAGTATTTGATCTTTACCATTTTGAAAAAAACTAAAGTTGCTCACACAGAGAAACTAACTTGTCCTGTTTCAATGAATTAATATATTCAGTTTAATTTATAACTCAGTTGTTTCATTACACATATTTAAATGGATTATGATGTTTCTGCTTTAATTTAATTTAATGTTTAGATTTATATCCCGCCCTTTCCCACAAATGGTCTCAGGGTGGCTTACAATAGAAATTTTGGCACCTATTACAGATTAAAAATAAAACATCATAAAAAACAAAACAGTATCAACATTTACTTTTCCAAATGTTGATTATATACAGTAGAAAATTCAGAAATACATCTATGCGTTTATGTCAAATAGGGAAACACTGTGAAGTTATACATTGCTAATATGTATTATGTGCAAGTTAGAGTTGCCAGCCTCCAGGTGGAGCCTGGAGCTCTCCTGGAATTACAACTGATTTCAAGACTACAAAGGACAGCTCCCTTGGAAAAATGGCTGGTTTGCAGTATTACACCCTGCTTACGTCCCTCCCTGAATCCCAATCACACCCTTCTCAGCAGTGATCTCCAAATCTCCACACATTTCCCAAACTGGAGTTGACAATCATAGTTGGCAAACCTGCTTACTAGCCTGCATTACTCAAGTCAGCTCAAGAAAGCTCAGTACTGGTCTTTGTTGATATAAAATCAGCAGTTGACTTTTATAATAAACCCTGGAGTGACAATAAGAAAAATCGCATGCTGCGGGAGGGTATCTTCCAACTGAGACATCTGGCTCAAAAGAATGAAATGAGGATGGCAAGCCAAGAAAACAGTGAAAACAAGCAGATGGGCAGGTGGATCACATAGATATGAAAGGAAACAAGCAAGAGTAGGGAAGCAGGGGAGTTTTAGAAGGCCAACAAAAGGAGCAGGAAAGACAGGCAGCATCTGTACAGCGTAACTGTTCTGAATCACAGACAAGGAATTCACTATGGAAGTTGACAGAGAGGGGAAAGGATGGGGAAGGGTGCACCAAGGAGATCCCCTAAAACTACTAAAGGCCAAGTGAAGGCACTGTGGCTTCCAAGGCTGACAATGCATCTCCATTTTCCAACCCAGAGTTGGCAACTTAATATGTTTGATGGTCAAGGAAGGAAAGAATGTGTCTACATCCAGCCACAGGAGAGAAGCAGGTTGGAGAACAGTGGAAAGGTTTTATCAAAATTCATGTCTGTGTGTCTCTTGAAAATGCTACAAGAAGTTTGGCTTGACTTTTGATGGCAATGTTTAAGTGTTAATGGGGCTCACAAGAGTCTGGGGATTGCCATATCTTAAGCCAGCAGTGCCATCCTGTCTGATACAGCAGCATGTGCGTGGCAACCAGCAAATGGTGGAAGGAAGGAGACTTGCCTCTGTAATCAGTGCCTAAACAAGCCACCTGAAGTCATCCTGTTTCATCCACTTTCAGCTTGTAACCCAATCACAGCTACTGATCGCTTGTATGCTAGTGGGGAGCAATGCTCATTCATCTCCATCAGCTTTGAGGCATGTAGTAAGCAGATCTCTATGAACTGGTTGCAGGAGAGTTATAGGGCAGCAGAGAATTTTCTGTATTTTGGGCCAAGGAAGACTGTGTTGCATGGAAGAAGAGGAGAAAGAAGAAACCATAAGTTACTGTAGAAGTTTGTTACTCCTTTGCTGCCTCTCTTCTTCTTTCTTTCCAGCATCAGTTACTCAGGGGCAAACCCCGCGACAAGGGATTTCATCCTTCCTACATCATGGTTTCACGGATCAAAACTGACCCAGTACTCTAGTTAACTAATGCTGGAAGAGGAAAAAATTGGCAAACTTGTATACTCCCTGTTCCAGTGATAATAAAAGCATACTGTGGCTGGGTGGGTAGGGTTTTGATCTGTGAAACCCTGCAGAAGCATTAGTCCATTTGATCACATACTATTACTCTAATCCAGATCTGAATGATGTGCATTTGCTATTGCCCTTTCAAAAGCCTGGAACACTTGTGAATGGTTCATCCCAGAGTAATATTCGTTTTGGCCCTGAAAAAGATCAGTAAGCTTACCAGAAAAACACCTGGCCTGTCACTAGATCTTTTTGCTTTGGTGTGCAGCCACAGGGGACTGTTATGTCATAAAGTATGATGGAAGAACCCATTAGAGCAACATGAAATGAGTGTGTGTTCTAGAATCCCCTACAAACAAACAAGAGTTTTGTGGCTGATTGGTCAGCATGAGAAACATTCCGCCAAGGCAGGAAGACTGTAAACCACAGCTCAAGTTTCAGTTCTAGCTTGAAATCTTTTCATTCAGCTTGCATTGTTGAGTAGATACAATGAACAAAATAATCTTGCTTCCATCAATCACATCTGTTGTCTGTCTTCAAAAACCATTTGATTGGTTTCCTCCCCAGCCTAACTGTTATCCAGAATGATGATTTGTGTATATGGATCGTCATTGGATCGTCATTCCTGTTTTAGTTTCATTCAGTTTTGCTTCTTGAGGAACTTTCTTGACTATTCAACATGCCCACCACAAAACCTGCCCCTTTGAGGTACAATGGGGCAGGAAGGAAATCAGAAAAATGCATTAATGAATGAACCATACATTACTCTTTTTCAACAGAGTCTGCTGCTGGGGTTCTGGCTAGGTCAAATTCTGCAGTGCTTTAAACTAATGAGAATACCCCAAGAGCAATGATTTATGAAACATTTATTTAGTGGTATTTGCATTTTTGAGCAGCTGAGCATGATAAAGTCCTTCCCATAGTGCCCCTGCTTGCCTTCTGTTTTTCAACAAAACACCATGGGGGCATTGTGCTGAATGAACAAATCCTTCCTCTATTTTTTAATTTTGACAGGATTCAACTTGTATTTTAATGAATTCAGGTTGAGCTGTAAATTAAATTTTAATTAGAGCAAGTCCCTTTTACTAGCAATTAAGAGAGCTTCCTCAGTGGAAGACAGAGAGCAGCAGTTGAGCTGGAGTTGTGGGGGAGGGATGTCAAGGAGAGAGATTGAAATGTTTTCCTACGTTGGCTTTGCAAGCACTTGTCTGGCAACCTGAGCACTATGAGCTTGATCATGAGGATTTGGAAAAGTGGGAAGAAACTTTATTATTGAGTCCCAATGTCAGGGTCTAAATGTCTGTGAGAACCATCTTCTTTCTTTCTTTCTTTCTTTCTTTCTTTCTTTCTTTCTTTCTTTCTTTCTTTCTTTCTTTCTTTCTTTCTTTCTTTCTTTCTTTCTTTCTTTCTTTCTTTCTTTCTTTCTTTCTTTCTTTCTTTCTTTCTTTCTTTCTTTCTTCCTCCTTTTTTTCTTCAGCCATTCACTGACAAGCCAAATTATTTTATTTTTATTTACAAAATTTATATCCCACCTTCCTGCCCTTACAAGGGCTGCCAAGGCAGCTAACAATTTAAAACATACATGATAAAACACATTATAAAATCATTAAAATAAACCCCTCTTCCAAATATACCTCACTAAAACAACTTCAAAAAGAGTTAAAAACCAGTGTTAAAATGCATATAAAACAGTTTGACATACAAAACTAAAACCTTGGTTAGGAAGAAGGGATCATTGAGGGTGTGAAATGCCTTTTTTTTCCTTCTGGGAGGTTTGAAATGGCAAAACCTCCATATTGCATTTTAAAAGTTTTTTTTCCCCCTCTTGGGCAGACACCAGGCAGGGGAGGGTGGGGAGTCAGTGCAATTGCTTCCTGGATACAACTCAGCTCACCTTCATACAAATGTGGATGGATCTATTAGTAGAGATAATGGGTGGGTCAAGCTCTTCCCCTTCTCCCAGCAGGGAACAGAGGTTTGGAGGAATAAGATGCTTGAGGGGACTTCAATAAGGACATGTCCTGAAGATCTCTAGGAAAAGCCTCTTTGACCTGGCGTGACTGGGTCAGTGGGTGCAGAAACAGATTTGATAAAAACTCCTTTCAGTAGGTATAAAATCTCTTTTCCGAGAGGAGACAGGACTCTCAGTTGAGAAGGCAGCCATTGACAGTATGCTTTCCTGGAGAGCTGAAGGAAGCTTCAAGGTAATGGTCACTTGGCAGAGATCTAGAACTCCTAAACTAAACTCCTGTTGTAGCATCTGATAGGGCATGTATACAAAGAGGGACAAAGAATTTGCATTTTACCCATTGCTCAAGCTGGTGCTTTGTTAAAAGTATGCTTGTGTACATTTTCTTTCTACCATATAACTTTTGAGGCTGGCAGTGGTTCTCTGTACCACATAGGCCTCCACCAGCTCAGGCATGCTATTTTTAAAGGCATGCCAGGGAGAAGGCAGGTAGTTGGCAAGTGGCTATTCCTCCAGGGGTGCACAAGGCAGTAAATTGTCCCAGTAACGACCAGGCATTGGACAGTGGGAGGCACACAGGTAAGGCCTCAGAACTTGGAAGGGAATCTGGGAGCCCTGACCCTTCTAGTGGGTAGTTCCTTACAGAGGGCAGGTGTCCATAGCGAGCTATGCAAGAGGGAAAGAAAAGCCTCTCCATGTGTTTAGAAAAACCTAGGAGGGGCAGGGTGGAATAGGGCCTGAAGGCCAAAGCAGACATGGTTCAACACAAGTTGGAGATAGCAGTGGGATAAGGAAAAACAGAGAACTTGACTGGCCAGGGATTATGAATTTGGCACATACACACACACACACACACACACACACAAACAGAGAGAGAGCCACAGTGGTTTTGGGTTTGTTTTCTGGATTGACTGAAGTAGGGTCATATCAGACTACCTAGGATGGAATTAGCAGAGCAGGTGAGAATTCTTAAACTGGCAAACAAGAGCTGCAGGAAGAATGCCAGAAGCAGCAGATAAATTATGACAACAGGACTGTTGATGAGATGACAGTGGCAAGTCAGTAGGGGCAGCTGCAGCTGAGTACCCAAGCCAGCAGGATGAGGTCAAGCTCAAGGAGCTAGGATAAATTGCATTTGCAGGTGCAGAAGGAGGAGAGGCAAGAGCTTGAGAGGAAGGAGAAGATGCTGAAGGAATTGTGAAAGATACAGGAGGAGCAACTGAGGGACCAGCAAAAGATACAGGAGCAGCAGCAAAAACACAACTTTGAGATGATGTGTCTGCAGGCCAAGCAAAGCAGGAGAATAAAAGTACCTCTGAAAATTTTATTCCATGCTAGGAGGGAGAAGACCTCTCAGTATATCTTTCAAATTTTGAGAAAGCAGCTATGAAGTGGGGACTTGCAGAGGCAGACTACATGCTTTACCTCTGGCATCCTAACTGGGGAGCTGGCTGGCATCTATAATAGCATGCCCGGGGGGAGGAGGGGAATAACTTTAAAGATGCCACTGAGGCATCAGAAACTGCAGATTGGCTAGTGCTAAACAGGGAAGTGTTGGACTGGAGAACTTCCCAGTTGGGAAGCAAAGGGAAGGGAAAGGGTTCCAGAGGGGTGGGAAGGTAAACTCTCAACCCAAAAGGAAAGGGGTTTCTGCTGAAGCAGAGGCTAATGGGAACCAGCCCAAAGATACAAAATGCTTTAACTGTGGAGGGACAGACCACTTGCCGGTTGCCTATGCCCAGTTACAAGCAGAGAGCTCCAAACCTGCTCCAAAAGCACCAGCCACCTAAAAGATGAAAGAGGAGCTAGTGGCTGTAATTAACCATGAGTGCCTCTTTGCCACCATGAAGCCAGCAGAAGATTGGGGACACTACAGGGAACTGATGTGGCTGAGAGACCAATCTGTCTGGGGATATGCCAACACAAGTTCCTCTATATTCCTAATGAGGGCTGAACTGGTGGCAGGATCTGATATTTTGCCCAGCAAGGCATTCAGAATCCAGGGGCTTGGCAGGGTGGCCCTGCCTGTTCCTTTGGCATGGATGCCTGCATATGGAGGGGGCTGGTAGGCCTCACAGAAATGGGGTTTATGAAGCATCAGCTGTACCCTGTGATAATTGGCCAAGGTATTCAGTGAACATGTTAGCAAGAAGCCTACCATAGAAGGGGGTGGCAGGAGGAAAGCGTCGCTGCAGCTCTCCACTGCCAAGGGCGGGGTGGGGTGTGGGGGGTGTGGGGAGAAGTGGCTCAGGTTACTACAGGAGAAGATGGGGCTGTGGTGACCCATGAACCATGATGGGAAGGGCCAGCTCATATCAAACCCTGAAGGAGAGGTTTCCTGAGAGGTGAAAGATTGCAGATCCATCCAGATGCAGCAAGAGGCTATTGATTGTCCTGGTAAAGCTGAAGAGACAGAGGGAGAGGATGAAGATTTCCTGGGAGTTCTTGAGGACAGCAAGGCTAGTGTGGGCTCAGAGAAGAAAATAGCGGAATGCTTGGGGGAATGGGAGGAGTTTCTGGAGGAGGTCCAGAATGACTGGTTCACCAAGTACCTGTGGATCAAGAAGTGGAATTTTCTGAGACTCAGTCAGAGCAGGTTGTCAGGAAGCAGGCAAGATAGGCATCCTGGGATTGGGAAAGAGTTAGACTGATTCCCCACTCGCTTTGTTCCGGTCTTGTTGCTCCTTTTTCTGTGGCACTTCTGCAGGATTTTGCACAAGCTGCCCTGGGGTGACGAGTTGCCCCACTTCTTTTCAAGTTCCCTCCATGGCAGGCAGAAACCAGTTTTCAGAGGATCCTGCCTGCTCTGGAAGGAACTTGAAGAGAGGCAGAGCAACTCACCACCCCGGGGCAGCTTGTGTGAAATCCAGCAGAAGTGCTGTGGGAAAAGAAGCAACAAGACCTGAACAAGGTGAGTGAGGAATCGATCTTAGATAGCTTGTGGTTCCTGAGAAGGGCAAGAAAAGACTGATGTTGGCACAGGACATTTCATGGGCAGGGCAGCTGGGATTCAACAAGACTAGGTTGGGGCTTTTGTTGAATTCTCACTGGCTCAAGGTAGCACAGTATGTGAGGGACTCTTGCAACTCTGATGTGAATTGCCAGAGAGTGGGCACGAATGGATGCAAGGTAAGGGCATTTCTTCCTATTCTGGGAGAGTTTGGAAATGGACTAGGAAGGGAGAGCTGGGAAGGAAAGATCCATGCGGCTGAGATGTCAGTCATAGATTGTGTCAGGTACTTTAGAAAGCCGCTGAAAAAGATGATGAGAGTTACAAGGAAGAATCTGTCTAAGGCCAAGACAAATCAGAGCAGCTGGAATTATAAAACAGCTAGGTATCTATCTTTTGAGCTGAGTGACGAGGTGAGGGTTTTTCTGCCTTTGCACCCTGGAAAGTGGGTAGCTTAATGGGAAAGGCTTCTTATGCTTTTGAGAATGGCGAGTGTGCTATGTCTATGGAAAGGGCAGGAAAAAGGACCAAAGATGTTCATGTGAACAGATGGAAACTCTTATCTTGACAGGGAAATGTCAGTGCTGGGTGTGACAGAGAAGGAAGAAGATGAGGCACCAGATGGAAGCTTAATAGATGTTTTGGCTCAGTTTTCTGAACTGACTCTGCAGGAGAAGTTGGAGTGGCTGGCAAGTTGGTCAGTTCAGGGCAGAGAGAGGATGTTTTCAGTTGCGCATCAATTGGGACTAGTTTCAGGAAGAAGCCTGGGAAAATGGATGCCGGGTTTCACTTGCTTGTCAGGTGGCCAAGACTGGAGTTATAGTCCCTAAGACCTGCTCTCGTCAACATCCTAGCTGCAGCATTCTGTACCAGTTGAAGTTTCCAAGGGCAGCCCTATGTAGAGCATATTGCAGTAATCTAATCTAGGTGTAAACAGGGCATGCATCACGGTGGCTTGATCAGGGGTGTTGAACTCATTTGTTATAAGGGCCAGATTTGATATAAATGAGACCTTGTTGGGCTGGGCTATGTGTGTCATAAAATGTAATACCAGGTAGCAGAAATATAAACTTTACGAAGGATGCAGGCAAGCACAATTAAATATATATTTTTTTTAAAAAACCTTAAAATAAAATATGTTCAAAAGATTAGCACTCTTACAATGTTTTTTCATTTAACAGTTTCTGAATTATTGCATCAAAATCTGGAGACAATAACTGTGCTGTAGCAATCTTGAGTATGCTGGTCAGGAGTTGTTCAGGTGTGTGTCTATAAGTTGCAAACCTTATTTATTTCTGATTTGTTTACATTCATTACAAAAATCTCACGGTCAGTGCTTTGAACCTAAGACCCAGGGGGAAATATGAAATGGTTGGGCATTGCGAGCTTTTGTACATAAGTTGCTTCATGTGCTGGTCAACCAATGGAAGAAAATAAAGGCTTTCCTCTGTAGCTCCTGTGTGATTGAGCAAACCTGGCAAAGCATGCTGTGATGCAGTAGGAAGCAAAAGTGAGAAAGAAGGAAGCAGTTGACAATGAGTTGCTTGCAGACCTGATAGGAGCCCTCTGGACCTGATCTGGCTCTCAGGCCACATGTTTGACATCCATGAGCTAGGTCTTCTCTGTCCAGGAAAGGCCACAGCTGGCTTACCATCTGAAGCTGGTAAAAGGCACTCTTGGCCATAGCTGCCACCTGTTTATCCAGCAGTAGGCCTGGGTCCAAGAGCACCTCATAATATGGACCTGTTCCTTGAATGAGAATACAACCCCAGTCAGAATAGGTGACATCTTAAATCCTGGAATAAATATCAAAAACCACCATGTAAAGAAAACCTATTGCAATACAGTTGTTCTACAAAGAATTTATATTTTTCAATATGAAATTTCCATGTACTGTATACTTATAACAATCACCAATGAGTATACAAAATTTTAAAGCAGTTCTCTCGTAGTCCTTGAAAATGCTGAAAGTCCACTGTAGCAATGAAGTTGGCGGTGGACTAGTTTTCTGAGCCATTTCCAGGAATCTTAATCAACAAACTGTATGCTTACACTCATATAATCCACTGGAGTCGTATTCAGATATTTTTAAAACAACCACAAGAACAGCAGCCAAATGGAAAATCACTGAACTGTAAAAAATATATTGATTGGCACCTTGATAAGTGAGAATGTTTTACCATTAGATTGATACTTAAACACTGGGATTTATCTGAGAAAGGCTAACAAAATGCTGGCAACATCTAGGAGCCAAGTCTGAATTTGGAATCGTCCATGTTGTCTCTTTGAGGACTCTGCAATCTCTGTAATACTTTTATTAAAGGTTTGAGAGGCTGAGCATAACATTTTGGATTGACTTTGTTTAGAATTGGATTGTATGTAATGTATATGGACTAGGGTATTATTTATTTATTATTTGTTTCCATTTGTATCCCGCCCTCCCCAGACAAGTAACAATCAAAGGCTTGGTGAAAGAGCTCCATCTTACAGGCCCTGCAGAATTGTAAGAGATCCTGCAGAGCCCTAACAGCCTCAGGGAGCTCATTCCAGCAGCGTGGGGCTGCAACCAAGAAGGACCTTGCTTGAGATGCAGCCAGCCTGGCATCTCTGGGACTGGGGATTGAGAGGAGATTTGAGATTTTGGGGAGGGACGGTGGCTCAGTGGTAGAGCATCTGCTTGGGAAGCAGAAGGTCCCAGGTTCAATCCCTGGCATCTCCAAAAAAGGGTCCAGGCAAATAGGTGTGAAAAACCTCAGCTTGAGACCCTGGAGAGCCGCTGCCAGTCTGAGAAGACAATACTGACGTTGATGGACCAAGGGTCCGATTCGGTATAAGGCAGCTTCATATGTTCATATGAGACGCAGACCGTAGTACTCTCTGGGGCACATATGGGGAAAGGCTGTCATGTAGGTATGCAGGTTCCTGGCCATATAGGGCTTTAAAAATAATAACCAGCACCTTGAAACAGATCCAATATGCAATAGGTAACCAGTGCAGTGCTTTCAGTGCAGGCTGAATGTGTTCCTGCAAGGAGGGACTCAATATCAGCCTGGCTGCAGTGTTCTGCACCAGCTGAAGCTTCTGGATTTGAAACAAAGGCAGCTCCATGCAGAGAGCATTGCAGTAGTTCACTCTCAAGGTGACCATAGCATGGATCACTGTAGTGAGGTCACTGCAGTCAAGGAATGGAACCAACTGCCTAACTAGCCAGAGATGGTAAAAGTCTGATATGGCAGTGGCTGCTACTTGGGCCTCCATTGTTAGAGAGGAGTCCAAGAGCATTCCCAAACTCCTAACACTTCACACTGGCAGCAGCTGTGCCCCCTCAAATGTTGGGAGTGAGATCCTCATCCCCAGAGCATCACAGCTCAAGTACAGGATTTTCATCTTGGTTGGATTCAGTTTCAGTCAACTCAGCCTGAGCCAGCCAGCCACGGCTTGTAACGCCAGGTCCAGATTTTCCAGGTCATAGCCAGACTGGCCACCCAACAACAGATAGAGCTGGGTGTCATCCACATATTGATGACATCCCAGCCTGTACCTCCGGGCAATCTGGGCAAAGAGGTATATGTAGATGTTAAACAACATCAGGGAGAGAACAGCCCCTTAAGGTGCTCAGCATGATAGCAGGTGCCTTTGGAGCAGCTGCTCCTCTATCACCACCCTTTGTCCCCAACCCTGGAGAAAAGAGGAGAGCCACCGTAAGGCAGGCCCCTGAATCCCAGCATCAACGAGGTAGTGAATCAGTAACTGGTGGTTGACCATGTTGAATGCCGCCAGCAGGTCTAACAATAACAATACTCCCAATTCATCCTGATCCAGATGGCTTTGGAGGTCATCCATGAGGGCAACTAGTACCAACTCCATCTCAAGGCCTGAGCGGAAGCCTAACTGGTATGGGTCAAATATGGAAGCATCCTCTAGAAAATTCTGCAACTGAATCGCCATTGCTTTCTTAACAATCTAGCCTGGAAAAGGCAAGTTTGACACTAGTTGATAATCTGCCAATATGCCAGGTCCAATGATGGTTTTTTTCAAGAGAGGGCAAACCACTGCCTCCTTGAGAGCCCCAGGGAAAGTCCCTTTGTATAGGGACTTGTTGACGATTTCCCTTAAGGGGTTTCAAAACTCTACCCGGCTAGCTTTTATTAGCCATTATGGGCATGGATCTAAACTGCAAGTGGTCAGGCAAACAGTAGAGAGGATTCTGCCAACTTCCTCCAGACTGCATTGAGTGAACTGATCCAGAAACGGACCAGAAGACGTAATTCCCAGTTTTTTAGTGCATTTCCCAATTTTTTGTGATTCTATTATTGGTTTCATGGCACGTGTCTTTTAAGTATTTGTTCACACAACAAAATAATACAATTGATTTTAGGGTTTTTTTTTAAATATGATTTATGTTATTGTTTAAATGCCTGTACCACAGATAATTTTTTTTCATTGGTGTTACAGTTCTGAGGCTCCACATTTTGCATTCCAATACTAAAATAATAACAACAGAACATGTATAAAAGCACAAGGTATTTACAACAGTATCATGCAATCTAGCAGCAAAGGAAACCAAAGAGCAATTAGAAAACAACCAGCATCACAAAAAGATTAGATCAATTGTCAAAAGCATTCCAGAACACCAGGGTCTTAATGTGGCATCTAAAGTACAGCAGGAAGGGAAGCATGTGGTGACTGCTTAAGTTGGTGGTGCCCCAGAAGCCTTTCTGCTGCATTGTGGCTCACCCCACCCCCCAACAAAAAAAACAGAAACATAATTCCTTAGGATAAATTGCCACCTGGCTATATGTATGAGAGATGGCTTTGAGCTTTGGTGGAGGGTTTGGATACAGAGCATAGGAACAAGTATTACTCCTTGGTTTCCAATTAAATGTGGGCAATCCATAAATCTCTGTCTGGTCTGTTTGCTGGGCGGGGCCAGTCTTGCTCCCAAAAAGTGGTACAGTGTGGTAGGTGGGACACAGTAGAGGCAGATATTTATATCCCACTTTTCTTACAAATAGGGACCAAAGGTGGCTAATATCCTTTTCCTCTCCTCAATTTTATCCTCACAATGACTCTGTGGAGTTTATTGAGTTGAAGAAGATTGACTGGCTCAAGGTCATCCAGCAAGTTTCCATTGCAGAGTGGAGATTTAAACCTGAGTCTCCCAAATCTTGGTCCAACCAGTACACCGCACTCGTTCTTGATAATTTGATAATGCAAAGGCACTTCAGTGCACTATTGACACTATGCTTGTGAAGGGAGCCAGCTAGCCTTCCCAGGGCACCATTACCCAGAAGGGCCCATGCCAATGCTCAAACACCCCATTGTAATTTAGCCTTTGAGGAAGACCTCATATGGGTGGAGGCAGTTATTAATCCAAAAACTATTTATGGGTGTAAACTTGAAGACTAGAGTTTAGTGCAACAACCTAAGTTGGGCAACTAGGAGCAATACTGGATCCAAAATCACATCCTGATTTTTAGGGAGAGTATAACCATATCCAAAAGCAGTTATACAACTAACCTTGAACTCTCTGATCTATTGATCAAGAGCACCCCTGCTGTATCTGGATTAAGCTACCGTTAGTCCCCATCTGGTGCTTCATAGATACCAGGCAACAGTTCAGTGTCTCCACAGCCTCTCAAGGATCTTACAAAAATAAGACCTGCAATTGTATTTTGATTATCAGAACAACGATGATTCTACTCCAGATTGTTGAATAAACTGAACAACGTCTCTGAGCAGTTTCATGCAAGTTTTAAATAGTATGGAGGATGTTTTGACCTGTTTGTAGAATCATTTGACCTGTTTAGTCCCAGTCAGGCAATCTAGTAGGGCACTGTTGTGGTTGATGGTCAAAAGCTAATGGCATGTCTAGTAGATCCAACAGCTTACTCCTTCTGTCCTGGCCTCAGTGAAGGCCATCTCAGGGTGACCATCTCTGATGCAAATCTTTCTTTGAGCTAGGCTGAAAAGAATCCTGATAAATAGTTCTTACCTAGGAAAACCTGGAACTAGACTGCTAGCACGTGCTCAAATGCCTTGTTGGTCACAGTTGTTCATGCTGATTCCCTGAACCAAAACAAAGTATTCTTATTGGTGGTGTTAAGAAGAGGGAGAGAGAAAGAAATTCCAGAAACATATAGAAAGATAATAGAATTGCCAACAGAGGGTTGGAAGAAGAACTGAAATGTGTTGTCTTATCAGAATCTGAAGGGATGCTTGAAATGAATGAGTCAAGTGGATTCCAGAGGCTGAGGGTTCATTTTAGGTAAGCCGTTCCTTCCTAAGCAGAAGACTATAGTTGTCAGAGGATGGGTTTGGAATCTTCCTCACAATCCAGTCATACTTGTATTTACTCATAAATAAATCTAATCGATTACATAGTAACTTACAAGTAAATATGCTTAGGACTGCAGCCTCTGAGCTCTAGAGGAAACAAGGCAGCACTCTCTGAGGAACTGAGAGTTTCAAGTTTGTGTAGCTTCCAGCTAATTCTTCATATCTTATTCCAGCTGCTTGCTGTGTTTGGCTTTGGGGCCTCTGTAATAACAGAGGATTTATCTAGCTGCTTTTCAAAGTGACTCCCCTGGGGCAGCAAAAGAGCTGATAGACTTGGTGTGGATAAGAAAAAGTCTTTGCACATTTAGTCCTCCAATTCTGTACCTCAGGATCAGTGATGAACTTTGTGATTTTGAACAGGTTGTTCTTTCTGTGGAGAATGGATGTGTGAAATCACCTGTTCTCCTTAGTCTACATCTACTTGTTCAATCTTAAATTCTCTTTCCATATTTTCTCCCATTCGCTTAGTTCGATGGTATAACCAAAATCCTGTAACCATTTAATCCAATTTTCCTTCACATTTTCGTCTTGCATTTTCAAATCGAGTAACCAGTTATATATTTTTGAAGTAAGCTTCCGGTCAGTTCCTAGTATAATGCAATCAAATTCATTTAACTTTTTGGAGAATCCTACTTCATTGTCCTTTTTATATCTTGATTTAACTTGCATTTTAAGCCACCAATCCATATCCACATTTTCCTCGATTTTCAATTCGTGTTTGGGATCCAGTAGCGATTCATAAGTAAGGTGGTTTCCCCAACAAAAAAGATTGGGGTGCACTGAAGCTTCCACTGGGGAGAGCCATCTGGGAGTATATCTATATACTTGTTTTTTAATTTCAGCCCAAATCTTGAACAAAGACTTTCTTATTTCATGTCTAAAAAAGATGCTCCCTTTTTTGGGGTCTTCGTACCATATATACGAGTGCCAACCTTTAACAAGGTCCGCACCTTCCAGAGTTAAAAGTCTTTTATTTTCTAATAACAGCCAGTCTTTGATCCAAGTCAAGATGCACGCTTTGTGGTAGATCTGCCACTCTGGTAGGGCAAACCCACCTCTTTCCTTCTTATCTTGTAGGACTTTCAGTTTGATCCTAGGTTTTTTGTTTTGCCAAACAAATTTTGCCACTATTTTGTTAAGTTGTTTGAAAAAGGATTTTGGGAGGATGATAGGGATCATCTGAAATAAAAACAGCACTCTCGGCAGTATATTCATTTTGACTGTTGCAATCCTTCCCAGTAAAGAGATTTGCAGTTCATTCCATTTTTCTAAGTCAGTTTTAATTTCTTTTAATATTTTTTCATAATTATCTCTTACCAGGGTTTTCAGTTCTGCTGTTAAATTTATACCTAAATATTTAATTTTTTTTTCATAGGCAAATCCTGATTCAACTTCTAATTCAGATATTTGTTCTTTCGTCATATTTTTAGCTAAGAACTTAGTTTTTTGATAGTTGACTTTGAAACCTGCTACTTCCCCATATTGTTTTAAGGCAGACATCAACTTTCCAATTGAGGAGTTTGGATTTTCCAACGTAATTAATATGTCATCAGCAAAAGCCTGCGTTTTATAGATTTCCTTTTTAATTCTCACTCCTTTGATTTCCGAATCTTCTCTGATCATTTGCAGTAACGGTTCCAATGCTAGAACAAAGAGAATAGGGGACAGCGGGCAGCCTTGCCTTGTGCCTTGCTCAATCTTTATTGGGTCCGTCAGGGAGCCATTAACATTTATTCTCGCTTTTTGGCTTGCATAAATAGACCTGATCAAGTTTACAAAGTTTTCTCCACAGCCAATTGATGTTAAGGTTTTGAAAATAAAGCTCCAATTTACATTATCGAAAGCTTTCTCTGCATCCAATGAAATTACCGCAAGTTGTTTATCTGGATGTTCTTTATAGTATTCCAGGACACTCATTAATATTCTAACGTTTTGTCTCATTACTCTTCCGGGAATAAAACCAGATTGATCTTCGTGTATAATATTCGGGATAATCTTTTTAAGCCTGTTTGTTAGTATGGTCGCATAAATTTTGTAATCCACGTTCAGCAATGAGATCGGTCTGTAATTTTTAATGTCTGTAGGTTCAGTCCCACCTTTATATATTAATGTAATTAACGCCTCCAGCCATGATTCAGGTATTTTAGTTGTCTCTCTTATTCCTTCCAAAACACGTTTATATGGTATTAAAAGCACCTCTTCAAAACACTTATAAAACTCAATCGGCAAACCATCTAAACCAGGAGTCTTATTATTTTTCTGGCCTTGAATCGCTTCCACAATTTCTTGCATTGTTATCGGATTTTCCAGAGATTCCCGTTGCTGGTTTGTAATTTGTTTCATCTTGGCTTGTTTTAAATATTCATCTTGCTGGGGCTCAGATACTTGCTGGTTCTTATATAGCTTCAGATAAAATTTCCTCACAATTTCTTTCAATTGTTCCTCTTTGACCATTTCTATTTGGTTCTCATCCTTCAATGATCTGATAACTTTTTTTTCTCTTTCTTTTCTCAGCTTGAAGGCTAACCATCTACTAGTTTTATTCGCGTTCTCAAAGTAATTTTGTCTAGTCCATTTTAGTTTCCTCTCAAGCTCCTCTGATAGCAGTAGATTTATTTGGTGTTGCAAAGCGTGGATCCTTGTTTTAATCTGTTCTGTATTATTTACTTTTTGGATGTTTTCTTGTCTACGTAGTTTGTCCAATAGATCATTATACTTTTGGGTTCTTTGTTTCTTTTTTTTAGCTGAGTAGGAAATTGCTAAACCTCTAAAAAAAGCTTTAAAGGCGTCCCATATTATTTGGATTGGAGTATCATGTTCCCGATTTTGTTCAAAAAACGCTTTTATCTTTTTTTTTGAGTCCAATACAAATTCTTTATCTTTTAAGATTTGCGTATTTAATGTCCAACGAGTCCTGGGGGTTGCCTTTCCCAGAGTTATCTGTATTGGGTTGTGGTCAGCAAAAACTTTTGGAAGTATATCGGCCTGTTCCACTGCTATTGCCACTGATATTGACATCCAACACATGTCCAATCTGGACCATGTATCATGCACTTGAGAATGGAAGGTAAAGTCTGACGTCTGGGGATTCTTCATTCTCCAAGTATCCACCAGGTTGAGTTCATCTGCCATCTTAAAGAAGGTTTGGGGAAGTAGGCCACGCAGCCTTTTCCCCCCCCCTTTCTTCCCAGTTTTTTTATCTTTAAGAACGTCATGTACAGCATTGAAATCTCCCAGGATACAATAACTTGTATTTTCAAATTCAATTAACTTCTTATACAATTCAGCAAAGAATTTATCTTGGTTGTTATGGGGAGCATAGATGTTTCCTATAATCATCTTTTTACCTTCCACTTCGACTTCCACCAACACAATTCTGCCAGAACCATCACAATAGAGTAGCTTAGAGTTAATCCATTCTTTCACATATATAGCTACTCCTCTTTTTCTCCTGAGATCGGAAGAATGGTAGAGGGTACCCAATTTCTTATTTTGTAGATATCTTTGATCTTCCTTTTTGATGTGTGTTTCTTGAATACATATTATGTCAGACTGGGTCTTCTTGAGCTGAAGAAATATCTTACTCCTTTTATGCGGTTCATTTAAGCCATTGATGTTCACTGATATTATCTTTAGTCCCTTCTTATCCATTGTTCTGTCCTAGATTACTATCTAATATCTCTCTTTTCTCTTTCGATGCTTGCGATCTTGTCATTATTTTTCCATTTTTCTTCTTCTTTGTACTTTGCCTATAGGTGCTGCTTGAAGCTTCTTCTCTTTCTTGCTCTTCTTCCGTTTCAGTCTCTTGATTATCAATATATTCCATCCAGAACTCTTGCACTTTCTCCGAGGATGTTATGTTGAATCTTTTACCTTGGTACACGAAAAAAATTCCTTCTGGTATCAGCCATTTGAAGGAGATGGATTGGTCAACCAACCACGCCACTAGCTTCCTGTAGCCTTCTCTTCTTTGTCTTACCCTCCAGGGAATATCTTTCATGATTTTAATCTTGTTTCCTTTCCACATTATCTCATTTCCTCTTGAAGTTCTCAGGATCTTCTCACATGTGGAAACTCTCATAAATCTTACGTGAATTTCCCTTGGGAGGTTGTTCTTTTTTGTATATGCCGTTGCTATTCTTTTTATCCAATCAATTTCTAGGCCTATATCCTTCATCTCCTGTTTCCCATCTGGGTTCAAGATCTCTTCAATTATTTTATGTAAATCTTCGCCTTTTTCTTCTTGCACATTTTGAAATCTCAGTTTATACATCGCTTGGTCCATTTCCATTTTATCCAGTCTATCCTCTAAGTCTGATGTGGTGTTTTTAACTTCTCTCATCGAAGCAGCCATAGTTTTCCCCTGCTCCTCCAGCACATCAACCTTAGCCGTCAACTTATGTGCTTGTTGTACATTTGCTAGGACTTGCCTTTGAAATTCATCCATCCTTTCATTTGTTTTTCTAATATCTTCCTTTAATCCTGCCTGAATCTCTTCCAAAGCCTCCTGGTTCTGCTTAAAACCCGCCAACATTGTGGCATGTAATTTTTCAACAGCATCCTGATTCAATGCTGAAGTAGCAGATTTCCCTAGGCCAGGAGGGGTAGCTTGGGCTGGTGGTGCTTTCTTAATTTTAGGATCCATTTTAAATGCTGATTTTATCTCTCTTTATGTTCTCCAGTATTATCACAAATACCCCTTTTATGCTTTTCCTTAAATTTGCTAAAGCTTTATGAACCCAAGCAATATTAATATGAGTTCTATAGTTCTATAGTCAAGCTAGGATTTCAATACTTAATTATATCAATAACACAGACAGTATACTGTGGTGGTCAATTTAACCAGAGAGCTCAAAACCCAGAAAAATACAGCAAGGTTATAATCAATTAGATCAAAGTTGTTAGACCAATCAGTTCAATACATTATAATAAGCAGTAAAGAAAACAAGAAAAACAAAGTGGAGCCAAATCCGTCTAACTGAGAGTTTCACCTTTGCTCAAAGTTCCAGACTACAAGTCCCAATGAGTTCAGCATTCAACAATTTATAACAACATTCATGGTATCAGTATTCAAATCACCAGGGTAGGAGAAATTAATTCAATTAGTTCAGCGTTGTGTCAAGCAACAAGAAAAACAAATAAAACAAAGTAACGTCAGTTCAGTCTAAGCAGATACTTCACCCTTGCTTAGAGTCCCGGACTACAAGTCCCAGAAGTCTTCTCTCCCTTCTTCCTTCTTCCTTCTTCTTCCCAGAAGCCTCTACACCTTTAATGAGTTCTAATCAAGCTTTCAGTGACGCCATATAAAGCCCAAGTAGTTCCAAAACGTGGGCGCAAAGCAAGAAGGCGGCAGTCAAGAGTCTCAAAATGAAACAGGATAATCACCCACTCTTCAAGGAGGAGGCAGCCGCGGCAGAAGCCACTAAGAACCACCTCCCCCTCCTTTCTTCCACTCCGTCCTCCGTTGTCCCTCTTCACACGCTACCAGCCCCCGCCATCTTTCAAGCCTCTGCACTCTCTAGCTCTCCAGCTCTTCCCTTTCTCTCTCTCCGTTCTCCACTCTCCACACTTCCAAAGTTCTCATTCAGTCATTTCTTTTCATCTTTTTATTTATGTCCATCTTTACCACTTCCCCCTCCTTCCTTTCAACCTCCTCCTTCCTTCTTCACGTTCCTCAGTCTTAATTAATTTCCATGCCTTCTGGCCGTCCTCCCCTCTATTACCACTTCACCAAGATAAGAGGGTAAAGATAAAAGGAAGTCAAACAAAGCTATCGCGTATCCGTCTCTTCAGAGAAAAGTAAGAAGGGGGGGGGGGATCCGCTCCTCGCTCACCTCGTCGGTTTGCTGCTATCCGTTCCGCTTGGATTGTTTTCGGCTTCTTCGCTTTTCAGCCCTGAGGGGAACTCGTCTTCTCAGCACAGGTATTTTGCCCCTTATTCCCGGTCCAGGCTGTTTCATACAAAATCTCTCCAAACCTCTTTTACTTAGTCTTTCAGGGCTAACGTTTAGAGTCGCTGTAGTTTCAGGCGCTCCATTCTCCGGCGGCCCAGTTTGAGCTATAGAGCAGTTGTAAGCCTCGGCCCAGGGAAGACAGAAGTTGAAAAGAGAAGCCTCCGCTGCTCCCTTCAATCCTCTGTAAGCTCCCTTTGGCTGCGGGGGTGTCCCCAGACACCTCCTTAGAAGGGACCCAGCAGGGGGTCGCTCCCTAAGGCTTGCAACCCAAGTGTCATCCAAGAGCACCTGGACAGGCACTTGCGTTACTCGGCCATCTTGCCGGAAGTCTAGAGGCAGATATTTATATCCCACTTTTCTTACAAATAGGGACCAAAGGTGGCTAATATCCTTTTCCTCTCCTCAATTTTATCCTCACAATGACTCTGTGGAGTTTATTGAGTTGAAGAAGATTGACTGGCTCAAGGTCATCCAGCAAGTTTCCATTGCAGAGTGGAGATTTAAACCTGAGTCTCCCAAATCTTGGTCCAACCAGTACACCGCACTCGTTCTTGATAATTTGATAATGCAAAGGCACTTCAGTGCACTATTGACACTATGCTTGTGAAGGGAGCCAGCTAGCCTTCCCAGGGCACCATTACCCAGAAGGGCCCATGCCAATGCTCAAACACCCCATTGTAATTTAGCCTTTGAGGAAGACCTCATATGGGTGGAGGCAGTTATTAATCCAAAAACTATTTATGGGTGTAAACTTGAAGACTAGAGTTTAGTGCAACAACCTAAGTTGGGCAACTAGGAGCAATACTGGATCCAAAATCACATCCTGATTTTTAGGGAGAGTATAACCATATCCAAAAGCAGTTATACAACTAACCTTGAACTCTCTGATCTATTGATCAAGAGCACCCCTGCTGTATCTGGATTAAGCTACCGTTAGTCCCCATCTGGTGCTTCATAGATACCAGGCAACAGTTCAGTGTCTCCACAGCCTCTCAAGGATCTTACAAAAATAAGACCTGCAATTGTATTTTGATTATCAGAACAACGATGATTCTACTCCAGATTGTTGAATAAACTGAACAACGTCTCTGAGCAGTTTCATGCAAGTTTTAAATAGTATGGAGGATGTTTTGACCTGTTTGTAGAATCATTTGACCTGTTTAGTCCCAGTCAGGCAATCTAGTAGGGCACTGTTGTGGTTGATGGTCAAAAGCTAATGGCATGTCTAGTAGATCCAACAGCTTACTCCTTCTGTCCTGGCCTCAGTGAAGGCCATCTCAGGGTGACCATCTCTGATGCAAATCTTTCTTTGAGCTAGGCTGAAAAGAATCCTGATAAATAGTTCTTACCTAGGAAAACCTGGAACTAGACTGCTAGCACGTGCTCAAATGCCTTGTTGGTCACAGTTGTTCATGCTGATTCCCTGAACCAAAACAAAGTATTCTTATTGGTGGTGTTAAGAAGAGGGAGAGAGAAAGAAATTCCAGAAACATATAGAAAGATAATAGAATTGCCAACAGAGGGTTGGAAGAAGAACTGAAATGTGTTGTCTTATCAGAATCTGAAGGGATGCTTGAAATGAATGAGTCAAGTGGATTCCAGAGGCTGAGGGTTCATTTTAGGTAAGCCGTTCCTTCCTAAGCAGAAGACTATAGTTGTCAGAGGATGGGTTTGGAATCTTCCTCACAATCCAGTCATACTTGTATTTACTCATAAATAAATCTAATCGATTACATAGTAACTTACAAGTAAATATGCTTAGGACTGCAGCCTCTGAGCTCTAGAGGAAACAAGGCAGCACTCTCTGAGGAACTGAGAGTTTCAAGTTTGTGTAGCTTCCAGCTAATTCTTCATATCTTATTCCAGCTGCTTGCTGTGTTTGGCTTTGGGGCCTCTGTAATAACAGAGGATTTATCTAGCTGCTTTTCAAAGTGACTCCCCTGGGGCAGCAAAAGAGCTGATAGACTTGGTGTGGATAAGAAAAAGTCTTTGCACATTTAGTCCTCCAATTCTGTACCTCAGGATCAGTGATGAACTTTGTGATTTTGAACAGGTTGTTCTTTCTGTGGAGAATGGATGTGTGAAATCACCTGTTCTCCTTAGTCTACATCTACTTGTTCACCTTTCAAACACTTGTGCCAGCTATCTGTGTATCCATCTTGTTGTAATTTCTGCCTCTTGCTCTGAGGTGGTACCTGATTTATTTTGGTCTTTCCCATGGGTTCCTTTTTTGTTTTTGCTTTCTCCTAACCCAGTAGCTTGGATAGAATTAGAAATAACAAATCACACATGGCTGCTGCTGGGAATTGCATCCTTACAACTCAGTATTCTTGTGTCCCAATAATGCCTAAGTGAGATGCTGAGTTTCCCCTTCCCTGTTGCACATCTCCAGCTGGTGATGGGGAAAGTCACAACATGATAACATCCTGCAATGTGGAGAGTTTCATTACACATTACAGGGAAGAGAGGGAGAACTAGATTTTTCAGTGGCTGCCGTGCATTGTTCTGTGACATTTAATTCCATGCTTGCACAAGAGTCAGAATGGCACTATTGGTTGACTGAACACTGCAAACTTGCAACAGCCATTTCCAGGATTTAATGAGCAAACATGCTCTGTTTTTATTTCCTCCAGACTTCTAAATACTTCTCAAGAGTTTGGTCAGCACTTCTTGGAACAGAGAGTATTATAAGAAGCATTACAACCCCCAAATATTTTACATTCTTGGCAGCAGGAGAAAAAGAAAAGGAGACTTAAGTTGTCAGGCAGTGACAAAAGTGGGTAGAAGAGAGCCACTGGGACTTACTTGCCCTTTATAAAGGAAAATGATGTTGTGCCAGACTATTCTAGGGCACCAGCTGCGGGGCAGCAAGCCAGCTTATGTTTGCTTGTGTTTCTTGTTAGCTGCCCTTTCAACCAGATGGAGAAACGGATCTGGGCAAAAGGCACCAGAGCCACAGAGAGAGCTAATTAGTTGGGGGCATAGGGAATAAGAACGTGCGTAAGGCAACCCCATCTTCTTTCACAAACAGGACGGGAGTCAAGAAGCAAGGAACATTTATTTCCTTTCTCTTTGTTAGTATGAGGAAGCTATTCCTGTTGGGTGTAGAATGCTTTTGTCTATGTGCAGACCTTCTGAATTTGCCTACTACCTCTGAGCTTTCATATCTCCTGTCCAAGAGCTGATGTGAATCACATCTTACTTCACCCCCCCCCCCCCCCCCCCGCCACCTTAGGTGCATATTGCATAGTAATTCAGATGTACTACTGTAGTTATGTGATAAAGTTTTGATCTGGTTTTCTGTTTGTGTGTGTTTCGTTAGGACCAACTTTGTATGCTTCTTCATGATCAGCTTTGTGGATATGAACACTGTAAGAAGAAGTCTGAAAAAATGGAGAAGCATGTGTTTGCTTAAGATCCACTTTCCAAAGCCAGTTAAGATAGTCTTTCTAAGCCTTGCTCTCCAGATCATTACCTATAGCAATGCAGCAGTTGTAATCACGGACAGTTTTTTTCAGTGCTGGCTCCTTACCTTTAGAAGGCCCCTTCCACTCGATGTGTAGCCAGCATCTACCTTTCTGTCCTTGAGGTGCCAGGCCAAAATTTTCTTTTTACTCAGGCTTTTATATGAAAGGTTCAATTTTTTAAAGTTGTCTTTATGATCTGCAACTAGCTTGAGGGTCATTTCATGAATATCATTTTCATAATGTTGCTGAATTTTTTATGCCCCTGGTTTGTTTTTATGATTTGTTTTATTATTAATAATATAAAGGTGGTTGTTTGCGTTATTTTTTTTAACTGTGTGAGCATCCTTGAGAAGGTCTCTGGAGAGGCATGCATTTTCTAAATAAATCAATAACAGAGATTTCAGGTTTTCACGGCTGGTAACATCATTAGGGTTTGTAGAATCTTTCGGGATCAAGTGCCGTGTTCTACTGGAGAAAGTTTTCCTTCCAGATGTTTCGTTCTCAGCTGCGGAGAACATCCTCAGTGGCGTTGTAGCCGGAGCAGGCGCTCAGACCTTTTTGGCTGCTGTGCACAGCAGCCAAGAAGGTCTGAGCGCCTGCTCCAGCTGCAACGCCACTGAGGATGTTCTCCGCAGCTGAGAATGAAACGTCTGGAAGGAAAACTTTCTCCAGTAGAACACGGCACTTGATCCCGAAAGATTCTACAAACCCTAATAAATCAATAACACACACACACAAACCCCTGCCTTTATATCCTGCTTATGTTCTATCAGAAACTGACCAGAGCCAAGCTGTTTGGCTTCAGTCAAGTGTGTTGTATCTTGTGACTTGCATCCATATCCTGTAACCAAAACTTCCATCCTCTTCACAGCCTCCAAGGGCATCTAGATCCCAAATATTCCAAATGCTATCCAAACATATGTTGAAATCAGATCAAAGTATGCAAATCATTCATTCAGCTCACAGAATTTGAATCAGACACAAGGATCAGATATTTTTGGCACTATGTACACACAGATTAGGACATTTGTTTGCTGTTGTAGAAGCGGGGAAGACTGATACCACAATGGCCCTGGAAAAAGGCTCCTCCCCTGCCCCATGGTGCAAAGTGTTAAAGCTGCAGTACTGTAGTCCTAAACTGTGGTCATGACCTGAGTTCAATCCCTTGTGAAAGCTGGGTTTTTTCAGGTAGCCAGCTCAGGTTGACTCAGCCTTCCATCCTTCCGAGGTTGGTAAAATGAGTATCCAGCTTGCTGGGGGGAAAGCATAGATGACTGGGGAAGGCAATGGCAAACCACCCCGTAAAAAGTCTGCCGTGAAAACGTTATGAAAGCAACATCACCCCAGAGTCGGAAACAACTGGTGCCTTCACAGGGGATCTTTCCTTTCCTGCCCCTTTACTTAATGGAGGTCCAAGAGCTGGATGGAGGGATGGGGGGGTGGTCACACCTGTCCAAAGAGAGAAAGGTGTGTAGTTGCCAGAGCCAAAATACCTCTGTCCAGTCTTCCCTCAGAGGAACTTTGGTGGGCCTCCTGCCTGCTGAAGTTCATAGCGAATAAGACCAGCTGGGCAAGGGATGAGTTTAGGGTTGCCAGCTCTGAGTTGAGAAGTTCCTGGAGTTTTGGAGCTGCAGCTTTCAGGGGGACATGGCATGGGAAGAAGGACCTCTGCAGAATATAATGCCATAGAATCCACCCTGTAAAGCAGCCATTATCCCCAGTGGAACTGATCTGTCATCTGGAGATCAGTTGTCATTTCAGGATATCTCCAGGCCTCACCTGGAGGCTGGCAACTCTAGCAACAGCATTGCCATGAAGCCGAGTTTTGTGTTACTTGTTTTTTCAACTCAATCAGCTTGTCATTGTCTTAGTAGCCCCTTAGGAATGTCTCTGGGCTGGCGGGAGGTCCACTAAATGAATCAGTGGGGCTGACTGGTCAAGGATGACCCAAGGCAGGTGAACTGCAGTGCTTTGGCTTCAGGGCAGCACTGTCACTGTTATGTTGCTATCCTTTTGGGCCTGGTTGGGGATACCACAGGAGAGGTGACCCCCACAAGCCACCAGCCTACTGGGAATTTTCTCATTGGCCATAGTGGCTAGTTGAGCCCTTTTAAAAAGTCCTGCCATCACCCATTTTCTCCATTTGCATTTTCCATCTTTACAGTTATCTAGCTTATACTCATTTAAGTCTTGGTAGATACTTTTCTGTGTCTTGTTAGAGGAACACCGAAGGGAGCATCCTTGCTGACAGGTTATACCACCTCATTGATGAAATGCCTTGCCTAATAAACTCTCTCCTGTCACTCCATTTATTGATTAGATGCACAATTAACAGAGGCTCTCTACAATTTGTTTCTAAATCAGCCTCTAAACTGGACCATTGATTTACTGTATTGCAGAATTATCACTAAATTATGGTACATTTCCTCCTTTTTCTTTCTAGTTGTGTTCTATAAGTACTCTGTACGAATTGCCATTTGGCCTGCTTTCTTCTCCTAATCAACTCTGGCTTATTTTCTCAGTGAATTAACCTCTCAGCCAGCTTTGCCCCTTGGTTGAATTTCAGCCAACCACCCGCCTGCTCTTAATGATCAGACTTAGCCATAACTTTCAAGCAAGTTCAGTGCTCTGCTTTTTGTCCCGCTATTTCTTTTTCCCTTCTCTGTGGTTACTTCAAATTTCCCATTACAAAAAACTTTTACCCCTTTTTCTTTCTTTAGTTCCTTTGCTCCCCTTTCAGTCCACAGATCTATTTGCTTCTGATGCCTGCGTTCTCTTGCTTTTGTAAAACCCCATTCCCCTGTTTCCACCTGCTGCTCTTTTGGGCCAGTTCTGCTTTCTCCCTTAGCTGGTACTCTACATTGATTTATAATCCCATAGTTCCCCTAACAGAACCATCTTCCCTCTAGCTGCTTTCATTGAAATAGAGAACAAAAGGAGTTTAATATTAATGCCCATGACCTCTTCAACATCTTGGATCCCTGCATCTTTGTAATTTGGATAAAAATGGAATCCTACCTTTGAATACTGCATCTACTGCTGGTGTCTCGGTAGTCTCTTTTTTCCATCATCTTTGTTTTAAATCCTTAGCAAGAAATTTGAGGATAGCATTGGAACTCTCCTACTTCCATACCCTTCCTTCAGCACATTTAATTTTTTAAAAATCTTTGTCTTATTGCTCCCAACATTTTTACTGCCTCCTTGATACCTGACTTCCTTTTTCTCTATGGAATCTCCATCATTCATTGATTATTTCAGTGTATCTCAGGCTCTTTAAATGTTTTGATTGCCCACCATTTTCTTAAGCACACTCTGTCTTAAGTCTCAAGCCATACTCATGTGCAGGGCTTTTTTTGAGCAGGAACGCAAAGTAACACAGTTCCGGCTGGCTTGGTGTCAGGGTGTGTGGCCTTATATGCAAATAAATTCATGCTGTGCTTTTTCTACTAAAAAGCCCTGTGTGAAACAATGCTGATGTCAGGGGTGTGGCCTAATATGCAAATGAGTTCCTGCTGAGCTTTTTCTACCAAAAAAGCCCTGCTCATGTGCAACTGGGAGTTTATAATATGCCCAGTTTTCAGATATTTAAAGAACTCATCTGAGATCATGTATTTCTAAGGAATAAGACGATATCATTATACCACACACAGTCATTTCAAGTTAGGCTAGTTGCTGTGACTATTTCTATCAGAAATGTACTCTCATTATATGGACTTCAAATGTGGGGAAGAGGTCTAAGCTTTGATGTGGTTTGTGAATTTTAGCAACAAAAACTTTTACTTGAATCAAAGGAAGTACACTAACAGTAAAGTGGTAAAGGGTGTTGGAAACAAGGCTTGCCACCATCACAACAAGCACACTGGTTGCTAAGTTACTATCACTGGGTCACAGAGTCTAACCCCTGACCCTCAAAGATGAGAAAATAGATAGTAGATTGTTCACTGGAATCTGCTCCATCCTCTTTCTATCAACCCTGAAGCCATCAAAGGAAAATACTCTCAGTTTACACAGTCCCATTTTGTTTCCTTGTCCCCCATGTTCTCAACTTTTTGAACAACCCCTCTCTTATTCTCTGGAATATATACAGTACTGAAAAAAAGGTGAACACAATCCATTGCTTTCTTTTCTCGTAAGAAACTGAAAAAGTGCTGTATTCAGACTGAAAGAAGAAGAAATACATATGGAAGGGCAAACAGCAAGAATGCTGTGAGGTTACAGGTAGGACTGCCTGGTGTCTGTCTGAAGGGCATATTAAGAGCAAGGAAGAAAGTAGCACTGTGCCTTCCACTGTTGCTCAGCCAGGCCTTGCCCACCCTCCTCTCTCTTTTACAATGGTAATCAGGATTTTGCTTTTTTCCATAATAAAGTTATACAAAGGAATTGGTGAAATAGCGAAGTAGAGAGTTATGCTACCAGCAGTCTCTGTTGCTTCTTTGCAGCTTTGAGAAAAGGATGGACAAGTTACCTTGGTTGACACCTGAATCCACCGGTTGAATTTTTTAAAATAAACCATCAGAAATTTAGATCCCAAAATAGGTGCGTTGGGTAGATTAAATACAGTCTGTTTGGAAGGGTGGACTATTATTGGGTGAAGGGTTTTTTAAACGTATTTGGATATACCTGAGACCTGGTCAGCTCTTTCTAAAACCTCTTAAGCCCTCTGATACAAAGACATACTTAAAAGTTTGGGAAGGATTTTTGATGCCTAAATGCTAGCTGGATTAAATAATGCAGATTGTTAAATCTTTGAAAATTGTGCTGTTGGGGCTGATGGCTATAAACAGAGTATCTTCGTGAGCATTAAGTTTTCTGAAATGCTGCTAGCTGTTGAGTTTCAGGCCCAAGGGACAGAGCAGCAGGGACATTTCTTGTTTAGTTTGTCATTTAAAAAATCAACAGTTATGAGATGAGTCGGTTCTGTCTTTTTTAAAAAAAGCTCAAACATTTTTATACAGCTTTCAGTCTTGTGTTTGAAATTGTTTCACCTGCCTTTGGATTGAAGCTAGAAGCCTGAGTTGGTTGGGAAGATTCTGTATTCCCTACAGTTTCTTTCAGACATCGGTCTCCTTGTCAGAAACGAGGAAGGGTGTTTTGGTTTGGAGTTTATTTTTTTTTTTTTACAGCAGTGCGTTCAGCTAAGTCATGCCATATGTTTGTTCTTAAAGCAATGTGCTACTAGAGATTGTGCAATCCTTCTATTTTTTAATAAATAAAACATAAGAATTGACAAAAAAATACTCTGCACAAAAGATTGCTAGTTTTAAAGAAGTGCTGTTTTAACATGTATAAGCTGCTGTGTAAGAGCATCCTTCCCAAACAGGTGATGCTGTTTCATAGTGAATCAGACCATTAATACACCTAACCCAATACCCTCTTGTCTTGACAATGGCTCTCCTGATATTTTCAGGCAAGGAGTTTTGCCCTTACTTGAAAACTGTTAGCTAAAGACATGAGTTACCATGTACCTGAGAGCCATCAAGTCAACAAGCAGGTTATATATATATATATATATATATATATATATGTGTGTGTGTGTGTGTGTGTGTGTGTGTGTTTATGTGCGCCAAGAGCTGGATCCTGTTGCTTTTGTCCATTCTATATATGCCATTGAAATTCCATTAATTGATCACCCAATGCAGGGGTTTTGTTGTTTGTTTGGCCCTTAAATCCAGTTGCCAGTGAGGGCAGCATTGTCAGATGTTACAGTATAGCATGATAGCCAGCATTATGTAGTAGTCTGAGTATCAAACCAGATCTGGAAGGCTTAGGTTTGAATCTCTACTCGGTCAAGGAAGCTCATTGGGTAACCTTGGGCCAGTCATACATACTTCATCTGTTTTACAGGGTTGTTGTGAGGATACTGTGCTGGAGACCTATGTAAGATTCCTTGGGGTCCAAGGGGGGGAAAGGTAGAGTACAAATGAAGTAAATAAGAATACTTTGCCAATAAAGCCTTGTCGCTCCACCATGATCTCCCTGCCATGGTTGATACGATAGCAGAACTGGAAGCCACTTGGCCATCTTCTGGTCCTGTTATAGATGAATTCAGACATCTCTCCCAGGAGGAGGTTGACAGGATTCTTGCAGCTGTGGGGCCCACCACTTGCCTCTTTGATCCATGCCCATCGCGGCTGATTAAGACCTGTGGAGAAGGGCTACACCCCTCCCCATGTGAGATTGTTAACATATCCCTGATGTCAGGGTTTTTCCCATGGGGGTTGAAAGAGGCAGTGGTACCTCCACTCTTAAAGAAACCATCTTCAGATCTGACAGTCCTGGCCAACTACCACCCAGCATCGAACCCTCCATTCCTGGGTAAGGTAGTTGACAGGGCTATGGCCAAACAGCTGCAGGCTTTCCTGGATGACACCTTTGTCCTAGAGTACAGTCCAGCTTTTGCCCTGGCCATGGGACCAAGACAGCTCTGGTTGCCCTTATAGACAACCTCCGAAGGCAGCTGGATCGAGGCAGGTCAGTGCTGTTGTTACTTTTTTATTTGACAGCAGCATTCAACACAGTCAACCACAATCTTCTGACCCACCATCTCGCTGATCTGAGGATTTGAGGGATTGCCTTACAATGACTCTCCTCCTTTCTTCAGAGTTGGGATCAGAGGATGGTGGTGAAGGAGAGGGTTTCCCCACTATTCCCATTGAATTGTCCCTCAGGGGGTGATTCTCTCCCTGATATTATATGCAACCTTTCACCCAGTTAACCTGGGGGTTCAGTTCAGCTGTATCTATTAATGGATGGCCAGCCAGACACAGCTCCAGACATTCTGGACTGGGCTTTGAGGGCTGTGGCTGGTTGGTTGCAGCAGAGCCAGCTGAAATTGAAGCCATTGGAGATGGAGGACCTGTACCTGAGCTGTGGGGGATTGGATATGGGAATCTGGCTCCCAACCCTGCGTGGGATGTCTCTGACACCAGTGCCCAGGGTTCAGAGTCTAGGAGTGATACTGGATGCCTCACTATTGATGGAGACCCAGGTCACAGAGGTTGGCAAATCAGCCTTTTTTCATCTTTGGCAGGTTCAGCAACTAGTCCCTTATCTTTTCACCCATGACTTGGCTACAGTGATCCATGCAATGGTCGCTTCCAGATTAGATGGTTGTAACTTGCTCTACGCGGGCCTACCCTTGTACCTGATCCAGCAGTTACAGCTAGTGCAAAATGCAGCAGCCTGTCTGCTGTCTGTCACATCTCCACAGGTGCACATTCATCCGGTACCGTGCAAATTGCACTGGCTGCTGATAGAGTTCTGAATCCATTTCAAGGTGTTGGTCTTAACCTTTAAGGCCCTGAGTGGCCAGGGACCAACATACTGCAGGACTGCCTCTCCCCATATATATCCCAAAGGCCTTGCGTTCGTTCAGCTGATCAATATCTACTGGTAATCTTCAGACCAAAAGATATTGACCATTTTCGCACACAGCTTACCTCGCAGTCACAATCCTATTTCCTCCGCAGCGTCTGTTGGATTTCCCACCATCTGCGCCGGAGTTACTGGGTTTTAGCGGTTTACGTTTGCTACGCAAAAGCTGCGGCACTTCCTGTAACTTCGGTGCAGATGGTGGGAAATTCGACCAGACGCTGTGGAGGGAACAGGATTGTGACTGCGAGGTGAGCTGTGTGCGAAAACGGTCATCCACTTAGCCTCATTTAGGGCCAGGATGTTTTCAACCCTGGTGGAATGTATTGGAAGTACCTGGTGTGATGCTCCTGTGTCTCAGACCTCCAGAAGCAAGTGACCACAGAGTAGGCATGGCAGGCAGGCACACACTAAGCTGCTTCCTGCTTACTCTCTATTGTCACAGTTTTCCTTTGAGGTGCAGATGAGCACCTTAGTGAAAAGCAACCCCCTCTCTCCCGCCCCTTTCCACCCACACAAGATGGGGCTGCAGAATGCTCCTGTCTGCATCCAACCCCATCAGATAGATAGCTTCAGATCTGGTTCTTTCTCTTAATCAGACATGTATTTCTGTAATAAAGTAGTTATTGTTTCATTTCAACTAGAAACAGTGGCTCTGTGTAACTTTATAACTGCAACCACACGGTCTGTTCAGACTCAATACAAGCAGGTACTGCGTTAAAACTTTGTGTGCTCTGCTAACTAAAGAAGGATCTGAACCTACCAGAACCAGTACCCTTCCCAGCAGAATGATCTCCCCATAGAGATTAAGGCCTTATGGGACTTGTTATAGTTCTGTAGGGCCTGTAAAATGGAGCTATTCTGCCAGGCTTTTAGCTGAGGCAGCAAACATCCAATACTATCCGCCCCTCCTGCTCAAACTGCTAGCCAAACTGTTCTGTTCGACCGTTGCTGGCAGGGAGCTTTATAAACTGGGAACCCATGGATTAGGCGATATCTATTAATATTTGAAACAGAGCCAGGATAAAATAGGAGTCGATTGCACCTTTAAGACCAACTTAGTTTTATTCAGAACGTAAGCTTTCGTGTGCTAAGCACACTTCATCATATGAGAACACCATCTTATTAGTGTTTATTATGGTTTTAAATGTTGTTATTAGATTTCTAAAGTTGGTTTATTGTACAAATTCCTATTTTGTAACCTGCCCTAAGCCCAGTTGTGGGGAGGGCAGGATAGATATCAAATTAATAATTAATATATAATAATTGTAGATTCAAGTCTAGGGTTGCTAGGTCCCTCCTGGCAACTGGTGAGGGATGAGGAGGACTTAGCAGGATGGTAGCCCAGGCTATGTTGCTGATAATGTAGCAATGTCACTTTCAGTGTGCATTGGAAGTGATGCCATCACAGTGAAATGTCACTGTGATGCTCTGGTATTTGGGCAAAAACTATGGTAAAAATGGCTTTTACATAGAGTTTTTGCCAGAGCATCACTGTGATGTAACCAACAGGATAACATCATTTACCGTGAAAACCAGAAGTGATGTCACATTGCCAACAATGTAACCTGGGCCTCCCACCCTTTCCTGGTAAGTCCCCCAGCCAGCCAGCTGATTAGAGCAGGGGGTACAACATGGTGGAAGGGAATCCCCAACCTCCACCAAGAGGGCTGACAACCATTTTTTAGTCCAGTAAGCACCTTAGAGATCAAAAAGATTTTCAGATCTGATTCTTGAAAGTTCATACTCTGAAAATCTTGTAGGTGCTACTGGACTTAAATCTAGCTGTTCTACTGAAACACTGAATATATATATAATAATAATAATATATATAATATAATATAATATAATATAATATAATAATATAATATATATAATAATAATAATATAATACTATATATAATATAGTGGAAAAATATATTTTTAGATTCAGTAGACCAGGATCATTCCATATTTAAAAACCAAATCAATTTATATGATATGCAATACGTGTTTTATTGCCTCTAAAATCTATGCTTGTTTAAAGGCCTTTACTGAGTGAGCTGCTAAAAATAAATGTTACACAAAGGCTTGACTGTGCAAATGAAGACAGTGGCAAAGCTTGCATGGTAATCTATGTGGTTCACAGAATAATTGTGCTTTCGAGGAGGGGGAGATGATAAATGGCCATTGAATTAAGAAATGGTCCTTAGCCATTTGGGATTTCTTGATATATTGCTCCCAGAGATACAACTGTGCTATAAAATCAAAATGATACTTGCACCTTTGTATGTATACTCCAGTTGCTCCCATTGACCTGGAATCCCTGTGTTCTGATACTAGTTGGGGATTCCTATTCCCATTTTGCCTCTTGTGGAGATTTCTGGAATGCTTTTAAAAAATGTCATATTGCTTTCATTACAGCAATATAGGTATGATATCTAAACTATTTAATGGTATAAAAATATATCCTGATTTTTAAAATCCTTAAAGTGAGACCCTCTATAATCAGCTTTCACTTTATCTGAAAAAGCATCCACCCATGCTGACTGTTTATTCATCACACTTTGTGACATGAGATTTCCTTCAAAACATACTACCCAATCAGTAATCTTATCTATCATAAAGTAATCCCAAACCTTTAAGCACCACTAATGCAACGTTCAGACATTGCTGTCCTTCCAGTGTGTCATTAGTACAGTTTTCACTGCTGTTAACAATGTTGAAATGAGCTGGAATGCTTTTTAAATGTGTATACATGCATGCACTGTAGTCCCAATAGCTTTGCTTCTGTCATCACCTCAATAATTCCCTGCCTAAAAAGAAAATATTATTGACTGTGTTAGAATTTTAGCTATCCTGTAAGAAATACATCCAGATTCATTTTGATATATATATTTTTAAAAAGGTAAAGGTAGTCCTCTGTGCAAGCACCAAGTCATTACCAACCCATGGAGTGATGTAACATCACAATGTTTTCTTGGCAGACTTTTTGACATTAGTCTATTAAATATTCTTAATTTTTAAAAAAGCCAGTTAAAGACAGTGTCAGAAGAATGCGCAAATGCCGCATATAGTGGGCACAGGAGAGCCTTCAGCAGTGTGTAATATACTTTGTGTGTGCATGTGCATACTCAGGCAACGAGGATAGCATGTTACAAACACGTACAAGAATGTCCTTTTTTTTCCTATGAAATATTGGTGGGTTTGTGACAGGATGTTGATCCCTAAGGGCAGTTGGTGCAGAAAGGATCAGGCCATGGCGGTATGGCACTTTGACATCTGACTTGATTGGCTGTATATTGTGTTTTCTTTCAAGGACAGGATTTGGTCTGCTTAAGCTAGCAAGAACTCTGTATATGGAGTGGATGGTTGGGGGTAATCAGATTTTAATAATCACATTGAGGCAGATTTCCCTGCAGAGATAATAAATCACCCAGCATTTCTGTCCATTTCTTCTTGTATATCGGAGGGGGGAAGAGTTAGGTGGACTACTTTTTTGCACTAGGAATTTTTCTTTCTTACATTGCAGCTGGGAATTTCCACTGATGGAAGGAATTTCTATCAGCATAGCACAACTTTCTTGCCTCCCCTGCCTGCTGAAACCCAGATTGCCTCCCCAGTGCTGCTGTTGGAGGACAGAGGACCCCCACAAACTGCTTAAGGATGGAATTGATGAAAATTGCCTCCCATCTTCACAAAAATCCTCCAGCAGATCCTAGCGTATGCCAGAATCTCTGTGTGATGAGTTTTCATCTGACCTCTGACAAGGAGTAGGGTTGCCAGCTCTTGGTTGGGAAATTCCTAGAGATCTGAGAGGTAGAGCCTGAGGAGGGTGGGTTTTGGGGAGGGAGTTCAGCAGGGTATAATACCACAGAGTCCATAGTGGCTCTTTTCTCCATATGAACTGATCTCTGTCATCTGGAGATTGGTTGTAATCCCAGGAGATCTCTAGCTGCCATCTGGAGGTTGGCAACCCTAGATGAGAAGTGGTATTTGATGCTAAACTATACACATGATGTTTAGGGTTGCCAGACACCCCCCCCCATGGAGGTGGGGGTCTCCTGCTGCCAGACCCTACCCTAGGATTGCCAGGTCTTACCTGGCTACCAGTGGGGTACTTCTTCTGCATTCATGTTGCAGTGTCATCACCCAAAAATGATGTCATCATGTGGGGGATGCTCTAGCATTTGGGTAAAAACTCTGTGGCACCCTAGAGGTTTTTTTACTCAAATGCTAAAGCATCCCTTGTGTGACCTGCCTGGTGTGTTCACATCACTTACGGGTGATGTCATCATGCCGGGCACATTGGGTGACAATTTAGCTCTTTGGGGCCAGGGCTCTCTTCCTGATGGCCATCTCCATGCTGGCAGGTTGGAGGCCCCTAAATCAGGGTAACCACCGGCAGAGGTGGGGGAATGGGAACCCTACCATATCCCCAGCCACCAAGCACCTGACCAGTGGGGGGACTTTTCAGTAGAAGGCCCAGGTCACATTGTCAGTGTCACACAGGAAGTGACACCATCACACCAGCAACTTCAGGGTGACATTCTGGTATTTGGGCAAAAACTCATTGGTAGAAGCCAGTTGTACCATCGAGTTTTTGCATGCCTGGAAGTTGCTGGCATGATGATATCACTTCCTGTGCAAGGTCAGCAATGTAGCCTGTGCCTTTTGCTTTCTCCTGGTAAGTCCCCACCATGCCCCACCAGTTGCCAGGAGGGACCTGACAGCTCTAATGATGTTATATGTGATTAATTTGCATCCTGTTTTCATTAGCCATATAGACATAGAACTGAGCCTCAGTTAAAGGTGGGGAGAATTCACATGTGAAAGTTCACAGACTTGGGGAAAGAGGTATGTGTGGTCCTATGGCAGGGGTGTCAAACTCATTTATGGGGACTGAATCTGACATAAATGAGACCTTGTCGGGCCAGGCCATATGTGTCATAAAATGTAATGCCAGGTGGCAGAGATATAAACTTTATAAAGGACACAAACACAATCAAAGATTTTTTAAAAAACTTAAAATATGATTAAAACTTTAGCACTCATTGGTCTAAAGGGGCTTTCTTTGCATCTCTCCTGTGCGATCCGAGGAACTGGGCAAAGTTTTCCTTCTTTCCCCAGGTGACCAAGAAGTGGGGAGGGAAGTATCAGCCAATAAAAAGAAGAGAGACTTGGCTCAGTAGTTCTGCTGTGCAATTGAGAGAGCCTGGCAAAGCAAGCTATTCCTCCCCACTTTCTTCTCCATGGGTGGAGCCTCAGCCAATGGACAAAATAGATAGTTTGCTCTGTAGCTCCTGTGCAATTGAGCAAGCCTGGCAAAGCAAGCTGTGATGCAGAAGGAAGCAAAAGAGATGGAAAATGAAGCAGACGACAGCCAGTTGCTCGGGGGCCTGATAGGAGCCCTCCAGAGGCCTGGTTTGGCCCCCAGGCCTCATGTTTGACACCCCTGTCCTATGGTATGTCTTAAATATGGTTAAGGAATAGGAAGCATTACATTTGCGCCAGAATTTGAACAGACTTCGGAGGATGGTGGAAGACAGGAGGGCCTCGCGTGACTTTGTCCACGAGATCGCAAAGAGTCAGACTCAACTGTGCAATTGAACAACAACAACAAGGAAAGGCTACTATAGCAGGAATACAGCAGTGCTCCAGTATTCATTCCGCAACATCTTGTAGATAGGAAGATACAGCATTTCCTCGCAGCCAGTGTGTTCATTGTCCTTGTAATAATAGCCTCTGTGTGGAATTGATGAGGGGGTATTTGGGGCAGCAACAGGGATGGAGAGTAGGCTTAATGACAGCATGAATCACCACAGCCAGATCATGGTTGTCAAAGAATGACTATAGCTTGTTTATTAGCTGAAGCTGATATAAGGCAATACAGACCATATATGGCCTCTTTATGCAGCAACGTGCTACAGTTTCATTCAACAATTCTTTTAGATTTCAAGTAGCTTTCAAGGAAAACTTTCATAACACTTGAAAAATGTTTACAGATCTCCTTTAACTTGTTTGTTTTACAAACTACACAAAGAATATTGTTACTGCTGTTGCAAAATCAGATATAACAGGTTGCGTTGCTAGCCTTCAGGTAGGGCCTGGAGATCTCCTGCTATTACAGTCAGTTCTCCTGGGGAAAATGGCTGATTTGGAGGGTAGACTCTGCATAGTGCTGAGTTCCTGCCCCTTCCCAAACCCCACCCTCCCCAGGCTTTTCCCCTCAGATGTTCAGATATTTCCCAACCCAGAACTGACAACCCTAGGAGTGTAGTACTATGGATTCATCATTTAGATAAGCCATTTAGTTCTCTTGAATTAAGATATGGAGGAATGAGGGAAAGCTTAATTCTGACAACCATAATGTGAGCTGAAACCCTTGACCACTCTGTCTGCAGGATCTCTATCCCAGTGTCCTAAAGGAAGGAAGGCATCGTCTCAAGAAGTGAAATGTAAACTGGTTCCTGTGGGGTCCTTGTTGTGGTTGTTGCTGTGAAGTAGACTTAGGTTGATTCCTCGTTAGCAGTTGCTCTACCTCTGGGCTTCTGCTTTTTCTGGCTCAAGTGATCAGTTCCCCACCATTTGCTGTGCAGGCTCATTTTGATCTGTGGCTCCCTCCAATTTCCATTGCAGTTTTTTGCTCTCCAAAAAACAAGAACAAGAAACTGTGAGGGAAATTGGAAGGATCCATGGATACAAATGTGCCTGTGCAGCAACTGGTGGGAAACTGATCACTTGAGCCAGGGAAAGCAGCAGCCTAGGGGTGGAGCAACTGCTAGTGAGGAATCAGACTTACAGTACCATCCTAAGCAGAGTAAAACCCTTCTTAATCTATTGATGTGGGACTCCCAAATTCACCTTGTAACTATCATATTTAAAACGCTTGGTAAATTTGGCCACTCATGTAGGAGGTGACCAAGTAATAGGATTGCAAGCCCCTGGTCCAGGTGGGGATTCTCCACTTTTGTGGGCCTCTCCCCGCCCACAAATGCCCTGAAACATGGTGGTATGACATCACCCAGAAGTGACATCATCACACTGCTGATGTTGCCTAGCAGTGCTCTAGGGTTTTGGTAACTTTGAGCTAAAAACCATAGAGTTCCCTAGGTCAGCAGTCTCCAGAGTGTTCTCCCTTTTGCTTCCCATTCATTTAATCTGTCAAGCCTGTCCTCCTCAACTCTTTTGCTAGTATAGACATGCCTCAGTGTCATTTCCTGCCCTTGTTTTGGAGTTTGCTTCCCAGGCCCTCTGGCTGCAGTTACATAGTGTTCTGACAGAGCCGCCTAGCTCAACAAAGGCTATTTGAGGATGTCAGCACAAGACTGCTGCACAGTATAGTTGGCATTTATTTTAGAGGAGAGAAAATCATCCTCCTTTCCACCCCTTTTCCACGAATCATAGCAGTTTCACAAAGACACTAGCCTCCCTCCCAGACACTCGTGCTGTGTAAGCCATAGTATACATCAAGCAATGCAGCTGCTGGGCGGGCAGGACGTGGGTGTTCAGGAGAGCAGCCAGCTGTTCTTTCAGTGCAAAGTCCATTCCCTGTGCAATGTGTCAGGAACCTTGCTTCTTTGGGCCTGAGAGGTTGCTAGTGTGCCAGCATCCATCAGACTCATGTCATTCCCAGCAGACACCTGTAGGGCTCAAAACTGAAGCTGCCCATTGGACAGATAAGATCTCTAAAAAAAGCTTGTAGTGTGTTTGTCTGCACTTGTGGGACTAGGACCAAAGGCAAGGGCAAAGAGGGGGTGAGAGGCTTATCAGGCAGTCTCTGAATTAGACGCCCCTGTTCTGTACACATGTGAAAGGAGCTGCTTTATCTGTCACTCCTGGATAATATTAATTAGAGAAGCTCTGAGCTTGTTTCAAAGAGTTACATTTATATTCTGAGGGGAAGTGTTTCAGCTGTGGCAGGTCCTTGCTAGGAGCAGCAGCTGGTCTCCTCTGGAGCTCCTCTTGCCTGGATCAGCAATGCTAAGTGCTCTAGTAGTGGGCAGTGAAGAGACATATGTTTCCTTCTGAGAGCTGCCAAGGAGAAATTTGAGGCCCTGGGCCCTTTTAATCATGTTTTAAAATTTTCAGCTCAGATAAAAATATTGTGGGAGTTCCTTGTCTCCAAGGTAGTGAGAAGAACAAGATTTGAAAGCAAGTATGTTTTTCATGATGAATTGTTTGATACCACCTTATTCCAAAAGCTCAGGCTGGTTTGGCCTTTGAAAACAAAATGGCAAAAAAAAAAGTAAAGAGAAAACAAAATGGCAATACCAAAATGAAATCCAGTGTTTCCAGTGCTTTAGATTTGACAAAGAACAGATAAACAAGAAAATAAGAGGATAGATAAATAAGGCTGTGCAGTGCCTCATATTTGCAGTACTTTATAAATAATAAATATTATTATTAAATTCTCAGAATCCATCCAATATTTATCTTCCCTCCAAGTACCTTTCCTCTTCTCCACATAACCTAATCTTTCAACTCAACACTAGTGTGCAGATAACACATCCCGAACTCACCCCAGTTTCCAATTTACTTGTACTTCTAGGATTGAATTAGAAGATGAAAAGCGCCCTCCCCGCCACCACCATAAAACCAATTAGTCTTTTTTCTGTGATTGTACACAAATCACAGCTGCTTTTATTGTATGTGCATATGCATTTATGTAGCTTATTGTATATGCATATGTATTTATTGTAGCAGTAGTTGAGGGGACTACAGGTTATAGTAGCAATGTCAGAAGGGTGGGGTAAGGACAACTAAAGCAGTTACAGTGACTCCTGAAACACCTCTGAGTTGTCTGTAAACAAAGGCTGCAGATTCTATAATCATTGCTGCCGATTCTATAATCATTACATGCATTGAGTATAAGGAAGCAAAGTGCCACCAAGGGCTAATTGCTTACTGCCCATGCCTCACTCACTCACTGACCAATTTCACACTAGGCTTGTTCCAGGTGGAGAGCCCTTTTACTCCCGGTGCTTCTCTCGATTTTCACACAAGCTGCCCCAGAGCTGCGCGTTGGTGCACCACTTTTCCGCAGCAAGTGAGATCTTCTTAAAAGCACTTTCTGCTTGCTACGGAAAAGCAGTGGGCCAACTTGCAGCTCCAGGGCAGCTTGTGGGAAAACTGAGAGAAGTGCTGGGGGCAAAAGGGCTCTTCACCCGGAACCAGCCCTAGTGCAAAATTGGTCACTAACTGCGGTTCCACCCACCTCAGCTGGAGCCCGTAGCTCTTGAAAATGATATCCATGATTGGTGCAGAGCTACAGTCCATTCCAACAGCTGAGGAATGGGCAATTAATGCCACTTCTGTGTCAGTAGCATCACTTGACATATAACACAGTTGGCATAGGGAATGGGGTTGGGTCCAAGGAAGGTCAGATAGCTTCCCCTTTTACCATCTCCTCACTGGGACTAGGGAGAAAGAGGAATCTGGCAAGTCTGCGTTTTTATAAGGGAGAGGGTGGCTATTCTTCTGCTGGGGGTGAGCAAGGGATCCATATCTTGCTGATCTGTTGGAAAGAGCCACAGCATCATGGACCTTTCCTGTTCAGCAGCCTATAGGAATCCAACTTAGACCCCAGCCAGAGACAGGGCTGAAAATGCACCCTACAGCAATAGCTGCGAGGAGCCAGCTGACTGGAAGGCCAATTCCTACAAAGAGGGAAAGATACCGCCAAATCTAAACCTCACTTGAATCATAGAAAGTTCCCAGTCATATGTGGAGAACTGTCCTCCTCTACTGATGGCCGAGAACAATCAAAGATATCACAGGACAATATTAGATGGCTAATGTCCTGGGGAAATGTTTACAAAGCCCTTGACCTGGCTATTTTCCAGGTTTTCCATATCAGGTACATATATAAATTTGAAATGCAAAAGTTTTAAAAGGAGATGCCTTATATAAAATAAAGTATAATCTAACACCACCGACAGTAACTGGCCTTAACTCCCAAAAATTTCAGGCAGTGGTATTTTTTCCAGTCCTGCTACTGGAGATCTTTGTCTAGATATTTGAGAACTGATATGGAAACTTTGTGCTCTGCCCTTTATATCTGGCCCTTCCCTGATCCAGCTAGATGTGAAGTAATGCAATTTATGGATGAACTAGGAGAATATTAAAATATCAAGCTTCACCTTCAGTTAATGGTATTTAGAACAGCTTGCCACTTTTCTGAGTGATTTGAGACCCACTTGCTGTGTTTCTTATGTTATACTACTTAAAAAGAATTGTACAATATTCAGTACAGCTGATTATAAGTCTGTTTCAGTTTATCTGCCAAGCACTCCCAGTCTGTTCCAGCTTCTTATCTGTTTCATCTCAGAGCCACCAGTTGTGGTAATACTTAAGACACTGACTGACCTGAGCGTTCCAGCCCTTTTTCACAGGATGATGAGCCATTTATAAATTTGGCCCCTTGGTGACTGAAAGTGATAAAGACCAGAGAATTAGATAAATATGTCTTGGCCTGCATGCCAAAGATGGAAACATTTCCCTCGAGTCTGGAGAAACCACAGCTTTGGAATTGTTGATCAAGAGGGTTATCTTGAACTGTGCACATTGCTTACAGAATAATGGGAATCATAGAAGGGAGAAAAAACACACACACCCTCCAATGCCATGTCTCTTATCTCTTTTAGGAGCGGAAACTGTGTGCTCATCCCAGAATGGAGATCTATAAAGGTGACCAAATCTATTTTATATGTCCCCTTGCACGTCAAGGGGACTTCTATGTGCCTGAAATGAAAGAACTGGAGAAGAAAAGCAGAGCAGCAGCCGAGACTGAAGATGCTCAGACAGATATCACAGGTACCTGTGAAGCATAAGTGATATAATGCTATGATATAATAAAAGAAATCTGTCCTATTCAGTGTTAATAACATAAAGTACCTCTTGAGGAGTAAGTGGTTGATTTTATAGTTAATAAGGATCTATCTTTTGTCAATTGTCAGATGCTGAATCAGATTTAGCAACATCTATTCTGATTAGAAGTAGTTTTGTAGTGTCTCTAGTAAGTGGTTTGTCACTGCCTGCCTCTGAGTAGCAACTTTGGACTTCCTTTGTGGTCTCCCATCCAAATACTAACCAGGGCTGACCCTGCTTAGCTTCTAAGATATAGCAAGATCAGGCTAGTCTGGGCTTATTCAGGTCAGGGCAGCTCTGCTACCTAAGCAGAAATCCCAGGAACTGAATTCACTCAGGTATTTTGCTTGCAGAGAATAAGTTCTGCTACTAGCCTATAGCCACTTGCAGTTGTTTTGAAACTATGATGCATTGTGGTTAGAGTTGCCAGCCCTGTGTGTGTGGAGTTCTCCCACAATTACAACTGATCAGATGACAGATATCAGTTCCCCTAGAGAAAATGGCTGTTTTGGAGGGTAGAATCTAAGTCATTATACCATCCTGAGTCCGTTCATGGAGAGGGTGGGATATAAGTTTAAAGTAAATAAAATAAAAACATAAATCCTTAACGTCCTCTTCTCCCCAATCCCTGCCCTCCCCAATCTTCACCCTCAAATCTCAAGGAATTTCCTAACCCTGATTGTGGTCACAGTTAACATAACAGGCAAGGCTAATTAATTTACCATTATAGTTGAGATGCTGTTTGCACACTAAATTTCATGCTCACAGTATCAGTATGCTGGTAATTACCAGAAATGATGGATGCAGGATCATACTACACCCTTAGTTGCCCTTTCACTTTTACAGCTTTCTCTAAAACAAATATTTTCAGCCTTTTTCATAGTCTGTCTCCATAAGTCAACAAAATAATTGTTCACCTCTGAAGAAAGCTCAAAGGACTTGAGTATTCTGTAGTTTATCACAGTTCAAACATGTACTGTGTTGATGTGTGTGAACCCATATCTACTTTGTGCCTTACCATCTCCTCTTTTAACTGTTGCCATATTATAAACAAGTTCTGTCTTTTCACAGCAGTGGAATATTCCAGCACAAATGGATATTTCTGATTTCATCAGTGTTACTTTTTTCTTTAGGTTTTTTTTTCGTGCAAGTTGTGTATCTTTGCCACTTACATAAACCAATAGGTGTGAGGGCTGCATTTAGGGGCAGTTTTTGAAATAGCATAAAAGTCGAATTAATTTTTGAAAATGTACAGTTGTGTTACTATGTGTATGTGTGTTCCAGGTGAAGAAAAGGGAGAGCCACTGGGACACTTGCTTTGTCAGTGCCCAGAAATCTCCACATGTTTTATACCTTGTTAGAAGAAGAAGATATTGGATTTATATCCCGCTCTACACTCTGAATTTCAGAGTCTCGGAGCGGTCACAATCTCCTTTACCTTCCCCCCTACACACACACACTCACAGACACCCTGTGAGGTAGGTGGGGCTAAGAGAACTCTTACAGCAGCTGTCCTTTCAAGGACAACTCCTACAAAAGTTATGACTGACCTAAGGCCATTCCAGCAGGTGCAAATGAAGGAGTGGAGAATCAAACCCAGTTCTTCAAGATAAAGAGTATGTGCACTTAACCAATACACCAGATTGGGTCTTACTCTGGTTAGGCGTTAAGAGAAACCTTTGCGTGTCTTCGGAGCAGTGCAAATGGTAGCTACAATTGGATTCATTTATTCTTTTTAAAAACAAAACCATCAAAAAGTATTGACAGGGGAATGCACCTGTGACCCAGTCCTTTAGTCCTATAGGGCTTTGACACCACTTTCCACCTGCCATTCTTTCTGCTTTTTCCTCTTCCCCTTGTTCCCCAGTGCAGAGGGCATGTTCTCCACTGAGATTATTCAGAGGCAATGTGTGTCTTGTCTCTGACTTTATGCATGGTTCATAACACTTAAACTGAAACAATCATGGAACCTTGTATCTCATGCCCCAGTGGACATGCAGCACCCCTCACAAAGGGAATGAACATTTGAAGAAGTATGCATGCATATGAAAGCTTACATTCTGAATAAAACTTTGTTGGTCTTAAAGGTGCTACTTGACTGTTACTCTGTTCTACTGCTTCAGACCAACACGGCTGCCCGCTTGGATCTATCTAAAGGAAATGATTGTTCACTTGAGGTTGAGAGGGGACATGATTGCTCTCTTTTAAGTATTTGAAGGGCTGTCAAAAAAAGAAGAAGAAGAGGACAGGAAGCTGTTCCTGTTGGCAGCAGAGGAGAGGACTCACAATAATGGGTTTAAATTAAGGGCAGGAAGGTACCAGCTGAATATTAGGAAAAAACTTTTTTTACAGTAAGAGTTGTTCAACAGTGGAATTGGCTGCCTAAGGAGGTGGTGAGCTCCCCCTCACTGGCAGTTTTTAAACAGCAGCTGAATGAACACTGGTCAGGGATGCTATAGGCTGATCCGCAGGGACTTGGACTGGATGGCCTGTATGGCCCCTTACAACTCTGTGATTCTATTATCCTGTTCGCTATAACATTTATTGGGTAAGTCAGATTTTAGCTGTTGTCATTACATTACTTTTTATACTCTAGTTCATAGTGCCGTATTTAGAATTTTTTGAATACTTTCAAATGGCCTTTTGAAAGAGTTATCCTACAGCAACTGCTAAAAGAGATTTGTCTATATATATGTGTATGTGTATATAAAGAAGTGATTGACTCTCTGCAGGAGGATAAAAATCAATGCTGTCTGTAGTTCTGATATTTCTGCTGTAGTATCACAGACTGCTACTTACTGGGTTCTGCCCACATGCTCACCATCTTGTGGTACAAAAATACATGTGCTATTTATAAGTATTGTGTGTGTTGCATATGGCATATAAATGTGCTCTCATATAAAGCACCACAAAGTTCCATTTGAAATGCTATAGTCAAATGGAAACATTTGAAGAGACATTAGATCAAAAGCTATACTTACTTAATGCTAAGGCTTCCATTCAGCCATTCTGCCAGGGAGAAGGAAGGCAAGCATTCTGCATGTACAAAGGTGTTGAACTTATGGAAGGCACTGAACAGCAGTTGTGCTTTCTGATGGTTATTCAGTGGTATATGTACATGGGTGAGCTTGTATGAAGAATCTGATGCTAAGATTTTCACATCTCATCTAAAGGGTTTTCTACTGGGTCTGGAGGAGCTTGATTAGGAGGAAAAACACCTCTACATACACTAGGGCTGCCAAGTTCCCAGGCTGGGTGGCGGTTCTCCCACCCTGGAGGTTCCCAACCTGCTGTCCCACATTGGGCTGGGGGGGGGGGTCCTTCCCCGACGTCACTGGCACAATGACATCACTCAGAAGTGATGTCATTGCACCAGTGACATCGCACGCTGGCCACTCTAGGAGCATCTGGGAAAACTCTTTGGTTCCCTCCCAGATTGCTAGAGTATCTGGGAAAACCATAGAGTTTTCCCAGATGCTCCTAGAGCTGCCAGCATGATGACATCACTTCTGAGTGATGTCATCATGCCCTGTGCACTTTGCACACATGAAAACAGTCCCCCACTAGAGGCCACAGGGGACTTGGCAACCCTAGCCTACACTTCTGGGTTTAGTTGAGATTAGAACTAACTGCAAAGACTAAGCACCATTATAAAGCATTGTGGAATTGTTTCAGCTGTGACTACAAACTGTAATTTGCTTAATTCTGCTTTGAGGATGCCTCTTCAATTCATTGTTAAGTGTTTGCCCTTATCCAGAGAGCACTGCACTCTGGTATGCTATGCCAAACTTTTATATGAGGATTTTCAGGCAGGATGTTAGGCAGAATTCCACTATGTAAACATAATTCTTTTTCTAAGAACAGTATCTTCCTGGATCAGTCACAAGTAGCCAACCATCAAATTATTATTCTTGTTGGATGTACCAAATTTGCCACAAAAGTCTGAATTTCTTCACTATGACCAAAGATGCTACCTTTCCCTGCTTTCTAAGCAGAGAAAAAGGAAGCCTGCCTGAATGTATGCACAGCATGAAATTTCAGAGTTGTGCACCACAACAGTTCCTTCCCAGGAAGAGCTTCCATAGATAAAGAGCACTTAGATACCACACTTTTTGTTTGGAAAGAAACCATCGTGTGGTAAGAATTCTAGTTTAGGTTTAAACTTGGAAAGACCTAGAACCTGGTATCCACTACCAAGAGTAACTTAACATATATATCAGCCACTAATTGTAATTATATCCTAGTCTTCAGAAATGAAGGATTGCTCCCAGTAGTTTCCTATCAAGGTCTCGCCCAGTTAACAACTAATAGCAGCAGTTGCCCCTAGACTGTTCATAGGATTAACAGAAGAGTGCTTTGGGGGGGGGAAATGGCATTCCTTTCTCTTATGGCTGATTAACCTCAGCCTGTGCTTGTCCCTGCACATTTGGAATTAAAGGGTTAGCCTTCCAATTTGAAAAGCGTGCCTTCCAAGCAGCTTCAGCCCTAGCATTTCTAGCTTTAGAAATTTAGCAGGGGTGTCCATATCTGTCAGCTTGGCATGTTTCAAGCATTAGGAATCCAGATAAAAATTGAATAAATACAATATTTTCTTTTGATCCACTAACCATCTTGTTTTGCTCACTATTCCATATTAAGTCTCTGTGCATTTTTGTCAAATTCTTTTGATTCTGATCACAGCCATCTTGAAAGGAAGGCTTGCTTGTTAATTGAATAGAAGGCATTGTTGTTATTTTCTTCTTTCCTAAAATAAGGTGTTCTTGACAGTGGTTCAGAAAAAGTCCATCTTGTAATTGTTTTTTTCCCAAAGAGGTTTTCAGCTTCATGGTGTTGAAGAGAAACCTCAGTATAGTCATTTTATATTCATTTTTATGACTTCTTTCTGAGTGGTTGGGGGGGAAGGAGGCTGGACTGACTACAGTCTGGCTTGGTTGCTTTTAATTACACAGGTTACAAGGCTGATCACTCAAGATATAATCTTCATTCTATAAATTCCAAATTAATATATCAATATATGAGAATGGATTCAAACTAAGCTGACCCTCCCCTTTAAATTATCCCCCCTTTCCGTTATTTTTCACACCCATTCATTAAGAGGAATTAATTTTTTTGCACTGATGGGGATGGCAACAAGGGAATGCATCTCCTGGCCTAACACCTTCTGGTATTGCGGTACACATTTAAATGGGCATTCCTGAAAACAATGTAGTGGTAAGGAGCAGCTTCCACATCTGAATGCAGGCAATGTTCCTCTGTGCTACATTAGTGTCATTGGCCGTGCATCCCAATGAGAAGGAATGCTAGCATGGTTGTTGTGGCCATCAGGATGTATTTGTCCTCATCTCCCCACCCACAGAAGATAGGGAAACAATAACTGTAAACAATTCTGAAAGAGTAGAAGTGTGTGGGCATCACAAATATTTTTGCACATATGAAGTGACAACTAATAGGGATCCAAAGAGATGCTTTATGCTCAATTGTGCATAAAGTCCCTGGGGCATGTGGAACATGTTGTTTGGTCCTTTGAGTTGTGGCCATATTCTACAGTGGCTTAAGCTAAATGAAATCAGAGACAGTCATGACTGATTCTGTTGAATGGAGAACATAGATCTACCAATTCAGTGAACAGAATGCATTCTTGTCTGTGAAGGCTTGGTTCGTAGGCTGAGTGTTCATGGTCTCTCCTCACTAATAATCTCATTTGAAAAGGGTAAAGCCTTCTAGGATTACATAGTCTTTCACTGGACAGTTTGGTTGTGGATGAGAATTGTTTAATTCTATGATATAAAGAGTCATATAATATGATATTAGGTATTTAGTGGCCGCGGTCAGACGTACATTTTTATCCGACACAGCAGCGCATGCTCATCGGATTGAAAGTGCACGTCCATACGACAACATCTGGGAGTAGTCGGTGAGTTGTGGGTATCCCGTCATGCTGCGACTTATTGTCGGACTTTTTTGATAGCGGATAAAATCCGGTTCTAAATGCTTGACCACGGGCCAAAAACGGATTTCCCCTGTCTGATCATGCCAGCGTTAGCGAGTCGTCTCAACTTGCATCCCAGATCAGCGCCATTTTTAAAAAAATCTTAGTGATACACGCATAACCGCAAAAGGATCAGCAAAAGGCGGAAGGGCTCCTGGGTGCTTTAAGCACCACAACAGAAGAATTCCAAGCAACTGCAAATGTTTCTTTTTAATTTTGTGGGGTTGAATTTTGTGACACAATCATTGCTTAGTCCGTATTTCTAGAAAATAGTCCCTGAGGTTGAGCCAATCAGCGGCATTGTTTATGCACATGCGCAAAGGCCGGGCCATCTGATCAGTCAACGACGGGACAGGTACTCGGCAAGGTGGAGGACGGGACAGGCACTCGGCAAAACAGGAACGCCTTGCTGATGGATTTGATGGTGCGTCTGACCGCGGCCAGTGATACTTTTGTACTACAGTTTAACAGCAGCCACCCAATGAAAGCCAGTGTGGTATAGTGGTTAGAGTTTCAGAATATGGTATAGGTTGAGATCTCTGTGTTGCTTTGGAAGCTGACTGGGTGATTTTGGATCAGTCACATACTTTCACTCTAGGCTACCTCACAGGATTGTTGAACAGATAGAAAGGAGGAGAGAATAATGTAAGCTGCTGTGGTCCTTAACGTGGAGAAAGACCGTAGTTTTCCTAGATGATGTCTGGGGGAGGGGGGTTGGCGATAGAAAGCTGAAGATGGAGGCAGGTAAAGGTAAGGTGGAAAGGAGATAGGTTTGCCATCCAAGTTAGGAAATTCTTGGCTATTTGATGGGTGGAGTCTGAGGCGGATGGGATTTGAGGAGGGGAGGGACCACAGAGGGTATAATACCATAGACTCCGCAATCCAAAGTAGCCATTTTTGGGGAAACTAGGGCTGCCAACCTTCAGGTGGGGGCTGGAGATCACCCAGATTTACAACTGCTATCCAGATGTCAGAGATCAATTTCCCTCGAGAGAACAACTGCTTTGGAGAGTGCAGTCTATTATACCCAGCTAAGATTACTTCCTTTCCCAAACCTTACCATCCCAAGGCTTCAATCCCAAATCTCAAGATATTTCCAAACATGGAACTGGCAGTCCTAAGGGGAATTGATCTCAGTAACTGGAAAATCCATTGTGATTCCAGGAAAGCTGCTGCCACCACTGCTGCTGGGGGGTGTGTGGGGGGGGAAAGGTAGGAGGGTGGGAGAGTGATGGAGGCAGAAAGATAGGGTGATGGGGTGGGCAGCAGAAAGAATGAGACAGGAAGTGGAAAGACAGAAAAACAAAGATAGTGTGATGGAGTGGGGGACAGAAAGAGAGAGGAAGTGGCAGGCATGGAGAAGACAGAGAGTAAGAAAAGGGATGGTAGAAGGGAGAAAAAGTGTTAGGGAGGTAAGGGGAGAGAGGAGGAAGCAAAGGGGAGTGGGATAGCCATCCTGCAAGTTCCTTGCAGGTCCCCACTTGCTTTTACTATTTTGATTGTCAAGAATGCAGTATTTCTATTACTGAGCAGTGACATGCTGTTAGAACTGTGGCTCTAGGGCTTGGCAATTATTTTTTTTAAGCCAACTTTTCTGGGTTGGCAAATACCTGGACATTTGGGGAAAGGGGGCTGAGGAGGCGGGGTTGCAGAGAGAAGGGACCTGAGCAGGGTATAATGCCATTCAGTGCACCTTCCAAAGTAGCCATTTTCTCCAGGGTAACTTGATCTCTATTGTATGAAGACACACTGTAATGCCAGGAGATCTCCAGCTACTACCTAGAGGTTGGTAATGCTATGTACAGCAAACTGAGGGATAAGCTCAGAATTCTTCAGGGTTTCTTCTCTTACACAGTTTATTTGTGACCAGTCACCTCAAGATAGCATATCTGCTAAACTATGACTCTTCGCCTAGTGCTTAACACACCTTAATCATCTGGTAATTCCATACAGCACTGAGGGTCAGTCCTTGGTTGATGATCACCCCCAGTACTGCAGTGGCAAATGACTTTATGCTCTCCAGTAAGTTGACTCAGCAATTTACTGATACTTCTTTATGAACATGCATGAAATGACTATATAAACATACAGAGATTCATTTGGACAACATTAAGTACAATAAACTCAATCCAAAGTCCACTGTCATAGGAATGACGATTTGTACACAAAATATATACAAGGTGCCAGAGCTTCTTTTCCAGAAAATACAATTTGTGACACACTTCTGGTAAAAGTAGGCCTTACATATATTTTACATATATTTTTCATATTACCAACCTCTAGGTAGTAGCTGGAGCTCTAGGAGTAGCTGTTTAGTTCCAGAAAAATTAATTTTTGTCGAACAAAGAATCACCATCGAAACACGCCTACTTTTACTGGAAGCGTGTTACAAATTGTATTTTGTGGAAAATAAACTCTGGCACCTTGTATATATTTTGTGTACAAATTGTCATTCCTGTGTCAGTGGACTTTGGATTGAGTTTATTGTACTTAATGTTGTCCAAATGAATCTCTGTATGTTTATATAGTCATTTCATGCATGTTCATAAAGAAGTATCAGTAAATTGTTTAATTCTATGATATAAAGAGTCATATAATATGATATTAGGTATTTAGTGATACTTTTGAGTAATGCTAATTAGTGATACAGCTTTAACGCTACAAACACTGTTTTCTCATAGTCTTCAACCTTCCGTGTCCCCTCCCCCCTTTTTGGTTAACTGTAGCAAGCAGTCAGGCCCAGCTCCGTCATGCAAGTCAGGTGGTATCACGTCGCCCAAATTTAGGGCTGCCAGCCTCCAGGTGGGAACTGGAGATTCCCTATAATTATAACTGAACTCTAGACAACAGAGATCTATATCCCTGGAAATAATGACTGATTTGAAGGCTGAGGCATCTCCCCCCCCCCCAAAAAAAACCCCTGTCCTCCTCAGGCTCCATCCCCAAATTCTCCAGGAATTCCTCTATCTGGAACTGGCAACCCCAGGCTGGCCTGGGTCCAAGGAGCCCTCCCTCAAAGGCCAAGTAAGCCTGGAACGGACTGTGCCCTTTCCCCGGTCTTTTACTGACAGAACCAAACTTGGAATACTCTGGTTGCCTAGCGACACCCACTGAGGGAATTCATTTTTTTAAGCTACAGGCACTCCTTTAATCATTTTTTTAAAAACTCCTCGTATTTTTTAAAATATATTTTACATTTTTCTGCAAACCTGAGGCCCTTTTCAGGTTTTTAGAAAGAGCTGTTTTGCCTGTTCTCAGCAACAGTCACTTGATTTAAGCATCCAAAGATTTGGCAACTTGGCTATTAGAACATAAGATGTTCTTTCTAATATCCTCCTGTACAGGTAAAAATACAACCTTAGAAGAGGACTTTATTAGAATGTTTTTGTTACTTCTAGTTTGATTTTAAAAGCTTTCTTTATCCTTAATAATATTTGGCCCCAATATAGCACCTTTCTGCTGAGATTCTTTGAGCTCTTTACAAACAGCTATATTAAAAATTCCCAGGTCTGCCTGAATTAATGATTTCATTTTATGAAGTTTCCTTCAAACACCTCTGCCATTTTCCCTGCTGACTTTTGATTCAGCTGATGTCATTCAAAAGCTAGCAACCTGTAGATGTGCCAATAAATAGTTTGCATTTTTCAAGATCCTGTGACCTTGCAAGACGCACCATATCTGTATAGCTGCCTCATCTATCATCCTTCCTTCCTTCCAGCTCATTCCTTTGAGATGCTAAGTGCTTACTATTTCTGCGACAGGCAATGACTGCTGATGGCTTTTGACAACTTGGGGCAGGGAAGAGTGCACAGAGCTCTGCTGAATTGGGTCCTGCATGCCAACTTCCATACATTTGATCACTGCACAGTGACAGACGGGCTGCTTGTTTTTGAAGACTGGTAGAGGCTTGCTGGGTCCTCCCTGGCCACTGGCAGGGGTTGGGGGTACATTCACATAGAAGCACACATGGGAAGAACTAGAGACAACTAGATACCTGCACAATTTAGCATTGAACCCTTTTGTTGGTTGTCACCCATGAAAGTTGCCAGAAAGAGGAGGGGTGGCTTTAGAAGGAACCAGAATGCTGGAGGGGCAGGTTTCAGTCAATCATAATTAACTTTGTTTTCCCTTTAATTATCATAGGATGTTCAGGAAACTGCTATGGGTCCTGAAAGTGCTCACTGCGGCCTTGCTCTGAGCAAGGCTGTCTCCTGTGTTTTTGTATGCAAATGAACGAAAGGTCAGAGTGAACAAAAGTAGCCTCTTGGTATGGGTTGCAGGAACAATTACATTTCCTGAGGTGACAAGGATTGTCTCTCTCTGAGGTCTTCTGCTAATACACTTGGGCAGTTTCAGGGACACAGATACCTCTCCTACACTTCTACCTGCTATATGTACTTGCTGAAATAGGCAGAGGAAAAAGGCACCCACCCCTGCTTAATAGCAAATAAGTGGCATAATAAATTTTCCACCATGGTGTAATACTGTTTTGGCACTTTTCACCTCAGTCCTGTCAGTCTAATTGTGGGTTCTCATTCAGCTCTGCTAGGCAATGGAGATTAGCTTTTTCCACAAATCTCTTCTGTTATGTTCCCTGGGACTTTTCTGAAGCAGAGGCTGGCAGTGTCCTCATTCAACTGTGCACTGATTTTATGATGTGCCAATGAACCTAAGCAGAAGTTATCCGTATGCTTGGTTGTTGTAACCCAGAATGAGATTTGAACACTGGCTCCCAGTTATGACAAACTAGCACTCTAGATGCTGTGCAAAAACGGACACTCCTATGCAGGGCTTTTTTGTAGAAAAAGCCCAGCAGAAACTCATTTGCATATTGGGCCAAACCCCCTGACACCAAGCCAGCTAGAACTGGGTTCCTGCTCAAAAAAAGCCCTGCTCTTATGTTTTTCCCATTCTGTTTTTTCTGAACTTTTGCCTTTCTGTCCAGCATGGCACCTGTTGCCAGAAGGATCTGTTCACTGGCCCTGACTGTGTCATGGCAAGCTCTCTCCTAAGGAGGTTCACAGCTGCATCTGTTGCGGGGGATGGCCCGCGACGGCCAGGCATGGACTTGCTTTCCCATTTGTGAGCTATCATTGTAAGCTGCTAACGCTTTGGGTCCCTATCTCTCACCACCCCCCGCCCAACGCCGCTGTCCCCCTGCTGTGCTTGTCCCTACCCATCTTCGAGTAGCTTTTGTATGGGGTTTGAAAAGCTGTGATTAACTGTGCTTTGGCTGTTATTACATTGATCTATTATTTAGCAGGAGAGGAGATGAATATTTGATACAGCTCAGAGCCCGGCTGTAGAAAGAAGGCCAGCACACTGAAGGGAAGAATTATGGTACTGTGGTACTAGTGCCACAGCAGGAGTCCACTGGAGCTGGGCAAACCATTCTCTCTTGCTCTTCTCAAGAAAGCTTTAGGGTCACAGAGCTTTGCTTTGCTTTGTTTCGCTTTTGAAACTCAAGCTTTTCCAGGAGAGCAGGAAGCTTTCTGACCTTCCAGCTTTTAAAGCTCAAGTTTTTCCAGGACAGCAGGAAGCTTTCTGACTCTGAGTAATTTTTGGCATCCTCATGTTACAAAATAGGAAGAAGGTAAGGTTTCTGTTTTTGAGGTCTCCCCATACTGCTGCAAAATAATCACAGGATGCAACAGAATAAGATGGTCCTTGGAGTTCATTGTGAAAACATTCAACCCTCAGGCCAACGAGACTTCTTTGCTGACACATTTTACTCTTTAAAAAGAAATAACCATCTTTTGGTAGAGAGAGAGAGTTTATAGTTCTTAGGCTTGCCAATCCCAGGTCCCAGTGGGGGATCCCCCAGTTTTGCAGGCTCCTTCCCATCCCCAGTCAGCTGGCCAGCAGGGGGAAGCCCAGCCTCAACAGCCACCATGTGCTTTTCCGCTTCAGAAGGCAAGAAGAAGCTTGGAAAGGCTTGCTTTTTAGATGGTGTGTCTGTGCCTTTAAATCTGTAGAAGCCAGGCTGAATGGGGGTGGGGTAAACTGGCAGAACAACATGGCTGCCACTCTACTATATCTCTGTAGTTTCCAAGAGTGGTTTTTCAGAGGAGTATTTCCCAATCCTCCTTTTAACTCTCTCCCAAGCCTTTAAAAGCAGACATATTTCCTTGGATTCCTCCTCCCTCCGCCTTGCAAGTCATTTGGTGTCGCCTTATCGGTCAGTTTTGCACTAGACATGTCTTTTGAAATAGGAGATCAGGAAAATAATTGCCTTTGTCTGACTTGTTTGCAGTAATAGCTTGATTGGTTAAGGTACAATGCTATTAACAGCAAGGTTGTTGGTTTAATTCCACTTTTGGGCAATTTTGTTTTTGGAAAAATAAAGGTTTCCTTTTAAACTGACTCCAACCACAAACATTTCAAACATTAGGATAATGCTGTAGAATCTACTCTGGGGCAGCAACAGCCTGTTTTTTTGTTTTTAAAAGTCAGGTTCATCTCATCTGGTCTTCCCCTTTGTAATGTCATTTCCAAATAACAATGGCGGGGAGAGGGACTCAGACTACAAAGCGTTGACATCTCCCCCTCCCCCCTCATGAACCTCCTCCACCAAGCAGCTGCACAGCAGCCTCCCCGATGCCTCTCTGTCCAAGTGGTTGGCATCTCCTTCCACTAAACTTTTAAAGCAGTGCCTGACAGTGATTTTTTTTCTCCAGCCATCACGGATTAGTGTTAAATTCCTTTACTATTGATAAAGGGGAGAAGAACACTAATGGCAACCCCACAGTAAATTTATCTCTATCCTATCTAGAATGCAGTTTCTTGCAATAAAGAACTGTTATTAGCTTACAAAGATAAAGAAGCTCTGTGTGAAACTGTTTTTTGTGTCTGCACACACTACCCAGATGGGTTCTGCTGCACTGTGTGCCTTGAGCACTCTGCTACCCAAGTAATCCATTTTTTTCTATTTCCTTTATTAGTTTCTATGACCAAAGGTCTTAAGCTCAACCAGAATGTATCAAATATCAAACATACATAGATATACAACACTACTCACAAAATTTACAGAATTCAAAGGTTACAGTCAAAATATTCAAATAAAAAAAGTAAATAAAATATTAAAACAGGAATTTCTAATAAAATCTGTTGTTTGGTTAATTAATCATCCTTCATCCTTCATCTAACAATGTTTCCCTTGGAAAATGCTGGTGGTGGCTAAAGATTACTCTTGAAAATCATTAAGAGTACATTCCCTTAATGTCACCTTGACCTGGATGGCCCAAGTTAGCCTGACCTTGTTCAATCTCAGAAGCTAAGCAGAGTCAGCCCTGGTTAGTATTTGGCTGGGAGACCACTCAGGAAGTCCAGAGTTGCTATGTAGAGCTGGGCAATGGCAAACCACCTCTGTTAATCTCTTGCTTCGAAAATCCTACAGGATAGCCCTAAATTGGTCGCAACATGACAGCACTTTCTACCACCATAGTCTCTCTTATTGTTGCTAAAGTGTCTCCCAAGCCCTGACATGAAAAGGCACCTGTGTATATGTGTTAGCTGAATTCAGTTTCCATATACTGTTTATTCCTCAGTTTATCTACTAAGATCCCCAAATGTCAGTGTTCTTTGTTTTGTGATATAGATGAATGACTGACAGGAACTGAACTGATTTACTAACAGCTCAGTTCACAGCCCAGTCAAGCTACAATGTTCTCTCACAGAACTCTACTCATTTCAGTGGGATTAAATTTGTTTAGCTGTACCCATTTCAGTGAGATTACATTTGTCTAAACCAAAGCTCATCAAATTACTGTTATGTCAGTCAAGACATGTATCATTCGGTTGGTATAAAAAGGTGCATCTTTCAGTGTGGTTCCACAATAGAACCTGGCATTTTCTGTGAATAGCCATCTATCTTAAAAATACAACAAAAGCAGGTAAAGTTTTCTTAAGATGACCCCTTCTGAATACTGCCCAAGGTCTACCTTGTCTGGCATTCGGAATGCAGCAATGGCTAGGCAGATACCTTTCAGAAGGTTATAATGAAGGGCATGAATTTGACAACCAACCATTGTTGTGCTCCATATTATTCACACACAAACAGCATCTAGTGTCTTCAGAGATATGTGGCTTCTGAATATGGAATTCTGTTTAGCCGCCATGGCTGATGATAATTGACAAACTGATGGTCCATGAATTCCTCTAATCCATTTAGAAAGCAATCTAAACTAGTAGAGATTACCACATTTTGTTGCATTGAATCTGCTACCAGTCAGTTAGGTGAATTTGTTTTCTTGAGTCATGTGAGAGGGCAAAAAGTGTCTCACTGTCTACAAAATCCATAATTTTATAAATGTCTCATATCTCTTACAGCCATCCTCATTTTCCAAGCTTAAACTCTCTCAAAACAGCCTTTCTTCATAAGGAAGGAGCTGTAACTGATATAGTTGCTTTGGTTTTTCCTTTTATAATCAAGGTGTTACTAACCAGTAATAAGCTGTTACTGGCTATTCATCTTGTTTCTAAAGAGAGGACAGTCAGAGAGGCAGTCATCCACAGCATCTTTCAGCTCCCCTGCACTAGCTTCACACTCTCACACTTTTGTGTCAATATCCTTCATACTGAAACTGGCTCTTTTGCAGTGAGCATCACCTGGATCTCTTAACCTGTTAATAGTGCAGGTTTAAATGTTTGGACTTTCTCTGGTCCTACTCCCCAGAATGTCTCCTAAACAGTAACTTTTTTAAATCTAGCAAACATTCACCATGTTCTCTGTCTAGGCCCTTAGCTGTGTCATTGCCAGCGTGTTATGCCGCATGAAGCATCTTTGGCTAAGCAAATATAATTCACTTCTAATGGGAGAGAAAATCTGGAAGCACTCAGTGGAAAGGACTGAAGAATTTCTCATTTAGGAGTAAAACTGTTCTCTGTGGACCTGCAAAAGAAAGCTGAGAGTTCCCTAGGACCCCATAGGGCTCTAATTTGAGATCCTTCACTCCCTGACAATAAAAGACATTCTAGAGAGAAATTTCTGTACAAGGGAAACAGGACAAACAGGAAAAGTCACATGGTGGAAATGTCAGAACTATTGGCCAAAGCATCTCCTGTATATTTCTATGTTCTATATTTCTTCTATTTCAGACTTTTTGAATAGTGTAAACAGAAGCCGCCATTTGATACCACTCTTTTATCTAATTATGGATTAAGCCCCTACTCTCTTAGACATTTACCTCTCTAGAGTATAGCAATGTGGTGACTTGAACCATAATATAGATTTGTTTATAAAAGTGTATAATTATAGCACGAAATTGTTATAATTACAGCCTCTGTCTCAAGACAAGTCTGTGGCTTTGAGTGATCACAGTTTGGCAGTCTCTCCCCAGTCAGAACCAGCCTTGGCACTAAAATTAGTTTTCTTTGCACCAGGCACGTCTGAAACCGTCGTTGCTTATAATTAAAAAAGGATCCCATTCGTCTCCAAGCTTGTGTGCTTTGTGCTTACGCTTCACTGGGGCAAGGAAGCACCTCTTGTGCTCATTGGTGTGAAGCAGCTTGTCACTGGAGGAAAACATCACACAGTAAATAACAGGGTGTCTAATTTATTTCCTTTGACTCCCGCTCATCACCCTAAATTATCATGTTAGACAGATTAAACTCTGTTGTCTGCTTATACTTGCTGCACCAATTGTGTTGTACTTTGGTGATGAACTTTGTGGAGGATTAGGAGAATGAAACAAATGAAAACTTTATATTATCACTTCCACAGTGTTATGAACAGTGGTTTGGGGAAAAGAAAGAAGAAGGAGCTTATTCAGATTGAAAATAGTCCCTGTATATCTTCTTGTCCCACTGTTCGTTGCTGAGTGCATGTTGGCCAAATTTAGGACTGTGCATAGCATTTGCAAATGGGACAACATGAGGGTCCCTTCATGTGTTACCAGATGTGTGGCTTCATCTCATGCCATGAAGGCAATGTGGAAGAAAATTTCTGGGAAATGGTTCTTGTGCCACTGGTACTGTCTGTAAGGAGCGACAGGTACTGACTGCAAGACCTGTAAGAGAAGAGACAGAGGGGCACAATCCTTTCTCTGCTGTTAATTTTTTTTTAAATCAAAGCCCCCCTCCTTTCCCTTGTTGATACGTAATATCAACCTGATACCCTGCAGGTTAAAAAAAGCAACTGGTGGAATCATAGCCTCCCAGGGCTGGTTTTGGTTTAACAAAGGGAAGAAATTTGAATGTTGTACTCATCTGTACGTAATGTTTATTTTGCTCTTTAGGAAGCAAGGGGAAGATATCTATTTTTAAAACCCTTTGTTTTGGTTTTATAATCCTTCATGCTTCCTAACTCAATCAGACAGTTTTATAAATTCATTCTAGAGGGCACTGTTCAGGTTCATATCAACCTCTCCCATGTGGGGTTGCCAGCCCTCCCCACCACTGGCCACCAGTGAGGGATGGGGTGGGGTAAGATTTGTAGACTGGGAAATTCCTAGAGATTTGGGGATGGAGCCTGGGGAGGACAGGGACCTCATTGGGGTACAATGCCATAGAGTCCACCCTCCAAAGCATCCATTTTCTCCAGGGGAATTTATTTCTGTAGTCTGGGGATGAGTTGTAATTCCAGGGGATCCCTAGATCCACCTGGAGGCTGGAATTCCTACTCACATAGCAAGATGATCCCTTAGTGAAGCATGTTCATTTGAATCCCTGGATTATCCTCCTGCCTACACCTATGTCCCTTCTGTCTGGTCAGGAGGACATACCTCAGCTAAACCCAAAGTGAATATAGAGCCCTTCTCAGAACAGAAGTGTCTACCAGAATGGCCAAGTCTGCCAGCAATGGATATTCAAACATGATTGAAAGTGACAGAGCAGTGAAAAAGTGCCTGGCTGAAAGGAAACATGAAAGTGTTTACTGTCGCCCTCAATGCAGAACAGAGAAATGAAGCTGCTGGGGATTTCTGAACAATGGCATTTTCTTAAGAGTTTTGGATCAGAATAGTAGAGCCTGAAATCATGGTTAATCTTTATTGCAGCTTTTAACTTTCACAGCTCTCTCTCTCTTTCATAATTTTCTTTACTTTGTACTTTCTTAGGTCTGAATAGAAAAATAAGTACATTAAGAGACATTTTTATATAGTTGGAGGTTTGGCATCTACAGTTCCATATTGATAAAAGTTGAAACTTTTACTGTAAAAGTTTTACACGTTATTGTCTGTGTAAAGTCACAGTCAACCAACGGCAATTCCAGCAAGGAGCTTTCAAGGCAAGTGAGAAGTAGGGATGACTTGCTATTGCCTTCCCCTCCGGAGTATTCCTTGTTGGTCTCCTTTCCAAGTGCTGACCCTGCTTAGCTTTTGAGATCTAACAAGACTGGGCTATACCATGCCACATCCCCTCCTGATCTCACATGCTATTACATATACTTATTATAAAATAGAAGAGTCAGTTACATAAAACAGCAGTCTCCCTGTCATTGATAGACCTGATGGATGTACATCAGGAGCCTAATGGGCTGAGCACTTGGGAGATGTGTTGCTATCTCTGAGTCAATATAATGAATAGTTAAGATCTGGGATGGGAAAGGCTGGTACTTTACATGCTTAAAGTGCAGCCCTGCTAATAGCCTGTTAATAGTTACGACAGTGACTAAGCTTCCTTTTCTGTTATTTTCCCAGCTCTGTTGTAATTAAGACAGAGGCTTCAGTATAGCAGGAGAGCCTGTAGGATAGCATAAAAATGTATGATTTATCTTTGAAAGAAAGAACCTAACAAAAACTGACTCTTACAGTTACCGGAATACACTTCCCAATTTTTCCTTCCTTCTTCCACACTCTGTCCAGTGTGGGGCTATTTTTCTTAGAAACCACAAATCCTGATTTGAATATTCTGGAGTTTAGCATGAAGCTGAAGAATATCCCATTCGTCATGGTGTTTTCTGGTGCTGATCGCCAGTCTGATCTAGTTTGTAATATTTATTCAAATCTTTGTCTCTCTGGCCTCATATACCAATGGAGATGGCATATGATCTGTTGCCTTTTCCCATCTTTAAATCACCAGAATTTGTGTCCCTTTGCTGCTTTATTGTGCAATCCCACAGTTGGACTCTGTGTCTGTGCATTGCACCTTTAGAATGTTCTAGATCTCTACGCAGAGCCTGTCTTGCGGTGAGATTGGAAACAGCTGATTATTTGCTGCAATTTTGTTTGAGCCAGTTTGAAGAATCTTGAGTTGTACCTGTTTTGATGCATGCTGAATTTTATAAGCTTCTTTGAGCCCCCTTGACTGGGTTGGTAGGATATAAATTAATCTATTCATAAAGCTTCCCTCCCCAGCAGTTGTTGTCAATCCTCCTTTTTGCCAACTATATTCTTCCTGCTGGGTGCTCAGCCTCCCAAGGGTCCAGTGTTTGGTGCTCACATTTTTGGTAGCAAGAAGAATATCTACATTTTTTATTTACCCTTACTGTCTGTGTGCCTTCTAAATCACATACCAGGTTTTCCTCTAGTGAGCATTCAGTCAGGAAAAAAATTGAAAGATTATTTTCTGATGAGTGACATATTTTGTAGCTTAGTGAAAATATAGCCTTTACCTCAGGGTTTCCTGGTCTTGTGGAAGTTGCACTGCAATTTTATGGTGTTTTTCCCTTCAGTTAATCAAACACTTTTTATTCTAGAATCTCAGGGTATTTGGCAGATGTTATTCATCTCAGCAGACACAGGCATGGAGGCTATAGTACAGGCACCATTTGTATGGAGTATTGGTGGTGTTATTTTGAGAGCAAGAACTGTGATATATGGGCAGTTGAAGGTTTGCTTTTGGCAGTACAATGGATGGGATAAAGACATTCCATTGGCTTATCTCAGACATGGTACTTCACAATTGATTCTCAACTAATACTTGATATTCTTACTACACAGACATTTGCATATACCTGTGAAAGCTTTTAAATGTCTGAGGCTCCTCCTGACGTCATTGGTACAAAAATGAGATCCATTAATATGTATTATATTTTTAAAAGAGTAATTATATTAGATATGCTGTTAGAAAGGATCTGGGTCCACCAAAACAAATCGAGTCAGTGTAACACCAAAAATTCTCACTTTGCATATGGACATAGAGTAATTTGAACTGGCATAATGTGACTGAGCACTGAGAATTCAGTATCCATTCCCTGAAACAGAAGCAATTACTTCAGGGAAGGCATCTAGATCCTGCAACAAGCCCAGTTTGGAAGGGGTGGGGGTTGGGGGCCTGTTCACATAAGGTTAATTTTTAATAAGTGAGCATGGCTGCTGTGGCATACAGACATAAAAGAACCCCTATTTGAAAATTGCTGCTGATGTTCTGATGTATCCACATTTTTATGTGAATGAATGTACTATTAATATGTGTATTATTGGTATCCAGTAGTCAGTCTTTACTAGAAGAAATATGTCTGAAATTTTTTCCCCCTCCATTTGGCAGGATGGCTGTAACATTTTTGAAAGTGTGCAGTGTTAGCATTTCAACACCCTTGTTGTAGGACAGGGTGATGCCCTTGCATGGGCATAAGAAATTTCAAAACCCATTTTGGCATCTGTGGAGGGCTAATCAGGGTTTCTTTCCAAGTTGAATTTTGTAGAAACCTGTGTATTTTTCTTGCCATTCTGTGTCTGTGCTTGCCCATTAAATGAATCTCACAGGGTCTCAGACCATTTTTGACACTGTGCGGCTTGTTGTCAAGATTTTTTGTCCTTGATGTGCTTGTAAGACACTATAGCCTCAGGAAGGAAGTGCTGTGCCTGTGCTCTCAATGCACCCTCTCTTTCTCTCTCTGGAGTGTGGAGATGTGCTGCCTGTCTATGCTTCGTTTTCTGCTTTTCTAATCACTTATTCCCTCCTCAGGCTTTGCTGTGGTTTTCATGCAGGCAGTTGTCTCCTTGGGCAGCAATTACCTGTGAGGATCTCATTTGGAGAGGGCACTGCTGGCTTCATATGACGGTTGTGCAAAAAAGAACATTTCTTTTAAAGCAAATGTCAGCTCTGTGCTCTCAACTGAGAGGCTAATGGTACTGTGTCAAGGAAGGCAGAGACAAGGTGGGTGCCTATCACCTTCCCCATGTAGCCTTGTAAGTGCTCTTCTTGGGTGGGAGACTACCAAGGAGAGCCAGTTTGGTGTGGTGGTTAAGTGTACAGACTCTTATCTGGGAGAACCACGTTTGATTCCCCACTCCTTCACTTGCAGCTGCTGGAATGGCCTTGGGTTAGCTCTCGTAGGAGTTGTCCTTGAAAGGGTAGCTTCTGGGAGAGCTCTCTCAACCCCACCCAACTCACAGAGTGTCTGATGTGGGAAAGAAGATAAAGGAGATTGTAAACCGCTCTGAGACTCTGATTCAGAGAGAAGGGCGAGGTATAAATCTGCAGTCGTCTTCTTCTTCTCTGGAGTTGGGCTTTCTGGCCAGTGGTATTTTTTTCAACCCTCCAGATGGTCACTGATGCTTCACCCTAATATTTTTAAGAGTTCAGCCACTGCTTCCTTTGTTAACAGTAGGGATGGTGTTACTCCTTCTTTTCTGAGCTCATTGTGCTAGCATGTTTTTAAAAATGCTAGAAATCAGTCCTGAAGATCAGCATATTTTAGTCAGTTTATCATTAGCATGAAACAAAATGGAATTCCAGTGGCACCTTAAAAAATTTAACATAATTTATTTCAACATAAACACTCCCTTGAGGGAGTGCCTCAAGGATCTGCCCCGGGACCTGTTTTGTTTAATATCTTTATCAATGATTTGGATGAAGGAATAGAAGGAATGCTTATTAAATTTGCAGGTGATACTAAATTGGGAGGGGTAGTAAATACAGTAGAAGTCCTAATAAAGGATGATCTTTACAAGGCTGGAAAACTGGGCTAAAACAAATAGAATGAACTTTAACAGGGATAGGGTAGGAAGAATCAAATGCATAATTATAGGATGCGGGAGATTTGTCTTGGCAGTACTTTGTGTGAAAAGGATCTAGGGTTCTTTGCAGACTGTACACTTAACATTAGTCAGTAGTGTGATGCAGTAGCTAAAAAGGCAAATGCAATTTTGAGCTGTATCAACATTTGTATAGTGTCCAGATTGTGAAAGTGATGGTATTGCTTTGCTCTGGTAAGGCCTCACCAAGAATATTGTGTTCAGTTTTGGGCATCACATTTTAAGAAAGATATAGACAAGCTGGAATGTGTCCAGAGGGGGGCAACAAAGATGGTAAGCAGTCTGGAGACGAAGTCCTATGAGGAAAGGTTGAAGAAACTGGGTATGTTTAGCCTGGAAAGGAGTCCATGATTCTATTAATGTTTCTCTGTCAGAGCTCACTTTATCAGATGCATGTGATGAAGTGAGCTCTACTCTTGAAATCTTATTCTGGAATAGATTTTGTTAGTCTTTAAAGTGCCACTAGATTCCTGTTTTTTGTTGCTAGTCACTAATACCTATCTGGAATTTGGAGAACCGATAGCGCCGTGTGGGAGTAACTGACTAGCAGCTTCATGCTTAGTTTATAAGAGCACTGGTTCCAGATAAAAAAATTCTAGACTGCAGCGCATGGCTGCATTAGAAAGTGATTGCCTTGGAAATTGACATGCACATACTTATAGAATAACCTTTCTGTGGTTCCAGAAGAGTTGTGTTGTGGACGAAAATACGGCATCAAAACATGCCTATTACCGGAAGCGTGCCCAACTTCAACTTGTTTTCTTTCTGGAGCATCCTATTTTGTCAACGTCAACTTGTTTTCTTTCTGGAGCATCCTATTTTGTTACCTTGCCTAATACTTACTTGTGTAAACATTGTGGACTTTGTAGCTTATGTGAATGCACTGTGGACTTACCATGTCACAACTAAGTATATGTATTGCATATTTTGTTATGTTTATGTATGCTCATAAAGAAGTATTAAGCAGCTCATTGGTTTTGCATGTATAATGTAGATTCTGTGAATTTAGGCAGATCATGAGAAGGAGGGCAGGGGGAAGTACTTGTTATTTTCCTGCATTTTGTAGGGGGTTGGACTAGTTGACCCTGGGGGTCCCTTCCAGATTAATGATTCTATAAATGTTTCTCTGTCAGAGCTCACTTTATCAGATGCATATGATGAAGTGAGCTCTACTCTTGAAATCTTATTCTGGAATAGATTTTGTTAGTCTTTAAAGTGCCACTAGATTCCTGTTTTATGTTGCTAGTCCCTAATACCTATCTGGAATTTTTGTATGAAGATAATACTGACATTCAGTTTATGTCATGCAACAGTTGATTAATGAGCAAGATAAGTAACAGCTCCTTGTCTGCACATTTTCAAAGTCACTAAATATTCCATTCAAGGGCTTCCCCTGCTTATTCTGCTAGTCCACTACCAGCCCTTCAACCTCTTAGAGTTGTCTATTGCCCCATGGTGCTTATTTTTACTTATAACTTTTATTTTTTTTTATTTGGGAGGGAAGAGAATATGGTGTAGTCTGATAGTATGATCTTGGAAGCTAAACAAGGTCAGTACTTGGGTGGGAGCCTACCAAGGAAGCCTCTGCAGAGGAAGACAACAGCAAAACACCTCTGCTTCTCACTTGCCTTGAAAGCCCTTGCTGGGGTCACCATAAGTCACTTGCAACAGGACAGCTCTTGCCTATAATTTATTAATTAGATTTCTGACTCACCTTCCCCTGCATAAGCAGGATTCAGGGTGAATAGCAACATATTATAAAAACATCTATAAATTATTATTTAAAATTATTTGTTATTTACTAATAAATAATTATTATTTAATTAATTTTTTATTATTTACATCCCACTTTCTCAACTAATCAGGATCCAAAATGGCTAAATTTGCTGGTTCCCATACCACCATTCCAAATGTGGACCTACGCTTGAAAAGCAGCCTAGGTGTTTCCTCAGCTGTGCTCAGTGACCCTAGCTACTTAGCTTAGCCTCCTGTTCCCTGCTGGTCTGTCAGGTAGATTTTTCTATAGGGTAGGAAATCTGGGTTGGGAGTTGGGCTGCTAGGTCCCCCAGCCACCAGCAGGGGATGGGGAGGTATAGTTGCCAGCTCCAGGCTAGGAAACTCCTGGATATTTGGGGATAGAGCCTGGGGAGCACAGGGATCTCAATGAGGTACGGTGCCAGAGAGTCCACCCTCCAAAGCATCCATTGTAGTTTGCAGATGAACTGTAATTCTGGTGGATCTCCAGGTCCCACTTGGACCCTGACATCCCTAGTTGGGAGAGAAAGCCAGACTCTGAACTGCAGATTTGCCATGACTGGGAGATTGAAACGCCCAGTCAGAGCTGAAGAATATCCAAGCCTTGGAAGGATGAATGGAAGTGTGGTTCTTATTGCTATATAGCCTAAGACCCAAAGATCACTGAAGTACCTGTGAAGGCAAAAGCCTCGCTCCTGTCGCAGCGGCTGCAAGAGGATTCATATTTGAGAGCACAGCTATAGAACCGGCCACCTGGCCTTAGGATACTGTGTGTGGAGTTGAATTTCATAGAGCGCATTGTGCAAACAGTGATGTTTCTGAATCCATTGTTTTTATTGATTCTTTTATTGACAAGCACTTGCTAAGGGAGAGCAGATTGTGCTTTATAGCTATTGATGAGTCTTCTCAAGGGAAAAGTCAGATAGGAAGACTCTAAAAGGTTCTCTTTCTTTCCTTCTAGGTCAGGGGCAGTAATTTTCTTGTTGTTTAGTGCCACTGGCTATTTGAATTAAATGGGGAAGTATCAGACAAAGTGGCAGAGTATAATGTTTCATACTACAGCAGGCTGGAGGCCATGGAACGAAATCATCATGTAGGGACTGATGCAGGCAGACTTGCAGATGGAAACACATGACAGGAAAGTCTCCTTCACAGAGAGAGATGAATTTCACCTGCTTTATGTATATGCCCTTAAACAGACACATGTCCTGCTAACTTCCATAATGCCCTTGATTTGTAGTACCCATTGAATACCAGGAGACCTGAATATCAGACTGAAATGTAACTTCTAGCCTCAAAATCTCTATTCCAGAGACATGTAAATAAATTTCTTGTGCTTAGAGAAATATTCATAATTCTAAGAACCTAAATACCATAGTGTTTAATATAGCAGCAGACTTCATATTTCCTTCCGAAAGTGCCTTGGGGAGAGGCACATGCTTTTCATACAGAAAGTCCAAAGTTCCGTTTCTAATGTCTTAGTGAAAGGATCTCCTGTAGCAGATGCTAGGAAAGGCCTTTTAGTGCCTGAGAACCCAAGAGAACTGCTGCTAGTCAAAGGACACAATGCAGTGCTAGATGGACCAATGTTCTGACTTGGTAGAAAACAGTGATATAATCTACAGGTCCCCAGCCACATCATGCAGTAAACAAGATGTCAACTGGTAGCTTCAATTGCTTCCAATCTATTTGCATATAGATTTATATGCATAAACCCAATGCCAGACTCTTGAGGGCAAGCACAAGGTCTAGGTGATCTCATACAGAATCTGTTGGTTATACTTGAGTGTTGATTAGTCAGAATTGTCTTGAATCCTAAAGCACATTACACTCTGGTTGTCACAGCCCTTATCTTTGAGTGCCACCCAATGCTTTGCTGGGATTAAATATATATTTCTGACAAAATAAGAAACATATTATCAGCTTACCTTTGTTGCCTCTCAGAAGAAAATCACAAAATGTATGCTGTTGGTTGTATTCTTTGAGCATATCTGTTACTCATAGAGGGATATAGGTAGCTCCCTCAGCTAATGTAGTAGTTGTGGCTGAAGTGCTCACAGGACAGGTTAATATTCAGTGTGAAAACTGCAAGAATGTCAACGATGATGCATCAAATAAGGAGTATTGGAATTGCTGATAATAAATGCTTCTCTCATTCTCTGATTCTGTGTTAAAATTTGGAATGAATAACTGAACATACAAGAAAATTTAATAGGTCAGAAAATATGACTGTCTGGTTGTACAGTCAGTCATAGGTACTCTTTACAGCAAAGCGTTAATGCCCTGCCATCCTCAAGTCCTGTGAATGTGCCATAAAATGAGTCAGGACATTGACCAGTCTAGTGAAGTATTGTGCTCTGATATCCAGAAAGACACCCCTGTACTGATTCCCAAGCCATGCACCCCTGGAGTGTGATATTGCAATGTAACCCTAGGAACAATATTAATATGACACAGCAATGCCCATTTGAATTGGAATGGTCTTTCTTGCATATAAGGGAGAAAAATCCAATTCCTTCTCGGCCCCAGGCAGGCTGGAATGATGTCAAGTCTGATTCACAGGCTGGACATGGTGGCCAAATGCTGAATGGTTGAGAAGCATCCATCTTTCTGCTCCTGGAAATGAAGAATTCAAGGCCCAGAGAGGGACAAATGGTGGGCAGAGCTGTAAAAATGCCTTCGCTCTTTTGGCAACCTTTTAAGCCCTGTTATCAAAACATAAAGAAATAAGGGTTACCAGGAACCCTGCAACACAAATAAATGGCTTGTATATATACGTTCTGTTATTCTTCAGGGCAAGACAGCAGAAACAAAAAGGTTAAAGGTTAAGTGCTCATCTTGTTGTGAATGTGCGGTATTACTGCAAACTGATCTCACATTTCTGACTTTTAACAAAGTTTCTATTTTTCTTTAATTATTGCTAAGGCTATCAAAGTCAACCAGTCTCCTGAACACTTGACAGATGCCTATCCATGTTTGACACTAAGGGAGAAATCTATCACTTTTGGGAAGCTTCAAAGGAATCAGTTTGGGAAAACAGGGCCATAAAAAGTCATTTGGCCAGTGTAATTAAAATTCATATGTTGGGGTATGGATCTATGACACGAATGATCTCTGATTGGATATTCCACATATGACACTCTGATTTTCCATTGGTGTGACACTCTGCCTTCTCATTGGGTAATTGAATCGCTTGATGTGATGTAATTTACCCTAGAAAACAGGTAACCCCACCTGTCAGGTTAGAGAAGGAAAAAAAAGGGGGGGAAAGGAAAGAGAAGGAAAGAAAAGGGAATTCCTCCATCCTCTCCTCCATTCCTTCCTACCTTCAACCCCCCACTTCTCAAGAGAAATCTCCCTCCAGAGGCCTTGCATTTCCTCTGACTGAGCCTACCCTGCAAGATCTAGGTATTGTATCACCTTCCCCCATCCATGCTTATTCAGCTAATCTCTGTATGCTCTTGTATGCTAATCTCTGTATGCTCTTGTATGCTAATCTCTGTATCCTCTTGTATGCTTGAAATTGTTTGATTGGGATGTAACTATTTGAAACCCTATACTTATAATAAAATCCATTATTAACCAAAGGATTTTCAGTGGTCTATCTCCGTAGACATTAACAGAGATCTCCGTAGACATTGACAGAGATCTCCGTAGATATTGACAGAGATCTCTGCTCACCTCACCTCTTGTAGACTCACCATTTTGAGCTAAGAAATATTAATATTCCCCTATAAAAAGTTAGTTGAGGTGTAACAGATCAGTCATAGGTACTCTTTACAGCAAAGCGTTAATGCCCTGCCATCCTCAAGTCCTGTGAATGTGCCATAAAATGAGTCAGGACATTGACCAGTCTAGTGAAGTATTGTGCTCTCTTGATTGACAATAGTTTTCCATAGTCTGAGGCAGGTTGCAGAGGTTGTCCCTTCCTGTTATGTAACTGGTGATGCCCTAGATTGAACCTAGGAAAGGGAAAATACGGAATTTAGGATTCTGGGCAAGAAGCACCCTTCTTTTTAAAATATGCTGGAATGTCCCTTGTGTGCTTTATTTCATTTGAATTTACATCTAATCTGTCTTATCGTAGTTTGCAAGACTTGAGCAAGGCTATTAATGACAGGATGTTTCAAAGAATGTTAATTCATCAGGTCGCCATAAGTCCAAAGCAATTTGATAGCACTTAAAGTAGAGCTAAGAACCACTTACAGTCAGTTGCTCCAATGCCTTGCTGTCACTGGCTACACTGTAGAGTATGACTTTGCTCAAAGGAGGCATCATCACCAAGAGGGCATACACTCAGAGCACTGCAATGAAAGGAGAGGTCAGTTTACCATCAGACTTTGTAATGTTTCCGTTGGACTACTGTTTGGCTTGCAGGGGAAAATGCTTTAGGCATCCTGTGTTCCAAAAACATAAACTTTGCTATTTGTTCCTCATGCGTCACTTATGATTGGAGACAGAAGCACTAGAGGGGGGAGGTGTTATTGCTGTCTTTGTGGAAGTTCAGGGAGCTGAATCTAATGCCAAAAAAAAGCATTTGGGGGAACAAATGGAGCCTCATTTGAAGCACTCGGGTCTCCAGGCCAGTTACAAACTCTTTGGTAGTAACGACTATATCTATTTGTGAACCAAATGGGGGGAGTAGCAGAGGGAGAGCAGCAGAGAGTAGCTCAGAAATACCAAACATCCTGCAGGATTTTAAGTGATCTTATTGCAACAGCTTGTTAAGGACTGAATGAAGATCCAGATATGGGGATCCCCAGGGTTCCATCTTGTCCCCCGTGCTTTTCAACACCTATATGAAACCACTGGGAGAGGGTCTTCCAGAGATTGGGGCTGAGTTGTTGCCAATAACCAGATGACACTCAGCTCCATCTCATGCTCCCTGGCACATCCAGACAGTTATAGAAGAGTTGAAGGCTAACATGTTGAAACTTGTTGTTGTTCAGTCACACAGTCGATTCCGACTCTTTGTGATCCCATGGACCAAGTCACACCAGGTCCTGTCTTCTACCATCCTCCGAAGTTTGCTCAAATTCGTATTAGTTACATCAGTAATGCTGTCCAGCCATCTCATCTTTTGCCGTCCCCTTCTTCTTTTGCCTTCTGTCTTTCCCAGCATCAGGATATTTTCCAGTGAGTGCTCCCTTCTCATTTGATGGTTAACATGTTTGAGCTTCAGCTTCAGCATCTGACCTTCCAAGGAACAGTCAGGGTTGATCTCCCTTAGGACTGACTGATTCGATCGTCTTGCAGTCCAAGGAACTCTCAAGATTCTTCTCCAGCACCACAGCTCAAAAGCATCTGTTCTTCTGCGCTCGGCCTTTCTTATGGTCCAACACTCACTGTAATACGTTACTACTGGGAATACCATCGCATTGATTATATGGACTTTTGTTGGCAAGGTGATGTCTCTGCTTTTTATTATACTGCCTAGATTCGCCATAGCTGTCCTCCCAAGGAGCAAACGTCTTTTAATTTCATGGCTACAGTGATCTTGGATCCCAGAAATGTGAAGTCTGTCACTACTTCCACATCTTCCCCTTCTATTTGCCAAGGAGTGATGGGACTGGATGCCATGATCTTTGTTTTTTTGATGTTGAGTTTCAAGCCTACTTTTGTGCTCTTCTCTTTCACCCTCAACAAGAGGTTCTTTAGGTCCTCCTCACTTTCTGCCATTAGAGTGGTGTCATCTGCATATCTGAGATTATTGTTGTTTTCTCTGGCAATCTTAATTCCGGTTTCTGCTTCATCCAGGCCAGCATTCCGCATGATGTACTCTGCATATAAATTAAATAAGCATGGTGACAATATATATCCTTGTCGAACTCCTTTTCCTATTCTAAACCAATCAGTTGTTCCATATCCCGTTCAGATAGTTGCTTCTTGACCCTTATATAGGTTTCTCAGGGGACATGTGAGCTGGGCTGGTACTCCCATCTCTTTAAGGACTTGCCACAGTTTGCTGTGATCCACACAATCAAAGGCTTTAGCGTAGTCAATGAAACAGAAATAGACATTTTTCTGATACTCTCGTGCTTTCTCCACAATCCAGCAAATGTTGGCAATTTGATCTCTAGTTCGTCTACCTCTCTGAAACCCAGCTTGAACTTCTGGTAGTTCCCGATCTACATACTGCTGAAGTCTAGCTTGTAGGATCTTTAAGATGACCTTGCTGGCATGTTAAATGAGTGCAATGGTTCGATAGTTTGAACATTCCTTGGCATTACCCTTCTTTGGGATTGGAATATAAACTGACCTTTTCCAATCCTGTGGCCACCGTTGCATTTTCCAAATTTGTTGACATGATGTGTGCATCACTTTAACAGCATCGTCTTTAAGGACTTTGAATAGCTCAACTGGGATACCATCATCTCCACTCGCTTTGTTGTTAGTAATGCTTTCTAAGGCCCATTTGACTTCACACTCCAGGATGTCTGGCTCAAGATCAGCAATTTCACCATCATGGTTGTCAAGGACGTTGAGATTCGTGACAAATGTCTGCTGAGCACTCCATTATACTCTATGGAAACCACTTCCCATAGGGTATAATGGAGAATTGATCTGTGGGTAACTGGGACTCAGGGGGCTGCTTTTTGAGGTAGAGGTCTCAAATTTTCAGCAGAGCATCTGGTGCCTCTCCTCAATTCCCCCCCCCCCCGGGGGGTCCAATTCCATGAGCCCCAAGAGAAGGTGCTCCATCCTTCATTGTTTCCAAATGGAGGGAAGGCATTTAAAAGGTGTGCAGTCCCTTTAAATGTGATAGCCAGAACTCCCTTTGGAGTTCAGTTGTGCTTGTCATACCCTTGCTCCTGGCTCCATCCCCAAAGTCCCGAGGTATTTTTTGCACCAGATCTGGCAACCGTAGTCTGGAGCTTGGTGGTGCTCCTGAACTGAGGCCTCCTGTTGGATAAACGGGTTGCAGTGGTGGCCAGGGCTGCCTTTCACCAGCTTCAGCTGCTAAGCCAGCTGCAGCCCTTCTTGGGCAGAATGTATCTTGTCACTGTGGTACGTGCCCTGCTAACATCTGGTTTGGATTACTGCAATGCACTCTACTTGGAGCTATTCTTGATGACTGGAAGCTGCAGATGGTACAGAATTCCTCAGCCAGGATGATGATTGGAGTGGGCCATAAAGACCATATCACTCCAGGGTTTTTCCTGCCTGCATTGGCTTCCAATTTGCTTTTGGATTCAGTTCAAGCTGCTGTATGGCCTGGGACCAACATACCTTAAGGACCACCTTCTCCCATACAAACCTACAAGCTCACTCCAGTCATCCTCGGAGGGGAGGCTCTGCTTCAGTTGCCCCCATCATAAGAGGTCAGACAAGGGCTTTTTCAGCTGTGGCACTGAAACCTCGGAACTCCCTTCCCAAGGAGATTCATCTGTCTCCCTCTATTGGTGTCTTTTGCCTGCAGATGAAGATCCTTTTGTTTACCATCTGGCATCCCCCCCCCACTGATATTGGCCCTCCTTCTAGTGCTATGTATTTATGTGTTTTGATTTAATTTTTATGATTGAATTGTATTTTTTATTGTTTAAGTGTTTTAAAGTTTTTGTGTTTGCCATCTGTGGACCCTGATTGGGTAGAAAGCTGGCATCAAAATGTTTTAGATAAATAAATAAAAATCTTCACAATTTGGAAATAAGCCAAGGTTTGGGGGCCTCAGCAGAAGGGCCTGGAATATGATTATGTGGATAATAGCCTCCTGCTGAATTCAGCAAGCTCATTAAGGTCATCTGCAGAGCACAAACTCAGTACATTTTCAGAAAAAGATGGCTGGGGCCAACTCTTTCTGATCTGTCCTGATCAAAAGCTTCACTGCTGGGCTTTCTCATGAAAACTGTCAGGATCCACATTGCATAGTGTTCCATCCCTTGTGCAAGATAAAAACTATTCTGAAGTTGCAGCAGGTGAAGGGGGACCCCTGAATAATTAATGAATACCCCTATAATAATGAATGAAAGCATGCTTCTGCCTTCAAAACGAGGGTGTCTGATGCAGTGTTTGTTAGAAGCACAGACAGCCTTCAGTGGGTATGTGTTCACAGATGTGTATTAGGATAAGATATAGAGGCCTCACTGAGAAGCTTCTTGCTGGAGCTGATAAAGGAAGGAGACAGGAGGAATAGAAAAGTACTAGAAGGAGTTGCAAGGGGGTAGGGAATGTTGAATCAGATAAACTTGTGAGCCTGCCTGCTAAGCTTGCTTTGTGCTTAAAAAGACGGTCTGAGGATTGGAGGGGGGGGGGTCAGTATTTTGGAGCTATGTTGCTCAACTGGACCCTGCTTTTGGTACCAGAAGTAAAAAACCTCGCTTTATACCAGTAATGTGTGCGGTTCCATTATTTTCCTGCTACATTAACCTGGTGCGATTGGCCAGGAAATGACGGGGTAGGATTTTTCCTTCCCCTTGGGCTGGCTGCATAACCGTCTGCCTTCCACCCTCGTGGCAGGAAGAACGGACTAGGCGCCACGGTCACATTTTTGATCGAGTCCAGCTCTCTTCACCCCAGTGGGGGAAGGTGCCCAGCCAGCCAACCAAGATCCCGCGCCTGGTTGAACCGACGTATGCAGGGAATCGGAAGATCTTCAGAATTGTGAGTATAAACTCTCTGGGAATTTGGGTTACCTCTCCTTAGGAGAGAAGAAGGGTCTGATCACCCCTTAAACCCTGTTCAGTAGGCTCCATTCTGGCGCTGAAGCACAAAGGCTAGGATCTGGAAGGATTTCTGTGGTGTTTGTGTGTGTGAATGAGAGGAGGCGTAGCCTCTAAGCGATTTTTGTACCCACCGGTACCGAGGTTCTCAGCCTCACGAGTGCGTCTGAGCCGGGGAAGTGGGGAAACGATTGGTTAAGGCTTTCTTTGTGTCTGGAGCTGTCAGAATCTTACTGGCAGCTCACCCTCCCTACCCTCTGTGTTTCAAAGTGTGCTTTGTCTAAACGTCTGGTGCCATGGGTGGAATTCAGTCAAAAACTCCGCTAGAATATATGTGTAAGAATTTTAAGGAACATTTCTGTAATGATTATGGAGTCAAACTGACTCCTGAAACTCTGAAAGCATTATGTCAGAAAGACTGGGTGGCCTTACATGTAGAAAGGCCGCCCGAGGGTAGCTTTGACCAAGGCTTGGTTCACTGAGTTTATAACAACAACAAGCCTTTATTGGCATAAAACAGATTTAGCAGTACAAATAACAATATAAGTAATATAAAATCCTGGATAATAGAGTACGCAGGGGAGCTAATGTACATAAAATGAGTAAAATATATGTAATGTCAAGTTTAACAAAATTAAATGAATAAAACAAATAAGATATGGTCATTCCAGAGCCAGTCTCTGTAGGATTTCCATGGCCTGTTGAAGAAATTCGGCAGCCGTTAAAGTTAACTCAGAGCAGGTGTCATTTTTTTAAACAGCATTTACACTGAGTTTATAATAGCATGGTACAGTCCCCGACTTGTGAAAGTCAGTTTCCCTACATTGATAGTTGGCCAGCTATGGTGCAGAAGTCTTACTGGTGGCCAGAGAAGTTACAGAACATGAAGAAGAAGTGGGCTCAGAGGGCCGCTGATAAAGCTGCAAGTCAAGTTATGGCTTTGCACAGGGATGTGTTAGTAAAAATAACTATCCCTCCAAAGAAGGAAAAGCCTCCAGTGTTAGATGCCAATCCTGAAGATTCCTTGGCTTGTCCCCCACCATATGTTTCAGTATACCCTCTTCTCCCGATGCAGCCAGCTGAAGGAGGTGCTGAGGCAGCAGAAGGAGGTATTGATGGCAAGGATCAAATGCAGCTAGCTAAGGACGCTTTAAAATCCTTTGATGAAGAGAGCCAGGAAATAGAGATGAATGAGGGAGCTAGAGCTGGAAAAGGGCAAGCGACACCCCTGCGAACTCTACATTCAGTTCAGCAGTTGTTTTCAGAGCAACCATTTTTTGCAGCAGCTCCTCATTACTCCATGCCTGTGTTTAATAGTCAGAGGTTGGCTGCAAGTTTTAATTCACCTCCTGAGCCTCCCCTGCATACAGAACTTTCATCAAGCACTGAGAAAACTTCCAGTTCTTCTATGGCTTCACCCCCAACTTTTCCAGTTTTTGCATCCAGCACAGAGGGCTCACTGCTGGCTCCCCTTCAGGAGGTCCATATCCCTCAACAGCCTGGCCCTGGTATTGAGGCCCGATACATGTATGTGCCTTTCACCCATACTGTTGCATTTTCTGACAGTCGTGCCCCAATGACAAATCTGCTAACCAGTATTATGGCTACACATCAGCCTACCTATGCAGACTGTCAGCAGCTTTTACTGGCCCTCTTCACAACTGAGGAGAGAAGCTGTATCATGCATCATGCTTGAAAACATGCAAAAGGAAAAGTTCCTCAGAGAACTGCGGATAGAAAGGAGTGGATAAAGGCCCGTTTTCCTGCAACAGATCCAAATTGGGACCCCAATTCTCAGATTTCCAAAGAGCGTCTACCAGAATACAGGCAGGCAGCAAGGCCCCAGGTCCAGATGGACTACCTGCGGAATTTTATAAAGCCTATGAGGAATCTTTATTGTTCCCATTTAAGCGTCTTTTGGAAAAGATTCAAGATGGCCAGATACCAGCTTCATGACAGGAAGCTACAATATCTCTAATCCCTAAAGAAGTTGCGGATTTGAAAGATATTAAAAATTACCATCCAATCTCTCTTTTAAATGTGGATTATAAAATTTTTGCTGCAATATTGGCTCAACATTTGAAGAAAGTTCTACAGTCTATAATACATCAAGATCAAGCTGGGTTTCTTCCTAGAAGATATTTGAAAGACAATGTTAGAACAGTTTGTAATATTTTGGAATACTATGAAACTCATCCGGAGAAACAATTGGCCTTAATTTGTTTGGATGCTGAGAAGGCCTTCGATAATGTTCATTGGCAATTTATGTTGCAGCAACTGAAAGGCATGGGATGTGGTGAAAACTTTCTGAGAGCAGTAGAAGCAATATACTCTCTCCAAAGAGCAAGGGTGACAGTGGACGGTGATTTAACAGGAGCAATTAATATTCAAAAAGGTACAAGACAAGGCTGTCTGCTGTCACCACTACTTTTCACTCTATCTCTAGAGATACTGAACAACCAGATAAGAGAAGATGCAAGCATCAAGGGAGCAGTGATAAAACATGAACAATATAAATTGAGAGCTTTTGCAGACGACCTAGTTTTTATATTAGAACAACCAATACACTCAATAGACTGTCTTATAAATAAGATCATGCAATTTGGGTACTGGGCAGGACTGAAGATCAATTATGATAAAACTAAATTTCTGACAAAGAACATGAAAATGGATCAAATTCAAATTCTCCAGCAAAAATCAGGGGTTTTGTATGAGAAAAGAATTAAGTATCTAGATGTACTTATCTCAAATAAGTGCAGCTATCACACACTCTATGGCGACGCCAGCCTATTGCCTCCTGCCTCAGTGAGGGCAGCTAAATATTCATTAGTCTCTTCGGGGGTCTGATACGGTAGATGAGCAGGGGACCACTGCAGATTTGAAGTCTTTCCCAATCACACAGGCACCAGAGAACGTAACAGCAAACTATAGTTCTTTATTTACAAAATAGGCTTTAACTGGGGGATGGGATGTATATACAGAGGCTAGTTTGTATCTTGTAGGAATAACATTTTCTATACAGTATATCGGCTAGACCCTCCAGCAATGCTCTGAGGTATTTCAGGGTGCACAGTTCTTCTTGTAATCCACTCTTCTAAACTTTAATCAGGCTGGCCTCTTGGGCTTTGAGTGCCTGGTCCCTCGAGTCATCTGGTTTGACAAGCCCCAGCTCTCCTGACTCCCTCAGACCCACGGCTCTCCCTCAGCCACCTTATAAACTCCTAGGAGCAGTGTATCATATGTCTGTGACCACTAAGGTCTTCCACTTAGACACTCTCTGTCACCTTCCTCTTCCTTAGAGGGCACTCGTGACCTAGAGATATGCCTCACGCTCAGCCACCTGGCTGATTTCACAGAGTGTATATAGAGCTTCACTTCACACCAAGCCTCTCTCACACACTCTGAGTCCAACTCGCCCTTTCTGACCGTTTTTTTCTGACAGTTGACCTCTGAGCCGTTAGCTGTCATTCAGGCCTTGAGAGTTCTGAGCACCCCTGGCCCCCACCTTCGGGTCCCATGACTCAGGGCTCTCTGAGTCCTCAGCTTCTCCATTAACCCTTTGATTCCGTCACAATTCAAATTCAAATTCTCCAGCAAAAATCAGGGTTTTTGTATGAGAAAAGAATTAAATATCTAGGTGTACTTATCTCAAATAAGTGCAGCAATCTAAAAATAGACAATTATGACAAACTACTTAAAGAAATTAAAAAAGACTTTGAAAAATGGCATGACTTGAACTTATCTCTAGTGGGAAGAATAGCCTCAATAAAAATGAACATCCTTCCAAGGTAACTATTTTTGTACCAAATTATTCCAGTATTTTTAAATAGTGGGTTTTTTCAAGAATTGGACAAGATGGTCTCCAAATATGTTTGGCAAAGCAAGAAACCGAGAATTAAATTAAAGTTTTTGCAAGACTTCAAATTAAGAGCAGGCATGGGCCTACCAGACTGGCAACTGTACTTATAAGGCTTCGGTGCTCTTGTGGGTAAGAGACTGAGTACTATTGAATGATAAGAGACAATTGTTGCTAGAGGAACATGACCTCACTGTGGAGTGGCATGCATACATATGGTATCAAAGACTTGAAGGACACTCTTATTTTAAGAACCATTGGTTTCGAAAATCTTTGTATCATTCATGGTCATGGGTAAAAACAAGAATTTACCAAAAAATTCCAAGATGGGTCTCCCCAGTGGAAGCATTTACTCACCCAAATCTTCTAAAATCTAATCAAAGTTATAGATACGATGATTTGTTGGGAAAAGACAATCAAATGAAAACTAAAGAAGAGTTAGAAAGTATGGATATTAAAATGAATTGGTGGTTGTGAATGTAAGTTGAATCTAGGAATGCCAAAGACAAGATGACGGGCTTCAAAATTGAATAGAACCCATTTGATAAAATTCTCCTAGGCCCTCAAGAAAAATTAATCTCTAAACTATATGCATATCTATTGCAGATGATGATGCAAGATGAATTTGTAAAAGATTGCATGGTCCAATGGGCAAAAAATTTGGGCCATAGCATTACACTAGAAGAATGGGAGAGACTCTGGAAGTTTAATGTCAAATTAACTAGGTCGGTAACCTTTAAAGAAAATTTGTATGAGATGTTTTATAGATGGTACCTGACTCCACAGAAATTGTGTAAGATTTATACTAACATGTCTAACAAATGTTGGAAATGTACTAAGCAAGTTGGTTCTTTTTATCATATGTGATGGACATGTGAGATGGTGAAGAACTATTGGGAAATGGTGCATGAACTAGTTCAGAAAATCATGAAGACACAGATTCAATTCAAACCAGAATTGTTTTTATTGAATATATTTCCTGGTGATTATTCCAAAGAAATGAGACATTTGTTGGTGCATTTCAATACAGCAGCCAGGATGCTTCTGGCGCAGAGATGGAAATCTCAGGCAATTCCCACGAGAAGGGACTTGGTGGGAAAAATTCTGGAAACAGTTGAGCTGGATTTTTTGTCCCAGCTGATGGCTGGGAAATCTAAGGAAGAAGCAAGAAAATATTGAATGAAATTTTATGCCTGGCTAGATACTCAAGACTTTTAAGATTCTTTGGTGTGAACTTATATCTCCTTTTTTCCTATACGCTGTACTATATGATTGCCTATATTGGATTTGTCAAAATCAATACACATTATAACTAAAAGATTTATAGTATAAAATACTATAATGTTGAGGATGTATAGTTTAGATATAATAATAACTGACAATTTATGTATTTTAAGAAAATATTGTAGATGCAGACTTGTAGTCTTTGGAAGTATTTTCTACAGAAAAAGATTAATATGTACTTTTATTTTCTATCCCCCCCTTATTCTTATTTCCAAATTCTTGAAACTAATAAAACTTTTAAATGTCAGAATACAGGCAGGCAATCTTAGAAGGGAAGAAAGAAGCAGGCAAGAAGCCCATTAATATGTCTAAAGTCAGCGAAGAACTCCAGAAAATAGATGAAAGCCCTGGAGCGAAGAACTCCAGAAAATAGATGAAAGCCCTGGAGCTTTTGCTGAGCGCATGATGCAGGCATTTCATATGTATACTCCATTCGATCCTGAGGCTGCAGAGAACTTGTGCATGGTAAATACAGCTTTTGTTGCTCAATCCTATGCTGACATTCGCAAAAAGCTTCAGAAGCAAGATGACTTTGCTGGCATGAATTTATCCCAACTGTTAGAGATTGCCCAGAAAGTTTGTGCCAATCGGGACGTAGACCAGAAGTGGGAGGCAGAAAGAAAGATGAAAAAGAAGGCTGATTTGTTGGCAGCAGGTTTGGCTGGCCAGCCACCTATAAGAGGCAGAGGGGCTGCTCGAGGGCAAGGAATGACTGACAGAAATCAAAGAACGGTGATGACTAAATTAAACCCAAACCAGTGTGCGTTTTGTAAGGATTTTGGGCACTGGAAAGATTAATGCTTGAATTGACCCCCCCCCCCCCCCCCCCGCACACAAGAAATTCAAAACGCTCCTAGACAGATGAAAGGACTGGATTTAAAGGCCGAGGAAGCAGAAGAGCCAGACCGAGGGAAAGAGGAAGAGGCCAAGTCCAGAGTGGTGGATATTGGAGAAACGAAGAAGAGCCTGTCCAGGGCTTGGTTGGGTTGGAAGGATGGGAGGACTAGGACAGACCGGGCACCGACAGTCCTGACCCTGCGGGGCCTATAGTCACAGTTGATGTTGAGGGTTAGGAGATCGCGGTCCTTGTGGATACTGGGGCTGCGCGATCTGTTGTGCCTGATAAGATTGCCCCTTCAATATACAAGTATATTAATATAATTGGAGCTACAGGGCATAAACAATTCAGACCACTTTTAGCCAAATGAATTTGTACAGCAGGAGGCCACGTGGTCCATCACAATTTTGTCCATTTGTCTGATTGCTCAGTGCCGCTGATGGGAAGAGATTTGGTTTCCAAGTTAAGAGCCCGATTGACTTTTGAATCAGAAAGTCAAATGAACTTTGAGCTGCCTTATATAACCTCAGAAGGCAAATTACATTATGAAAGTGTATATGTTTTAGAATGCCCCCGAGAAGAGGAGTGGAGGCTTTACCAATCAGCTCCTGTAATGGCTATGTCAGAAGTCTGGGTTCAACAGTTTCCAGATGTATGGGCAGAAGAGAACCCGCCTGGGCTAGCAGTAAACCATGCACCTATTAAGGTAGAATTAATCCCAGGGGCTGTTCCGGTCCGACAACGCCAGTACCCGATCCCTAAGAAGGCAGTAGCTGGCATCAAGAAACACCTTGACAGGCTTCTTGAATATAGAATTCTTGTAGAATGTCAGTATCCATGGAATAGCCCTCTTTTGCCAGTCCAGAAGCCGAGCACCGATAATTAAAGACCACTACAAGATTTACACTCTGTTAATTCTTGCACATAGACTTTGCATCCTGTCGTTCCAAACCCATATGTTTTGTTGGGACTTATACCTGCCTCTGCCACTTATTTTTCAGTGGTGGATCTTAAGGATGCCTTCTTTTGTTTAAGACTGGCACCTGAGAGTCAGCCACTGTTTGCCTTCCAGTGGGAAGAGAAAGAGACTGGTAGAAAGCTACAATATATATGGACCTGTTTACCCCAGGGGCTCAAAAATTCGCCTACTCTTTTTGGCAATGTTCTCAGTAAAGACTTGAACCGGTGCCAGGAGAAATTGTGGGCCTTCAATATTTAGATGATATCCTGATTGGGGCAAAAGATAAGCAGACTTGCCAGGAAGCCACTGCTACTTTGCTGACACTCCTCATTGAAGCTGGGTATAAAGTGTCTTGGAAAAAAGCTCAGCTATGCCAAGAAACAGTGAAATTTCTAGCCTTCCATGTGTCCCAGGGCAGACGGCAGCTAGACAGAGAGCAGATAGATACTGTGTGTGCTATTCCTGTGCCCACTACCAGGGTCAGCTAAGGGCGTTCTAGGGAGCTGCAGGGTTCTGCAGAATCTGGCTTCCCAATTTTGCCATAACAGCTAAACCCTTATATGAAGCTACGAAGGGGGGAGAAAAAGCACCCTTTGAATGGACAGAGCAATGTCAGAATCTCTTTGAAGCCTTATAACGCCAGCTCATGCAGGCCCCAGCTCTGGGACTACCTGATACTGACAAGCTCTTTACTCTGTATGTACATGAGCAAGGAGGAATAGCTGCAGATGTTCTGACACAATTGCTGGGATCCTGGCCCAGACCGGTGGCATTTGTCTAAGCAATTAGACACTATAGCAAAAGGATGGCCCCCCTGTTTGTGCTCAGTAGCTGCTGTCGCAGAACTTGTGAAGGAGGCAGACAAGTTTACCTTTGGAAGTCAACTTGAAGTAAGAGTCCCCCAGTATGTGCAAGCCCTTCTGGACTACAAAGGGTACTACTGGTTCACCAATGCCCATATGGTCAGATATCAGGCACTTATGTGTGAAAATCCCAGAGTGAAAATAGTGACTGTGTCAACTCTGAACCCAGCCGCTTTGTTGCCAACTCCTGATGATGCATTGTGGCCAATAGCCACTGATGGACCTCTGCTCCATATTTTTATCTAACCCCTTCTTGAAGCTGGCTATGCTTGTAGCCGCCACCACCTCCTGTGGCAGTGAATTCCACATGTTAATCACCCTTTGGGTGAAGAAGTACCTCCTTTTTTTCCATTCTAACCCGACTGCTCAGCAATTTAATTGAATGCCCACAAGTTCTTGTATTGTGAGAAAGGGAGAAAAGTACTTCTTTCTTTACCTTCTCCATCCCATGCATAATCTTGTAAACCTCTATCATGTCACCCTGCAGTTGACGTTTCTCCAAGCTAAAGAGCCTCAAGCGTTTTTAATCTTTCTTCTTAGGGAAAGTGTTTCAAACCTTTAATCATTCTAGTTGCCCTTTTTCTGCACTTTTTCCAATGCTATAATATCCTTTTTGAGGTGCGGTGACCAGAACTGCACACAGTATTCCAAATGAGACCGCACCATCGATTTATACAGGGGCATTATGATAGTGGCTGATTTGTTTTAAATTCCCTTCCTAATAATTCCCAGCATGGCGTTGGCCTTTTTTATTGCAATCGCAAACTGTCCTGACATTTCAGTGAGTTATCTACCACGACCCCAAGATCTCTCTCTTGATCAGTCTCGGCCAGTTCACACCCCATTAACTTGTATTTGTAGCTGGGATTTTTGGCCCCAATGTGCATTACTTTGCACTTGGCCACATTGAACATCATCTGCCACGTTGACGCTCACTCACCCAGCCTCAAAAGATCCCTTTGGAGTGCTTCACAATCCTTTCTGGTTCTCACCACCCTGAACAATTTAAAGATGGTGGTGACATTTGCTACCTTCCAGTCCTCAGGAACGGAGGCAGATTTCAATGAAAGATTACATATTTTTGTCAGGAGATCCACAAGTTCAACTTTGAGTTCTTTCAGAACTCTTGGATGTATGCTATCCGGACCTGGTGACTTATTAGTTTTTAATTCGTCTATCAGTTGTAGGACCTCCTCTCTTGTCACCTCAATCTGACTCAGGTCTAGGGTGGCCAGACCGTCCCGGTCTCCCGGGACATTCCCGGATCTGGCCACCCAATCCCGGATCCCGGGCTGCCTATACCGGGACCATTAAAGGTCCCGGTTTAGGCAGCCCAGGAGCCGGTGGGCCCGCGGGCGCGGGCGGGGAAGGCGGGGAGTGAGGGAGGGAGCGTCCCTGCGCCTGCGCAGGGACGCTCCCTCCCTCACTCCCCGCCTTCCCCGCCCGCGCGCGGGGCCGGCAGCGGTGGGGGAGGCCTCTCCGCGGCCTCCGCTGGTCGCTGGGGGCCTTCCAGAGTGTCTGGAAGGCCCCCAGCGACCAGCGGAGGCCGCGGAGCACCCGGCGCTGGTCCGGGAAGGCCTTCCAGAGCCTCTGGAAGGCCTTCCCGGACCAGCGCCGGCCAGCGAAGGCCTCCCCGCGGCCTCCGCTGGTCGCTGGGGGCCTTCCAGAGTGTCTGGAAGGCCCCCCAGCGACCAGCGGAGGCCGCGGGGAGGCCGCGGAGCACCCGGCGCTGGTCCGGGAAGGCCTTCCAGAGGCTCTGGAAGGCCTTCCCGGGCCAGCGCCGGCCAGCGAAGGCCTCCCCGCGGCCTCCGCTGGTCGCTGGGGGCCTTCCAGAGTGTCTGGAAGGCCCCCAGCGACCAGCGGAGGCCGCGGGGAGGCCGCGGAGCACCCGGCGCTGGTCCGGGAAGGCCTTCCAGAGCCTCTGGAAGGCCTTCCCGGGCCAGCGCCGGCCAGCGAAGGCCTCCCCGCGGCCTCCGCTGGTCGCTGGGGGCCTTCCAGAGTGTCTGGAAGGCCCCCAGCGACCAGCGGAGGCCGCGGAGCACCCGGCGCTGGTCCGGGAAGGCCTTCCAGAGCCTCTGGAAGGCCTTCCCGGACGAGCGCCGGCCAGCGAAGGCCTCCCCGGGGCCTCCGCTGGTCGCTGGGGGCCTTCCAGAGTGTCTGGAAGGCCCCCAGCGACCAGCGGAGGCCGCGGGGAGGCCGCGGAGCACCCGGCGCTGGTCCGGGAAGGCCTTCCAGAGCCTCTGGAAGGCCTTCCCGGGCCAGCGCCGGCCAAGGAAGGCCTCTCCGACGCCTCCCTGGCCTCGCCGCCGCCCCCCGCCGCTGGACTCGCCGCCGCCGCCCGACCCGCCGCCGCCGCCCGACTCGCCGCCGACCGCCACCGCAGGTAAGGGGGCCGAAAGCGGGGGGGGGGCGGCCTTCCTTTCTTCCCTCCCTCTTCCCTTCTTTCCTTTCTTCCTCCCTTCCTTCCCTCCCTTCCTTCCCTCCCTCCCTTCCCTTCCTTCCTTCCCTCCCTCCCTCCTCCCTTCCTTCCTTTCTTTCTTCCTTCCCTCCCTCCCTTCCTTCCTTCCTTCCTTCCTTCCTTCCTTCCTTCCTTCCTTCCTTCCTTCCTCCCTTCCTTCCCTTCCCTTCCCTCCTCCCTTCCCTCCTCCCTTCCCTTCCCTTCCCTCCTCCCTTCCCTCCTCCCTTCCTTCCCTCCCTCCTCCCCTCCCTCCTCCCTCCCTTCCTTTCTTTCTTCCTTCCCTCCCTTCCCTTCCCTTCCCTTCCTTCCTTCCTTCCTTCCTTCCTTCCTTCCTTCCTTCCTTCCTTCCTTCCTTCCTTCCTTCCTTCCTTCCTTCCTTCCTTCCTTCCTTCCTTCCTTCCTTCCTCCCTTCCCTTCCCTTCCCTTCCCTTCCCTTCCCTTCCCTTCCATTCCCTCCTCCCTTCCCTCCTCCCTTCCTTCCCTCCTTATGTTCTTATGTGGCGCAGAGTGTTGGACTGGAGGGGCCACTGGCCTGATGCAACAGGGCTTCTCTTATGTGACACAGAGTGTTGGACTGGATGGGCCACTGGCCTGATCCAACAGGGCTTCTGTTATGTTCTTATGTGACGCAGAGTGTTGGACTGGATGGGCCACTGGCCTGATCCAACAGGGCTTCTGTTATGTTCTTATGTGACGCAGAGTGTTGGACTGGATGGGCCACTGGCCTGATCCAACAGGGCTTCTGTTATGTTCTTATGTGACGCAGAGTGTTGGACTGGATGGGCCACTGGCCTGATCCAACAGGGCTTCTCTTATGTTCTTATGTGACGCAGAGTGTTGGACTGGATGGGCCACTGGCCTGATCCAACAGGGCTTCTCTTATGTTCTTATGTGACGCAGAGTGTTGGACTGGATGGGCCACTGGCCTGATCCAACAGGGCTTCTCTTATGTTCTTATGTGACGCAGAGTGTTGGACTGGATGGGCCACTGGCCTGATCCAACAGGGCTTCTCTTATGTTCTTATGTGACAATACTGACTTTGGTGGACCCAAGCACTGATTCAGTGTAAGGGAGCTTTGTGTTTGTGACTGGAGTGGACAATACTGACTTTGGTGGACCCAAGCACTGATTCAGTGTAAGGGAGCTTTGTGTTTGTGTCTTCTGGTGCAATTTTGTTCTCAGATCCTGTATTTACTTCATCAGTATATGGGATAAGGCACTTTCTCAACTGTGCTGCATAATGCAGCCTATTTATTTTGTCCTGTTGGCTCTGTTGGCTCTATCTGCGCCACCTTCATCACTTTCGGGGTGTGGATCCCCCAGTGGGGTGGGCTCCCGACTCCCTCTGCCGGCTGTTTCTGATAGCCCTGCGCCCCCTCTTTCATTTGATATGTGTCCCGTGCGGGTGCCACCCTCCTGCCGGGAGATGCCGCAAAATGAGCCCCCTTGAGGCTTATGGCGGCAGGGCTCGGGGGAAGCAAGCTAGACTGCTGTTCTTTTGAGGGGTTATAGAGTGTTTCGAGCCCCTCCCTGTGGCATCGGTCCCATCGTTGTGGGACCCAGGGGGCCGGCGCAGCGGCCCGCTGAAGCAGCCTGTCAGTCACTTCCGCATCTCGACCTGTGTTATTAGTGACAGGCTGCTTCGGCAGGCTGCTGCGCCGGCCCCCTGGGTCCCACGACGATGGGACCAATGCCACAGGGAGGGGCTCGAAACACTCTATAACCCCTCAAAAGAACAGCAGTCTAGCTTGCTTCCCCCGAGCCCTGCCGCCATAAGCCTCAAGGGGGCTCATTTTGCGGCATCTCCCGGCAGGAGGGTGGCACCCGCACGGGACACATATCAAATGAAAGAGGGGGCGCAGGGCTATCAGAAACAGCCGGCGGAGGGAGTCGGGAGCCCACCCCACTGGGGGATCCACACCCCGAAAGTGATGAAGGTGGCGCAGATAGAGCCAACAGAGCCAACAGGACAAAATAAATAGGCTGCATTATGCAGCACAGTTGAGAAAGTGCCTTATCCCATATACTGATGAAGTATATACAGGATTTGAGAACAAAATTGTTTCCGGCGGTGATATTTGGGGGATTTTTGGGGACGTCACAGGAAGTGCTGTGAAGTCACTTCCTGTTTCCGGCAGTGGCATTTGGGGGAAATGATGCCATTTGGGGGAAATGATGTCACAGGAAGTGATGTCACTTCCTGCTTCCGGCAGGTGGCGCGGGGGAAATGATGTCACAGGAAGTGATGTCACTTCCCGTTTCCGGCAGGTGGCGCGGGGGAAATGATGTCACAGGAAGTGATGTCACTTCCTGTTTCCGGCGGTGGTATGACGTCGCCGGAAGTGACGTCACCGGAAGTGACGTCACTTCCTGTTTCCGGCGGCACACGCGCTTCGCGCGCGCGCACTCCTGCCTTCCCCCCCCCAAGGTGTCCCTGGCTGGCCTTCAGACATTATGGCCACCCTACTCAGGTCTCTCAACACCCCTTCCAATATAAGTGGTTCTGGAGCAGGCAAACACTTCTCATCTTCCACAGTGAAGACGGAGGCAAAAAATACATTCAGCTTCTCAGCCATTTCCCTATCCTCCTTCAGTAATCCTTTGACCCCTTGGTCATCCAAGGGCCCCACTGCCTCCCTGGCTGGTTTCCTGCTTCTAATATATTTGAAGAAATTTTTATTGTTGGTCTTTATGTTTTTTGCAATATGCTCTTCATAGTCCCTTTTTGCCTGCCTGATCACAGTCTTGCATTTGATTTGCCATTGCCTGTGTTCCCTTTTATTAATCTCACTTGGACTAGCTTTCCACCGCTTAAAAGAGTCCTTCTTACCTTTTACAGCTTCCATTACTTTGTTTGTTAACCATGCAGGCCTTCTCTTATACCTGTTTGTGCCTTTCCTAATTTGTGGTATATATTTTATCTGAGCTTCTAGGATTGTAGTTTTAAATAGCCTCCAAGCTTCCCCAAGGGTTTTGACTGTATTTACCTTTCCATTCAGTTTCCTCTTCACATACCTCCTCATCTCAGAGAATTTACCCCTTTTAAAGTTAAACATGGTTGTGCCGGTCTTTTGGAGCAACTCTCTATTTATACAAATGGTGAAATCAATAACGTTATGGTCACTGCTCCTAAGTGGTGCGATCACTTTTACATCTCTCACCAAATCTTGGGCATTACTTAGGACCAAATCCAGGATCGCCCCACCCCTGGTAGGTTCTGAGACCATCTGCTCCATAGCACAGTCATTGAGAGCATCTAGAAACTCAATCTCTTTCTCTCGACCAGAACACATATTGACCCAATCAATTTGTGGGTAGTTAAAATCACCTATGACGACACAGTTTTGATATTGAATATTATACCGACGGGAGTAGCTTTGTCCAAGATGGAAAACGGAAAGCAGGATATGCAGTAGTCACTCTAGAAGCAGTGATAGAAGCAGAACAGCTGCCTGTTTCAACCTCTGCACAGGAAGCTGAGTTAATTGCCCTCATCAGAGCACTCCAGTTAGCGGAGGGACTTAAATATTTACACAGACTCAAAATATGCTTTCATGACATTGCATGCCTACGGAGCTTTATACGAAGAAAGGGACTTAATAACTGCCGGTGGAAAAGGAATCAAGAACAAGAGGGAGGTTTTGGAATTATTGCAAGCTGTCTGGGCCCCCTGGCATGTGGCTGTTATTCACTGCCATGGCCATCAAAAGCCCCTAAGTTTGGTAGCAAAAGGAAATCACAAGGCAGATTTGACAGCCAAGGAAGCTGCCCTCAAACCTTATCAGGAAGGTATAGAGGTCCTGTGTGTTTTCCAAATCTCCCTAACTGAATGGAGCCCTCGGTATTCACTAGCAGAGGAACAGTGGGTCCAAACTCAAGGGGCAGTAATCAAATGAAGGGATGGCTGGTATGTTCTCCCCAATGGCAGAATTTACATTCCAGAAGCTGTAGCATGGGCATTAATCCAGCACCTACATGAGGGAACACACTATGGAAAGACTGCACTAGAACACTCTGTGAGTCAGTGGACATATATTAATAGTGTGAGTTCACTGACAGTCCAAGCCTCTGCACAATGTGTTACATGTGCAAAGAATAATCTAAGGCTGGGTTCCACTCAGCTCCCTGGGAGTCAGCCAGTGGGAGCAACACCTTTCTCCTCCCTAGTTGTGGAATTCACTGAGATGCCCAAAGATGGACATTACCATTACATGCTTGTATTTGTTTGTACAATGTCTGGATGGATTGAAGCTTACCCCACATGCACTGTAAAAACCTTAGTAAAAGACATTGTGCCTAAATTTGGTTTACCTGTAATCATTGGGAGTGATAATGGATCATCATTTATAGAAAAAACTGTACAGGGTGTGTCTATGTTGCTTGGTATTACCTGGAAATTGCATGCAGCCTACCGCCCACAGAGTTCAGCAAAAGTTGAAAGGGCTAATAGAACTTTGAAGAATGCCTTGTCTAAACTCTGTCAGGAAATCCATTTGCCATGGACTACAATGTTGCCAATTGCATTGTTTAGGTTGCACTGTTTGCCACACAAATGACTTCGTCTGTTGCCTTTCGAGATCGTTTATGGAAGACCTCCCCCCCCCCTCCATAGTCCAAGGAGTTCGAGGTGACCTTTTGCAGTTAGGGAGCCTTATAACTTTTGAGGAATTGCAAGCCTTGGGCAAAGCTGTAAAAGAGGTGAATAAGTATGTGTTTGAAAGTTTGCCATATCAAATTTATTCTCCTGTACATGCTTACCAGCCGGGGGATAGTGTGTGGGTAAAAAGCTGGAGGGCAAAGACCTTACAGCCTAGGTGGAAGGGCCCATTCACTGTCCTTTTAAGTTCCCCTACAGCCGTCAAGGTACAAGGAGTAGCAGCGTGGATCCATTGGTCACATTTAAAGTGAGCTGCAGATTACTGGAAAGCACAGCCAGTTCCAGGGAAACCATTAGCTTTGCAACTTTATAAAGACCCTACCCGGCCGTATGCCACTTAGTAAAGACTGTTAAAAATCAAGAACTTGAAGCTGGCTGGTCTACGCATGGCCGAAGCTTTAAGGCAGCAGCCTAGCTCCAGCTACACCTGGAAGCTGACTGGTCTACGCACGGCCGAAACTTGGAGGCAGCAGCCTTGCCCTAGCCACACCCGGAAGCTGGCTGGTCTACGCACAGCTGAAGCTTGAGGAAGTCTTCTGGAGCCATACAGAGTTAGATATTCCTTTGTATTAGTTTGCTGAACTTCTTGAAATGCTTATTTTTCTGTATTGAATATATTATTACAACAGTGCTATTTCGCTATAAGCATTTGCTGTAGGACTTAAAAATCATGCATGCTTCAAAAGCTCTTATTGCTGTGATTTCTTGCTATATTTTTGCCAGTGTGCCAATGTACTCAAGCAGTGAGATGTACTAAATGCTGAGAAAGAAAGGATTCTACACGTGTGTTGCATGTTCAATCTAGGGGAGTGCATGGAGTCTGCACAAAACCTTACACTCAGATAGTTTGTGTAGAACGTGGAGTGTCTTATTATCAAGCAAAAATAGAATATCCTGGATCAAGCAGGACAATAGCTTTTAGAGGAACTTTCTGCAGCCCGACATCACAGTGGGTATGCTGGCCGGTTGATTTAAAGTCTAACAAGGTGAAAAAGCCCAACCCTAAGCCTAAGTTACTTGTCCAGGAGAATAAGAAAATTTTGTATAAGACTGTGTTTAATGATGCTCAGGATGAGAACTTTGTCATTCCAGAACCTGGGAGTAATCTTTTGATAGCCTTAGCTGAGCAAATAGCTGCCTCCCTAAATATTTCTAACTGTTGGGTGTGCGGAGGTCCACTAATGAGTGAGAGATGGCCTTGGGTTGGCACTGAGGTCTTGCCTTCTGACCTAGTTTGATGGAATAAACCTAGATCAGAGTCAACAATAGAAGAGAGAAAGATCTGGGAATTGCAGACAGTGGTGAATGGAGAATTGTGCTTTTCCCAGGCTGTGCTGTGGACGAATGGAAAGCATGTTGGGCACACTTTGTGCCACCGAACTTTGTTAGTCAGCTCCACTAAGGAAAAACCGAATGGGTAGAGGTGAATGGCACTGTTATAGAGGATTTTCAGCCATGGGAAAATGTTAGCAGTATAAATAAATATTCTAATGCTGCTTCAGATTCCTCTGAGCAATGGATGGCTCCTGAAGGGTTATATTGGATCTGTAGTAAAAGGGCTTATACACTTCTGCCTAGGAGATGGCATGGGACTTGCATTATTGGAACAATACGTCCCAGCTTCTTTCTTTTGCCATTAAATGTTGGTTCTGCTTTGGGAACCGCAGTGTTTGATGATTATGTTAGATCAAAACGTTCCTTGGACATCGGAGGTACGCAGTGGGGAGATGAATGGCCCCCACAATGGATCATTGAATACTATGGCCCAGCTACTTGGGCACAAGATGGGTCTTGGGGTTACCGTATGCCTGTGTACATGCTAAACCGTATTATTAGATTGCAAACTGTGGTAGAAATTATTACGAATCAAATAGCCATGGCTTTTGAACTGTTGGCTAGACAGCAGACCCAGATGCGTGCAGCCATATATCAGAACCTTTTGGCTCTGGATTATTTGCTGGCTGAAGAAGGTGGTGTCTGTCGGAAGTTTAATCTTTCAAATTGTTGTCTTAATATTGATGATAATGGAAAGGCTGTGCAGAATATAGCATCTGAAATTCGTAAAATTGCTCATGAACCAGTGCAAACATGGAAAAATTTGGCTGCATCATGGTTTGGACAAATTATGGGAGATTGGAAGCGTATTTTATTCTTAATTGGTATTTCCTTAGGAAGTTTAATGCTATTGTCATGTTTAATTCCTGTTATAAGGTACAGTATTAATAATGCTGTAAAGGCTCTTACTCCCTTTGAAAAAAATGTCAGCATCTTGTACATGTCTCCAGAGGAAAGGAAACAGTATTTCATTAATTTGTGTGATGATGGTCAGACTCTTTCAGACCTAAATAAGCTTTCAGAGGCTGAAAGGGGGGAATGAAGTGGGACCCCTGAATAATTAATGAATACCCCCATAATAATGAATGAAAGCATGCTTCTGCCTTCAAAACGAGGGTGTTCGTTAGAAGCACAGACAGCCTTCAGTGGGTGGGTGTTCACAGATGTGTATTAGGATAAGGCAAAGGGGTCTCATTGAGAAGTTTCTTGCTGGAGCTGATAAAGGAAGGAGACAGGAGGAATGGAAAAGTACTAGAAGGAATTGCAAGGGGGTGGGGAATGTTGAATCAGATAAACTTGTGAGCCTGCCTGCTAAGCTTGCTTTGTGCTTAAAAAGACGGTCTGAGGATTGGGGGGAGGTTCAGTATTTTGGAGCTATGTTGCTCAACTGGGCCCTGCTTTTGGTACCAGAAGTAAAAAACCTCACTTCATACCAGTAATGTGTGCGGCTTTGTTATTTTCCTGCTACACAGGCAGGTGCTAAAATATGTGCCTTTGGCTCTTGGAAACCCACCCCATACATGGAATTCTTCTTTGAATCCCTGCTTTGTCTACCTTTGCCACTTGATATTCCAGTAGGTGGTTATGCAAGACAGGGCTGTATCAATTCCAGTGCCACTGAGATTGCAGACCTAAGTTCATTTTGCACCATTTCTGCCGATTTTGCAGAACTTTTTGGGAAAGCCTTTTCAGTTCACTAATTGTTTTACTGCCTGGGTAAGTTAGAATAGTTTTGCCATTGATAGACTTCTGCTAGTTTGATTTTTTTTTTGGGGGGGGGGGTGTTGCTATTTTTAAAATACTGTTTGATTTTTACTAGTATTGTGTTTTTTAAAAATTTAATTACAGGCTTTGTAAATTGTAAATATTTTTCTTATTTTTTTCTCAATATTCTTTCTTCTATTTTTGTCTTAATATTCATTTTTTTTTGTATTTAGGTATGTAATTGAAAGTGTATGGGATACAGGTAGAGAGTGTTTATATTCAGGAAGCAAAGATACAGTCTTGGCAGCTGCTAGGAATTCTTCCATCAGTCAAGGATTGTGAAAGTGGGTAAAGGGGGAATACCCACATCCTAGGCTTCCCAACCCTCCCGCCCTGGCGGGGGACCCCAGGATTTCCAGCCTCTTCCCCCGGTCCCCCCCCAAAAGGAAGCGGGGGGAGAGGGGGGAAACAGCGCCAAGTGGCGAGCCATCCCATCTCGGAGCGGCGTACGCTCACCGTAGCTGCTCCTCCGAGATGGGCTCAGCCAGTTCAAGCATTGGCTGCTAGAAGTTGCCACTCACAGCGGTGGAGTTTTTTCCCGAAAAGCACTAACGGCTCTGAGCCGAACCCAGGAGGAATGACAGGATGAAAGGGGGCGGAAACCATACAGATTTCAAGCACCGCCGCTCCCTTTGCATACTCCGGCGGCGCGCGGGAAACGGAAAGTTAAAGTGGACGACGGAACAGCCTCTGCCGATACGGAGGCGGGTGCTGCGAGCGCATGCGCACTTGAGAGGATGCGGAGGTGGGCTTGGAGGAGCGCCCCTGAGAGTGTTAGGTTGTCCGGGCGCGGCAAAGCGGCGCTTTTTCCTCCCTCCCTCTCTTTCCTCCTCCAGAAGGTTCTGCGCCAGTTTCTTCGCTCGCCTCGTCGTGAAGATGATGGGCCCACACCCTGTCCTCATGCTCAGTGAGTCGGGGGGAAGGAGGGGAGGGAAAGTCCCTCGCACTGTACTCGGTGTCCTAGATTATTCCCTACTGCTTTGACTTCACCGCCAAATGGAGAGCCCGCCCTGAAACCGCTAAATATTCCCTGTCATTATCTGCTTCGCTCATTTTTCCCAAGAGTATATTGAGAACTTGTGCGCAGGGTACGGGGGCATCTCCCCGTGCTTTTTCCTACCAGCATGATCCAAAGGACACCCCAGCATGCTTCAACTCGGGTCGTGGTTGGAAACTGCTAATATTGCTCCCCTATAGAGAGCTCTTACTATTTCCTCCCTTGTAGATAAATCCAGGAGAGCAGCCTTGTTGGTCTGAGGCAATAGAACAAAGCAGAGTCAAGTAGCACCTTTAAGACCAACAAAATGTTATTGAGAATATAAGCTTTCAGGTGCTTTAAGCTTACATTCCGAATAAAACTTCGTTGGTCTTAAAGGTGCTACTTGACGGCTTCGTTCAGTTTTCTCCCTTGTGCGTGTTTCCCTGTCCTTGCACCCTCTTACATGCTTGTGAGTTCCCCTTCTTTTTTGTGCTGTGCCCCGTTGCCTTTTAGGTACAGTCCTCTCTGCACTTTGTTCAAGCCCCTTTTACATGGCCCAGTTTGATTGATCCGTGGGTATCTGGGGCTCTGGGGGGCCGTTTTTGGGGGTAGAGGCACTAAATTTTCAGCATAGCATCTAGTGTCTCTCCCCAAAGTGCCCCCCAAGTTTCAAAAAGATTGGACCAGGGGGTCCAATTCTATGAGCACCCAAAGAAGGTGCCCCTATCCTTCATTATTTCCTATGGAAGGAAGACATTGAAAAGGTGTGCTGTCCCTTTAAATGTGATGGCCAGAACTCCCTTTGGAGTTCAGTTATGCTTGTCACAGCTTGATCTTGGCTCCACCCCTAATGTCTCCTGGCTCCACCCCCAAAGTCCCCAGATATTTCTTGAATTGGACTTGGCAACCCTACCACATCCTTCTGTCTTCTCACGTGTATGTGTTTGTTTGGTGTTTGCTAAAATGAGGCAAATTTCTCATTATGCTGTCCATATTACAGATGTGACTAGTAAATATATCTTGGATACAGATCTACTTGTTTTCAGCTGCTGCTTAACCATGGGCAAATCCCATGATCTCTCTGGTCCAGATTTCTTATTTAATTACATGCTAAATTCTGTTGTAGGAACCACAAAGAGGAAGTCTCTGAAAAATGCAAAATGCTTATCTGTGTTCTTTATTGTAATACTTGCATTTTACATCTAAGCCTTGACTCCACTTCAGGAAGATACAAATGGTATTAATCTAGTAAGGGGACTGATGGGATTGTGAGAGAGGAAAAAAGAACAACCTGGATATTTTTGTCCAGTAGAGGGCAATCAGAATGCACTTTCTTGATATCCATATTTCCTTTAGAGAAGGAAATCAGTGTTTGGGTTTAGCCAAATGGGATATGATAGAACAGCTGAGGCTAAAAGCATTCCCACTTAATATTTCCTCAATAAAGGAGATTCTAATATTGTTCCTAGTATATCTCTAGTATTTCCTTAAAAAATATTTGGACATTTCAAGCATAAAGTATGTCTAGAGCTCAATACAATGTCATACCACACTTTCATTCAGAGTGCTTAGATTGTTAAATTGGGAAGGGAAAGAATATTACGACCTCACACCATATGAAACATATCTATACCGTGTATTAATTGTGAAGCTACAATAATTAAGATTATATTAGGCTGTTTCTAATTGGGGATTGGGTGTGTCATAATTTTTCTGCCAGGTATTTTGGAATGCATCTAAAGTTTCCTATCAATAATAAGTTAATCATTATGGTTTACTATTCAGTTCAGCTTATAAGATCTTGATCATTTATTTTATTTATTTAAAACACTTTTATGTCACCTTTCCAGATAATCAGTGTTCACAAGGTGATGAACATGAAATTTTTTTTTTAAATCTGAGTAATAATACATACAGTTAAAAATTATAAAATAATTAAATTAAAAATACCTAAGCAATGTTAGAAGAGGGCAAGTAACCATCACTGGGGGTGTGTCAGACAAAACTGCAACAAAAAAGACTACCAAAGTAAAGACATACAAGGTAAAGACATACCCGAGGTCCTTGGAATATAAGCTATTGCATGGATAAGGTAGAAGCCCAATGTACATAAGGTATGTGTGACCATTTCTGCCAAGCTAAAAGAACAATTGTTCAGTCTCTGAGATAGCCGAGGTAACTGTAGATTCAGTAATTCTAGGTCACCATCTATCTAGGAGAGCAGCAGTTAGTTAGAATGCTATTTTTAGCCTCTTTTGGTATGGTTGAAATTATGTTTTATTTTCCTGAGTAAACTATTCTTTCTGTTAATGGTTCTTGATTTGCCAATAAGGGGTGGACAGGTTTGGGAGCTCTAGAGCAAGGGTTCCCAACCCCCGTGCTGTGGATCGGTATCAGTCCATGGCCTGTTAGCAACTGGGCTGCAGAGTGAGGCAGAAGCACCACACTGTCCCTTCCACTCGCCTGAGACTTGGGTGGCTGAAAGAGGCAGGTGGCCTTAGAGTGAGGCAGAGCAGCCCTTCTGCCCGCCTGGGACCTGGACAGAGTTAGCATGGCCTTACTGTGAGGCTGCCTCCCCTGAGCAAGGCAGAGCAGCCCTGCAGCCCCTTCTGCCTGTCTGGGACCTGAGCGGATGATAGAGGCAGCGCAGCCTCACTCTGAAGTACCATTTCTTTAATTTGCCCCAGTCCCAGGTGGGCAGAAGGGGCAGTGCAGCAGCAACCTTCGCCTCCCCTTCATTTAAAGACCCCTATGGGGGGGCAGGGATGGGGCATGGGGGGCATCCTGGGGTGGCAAAAACCTGAGCACCTTCCCCCCCAGTCCGTGGAAAAATTGTCTTCCACAAAACCGGTCCCTGGTGTCAAAAATGTTGGGAGCCACTGCTCTAGAGCATCCTGGCAGCCACACACTTAGGGTAAAAGCAAATTTCTTTTTTTTTTCTTTTTTTATTTATATGCTTTAACACGAATGAGTTCAACAAGATTGTTAGTGCACCATTTGAATGAAAAGCCCCATGCCCAAAGGACTGAAACCAGTGGGATAGGCAATGACTGCTTCAATGAGAACCTATTGAATTATTTTGTCTTGATATAACCATGTTCCCATTATATTTCTTTCAATTCTTCCATAAGCCCTTCCTTATAATAAAGTCTGAAGATTTTGAATACTTCTGCAATGAGATGGATTGAAGTGCTTTGCACACATCTGTAACTGGTTAACAGGTCGTACCCAAAGAGTGCTTGTGAATGGTTCCTCATCCTCTTGGAGAGGAGTGACAAGTGGAGTTCCTCAAAGATCTGTCCTGGGGCCTGTTTTGTTCAACATCTTTATAAATGATTTGGATGAAGGAATAGAGGGAATGCTTATTAAATTTGCAGATGATACTAAATTGGGAGGGGTTGCAAATACAGTAGAAGACAGAAACAGGATGATCTTGACAGGTTAGAAACCTGGGCTGAAACCAATAAAATGAATTTTAACAGGGATAAATGTACAGTTCTGCATTTAGGTAGGAAAAATCCAATGCATGGTTATAGGATGGGGGAGACTTGTCTTAGCACTAGTATGTGTGAAAAGGATCTAGGGGTCTTAGTGGACCATATGCTGAACATGAGTCAACAGTGTGATGCGGTAGCTTAAAAGGCAAATGCAGTTTTGGGCTGTATCAACAGAAGTGTAGTGTCCAGATCACTTGAAGTGATGTCTGCTTTGGTAAGACCTCATCTGGAGTATTGTGTTCAGTTTTGGGCACCACATTTTAAAAAAGATATAGACACACTGAAATGGGTCTAGAAGAGGGCTATGAAGATGGTGATGGGTCTGGAGACCAAGTCCTATGAGGAAAGGTTGAAGGAGCTGGACATGTTTAGCCTGGAGAGAAAATGACAGAGAAGTGATATGATCACCATCTTCAAGTACTTTAAGGGCTGTCATATAGAGGAAGGTGCGTAATTGTTTTCTGTGGCCCCAGAAGGATGGACCAGAACCAACAGGTTGAAATTAAATCAAAAGAGTTTCCATCTCAACATTAGAAAGAACTTCCTGACCCTTAGAGTGGCTCCTCAGTGAAACAGGCTTCCTCAGGAGGGGGTGGGCTCTCCTTCCTTGGAGGTTTTTAAACAGAGGCTAGATGACCATCTGACAGCAATAATGATCCTGTGAATTTAGGGGGAGGTGTTTGTGAGTTTCCTGCGTTGTGTAGGGGATTGGACTAGATGACCCTGGAGGTCCCTTCCAACTCTATGATTCTATCTTAATAATAGGAAAAGTCTAAGTATTCTGAGAGCGCTGAAAGCGCTTCATTATTCCTTCCTGGTATTAACTCTCTGATCTTTTTTCTGTACAAAGGGGCTGAAACTTTGAGTGACACCAGCTCTGTCAGTCTGGAGATCACATCTGACAGCAGAGAGACTTCAGTGGCTACCTCCATCTTGTCCCCCTTCACACCTGGCCGTGGCCGAGATGAAGTAGACAATCGCAGTGAGCACAGCTACAGTGAATCGGGAGCCAGTGGCTCCTCCTTTGAAGAACTGGACTTGGAAGGCAATGGTGAGGGTGATGGGATGGCAGGTCTTTCTGCTGACCATGGTTCTGCTGAAGATCAGGACACTCCCAAGGCCAAGTGGACCAAGGAACCTATTGCCCTGGAGAAAGAAAAGGTTGAAGAATAAAACCATTTCTTTCCTGAAGTTTTGTAGGGATTGAAAAGAGAAACTGATCATCTCTCTTGTTTCTTTTCTGTCCAGCCAAAATATTTTGATCATTAATCCATGTTGAGACCTGTCCCACTCTTTGTCTGGGGTGTGATAAAGAAGGACCATTTACAACTAAGGGGGATTTTAACAGGTTGACACCCTCCTGTAGTCAGGCTGAAGGATGCATGCTTTAAAAGGAAGCTGGGGGAGGGGATGAAATGAAGTGGTGGCAGAGAGCTTGTGAGGTGAATGTTGTATTTTTGTGTGTATGTGTTTGAGAGAGAGAGACCGACTATGCAAAGAGGATTTGACACAGGCTAGTGGATGCTTGGGTTTTTTTAACAGTTATTGAGGCAGCCAGCCCTTTTGTCATCTCGTCCCCCTCTTCCTGTATGTCATCCCATTTACCTCCTAATCAGTTTATTTCTCTGAAACTTTCACACTTTCATTGGCAACACATTTATTGATTCCAGACACCAGTGATGAATTTTGAGCCTGAAAACAATGTAAGGTAGATCTTTATATGTTGAGCTGACATCTGAGCTTGCATCATCAGTAATGCCTTTCAATGATAAAGGTTTCTGAGCAGAGTTACTAAGAACATAAGAGAAGCCATGTTGGATCAGGCCAATGGCCCATCCAGTCCAACACTCTGTGTCACACAGTAGCCAAAAAAATTACATATATACATATGCACACATCTATATACACACTGTGGCTAATAGCCACTGATGGACCTCTGCTCCATATTTTTATCTAACCCCCTCTTGAAGCTGTCTATACTTGTAGCTGCCACCACCTCCTGTGGCAGTGAATTCCACATGTTAATCACCCTTTGGGTGAAGAAGTACTTCCTTTTATCTGTTTTAACCTGACTGCTCAGCAATTTCATCAAATGCCCACAAGTTCTTGTATTGTGAGAAAGGGAGAAAAGTAATTCTTTCTCTACTTTCTCCATCCCATGCATTATCTTGTAAACCTCTATCATGTCACCCTGCAGTCGACGGGGTTACTGTGATCCCAACTTCTCACATGTTGTTTCTGCTCTTTCTTTCCCACTCCCCCTCATTTTATTGTACCACCCACTTTCAATGTCTTTCTTCCAGACACTGCCTGACCATGGAAAGAATTAAGTTCCTCCTAATTAGAGCTGTTGCACCTGTGAGCATCTGTTGGTGTACTCTAGAGGATGGAACTTGAGAAGTACTTTGTCAAGCCTTACATGAAAAAGAGCCCCTGTGAGAGAAACAGCCATCCACAATACCATTAAAGGTGCCCTCTTCTTATAGCAAAGGGGCTATGGAGGTGTCTCGGCAAAGGGGAGCAACGGAACAACTGAAGTGATGCAACCATATCTTTCTAGTGCTGGTCTTCTGAGGCTTTGGTGCAGTGGTAGTTTACTCCTAGAGTGGGACATTCATGCATTCAGTGCTGTGATGTTGCTGGTTTGCAGTGGTATCTCAAGTGTAACCATAGTGGTGGATTTGATGTTGTGTGCCTGTGCTGGGAATAGCTGGATACTTTGAGTTGTAGCTGGAGATTAACCCAATGGTGCCTCACTTTTTTTTTAATGTAGACTATAGTTTCATGTCTCTAATTCTGGATGTTCACCAGGAACTAATCCTTTTAGGGGAAGCAAGTTATATATCCTGCCCTTAAGTCAGATAAGAATTCCTTCAACTGGCTTTGATTATAATCATAGAAGGATGGGATGAAACAGATCCTCTTCTTGAATTATTAGTTATTCTTTTGTATTGCTCAGTTAGGTCAAACCCGCCTCTGTTGAGATTTCTTGTTGGAGCTGTAGACCAGAGTTCTCATGGACATGACTCTGGTGAATTTATTAGACTGAGAAGTCAGTTGATAAGAACCATGCCAAACCTTTGGAATTCCCCAGGTTCCATTATTATAGCCTGAGGATGTCACTAGGGCAGTAGCAGGAAGAAAGTGTTGATACATGCATTTTTGGAGTGAGTAAATGAAAAGTTATGATCTTCCGCACTGCATTCTTGTTTGTTTTGCTTGCATCCTCCCATAGAGGTCTTGGATCCATTGCTCACTGTGTTTCTTAATGGACTTGGATCCATGCTGTGGACAAAGAAGTTTGACATTCAGCCACCTTCAGCCCTGCATTCTTTCCAAGCATTGACTTAGCCTGGAGGGAAATCAATGGCATGCAATGTTAGACACTTTCCCCTTGGGCTGCCTGGTCTTCAAGGCTCCACTGATCCATCCCCAAGCATTCACCATTGATTCCTTGCTTTCCTTTTTGAGCTCCTGCTGCTACAGTCTATAAAGACTTATTTCTGTTTTAAAATCTATATTCATGTTTCCCCCAATTCTGATTTACTTTGACATCGAAATCAGCAACTCCACTTTAGCTGTGGTGCCCCAAAATCAATAGAACTGATAGAAGCAGACACGTATTCAATATGTGGGGAACTGAATATGTTCCATCCCCCACTTTGTGGTTGGATTCTTCAGGTGAATGTCCACATGTTATTGAGTAGGTTTTCTGATTCTATTGTACATCTGATGTTCTGTGAATTACTTAAATTAGCATCTTTCCAGCTGCCCCATTTTGACACTAATTGTGTGCACACTGTAGACCACCAAGTAAAGCTTCCAGACTGCCAGCACAGAACTAGGAGATGTCCCCAGAGGCTTCATGTGCTTTCACAGCTTATGTATGCTCATAATGCATCTTTATATACGTAAATGTGCAGATGTGTGCTCCTTTGTGTTCCTTTGAGCATGTGTGACTGCCTGTGCCTGTTCATTGTGTGCTTTGATCTATATGTACTAGTGCCCATATACTTGTCTATATGTATACATAATAATTGCACTCCAGCTTTCTTAATAGTAGGGTACTATTAGAGTGCAGGAAAAGGAAAGCAAGCGCAGCAGGAGGCATTTAGATAGAACTGTATTGTGCCTTTCTCCAGATTTCATTGACAGATATAAAAATACTAGTCTTTCTCTGCTGTGCTGCAAGGGACAGTGAAGGGGGAAGTAATTTTTCTCCATCTTCACTGCTGCTTATCTATGAATTCTGCTATTGTAGAAGCCAGGACAGTGTGGGGACACACTGGACATCCATGTGTTCATGCATACATACAGTGGTAACACAACCTCCCCTCTTCACATTTAATCAAGCATAAATGAATGTGATCTGTTTTTGATCTGTTTTTATTAATGATGCTGTCCAGATTATATGAGAGAGACTGGGCAGACATGTGGTGCAGCCTTCCACAGGAATGTATTTACTTAATGATTTATGTACAGGATAGCTCTCACCTCAAAATTTTGTGCATATGAAAAATAGCTATGGCAGAGAGATAAATGTCACTGAATGCAGAATGCTTGCATCTGTAGGATAAGGCTGGGCTAGATTATTTTCCCTAGCCTTCTCCCAGGCATGCAGGCTTTCCATGTGCAGGAAGACTTTGGCAAGGCACATGTTCAGTTGTGCTTTGTTTATGTGGAGAAGTGTATTCTGTGCCAGCCTGAATATCTCAGCTGGCTCCAAACCTTGTAAGGTGAGAACCTTTGAACTATATTCTCATGCTGACAAGAGTTCAGCCTTTCCTTATCCATCTGAGCATAGATGAATGTAAGTTTTTCCCTTTGCAATCTTCCTCCCCCTAAGTCAGCCTGTAGTGTAACTGGAAGTGGATTAGCAGCACAAACAGAGCTACTTTGGGCACTGGAAAGATATGGAGTAGTATGTAAACCTAAAATATCAAAGGGAACCCCTATGCATGCCCTGGATTAAAATGAGCAACTGGTATAAAAAGTTACCATGAACCTGGGACACAACCCTCATTAGATATTAACAGACAATGGTAACAGTTATAAGCCACTTACTCCTACTGATTTAATAAGACTTCTGCAAATGTGGTTGGCATGTCACTGAGTTAAATATTGACATTTCCCATCAGCTCTAGCTTCAGTATTCTGATTAGGTATTCAAGTGGCTACCCTCCCATGAACTGGACAGAGACAAAGGGGATCACCCTGGTTAAAGGTTCTCGTTAAGCTTTCCTTATGTGAAAATCACAAATAAAAATGCTGGCTTTGTGCAAAGAGTTGTTTAAGTAGATATACATAGCTTCTGCAGAGGTAAGCCCCTGAATTATTATCTCTTTCCTCTGAAATAGTGACATGTCCATCATGAAAATACTGATCCCAAATGTAAATGACACTACCTTCATTAAAATAAACAAGGATCTAGTTGCGGTTTAAAGACCAACAAGTTTTTATTCCAGCATCAGCTTTCATGGGTTTAGAAATCTCTAGTCCACAGAAGTTTATGGTATAATAAAATCTTGTTAATCTTCAAGGTGCCTCAAGACTTCTTTCCTTGAAACAGGTTAACAGCTGTCCATCTGAAATTATGGGAATCTGTTAGCTTTCATCTTTGTGAGTCACACATCCTGTTGTGAACAAAGAGTTTAGGATATGATCCTCAAATCAGAACAGAGTTGAACTGAGACAGAGAGCTCTTGATGTTATATGCCAGCATCCTCTACTCCAATCAGCAGAGGGGTCATATTCTTCGCTATGTTGAGTATGTGAGTGAGAGAGATCTTGCCCAGTAGTGTTTCCTGACTGCCTCAGGCATTCTTTCACGCTTCCCCCTCTTTCCCAAAAATTGAATTGCCAGGGGCATAACTGGAGCCTGCTCTTATTAGGCAGCTGTCTGGCAGCCTTTTCTAATGCTCTGTTTGTTCTGTGGCTTCCTTGGCATCTTGGTTTTTGCACTCGCTGTGACTGTGAAGGGATTTGGGTGATAAATGAAATTGCCATCCAACTGTGGTAACACATCAGAGTATCCCAAGAACTATCAATGTTTCATCTGTTCCATATTTAGTCACAACAGACTCAGTTTTGCTCCGACAGTCAGTTACAAGTGTATTGTAGCCTACAACTGGAATAGAACATAATACTACACAATTAACAAATATGGGCAGATCTGTGCAGCTAGATAGAATGGCAGGTCTTTATTACTGTTGCCTTTTGAGACCTTTAAGAGCAACAGCAGTTTTCCTAACATGTTCCCTTTTTGGGACTAAGCATCCTTTGCTGTCAGCATCTCACTTCCATTATTAGCGTCAAACTGTTGCTACTAAGATTCTCACTCTATTTTGAAAGACCTGTGGGATCTGCCCAGGAGCAAATTGAAGCTCACAAGAGTCTGGTCATTTATCTCAATGAGACTGAGTTATTGGGTAGGAATAGCCAGGGAGTCAGAGAAATCCAAACAATTATGAAACAGTACAGTAGGGGTTTTACGCAGCACAACATGCAACCAGTGAACTCACATAGTTCAGATAGCGCCCCTGAACCTAAAGGCCTTGTAATGTGCAATGAAGTGTTTTGTTTTTTTTAATGGCTCTGGGCATTTAAATTCACCGAGTTTTTCTTTATGGGGTTTTTGGAGGGGGAGCTTATCTTTCTTCTAAGTCTTTTTTCTTTCTCTACTACCACTTTGTCATTAGGCATCGTTTCAGCTTTCCAGCCATCCTTAGGAGTAAGAAGAAAGCAGAATGCTACCTCTCCATCCCAATCCCAACCTCAATCCAGTACATCTAAATAGAGTCCCGATCCAATACTAAAAGTCTCTTGCTCCAACCAAGTCTCAGTTACCACTTTCTACCCCCTGCCCCTATTCTGTCTCCTTCTTCAAAGATAGTCAAGCACTATTTTGTAGGTACGTAATAGTCATCATACGTGGTCATCTAAGGTTACAGATCCAACTTTGAAATCTTCAGATAGTTAGTGCTCCTTTTTACACTCAAGAAGTTTTGCACACTTGTTTTATAATATCCTCAAACAAAATTTCCTTGGATAGTCAAAGTGAGGTTTAGTTTTGCTTGCTACTATATGAAATAGAATAACATTTTAGCAGACTGGTTGGCAAATCTTGCATCTCAGTGGATCCCAAATCTTCTTATACTTTACAAGGTTAAGTATCTGTAACTCACTTTTGTTCCCAGCAGTTGGACACCAGTGCTTGGAGGCATGAGGATTAGATCCAGAACTCTTTCAGTTTGACTGAAAAACATGTGGACTATAATTTTTTCTGTGAACTGTTAGTTAGCCTCCAGCTGTAAAACTTCTGTAACAAAGTTTATTTGGGTTTTGTGTATGGAAGGGTTCATAGCAGTGAATTCAGTCATTAACATACACAGGGAATATCTTGCAGAACTAATGAGAAGGGTGTCTGTGTGTGTGCACATGCAGAAAAGGAGCCACAATATTTGGATCCAAAGCCCACCCCCCCAAAAAAGAAAATTTTCATTGTAGAGCTAAAAGAAGAGACAATTTAGTGCTTGATTGTTGTTAAGGTACCTTGCAAAGCTGTTAGACAATTTTGCTTTTTAGTTCTGTTCTGAAGTGAAAACTTTGTTCTGATATGTATTTAATCACTATTTTGATATAATGTATAAGATTTAAAAGTGATTTGTGTACCAGCCTGGTTTAGACATAGATGTTGGGAATGGGGGGAAAACCTCCTTGTTGAAATTGAAAATGACAAATAAAAAAACAAGCCCCTTTCCTTCACACTCTGTGTGTTTGTTTTCTTTATACCCCACTTCTCTCCTCAATATGGAACCCAGAGGTAGCATACATTGTTCTCTGTTTTATCCTCACAACAACCCTGTGAAGTAGGTTAGATTGAGTTTGTAAGTAGGCCAAGGTCACCAAGATTCCATTGCAACACAAAGGTTCAAACTTGGATCTTCCAGTTCCTAGTCTGATACTACAGTCCTTCCAAACAAATACTGAAAACACTTGGTGAGTATTGAAGTATTTTGCAACACTTTGAAAATGTACACTCATGTTTTATATCATGAACTTGCCTTGTAATGTTTTTTTCTTGGGGGGGGATTATGCTATTTCAAGATTTTGTACTATTGAATTCTTTTATTCTCTATACATAATAAGTCAGACTCTTGGTCCATTCAAACCAGTATTGCCTACTCCAACTGACAGTAGTTCTCATGCCTGTTAAGATTTTTAACAGATGAGGTCAGGATTTCCCTGACCTGACTTCGATAATGACAGTCAAACACCAGGAACTTTCCAAGCACCTTGGCCCTAATTTGGATCAGGACCAAGACATAGAGAGAAAAGGAGCTTCAGCCCTCCCTTTTACCATTTTCCTTGCTCAAAACAGTTCAGGAATATCTCTGTTGGGGGGCTGCATATGTACTGATAGTCTACACGTGCATCCCCACGAAGTACAAATAATGCTCCTGTGACTGTTTTGGGTTGGGGGCTGAATCCCTTCTCATCCTGAGGTCCTGATTTCAATCAGGGTCCTGTGCAGTTGGAAAAGAAGTTCCCCCGCTCTTGATGACTGTCCGTCAACACTGAAGTCAAGTTGAGGGAACCTTTACTTGACTATATATTGCAAATCATAATGTAAAGCTTGGGCTTCAGAGAGAGGTAATTCCTTTCCTGCTACATTAGATCCTTTAAGCTGGAGACACCAGGGACTGAACTTGAGATATTTTGCATAACTTTACCACTTTCTTCAACGAAGTCTGTCAGTTCATATTTGATTCCTGTTCCTACCCATCTCTTAGTAGTGGCAATTGATGGGTGAAATGCGAGGAGGGCTAAGGCTTCAGTCATATATTAACTTGCAAGTATGTTCCATTGTATGAAATGCGAATTACTTTTAAACAAATATAATAGCATCATATTGTACATCACTGAGATAAGCAAATGTCTAAGAGGAAATGTGAAAAAATCAGTTCAATTTATTTTGATATATGTTCAGCTCAAATTATTATATTTAAAAAAAAAAATCACAGCCCATATCATGATTGTGTTGGGATTTCCTATTGCATAATTACATGATGGACGTTGTTGCCCTCTCCCAAGGATGACTGCAAGGGTTGGGAGTGTAGAGAAATTGACAATTTGAAACAATTTTTAAGAATGTCCCAGTATGCACCCCCAGTTTCTAAAGCAATGAAGTATCCCTTTTAAAAGCTGTAAGCCAACACTTGAAGGGATTTTATTACAAATCTATTTTGGAAAGACTTTCAGTGTGTTGTATTTACCATCAAAGAAACATCCTAGTATGTGCTGTTATGTCCCTTTCATGAAAAAAGTAAAGGACTGTATAATACTGGAATAGTGAACTCCCCGACATATTAGAAATATTATGTCTTGAATTTCAGAGTGCAATTGATGAAGATGAAAGCTACCTCTACAATCTATCTGTACAATTTTAACCCACTTGCCTCCAGCTGGCTTGGTGTAGAGTACATAGTTCTCTTCCAGATGCACCTTTAGGACTGAAATAGTGGCAGCTTGTGATATTTCATTGTAGTATAATCCACATTATAAGTAACTCAAAATAGATTACAGCTTTGGGGGAGAAGCAATGTAGACTAATGCTCAGCTCCCCTGACAAATGAGATAGTAGTCCACAATTTCTGGATATCCTGGCACATTTGTAGAAGCAAGATCAAAGGCAAAGGCAATACATAGTGTCATAATCTATAAATGGAATATCTTGCCAGATATTAGGATCTATACTAAAATTCTGAGGGAATTAGAGCTCCATGGTGCAATCCTAAACAGAATTACACCCTTCTGAGTCCGCTGAAGTCAATAGGTATAAATTAAATTTGATTTTATTTATACCCCACCCTATCCCGCAAGTGGGCTCAGGGCAGCTTACAAAGAACCCATCAAAAAAATAAAAACAGTACAACAATGGATGGCACAATAAAACAGTAACAAAAACTCATGCCTCATATCAGGCAAAGATGGGTACCCTGTGAAGCTCCAGTGTCCAATTCACATCCAGCAGAGCACTGGGAAAGGGGCCTTGAAAAATTGAACATCCGCCCCTCAACTAAAGCGTGGTGGAACAGCTCCATTTGACTGTCCCTGCAGAATTGTAGTAAGCCCCACAGGGCCCTAATCTCAAGTGGGATCATGTTCAAAAAAGCCCTTGCCCTAGTTGAGGCTAAGTGGACATCCCTCAGGCCAGGGACTACCAGGTGGTGCTGATTGGCAGAGCATAAAGCTTTCCAGGGCTCATATGCGGAGAGGCGGTCCCACAGGTATGATGGTCCCAGGCCACATGGAGCTTGAACCAGATCCAGTAGTGGTGTGATTCTGCTTAGGGTTGCACTGTCAGACAGGCTTATCAACTCTCAGAGACAACAGCTTTGGACTAGTGACAAAAATAGCTATGGGAGGTCCAGGATGAAATCCAGAATGAAGTCCCTGTTGAGCTACTGGGGGATTTTTGAGCCCATCACCATCTCAGTCTAATCTACCTCAGGATTTTGTAGGGGAAGTAGAAATCACTACCCTGAGCTCCTAGGAGAAGAACAATATAAAATAAATATAATAATTCCAGGGAAGGGGACATTCTGGTCTCATTCTCACTTGAGATTTTGAACTATAGGATGCATTCCCAGCCACAAAAATGTATATGAACCTCATGAAATCTGAAGGGTATGTATATATATTTTTGTTATGATCTGTATGTAGATCCGATGGTATGATCCACATCATACACACACACACCATTCCCTCCAAGACTTGCTACCCGCTTCTACTGGAATAGAAATGCAGAGATCATGTTTACTTCTGTGGTACTTTATAAGTATCCTCAAGTATGACCATGTTTTCTGGAAGGGGGCAATGCATGCAGTTTTAAAAGACTGCATTCATACACATATATCCTTTATGTTTATCAGGAATGTCTGTGTTACCACTGAGTATCTGTACCTCAGAACAAAACTCAATGAGCGATGGTCCTCAGTCCAAAGTGACAGCTTATTCTACCTTAGAACTTTTTTAAAAATCAGTTTGGAAACACAAACATACTGATGGTGACTACAGAACTGTTTGATCAATCTATGTACAGTCGACACTCTTTGGGCTGCTTTATACATAATCTGGCATGAGGTAAATGCTGCCTCCCCCATGGTTATTCACATGGCATTCCAGAGCACATAAAGGTTCTGCCCATGTGGTTTACGTAACAAGCCAACAACAGCCGTGGGCAATACCAGAATGTTATGTTGCAAGTATAGCTGAACCATATGGGTGAAAACATTACACATTTCCACAGCAGAATGGAAGCAACCAACAGAGGAGGTGGCAATCCTGCTGCTCCAGGTAACGTGGCAAAGTCAGAAACCTGTGAACCATCATTGTACTGTTTATTCTGTGAATGGGCTTAAAGAAAGGTATATGATGCTGAGTTTGAATAGGAACAACTTGTGTAAGTCTCAAGAGAATGGAAATGACTTCCACTTTTGTTTCCTTGAATATGAAGCAACGAGTCAGAAATAACTTGGGGAGAGAGAAGCTCAGCCTACATATTTGCAGGCAGCAGCTTGTCACAAATGTTCTGAAATTGGCAGTACCAGGAAGGATTCATCTGGGACTGGAAATAGAATAACAGAACAATGTCACAATCCTAAACCCATTTGCTTAGGAGTCAGTCCCCTTGAATTTAAATGGAAATTGCTTCTAAGCGTGTTATTGCTGGGGTATCAGCTCTTTTGTCTGTACAGGTCACTGATGGATTTATGCTGTTCTTACCTGTACTGTCGGCTGAGAGATGGAAATGGTTTTACAGGATGTGGCACTAGTGTAGTAGCGGAATCTGTTCCCAAGGCATGCACACATCTTGTTGCCATGTAGCCTCTAGTCAAACAGGCTTTTCAAGTTTTTTAAATACTATGATGTTCTGTAGAAACCTGCTTACAAGAGACAACAGTGGGATATGTATACACACTGTGAGCCTTGTTTCATATAATACCAACTTCACTTCTTTCCATAAATCTATTTTTTACCTCCAGCCTTTGACATTTTCAACCTGTTTTTGCTTTTAAAATTTCTAGAGGAATAGTTGGAAAGCATGCGTAGAGAAACACAATAGCAGGCAGATAACAGGCAGGAAAAAAAGGGAAATCTCCAGCACTTAAAAAAAAAAGTAGAGAAGAGGAAGGTAATCTTAAATAGATGGGAAAGAAACTGGCCAGATCTGGAAAAATACTGGCAACAAAAACAAGCCAACAAAGCAGTACCCTGCTAACATAAAGATGAAAGAGCTACAAAATGTCAGAATACATTTTAATGATAGAAGGCTCTCAGCCTGTTTAAGCTTTTAGTTTAAAAAGTAGAGGTGCTTCTCACAGTCAGCAAGTTTGGGTTTGCTAGAGAGGTCCTGTGCAGATAAAAGGCTTAACCATGTTCCCCTCCCTCCTAACTGTAGTTTAACATTTTTTATCTGTTAAGCCATGGGTAAGAAGAATTGGCCACAAAACTAGGATATAGAAAAAAATAGCTTGAACCACAGGTTTGCAAACTGTGGTTTGTGTCAATGAATGAGCCTTACATTTGCACCAAGCAAACCATAGTTGATAGCCTCCCTCAGCATCTCTGCTTGCAAGGCCTCTCTATGCATCATCCACAGACAATTCTTAGCTCAGCAATGAAATCATGGATTCAATGTGCACTAGGGATCTCAACCAAAATTTAAGGCACCAAACTGTAGTTAATACTGATCATAGTCATTATGTGTTACATCTGTAGCATTCGACTAAATGAAGCTGATAGCTCTAATTTCTGATCAGAGCATATTATATGGATTTGGTTCATCTGCCATCATCTGATACACCAAACAAACAAAAAATCACCCTGTGTGTGTAATAAATATATACATACTTAAAATGTGTATCTATTTCTAAATTTACTAGAATATTAGCACCATCATACAATTACAACAGAAGTAAATACTCCACTGAAATATATCTACAACATGTTCCAACAGTCTGAAATATTATAATATAACACAATGGATTGCTAGTCTCAATAAAAATCCATTTCAGATCAAATCCTTTTTCAAGGGTCTTTATATAAACAGCCTGTAGACTCTTCACCATGTTGGTTCATGTACAAATCCTATATATTGCAGTGGTTCCTAGGCTCTTAAAATACACACGAGTACTCAAAAGGAGTCAGTATATATGGAGTATTCCAAATGCTTTGCTCACCATGGAGCCATTATCGCTTTCATCACATAGTTACAATACGGAACTGTAGCTCACATTCATCAAGCAGCTTTCTGATATCACTTGAAGAACATCCTTTTGAGTATACCATTTGGTTACCATTTCCTGTGGTCTCTTTTGTTATTCTGGATCATCTAATATGCCAACAGCTGGGGAAAGGGCTAGTTTCTAGTCTCTATTGAATATGGGGTTACTTTGTCATAAAAAGAACAGGTTACCAAAAAAGAAAGAAGAGGTTACTGGGATATTTTACTTTTCTTGAAAAAAAATACTGTGATTTTACTTTACTTTCTTATAGATGTTGTCAGGCAAATGTATCTCTGTGAATCTCTGAATATCAACTGAAGGAGCCAAACAACTGAAAGTTATCAGACCTCTTCCTGCCTTGAAATAGTCACATTGTATATGGTTTATGGAAAGCCAAGTTTCCTGGGATATACCTGAATTTCCTCAACAGGTCCTGGGACTGTTTCCAGCTGGGAAAATGGGGGTGGGGAGAGAGAAGCCTCTTTGCCATGTGATCATGGTCCTGATTCTAATTGGACACCACACACGCAGGAATTTTTGTGTAACTTCACCCCACCCCCGCCCAATGTCTCATTTTGCTCCATTTAGCAATTCTGAACCCACAACTTGTGGGATTCTGTTATGTTAGACACATGGTGGGATTCAAACCCGACTTGTGCATTCCATAATTTGCAAAGAGTTCTTCGTTCGCGAAGCCAAGCCGAGAGAGAAAAAGAGATGTCAAGTCAATTGGATGTAGTTGCTGAGTACAGAATGCTGGATATGAATGAAATGTCTGATCCAGCAAGGCAATTCATATACTATTACATGATCGTTAGATCACTGTTATACCACCAATGAATAAGTTTTGTGGGGGAGGTGGGTTGTGGGAATTGTCCCTTGTGCATGATGATGTACAAGATGCTGACCTGGTATTAACTGTGCCTAACAAGCTACCTCAAAATGGGAATTTCAGCCACAAAATCCTTTTTGAGAGAATAAGGAGTTAATAACTTTCTTAATGGGGAGAATCAAACATCTTCCCTTTTGGACATTCAGAATTGCTAAATGGAGCAAAATGAAATATTGGGCGGGGGTGGGGTGAATTTACACAAAAGTTCTAGCCTACAAAAGATACTAAGAGCGAAAGAGGTGAAACAGGCAGGGATATCAAAGGGCAGCTCTAGAATTCAGACAAGAGGGTGTGGGAAGAGCCAGTGAACTACACAGCGTGGTAGAATTAATGGGGACAGGAATCTAGCAAAAAAGAGTTATTGCCAACTGAAAAAATGTGCAATTAGGGATATATTCGGCAGAAGCCCATTTTTAGAAATATTTGATCATGGACTCTTTTCATTTGTTAAATAGATGGAATCATTAGGATATTTGGAATGTGGTAGTTTCTGCCCTTAGCATATATTGAAGCTGGACCAAATGAGTTTTGCAATCCTTTCCGAAATGACAGTTTTGACAGTGCATTGAACAGTAGCACATTGCAGTTACAAGGATATACCTGAGTCTAGCACCAATGCTATTTTAGATAGTAGGATATCAATCTTATAAAGAGGCAACTTAAATGAAAGGATTCTGGGGCTTGGGGAGGAGGGGCAGCGGAATCCATTCTATTAAAGAGTTAGCAGGACTGCATAATGAGGCTTATAGAGGTGAAATGTTGCATGGTGTAGAAAGAAAAAAAGCTGGGGGGGCAGGAATGGACTAGACAACTATCTAAGGATAGCAGATACAGAGAATGGTCCAGTCATTAGCTAGTCAGGGGATGACAAGCCAGCTCTGAGATGGCTTTGCCTGCTATCTCAGTCATTGTTTAAACTAGGAGCGGCCAAACTGTGGTTCAGGAGCCACATGTAGCTCTTTCATATATATTGTTTGGTTCTTGAGGCCACCGCTACCCTGTTGGCCAGTTTAGAGAAAGCATTTCTCTCTTTAAATCAGTTCTCCATTCCATTCCAAGCCAAGCCAGCCGGCAGCTTAGAGAATGCATCTAATGCAATTGCTTTCTTTCCACTACTCCCTTCCTCTTCCTTCCCCCCCCATCTATTTTCCTTCCTTCCTTCCTTCCTTCCTTCCTTCCTTCCTTCCTTCCTTCCTTCCTTCCTTCCTTCCTTCCTTCCTTCCTTCCTTCCTTCCTTCCTTCCTTCCTTCCTTCCTTCCTCCCTCCCTCCCTCCCTTCCAACATCGGACATTCATGTCTTGTAGCTCTCAAACGTTTATTCTATGTGGCTTTTCTGTTAAGCAAATTTGGCCATCCCTGGTCTAAACTGTCTGCCAAATGTAATTTGAGACCCAGCATGGTGTGGTGGTTGGAGTGTTGGACTAAGATCTTGGAGACCCAGGTTTGAACCCCTACTCTTCTCATGGTAGCTTGCCAGGCTCCCTTTGGCCAGTCCTTCTCAACCTAAACTACCACACAGTGTAGTTGTGAGAATAAAATGGATGAGTGGAGAATGATAGAATGATGACGCAAGCCACTTTAGGTCCCTATTGAGGAGAGGTGTGGGATATTAATGTCTAAATAAATTTGCCAGTAATGGTAACAGCACCCAAGTATAGTCTCCCCTTCAGTTTCTCCGATCAGGATACTATACACATACTTGCTACAAGTACGGCATAATCCTGGAGTTAGGGAGAGGTACATGAAAGCCAGTGTGGTATAATGGTTAAGAGCAGTGAAAATCTGGAGAAACAGGTTTGATTTCCACTCCTCCACATGAAGCCAGCTGGGTGACTTTGGGCCAGTCACAGTTCTCTCAAAGCTCTCTCAGTCTCACCTACCTCTGTTGTGTCTGTTGTGGGGGGGAGGAAGAGAAGGCAATTATAAACCACTCTGAGACTACTTCAGGTAGTGAAGAGCAGGGTATAAAAACCAAGTCTTCTTCATATTCATTTATGCATTGCACCAATGATTTCTTTAATCACTAAAGAAGAAACAGAAAGAATTTCCTGAGCTCCAGATCTCAGCAATCCAATTCAGCTATAAGACTGCTGAGGCTTTCTTTTCCTGTGGTTGCTTTGTTTCCACTCTTCTGTTGAGTATATCTTTGGGGAAGGACACTATGCCTTGTGAGACTCCAACACTGTTACATGCCAATTAGCTGAGCCCCTTCTGGGATCACTGTTACAAGATCACTGTTACACTGTTATAAGAGCCCCGTGGCACAGAGTGTTAAAGCTGCAGTACTGCAGTCCTAAGCTCTGCTCACGACCTGAGTTCGATCCCAGCAACAGCTGGTTCAGGTAGCCGGCTCAAGGTTGACTCTGCCTTCCATCTTTCCGAGGTTGGTAAAATGAGTACTCAGCTTGCTGGGGGGAAAGCGTAGATGACTGCAGAAGGCAATGGCAAACCACTCCATAAAAAGTCTGCTGTGAAAACGTTGTGAAAGCAACGTCACCCCAGAGTAGTAAACGACTGTTGCTTGCACAGGGGACCTTTCCTTTCCTTCTGGGATAGTTGACATGCTTCCAAATGACACTTAGACTATTTGAAGCAGCCACCAACAGGACAGAGGTCTAATATCTCAAGGTGACAGTCATTATGGTCTTTGTTTCCCTGTCATTAACTAGGATGTGGCGTCTGTGGGGCTTTGAATGTCAGTCTGCCCCCAGGGAAATGTGAACATTCCAGGCACATGCATTTGGGAATATGATGGGCATCCAATTTTGAAAAGGTCAGGATTAATCCTCAAAGAACAATTGACATGTGATAATTCAAAAATATTTTGTGCTCTGACTGATAAAATATTAAAATCCTCCAAGCCTGGATGGGAAAATATTTCTCTCCTTATGTGTTTATCTTTCATCCTGGTTATTACTACACAAGAAGAGCAGCAAGAGCCTAAAATGTTTGTTCCAGGCCCCATCCATCATGAGGGCCATTTCCTGACAGTGTTTCTGAAAGACACTTGTTTTCTTCCCTTGTCAGCTACGTCAGCTAGGGAGAAGGTCACCGGTGCAACCAAATAGCAGCCCAGAAAACAACTGGAAAGGGCATGAGGAATGGAGGCCTGTTTGTTCCAGGATTGGGTCCCACTTCTCTTGCAAATTTTTGCTTAAAGATACCTTGTAATGACTTTCCCCAGTCATTTTCAAGTGATGAGCTAGTCTTCCAAATTTGCTTTTGTATGGTGAGGTCTGATATAGTCTGCAAAAGCCTCTTTGATATTTCTTTATTTAAAACATTTTGGTCAACTCTTCCATCTTGCACAGGGTCCCCCCAGGTGACACACAGTTGAGATTAAAACTGCATAATCAAAAAGCAAGAAAAATAAAACCAGCAGATTCAAAACACCCAAACTAGCAGCATTAACATCCAGTTTTGGAAAGCTTTGCATTAAAATCAATTATGGATCAATAATTAGTCAATTGTCAATGTTAAAATAAAGCCTTACTTGTAATATTCTAGAGCAGGGGTGTCAAATTCATTTGTTACAAGGGCTGGGTCTTACACAAATGTCACTTTGATGGGCCAGGCAATGTGTGCCATAAAATGTAACACGAGGTATTGGAGATATAAACTTTATAAAGATTATTTCAGATGCTGAATGGCAATAGTAGACTTGCAGAGGGGTAGAAGGCACAAAGATATCGGTATTGGTAATGAGACAAGAAACCTAGGTCTCAGTTTGGTATAGGAGGATTCAGTCCAGGAGGATGCAAACAGTAAATGGAAATAAGTCTGGAGATGTGAGGAATAACTCACAAAAGAACATACCCTACCACAAATCTTGTTAGACTGATTTCTCACTAGCGTTGCTCCACCCCCAGGCTTCTGTTTTCCCTGGCGCAAGTGATTGATTTCCCACCAGTTGCTCCATGGCACATTTTGATGTGGGGCTCCCTCCAGTTCCCCTTGCAGCTTAATGATGCTGTCTTTTAAGAATTAGGAAGCCACAAGGGGAACTGGATGGAGTCCTGTGTCAAAATGTGCCCGTGGAGCAACTGGTGGGAAATTGATTGCTTGTGCTGGGGGAAAACAGAAACCTGTGGAAGGAGCAATAATGCTGAGAAATCAGTATTAGTCTTTAAGGCAAGGGTGTCAAACTCATTTGTTACGAGGGCCGGATCTGACATAAATGGGATTTGCGTATTATAAGATATTATTTTTTACTTAAAATACAAACATGCTTAAAACTCTTGCAATATTTTGTTTAAAAGGGAAAGGTGGGGGAATATTGGTGTTTGGCAATGAATTTTTTAAAATAAAACATCAAGAAAAAGCACAAGGATCACAGCAGCAACTGAAAATATAAACCAAAAATATAAAATGCTTTTGCTTAGGAAAGTATGAAATGGCTGGGCATTGCAAGCTTCTCCCCCTGCCACCAGGTCTACTCAGACTGGTAATGACTCTTCTCAGTGTAATATCCCTTGGCTGTGGGTTCTCAGGTTAGAGTACTCAATATGCACCAGTTCTAAGGTCCATTCCGCTGAGATAAGCTGGCTCAAAGCATCAACCCAGTTTATTTGCAAGGTCACACAACTCCAGTAAGCAACAGCTTCTAAGTGGCCATATAAATGCTGAAAAGTGAAACTGAGCTCCTCTCCATTAAAACACATTGCACCACAAAGCTGCAAGTAAAACCCAGAATGGACTTTCCATTAAGGTCTCTGTACCCAGAATCTGTGCCCAGTATCTTAATGGAAAGTCCATTCCACATTTTCTTGGCAGCTTTGTAAGGCCAGAAGAACTTCCTGCTTCAGAAGGACAAGGAAGGAGCTGGAAACTTTGGCAGCCTCAGAGCTTCAAAGGGTAAGGACAGGAGGGGAGAGGAGAAAAGAGCCCCATGGGCCTGATTAAAACCCTGGGCAGGTCAGTTCTGGCGTGCAGCCTGGACATTTGACATCCCTGCTTTAAGGTGTTACTAGACTCTTGCTCTTTTCTATTGTCATTAGAAACCACAACATTGAAAAAAACAGTGGGGAAAATTTTAACCTTCCAGGACATTCAGTTGCTGACTTAAGAGTAGCAGTTCTCTCATAAAGGAATTTCAAGGAGATTAGAGAGACTGCTGAGTTGCAACTGATAATGAAGCTCAAGACAATGCATCCTCCTGGACTGAACTGAAACACAGGATACCTTCTCTCTCTCTCTTTGGCTTGTTCTCCCTGGCTCTTCCCCCCCTGTACCTCCCCCCCCTTCTTCTCTCTGTCTCTGAAGAAGTGCGCAGGCACACAAAACCCAAATGAGGAATAAAATGTTGTTGGTCTTAAACACTGGACTCCATCCAACCAAGGCAACCACCAGTTTCTATATGAAAACAAGCAAACCAGGCTGGAATCTAAGCAGTATCCTCCAGGAATCTTTGGAACTGATTTGTCACCAACTATTTGAGCACCATGGCCAAGAATGGAGCATTGGAGACTATAGCCAAAATATCAAAGATGAAAGGGTCAAGGAGACTTTCTTTAGCAGTGCTACCATATCTCCTTTTCAGGTAAAGGAAACCTTGACCTCCCTTTAAAGAGGCATTTGTAAATTCTTCTAACCAGTCAGCCAGTCCCCATCTGACAGCACTAATAAACCAGGAAGGGTAAAGGTTGAATGAATGGATGGTAGTCCTCACTCCTCCAAGGAACCTGTTCATATCCTTACACTAAAGAAGCTGAAAGGTATCCAGCAGAAGGAAAGGAAAGGTCCCCTGTGCAAGCACCAGTGATTTCCAACTCTGGGATGACGTTGCTTTCACGGCAGACTTTTTACGGGGTGGTTTGCCATTGCCTGCCCCAGTCATCTACACTTTCCCCCCAGCAAGCTGGGTACTCATTTTACCGACCTTGGAAGGATGGAAGGCTGAGTCAACCTCGAGCTGACTATCTGAGAACGCAGCTTCCACCGGGGATTGAACTCAGGTCGTGAGCAGAGCTTAGGACTGCAGTACTGCAGCTTTAACACTTTGCGCCACAGACCAGACACACAAAAGTCAAACCAAATTGCCATCTGTAATGAATGTGGAATTACAGGGCAAAATGCCAAATCTCAACATGTGAATGCATGTACTTAAAACCTGATGAAGGCATGACATCGTATCTACTGTGCTGGGTGTGCATGGGGGCTCATCCTTCACTATGCATATGGCCCTTTGCTCTAGATAGCAAATAGTCACCAGAGGGTTTTTTTGTACTGTGCAGCATTCTGTGTTAAGCAACATATGGTGTAAAGTGCAATGCATTGTATCATATTTTATTAAAGTGGAGTTCAGAAGCTTGAGCATCACAGAGCACAGGAGTCTGCTGTGCTCAGCAATGTGTACACATGCCCCTCCATGAATATCTAGTCCATTGCCTTGGGCTTGCAAACTCTCATCACACAGAGAGCCTTAATGACACCGGGGAACCTGTGTTTGAGAAACAGGCTCCTTGTAGCACAGACAAAAATGCCATATGTGGCTACAGTGGGGAGAAGACCAGAAAAATGCTGAAACAACACTAGACAGCTGTGTGACAGGCAAAGGTCTCCATCCACCAGCTGCCAAACCCCTTTCCAGCTCTTGCTTACTCATAGAAGTTCTGGAAAGCAAATGAAGAGAAAAGGGACTAGCCTGGAAGTCCCAAGAAGGGTAATCTTCAGTAAAACATCACCTGGAGGAAACAGCTCTAAGTTGAGCTTGCCTATTTGATCCCACTTGGTAGTTTTGTGATCTGCAAGGAGGGGGAATGGCAGAGGCTCAACTGTTTATATTAACTTTTCATCTGCCCAGTGTCCACATCCTTCATCTCAAAGACATCAAATGAAAGCTGGCAGGGCCTGAAATGGCAGGTTTTGAATTCCCCGCAAATTTCAGAAATACAGTCAGAAATCACTCCAATTGGACTTCTGTCAGGAAAATCCTGCTTCCTTTAAGAATAAACCCTGAAAGGGATCTAAAGAGGGAGCCAGTGACCCATTCTCCTATTGATATTCAACAGCTGCCTTCCTATTCTTTTCCTTCCTATTCAGTCAGGTTTCCCCTACCACCATTATTTTCACACACAAGCTGTTTCTCTTTTCTATATCATGTCACACTTATAGTGAATTTAGCATCCATAATTTTTAAAAAAACCTTCACCTTACACAACACTCCCTATAAGGTCTCATTGCTCTGCTATGACTTCCCCTTAGTCCATTCTTTTTCCAGTCACCATTCCAGCATCCCATTCTCCATCCACCCCATAAATTCCAACCAACTCTGCTAGGGTTGTCAGGTTCTACTCAGAAAATATCTGGGAACTATGGAGCCAGGAAACTTTCTGATTCCCTAAAATAAATAACTAAAAGTACAGTAATGCAGTTTCCCTGAATACAGTCTTTATTTCCTCATCCCCACTTCCTCTAAATGAAAGTGATCACACACACACACACTCACATAGCAGAAAAAAAAACAGTTTGCAAGCACACACTTTTGTGATCTCACTGGGGCAGTTTATTCATGGGAGTTGCTGATGTAACCATCTGCTGTATTTCAGTCAGCTTCTTTAGACTAACAGCAAAATGAAAGGAGAGCAGCCTAGGGGGTGGAGTTTTCCTCCATTCCATAATCAGGTTCTAGTTAACTCTATTTTACTATACACACGACTCCTGAAACCAATGCAAAACGGAAGGACTGTGCTGTCTTCCTGTCTCATATGCTTCACACACTCACCAGGAAGAGCCATGTGGCTCTGCTTGCTCACCCTGCTCATGTAGCTTTCCTCCTGCTGAGATTTAAAGGTACACACACAGTCCAAAACACAAGCAGTTTGAAAGCTTCTTTTAAAGCCGGCCAAGGTTTAAAGGCACAATGTGGCTGTTGGGGAGGGGCTTCCCTCCACCAGCCAGCTGGTTGGTGGCAGGGAGGGGTCTGCAAAACTGGGGGCTCCCTCACCAGGACCTACAGCTTTCCCACCCAATATTCTTTTCATTTAGATCCTCTATGAACTGCCATCTAGTGATGCTATGTGTTGGAAATGGGCTACCATGAGTTCATTCTTTCACACTATCCTGAGGGCTGGCTCACATATTAATTTCAGTGCACTTCCATTCCCCCTGTCCTGCAAGTCATATGCCCAGTTTAAGGCATAAATCAAGAACTCATGGATTTCAGCTGCCATAATTCTTTAATTCATTTCTTCAGTCATGGCATTTCTATGCTCCTTTTCTCCCCAAAAGCACCTGAAGTGACTCTGAAATATACTAGAATACAATTTCCCAAATACCACCACAACAACAAGCACAAGAAACAGATCTCAATTAATACAGGTCTTTTGGACTCTCGGACTTGCCTATAAAGACGGGAGAGAAGCTTAGCTTAGATGGAACTCTGCTGTTGCTAGCTGGATGCCAGCAAATTCGTCTTTGTGGCTTCTGTGCAGTCCCACATGGGACTGCTCAATCACAGGCCAAGCATAGAGAGGAGCTAGCAAACTTCTTACAAAGAATTTTCCAGACTCCCAAGAGTGCTCCCTCCCCAACCAATCACACTGTTTCCCACTCAGAAATCATGTGACCTGGGAGGGATGAGCACTCACCCCTCAATTCTCTTTTTGCTGCCAGTGAGAATCAGTGAGCTTATTCTTCCGGATGTCCTGTGAGGGAAAAGAGTTTTTTTCTTCTTCTTTTGGATTTTGAAAGTGAATTAGTTTATGGCACTTTTTAAAAAGTGCAGTGAGTGCAGGGCGAAGATGGCCCAGTCGGATGACCATTCCTCCTGCCTGCTATGCCTTGGTGAGGGGCATAATACTGCCACTTGCCAGGCCTATCATTGATTGACTCCTAAGGTGAGAGAAGGAAGAGCAGCCCGCCTGAAAGCCACATTGTGGGAAAAGGCCCTGCAGGCACTGTCGAATGCTCTCTCAGACAAACTACTCCTGACTGAAAAACCTCCTTTGGAGGGATCACTGCATTCCCAGTGACCAAGCCCTTCAAAGGAGTCAGAGTCTCAAGCAACATCCGAGCCTCCATTTAAGAAAAAAAGTAAGAAAACCAAGCACTTGACTCAAACTTCTTCCCACTTACCATTCCGGGCTCTGCAAGTGAGCAAGACTAAGTCTTCCTCAAAGTACAGAAAGTCACCTTCCCTGGCACAGAGGCCACTGCCAACCAAGCACCACCTGATATCCCAGACCTGGAAGCGATTGGCACCATCAGCTGCCAATATTGCTTTGTTGCCAAAACCCCATTCACCATCACTTTTGACCAACAGGCATTGGAGGCAACGTGAGTCTTGACACCAACTCTCCTCATCACTGAAGAGACTGTCTACCCCTCTGCGGTGTCATATGGCTTCAGCATAGAGAGCAGCTCTCCCTATGGAACTGGAGAGGTCAAAGTCTAGATGTCAGCCTCAATCAGACATGATTTCCAATGTGAGATCCTGGACTCCTTGACATCAAAGCAACACAGGAGTTCATTTCTATAGTGGTACTTGGTGCCATGGTACTGACACCAATGATGCTTCCACCATACTGGAGTGCATGGGATCATCCTTACCTGAGCCCATGGTACCCACTTTCCTGCTGTTCCAGAGGAAGAGGGGGTCTTTCAAACATCCCCAAGGTCATGACTATGATTCCCATGTCCCCATGGTGATGTCAGTAGTGATAGAGACTCCAACAGGGACTCTAAACCAGCATCAGATGACCAATGGGCATTGGGGGCACTTCCCCAGATGACGCCATTGGGGAATCACATACATCATCACCACCTGATGGAAACAAGCCTTATGCTGAACAGCTGATAAGGATGACAAAAACTTTAAACTTGAAGTACCTCTCCACTGAATCTCATACAAAATATTCTCTTATGAAAATGTTGTTTGGTCCGCAATCCAGACCTGTAGCTCTTCCGTTCCTTTAAGGAATTCAAGAGGTCATCATGTTTACCTAGTTGAGACCAGCTTCAGTTCCAGCCTCTTTGAGAAAATGAGAGGATCTTTATCATGTCAAGGAGACTGACTGTACTTACTTGTTTCAGTACCTGAAAGCTAACTCTATGATGGTTGAGTTCTACCCCTCCAATAAGGAAGGGTGAAAGATGGACATTGTGGGACATAAAATATATTCATCCAGCGTGATGGGACTAAGAGCAGTAAACCATTTAGCTATCATGAGTAGCTAACAGATGCTGCTCTGGGAGAAAATGTCTCAGTTCCTTGAGGTCCTTCCTGATGGCAAACAGCCATTGGCTAAGGCCCTTATTAGTGAGTGGGGATTTGGGGAGACAGCAGTTAAATGCTTCCTGACACAAAGCAGACACCAAGGGTAGTGCAATGGCCTCTACACTGGTTATGAGTTGCCATTTGTGGCTTAGGGCCTTGACTTTGCCCCCTGCTCCATGGTGAAGTTCAAAGACTTCCCTTTTGAGGGTGATGGATTATTTAGTGACCAGACTGATAAAGTCTTGGGAAAGCTGTGGAAATATAAGATGGCAACCAAGACCTTAGGCATTTCAGAATCTGCTTCTAAGTAGGCATCCAAACAGAGGTACTGGTCCAGAGCAGGCTGAAGAACTGGTTGTTCTAGATATTTTCAATACTTTGACTATAGGCCCCAATACTACCCTTACCAGCAGTTTCCAGGAACTGCTTGGTCACTCTTTCAACAACAGGGCCAGACCAAGTGGAAGAATAGATCAAGGAATAAGACATTTGCCTCCTTCCCAAGAGATTAGCTCCCTAAGGAATATGTGGCCCCCTGAGTAGCCAGGCTCAGGGCAGATCACAGAAAATAATGGACCGATATACCATCAATAGATTAAAGGTCATGATTTAATCTCACAAAAATAGGGATCAGAAACTTAGTTCAGATTCTTCTCCTTTGGCTTTTAAACATTTTTTATTCTTCGTTAACTGTACCCTCTAGTCTAGAATAAGACATGTCTCTGCATGCATTATCCAGCACTATATACAGAATTGGTTCCAGTACTGAGATTAATATCTCACCCACCGACCCGCATTTTCCTTGTGGGAGGGCGAGTTCACTTCTGCATACGGATATGAGCATGGATTGCAGGTCTGTGTTTAATGAATTCTGAAGGGAGCTTGATGTGGGAAGCACTTTCATACTGGGCTGAGAGTGTAGGCACAGAAGCAGGAATCCCTGACAGGATATGCTGACAGGCAGCCTGCATTGTGATCAAGCAGCAGCATGTATAGGTTTCCTTTTAATTTAATTTTGCTCTGGATTAGTCATCACCAGAGTAAAAGGGGCAGCAGTATTGACTCTATGTTATGCATGCTGGTGGTTTACACATCCCTTGCAAACTGCCAGGGATATATAGAGTTCAGCAGTGTTCAGCTGTCGTAGAGGTTAAGGTGAAAAGTCACCGCAGAATGAAACTGACACAATTAGTACCTTATAATCAGGCAGCCCAAATTCTCTGGCCTGTTGCTGAGCAAAGTTGGAAAAAGGAGAAGGCAATTTATGGTGGAAGGCAAAGGGCTTTCAAGCTGAATATGCTCATTTTGAAACAAGGCAAATGCTTTCTTCAAAGCCTCCAGAACGTCATTGAACCCTTATTTCCTCTCCCTGTCCCACACCTACTATCGACAATGGCCACAGTCCTTCCCTCAACTAGAGTGCAAGGAGTTTAAAGAGGCAACCATCTGACTTGGGACCCTGAAATCACTACAGACAAGCTTTTCTTCTCCGCTAGGAAGCCCTCTCAGAGTAGGAAGCATTTTGCAGGATGGGGGCCCAAATCAGATTTTGTTGCAAAATTGAACTGACATAATACTATCGCCACTCAGCTGCTCTGCCCTAATTTGAAAACTGTGCATGAGCAACAACAAAAGAGAGATGGGACTTATTGGTGGGCTGGATCGGTGGAACTGGGGTCCATGTGGACAGGCAAGGAGCCATGACAAGTATCAAGGTTTAGGTTTATTGGATTTATATCCCACCCTCCCTGCCAAAGCAGGCTCAAGGTCTCTCAAGGGAAGCTCCTGCCTGATCTTTTAAATTTCACAGCCTTTACCAGGCTTCGCTGTTCTATGATTCTATGAAAAGGTAGGTACATTGTATCAGTGGCCTGAAGTGTGCCCAGCTATTCATCAGGATACCATCAAATCTCGGGTTGTCAGGTCTGGATTGGAAAATACCTGGAAACTTTGGGAGTGGATCAGGGAGAGGGTGAGGTTTGGGGAGGGAAGGGGCCTCACCATGGTACCATGGCATAGAGTCCACCCAGCCATTTTCTCCAGGGGAGCTGATCTCTGTCAGCTGGAGATCAGCTGTAAAAGCAGGAGGTCTCCAGGCCCCACCTGGAGGCTGGCAACCCTAACAAACCACAGATGTTTTCTCCATATCTGTTAGTGTCAGAAATGTGCTATTTGTCAGCAAGGATTCTTCAGAATCTGGTGAGTGTCTTGCATGCAGCATGAGCAACCTAATTCCATTATTTGTAGCACAGTTGTGGCTGTGCATTAATTTTGTATCCCCATATGTATGAGTAAGCACAGGGCACTACGGTTGGAAACAGGATCCTGTGTATTTATTGAAATGATACAGCTGATAGCATAATACAAGCAATCATTTAAGGCCAAGAAGATGCCAGGCATTATTGCAAAGGACCTGGGGATGTGTTAGATACATTTAAGTGGTCTATGAATTTCAGTAAGAAAACAGAAGCCAAGGCATACAATTAAACCACAGTAAAAAGGAGAACAAATGTAAGCTAACCAGGTATCTGCTTTGCCATTGACATCATTGGACAAAGACAAGGGCCAGTGTCTAAGATACCACCTTAAAATAATTTGTACCTTGGTCTTCTTACAAAAGCTAAGGAAAACATCTGAGTTTGCACTAAAGCCTAGTTCTTTTTTTAATGTTCCCAGAATATTTATTTATTAGATTATTTTAGTCACTGCTCACCCAAAGGGTCTTGCAGTGACTTACATTACAACAGTATAAATCAGCTGAAAACAGGCCTGTAGCCACAGGGGGGCACTGCTCCCCAACTTCCAGGCATGTCCTTCCTGACTTTCAGGGGCCTTCTGGGGGGCAGGCTTCTCCTTTCCTTTTTTTTGCCATGGCTGAGCTGCTGAGGTGTCATCAGCAGTAGCTGGAGCCAGGAGACCTGAGCAAGGCACATTGCAGAGGAGAAGCAAAAGCAGCAGGCGAAGAGGAAGGAAGTGGAGGAAGCTGCATGGAATGGGCTGGGGGGGAGGGTGATGGATGGAGCTGCTGGCTGCAAAGTGCTATGGTGGGGGAAAGGGAAGTGGGAGGGAAATCCCTTCTTGACTCCAAAATTTTAGGGCTGGCTGCCTCAACTTGGCCATTTTCAGAGCCTCCAGCTCAGGGCCGTAGCCAGGATTTTAAAAGTTGGGGGGCATTTTAAAAAGTCAGGGGGCACCCTTTCCCATCCACTGTAGGGCTTGCTACTTCTCAGAAGCTTCCTGGGGTAGGGGCAAAAGCTGGAGTTCCTGAAAGTGGCCAAGTTGAGGCAGAAAACCCTAAAACTTTGGGCTCAAGAAGGGATTGCATCTTGCATGCAAGCAGGGGGTTTTCCTTCCACCTCCCTATCCCCCACCCCAGCGCTTTGCAGCAAGCAGCTCCATCTGTCCCCCTTCCGCACTGGCCCATTCCATGTGGCTTCCTCTACCTCCCACTTCTTGACTTTCCTCCTCTCCACCTGCCGCTTTTGCTGCTGTAGTGCATTGTGCCCTGCTCAGCTCTCCCAGTACTGGCTGCTGCTGAAAAATAAAAATAAAAAGCAGGCTGCACCCTGGAGGTCCCCCTGGGAGCTGGGGACCCTGACTGGAATTCAGGGGGCAGTGCCCCACAGGTCCCCCTGTGGCTACAGGCCTGCTCCAGCTTATACCCCTACCCCAGAGAGCTTCTGAGAAGTGGCAAGCCCCTACAGTTGATGGGAAAGTGTGCCCCCTGACTTTTAAAAAAGTCTCCCAACTTTTAAAGTCCTGGCTACAGCCCTGGTTGAAAACAACATAAAAGCAGATAACAAATATAACATATTAACATTAAAACGTTAAACTATTAAAATGTTGTATAGCACCATACCACTAATGTGTACCCAAACATGTGGATTACACTCTGAAGGCCAATCTAAATAATTTGGCCTTGCAGGCCCTGTGGAAGAAAAACCATTCAATAATCAGATTTCTCTAGTCTAAGATGTAATGAAATCTCCACACCATGTTATGAAGTAATGAAAGAATCCTACCAGTCCATTCCATTGGCCCTGCTGCATTTCTCCAGCATAAGGCCCTACTTCTACCTTTAGTGGCAGTGGAAGGTTCCTTGCACAGGACCAGTGGATCTCAGATTCTTTGAAGTGGTACCCACTTCTAAACTTACTGTACTTTTCAAGGCCCACATCACTTTACATAACATAAAGGCAGGGACATCTATTATCATTGAGCAAGTTTATAGTTTATTTTTCATATTGATAAATATACAAGTGGAGGACTACAAAGACTTCTGAGGTAGAATCTCATTTTTCTCGTTCCCTTTCTTAACAGCTTCCTTAGCCTCATCTTTTTCCTGTTGCCTTCTCTCCTTCCCATTCACCAGCCAACCTACCTTTATTTGTTCCATGACTTCAATCTGCTCAACTTTCCAGCAGGGAAGCCTCATTGAGGGGGGCATCTTATTTTCTCCTGTGCCTCTTTCCCCCACATCATTTCCTCTTTCCAACCTACGTAACTTTTATCTGTCCCCCCAGCTTTATCTACATTTATTATTTACTTCATTCATACCCCACCTTTTTCCAGAATGGGATCCCAAAGCCACTTACATCATTCTTCCATCCTCCATTTATATCATCACAATAGCCCCGTGAGGTAAGTTAGACTGAGAATGTGTAAGTGCCCCAAGGTCACCCAGTGAGCTTTCACTGCTGAGTGGTGATTTGAACCACGTCTCCCAGATCCCAAAGGGGTGTCAAACTCATTTGTTAGGAGGGCCAGATCTGACATAAATGAGTCTTTGTGGGGCCAAGCCATGTATGTCCTAAAATATAATGCCAGAGAGAGGAGATATACACTTTAAAAAGGACAGAGGCAAACACAATTAAAGATATTATTTTTAACTTACAAAGATGCTTAAAACTCTTGCAATATTTTGTTTAAAATGGAAAGGTGGGGGAATAGTGGGATTTTGCAATTCAGTTTTAAAAATAAAACATCAAGGAAAAGCACAAGGATCACACAACAGAAAACTAAAAAAAATGCTTTTAACCTGGGAAAACATGAAATGGCAGGGCATCCCCCTCCCCCTAACCTGAGCCCCATTTTGCTTCCTTCCATCCCCTATCTCTGTGTTGTGCAGAGAGGAGCTGAGCTGCCTCTCCTTCCATCTCCTTTCCTCCCAGTGTTTGCGAAAAAAGCTGAAGTCCACTGGCACTTTAGACCCATGAAGTGTTCTTCAAGGTATGAGCTTTCATGTGCCTTGCAGTATGTTCTTTTGGGAAAATTTCCCCAGGAGGCCTGGACAGTAAAGAAGGGGGGGGGATGTTTTTCTCAGCCAGAAGGGGAGGAAATGTTGCTGGCTGGGGTCATCTGATGTTAAGGCTTTACCCCCCCCCTCTCTCTCTCTCTCTCTCTCTCTTTCTTTCTTTCTTTCTTTCTTTCTTTCTTTCTTTCTTTCTTTCTTTCTTTCTTTCTTTCTTTCTTTCTTTTTTTCTTTCTTTTCCTGCAAGTGATGCTCTGTCTGTATTCTTGGTGCTGGGGGGGAGCAACAGTGGGAGGGCTTCTAGTGTCCTGGCCCCACTGGTGGAGGTTCTGGTGCTTTTTGAGCATTATGTGAGAGAATTTTGAACTGGATAGTCCACTGGTCTGATCCAACGTGGCTTCTCTTATGTTCTTATGTTCTTTCTTTCCATGGATTTCTTTTCCGTTCCTTCCATTTCATTCTTTCCCTTTCCTTCTTTTTCTTTTTTCTTTCTTTCCTTCCATTTTTATTGGATGAAACTTTTCTATTCAGTGTTCATCATACTGTTGTTACCGACATAGGAGCTCTGCCAATGAAAAGTTGACACCCCCAGTTGTTGCCAGCTGGCCTTTCTATGAGATTTCTTTGTGAGTGAGTGAGAGTGAGAGGTGTGGAGCAAAAAGAGATTATTGGAGATTACTGCTGTATATCTCAACAGCACTGGAAGTTATAGTACTATGAACTTGGCACCATTTTACTGGTCCTGCTTTTAACAGCTGTCTGACACCAACATTAAACTCCTCCTGTAGATATTAAAATGGATGAAAGAAGTTCACTGGCTAAATATCTGCACAACATGTTGCTCTGAAAGGCATGGGAAACAGCCAGTAAAAAGCTGCAAGCCCCTCATAAATATCCTTTTTGGGATAACTGCAGAAAAGCTTGAATGAACTTCATATAACTTGAAATTAATTCATTAATTGCAATACAATTCTCTGCTACCTTTCACAGTAATTTCCCAGTGATTCAGCCAAGGAAAAGTATGAAAAATAGCTGTCAGAAAATTTTCTTGAAACCAAGGAAGCTTGGTTGTAGCTTGAGGCAGGGTTCCGGTAGTAGCACTTGAAGGAAGGGCCTACTAAATATGTCAGCATATTTTGAGGTAAAGCAGCTGCCAGGGCCCAGTGTGGGTGGTACACAGTGCTGGCATTCCTGATGGCAATGGCAACAGCACTCCCAACTGCATACACTGGCCAGTGCTGTTGAGGAAGGGGTGTGTAGGTGATGCAGGCAATTGGAAACGGGCATTAGGAGTGTTTGCAAGCTGGAGAAGAACACACAAACAGATAGGTCCATGCAGATGTGGGGGTGGAAAGAGAGGACCCAGGGAATGTATGAAAAAGTTGCAGACCGCCCACTTTCCACCCCCATTTTGGCTCAGCATGAATTTCAGAGATTTTTCTGAAAACAAAGTTACTTCAGAAGAAGAAGCAGGTTTGGGGGAGTGCCCTGTAAGTGACATCACAGGAAATGGTGGAGTTTTGGTTCAGTGTGCCCTGGAACTGACATCACTTGGTCCTTGACTTGGAAGTGATACCAAAGAAAATGACATAATTCCTGTCTCCTGGCTCCACCTCCAAAGTTTCCTGGCTTCACCCCTAAATTTTAGTGGGCCACGAAGGAGAAGCGTAAAAATAACCAGGCCATGGGGGGGAAGGGGAAAGTTTGGGAAACCCTGCCCTAAAGTATGATCAGACATGCTGTTTGATCTGATGTCATTGCTGTTCCCCTCCAGATTTAAATGCATGATCAGACAGCATCCTCCCTAAACCATCCCACAGTTGTTGGCCCCCATTCTCACACCTCTCTGATGTGGTTTTTGTTTTTTACACCAGTAAAAGTCCAGGGTTATGAATTTCTCTGGTTTCATCACACATTTCCGGATGTCTGAACTCTCCATTGCGATGTCAAGCCATTTCAGAAGTCTGAACCTTCCCTTCTGTTTTAGCTCCTTTAAAAAAACAAACCAGTTAGTGATATGTACATAAGCAGATCTTTGCCACAGGGTTGTGAGGCACTGCTTGCACATTTATGTGCAATGTTTTGTTGTTATTAGGAGCCCCCAGGGGTTGTTTTTGAGTGACAAATTCAAGGAAAAAATTCTGCCATTTCTTGGGGTGGGATGACACTGGAAATAGTCCCTATTTAGGCTTCCATATCAGTCAGGATTCCACCCCTGGAACTTTACTCCAAGCCATTTCATAATACTGCTGTAGTGGGAAAGCTCTATGGGGAGAGGGAAAAAGGGAAAACTTTCCTACTAAATGAGTGGGAAAGAGAGTAAGATAAGGCAGGAAAGGGAGTGATTTCTGGCAGAGGAATACAGTTGTGTAGGAACTGATTATCACAGTACTTGGTAGAGGGATTGCGGAGCCGACAAAAAGGAGCTGGTGCTTCAGATACGTGCTTATGCACATGTGTGAAAAACAAACAAAAAAAGGATGCTTCCCGACTGACTGCTCCATGGTTACCATGCTGCAATAATCTGGATGGTCAACTATGAGGTGAGTGTGTGGTGAAGCAAGTCACGGGTAGATATTTGTCCAAAATTCTCTGGCACACAAAAAAATATTGGATCAAATCAGGTAATGGGGAGAACTTGGAAAAAGCATGACCCATGATCACATGTTTTGTGTCCGAAGATCTACCATCAATAATTTGAAGAGGCTTTGAATCTGATGTGTTTTTACATTTTACTGGAGGTTATCATCATATGCAGCAGTCCCATGGCACAAAGTAGTAAAGCTGCAGTCCTAAGCTCTGCTCATGACCTGAGTTCGATCCCAGCGGAAGCTGGGTACAGGTAACTGGCTGAAGGTTGACTCAGCCGTCCATCCTTCCGAGGTTGGTAAAATGAGTACCCAGCTTGCTGGGGGGAAAGTATAGATGACTGGGGAAGGCAATGGCAAACCACCCTGTTAAAAAGTTTGCTGTGAAAATGTGAAAGCAACATCACCCCAGAGCGGTGCTTGCACAGGGGACTACCTTTACCTTTTTATCATCATATGAGTGGCTGGAAGAGGATGGAAATGCCTTCCATTCACAGCTATTGCTTTTGTACCTCGTACCAGCTTCTAACTCTTTCAGTGGTAAGAAATGTTGTTCTTTTGCTCTATGTATGGCGGGGGTGGGATCTCTCTGGAACTACACAGGCCAGGTTACTGAGTCCTGAATCAGCACAGGAAATGGCATATACAAGTGACAGAAAAATGGAGAGCTTCTACCTGTAACACCAACCACAGCTAGAAAAGGGCTCCTGCATCTCACTATAGCCAGGGTGAACCAGGTGAGCAGCAAAGGCCTTTCCCAACCCCACAATGCAACATTGATTGGCACTGGCCTGCCTGAGGCCATCTGGAGACCAAGGCAGCTGGAGACCTGGTGGCAAGGCAAGTGAACACATGGGAGATGGGCTGGCTGTCCTCCTAAAGCCATCTCCACCTCTGAAAAGCAACCTCTATCAGGTGCATTGTTATTTGGACTGAGCCCCTCTCAGTGTTTGCTTTGGCACTGGAGGAACTTGCCTTATCTCTCTGAATTTATCTTCATTCCTTTTCCTGGAGTGAATGTGCCTGCTAGACATTCTTCTTTCTGTTGCTCACCCTGTGTTCTATTAAGGGTGTCATATTTTTGATCCATCATGATTTGTAAACATGGAGCTAACTATCAGAAAGGGCTTGGTCCTGTTGAATGAATAATCATCCAAATTAGTATAGTTCTGGCTTCCAGATTTCTATCTTGTTGCTCTCTGGATTTCAAAAAACCTCAATTGTTTGATGCATTCTACAGCAAATTGGCCACAATTGTCATCTAGTGCGGAATAGTTCTGTTTTACAAGCAAACATTAACACTAATGTGAACTCTGCTGGACCTATTAGCTCCATTAAAGCACAGAAAATAATATGGATCCAGGGGTTTTTAATCCGTTGATTGCCAGTAATCCATTTTATGTGCTTTAGGATGTGAACCTATAAATTCAAGATTCCACTGTTTTAGATTCTAGATTCTATATTGACCAGCAGTAGCATAAAAAAGTTCTTGCAGGAAATAACCATTTACATTTTGCAAACAGAGATCACAAGGATGTGTTAATTAAGATTCAGAGTTTACATTCTCCCTGCAGCAAGCTTGATTTTTCTCTGTCACAATTTACTAAGTGGATAGGACTGAACATGGCTGTCAGATTGTTCAGACCTGGATGTTTCCATAGTTCTGCATACAGGTATAACCCACACAAGCTGGTGAAGATGAAGGTCTAACTTTAGGAAAGCACTGGAAGAACATGCCAAGTAATCAGGCATCTTAAAAAGAACAGTCACCATTATTTGAATGCCTCAGATTTATTTGAGTACAGAAAGATGTGCTCCACACACCACCACCCCCAAAACCACCCATATTTCTCAATAACAAAGTGCCTTTACTACAAGGTTGTGTTCTTGTTATGTTTAGCTATCTCCAGGGCTTTTTTGTAGCAGGAACTCCTTTGCATATTAGGCCACTCACCGTGGATGTAGCCAATCCTCCTGAAGCTTACAGTAGGCCCTGTACTAAGAGCCTTGTAAGCTCTTGGAGGATTGGTTTTATTAAGGGTGTGTGGCCTAATATGCAAAGGAGTTCCTGCTGCAAAAAAAGCCCTTGCTATCTCTGAACTCCACCTGCATTCCAATGCATTGCTCAGCATTGCTCAATGTAGTGTAAAATGTTCCCATCTACTTTGAATCTGGTGGTTGTAGGAAGGGTATGTTTAATAGTTGAGCAGTGAGCTCCCTGAGGAAAATGTCTTTCATTCTCAAGCATTCTCATGAGATTTTATTGAATATTTGCTGTTTCCATGCAGTCAGCAGGGGAGTGATAGAAAGTGAAATGTAAAGGGAAAAGTAAAACAATGGGGAGGGGGGGAATCCTTGAAAGTTCTAGCAGTCTCACAATGGAAATACACCCCAGGTGCAAATAGTGGCTGGTTGTTTCATTAGGGTATGACATGTTCTTGGAAAATGGCTCCAATCCACAGGAATATATTTATATAGAGAGAGAGAAGAGAGAGAAGTCTTGGTTTGTCTATATCTATGTCTTTCTCAGTAAAGAACAACCTTTTTGTATTTGTGTGCAGATGGAGCAGGTTGGGTGTATGTATATTTGGAAGATGTAAATTGGCCATTATGAGCATTATGAGTTTCAAAAGCTGTTCCCAGGAACTATTCCTAAAGATATACGCTTGACTGGAAAACTTTGTATTCTTTGGACAGAGTCTCATTTAGCAATTTATTCCAGTCCAAATAAATCTCCGGACTTCTGCAGATCAGGAGACCCAAAGCTTTGGCTAAAGACATGTGCTGGGCCAGCACCTTCTATCTTTCACCATTCCTTCTATGCTAGTGAATATTTAATGGCTGCTCTGAGTGGAGTGGAAGGCACTATCATGTGCTTGGCCACAAGAATGCTGTCCTTCATAGTGTTTAAAATCACCTCATGGAAGGAACAGCAGTTGTATGCCTCAAATACCATGCAAGAACAAGCAGCTCTGGAAAGAAAAGGATATGGAGCAATCACTGAAAGAAGCTGCATGTTGAATGCTCTCCTTTGTTGTGGTAAATGAAACTTGTTCTCAATCTTAGATGAGATATGGTGGTTAAAGAATAGGTACCTGGGTTAAGCATCCAATTGATTTCAGCCCCACTTAAAATCAAGGACATTTTGAAAGCGCTTCTGACATTTGGGGCTCTTTTTCAAAACTATCATTCATTTTTCTGGCAGATTTTGTCATGTTCAGAAGCGCTCAACAGGCTTTGATTTATGCATAGCCTGGTGCTAGGTGCAGTTGCAGATGGCATTAGTTCATTCCAAGGCCGTCTGTGCTGGCGGCATCGTCTTCTGTTTATAGAAGAGTCTGTGTGAGAAAAGACTGAGGCAGGAGAAGTAGCAATGTTGGCAGTGGCAACAACACAATACGATATGGTAGCACATTGGATGAGACAGAAAAAATACAATGTAGTGTAACATCAAGCATACGTTTTTTCCTGAGAATAGTGAAAATCTGGAGCTGCCAATGAGACAAAATATTACAACCAAAATGCAAACTTGCTCAGTCAATTCTAAATTATTTAATTCTTCTAAAAATCTCTGGTCATCTTGTTTTGTACTAAAAATTCCATATGCCTCAACTTGCAACATCTAATGCTCGAAAAAACATGAACCTCTATGAAGTGGGCAGCCAGAGAACATGCAAAGAGATTAATCCAGTCTTCAAACATCACTAATCTTGTTTTGTTACATTACTATCTAACACTATGAGAGAGAGAGAGAGAGAGAGAGAGAGAGAGAGAGAGAGAGAGAGAGAGAGAGAGAGAGAGAGAGAGAGAGAGAGGATTAAAACTAGTACTATAGTAAAGTGAAGATGCCCAGTATCAGAACTGGACCATGCAACTGCAGAAAGCTCATCAGCCTAACCTAGTCCTGTGGACTCCAGTAGATCCAGGAACTCAAGACTGTCGAACTCCAGCTAGAGTCTTCAAAGGTGAACTTTGTAGCTCTGTGAAAGATGATGGTTTTTCTAATCTTTCCCAAAGAGATTCTTTGGTGGTGGGGAGCATGTAGCAGGATCTGAGGGTTCATGAGAGACCTACACTCCTTTTCTGAGTGGGAATCATAAATAATACTAAAAAATGGATACATTTGGACCATGTCCTGTAATAAGTATTAAGATAAAGGCATTTAAACAAAACAAATCTGGATAAGGAAAGATGCTCTGTTGACTAAGTTGCTTCCCCATAGCACATAATTAGTGGCTGATTAAAGAGGCTGCTAACATAAGGAAGGGGAGAAAACATGTCAGCCCTGAAACACAAACTATCCCTAGATTGGGAACAACTCAAGGGAATAATTTGCCTTTCCACACCATCAAACTGATTTGCCCATTTAGTGAATTAAGTTCACTCTAAACCATAGTCTTATCCACAAGTGGGATATGATTAAGCCTTTAGCAAATTTTTTTTTTGCTCATGAATATATCTGGGACAATTCACAATGTTTTAGCCTGGGATAGGGAGAGAAGCTAGTTATCTTTATATGATTCTTGTCATGCATTATAGCTTCCATGAAACCTTCTTTACCTGAAATCTGAATCCTAGTGCAGATCATTTGGGAATCCAAGCAAGGGAGATCACAAATGCAGAAGTCAATGGGCACAGATTCAGATGATTTTGTCTAGAAGCAATAAATACTTAAAATACCAAACCATTACATGTTCTTACACATCCAAGGGGTGTTTTTTTAAGCTAGAGCTGTTACTCGAGGAGCAAGTGGAACCCTGCATTGACTCATGGTAGCTGCATAAGTGAAGATTTCCAGAAGATTTTGCCTACAACCTGCTTTCTGTTTTATCTTCTTTTATACTACCATTTCCTCTTGTGTCTCCTGTTACCCCCAGTTATCTGCTCTATCACCAGTAAAGCTTCAAAGATATTTAACAAGCTGTAGTTACAAATTTGCCGTTTATGGCTTCAGATTAATAGCCACTGTTTGAGGAATGCGAACAGGAATCCTGAACAAATCCTTAAACACTTGGATTCCCTTAGTCAGACGGAGGAAAATGTACCTTTATACTGATCTCTGCAGTGAGACCCACCTTTGGAATCCAAACAGAGGGGCAGCTTCCTTCCCACAGTTTGCTTCTAAGATTCAAAATAGATCTTGAGGACCTGAATGAAGGAACGGGAGGTGAAGGCGGCTTGCTGTGGCCTTTATATGACTCAGACCTTCCTCCTATCAGATACATCCAAGCGGGCGGCCGTGTTGGTCTGAAGCAGTTGAATAAAGCAGGAGTCAAGTGCACCTTTAAGACCAACCAATTTTTATTTAGAACGTAAGCTTTTGTGTGCTCTTAAGCACACTTCATCAGACGAGGAATCCAGCACAGTGAGTAAAGCCATACATAGCTGAGCAGAGCCATACATAGCTGGTAGGCTCCTCTCAGTTTGGCATCCTGGGGGCAAAGTGTTTTAGCAGAGGGTGTGCCCCTGTAGCTCCCTGCGGGAAATGTTCGATGCCGAATCTCCTAGTCCTGGGAGGGAGCCTGAATTTAACACCACATTGTTGGACAGCTCCCACCGGGAGAATGCTTTGTGCTCCAACCCCCCGCGCGGGGAGTTTGATTTCAGCACCCTGGATTCGGACAGCTCCCCGCTGAGAAAATAAATGCTTGGGAAGCTGCTTGACATCAACGTCTTTGGAGGAGTTTCAAACGTGAATCAAATATGCGAGCATCGCGGCCAGCCAGAGACTCGTTTGTACGCTAAGCAAATCAAGAGCTTTCAGCAGCAGAGCTGTGGGCAGCTACTTATGCAAGAGAAGAGAATTCGGAGGCGCAGCACCTCCACCACTTGACAGAGGCGGCATCTTTACAGCAAGGAGCAGGCATCCAGTCCTCCCGGAACAAGAAAGTCGGAGTATCTTTGGCTAGCTCGCCTGGGAAACCTCAAAAGAAGCCAGGATCGGAGAGAGGCAGTTTCCCATCGCCTAACAGGTGTCTCTGCTTTGCAAGGTAACCTTTGTTATTCAAAGACGTTGCAACTACTGAAATAACGTCGTTACCTTCTATTATGTCATATTCTTACTGTATGTTGTTGCTGTGCACGGCTCGTTTTTTGGGAGAGGGTGCTGTATGCTCTGTAGTGTTATCCCTTGTTCTTATTTCACATGATCAAACTGATATTGTTTGTTTTCCCCTCCTTTCCTCCTCCCTCCCAGTTATTTGACTGTGGTGGGATGAATTAGTCCAACACGTTGCTTGGTTAGAGCTTTTTAATCCTATAGATATCCTTGGCATCTAATCCTGTTCTTTCCAACAGATTTAGAAGCTAATAGAAGATTGCTTTGGAGCTAGGTTGAGCCTCTGCCAGACACCCACTGCCATTTCTGGTAATTAATTGTCTTTTAAAGTTTAATTTGGAAGACATCAATCTATTTCAAAGCTCACTGCAGGAGCTTGAGCCAAAATCTGAGAACCGCCCAGTGAGATCCCACAGGTAGCAAAAATATTAAGTTTTGCAACTGATTATCTAACTAATCATTTTTTAAAAAAATACTCTCAGCAGCAAAGCAGTGGGTGACCTGTTTGATGAGGTTTGCTAGGATTCAAACTATTATCATTTTAGAAGCAAGATTTGTTAAAAGTATAAGCAATTTAAAAGACATTCCAAGATTTGTGTGTGCGTGTGTATCCCGATAAGTGAATTACTAAATAAATGAATACATGGAATACGGAAATTAGGAAATGCCGAGGAAGATACATGATGGGCATGGGGTGTGCTTCTAGTATCCCAAACCCCTAACATCTTACTTAGGGATGCTTTGCTTCTTCACTGGTCTCCCCTATCACTTTTAACCACTCTTAGTTTATGCCTTGTCCAGTATGTACAGGGCCTGCATAGGGAAAAACAAATAGATAACAAGAGTCATGCTAGTTTGTTTTACTTTCTTCCAATTTTTCTACCCATTCTAATCAGTTAGTCAGAAAAGACATTGAGAATTCATAACTTCAAAGTTCAACACTAATATAAAAATAATAAGTCTTTCTTCCTTCCTTCCTTCCTTCCTTCCTTCCTTCCTTCCTTCCTTCCTTCCTTCCTTCCTTCCTTTCTTTCTTTCTTTCTTTCTTTCTTTCTTTCTTTCTTTCTTTCTTTCTTCCTTCCTTCCTTCCTTCCTTCCTTCCTTCCTTCCTTCCTTCCTTCCTTCCAAGAATATATTTTACAATCTAGAGCCACATTCTACTTTGCTAGAATGTTTAATAAACTCCTAGGGGAGAGGATGTGTGGTGGATTGTCTCCGCTCAAAACAAATAGCCAGATGAAACCCATATTTTAATACAAGTTAAACAAATAACATTATTTATCATACACAGAGAAAAAGACCAAGTGTCATTACAAAAAGTTTATTTTATAAAAAAACTTATCTGCTATTCCAAATCCTTTAAAATACAAAAGCCAAAAATTGGGGTGGGGATTAGAAAGTCAAGTCAGGGTGTTCATATTCCCACTGGTGTCTTTCAAATGTTTTATTTGACCAGCTACTCTGAAAAGCAGTCTGAATTAATTTGCGTGAATTTAAAATCACCCTGGACTGCCATCCATCAGGCAACCACTGACAGATCATCTCCCAGTCAGAAAGCTGCCCCTACAGAACATCTCGTTTGGGGTGATGCACCGGAGTGACTGATGGTGTCAATTAAGCAAGAAACCAAAGGAACTTGGACCTTTTGCCCGCAGAATCACCTTGTATATTTTAGAGTGCAGATGACTGTCAAATTCTGAGCCTGGAGCTGTAGATGTATAGTTCTTGAAAGATAGCAAAGCAGAGCAACAGGAGATTCAAACATTGTGGCAGCTTGCATATTGCTTTTGCTTTCACATGTAAATCACACTGTTTGCTGCCTTCAGATTGTTGTGATGCTGATGCCTGTTTAAGCACTGGAAGACTTCAGAAGTCTTTTTGCAAAATGTTGTGGCAAGACTTTTTGACCACAAGTGAACAGAAACAAATGACTACTTCTCCTTTGGAAATAAGAATGCCCATGATAGTATTTTCTTACAGTATTGCCCTGGTCCACAGTTTTATTTTAACCATAAATTTAGGGTAAGAAAACATGTAAACAATTCTTGGAAAGCCAGTGTGGTGGAGCAGCTGGACCCTTAGAATGGAAAGAACAGGGTTCTGAACTTCACTGAGACATGAGTCTCATTTATGAGTGATGCTAAGCAAGTCAACATGTCCCAGCCTGATCTGCCTCAACAGTAATAACATGAGGCAATCTCATTTTTGCTGTCCTAAACACATCAGAAGAAAAGTTAGGAAGAAACAAATAAACTGGTGTCTATTTCTACAAATGTTGCTTTTCATGCATATCAGGGCAGATGTACTGATGACTGTTCCAATCCATATCACTGAAAACAACAAAGTGATAACCATTTATAGCAAGTGAGGGATACTCATTGTAGCCCACTCGGAACTAAGAAATGGTGAAATTGTTACTGTGTGTTAACTCACACAGGTGGAATGCATTATAATTAATGGTTGATAGAAGTTTTGGAGAGGGAGAAAACTAATGTAAAAATACAAATATACAAAATTGTCATCAAGAAGAATACAATTTAGAAATGGATATGCATGGGATTAGAAGTATCTTGTCTGCCTCTCCTCTATCCAGTTAATTAAGACCATGGCACTAATTGAACTGTTCCCTAGTAGGCTGCCTCAGCAGTAGAACCTAAAAAAGCCTCTCCTGTGAATTCTACTGTGATTATGTGCACATTTATTTATTTATTTGGTTTACATCCCACACTGTCCCATGGGCTCGGAGCAGCTTATAGCAGTTGTTCCAAATGTAAATATTTCTATCCCCGAAAGACTCACAAAAATAATATTGAGATAAAAGAGGCCAACAAAAATATAAATGTGGTATTTTAGAGATACAAACCTATTTAGAGTTTAGAAAGAAATTCAAACGTTCATCAAAAAGACTGTCTTCTGCAGGCAGTCCTCTGCTTAACAACTGCTCATAGAAGAGGAGCTGCTAGTGGAAGCAGAGAAATGGAATCACCTGCATCGGAAGTAGAGCTCATTCCTAGATGGAGTGGCTGTGAAATTTTTTGAACTCTAACCAGGAAATAGATGGATCTTCACTCCCAGATCCTGTAATTCTCCTCCTCTCCAGCAACAGCACCTGTGGTCAACCCACCAGAAAAAATGCAGAGTGTACTAGGCTTTCTGTTGAAGTTCTTCAAAACTAGTTGAGTACTCTAACCACTTCACCATGCTGACTTTCTGGATTCTGAATGGCAAGCACAAAAAGCAACTTGTTGTTTTTCATCCACAATATTCTAGAAATAAATGTCCAGGACTATTTTTTCCACCCCACCCCAATTTTTGGGATTTATTAGAATGTGATGTGGTATTTGCCAGGAGTATAAGATTAGGCAAGTTTATCAAAGAGAGGAATATTGACAGTGTCTGTTAGTTAATATGGCTAAGACATATGCACTCTTGCTGAAGGTAGTTCTAAACACAGGAATGCTGGAAACTCCACATGATTGATAGTGAATGGAAGTCTCAGATAGTCTTTGCTTATCTGTTAGACATTTCATTTAAATCATGCCGAATTGGCTTTTATTAAGAATGGAATGCTGGACTTAATACACCATTGATCTGATCCAATTACATCTTTTATATTCTGGAAAATTGCTTCAATAATCCTTCCTTGCCTTACGGAGGGACTGTAAAGCAGAGTGTTAGTAATTTGTTCAGAACCTCTGGGGCACCCGTGAATGAAGTCATCATTATGACAGTTGTCCTTGCAGAAATAGATATTAAAACAGGAAATTAAATTAAATGTGTGTTTGACTAAGGCAAAAGGTTGAATTTTTACCACTGGGTCATGAAGAAAATAAAACAGCCCTCAAAAGGGAATAGCCTTACGAGGCTCTAGTGCTTTCATTCCTACCAAGACAGCATATTGCATTGTTCTTCCATAAGGCAAGTGAGCATTTTGCCAGACTAAAGAGTATGCCAAAAGGATCAGACTTTGGATCCACGTTTATTGCTGAGAGATGCTAAATGAGATTATCTCCTCAGTTTGTTGAAAGCCTCATTGACGTGACTGTTGACCGTCTCAGTCCCTTATGAAAGAAAAGGATATCTTAACAAAGCCCTATTGCTATCACCACTTGTTTGCAGAAGTGACCTTGAAATACTTTGGTTTGTGTGCTAAACACTTGTGGCATACACCTGTAAAACCCTGGTTACAGCCTGATTTATCCTGTCTCTGAGGACCAAGCTATACACTACATGAAAGTGAACTTAATAAACTGGGATAGCTGTTGCTTATAGACAAAATGGGTACAGGAAGGCACAATTAACAATGCAGAAATGGCATGGGGGAGGTACGCTTGCCCCTTCCTCCTTTTGCTACTTTGCTGCTTCAGCCCTCTGCTGCCTGGTAGGACCCAAATGTATATTTATATTTCATCCCTTGAAGACATGTTTTGAGAGCCCTGGAGGCAGGGAGAACAGAAGTGAGTAGGGAAAAGGAGTTGTAGTGGACCAGTTAAGGGTTGGGACTGGGAGGATTAACTACCTTCACTTCTCCCGGCAGATCTCACTCTCTCAGACTACTTTGCCTAGAAGAAGCAGTGATGGGGTTCTATATCAGCTTGGGTAATGAATAGATTGCAATGAATAGATTGCATTAACTCTAGCTCTTGTGTATATTAGTTCTAGCCTGGATATCCATAATGAGGCTAAAGCCCAATTTTGGTTTATGTCTGCAAAGGTGCACTTCATTTGCCTCCCTAGCCTTTTGTTTCTTAATGTACGTGTTAACAAGTTTCTCTCTATTGTCCTGATGCAGCAACGGGGTTTTACATTCTATTGTATCCTGATCATGTTTTCTGCTGGTGGGGAAACTGATTTCTTGGGAGGCTATGTTGTTCGTAGTTTAGAAGATGACTGCTTCTTGCCTCCATTGCTTGACTTAATACAGAACAGAAATGTTAACAAGAGGTGGTGGTGAAAATGCTAAGTGGAAGAAGGTGCATTCTGTATTCAGAATGTCCCAGGTTTGATCCCTGGCATGTGCAGTTAATCAGTATCAGGAGGGTTGGACCGGGAAACAGACAATGCAATGCTAAACAGAGTTGCACCCTTCTAAACCTATGGACTTCAGTGGACTTAGAAAGGTACAACTCTACCATCAAAATATTGGGCCAGTTGTGGACAAATCATCCAGTGCAAGTTGTGTGTGTGTGTCTGTCAAGAGTCATGGAGTAAAAGGACAGGTCCTCTTGTGGATCAAAAACTGGCTGATTAATAGGAAGCAGAGAGTGAGTATAAATGGGCAGTCTTCCAGGTGGAGGACGGTAAGCAGTGGGGTGCCGCAGGGCTTGGTACTGGGTCCCATGCTCTTTAACTGTGTCATAATAGGTGATTTTAACTACCCACAGATTGATTGGGTCAATATGTGTTCTGGTCGAGAGAAAGAGATTGAGTTTCTTGATGCTCTCAATGACTGTGCTGTGGAGCAGATGGTCTCAGAACCTACCAGGGGTGGGGTGATCCTGGATTTGGTCCTAAGTAATGCCCAAGGCTTGGTGAGAGATGTAAAAGTGATCGCACCACTTGGGAGCAGCGACCATAACATTATTGATTTCACCATTTGTATAAATAGGGAGTTGCCCCAAAAGACCGGCACAACCACATTTAACTTTAAAAGGGGTAAATTCTCTGAGATGAGGAGGCATGTGAAGAGGAAACTGAAAGGAATGGTAAATACGGTCAAAACTCTTGAGGAAGCTTGGAGGCTATTTAAAACTACAATCCTAGAAGCTCAGATAAAATATATACCACAAGTTAGGAAAGGCACGAACAGGTATAAGAGAAGGCCTGCATGGTTAACAAACAAAATAATGGAAGCTGTAAAAGATAAGAAGGACTCCTTTAAGCGGTGGAAAACCAGTCCAAGTGAGATTAATAAAAAGGAACACAGGCTGTGGCAAATCAAATGCAAGACTGTGATCAGGCAGGCAAAAAGGGACTATGAAGAGCATATTGCAAAAAACATAAAGACCAACAATAAAAATTTCTTCAAATATATTAGAAGCAGGAAACCAGTGAGGGAGGCAGTGGGGCCCCTGGATGACCAAGGGGTCAAATGATTACTGAAGAAGGATAGGGAAATGGCTTAGAAGCTGAATGCATTTTTTGCCTCCGTCTTCACTGTGGAAGATGAGAAGTGTTTGCCCGCTTCAGAACCACTAATTTTGGAAGGGGTATTGAAAGACCTGAGTCAGATTGAGGTGACAAAAGAGGAGGTCCTACAACTGATAGACGAATTAAAAATTAATAAGTCACCAAGTCCGGATGGCATACATCCAAGAGTTCTGAAAGAACTCAAAGTTGAACTTGTGGATCTTCTGACAAAAATATGTAATCTTTCATTGACATCTGCCTCCATTCCTGAGGACTGGAAGGTAGCAAATGTCACCCCCATCTTTAAAAAGGGTTCCAGAGGAGATCCGGGAAATTACAGGCCAGTCAGTCTGACTTCGATACCAGAAAAGTTGGTAGAAACCATTATCAAGGACAGAATGAGTAGGCACATTGATGAACACGGGTTATTGAGGAAGACTCAGCATGGGTTCTGTAAGGGAAGATCTTGCCTCACTAACCTGTTACATTTCTTTGAGGGGGTGAACAAACATGTGGACAAAGGAGACCCAATAGATGTTGTTTACCTTGACTTCCAGAAAGCTTTTGATAAAGTTCCTCATCAAAGGCTCCTTAGTAAGCTTGAGAGTCATGGAGTAAAAGGACAGGTCCTCTTGTGGATCAAAAACTGGCTGATTAATAGGAAGCAGAGAGTGAGTATAAATGGGCAGTCTTCGGAGTGAAGGACGGTAAGCAGTGGGGTGCTGCAGGGCTCGGTACTGGGTCCCATGCTCTTTAACTTGTTCATAAATGATTTGGAGTTGGGAGTGAGCAGTGAAGTGGCCAAGTTGCAGATGACACTAAATTGTTCAGGGTGGTGAGAACCAGAGAGGATTGTGAGGAACTCCAAAGGGATCTGCTGAGGCTGGGTGAGTGGGCGTCAATGTGGCAGATGAGGTTCAATGTGGCCAAGTGCAAAGTAATGCACATTGGGGCCAAGAATCCCAGCTACAAATACAAGTTGATGGGGTGTGAACTGGCAGAGACTGACCAAGAGAGAGATCTTGGGGTTGTGTTAGATAACTCACTGAAAATGTCAAGACAGTGTGCGATTGCAATAAAGAAGGCCAATGCCATGCTGGGAATTATTAGGAAGGGAATTGATAACAAATCAGCCAGTATCATAATGCCCCTGTATAAATCAATGGTGCGGTCTCATTTGGAGTACTGTGTGCAGTTCTGGTTGCTGCACTCCAAAAAAGATATTATAGCATTGGAGAAAGTCCAGAAAAGGGCAACTAGGATGATTAAAGGGTTGGAACACTTTCCCTATGAAAGAAGGTTGAAACGCTTGGGGCTCTTTAGCTTGGAGAAACGTCGCCTGTGGGGCGACATGATAGAGGTTTACAAGATAATGCATGGGATGGAGAAAGTAGAGAAAGAAGTACTTTTCTCCCTTTCTCACAATACAAGAACTCATGGGCATTCGATGAAATTGCTGAGCAGTCAGGTTAAAACGGATAAAAGGAAGTACTTCTTCACCCAAAGGTTGATTAACATGTGGAATTCACTGCCACAGGAGGTGGTGGTGGCTACAAGCATAGCCAGCTTCAAGAGGGGATTGGATAAAAATATGGAGCAGAGGTCCATCAGTGGCTATTAGCCACAGTGTGTGTGTCCATCCATCTATCTATCTATCTATCTATCTATCTATCTATCTATCTATCTATCTATCTATCTATCTATCTATCTATCTATCTATCTATCTATCTATCTATCTATCTATCTATCTTTTTTTTTTGGCCACTGTGTGACACAGAGTGTTGGACTGGATGGGTCATTGGCTTGATCCAACATGGCTTCTCTTATGTTCTTATGTCTGTTTGTATTCATTCATACCTGGTGGTTCTTTTTATCTTCTGGGTGGATCTAGTGTTTTTGTATTATACCATATTCACACATAGAAAAATGTGTGCAAATATTGCCAACCTGTTGCAGTCCAAGTGATACAAATATACATGGCAAAACATGATGTAAGCCATCTGCTAGGTATAACAAGGTAGAGCTATGTGCCACCTGCCCAGGAAGAGCCAGGTGCTGTGATGGGGCCCTGAATCCTTTCTGAAGGATGGAAATTAAAATCCAATCCAATTCAAAACCCTTAATAAAAACTGGAATTTCAGGTTTGTCCATCAGACTATTGTTTCAAAATTGAATTAATGAAAACAATAAACTAAAAAATAATTACTCTCTGACGCTGGACTGTAACAAGAAATTAAGATTGTCTTTGAAATTGATTTTAATGACACCAGTAACAACAATATCAAGATTTGTGGCCCTATAGATTGACTCAGTGTTTTATACAGTAGTTACTACTCTTGGATTGAGCAAATCAGAGAGTTCAAATTCACTCTCCATCATGGATGAACTTGGTCCACTTGCTGACTCTCTGCCCAGACTGTGCATAAAATAGCTCATAAGCATGTGGTAGTCCACATTTCTGGGGCTACGTGGGCTTAATTGCTCAGCTGTTACACCCCACATGGGCATCCAGTGACATCTCAGGTAGGGCAGGCAAACAGGATAGCCAGGGAAGGAAGGTTCAGTCTTGCTTACCTTCCCCCTCCATGTACAGTCTTTCAAACTGTATTTTACTGGGTGGCAGCTCAGGTTTCTTTGATTTTTCCTTTTTCATCAAATGGTAGCATCAGTTTTATTACCAATTTGAGCACCTCTGGAAAGGGAAATGAGAAGGGTGTGGGTGAGATCTCGGGCTTCAGAAGGACAGGGCATGGAGAAATGGGTCCTGTCAGCAGCAAAGGGGGGCAGCTGCTCTAGTAGAATGTTTTGCTGTGGATCAGTTGTGGATAGTGCTGCTGAGATATGTGTTTGCAATGGAGAGTGGGTTCTATAAACACAATGAAGCAAAGACCCAGTTCTGTTTCTCTGTTCCTGCATTTTGATCGTCAGGTATACTCATGCAGCACAGAGCTCATAAAGCCTCCCTTCAGAGATCATACAATGTGTGATGCTTTGGGCATTTTTCTCCCTTTGAAAATGAGTGTGTGGGGGGAGAGGGTCACATTGGGTGTTGTATTTGAAGAATGAATTGGGGTTCTTAATGTGCGCATCAGCTGCCCTTTCAACGCCTTTTTTTAAAGGGAAGTATTGCACTGTACTGTGTTTCACATCTTTCCTGACACCCTTGAAAGCAGATCTGAGACTCAGGAAGGGGGGGGGGGGTCATCCATGAAACACAGAGCACTGTCCTGATTGTGAATATCAATGCTCATTCCAGTGTCTTAGTACTACAGGGAGATATTGTTTTTCATTTACCTCCTACTATTTTAAACAAGACCCTAAATCTGCCCTTACGCATTCCCTGCTCTGATACCTTGTGGTCATTTTATAATCTGTTAAGAGTAGCCTCAAGGCATAATTCTTCAAGAAAGGGCATGGATGTAAACTGACAGGGTGCAGCAGATGGGCAAAGGAAAGAGATGAATGGTGTGGACTGGGGGACCATGCGAGCTTTGGTTCGGGAGAGGGACAGTTTCTCCCTTTAGAGCTGAAAATTCTATGTAGTGTCAAATCACTGCTGGTCTGAAGTCCCCTCACCTTTATAAGCATCTGTCAATTATTACCTGGTGATGGAGCAATCTGCTCATTGTGCCGTACTTTGGTTTTGCTTCCTTGTTTCTCATTCTCAGTAACACTTGTTATGTTATGGCTATAAAAGGTAACGAAACAAAACATAAACTTCTTTTGATTTCTGAAGTTTGTTCTGGTGACCACCAGACTGTTGTTCATACAATAGAAAAAGATATGTATTAGTGGTTTTGAATGATTTTTAAAATATATATGCATTACATGTTATATAATACTTAAAAGGCAAGAAGTGTATATCAAGGGTGGGTCCACATGAGGGAATGTGGCAGTCATCCTTTGGGCTCAGGGCTGCACAAATGGATACTTGTGAATGGTCAGTGGAGCCTGTCTTGATACTGTCCACTGTACACCATCTCCTTCTGGCTAGAGCAAAATTGAGCAATGAGCTTGGGAAGTATGGAAGAATAAAATATCTCGGGTTAGTTTCAGATTTTCAGGTGCATGATAAAGTGATTAAAAGCTGCATTAACAATTCTTTCTGTTTCTCTCATCAAAAGTCAATTCAATCACTTTAAGAGATGCAAAGCAACACAAGGAGGACATAAACATTGCTTAACTGTATCAGGCCAAGGCTGGTCTAGCATGTTGTTCCTGAAATGGTCAGCTGGGTGCTCTTGGGAGCTCAGCTGCATGGCATGGTGGTTGTGGTGGTAGCTGTCCCTTTGTTTGTTCCCAACACTGAGCATGTGAAAGTTGCTAATGGATGTTAACAGACTTGCTTGTTTCTCTAAAGTCGTCAGTGGTCCTTTCCATAAGTGGTAGCATTTAAATAGATGCGATGAACAGCCTATGCTGGAATCAAAACAGGGACTATGGTGACTGGAAGTCCTAGTAGTCTACAGGGGAGGAAGGATGGTCTATTTTAAAGAATGGTTGCCTTAATTTCTAACTATTAATTATTGCCCCACCCTTCCTTTGGAAGACCCCTGCATGGCATATACAGTCCTGCCTCCCATTTTCTTTTCACAACAGCCCTGTGAGATAAGTTATGCTAAGAGTTAGTGGTAGAACATCTCTGTTCCATTTGCTGTTTTCTGTCTCTTGAGAGCTGCATAGCATATTGGCACTCCATCCTTAATAAGTGACCAGACAAAGTTTCATTTATAATAAAATAAATATGGGGTGTCTCTTTTCCACTGGGTCTGTGCAGGTGGTACAACAGCCCAGAAGAAGGGATACTGCTTCTCTCAAGGCCATTAAGGGATCAGTGCACAGTAGACCTGCTGTAGTTGGAAGACAAACAACCAGGGTTGCAAGCTTTATTTGACTTAGCAGGTACATTAATCAACTAAAGCGTCCATTGATTATTGAGAAGAGGGGATGTTAATCAATGAGGGCAATCTTTAATTGGAGAGTCTGAGAGTGAAGGACACCTTTGTTTATTTTTGAAGCCATTTTTAAATGGGTATATTATTATAGTGGGAATAAAAATATTAAATGTTGGCTCTTCCTCCAAGTAATGTGGCAGCTTTAAAAAAATCTATTGCAAGTTTATCTTCAGTTTCCTCAGAAAGGCAGCTACTTTGAGACATTTGTGATTTGTAAATTTATTAAAGTGTAATAAGGCAGATGTTTACAAGGCAGATGGTTAATCAATTGAGTAAACTATTTAATTGATAGAAGGCCTAGTAAATAGCATGGGGAAAATCCTTCACATATTTAGTTATTGTCCTTATTATGTTGTCTACCATTTATTAATACTTCACATTGTTCCTATGAGGAGACTGAGTACACATGCATAAAAACATTCAGCAATGGAAATGAATCCAACTGTCTTCCTCCATCTGCCTAATCTACCAATTATGGGGATGAGCTGGTCCCCTGCTGCATCCTTCCTGCCTCTTTCCACATATATTTTATAAATATATTGATTGATTTTATTCAAAGCATTTTTATGCCATTTCTCCCAGTGACCTCTCCCCAAGGCTCCATCTCTCTCTCACAGCTCTGAGCATGTGCATTTCCTAAACCTACATGTGTCATGACAAGCTGCCATCCAACTTCAATCAGATATGGAAACGGAGAGTTGCTGTGCTTGTGCCTCTGCCCCTTTATACACAGAGCTTGATGCAAAATTTTCCAGCTGGATCAAGCTCCAGTTCATCATGATGTCTGAACACAGGTGCCACAACAAATTGGAGTTTGTTTCCTTCCTCCCCTCAAGCTGGGATTCTAAACTTCAGTTGAATTGCAATTTAGTATCCCAATTCATTTGGAGTAAACAAGTTCCGATTCACCGAGGTGCCTGAATCAAGACATCACGGTGAGCTGGAGTTTGAACAACCTGGGAAGTGTTTGAGCAAGCACTAGAGTTGGGTCAGGGGAGGGCTGCACGCAAGCATAGCAACAAGCTGGGCTGGTGCCTGATTGGAGTTCAACTGCAGCTTGTTGTGACATTTGAGCATAGCCTAAAAATTCTGTTCAGCTTGAAAACTGACACAATCATTCGCCTACAGATATTGACCCAATAAAAGCTAAGCCTTCACTAAATTTGCAGCTCTTCACAGCAAAGATTTTTTGTGAGAGAATAACACCAATATCTCTGCATTGCCTGCATACAGTTGCAAATGGATACATCACAATATTTAAAAACATAGAGACATTTTTCCCCCTCTGTTAAAGGCCTGCTCTGACCAAGCTAACTCTGGCTAGCCTGATCTTATTGGATCTTGTAAGCTAAATAGGGTCGGCCTTGGTTGGCACTTGGATGGGAGACCACCAAGGAAGTCAAGGGTCACTACACAGAAGCAGGCAATAGCAAACCACCTCTGAACATCTCTTGCCTTGAAAACCCTACAGGGCCACCATAAACTGACTGCAACTTGATGCAACTTACACTACCACCATTAAAGACCTATTGAAAATATAAAGATTAAACCTCATAATTTCTAGGAATTCATCTCATCCCTCCTATCCTCTGTTCTCTGTTACTTAGCATTTCCCTCTGTAGGCTGTTACAATCTGCCCTCAGATCTAGCACCCAGCACACTGAGCAACACCAGCCTCCCCAGCTAGCAGGTGGCCACCCCCACTTGGGTCCTGCCAGAGAACTATCTGGACCTTCTGCTTGGACCACTTTCTGGCAGTTGTCCCACCTTGCTCCTTTGTCCCCAGTGCCACTGGGTGGAACCCACCATTTCTGCACATTGGTCTTTGTATACTTGAGGAAACTTGCATTGATTTATTCTAGCACTGGTCCTTTTTAAAACTACCAGTACAAATATAAGCCTCTGCTTCACAGGTAAGTATCATACTGTGATGAAAGAACATCAGGATTCTTCTCTATATAAAATGAAGCTAAGGAAAACTCCAGTTTATTTCTCAAAACTCATACTTTCAGGCATCTTGAGATTTTTAGAAGCAGCAGCATTGATGCCAACAATGCACATAGCCATCACAATGGGCACAATTGCTTAGCTGGCAAGACCTCCCCCCCCCACCTTTTTTTTTGTACTTCCCAGATAGTTTCCTGAACCCGAGGTTCTGTCCAAATCGCAGAATCCATGATATGGGGTTTCTTTGCCATCTTGTACAAAATGCCTTAAAATATACAACCATGACTTGTCATCCACATTCCATGCTGGTTAAATTAATTATATGTAAATGAAACATGCAAATTATCTGACAGCCTGAAGGCCAGGGTATCTTTCTAAGGAGGTGAGGTCCTTAGCACTGGACAGCATTTGGTTTTTGTAACTTTGCTGACAGTATCTTCACAGGGATTTCGGTAAGCCTTCTGCTGGCCAATCTAGCCACAGAGACTGTAGAATTGATGCCCAGCTTCTCTCTTGCTGCCTTGAGGAGTTTGAGATATCCCTCTAGGTTCCACTTTTTCAGCCAGAATAATAATCCTCATCACTCGACTACCCCTCAGTGTTATGTGAGCCTTGCTTTGACTCTGAGAAGTGTAGGCAAAGATGTACTCTTGGCAGGCTGGCTGACTAAATTCTCTGAGATGTCAACAGGAGATGCAGCTCTCTCCATATGGGCAACATGCAGTCTTTGTCACCTGCTATTTAAGTCTATTTCCAATGCTGCAACTGATGGTTGGCTGCAGGAGCAGAAGCTACTGCTGTGAGCCTAATCAGGGACTGGTAGAAGCCAGGACTCCCTGCAAGGAGCACAGAAGTAATCTCCACACTCAATTATTATGTCTATTGGCTCCAGTTAATTCCGCATAGGCCTGAACTTGCAGGGTTTCAAGCCACTTTGCATGTCTCTCTCCCTTCAGCCTCTGCAGTTGCTGTTGTCTTGGCTATTAGAGCTCATCAGATCCTGTCTCTGGTTCCTTAAGCAGCTCTGCTCACCCATCTTTATGAAATGCAATAGTTTAACAGTTCTGGATGGATAGCTAGGACATGCCTGATTGCACCATCGTCCCATTAACAAGGGAAAGGTCAGGGGGTGTTCAACAAATATTTAATTCAAGGAAGCTGCCGCTGTCCTATTTATATCTCATTCAGCCTTCTCATCCATGACAGCCCTGGGATAGCCTACTCTAGATACCACTTCTTCATGGGAAAAGCAGGTATTGAATGCTGTGACAAGGGCAATTATTGCAACGGGCTAAAAGCTCTTGGCTGGAAAAGGGCCCTTCATCAAACAACCCTTCTTAAAAGATGTTGGTATTTTTAAAATGGTGTATGCGCGCTTGTGTGTGTGTACAGATGGAAGGAAGGATGGAGATAGTGAATGTTAAATCCATTTCTTCATGCTTGTGAAAAGCTCACTCTCTCTACCCTATTTTTATCTAGTCCTTAACACACATGGTTCTCCTGCCCCTCATTTTATCATATCTGGCCCTTCTATATGTACTTATCCACTCAGGTCTGCCTAATATTCCCTTTGGTCCATTCTCTCTGTACATTTATCTGCTGTGAGAAACTAGGTCCCTGGAATGTCCTAACAAAGGATGAGCCTGGAGGTCCCTTCCACCTCTATGATTCTATGCAGAGCTCCCTCTTTGGATGTTAGATTATCTTTTAAAAGACCACCTGGTTACAGGCAGCATTTTGCTGATGTCTTGTGGGTGATGATGAGCTACACTTCCCATTTATTTAAGCAACCTTTGATGGTTTCTCTTTAATGAGCAATTCTAAGCAGGTCTACCCAGAGGCAAGTTTCATGTTGTTCAATGAGGCTTACTCCCAGGAAAGTGTCTTTATGCCTGCAGCCTTAGTTATTGTTTTTATATTTTGCATATTGTTGGAAACCTCCTCAACCATTTGGAAAAATTAAGTAGATTTTTTTTAAAGAAAAAATAATTCTCACAATAAGCTTAAAAGATTCCTCCTCACTTACAACACCTGACCTCCCTTTGCAGCGGTGAGATGGGTGGTGGCAGTGGTAGTACCTTGCCTGTAGAATGGCCTTCCCCTTGAGGGTCACTCACCTGGTACCCACCCCACTCTCTTGGCGGCATCAAGCAGAAACATTTCTTTTTACCCAGGCTTTTAATTAAGGGGCCAATCTTTTAAATTGTTTTCACAGTCTGCTTCTAGCCTGAAAATTGTTTTAGGAGACTGATTTTAAGCTGCTAAATGATTTGTGTTGTTTTTATGCCGTGACTGAGTTTTTAGTAGTTCACCATTTCTAATAGTTGTATGCTGTTTCATGATTTTACCATGTTTTACTTAGGAAGCTACCTTGAGCAGGTTCTGTAGAAAGGCAGCATATCAGTTTTCTGTATGAATGAGTGAGGTAGGTTAGTCTGAAAGAAAGAGAAAGCAGTGAGCTTTCATGGGAATTCGAACCCAAGCATTCCAGGTCCTAATTTTTCTACCCTCTATACCAGGGGTCCTCAACCTTTTTAAATAGGGGGCCAGTTCACTGTCCCTCAGACTGTTGGAGGGCCGGACTGCCATTACTGTACAAGGCCGCGGGCCGTCAGTTCTCCATCTTCTGCATCTCTCTCCCTTCCCCACACCACACACCCCGGCCTGGGAACTCACCTCACCTCGGTATCACCTCACACTCTGTCTCCGCCGCCTCAGCCCAGTGCCGGAAGTGTGCGTTGCTAACGCAAGTTTAGGTCGAACGTCACTTCCGGTCTGATTTTGCCATAACCCGGCGGGCCGCATAAACGTCCTCAGCGGGCCGCATCTGGCCCGCGGGCCGTAGGTTGAGGACCCCTGCTCTATACAACACTGGGTTCTCCTTGAGCAGAAAAGACACAATCTGCACTCATCTGTTAATATCTTGCTTACAGTTCTATTTCTCTTCCACACCATCTGCATTAGTTTATTTATTTGATACATTTTTAGCCAGCCTTTCCTCCCCCTTCCTCCTCCGTTTCATCCTCACAAAGACCCTTTGAGGTAGTTTAGGCTGAGAGAGAGTGACAGTCCCAAGATTACCCAGTGAGCATCAGAGCATTGTCGAGCTTTGAAACTGATTCTCCCAGATTCTCCACCAGCCACAACACCAAGCTGGCTCAAAGAGCTCCCATTTTCCCTCAGAGAGAAAGCAGAAATATACAGGAAGTGTTTTCTTCCTGTGTTCCTGCGCTGGGAAGGGCAGAGGCTGACCTGGAAAGAAGGCTGTTCTCAAAGTGGGCCACAGAAAAGAGGAGAAAACTCTTCTGACTTTGTCCAAGGACATTTACCTCTTCAGAGACAGATAAGGCATTGGTAGACTACTCTTAGCAAAAGCTCTGTCTGTTCCCAGCCTTCTTGGTGGTTACATCCGGCAAAGTGGGGTTTGGCTCATGAAAACATGCACCGCAATAAAGTTTAAGGTGTCACAAGGTTCTTTGTCATTTTAATGATAAAATGAACAGTGCCAGAATATGTCTTTGAAAGCTTGTAAAGCTGAATCCCAGTGAGGCCTTAGTGTCCTATTTTGTGTTAGGTGGCAGGCTGTGATCTTTGGTGTCTCACATGACAAGGCAGAATAATCAGCAAAATCAGAAAGGCAAACAGGTTTACTTACCAGAAGCACTAGTGTGTGAAGCTCTCAGAGTAACAGTACCTGTCACATTCTGGCTTCTGTGGCCATCAGTGCATATCAGGGGTGATCTCCTGATTCCTTCTTTGCTGACATTGTAGTGTCTGTCTATGAGGAACGTGGGCATACAATAAGGATGGTTGACATCAACATTCCCTAAAAATCTAAGTTTTGTGGAAGCAATTGGTAGTAGATGGACATCTCCAAAACCCAAATGTAATTTCTCTTTGCTGTCTTCATTTCACAGTTGAACACCACAGGCTCTGAGGAGTATACAGGCCAGTTATGTCAAAGTAATTAGATTTTAGGCAGCTCAGGCTGCAATACTAAGCAGACTCAGTATCCCATTGGACTCAGCACAGCTTACTTCTGAGTAAACATGTTTAAGGTTAAGCCAGATATTCTCCCAGGCTTTTAGTGGTTCATTCTGATGTGTGACTGGTTCTCGCCCACATTTTAATATCGATCTTACTACTGCTGAATGGATTTCATGATTTTTCTGCAGCAAAATTATTTGATTGTGTTATTGTTCCTACATAGTTGGTTTTATTGCTACTAAATGGATTTACTCTGTGTTGAGCAGAATGGTTTAAAAAGTTTTCAGACTGCTGCCATTTCTTATTTATCATGAGGGCTTTATGGGTCTTTTTATTTGTAATTTGTTTTGTGTAGTTTTCAGTTTTATTTTTTTGTTTACCACCTCAGGAACCTTATAAGGCAATATAAACAAATTAAATAAATATTGCTCCTCTCTTTAATGTGAAATGAGTTGCATAATTTTTGAACATTTTATTCTCACAACTCTCTTGTAAAGCGGCCACTGTTGTATCTGTACACAGTGGAACTGAAACAGAAACAACGACTAGCCCAGGGCCTGCCAGTGTGAAAATGAGCATGGGTCTACCATCCTCCACCCGCTGCACCTCATTGTTGGAACCAATGAAGGGAAATCAAATTAGGGAACTGGGCTCCCAAACCTCAATGGGCACCACTAGTGCCAGCACTGAGGGTTAGAAGCCTTGGGGTGATATTGGATGCCTCGCTTTCTGTGGAGGCCCCAGATCACAGCAGTTGTCAGATCTGCTTTCTACCACCTTTGACAGGTCAGGCAACTGATTCCTTTCCTCTTCACTCAGGATCTCACCACAGTGACCCATGCAATGGTCACCTCCAGGTAAGATTACTGCAATTTGTTCTATGTGGGCTCGCCCTTGAATTTGATCTGGAAACACATTTCTAGTTGTAACTATTTTCGCTTCCCATCCAATTGTGATTACATCCTCAGAGATTATACGCTCACTGAAGAGAACTCTGTCAAATAAAATAACACCCATTTCATAGGCAATATATATTTTTTGCTTGAAGGCATATATGGGCTTAAAAGTCAGTTTTTCTTCCAGTGATCCTCAAGTGCATGTGTGTGTGTGCACGTGCACATTGGGAGGGGACCTGCTTTAAGCAACACTGGAGCATTGGAAGGGTGCTAAATTTTCACCCTCCTTCTTACACTGTTGAGCCTGAGTATTTTTCTCCTGGTCCAGTTGACTTCCATGATCAAAGCTTGGCTGGGGAAAATAAATCGTTCAAATACCAGTGTAAGATGTGAGAGAGAACAGGACTGATCTCCCCAGCTCACAGCCACATGCTCCACTTTGTAAAAACTAAATATAGACTTCCCTCATCTCCACTTTGTTTGCTCCAGCCTCCATTCTTCTATGAATATGCAGTTGCCCATCTTTCCCCCTCTAGTAGGGTTAACAGTGGAAGGTGTGGATAGCTCATATTAGGGGACTGGTATTGCTGTTTTTAGTGCATGTAAAATGTTTACCCCATCCCTGTGGGCAAGGGGAATGTAGCCTCTGCCTGCCTCCCTCCCTGTCTGCAACTACTGACTTCAGAGAGTACTAGCAAACTATGTGCCCTATGCAGGGGTGCAACAGGTGAGGCGGGAAGAGAATGGAATGGCAAGCTAGCAGGATCCCATTCAGAAATGGTACAATGACTGGCAAAAACATTGTACCCAGAAATGCTTGAGAGGACCATCTGCTAACTTTTCTGGTTGGAAAATGCCCTTGTGCTAATTAGACTGTGACATGAGTAATGCTCTACCCTTGCAGTCCCTTTCACATCCACCTCAAGTGACTGTGAAAATCAGCAAGCTCAGGCACCAGGAATCGCAACACTTTCCCACTGATTTCCAGAGACTATCAGTTTTTTAAGTGATTGGATAAATATATTGAAGAAAAATGGGGTTTGATTCAGATTTTTTTCCAATTAATCCCCGAGCTTCCATTAAAGTCTCTTGGTTTATCTACTGAGTGATTTGCTCATTGCCTCTGAGTTCATTTACAGTCCCTGTGGAAGTAAAAGCAAGGCCTTCCAACTCCCTAAAATTTTTAAAAATGAACCAAAACGGATTCCTCATCCCTCCATTTCATGCTGTAGCAGAAAGGTGTTTTGCTAATCATTTCTCAGTCCCCACAGTCTTCTTCAAAAGCTGGAGTTACTTTTCACAGCTTATATTCATTTCCAAGGAAGCCTCACATGCATAGATCTCAGATTAAGGTTCTGTAACTGGAAAAAAACAGGAGATACACACAAAACAATTCTCCCTCACACAGCCAGGAATTCACTCCATGCTTTCTTTTTTTAGTCATGATACAGTAATGGTAAACTGTAGTATTTTGTATGCTTCCTTCCCACCCAGTCTATACTTTCAAACAAAATCAGCTCTTGTATTGCACTGTGAGCCTCGCTAGATAGAAATTAAGGCAATTGTTTCTCCTACTCATAGTTACAAGGGGTAATCCAATAGCCAGTGGGGTCACTGTGATCAGATAACATGCTGGAGTGTGGGATAATCACTGGGATTTTAACACCCTTGAAATGCATCTCCAGTATCCTTGCAATCATAAATCATAACCAAACTAAACAATGCAACTGCAGGCCTTCTAAGAAGCTCTTTTCTCTGGTCCTCCTCAACCTCTGTGAGGACTAGGGACTTCACTGTACTCGCCAGACATATCCTGTCTTCGCCAGACATTTGCCCATGTTGCTAAATGGTTGCTTTGACTGTCCAGGTCACAAAAATCTGTCTTGTCATCACTCAGTCTAAAGAGCAGTTGATGACTCAGATGTAAAAATGGATCACAGCCAAGGTCACCTTCACGTCCTACTTCTGGAAATAGCTGGCTGGCCGCTGTTGGAAACAGGCTGCTGGGACTAGACAGCTCCTTAGTCTGATCCAATTTGCATTTTAAGTTCACGGTGTGCTGCTGCAAGTGTGATTTCACTTCTGCTGTGCAGATAAAAGAGCTTAAGAGGGGACTGAGAAGGAAGAGGAATTGAAATAAACTGCCAGATAGAGGCAATGTAATATTATTTTACAGCATTCTGTGCAAGAGTGTGAAATGATGTCCTCGATTGTATCTCTTTGCCTTCCCTTTTTTTCTGGGCTCTGTCAGGATGCTGCCTGCCCAGGCTTTTGTCTATAAGTTAAAGTACAGCCGTTGTAGTCTTGGGAGTGAATCATGAAACTTGGAGAATGGTTTTCTTAGCTGGCCACTATATAAAATTCAGAATGTTTCATATGTGACCTACTGAGACCAAAAGGCAAATTAGCAGGTTCAGAAAAATAAGACTGAGGTTGCTCTTGAAGTTCAGCAAGTCAACAGGTTAAGTGCCTTTGTGAACTTCTGTGTTGCGTCTAGGGTTACCAGCACTGGGTTAGGAAATACCTGGAGATTTGGGAGGTGTAGCCTGTGATGGGTGGGGGTTGGAGACGGGAAGGACCTCAACCAAATGCAATACCATTGAGTTCATTCTCCAAAGCAGCCATTTTCTCCAGGGGAACTGATCTCTATTGTCTGGAGACCAGTTGTAATAGCAGGAGATCTCCAGGCCCAACTTGGAGGCTGGCAACCCTAATAGAATCACATCCCCACTGAACTCCTTCTCACCCCCAAAGTCCACCCTCATAAGGCACCACCCCCAAATCTCCAGGAAATTCCCAAGCCAAAGTTGGCAGTCCTAAAGTTCCACGCTAGTTTATAGAAACAATGGAAGAGTCAGGAAAAGGTACTTGCTCCTCTTTATTTATTTTATTTGGTTTTTATCCTGTCCTCTCCTGCAGGCAGGGCTCAGGGCGGCTTACAACATATGTAAAAATGGCAATTTAAAAAATTACAAAATTACAAAATAAATATAAGTTCAATATAACAATGTGAAGTGCAAGATGGCTCCAATGTGGTTAGATTGCTCATCAATTCCCATTGTATATGTGCTCAGGTGGTTTGATAGTTCAACGGGTGGCAAAACTCCCATCAGTAATAACATAAAAGCAATGCCTCCAAATAGCCCTGGCAGATGGAACAGGTGGGTGGAGCGGGGGGAGGGGTTAATTTGGTATCTGCCACCTCAACCAAAGGCCCAGCAGAACATCTCCATTTCACAGGCCCTGGGGAACTGTAACAAGTTCTGCAGGGCCCTGATTTCACTTGGGAGAGTGTTCTACCAGGCTAAGCAGATATCTCTGGGAGGGACAAAGAGCCTTGTGTTCTTTAGATCAACATCCACCATGGATCACTGGTAGATGTTGATCTAAAGAACACAAGGCTCTTTGGGGGCATAGTGGGAGAGATAGTCCTGCAGATATGCTGGTCCAAGACACACAGGGCTTTAAAGGCTAATACCATAACCTTGCACTTGATCCGAAAGCCAGTTCAGTGGTGGAGCACTGGTTTTATATGTGCTTGCATAGATGTCCCAGTGAGGACACATGCAGCTGCATTTTGAACCAGCTGAAGTTTCCAGATCAGTCTCAACGGTAGCCCTGCATAGAGCTAGTTACAGTAATCCAGTCTGGAGGTGACCATTGCATGGAGCACTATGGCTAAATTGTTCAGGGAGAGAGAGGAACCAGTTGCCTGACCAGCCATGGATGATAAAAGGCTGATCTGGCAACATTTTTGATCTGGGCCTCCATTGAGAGTGAGACAACCAGGTTCACACCAAAATTCCTTACCATTGACGTTGGCATTAACGTCCTATCAAGGGTAGAGAACTGGATTCCTGATTCCATCTCCCCATGGCTCAGGCACAGGACCTCCACCGTAGATGGATTTAATTTCAGTTGACTCTGCTTCAGTCAGTCAGCCATGGCCTCCAATGCCCTGGCCAGGACCACTGGGGCAGTGTCCAGGTGGCCATCCATCGGCAGATATAGTTCAGTGTCACCAGCATACTGGTGACAGCCCAGTCCAAACCCCTGGACCAGATGGGCAAACCACCCCATCACAAAAAGTCTGCCAAGAAAACATCATGATGTGACATTACCCCATGGATCAGTAATGACTCGGTGCTTGCACACCACCATCCATGTGCTCATGCCAAGTTTTTGAAATGCTGCCAAAAATATTGAGGCCCATCTTCCCAAGATCAATATGATGGATGCCATCAAGAACTTCTCATTAGTAACCCACTGACCTGGTTATCTCTCAGTACCATGCTAGCATTTTGTGAGTGCCACTGGTCTAACATTCTTCTGCAGCAAAAGCTGTTATTTCAGGAAATTGCTGTGATATTTTGTTCAGCTTTTAGCTACAAAATGTCAGTTGAATTTAGGAAAGTTGTATTTACTTTTTGTTTTCTGGTATAGAAAATATTTGGTAACAAAAATATATGATCACTGCTGATTTTTCAATTCATAAGCCACTGTGGACTGTAAAAGGAGAGTTCGGGTTTAGAAAAACAATGTTTCTACTGTTTGGAAGCAAAATTTAATTTAGAAAAGGCAAGCATAATCTGATTATACACCACTACTGACTCTTCACACATTACAGTTTTCTTTTATGAGTATATTTAAGAAATTCTAAGCATATGCTTGCAAATGTAAGTATAGATACGAGCATGGTTTTCTGTGGGTGGAGGAATTTGTGCTCCTAGCACAATTGTCTTGCCTTCCCCATCCCACAGCATGCATTTGTCATGTATCTAGGATTAACTGGTGAGTGTATATTCAGTGGTAACCCCAGGTTTGCTACTGGATAATATATGAGATGGTCTAATATCCACATAAACATTAGCAGAGGAAGTGTAGTGGTAAAGCTTGGTGAACAGCATTCCAAAAATATCCAATACATTCACTTTAATATTTTAAAAATGCAACATTGTGTGTGAGCATTCAAGTTTGCATTCTTATTCATGAAAATGCTGAAAATAAAAATCAACAATTTTGTACACAGCTCCCCATAATTGGTGTGGGGTAGGGTGGAATTCACTAAGAAAGCTAAGTAATCATCTTGACCCTTAAATCAGCAGCCTGAAATGCCCCACTCATGTCTTGTTCCTAAGGGTGAAAAAACCACAGGAAGAAGGTTTTTGAAGAGGGGATTTCAGGCTCCTGCTGGATGCTGAAAAAACTACAGTCTATGAGTGCATATTTCTCAGCTCACAGAAAGCCTTTGGGTCTGGTTGCCAGCCTCCAGGTGAGGCCTGGAGATCCTCTGGAATTACAACCATTCCCTGGATGACAGATCAGCTGCCTTGGAGGAAATGGCTGCTTTGAAGGATGAACGCTATGTTGTTATACCACACTGAGTTCTCACCGCTCTCCAAACCCAGCCCTCCCTGGATTCACCCCCAAATCTCCAAGAATTTCCTAATCCAGAGCTGACAAGCCTACCTCCAAGGGGTACAAGTTTTTATATTGGCAGCCATGCATTTGTCATAAGTAACTAGGATTAACTGGTGAGTGTATATTCAGTGATAACCCCAGGTTTGCTACTGGATAATATGTGAGATGGTCTAATATCCACATAAACATTAGCAGAGGAAGTGTAGTGGTAAAGCTTGGTGAACAGCATTCCAAAAATATCCAATACATTCACTTTAATATTTTAAAAATGCAACATTGTGTGTGAGCATTCAAGTTTGCATTCTTATTCATGAAAATACTGAAAATAGAAATCAACAATTTTGTACACAGCTCCCCATAATTGGTGTGGGGTAGGGTGGAATTCACTAAGAAAACTAAGTAATCACCTTGACCCTTAAATCACCAGTTCCCCTGAAGAAGGTTTGTAACTGATAGTTCAGACACTGAGATTAGGGGATGTTATCCATGTTCCTTAACCCAGTTCATTTTGCAGGTTGGATGAGCTGTGAAGTGTTTATCAACAGCCAGAGAACTGCCTGCTTTCAAGTTGTATGCATTTATAATTCATAAAAGGAACATAAGAAAATATGTAAACTGTGAGCCTGTGAGGAAGGGTTGTGAAACAGGGCAGGTGTTTGCCATGGAGAGGGCATATAAACAAGCAGCACAACAAATGTGAAAGTGTGAATCTCCAAGAAGACAGATGCTCCAGTCCCAGCTGAATAGGGCCCTTTCTAGGAATATTCAGCTGCAGGGAATATTATGGTATGTTTGTACATGGCATGCATGCATATATACATGCAGTCATAACTTTTTTTTGCTGCAGTTTTGTTAACAGCTCTGTTGATCTGCATGGGTTCAAGACAAGACAGACAAGAGGCAGGAAGAAACAGGAGACTTCTGTGAGATTGTGAAGCTAGGGTAAGGTTGCCAACTCCTGCTTGGGAAATTCCTAAAGATTTGGGAGTAGAACCTGGGGAGGGTGGGCATCGAAAGGAGAGGGACTACAGAGGGCATTTCTCCACGAGAACTGATCTCTGTCATTTGGGGGTCAGTAGTAATTCCAGGAGATCTCCAGGCCTTGCCCAGAGTTTGGCAAGTCTAAGCTAGGGCTGCATTACATACTTGCATGCCAATGTACAAGTACAATTGCCTTGGGGAGGTTGAAAAGTACCTAGAACCCTATGCATACACATAAACAGCACCTCCCACCTTTTCACTGCTGTTCCAAATGTGTTCACTACTTGACCTGCAGCTACTTTGGAACTATTTTTAGATAGGGGTGGGGTCATGCTTCCCAGCTATGTGATCTTCACCAATCAGGAGCCAAGTAGTTATCATGCCATTGTGACAGGTAATGATGTTCCACTGGCATGTGACATAACACAGCCAGTTCAGAATTGAGGGCTATGCTCCAACAAAAATATCCCCGTTCTTTTCACAGCTGACAGATGCAAAGGCAGTTTGTCTAGAGCAGGGATGGCCAAACTTGCTTAACATAAGAGCCACATAGAATAAAGTCAGATGTTGGGGAGCCGCAAGACATGAACAAATATTAAACACACATCTTTATAAAAACTCTTAATACTTCCTTTGCACAGAAAGATACAATACATATGTATGCACTTTACAACATGACCATGCTAGAAAGAGACTTTAAAAAAAAGCTGGGAATAACAGGTCCCATAAAACCAGCATAGAGAAAGGTTAGGGGATTATTTTTTTGGCACTAGTGGAAGAAGGAAACACACATGTACCATATAAATCACTGACCACAGTTGCATCATTAGGCATCTCTCTTTATCTAGACACCAAGGTTAGTAAATACAGCTCCTACAAGTGCTATGAAACTAAGGGGGAACCCTGAGCCACCCTCTTTAATTCTGTCCCTTCTTCCAGTGGCTCCCTTGGCTCTTGTGCTCTCTTTCCCTGCTGCAGGTCTCCAGGCAACCTTTGTGGTGCAGGAGAAGAGCTTGCAAGTCTGCTTATTTCCCCCTCCTTCCTCACTTCACACAGAATGCAAATAGTCACCTAGCTATGGGTCAGTGCTCAGAGGCTAACTGAGGTCCCAATGCTAAGCATACTTAGTTCAGAGTAAACTTGCATTAAGTTCCTCCTCGCCCTCTGGGAGCCACACAATATGTGTGAAAGAGCTGCATGTGGCTCCTGAGCCACAGTTTGGCCATTCCTGGTGTAGACGATCACACTCCTGGACAAAAGGGCATAGCAACAGTGTGAACGCTTACCTTCAGCAGGAAGAGAGGCAGAGACAGAGGACAGAGGCACATGCTGCAAAAGATGAATAATGCATTGGATGAATATAACCTCCATTTCCACTCCAGGAATCCCCATGAGCAAATCAGCATTTCGTTGCATTTATGCATTACTGAAAATTATTCAGTGAACCCCCTCTCCCAAGCTTTCTTGACTCTGAATGCTTGTTGGGAATTGTTCTCTGCCTGCAATTGCAAGGGAATTTCTTTCCCATTCAGGAAATACTAGCACAAGGCCTTTGTGGTAATGAGATTAAGAGCTCTCCTCAATCAAAAGGTCCTCTTTTTTGTTTGGACCTGTCTGTGTCTTTGGTGATGCTTAGATGAACCAACTTGAAGACAGGACCGGATCTACATGTTTTTTGAGGGGGGGGCAAAATTAAAAAAATGACTCCCTCTTTTGAGCCATTCAGTCTTATGGTCCCATAGAATACAATGGACTCCATACCCAATTTGGCGCCCCCCCCCCCATCGGTGCCTGGGGCAATCACCCCTCTCTGCCCCCGCTTAGATCCGGCCCTGCTTGAAGACGTGTGTGTATGGCTTTCACCACCCTGGATGGCAGTGAATTCACCTACTAACACAGGAGCAGAAATAGAGTGTGGGTATAAAGTGATTCTCTTCCTCTTACTGTTTTCTAATACAGCCCCACATATAGCAAGATCAAGATTGACATGCCAAGGATGTGGTGGGAAATGATAGTATTAGCCACAACTTTGCTCATATAGTTCACTGCAGATGAAAAACATTTGTTGCTGCATGCAATGGCTAGGGAGGCGGGGGAGTACAGAGATTTTACATCTGCCATCTATGGCAATGGGTTGCAGAGAAATCTGCCCTCCAGTGGGTTGTCTGCAGGTAAGCAAGAAGATGGTGCGGAGTGTGGTTATTTCATGTTTTCATAGGTCCTTTTGGCACCAACTAGGTTTATAAATGCATTAAAGGTCACCCCAAAGGCCCTTGTCATAGGGGCCTCTGGGCACTCTCCTGTTTCCCTTATGGTGGGCATCAAAGAGGCAGAAGAACTCAGCTCTTTTCTGCTGCTCGGCACCCAAAACGCTTTTAAAAGCACACTTTCCTGAATCCAGTAATTGGCAGAGACAGCTGAAGGTTGTGTAGCAAACCTTATTTGTGCTCCTCTGTACCCATTCATTCATTGTCACACTTCCTTCTGATGGGAAAAAAGTCTGGATGTGCATTGGAGATTGTACATAGGAACTCATTGGAGGGGGAGAGAGATCAGTCTGTTGGACAGTATTTTTCTCAGTGCCCCCTAAACCTGCAGCTGCCTCTGAGCTTCACCCCTTCATAAGATCCAGTGCATAATGATACTGGACAACTGTCAAAGCCATTTATTTGACAGTACCCACAACCCCTCTTATGTCAAGACATACTGTTTTTCCTAATCACACCTGTAGAAACCTGAGTATTGCTTTTATAGCTTGTTGTTTTATATTTTCCATGAGTGCTCATGTAACCTTTTAAAAAACTGGCAAAGATCAACAGAACTTCTCTCAGTTTATATTCCAATCCCAAAGAAGGGTAATGCCAAGGAATGTTCAAACTATTGCACCATTGCACTCATTTCACATGCCAGCAAAGTCATGTTAAAGATCCTACAAGCTAGGCTTCAGCTGTATGTAGATCAGGAAGTACCAGAAAAATGTCTATTTCTGCTTCATTGACTATACTAAAGCCTTTGATTGTGTGGATCACAACAAACTGTGGCAAGTCCTTAAAGAGATGGGAGTACCAGATCACCTCACATGTCTCCTGAGAAATCTGTATAAGGTTCAAGAAGCAACTGTCAGAACGGCATATGGAACAACTGATTGGTTTAGAATAGGAAAAGGAGTTCAACAAGGATATATATTGTCACCCTGCTTATTTAATTTATATGCAGAGCACATCATGCGGAATGCTGGCCTGGATGAAGCACAAGCCGGAATTAAGATTGCTGGGGGAAAAAAATCAACAAACTCAGATATGAAGATGACACCACTCTAATAGCAGATAGTGAGGAGGACCTAAAGAATCTCTTGTTGAGGGTGAAAGAGGAGAGCACAAAAGTAGGCTTGAAACTCAACATCAAAAAAACTAAGATCATGGCATCTGGCCCCATCACACCTTGGCAAATAGAAGGGGAAGACATTGAAGTAGTGACAGACTTCACATTTCTGGGATCCAAGATCACTGCAGATGGTCACTGTAGCCATGAAATTAAAAGACGTTTGCTCCTTGGGAGGACAGCTATGGTGAACCTGGGCAGTATAATAAAAAGTAGAGACATCAGCCTGCCAACAAAAGTCTGTATAGTCAAAGCGATGGTATTCCCAGTAGTAATGTATGGCTGTGAGAGCTGGACCATAAGGAAGGCCGAGTGCAGAAGAATAGATGCTTTTGAGATGTGGTGCTGGAGAACACTCTTGAGAGTCCCTTGGACTGCAAGAAGATCAAATCAGTCAGTCCTAAGGGAAATCAACCCAGACTGTTCCCTGGAAGGTCAGATGCTGAAGCTGAGGCTCAAATACTTTGACCACCAAATGAGAAGGGAGCACTCCCTGTAAAAGATCCTGATGCTAGGAAAGACAAAAGGCAAAAGAAGAAGGGGATGGCAAAAGATGAGATGGCTGGACAGTGTTACTGATGTAACAAACACGAATTTGAGCAGACTTTGGAGGATGGTGGAAGACAGGAGGGCCTGGCATGACTTTGTCCATGGGATTGCAAAGAGTCGGACTCGACTGTGCAACTGAACAACAACAAATCACTTTTCATCCCTCCCTCCTTCCCTCTTCTCTGATTCTCCTCAGAAGTCTGGCTGTTGCTTTCTCCCTTTTAGGGTTGCTAAATCCGATTCAAGCAATATCTGGGGACTTTGGGGCTGGAGCCAGGAGCAAGGCTGTGACAAGCAGGACTGAACTCTGAAGGGAGTTCTCTCCATTACATTTAAAGGGACCGCACACCTTTTAAATGCCTTCCCTCCATTTGGAAATAATGAAGGATAGGGGAACCTTCTTTTGGGGATTATAGAATTGGACCCCCTGGTCCAATATTTTTGAAACTTGGAGGGTATTTTGAGGAGAGGCACTAGATGCTGCACTGAAAATTTGGTGTCTCTACCTCAAAAAAAAGCTCCCCCCCAGAGTGCCAGATACCCACAGATTAATTCTCCATTATACCCTATGAGGACTGGCCTCCATAGGGTATAATGAAGTGCCCAGTGGACATTCAACCCCCCCCTCCAATTTCTTGATGACCCTGAAGTGGGGGGAGGGCCTCCAAACCAGGGGATCCCCTGCCCCCAGCTGGGGATTGGCAACTCTATCTCCCTTGAAAATACCATTGCTTCCTGCTGCCTTGGTTGTAGCATCTTCATAAATGTTTACTTTGAGATGACAGGCATTTTACCAAAAACACTCTAACAAAAAACACGTTCTTGACTCACCTGAAGGCAGCCACCCTTGAAATCTGAGTTGCAGGGAAGGTCTTCATAGAACATCTTTAGGTTCTGAATGTGTACTCTTTTTTTAAAAAAGAGGGGAAGGGAGCGTGTAAATACATAAGTAAAATGAGCGTTCATTGTTAATGTTTGCATGTTATGGGCTCTGAATGAATGGTGCACAGAGTCATAAGGTTAGAAGGAGTGAAACGTTTACAGTAAATTTGTACTTCTATAGTGCTTTAGAGTATTCAAGGTGCTTCACAACATTATCAATAATCCTTACATTGCCTCTACAATTTCCCCATATTAAAAATGTTCAAAAGGGAAGCTGAAAGATAATAATAATAATAATAATAATAATAATAATAATAATAATAATAATAATAATAATAATAATAATAATAATAATAATACATTATTTTTATTTATATCCCGCCCTCCCCGCCGAGTCAGGCTTAGGGCAGCTCACAAGACATGGTACATACCATGATTACAATAAAATACAGTTAAAATACAATTAAATTACAAATTCATAAATTAGGTTAAATAAATAAAGTAAAACCAGTATAAATTGAAGGTGCTGCCGTTCAATACATATATATAAAGATGGCTAACTTAAGGCTACCTAACTACCAACAGTGGACTCTTAAACAGAATTACACCTTTCTAAGTCTATTGAAACCAGTGGGTGTAAAAGGGTATAACTGTTTTTTATTCCATTGTGAGACTGTGATGTAGATCTATATCTGCCTCACATTTTTTGTTGTAGCTGCAGCGAAAATCTGAGCAAATTTCAAGACCGGACCATTATGCTTCTAGAAGAACACATTACAATATAAATCTAGACAGGACTTTTTTTGTAGCAGGAACTCCTTTGCATATTAGGCCACGCACCCCTGCTGTAGCCAATCCTCCTGGAGCTTACAGCAAGCCCTGTAAGAAGTGCCCTGTAAACTCTTGGAGGATTGGCTACATCTAGGCTTCCCAATCCCCAGGTCCCAGCGGGGGATCTCCTGGTTTTACAAGTTCCCCCCCCCCTGCCCCCCAGCCAGCTAGCCGGCAGGGGAATCCCCACCCCCCACAGTCCCCACAGCTCTAGATCTCCAGCAGTTTTAGGGAATAATGGGGAATTGATCTGCGGATATCAGGGGCTCTAGGGGGGCTGTGTTTTGAGGTAGATGCACCAAATTTTCAGTATAGCATCTAGTGCCTCTTCTCAAAATACCTCCCAAGTTTCAAAACGATTGGACCAGGGGGTCCAATTCTACGAGCCCCAAAAGAAGGTGCCCCTATCCTTCATGATTTCCTATGGAAGAAAGGCATTTAAAAAGGTGTGCGGTCCCTTTCTATGTGATTGCCAGAACTCCCTTTGGAGTTCAGTTGTGCTTGTCACAGCCTTGATCTTGGCTCCACCCCTAATGTCTCCTGGCTCCACCCCCAAAGTCTCCTGGCTCCATCCCCAAAGTCCCCAGATATTTCTTGAATTGGACTTGGCAACCCTAGCTACATCAGGGGTGTGTGGCCCAATATGCAAAGGAGTTCCTGCTTAAAAAAAAAAACCCTGTCCTGTCTTCACCATTCCGCTCCTCTTGGCAGCCTCTCCCTTAAAAAAACTTTGCATGGTTCTGGCCACCAGGCTGGGTGAGGCCTGGCTGCACAGTGGGAAATCCACAAGGACTTGTGGGAGGCAGCTCACTTTCACCTGTATTGCCCTTCCCACACTATTTCCTCTTTTTCCTTCTTGGATAGCCCCCAAATCCTCACCCTTTCCCACTTCCTTTCCTCCTTCCCACCCTTCCACCCACTTACCTATCCTCCTACCTACCCTTTTATCTGCCCCCACTCCCCCAATCTTCAGCCAATCTTCAGATATATATATATATTTTCATTTATACCCTGTCTTTCATTATGGACGCAAACAGCTTACATCTCCTCTCCTCCATTTTATCCTCAGAACAATCCTGTGGGATAGGTTAGACTGAAGGTGTGTAACTGGCCCAAGGCCACCCAGTTAGCACCAGGGAGAGAAAACATTCAAATCTGGATCTTCCAGGTCCTAGTCTGAAACTCTAGTTACTAGGCCACACTGGCTTTTGTGAGGTGGTTGCTGTTGAATTATAGTGAACAGCCAGGCTTGTTAGTGGTTGCTGCTGCTTGCTGAGTCTTTTCTCAAAAGTCAGAAGAGCCAAAGAAAAGGCACTACCCCCTCCCCTTGCCTTTTACTGACAGAAACCTGAGCTTGAAACCTGGCAACATTATTGTGGTTGTTAGGGTTGCCAAGTCCAATTCAAGAAATATCTGGGGACTTTGGGGGTGGAGCCAGGAGACATTAGGGGTGGAGCCATGATCAAGGCTGTGACAAGCATGATTGAACTCCAAAGGGAGTTCTGGCCATCACATTTAAAGGGACGGCACACCTTTTCAATTCCTTCCTTCCATAGGAAATAATGAAGGATAGGGGCACCTTCTTTTGGGGCTCATAGAATTGGACCCCCTGGTCCAATCCTTTTGAAACTTGGGGGGTATTTTGGGGAGAGGCACTAGATGCTATACTGAAAATTTGGTGCCTCTATCCCAAAAAACAGCCCCCCCCCCAGAGCCCCAGATACCCGTGGATTAATTCTCCATGATTTTCTATGGGAATAAATCTCCATAGGGAATAACAGAGTTCCCAGCAGACATTTCCCTCCCCCCCCCCCCGCTTTCTGATGACCCTGAAGCGGGGGGAGGGCCTCCAAACCGGGGAATCCCCTGCCCCCACCTGGGGATTGGCAACCCTAGTGGTTGTCAAGCACCTCCCACAATGGCCATAATTTCCTAATGGTACACAGGCCTCGGATTCAGCGGGAGCTCACAGGAGTGCAGTTCCTGAACCTTTCTGAGAGTTCTACCTCCTCCTTCCCACTTTGTCCATTGAACAGTAGGTGCAGCTGCATAACAATCCCTGGATGAGCTCCACCACCTATTTTTCTATAAAACGACCCCTGATGGTACAGATGCTACTTTATTTTTTATTTCAGATATATCTGGGAATTTGTGACTTTCTCAGGTTTATAAAAAGATTTGTCTTGCCTGCTCATGGCTTCAGTCTCTGGATTTAACTATTCACAGATGGGTCCATGTTAAGAATTAGATATACTGATGTGTTTGCCAGTGTGGTATGTAATTAGACCACTGTAAGGTATTTTTTAAATTTACTTTGGTATTTCAATTATGTTTCAGTTTGAAGGATGGCTTTAATGGTTTGTTTCTTAAAATTGTATTGGTTGTTTAGATACACAAGATGTTTATTTACTTCAGCATACCTTTAGACTTTAACTTCATGAGACAATAAATATTTTCCTTTGTTACAGTTATTTTAGATAATTCTAGTTGCCCTGCTAGTGAATCCCCTTTTACTAAAATCATAGATTGAAGCCCTCACAGTTTGTGTGATGGATGTTAGAAGGGGATGTTAGTTGGGAACACTTAATTTGAATTCTGAGCTAAGTTAGTTAAACAGTTTGCAGGAGGGAACTCCCTGTGTAACAAATGGTACTTTCACATATGCCAAATAATGCACTTTCAATACACTTCAGCAATTGGTTGAAAGTGAATTTTGCCATTTCACACAGGAAATTCCAGTTGCAAGGTATATTGAATGTGAATTGAAAGTGCTTTATTCAACATGTGTGAAAGCCCTGAAAGACTACAGAACTATATGATGAAGATAGACTCTGAAGTCTCATCAGATCTTCTCTCCCAATCTGGCCCATGTAAAGCCAGAAAATGAATGGGAGGAAAAACCCCCAGCAAAGCTGAGTAAAGGAAGTTCTTAATTTGATTGTTCTAGTAGTTGGAGAGTGATGTGCCCTTCGTTTTTGCAAATGATCCAGTTAGGACTACTTGTCTAAAATGATTTTGTCACAGATCATTTTACCATAGTCCGATTAGACACAAACATGGAAGCATTATTAACAGAATAGTCCAAAGCTGTTACTCCCAATGACAGGGCATCTGGAGGTCAGGAATTTACCAAATGACTTGCATTTCAGCCTAATGAAAATGGTCAAAGCCAGAAAAGTCTTTCCTGCAACCTGATCCATTACGGCTAAGACTAATTTTTGGATTACAGAAATCAGTGGAACTATCACTAGGTCAGAGAGAGTCAATTAATGAATGGAATGGGTGTCAAATGACAGAATATATATGTTGCAGGACATTTTTATAAAACATATTACTATAGCAAGGGTGAGTGGAAGAAGCCCCAAGGAGAAGAAGGTTCATCAGCAAGGGTCTGAGGTGCTAATTTCTAAGCAACAAATGGAGAATATAAGCAACAGGAGTTAGATGCTACCCTGCCCATGCTTTAACTTGCTACACTGGTGCTATCAGCATTCTTCTACCAACCTGCACCCCCTACCAGAAATCAGCTGGGGAGGAGAGGGATTCTTCAAGCACTGGAATAAGGTGGAGGATAAGCCAATGTTTTTTTCCCTGACTTGTTTCTGCTTTTATTTAACAATAGCAACACACACAGTTTCTCTCTATCTGAATGAGAAGTATTGTTTAACTTTTCCCCTTACTGGGCTAATGGGGGGTAGGGAGGAAAGAATTTTGTTGGGGGAAAGGTACAGCTGCTTAATACTATTACTAAGTACTTAACATAACCCTTCTCTTATATGCTGACGATGCGGTGCTGATTTCTAGGACCCCTGTCAGTCTTAAACGAGCTATGAAAATCTTAGCTCAGTATTGCCATTTCAATTATATTAAAATCAATTACCAGAAGTCTAAAGTTTTAGTCTTTGCTAACAAGCCCAGAACATATCATTGGCGAATCAACTCAGTAGAAGTTGAACAAGTTTGCTGTTTCAAATATTTGGGAGTAGTTTTTCAATCCTCTGGTTCCAGAAAGGCGCATGTGGATCATGTCATAATGAATGCGACTAGAAGTACTGGGGCAACGGAGAAATTTTTCTGGAACTCAGGGGGACAGAATATAGCTGTGGCAGTTAAGATCTTTAAGGCCAAATCTCTTGCCCAACTACTATATGGAGCCCCTTTGAGCATATCCCCACATAAGACACACTGGCAAGCATTAGAAAGAGTTCAATCTAAGTTTCTAAGGCATGTTCTTCAAGCCCCACCCGGTGCTTCAAATGCTTTCATACGAGTGGAAACTGGCATGGTCACCTTACAGGCCCGTTTATGGATTGCTATCTTTCTATATTGGTACAAACTAATGACTAACTCTACTGTGCTAATGAGCCTGATAATGAAAGACTCCTTGACACCTTACTGGGTTAGAGAAACCAAGCTTAAATTAGCTTATTATGGGCTCTCTAAACAGTTTATGATGCAGTTGGAAGGTAGTGCAGTTAAACCCTTCCTTAAACAAAGGATTCTAGATACCAAAAGACAACACGATTTGTCCCAGATTAAAGGTTATCCTTCAGGCACAGGAAACCTGAATCAAATAATTCTGATGCCATACTTGCAGAATTTAGATAAACCTGATTATAGAAGAGCTTTCATACTCATGGGAGCAAATATGCTCCCTTCAGCAGTCACAGAAGGTAAATACAAAAGGCACCCCATGAGGAAAGGTTATGTATCTGTGGAGATGGGAGGATAGAGACGAAAGAGCACATTCTCTTGAATGTAAACTTTATCAGAATATTCGTTTGATTTATATTACTCCTATTTGTGACCAATTCCTAGGGAGAGATTTTAGCTTTTATCTAGATAAGATGTTAGCAGATAGGAACCAGGAAATTACTATGAAGGCTGCAACATTTGCTGTACAAGCCATAAGACTCCATAAACAACTAATGGATAAAAGCATTTAAATGTCTATGAAATATTTTATGTTTTATAACTAGAAATGGAAACTGAAATTTTTATGTATAATATTTTGTATTGTGCCCAAGTTCAATTGTATTCCTTGGTTGTTGTTTTTTTAATGCCACTTGTTACCTATTTTCTTTCTTTTTGGAAGGGTCTCTGACCGTATTGTCAGCGTCCCCATGGCACAGAGTGGTAAAACAGCAGTACTGCAGTACTGTGGTCTGAACTCTCTGCTCATGATCTGAGTTCAATCCCAGCAGAAGCTGGATTCAGGTAGCTGGCCCAAGGTTGACTCAGCCTTCCATCCTTCCGAGGTCGGTAAAATGAATACCCAGCTTGCTGGGGGCGAAAGTGTAGATGACTGGGGAAGGCAATGGCAAACCATCCTGTAAAAAGTCTGCTGTGAAAACATTGTGAAAGCAACGTCACCCCAGAGTCGGAAACGACTGGTGCTTGCACAGGGGACCTTTCCTTCCTTTCCTTTCCTGACCATATTAAACTAAACTTGACTTAACTTGACTACTGTTACAGTAAAATACAGATGCTGTAACTTCTCACTTCCTGAATCAGAAATTCTTTCACATGGAGGCTGGATTTTTCCTCATAACTGTTCTGTCACATCTTATGAGATTGGAGACGCATGTTTGTGTTACTGTTCAAGGGCGGAGATTTTACACAGCAGGCACACTGCCTGTCACTGGTAGCAACAGTCTGAGCCTTTGCCTCTGTTTCTCCATGACATCTGAAGCTCTGCCTGCCTGCCAGGTAGTTCAATCAAAGCATTACCATACATCCTTTGCAGGGTGTGAAGCCTGGGTAGCACTGCCTACTATACTTGGGAGAAAGCCATAGCTCCTGCTTCCTTCCCCAAAGGAAAGCAAACTAGCTGTCTATCATGAGGATGGTGAGGTAAGCCATAGCCATTTGCCTGCCCTGCCACTAGGCAAATTAGGGAATTGCCTAGGGTGCTGGCCTTCTGAGGGCACCAAATCGGGTGCTCCCCATGTGATTCTGTGATGTTATCAGTGCAGGGGGAGCACTGGAAGTTAGCCTTGCCTAGGGTGCCAGACAGTCTAGGGCTGGCCCTGCTTGCTTCCAATAGAAACAACCAGAGCCTTTTGGTTTTCCTAATTAGTATGCACACCCTTGGATAATGCAGTAGTTCAGACAAAGGGAACATGCTTATGTGTGTGTGAACTGCAATCAAGTTACAACTGCCAGTAAGGGGCTTTCAAGGCAAGTGAGAAGCAGAGATGGTTTGCTATTGCCTTCCTCTGCAAAGTCTCCCATCCAAGTACTGACCCTGCTTAGCTTCCAAGATCTGACAAAATCAGGTTATACTATACCATTCCACATCCCTGAACATGCTTATATAGAGCCAGAAAGGTTTCCCAAAGCCAGTGAGATGGTATGATGATTGGAGGAAAGTGGAAATTGACAGAATTGCCAATTAGGACAATTCTATTAGGTGGGGAGTCTTCTGACACAGCTCCTGCCAGACACTTCTCCCCTGATGCTGAGTTACTCTTTCCTTTATCCTCCTCAGCCCCGCCCACCACCCACTTCTCAGGAAAATGATGCCAGTGAGGCATTAGAATAAAGGTTTGTTTGGAAGGGTTCTGCCTCCTCCCTCCGAATGTCAGAAATAATTGTATTCACATTTGGAGCATATTTCTGAATTCTAGGTCAAATCATAATTAGTAAATATTTTAACAGACTTCCTTTTTTCCATCCAGGCCTTTCTATAAATTATTACAATAGCATTTATATCATGCTGAGAATTCACAGTACATTATCTGCATTTCTGCATGGTAGGCCTGTTGTCAAGCATCGATATTTCGCAATAATCAAGCTTCTGTTCTTCAATCGAAAGTTGCTTTATTGTTGAAACTCCATAGCTTGCCAAGGACGGATGCCTTGGAAGTAATGACATACACAGTATTGCATAGTAACTTATAGGCATACTTCAAAGGGATAGGTTACAGATAACTTCAAAAGGATAACATAAAGATGCAAATTGAGTTGAGGGTTCAAAGGCTACTCACTAATATCTCTTTGTGACTAAGGAATGTCAGCTAATAAAAAACATCTCCCTTTCTCACACATTCTCTGGGAACTGATAAGATCTGGCTGTGTGAATATGGGGGAGAGGCACTCTACACCGTTAACACAAGGTTATTCTAAACATTCTGGACCCAGATGGATTTATTATGCACCCTTTGGTTAGAAGGAGAAAGCAGGGGGGTGGGGGAAGGAAGGAAGGAAGAGAGTATTAAGAGTGTTCTGCTTTGGATCTGGCCTGTCTACAAAACGCCATTAGGAATAGCATATAGAAATGACATGCTTGACACCTGTATTATTAGCTATATTATTGCAGGTCATGAGAAGGGCCAAAGCTGAGTTCACATCTAAGAGGAGCTTTGAGCTAGGCATTTCCAGGCTCTCTCTGTTCACACTAAATAGTCATATCAACAGTCCACCTCCAATTATACACATGCTTAGTGGAGACATGTTTCAGTGCATAACAGTGCCTGGCTATTATGTCCAGATAATCCTTAGCTCCATTTTGGTTTATGAAAGAAGTAGAAAGAGGTAGATGGTTGTCTGAGATGATCCGCTTAGCTGGACGGACAGACTGTTTAGCATAAAGGGCTGAGAGATGTCTTTTACTTTGAAGGACTCTCTCATTTCAAAACTCCCTCTGTCTGCAAAGAACAAACCCCACGCATCTCCACAATGTCCCTTTCTCTTTGGAAAATGTTGATATGGAAACCCCATGTGGCACACTGCAGCAAGAGAAACTAGTATATCTGTATGGCATACAGCAAAACAGGGTAAACTATGCCAAAAGCCGCAAGTTAACAATAGCTTTTCACTATAAGATTGTGACAGTCAGAGCAACACACCAGGGAGCTGTAATTAGGTAGCTTAGCTAGAGAGAAGAAAGGTCAGAGTTCCTTTCTATAGGAGGTTTTATCATCCCGTTTCCTATCTACCTCTTTGTACATTCATGAGTTTTATAAAGAAATAATAGAAGTCATTGAAATGCAATAAAATCGAGAGGCTGACGTCAACTAGTTTTATGATCCAGAAGTAAGATTAAACCATTTTGTATCTTTTTTAATGCCTACAAAGCTGACTGTTTGAGGGTCAAATGACATGAAATGCTAGAAATGCATTACTGGGTTGGCTAATGTGTAATTTAGGGGCAAAAAGCAGCTGGGGGGGGGAATGATCTAGATCAGGGTCGCAACACTGGTAAAGGAAGGGATAACTCTTCTTCTCCATGCCGTTTGCCTGGTTGAAGTGTCCCCTGGCTGCATTTAGCCCTGCTGGGAAAAAGACAGGCAGTCATCTTAAGCATGTCTTTCCCCCTTCCAGGGCTTTAAGCTGTGAAGGGGTCATTTTCAACCAGGTGAAAATGAGGTGAAGAATTAAAACCAGCAACCCCTTTCAGGCCTCCTGCAGCTGCTTTTGCAGTTAGATTATATGTTAGGGCAGGGATGTCAGATTTACAGCCCAGGGGCTGAATCAGGCCCCCGGAGGGCTCCTATCAGGCCCCTGAAGAACTGGCTGTCATCTGCTTCCTTCTCCCTCTCTCTTGCTTCCTTCTGCATCACAGCTTGCTTTCCCAGGAATTCTCAATTGTACAGGAGCTACAGAACAAAGCCTCTGTTTTCTCCATTGGCTGAGGCCATTGGCCAACGTTACATGGAGCCGCAGCTTCACAGAGCTCTTGAAGAACCAGTAGCAGCAAATTAGAGCATACGTGGATCCATGTTGTAAAGAGTAGAGCTGTGGCTCCATGTAACGTTGGAAGAAAGAGGCTAAGGAAGAACTATTGAAACCGTGAGGAGTCCTTTTAAAAGGGGTTCCTTGGGGTTTCTGGTTTCGGCATGACAACGGGTAGCAACGTTCCTTAACACTCTGGCAGGGAACATGCTGACTGTGCAACTTTTGGGGGTCTTGCAAAGTTCAAGACCTGCTAGGCAGGGGGAGCTTGAGGAAGGTCGAATTGGGGCGTAAGCTTCAGTTCGGACCCTCCCTTCTTTTTTCCCCCTTAAGTCCAGGTTGCTGCAGACGCCATTTGACGATTCAGTCATGAACACCAGAGAGGAGGAGAATTGTGGTTGAGATTTTACAACAAAGAAGAAGCTTTCCCCCAAAGCAGTTTGTTTGTTTAAAGCTGGTTTGGTGCAAAAAGAGGAGACAACGGCTTGACCGAAGAGGAAAAGAATGTTGGATCTATGTGGAGATGGAGAGAGGGAAGGTGGAGAAAGTGGGGACGGTGCCAGATGAAATTGACTAAAAGCTTTGGTGTGGCGGAAAGGCGCAAAATTACTGCATGGGGTACAATTAACTGACCAAGTTTCCTAAGCATCATAAGAGGACAAAGTGGGAATGTAATATCATGCTCTTGAATTCAGAGGAATGTTTACCTTACAGAATTTGCAGCTTCTGGCATTTGACTAATTACTGTTATTTAAATAGACATTCCATCAGTGTGTAGACGGGGAGAAGAAAGGGGTCGAAGAGGAAGAGGAAAGAAGACCCAGAAGATTTACAATAGAACTTAAATGAGAGGCAATGCTTGTATGTAACGTCTGAATAGTTGAGAGTTGAGAGTAATAGTGTATAAGTGCATAAGTAAATGTGCGTGAGAATGAGGGATGAGAGGAATGAGAGAGTGAGGTGTGGTTGCGCAACCGGGGAGACGTGCTATTGGAGAAAAAAAAAAGAGGAGGGGGGTTGTATGTGTGTAAGGGTGGTAAAGCCTTGATGGAGAATTTATAAATATAAACACAAACAAACTAGAAATAGACTGCCTAGGCAAGTGCCTTAACTAATGTATAAAAGCACAGAAGATTGAAGAGTCAGAGGAGAATGAAGATTTTTTCCTTTGGACTGGACTATAAGAGAAAAATCACCTTGGAAGGGTCTGAATCAGTTTTTCAGAAATCACTTATGGACAGACTGAACTAATTTTGTAAAATTTTGAAGTGATGGAATAAGGTTGAAAGAGACTGACTTAGTAATGAAGAGACTTGAATGAGTGGACTGGAGAAGAAGTAATGAATTAGTTCCGGATGTTTAAATTCTAAAATGTGCAGCATAACCTTACATTTTGAATTAGTAACAAATGGGTTGATGAATTGTTTATGAAATTAGCATCAAGTGTTCATTTGTGCTTTATTGATTATTAATTAATTATTAATTGTAATAGTTGTGGAATTAATTATTAATTAATTATTAGTGGGAGTAAAAGGAAATTGGGTTTAAGGAAGACCAAAGGTGGGAAAAGGAAAGATATTAGTCACTAGTAGTGGAAGAGGGTATAAGTAGCTAAGTGGAAGAGAGTAAGAGGCACTAGGTGCAGAAGAGGTGATAGGTATATTTAATTGTTGTTAATTGTGTATTTGTTTGAGGTGATATAAGTGTGTGAATAAGGACAAGGCGTACGAATACGGAAAAAGATAAAGGAAGATGAAGAGGTTAACCACTCCCTGAATAATAATACAAATAAGGACATTGGTCTTTAGGTTAAAATATGTTAGTCAAGTCAGCAGCCTCACTTGATGCCCCCAAATCAATGGAGCCCACAATATCTCAGGACGCGATTAAAGAACTACAAAACAATATGCAAATCTATTTTAGGACAATACTGAATCAGATGCAGGCGAATCTAGCAGAGCAGATGGGTGGGTGGGTTGAACTAAAAAATGGACAGCCTACAGGAACAAATAATAGGAACTAAGGAAGAGATTCTGGGCTTAACTCAGTCTTTAAAACCTCTTGATACTAAAATGAAGTTTGCTTATCAAATATTGGAGGCAGATAAGACAACTCAAGAGATAAAAGAAGAAAGGTTAGTTAGTCCTGAGATGGAACAGGTAATTTATAATTTGAGATCTCAAGAGGTTCTAGAACAAAGACAAGAAGATGATTTATTATAAACATCAAGTGATGCATTGGTAGTAGTAATGGAAATGGAGCCCTTATTTATTTATTTTGATTTATATCCCACCCTCCCCGCCAAGGCAGACTCAGAGTGGCTCACAACATAAAAACAGTTAAAACAATACACATTATAAGTCATACATTATATAAATTATTCATTTTACAGTTAAAACAATCAAAATTCATTAGGTGCTGGTTTTGCAGGCCCTGTGGAACTGGACAAGGTTCCGCAAGGCCCGCACTTCCTCTGGCAGTTGGTTTCACCAGTGGGGTGCTACAATCAAGAAGGCCCGTTCTCTGATGACTTTCAGTTTGGCCTCCTTCGGCCCAGGGATTACTAGTAGATTTTGTGAACCAGATTGCAGTACCCTCTGGGGAATATATGGGGAGAGACAGTCCCTAACGTAGACAGGTCCTTGGCTGTATAGGGCTTTAAAGGTAATAACCAGCACCTTGTAACAAATCCGGTATACTATTGGCAGCCAGTGCAGTTCCCGCAGCCCGGCTGTATGTGCTCCCACCTAGGGAGCCCCAATAGCATCCTGGCCGCTGCGTTCTACACTAGCTGCAGCTTCTGGGTTTGGCACAGGGGCAGTCCCATGTAGAGGGCATTACAGTAGTCCAACCTCGAGGTGACCGTTGCATGGATTACTGTTGCCAGGTTGTTGCACTCCAGGAAGAGGGCCAACTGCCTCACCCGCCTAAGTTGAAAAAAGGTGGATTTAGCAGTGGCTGCTATCTGGGCCTCCATTGTCAAGGCAGGCTCCAGCAGCACCTCCAAGCACTTGATCTTGTGCGCCATTTTCAATGGCGCACCGTCAAATGCTGGTAGGGGGATTTCCCTGCCCAGACCGCTGTGACTCAGACAAAGGACCTCTGTCTTCTCTGGATTCAACTTCAACCTACTCAGCCTGAGCCATCCTGCCACAGCTTGCAACGCCAGATCCAGATTTTCTGGGACATTGTCAGGCTGGCTGTCCATCAGTAGATAGAGCTGGGTGTCATCGGCATATTGGTGGCAACCCAGCAATATCTCCAGGCAATCTGGGCAAGGGGGCACATGTAGATGTTAAACAACATCGGGGAGAGCACCGCCCCTTATGGCAACCCACAATTGTGGGTGCCTCTGGGACAGTTCTTCCCCAATTGCCACCCTTTGTCCCTGACCATCGAGGAAAGAGGAAAGTCATTGCAAGGCCAACCCCTGAATCCCCACGTCGACAAGGCGGCGGGTCAGTAACTGATGGTCAACTGTGTTGAACGAGGCTGACAGGTTTAACAGCATCAGCACCGCCAAACCGCCTCGATCCAGATGCCACTGGAGATCATCCACCAGGGCAACCAGCACTGTCTCCGTCCCATGACCTGGGTGAAAGCCGGACTGGTGGAGGTCTAAAACGGAAGCATCATCCAGAAAACTCTGTAACTGTAACCCTACTGCCCTCTCACTAATTTTACCCAAAAAGGGTAAATTTGAGACTGGCCGATAGTGTGCTGGGTCTGATGTAGCTTTTTTCAAGAGAGGGCGGACCACCGCCTCTTTAAGAGCGTTGGAAAAAGCCCTTCCAAGAGGGATCTATTTATGATGTCCCGTATAGGACATCTAAGCTCCCTCTGGCAAGCTTTAATTAGCCAGGAGGGACAAGGGTCACAGATTGTTGGGCGTACAGTGGAGAGGATTCTGTCAACTTCCTCCAGGCTGAGAATGTTGAAGCAATCCAGAACTGGGCCAGAAGACAGGCACGGGGCCTCGAGTTCACATACTGTTTCCAATGTGGCGGGGAGGTCTCGTCGCTCCGTCACGACCTCCCCGCCACATTGGAAACAGTATGTGAACTCGAGGCCCCATGCGTGTCTTCTGGCCCAGTTCTGGATTATCTGCAAAAAATTTCGCAAAAGCCTCACAGCCTATCTCCGATTCCCTAGCATTTGGCCTGCCTTGTGGCAGTGTTGTAACAGTCTGAATTGTCCTAAACAATTGTGCCAAGTGCAAATTTGCAGATGCAATCTTGGCCCCAAAGTAAGTTTTCTTTGTGGCTTTGACTGCCATCTCATAGGACCTCATAAACTCTCTATAAGATGTTCTAGTCACTTTGTCTCAAGTACACCGCCATTGCCTCTCTAGCCGTCTGAGCCCTCATTTCAGCTGCCGCAATTCCAGGGTATACCACAGTGCCAGCTTAACACGGGGGCACAGAGGGCGCCGAGGTTTAATCTCATCGATGGCTCTGGAGAGTTGGCCACGCCAAGATTCCACCAGGTCATCGAGAGAATCGCCAGGGGGCCAGGGATCCCAAAGAGCCATTTGGAACTGCTCAGGGTCCATCAGGCTCATGGGCGAGCCAAAATATGCTCGCCAACTAAATGGACTTGGGGCGGGACATCCACACAAGCCTTAAAGGTGAGGTGGTCTGACCATGGCACTGCTTCAGCAGTAATATCATCCACCAAAACCCCTGACACAAAGATCAAATCTAGTATGTGCCCCGCCTGGTGAGTGGGGGATGTAACAAGTTGGAGAGTTCTAGTGTTGCCATGGATGACACTAACTCCATCGCCTGACTGGAGGTCGCATCATCAGCATGGACATTGAAGTCACCCAGGACCACAAGCCTTGGGTACTCCAATGTCCAGCCTGCTATGACCTCCATCAAGGATGGTAAGGCGCTGGCTGTTGTGTTAGGCGGACGGTACACCAGCCATATCGTCAACCCCTCCCCAACATCCCACGCCAGACTGGCACATTCAATGCCATTGATCTCTGGGGCTGAGAGAGCCCCAAAAGAGTAAACCTCTCGTATGTATAAATCCACCCCTCCCCCCCACTCGCTCATCTGTGATTGGTGAAAGACTGAATATCCCAGGGAAGCCATTTGGGAGAGTGCTCTATATCTTGGATATAGAGGAAGAAATAGAGGATTCATATAAGGGTAATTCAGCCCATAATAGAAAGTATTGTTCTCAGAGGGAAGGTCATAGTACCTTTAACAGAAAAATGGGTAAGGAGGCAAGTTGGAAAGTCTTAACAGATCAATAATTAAAAATCACTGAACAAAAAATTATGGTCTTAAGAGAAACTTCATGGTTGGTGAGGAAGAGAAGATCAAAATTAATTCTAGTCTATACAAGTGATTTCAAGGAAGGGAGGGAGGGAGGAAGGAAGGAAGGAAGGAAGGAAGGAAGGAAGGAAGGAAGGAAGGAAGGAAGGAAGGAAGGAAGGAAGGAAGGAAGGGAGGGAGGGAGGGAGGGAGGGAGGGAGGGAGGGAGGGAGGGAGGGAGGGAGGGAGGAAGACAAAGAAAAAGGAGGAAGGGGGGGGAAAGAGAGTGAGTGATAGATTTTCTGCCAAATATATTGTGAACAGAACAGAATTAATATAAAATATGAAATGGGTCACCGCCCTATGATTGGATTTGCAAATGTAAATAATGGTATGTGGATTTCATTAGAGAATGAAGCCGGTTAAAAGGTTAGTAAATTAGTATGTTTAAGATATTGGATGTTGAGGGAAAAGGGATCAAAAATAATTGTTGAAAAGCTATACAGTTGTGCATTATTGAATAGTTATATATGGAAGCTGCATTCTCCATCCAAATTTATGTTGTCATGTTGTTTGGTATTGATTTTTTTTTCGTATGTATTTCTTTTTCGTATTTGGTTTTTGGAGAAAATAAAAAAGACTATCAATGGAAAAGCGGTTCCTTATTCTCTCTGCACCATCACGAGTGGAACACTAAGAATTTAAAGACTTCACCCATGTCTTCAGGGCTCTTTTTCTAGCAGGAGCTCCTCTGCATATTAGGCCACGCCCTCCTGATGTAACCAATCCTCCAAGAGCTTAGAGGGCTCTTAGCACAGGGCCTACTGTGAGCTCCAGGAGGATTGGCTGCCTCAGGGGGGCGTGGCCTATTATACAGAGGAGCTCCTACTAGAAAAAGAGCCCTGCATGTCTTCATTAAGTCCTATTTGAAGAGGCTATCATTCTTTGTGACTGTTGAGAGACTTTGTGGGGAAAATTTCAAGAATGTTCAGTATTCCTTATATTTGTTTTTGTTTTACTTCACTAAAAATGCATATTTACATGCTTTACGTGAAAGTTTTATTACTTCTGGTGGTTATCTTATATTGCTTTGCCAGTAGGGCTGCCATGTCCCTGGGCCAGGTAGGGTTTCTCCCACCCTGGAGGTTCTCAACCTGCCGGCCCACATTGGGCCAGTGGGGGAAACCTCCCCCCAATGTCGCCAATGTGATGACGTCACCTGGAAGTGACATCATCGCACCAGCAATGTCACTTGCTGGCCGCTCTAAGTGTTTACAGGAAAACACTATGGTTTTCCTGAACGCTCTAGCGATTTGGGAGGGAACATAGGTACCATAGAGTTTTTTGCTCCCAAATTGTTAGAGCATCCGGGAAAACCATAGAGTTTTCCCAGAAACGCTTAAAGTGGCCAGCGAGCAACATTGCTGGTATGATGATGTCACTTCCGGTGGTGTCATCGCACCGCACACGCATTACGTGTGCAAAATAAGTCCCCCGCCGGAACCCACAGGGGATTTAGCAACCTTATTTGCCAGGCTCTCTCAATTGTGCAGCCGAGCTACTGAGTCAAGCCTCTTTCTTCCATGGCCCAGCCCAACAAGGTTGCATTAATGTCAGATTTGGCCCTCATAACAAATGAGTTTGATGTAGGGTTGCCAAGTCCAATTCAAGAAATATCTGTGGATTTGGGGGTGGAGCCAGGAGACTTTGGGGGTGGAGCCAGGAGACATTGGGGGCAAAGCCAGGAGCAAGGGTATGACAAGCATAATTGAACTCCAATGGAGTTCTGGCCATCACATTTAAAGGGACAGCACATCTTTTTAAATGCTTTCCATCCATAGGAAATAATGGATAGGGCTCATAGAATTGGACCCCCTGGACCAATCGTTTTGAAACATGTAGAAATGACAATGACATAAGAGGCCTCTCCTGTGTCATTGCCATTGTCAATGCAGCAGATAATGGGATATCTGTCAGGGGTACTTTGGGGAGAGGTACTAGATGCTATGCTGAAAATGTGGTGCCTCTGCCTCAAAAAACAGCCCCCCAGAGCCCCCGATACCTCCAGATCAATTCCCCATTATACCCTATGAGAATCGATCTCCATATAGGGAATAATGAAGTGCCCAGCAGACATTTCCTTCCCTCTCCCCCACCCCCACCCCCATTTCTGGCAACCCTGAAGCGAGGGATTGGCATCTCTACTCAAGAGTTGCTGCCAACTTCTTCAAAGTAACACAGACACACCATTCCAAGAGGAAGTCTTTCCAATTGGAGACTGAAGCCTCCGGAGGTGGAAAGTCACATGGTGGCTTTGGGGACAGGGTTTCCCCCCGCCGGCCAGCTGATTAGGGGCGGGAAAGAGCCTGGGGAAGTGGAAGAACCCCTGCTGGGACCTGGGGATTGGCAAGCCTAGTTTGATGCCCCTTTGCCAGGGGGTCCATCCCAGGTCTCCAGCATCATGGAGAGTTTGGCTTTGACTGCCTTGCAACCTGTCTTTTTAATTCATTATCTGCTGCATTGTTGGTGTCTATCAAACTTCAGCTTGGGAATTTTCCACCAGGATCACCATCTTTCACTCCCAACAGCAACAAGACTGTATACTTTTCTTGTTATATAGTAAGATCAGTGAAACCATATTCCTTTGTGCAAACCTTTTTGTAAGTTTGTGTGTGCTGCTCTCTCTGTACCTAGTAAACAGGTGCCCTCTCTCTTTACACTGAGTTTCCTTCATACAGGCACATACATCAATTTGTCACCCAAGACATAATGAATGCAGAAATGAGTTCCTTTGAAAAGCATTGTGCCTTTGATCAGAGGAAGTGATATGCAAGCCCTAAATTCTGTATTCCAGCCCAAGCCTCACCAGTCCTAAGGAAAGCAGAACAGCACTATTAGCTCCTGTGTCATATGCACAGACATACAGACAAGATCTCTACCAATAGCCATCTAGAAGAGTCCAAGAGGTTCCTTACCTGACTTCTGATTGGGCACTGAGCTATCCAATAAATTGTCTTGACTTTGGGGCTCCTAAAGGCTACTGTGGGATGCACAATGCAAATATCTGTCTTCGCTTTGATGTCTGCACTGCTAACAGGAGTCCAGGTCTCAGCCAGTTCCTCCTCATTGGTCAGTGCAAAAGCCTCAGAAACATGTAGGAATGGCAATGACATAGGAGGCCTCTCCTGTGTCATTGCCACTGTCAATGCAGCAGATAATGGGATATCTGTCAATTATTTGTGGTTTGAGGTAAAAAATCACTTTGAAGATCTTATGGCTTAATAAATCTTATTTGTTAAAAGATACCTAACACCACCATCATAAGCAAAGTTAAAACTGTGAGTCTAAAGTCAATTACTTTAGAAAGGTATAACTCTGCTTAGGGTTGAACTGCAAATGAGGAAAAGAGTTATCGTACAATAATTTGTGAAACTCACTGATTAGGTGAATATAAGCCATTAGCAGCATTGACTTGCAAGAACTTCTGAAACAGAGGTAGTACACAATCTGCTTGGAAGTTCTGCTGTGTAGGTACCATTGAAAGAATGGGAGCCATGCAAGAGCAGTCCAAACTGGGTTTGTGTCAGAAGATTTCCCTACAGATCATGCCCATTGTCCACAAACAATATGGGAAGATTGTCACCTGCATGAGCTTCAGAAGGATCTAGGTGCTGGAAGAAGAATGCAGATTCAGCAATAGAGTACCTTCAGGGACTTCAGGCCCGGTCACCTCTGAGAAGGGCAAATTCAGCTTTCACCTAAAGCTGAGATTTCTATGCAGTCTTATTTGAAAGGATACAGGATAGAATCTCTCTTTATTTCATCCTTTTTTCTTCCATCTGTCCATCTTTTTCTGTTTATGCTAATAAGGACTAGAAACCCTTCATGTGTTAAAAAATACCAATTGTGTTTATTCTATAGGGAGAAAGAAAAACCAGTAGTTTTTTGAGAGGAAATCTTTATTTCAAAGGCAGCTTCAAACGAACAACAAAACATTTCCTTTGTTTGGGAAAAATACAATGAATCGCAAAGGAAACTATTGCCATTAAAAAAAACCCCTAGTGTGTTGCAAAAGCATTTGATTCCCCTAGCCCCCACACTCATTTGTACAGAGGTAGCATGTTGTATGTTTAATTTGATATCATTTAATTTGGGAGAAATTAGTGTTTAGATTTTTTTAAAAAGGAATCAATATATAATCTGGGAGACCCATGGGACTGATGAAAGGGAAAGAAATGACAAGTAACAAAATTGGCCATGAAAAATATGAACTTAAAAAAAATCTTCCCACTTTTGTTATTCTGAAATAACTACGTTTGAAACAAAGAATTAATTAACTGGCTTGAATGCATAACTTGCCTCATCACGTACAAAGCTCACAGTATTTTGCTTTGTGTTGTCATCCTGACTTTGCTTTCTGCCCAGAAATTTCATAGCTCCAGGGAAGCTTCACACATTTTTTTTTTAAAAAAACCCTGCAACTAACAATGTAAAATATGCATGTGATAAACAGGTATTTAAAAATGGGCATGATGCAGAAACATTCATCTGTCAATTAGCACGGGCTATGGCTCCATGGAATAGATGTCTGTGAGCAAATCTCATTTGGAAGCTGTGCAATATGAGATGTGGTCACCAATGCTGACATTATCAGAGCTGTATTATAGCACAATAAAAATGATAACTTGGTGGGTTACAGTGGCCGCAGGCTTAAGCAGCAGGTGGTTTCATTTCTCCTCTTATTTATAGGTCTTTTGTATTGTGAGACCCTACGAGGTGCCTGTGGGTGCCTTGGCACCCTGAACACCTTTCCTGATGCCAGCAAGTGCTTTTAGGAAGTGGTTGGGGCTAGGTGGAGCTTTTGCTTCATACATCTTCTGATTCTCTGTCAATCTGATCAGCTATAAGATGTTGCTTTGGCAGCAGCTGCCACCACAACATAGAGACTTCACTTTATGCTGAAGATAAGTTGTGTGTACGCAAGAAAAATATTTTAAACAATATGTTAATTTTAAAAAACATCCTGTTAGGCAGTGCTTCTGACCGAAATGTTGAAGCGTTACTATCAGAGTTATGCACAATCACATTCTCTGATATTTTGTGGTTGATTCTAGGGATGGGCACAAACCAGGAAAGTGTGATTTGTTTTGATTTGTAGTTCATGGCATGCCCAGTTTGTGAGCCACAAACCATCACAAATTTTTAGGTGCCAAATAAACTGGTTTGGTTCATGAGGTATGTGATGCAGTAGAATGCCCCTCCCAGGCATACTAGCAACACTAGACTCACAGGGGATCTCCAGCTAACTCTCCTCTACCTGCCAAATCTGGTGCGGATTGGATCTACAGGGTCCAAGTTAAAGCCCCCCTAGCAGCGGCACTCCCCTCTGGTGGTATGCCACTATAGGCAACCACCTACATTGCCTACTGGTTGGTGCCAGCCCTGGGCCCCCCAAAGAAGATGCCCCCAGGAAAGTACTTTCTGGTGAAATGACAGGTGCAGATTCAGAAGGGTATAGAATGGACATTGTGCAAGCTAGAAGCATCAAACTCACAGGAGACCTCCCCCTGATGGTTCTCTACATCCCAGACAAGTTATGTGCAGGATGGACTTAGGTCTGATTATGGTCCCTCAAAAAGAATGCCCCCAGGAAAGTGCTTTTGGTGGAAATGTCAGGTGCAGGTTCAAAAGTGTATAGAGTGGACCCTACACACACCGAACACCCAGGAAACCTCACCCTGCTACATGCTTCTCTACAATCTCTCCAAATTGGGGGCAGATTATATTTCAGTTACAAAGAAGATCTCCCAGTACTCTCTTTGTAAAAGAAAACTGCAGTTACAGGAGTCTGTAGAACTCAGGAACAAGCCAGTGACACCAAACTCACAGGGAAACTGCATCTAGGCAGACCCACTCCCAGCCAGACACTAGAATCAAGGTAAGCATTTCCCCTATGCTCACAGCCTTCCCTCCCCCAAGTCTCCAAAGAAAGGTTCTGAATGGCAGGCAGACATTCAGAGTTTCAACAGGAGTCCCCCAAAGTAATCCCATGGCAGCTTGGCTGGCACCCTAACTATACAACACAAGCAAAAGAATCATTCCCACAACTCTCTCAGTCCTCACCCCAGGCTGAAACACAGGCCCAGAGCACACCCATCAAATAGGGTGTATTTTTCTACACAGCAAAGGAACAGAAACACAAATTTTGCTGGCAAGGCCACCTTCAAGCCTCCAAAGGCAGCTTCTGAAGGACAGAAAGGAAGACATCCCCAGAATTTTGACAGGATGTCCCCAAAGTAACTCCGTAACAGCTTGGTAGAGACCCAGCAAGGCATGCCCACAATGCTCTCAGGCCCCCTCAGGCTCAAACACATAGATCCTCTGGTCACAGACCAACCCTACATGAAATTTCTAGTTATTCACCATTGGTGGAACACATTGTACTGATAAGACATCACCTGTTGTGTATTGTATGAATGCAATGGAAAGGTGTAGTCAAACAGGCAGATGTTTGTTGAGATAGGTGTTTGCTCAGTGGATGTTGTTCCATGAGGAAGGTTTTGTGTTATGAGACAGATGTTCTTTTGTGAGGTAGGTGTTGTGAGGGAGATTTTCTTTGGAGGGTAAAAGTAAAGTGAGATATCCAGGGATTTTCTCAGTGGAGGAAATTCAGTGAGAAAGGGTTGGGAATGGGGCCAGCCTATGCCTACCCTGCAGAGATGGCCATCCTTCCATCCAATTGCCAAGTGTGCAACCCACAGACTGGATCACCCAGAGAGAAGGTGGGATGATGGGACACACAGGGAAACAACAGGAGGATTGATATTGATCAGGAAGAGGCTGATCTTGAGGAAGGGCAGCTCATCCACCCTGGTGAAGTCCAGGCAGGAGCAGTGGGGGCTGAGAATGTCTCCCAGATGGGAGAACACTTGCTTGCTCTGGACCCTGATGGGAGGGCAGGAGAAGAGACTCATGGCCATGCAAGAGAGGCTGGGCCAGATGACAGCCTTATGTGACTGGCACTCCAGGGGATCATGTCAGCAAGCTCTGTCCCTCACCATCACCTCTGCCAAATCCTCTGCCATTGCATGCTTGACATCCCCACTACTGCTGATCTCCCAGTTCACTGCTGACAAGAAGTGGGGCTTCTTCCTGAGTCAGGGGTGCTGGGCTGTGGCTCCTTCTCCTCCTCCTCCCCAGCTTCTTCCACCTGCTGTTCCCTCTGGCCACATCTGCTGGCCTGTAGCTTCTGCACTTCTTTGAAGAGCTCACACTTCCATTGCAAGAGCTCTGCATTCTGGAGAGCAATTCTCCCTTTTATCTGGGGGTCACAGATACAGGCCAGCCTGTACTCCCCTTCCTTGCAGAGAGAATGCAAGCTGATGATGCCCACCTGCAACCTCTGTGCCAAGGTCCTCACCCATGGTCGAACTGCCTTGGGATCCGACTCCAGTCCAGAGGCCAGTGCCAGGTCCAGCCCCCAAATCAGGGAAATCACTTGCCCCAGGCTGGCTGCATGGGTACAAAGCACATTGGTGGTGTCCTAGAAGGATATACATCATTTGGGAGAAGGTTAGCCAGTCACTGGAGCTGATACTTAGCCCCTTTTCCTTGTGCAGGATGATCATGGAGGAAATGACAACCTGCACTGTGCTCTTCTGTTCTACCAAATGTGCAATCATGGCATAGGTGGAGTTCTAATGAGTAGCTAAGTCTAGGATGAGCCAGTGTTCAGGCAGCAGACAGGCAGACTTAATGCTGCATGAGAAGTGGGTGGCCAGTTGCTGGCAGATCTCAAGCAAGGACCACATCTCAAGGATGTCAGCATCCCAGGTGGCCTTGACAGTGCTCCCCAGCCCCAGAGTGTCCTTCACCACCAGGTGAAGCATATGCTCCAGGCAGATGATGCCCTTGAGGTACACAGCCACCAGCATGTTGGTACCAATGTCCATGACCGTGTAGCTATGGACAATGTTGACACTGTGTGTTCTTAAGATGGAAGCAGCAACAGGGAGTTGGGATGTGGAAGGGGATGATGCTTCCCTCTCACCCTCTGAACCACTGCTGCCCTCTCCAAAGAGTGTTAGTGTCACGGGCTGGGACCAGGCCAGGCGAAGTCCAGGGGCAGTCGAAGGTCTGTAGCTGGGTAGCAAGGAGGGTCCAAAACCAAATCACAGTCCAGGTATCGTAGGTCAGAGGTTCAGAAGCCAAAGTCAGGGGGTCCAGAAGTCAATGCCAGAGTCAGGGGGTCCAGAAGCCGAAGTGGATGCTAGAACGTCAGGTAAGTGACTAGTTGCTTCCACAAAGCCTTCTCTCAAAGCCCACAGCTATATAGCCCTCTGCTGCCTGTTGCCCATTTGGGCTAATTGCTGACTCAGAGGGCAGCCAGGATCCTGCTGAGACTCAAGCACCCGCACTCCTAGAAAGGCCAGAATCCTTTCAAAACTCAGGGCTCAGGGAGCGTCTTGCTCGTGAGCGTGCCGCCCTCCTCCGATCCCTGAGGTCCTGACGAAGGCGGTCACGCACACAAGCCACCCGAGAGGGCGAGGCAGGGGGGCTTGGATCTTCTCCAGCAGGAGGCAGGGGCACTGGTGCAGGTGGCAGGGGCACAGTTTCTTCTGCAGGCTTGGCTTCTTCTGCAGGGCCCCCAGCACCCATGACAGTTAGCAACTGTTGGTATCTCTGGGCAGTGCTAACAGCTCTTTGTCCTCTGTGGAGAGCCCCAGGAACAGATCTGGGAAAGGAGACTCTGAGATCCCCAGTGATGCCCTGCCAGGAGTAGGCTCCAGTGGGCTGGCAGGATGGGTTTGGTGCCCAGGGATGTGGGCCTGTGGTACTCAGGGGGTGGAGGACTTCTTCCCCACAATTAGCAACCTTTGCATCCACTTTCACTCTCATGGCACACAGAGGTGTTCATTTTCAGGAGGAGTGGGAGGGAATAAATTCATTCATTCATTCAATATATAACTCGCCCTTCCCTGTAAACAGGACTCAAGGAGGGGAACGACATTTCCAGAAATACACAATAATTTAAAATTGAATTAAAATTAAATAAGCTTAATTCAGTTAACAATTACAAATAACAATTTCAGAGGGTGCCAGCAAACACACAATTCAGTAGCCATTCCCGATGAGAGAGATGGAAGGAAGAAAACAGGCTAGCTAAAAACTGTTGCTGTCCTCATCCATAAGCCTGGTGGAACATCTGTGTCTTACAAGGCCTGGAGAACTGAGTTAGGTCCCACAGGAAACGAATATCATTCAACAGAGAGTTCCACCAGGTTGGTGCCAGGGCTGAGAAAGCCCTGGCTCTGGTTGAGGACAGCCAGATACTTTGTGGGTCTTCTCTCTTGAGCTTAATGCTATTTGGAGAATACACCAGGAGAGGTAGTCCTGTAGATATGTTGTTCCCAGCCTGTTCAGGGCCTTTAAGGTTAATAGCAAAACCTTGAATCTGATCTGGTATTCAACCTGGAGCCAATGCAACTGGAGGAGCACTAGTTGAATATGTGCTGTCAATTGTTCAGTTTCAGGATCCACAATTTTAGAAGGATATAGACAAGCTGGAATGTGTACAGGGGAGGGCAACAAAGATAGTGAGAGGGTCTTGAGACCAAGTCCTATCAGGATAGGTTGAGGGATCTCAGTATGTTTAGCCTGGAGAGCAGATGATTGAGAGGTGATATGATCACCATCTTCAGGTTCTTGAAGGGCTGTCATATAAAGGATGGTGCAGAATTGTTTTCTGTTGCCCCAGAAGGTCAGACCAGAACCAACAGATTAAAATTGAATCAAAAGAGTTTTTGGCTAAACATTAGGAAGAACTTCCTGACAGTTAGAATGGTTCCTCAGTGGAACAGGCTTCCTCAGGAGGTGGTGGACTCTCCTTCTTTGGAGGATTTTTAATCAGAGACTGGATGGGCATCTGACAGCAATGCTGATTCTGTGAATTTAGGCAGATAATGAAAGGGAGGGTCACATAAGTGCTTAGTTCTTGTGGCCCCTTCTTACACACCCAGAGAAATGCAGGGAAATGCTGTTCACCATTTTGGGGTCAGGTAGCAATTTTTCTCCAGGCCAACTTGGGCAGGGATCCTAAAGGTTTTTGTTTGTTTGTTTTGCCATCTTCTGGGCATGGAGCAGGGGTCACTGGGTGTGAGGGAGAGGTATTTGTGAAGTTCCTACATTGTGCAGGGGGTTGGACTAGATTATTCTGGAGGTCCCTTCCAACTCTATGATTCTATGGATCATTTGCAGTTTCTGGGTCAGTCCCTTACAGTAGTCTAACCTGGAGGCAAGTGTTACATGGATCACTGTGATTAGGTCAGGGTGAGACAGGAAGAGAGCCAGTTGCCTGACATAGCAACATTTGCAATTTGGGTCTCCACTGATAAACACACCCAGAAACACACCAAGGCTCCTGATGGTTGGAACAGGTGTTAAAGATACACAGGCAAGGGCCAGGAGTTGGCATCCTAACACTATGGATTCTCAGCGGAGGCACCCAGTAGCTAAGCCCCTTTGCACAGAATGAGCAAAAAGACAGGATGGAGCCCTGAATCTACCTAATACCCAAACCCCACGGGGGAGAGGTGTTCACAGTGAAGAAGGGTGAGAAGATATAAAATGAGGCTTCTCAGCAGAGGGACCCAGTAGCTAAGTCCCTTTGCTTGATATGAGCAGAGAGATGGGGTGGCTCAGAGTACTGAGTCCACCCTGCACTTAAATCCCACCAGGGGAGAAGTGTTCACAATCAGGAATGGGTGACTGTGCTCTGCTTTTAACAAATTCTCTGCCTCTCTGTCTAACTGCCAACACCCAACAGAGGAGATAGTGCTGAGATGAAGGTATATGTTGCATTTTGATCCCATAGAGCAGAATGGGAATTCTGTTATTGGCAACAAGAGGTACCTGTTAAGCTATGGAGGGCCCCTATCAGTGTTAACAAGGCTGGAGAATACCACCCTGCTGTTGCTTTGAAGTTTGGTAAACATTTTGATTGAGCAGGGACAGTCTGTCTGGAAATGTATCCATTCATGAACTGACATGAAAGATTTAAAAGTTTGTGGAAAGTTTGTACTGGTTGACCTGCCATGAACGCCAGTTACTGAACCGCTCTGCCTCTTATGGCAGTCATTTTTGCTTGGGTCCACCATCCAGTGTCATTCCAAAGGTGCCTGCAGACTCAATAAGATGCCCTTAGATGTAGCTTACTTAGCTTATGCCTACATTCTGCCTTTGGATCCTATGTTCTGACAAAGCCCCCACTGGATGACAGCTATTGGATATGGCAACAAAACAGCTACCAAGATAATACTAGACTTTGCATCATTTGGGCCAGGTTGGTGTGGTGGTTAAGTATGTAGACTCTTATCTGGGAGAACCGTGTTTGATTCCCCACTCCTCCACTTGTAACTGCTGGAATGGCCTTAGGTCAGCCATAGCTCTCACAGAGTTGTCCTTGAAAGGGCAGCTTCTGGGAGAGCTCTCTCACCCCCACCTACCTCACAGGGTGTTTGTTGTGGGGGAGGAAGGTAAAGGAGATTCTGAGCCGCTCTGCAACTCTGAGATTCGGAGTGGAGGGCGGGATAAATCCAATATCTTCATCTTCTTCTTCTTGGTTTTAATACTGACATGTTAAATGAAGACTTGACATGACCAGTCATTCTTTCTAGATCACCATTGGCTGCCACCTATTAATCACAGTTCCTTCCTGCATTGCCTTCCTTCTTCTCTATCCCTGAAAGAAGTACATCTCTCCTTATGCAGAATTTAAATCTTGGGGTGGTCTAGGCAGTGATATAGCCACTAATTCCTTTGAAGTCAACTGTTAGGTCTCTTTATGCTCACAAAAAGCCCCTCATCTGTCATCCTTTAGATGAAGTACTGACTAAATATATAACATAACCATCATGCCAGCTGATGGATTCACTCTACTATGTTCTACCTCAATCCATTAATCAAGCCTGTATTAATCTCAAAAGATTCTGATGTTCATCCAGCACAAAGATATTAGACATAAAACGAAAACAAGAATGGGGAGAATTAGCCTTTGCAAAGGACATATCTTCACAATCGTCATCTTCTCTATGGCTGGATTTCTGGAGCTGGTTTATGTTCAAATGTAGATGCTTTCTTCTGCTTTTTCTTAAATTTGCTGTGATGCAATGCTTGTAATATTTATAAACAGTCATTAAGTGGAGCTATGCTGTTGTTTTCAGAGCTAAAACATTAATTCAAAAAGGGAAATCTTCCTTGGAAACTTCCTGTCCTTTTCCCATTCTTTATGGCAGAGTGTGAGAAGTGGTAAGAGACTACTTGCTTTACAGAAGCAAAAAGCCAAAATAGTACTTATATGACAGGATTTTCAGTAAAGAAAAAAGCATTTACTCCTGTGAACTGTAACATCAGTAATGAAAAATCCATGCAGGATGCTAGAAAAGGAAAAACAAATCCATAAGACACTGATAGTATGTAAATTCACCTTGCTGCTTATATGAGTGTGATGTAGTGGTTAAGAGTGGTAGACTTGAATTTGGAGAGCCGGGTTTATTTTCCTTCTCCACATGAAGCCATGCATGTGGACCTGGCCCAGTGGCCATGACCACACAACTGGGCCACATTTTTCCTAGGTCAGTCACAGTTCTCTCAGCCCCACCTATCTTGCAAGGTGCCTGTTGTGAGGAGAGGAAGGAAAGGTGATTGTAGGTTGCTTTGAGACTCCTTTAGGTAGAGAAAAATGGGGTACAAAAGCCTACTCTTTTTCTACTAAGAAAGACCCCCATGGTGCAGAGTGGTAAAGCTGCAGTTCTGCAGTCCTAAACTCTGCTCACAACCTGAGTTCGATCCCAGCAGAAGCTGGGTTCAGGTAGCCGGCTCCAGGTTGACTCATCCTTCCATCATTCCAAGGTCAGTAAAATGAGTACCCAACTTGCTGGGGGGAAAGTGTAGATGACTGGGGAAGGCAATGGCAAACCACCTCATAAAAAGTCTGCTGTGAAAACGTGAAAGCAACATCACCCCAGAGTCGGAAACGACTGGTGCTTGCACAGGGGACTACCTTTACCTTTTTTTTCTTCTACTAAGAACACTAGGAAAGAAACTTCTCCAAGAGACTTCATGGTCTTCTTCAAAGTCTAGGATGCCATCAGTTGCTGCTTGCACACAATTTACAACAGGCTTGTTTTCCCCATATTGTACAGGTTTGTGTCTCTGTGTTTCATCCATTTCATTGTTTGAGGCCATGCTATGCAGTATGTGGAAGACAAAGTCTGGCTGCAACTGAGTCAATTTTATCTATAGCCAAGTGACCACATCTTAGGATACTTAAATTCAATGGCTGCAGCTGTGAATGGGCAGAATATTTTTACAAACCTGAAAAGGGCCCCAGGTTTGCAGGAAAAATGTAAAATTAAAAAAAACACATTTTGGGGGGGGGGGGTTAAAAACCTCAAAAATGATAAAGGGAGCACCTGTAATTTTAAGCAACAGATTCCTTCAGTGGCTGTTGCTAGGCAACAGCAGTATTCCAGGCTGAGTTTATGTGAGAGGAAAAAGGTGTATGGGGGGGGAGAGAGCCCTTCCCAGGTCTATTTCAGCTTTTGAGGCAGGACTTATTGGGGCCAAGCCTGACTGGGGTTGCCAACTCCATGTTGGGAAATTCCTGGAGATTTTGTGGTAGACTCTGAGGAGAGCAGGGCTTGGGCCCTCAGTTGGATATTCTGCTAGAGTCCACCCTCTAAAGCAGTCATTTTCTCCAGGGGGACAGATCTCTGTCACCTGGAGTTCAATTGTAATTCCAGGTGGTCTCCAGGTCCCAGTTGGAGGCTGACAACTCTAGGCCTGAGAGCAACCTCCAAGTGACTTGATACCACCCAACTTGCATGATTAAACTAGGCCTGGCTACTTGCTACTCTTCAACAGCAGCCACCCTATGGAAGCCAGTGCGGTGTAGCAGTTAGAGCATCATGGGTCTAAGAGACCCAGGTTCAAATTCCTATATTGCTGTGGAAGCATACTGAGTGCTTTTGAACCACTCATATACTTTCAGCCTAACCTACCTCACTGGGTTGTTTTGTGGATAAAAAGGAGGAGAGGAAAATAATGTAAACTACTTTAATCCCACTGTGGAGAAAGGTGGAGTATAAATGAAGTAAATAAATAATAAATATAGTTGAAAATGGGAGGCAAAGAAAAAATAAGCTGGTGAATGGCTGAGAAGGAAAGACTGGGCAGGGGGAGGGAAGAGAATATAGGGGTTGACAGGAGGAGAGAAAGTGTGGGGAGGGGGATAGAGGGGAAAGTTAGTTGCCACCACATAAATCCTTGAGGGTTCTCTACCATGCATGTGGGCCTGGCCCAGTGGCCAGCACCACACAACTGGGCCACAGTTTTACTAGGTAGAGGCTCCTGCAGGGGGTGGGAAAGCTGAAGACAAAGGGGCAGGTAAAGGTAAGCTGACTGTTGAGTGGGAAGGCGATAAGGTTGCCAGCTCCAGATTAGGAAATTCCTAGAGATTTGAGCAGTGTAGCCTGGGGGGGAGTTTGAGAAGGGGAGGGACCTCAGAGGGGTATAATGTCATAGACTCCATTCTCCAATGCAGCCATTTTTCTACATGGGTTGCCAACCTCCAGGTGGAGACTGAAGATCACCTGAAATTACAATTGTTTCCTAGATGACAAAGATAAGTTTTCCTGGAGATAATGGCTGCTTCGGAGGGTGGAGCCTATGGAATTATACCCTGCTAAGGTCCCTTCCCTCTCCAGACCTCACATTCCCAAGGCTCCACCCACAAATCTCCAGGAATTTTCCAACTTGGAGCTGGCAACCCTAAGGGGGAACTGATCTCTGTATCTGGGAGATAACTAGGAGATCACTAGGCTCCACCTAGAGGTTGGTAGCCCTAGAAGGGGAGATACTATAAGGACTTTCAGGCAAAAAATCCCCCAAGTTCAGTTTCTGCCATCTCCACTTTGAAGGACTCTGGGAATCAGGGCTGGAAACCTTCTGCATGAGACCTTGGATATCTACACAGCCAGTTAAGGGAAACAGTACTAGATCAACCAATGGTGGGACTCATTATAAAAGAGCTTCTTATGGTGATATGCAGTAGTCCGTGCTGCCTGGTCATACATGCTTCTTCCTACTGCCAAAGAGGCCACAGAATCACCTTGAGCCAAGAGGAAAAGTGGGGTATAAGTATTTTAATAAATAAATAAATAAATAAAGGGGTCCTTTTTTTCTGGGTACCTGAGCAGACTGACCTTGTTATCTTGCTATTCATCTTGTATTTTCACATCTACTTCGAGCAGAAGCCTGGTGAGGCTGGATTTCATTTTATTTCATTTTACAACTCAAGAGTTATACTTTATTCATTGACCGTGTCAGCCAAGCCCTGCATCTCACAATGGCTTGGTGGGGAATTGTCTAGGAACAGCAAGCAAGGTTGTCCCTGCTTGAAATGCCTCTTCCCTTTCAGCTTGCTTTACATCTCTCCCTGCAGGCCTGGTTGCGTCTTTGTTCTCGTTTCTGTCAGAGGGTCAGGCAAATTGATGCTGATCATTATTGTATTCACTCCACTGCTATAAACAGAAGTGCCTTCCTCTTAATGGAGATTTAATTATAGAATTAAACAATTATATCATTTTCTTCTACTGATCCCATTAGCAGCAAGGAGACAAAACAGTTCAATCTCACATGCAGTAAGAAGCGCACAAGCCTACGCATCTTATTCAGGCAAAGCCACAGGGATACATTCACCCCCTCGCCACAAAAGCACAGACATCTGAACACAGACAGAGAAGCCTGCCTATGTGCAACGTGTATGTTGTGACTCTGCATACATTCCCAAACCCATGTATGCAGCGACACGGAAACCGTAGGCATGGACTGATGTAAACAGACTCTGTGTACAGGAATCCCCTTTGACAAAAATCTGCACAATGGTGAGAAGCACACATGCAAAAACACCTTGCGTTAAAATATATTTTATTCATTTATGTAGTCAGTTGGGCTTTTACCCCAAATAAAGACTCAGAATGGGTCACGTATCACAATGAATGTGACCAGAGCTTTTTTGTAGAAAAAGCAAAGCAGGAACTCATTTGCATATTAGACCACACCCCGCCACCAAGCCAGCCGGAACTGCGTTTCTGTGTGTTCCTGCTCAAAAAAAGCCCTGAATGTAATCCACACAGAATCACATGAAACGTTACAAATCTTTGGCTGAAGAAAGATGATCTTTTTAATGACAACCTCCAGAATCATCTTTACCTTGACCATAATCCCAGCCTTGTGAAGGAAAATCTCATGCTGCTTCTCTTTTCTGGGCATTGGTGGTAAATCAATACAAATGTATTTCAGCAACAAATAAATATAAACACTATACAGCACATTTCAAGTGTTGATGCAAAGGAACTTTCCAAATGCAGATTGCTGCATCATGCATTAACCCTCTCCTACATGGATGGCACTTTCTCATAAGTAATAGCCTGTATCCAGCCACACATTTCAAAGACTTGCAGACATGTAAAGTTTCTTAAGAAAGACCGACATTTCCACAGGATCTCCCCTCCCCCTGAAGACCCCTGTGTTGCCCTTTATGCTGTTACTGAGAGTCTGCTGACCCCAGGAACAAAATTTGGGGCTACTCAGTGGGCTGCAGTGAGAGAGGCAAATTGGTAGAAATTGCTACTTTCTTTTAAGAAAGCTTACCCTTAACTGTGTGGTTGGATACAGACCAGTAGAACTGCATGTAAACAACCACATCCTATGATGGTGCTTAATTGCATGCACTTGGAAGGCACAGCCCACCACAACTTTCCACTGGTGTGTCTATACAAGGAAATAAACATAAGTGCATCCATCATACATGACTATCTAACAACAGGTTTCCTGCCTGGCATGCAGAGATGTACTTTCCATGTTGGAAAAACAGAATATCTGAGACAGTCCTTAGAATGCCTTTGTCTGTGTCCTCACCATTCACAGGTGGGACAAAGAGGCAGCGCACTGCCAGGAGATCACACTCTGCAGAGCTCACTAGGGTGGAGGGCAGTGTTCCCTCTAAGCTGAGTTAGCGTGAGCTAGCTCATAGATTTTTAGCCTCCAGCTCACACGTTTTTGTCTTAGCTCAGGAAAAATGGCCCCAGAGCGCAATAATTTATGCAGTAGCTCACAACTTTAATGCCAGCAGCTCACAATTTTAATGCCAGTAGCTCACAAAATAGAATTTTTGCTCACAAGACTCTGCAGCTTAGAGGGAAAATTGGTGGAGGGTTGCAGTTTTTACATCTGGAAAAGTGCTCTTAGCCATCATTGTACCATGATGCTGCAAGTGACTTCCAGTCCAGGAGGACCTGAAACCAGAACATCCAAGATAGGCTGACATCTCTGTCAGAGGAGAGAACCAAACCATTGTTCATTTTGCATGATGACTTAGTACAATAAAAATGCAACTGCCCAGCTTTTTTGCCTTCTAAATGTATTTGGAGAGAACTAGCTAGGACAGGAATCTCAAACTGCCCACAAACATTTGAGAGAGACACCAGGCTTCAGTGTTTGTTTGCAAGCAGACTGCACAGCAACCTCTCCAATGGAAAAATGTAATAATAAGGATATTGCAATGATTTACTAGACATTAATCTCAAATCGGGGTGTGTGTGGGGGGGAGTTGTTTGCAAAGTTTGAGTGTCAGGGTCTGCCTTGGCTCATAAGCCCTGACTAAGAGAAACAGGAGAAGAGGGGCAATGGAAGGGCAATGAAGAGATACTTCAGGTTATTGGGGAATTCCTCCACCAGCCCATCAAGATGAAATTGACAGTGCTTCCCCCTTGCTTTGTTTCCCAGGCAGGCTGAAAGCTGAGGAAATCCAAGGATGTCTCCCCTTAATAGTCAAGGAGATTTGTTTCATCTCTCTCCACTACTGCCTATGATAGGATCTGTCCAAGCTGTGAAAGACACCCTGGTGGCAGGTGGGTGGGAGCAAGTAATTCATCCATGACGGCTTTGACATGCCTTGAGAACTCCTGCAATGCCACAAGACAGGATTGGATAAGCTTGTCATTCTTGGTTCATAATGCAGAATTTTTTTAAAATGCTTTCACAAAGCAACAAAAGGAGCAGAGAGGCAGGCGAATAACCTCTCCTCCTTATCGGCACATTTTAAGCACTCTTCCTCCTTGAGCACTTACAGTATGCAAAGTGCTTTGTTCTCTTCTGCTTCCCAGGAATTTCTCCTCAAGCCACACTTGCCCTGAAAATGGAAATGAAAGAAAACTTTAGACTTATGCCCGGTGTTTGCTAGTCAGTGTTCAAGGCCTGCCTGGTACACACAAGTATTTAGGACATTTCTATGCCATCTTTGCACCCAAACAGGGTCCCCAAGGCAGAGAACATCAAAACATTTCAGCACTGAAACACCAATACATTAAAACAGCACTTCAAAGAGAGTGTATATAAACTATTTAAACACTTCAATAAAACATATAAACACACAATACACATAGCACAACCAGGGAGAAGGGCCAATAACAGTTACTGGGGGTATGCCAAACAAAACAAAAAGTCTTCACTCATTGGTGAAAGACAACGGTAGAGAAAAAGAGATGGATCTCTCTGGGGAGAGCGTTTCAAAGTTTTGGTGTCACAATCAATAAGGCCTTTTCTTAAATTGTCACCTGTTTAGTTTCAGTCAGTGGGAACAGCCAAGCAGGGCCTCCAAAGATAACCTAAGTGGGTGGGTGGGTTCATATGGGAGAAGGTGATCCTTCATAGTCTATCAGTCTTAAACCATGTAGGGCTTTAGAGGTCAATGCCAGCTCTTTGAATTGGGTCCTGAAACAAATTGGAAGTCAGTGTAGATGAAATAATATTGGAGTATCATGGTCCCTGCAACTCACTCCAGTCAACATTCTGTAGCTTCTGGACAATCTTCAAGGGCAGCCCCACACAGAGCGCATTGCAGTAACCTAATCTAGATGTAACCAGGGCATGCACCACAGTAGCAAAATGGGTTATAGGTGGCTCATCAGCCATAGCTGTAGAAAGGCACCCCAGGCCACTTCTTCCACCTGCTTATTCAACAGGAGGCCCAGGTCCAGGAACACTCCCAAGCTATATACCTGCTCTTGCTACAGGTCCAGTGCTCCCTAGTGACTAATTGGAGCCCCCTTTCCTTTCCTTTCCTTTCCTTTCCTTTCCTTTCCTTTCCTTTCCTTTCCTTTCCTTTCCTTTCCTTTCCTTTCCTTTCCTTTCCTTTCCTTTCCTTTCCTTTCCTTTCCTTTCCCTATTTGGCAACTTGGAAATGTGTTAGTTATACCTTTGTAATATACTGCTAGAGTGTACAGTCTTCTGTTTTCATCCTCCCCTATGAATTTTGTGCACATGTATGCAAATACATGTGCACCTGCTCACACACAAAACACTAGCGTGTTGCTTCCTGTTCTGTTTCCAAGGAGGCACCATATTGTCTGACCCAGTCAGTCATGAAAACTGATGAGGTCTGACAGTCAGAGAATGGATCAACATAGGAGCTGTCCAAGGTAAAAATTAAGTGGGTCACACTATCAGGAGCTGAGTGTTAGCACAGGAGCAGTTTGGGCAGGTCTTCTAAAAGCAAAGGCTAGCCTAGCGAAATGTTGCATTAGTGGCTGTAAAGACACTACTGAAACTTTTCATAGTTGGTCTGGGAGTTGCACCTTTCCTGGTGTACTGACTAGGGCACTGATCTGGCTGAGACCTAGTGTTCAGTCTCTTCCTCTTATGCAAGTCTGCCAGGTGGTATCAGGAGGACCTTGTAGGTTAAAAAGGCAGTGAATTGCAAAAGGTGCAGTCTATTTAGTCTATGACATTTCAATGCAAAGCTCAATTATATACAATATAAGCACACAAAAAAACACTCACGGTAGCAATAATAGGTAGGTGATCACAAAATCTGCCTGGCCATTTCTCTCCTCCACCCATCTGTGTTTGATATCTTTGGCTGAAGGAATGTTCCTTTAAAGGAACAAACAGCATTCCCTCTGATATACTCACAAATCAGGCAAGTAGATGCTGAAGTAGATGGTTACTTCCAGAGTAGGCTGGACTATGTTATTTTTACACAGTGCAATTTTACTTTTCAGTAGCTGGAAACTGCAATTGTGGAACCATTAACACAGATTTAGTTCAAGCTGGGAATTGTTCTGTAATGCTTGCAACATATAAATTGACATTTTTAATTGCAGGCTATCAGCTGGTATGTTCAAAAGATGGTGACAGCAGTTATTTAAACTTCCCAGCACACACCTGGTGTGCTGCACTTAAACAGGTGTTTTGGTGCTTTTAAACTTAAACCTGAGGGTATGTTTTAATTTTTTTTTAAAGGATGCTCATTGCATTTAGAATTCAGTACAAAGATATCTCTAGGCTATAGTTTCCTTATTTAATACCTTATAAGAAAAAAATGCTTTTGTTAGTGTGCTCTCAGAGCTTTATTTGAATCAGCGCTCAGCCATGGAGCTTGCTCTTGATACTCTTGAACATGTGAAACAGTCATGGAGAAGAGCACATCTGAGTGCATGAAAAGTACATTTTACCCTTGGCAGTGAGTAAACTCACTGTGCTTCTTCTTGCACATGTACTGTGAGTAGCAAACCTTACACTTGTCTTCTTCACTGTGGGGGTATCTTGCATATGTTGCTAAGCATTCAGTGCTTGATGTGTGCTACCACAAGACTTCAATGAATAGTAGGGATGCTGCAGATTTTGCCACAAAAGTGTTTGATAGTCTTAACTTACGGTCTTCAGACATGTCAGTGAGGTGGGAACTGATCACCCAGCCTGTTCAGTTCAAGCTGAACAGTGATAACTGCCTACTGAACAGGCTTCCATTGGGTTGTTGCAAAAGTGTGCACTCACAAAAATGCTACCACTGCAGTTCATGTGGACTGCTTAAGCAAACACCAAAGGGTGGGATTTTATTAAAACACAGCGTTTATTTATGACTGGTTGGCATGGTTTTTGACTGCTCAAATCATCTAAAGAGTTGGCTCCTGAGTGGAGCAGTTACACAGCAAGGAGGTATGTTAGAACTCAATTGGGTTGTGTGAATTGTGCAAAAAGCCAATTGCACCAAACTGCATGATTAGAAAGGAATACACAGAAGCCACCAGGGCTGCTGAGAGCCACCCCAGACAATGATTCTATCTGCCCCCTATACGACCCTGATCCAAACCAAATATCATACACAAAACAAACATATCACCTGGCTTGCTATTTCCATGAATCCATAGTAATTAATGAACTGGATTGTCTGTCCATGTTTGTTTGTTTCTTTCTCTCCAATGGCAACCCAAAGTAATTTACATAATTCTCCCCTCCTCCATTTTATCCTCACAATCACCCAATGAGGTAGGTTAGGCTGAGAGACTGGCCCTAGGTCACCCAGTCAGCTTCTATGGCAGAATAAGAAATTGAACCTGGGTCTCCCAGATCCCAGTCCAACACTTTAACCACTACACCATACTGGGGAGAAAGACTAGGTATGGTATTTGTTATAAATCTAATGTTAACAATATTAAAAAGATTACGGGCGTTTTCGCACTGACCTTAATCGGCAGCTACGTCCCTCTTCACCGCGCAGGATCTGCGTGGATTTCGCACCAATTGCTGCGGAGCACCCGGAAGAGCCGCAAAGTCCCACGGCTTTTGTGGCGCAAATGGAAACTGGTTTTTGGCGGTTTCCATTTGCACTGCAAAAGCCGCGGAACTTTGCGGCTCTTCCGGGTGCTCCGCAGCAATTGGTGCGAAATCCACGCAGATCCTGCGCGGTGAAGAGGGACGTCGCTGCCGATTAAGGTCAGTGCGAAAACGACCTACATCATTTGTCACACAACAAAGTAGCCTTTAGAAAGGGCTATTACATCTTCCACTCCCACAATAGTAATGATAACAACCCAGTGCCTGAACTGGGAGTTGTAACTTCTGTTCCACACATATAACCATTAAATTGATTAACGTTCCATTACCATGCATGTAAAGGGTGGAGGAAGGGGGAAGCATCCTTTTAGCGTTTTGTTAGCTCATGGGGAAATATTAGCTCCCCCTTTTTTCATAATGTTACCAAAGGTTAACTTCTATACTTAAGAGTACTTTCTGTTGCCAAACAGGAGAGGGAAGAGAAAAACTAGGCTGTTAGAGACAATGACCTTGTTAGGAGGCTGGCATTACTGTAGCAGCCATCAGTCTTGTCTTGCTCTAGTGCTGGCTTGGTTGATGGGCTTGGCGATTGGTTTGGCAAGTTTGCATCTGGCTTAGAAAAAGGGAAGTGTAGCTGAGAGCGCTTTTTACTGTGCTCAGACTTTCCTGCACCCCTAGTGGATGCAGCTGTATTAAAAATAAATGGAAAGGCTGGCACTTCAGCTGACTTGCGCCCCTGAATTTTGCCACCCCCCCCCCCCCAGTCCTCCTCTGTTGGCAGTCCTAGAAGCAACCTGCTGAACACAGACAAATGGATTGAGAAACAGTCGAACTGGCCATTTTTCTGTTTGTGATTGACAAACAGAATATGAGCAGGACTGGGGGGTGTTTAAACATTCCTAATGTTTAGAAGTAACTATGATGGGTACCAGGCAGCCTGGAATCAATTTCCATATGTATGGTTCCAAGCTGCCATTTTATAGATAAAAAGGTAAAGGTAGTCCCTGTGCAAGCACCAGTCATTTCTGACTCTGGGGTGATGTTGCATCATGACATTTTCACAGCAGACTTTTTATGGGGTGGTTTGCCATTGCCTTTCCCAGTCATCTACACTCCCCCCCCCCCCCCAGAAAGCTGGGTACTCATTTTACCAACCTCGGAAGGATGGAAGGCTGAGTCATCCTTGAGCCACCTACCTGAACCTAGCTTCCGCCGGGATCGAACTCAGGTTGTGAGCAGAGAGCTCAGACTGCAGTACTGCAACTTTACCACTCTGCGCCATGGGGCTCTTTATTTTATAGATACACACAGATGAATACAGCCTGTATAATTTGTCACAATTTTGCATTAGCCATGCTAGGAATTTAAGAAAGTATTCATCATAATTGTTAATCCAGTTCAGTTGTAAAGGACTGGGTCATATTTTGAGGATCACGTTTTAAAGCAGTGCCTATTTTTTAATAGAAAATGTTCAACCCACTCTTATCCACACATTTTGAACCTGTCATTATCCCTTTAAAAATAATTGCTGTGGTGGCAGCATTTAAAAACTAATTGTAGCTGACTTTGCTTTTGAACATCTGTGAGTTTGATTGACTCATGATTAAAGCAAGAATGAAAACACACAGAAACATTCCCTATTATTTACAACACACGCCGTGCACTTTAAGGTAGAAGACCTTAGCAACATGAAGGAAAATACTGGAAATCTTCCTGTGGTCCTTAGGAGTAAACGATAATGGTTAGTTTTGCATTAGAACGGGTTTTTACTCTGGCGAGCTGAAACTATGAATGTTTAATCAAAAACATTTATGAAAAACACTTTAGGTAGGAAGAGGGGGGGGGGGCTGAATACTAATTTTGAAGACAAATTGTGCTGTGTATAGATTCACATCAGTTCCTGTGATCTTATGCATCTAACTGACTGATTTCTATTGAAAGCTATTGGATTTCCAACATGCAGAGCTATGGTTAAGAACATGACCTAAGTACCACCATGAAATATATTGCAGCCATGAATACAGGGCTTATATAAATGTGTACATCTGGTCATCAGCAGAGGCCTTATTCCAGGCTGTGGTAAGGGATTGGCTGCAGGCAAAGAAATTCCTGTCACTGTGGAATATGTGAGGGCTGTAGTGGGAGAATTCACGGTAAGGTTCAAAATCCTGCTCTTGCATCTATTTTAGATTTCATTATCCCCCACAAATGCATTTTAAGAGCATGATTATTTTAAGGGTGCAATGTTTACTCAGTTCAGATTAAGTGACAAAAACCAGGCAAGAGGTGCCTCTGATTAATTAGGCAAAAGAGTTTTAAAAACTCACCAAAACTTCTTAGAAGAGGCAATCCTCCTAATGTGGTGATGACTATGCTACATCTGAAATGAAGTGTGGTCTTTTTTTGCAGAAACAGGTTTGTTCATATGCCAATTTGCAAGGATTTGAATCAATCAGCTAAAATCATCCATAATGAACTGAAAGTCTTTAGTTGGGTGACAGCCCTAGTTACTTTTTTGGGGGGTGGGCACCATCCAGCAGCTACTGTGGCCTTGCGGTCCAGGCTGGGTCCACTGTCAACCCCTGGCCCTTCCTTCACCCACTGCTTGTTCCCTCACTTTACTCTGGATGAGGAGTTGGCAATGCTAGTGGTTGGAAGAAGCACTAGTGGTCTGATAGAGGCAAGATTCCAGAACTGGAAAAGTACGGATCTATTGTTCGCCACCACTATAGTCAGGGACACACAGGTATCTGTAGCAGCAGCATGTCGCTCCTCATCTTCTGGCTGTTGAAACCATTCTGACTAGTTCCCTGTCTTCAAGACAGTGAATAGGTGAATAGTGGCAACTATTCCTTCTCTTTTGCACTGTTGCTGTCCACTGGACAGTGACTAATGAACCAGCAATGACAGCTGGAAGCAGCCACGTTGCCACTTGCTCACTCCACCTTGTACACGGCAGTAGTACTTTGTGCCTGCTCTTGAATAGGTTGGGGCGACTGGTTGGCCTATCAAGGATCCCCAGCACACTACACCTGGCTCTAAAATTGTTCCTGGACCTTTCTAAAATGGCACCCATGGTTGCTAGTTCTCTCCATCTCCTCACACCTCTCTGAACACCAAGGTACTAAATCAAAAGCAAACTTGTTACTTCTTTTTGTTTAGGTTCTTATTCCAGTAGTGCTCTCCTTGGGTACTTGGCATATCTTCATGGCTTTAGTTTATTTCCTTGTTTTATGTTTAGAGTGTGTCCCTCGAGAGTTTCAGTAGTCAGGTCTTTATTTTTCGCTGTGCTTGAGGAGAAAGGGGAAGAGAAAGAAAAGAGAAAAGACAGGGGAAGGGCATGGTCTGTAGGAAAAGATGAGCTAATAAATGATGATGTTGTGCTACCTAATCTGTCGTCCTAATAAAGAATCTCAAAACTGGTACTGTGTCTTCCTCCAGGGAAGTTTAGTTGCAAGGGAGTGGGGGTTTGGAATGAAGTGTGAATTTGATGGGCACTTTTCCTCCACCACAGCCCACTGCCTTTGTTTCCCTTTAGCAGTAGGATCACTCGAAGCAACAGCTGGCACATAAGCAGTGGGCAAGTAAGGAAAATTCTGTCCAGGGTGCCTTAGAATTAAAGCCCCAAGGGACATTGTGAGACACTAAGCTTGGCAACTTTGACACAACTCACAATTCAAAACACAACGAAAGGGGAAGGGCAGGCTAAAAGGCTGGCAGACTTTCCCCCGTGGGTATTCTAGGGTGGTGCTTTTTTGTTTGTTTTAATACATACACTGCCAGCCTTAAATATTTTGGAGCCCGGGTGGAAAGTTAAAATTGCAACTCCCACACTGTGCAGATCTTTCAGGCAGCAACTCATAAATAATACAGGTCAGTTCAACAGTCGTAAAGAAATTCTGTGTTACTCACCATACCTCCCTCTGTCTTCTGCAAAGTGCCTCTTGCAAATTTTGCAATGAAAGTGCTACCCAGTGAACTGTGTTGCCCTAGGAAGCCACCTACTGTTGCCTAATGATAGAGCTGCCCCTGCAAACATGTATGCATACACAAGCATCTCCCTTCCTATCTGTCTCCTGGTTTCTATGGTGACAAGGAATCCTAGAAAGCTGCAACCCAGAAGTATCTTCTTTTGAAGCAAGAGTAGCAAGATCAGCATCCTTAAAAACACAGTGAGCAATATGAAGATGTGGACTTGGGAGAGTCTGAAATGAGCCCTCCATGATGGGTGAGATGATATTTCAAACTGTGACTTCTGAATCTAAACCCATTCATTTATCCACTCTGCCACACCATTTCTTCCCAGAACATCATGTATGGCATAAAGTTAGCACTATTTAATTCTTACAGATGATTTGTACAAGATGTGCACATTTTCAGCACTTTTTTTCCATGACAGGATAAATATTGCAGTACCACAGAATGGTCTATAGGTCATAGGCCTGCAGTCTTGTTTTCTGGAGCATATTCAATTGGATTTATACTTATCAGAGGTCTAGAAAAGAAGAATGTAATTTTAAAAAATAATGGAGTGGGGAGATCTTGTCAGCAAGAGAAAAAAGAGAGGCAAAGGCAGAAAGGCTTGGAGGAGGGACACAGACTTACTATCATGTAGCCTGAAGGGTAAATCCACATAGCGCTATAAAATGGTTTTAAAGTTGATGTGTAAATTATGGTTTTATATGTTTTATCGGATTAATTGTTTTATAATGTTGTAAGCCGCCCTGAGTCCGCTTGCGGAGAGGGCGGGATATAAATGAAAAGTAATAAATAAATAAATAAATAAAATAAAAATTTTAAAATTTCCTGGCAGCAGGGGTCATTAGCTTCCACTCCTCCTGGTTTCCTCCATGGTTATGTTCTCCTGCTGCTGCCTTTCCTTCTGATGTCAGCAGGATTCCAGGTGAGCCAGACAGCAGGTGAGGGAGGATACAGAAGAGAGGTCTGGTGGAGAGGGGGTTGAGGAGGAACAACAATTAGAGTTTCTTCTGATGCAGCAGGAGTTTTAGAGGTTTGTGTTTGGACTGCCTGGCATCAGGCCTGTTTTAATATTCCTTCAGGATTCTTTTCCTTCCATTCAATGGCAACTTTCTAGCTGCTTAGGGGCATGAGATCAAAATCTGAAAACAAAGGGAAAACTTGAGCTAAATGTGTCATCTTCTCAGCTCTATGAAACGGCAGGGTTCTGAAGTATACCCATTAAGTTCCATGCTACAATACATTCCAGAACAAAAAACAATACTTTGAAAATAACCCATGAAAATAGGGGACATCTGGTATCCATTCTTTACCAGCCTGTGGGAACAGAATGCAAATGACTCAGATATTCACTGCCTGAATTCTAGCTGTACCTGAGAGGCATATTCCCTGAGGTTATCCCATGCACACCAGAAAGCTGACTCTAGCCTACCCTAAATAAATACCACTTTCTGTTTTGTAGGCAGTGATTTTAGCATCTAAATGCTACAGAGTGACTGATTTAGGGATTCCCCAACAGGAGTGATAGCATCTGTAGACTCCTACAGCTTATCATAAAGGCACTGATCCAGAGCATAAAGACATCTTTTGTCTCTTAGATGTTTATATTGTAACTAACTAACTCCCTCTTTCTCTCTCTCTCTCTCTTCCCCCCCTCCCCTATTCCCATAGGTGCTGTGAGTTTCCTTCTGCAAAGGGGCTAGTGAAAGTGCAGCCGCTATCAATACCAATGATTGCTTTCACTGGGATACATCTGAGGATGAACATTCCTCAGGCAGCCACTGAGCCAACAGTGATATTTCCACGAGGTGCCAAGTACAACTGCCTCTCTTTCTCAACTACCCACATCAAATGGTAGGCCAACAGAGACCTTTGCTCTGACTAGGGTGACCTGGTGGTTCAGAGAACCTTTTGTTGCCCTTTTGAGGCAACACAATGGCATTCTCTGCCACCATATGGATTCTGCTGGTCTACCCTTTAATGTGTCACACCAATAGCCAGAATCCTAGCTTCAGCGCAGTACCCAAGAAGGAGATCAGCTTGGAAGGTGACCTGGTTATTGGGGGCCTCTTTCCAGTTCATGAGAAAGGGAGCCCCACAGAGGAATGTGGCAAGATCAACGAACATCGTGGCATCCAACGTCTTGAAGCTATGCTGTTTGCCCTAGATGAGATCAACAAAGACCAACGCCTTCTTCCGGGCATTACACTGGGGGCCCATATCCTAGACACTTGCTCCAAGGACACATATGCTCTAGAACAGTCACTAGATTTCGTCCGTGCCTCCCTCACCAGAGTGGATGGCTCTGAGCACATCTGTCCTGACGGATCCTACGCCATCCATGATGATGTCCCCACAGCTATCACAGGGGTCATTGGGGGCTCCTACAGTGACGTCTCTATCCAGGTATTGTGAACAAGAGATAGTGAAGAGGCAGAGTGCAGTGTTTAAAATCTGAAGGTGTTATGGCCAGGGTCTTATGATACTTATACTCTACCTTTCTTCCATCATTAATGTTAAGACAGCACACATAGAGTTTCCTGAAGTTCTCCAGTCCAGACACTGGCCAGTCCCAGACCTACTGGCTTCAGTGAGGCTGCCCTATTGTATGCTTTTCAACCAGATCCTGGTGCCAGCCATGTTGGGGACCTCAAAGAACAGTGGACCTGATGTGGTGATATGGGAAAGCAACAGTAAAAACAGAGAGAAAGCATTACATTATTTCCTTTCAGTGGGTTGTAAACTATAAACAAATTTAAATCTATGTTAATTAGTGAACTTACTAGGTAGCATTAGGTGAGCGATTATCTATCTCTCAGTCACTCACTACCCCAGTCCATATTATAAGGATAAAACTGTGGCATACTTACAGGGATGAGGATTTCTTGGGTGGTACTTGGATGGACTGCTGCTTATTTCAATGCATCACAGTTTCTGTAAAACATAATAGAGTCCCCTATCTCAGATTTTACATCTCTAGGATATTGCTAATGTTGGGATTTTATTCTGTATCCATAAAGGCCCAAAAGGTCATCTCAGCACCGTGCAGTCTTGTCATGGGAATTTAAGCTGAACAGATTTAAAAGGATCGTAGCCTTTCCTATACAGAAGAGATCTATGGCAAGATGAGGGGTTAGGGCAAAACAAGGTGAGCTACACCTGAAACATATTCATGGGAAGGGGCTGTGGACAGGTGAACACCTTTGACAGTGATAATGTAAAGTGAGCTCTGAGCAGCTGTATTTATCAGAATGTAACAGACAGTGATTGAGGATGGTAGCATAAGACTGGACATGCTGGGAACAGATCTGGTCACATGTGAAGTGAGTACATCGAGTGCCTTTTCATGCCCAGGGTCTTTGGGTGTTTCTCAGTGTCCTGGTTTAGCTTTACTGACATTCCCTGAGATGCAGTGAAAATGATAATCATAGCCTGAGTCACATACCTGTTCAAGAGCTGAAAGTCCTTTTTATAGCTTTCTCTGACCGCCACCTCTGCCTTTTTGTCCATCCCTCCCAACAAAAGCTGAGTGGGATGTGAGGCGTGCTAACACAGGGACCATATCCCAGAACGTTCATATGACAGAGTAATTAGCTGCTGCTCCTGAGAAGCCCCAAGGATGTATTAATGCTATAATTAATGCAAATTAATATATCATTATCATGTACAGAGCCCATTGTTGAAAGAAAGGATGGAAAGCCGCTGCCTCGTTTGCAAAAAGACGCAACGCCTGTTTCCAGGGCTTTGCTGTTATATCTCTGGCCCACTTCCCTAAAGCAGAGCATGACAGGACAGCTGTTTCTTCACATGAAGCCTTTAACCTTCCAGGGAGGCTCATTCATTCAAGAGAGGGAGGCCTTCTTCAGTAATGCCAGTCTGAAAAGGAGGGGGGCGCCCTGTGCTATTCATGCCATTGAGCTCTGTCACCTTGAGTGATGTTTGCTTCGGTCTCAGATTTGACCCCGATTCCTTGGGCAGGAAGACCACAGGATCTCTTGGAAGACACCTGAGACCAGAGCCATCTGTCATTTCATTTTCTACAGACTCCCCAGGCCAAACTCCTCCTCTTCTCTCCCCCTTCCCTTATTGAAATGCCACTACAGTGCACAGAAGACAGGCTGCTGGAGCCAGCCTTGGGTGTCTGGAACAAACAAGCCAGGGATGGGTGGAGAAGAATGAACGCTTCAGTGTCGAGAGTGACACTGCCTGACTCATAGCAAGTCCTCACAAGTCTTTTCAGTGGCTAGTTGGGTGCACTGGCTTTATACATGCTCTTCGGCAGAGGATTCAGCTGGCAGAAGGGCATGAATGCTGCTATGCTGGGCTTGGCTGTGGCCATGCAGCAGGGCTGGGCTCTGCAACTGCACTGCTAGGCCATAGAATGAAGGCAGCATCAGGTAGGGTTGTCAGCCTCCAGGCAAGGCCTGGAGATCTCCCAGTTTTACAACTGATTTCTAGGTTGCAGAGATCAGCTCCCCTGGAGAAAATCGCTGCTTTGAAGGGTGGACTCTATGGCATTGTACCATGCTGAGGCCCCTCCCCTCCCCAAAGCCCACCCTCTCCTGACTCCACTCCCAAAGTCTTCAGGTATTTTCCAACACAGACTTGGCAACGCTAGCATAAGGAGAATGCCTTTCCAGGCCCTGTGTTTCCTCTTCCCCTCACTTTCCAATGGGAAGTTGCACATGACTCTTCTCACTTCTAGATATTTAGGGCCAAGCTAGATGTGATGTTGTAAATCTCTGATTAGGTCCCCCTTTAACTTAAAGCAGCCAGGGAAGGAGTGCATATAGACCAACCGGGAAACTGAAAAGCCCCATGCAGTTTCCCTGGTTGAAAATGCTCCCTCCAGGCCTCTTAAGCCTCAGGTGTGAAAAAGACTGGTTCTCAAACTGACTCGCCATGGCTTATAGCTGTCTGTGCACCATTTGCCCCCTTCCCCAGAGTGATGGCCCCAGTTCGCTGTGCAGCTAAATTACAGGCTGGGGCATCTGATGATGGATCTCCAGAATCAAAAGTAGTTTGGCCTTCAGAAGTGGCAAAGGAGGGATGAGTAGATCCAGAGCTGACATACTTCCTTGGCCGTCCTTTGGGACTCCAAACAATATTTTTTGTCCTTCCAGTGTTCCTCCACAAAGGTCTATTTGTTCCATTCTGAAATCCATTACCAAAGAACTGGAGCAGGGTCCCCCCTCTCTCTTACTTTTAAAAGATGTGTGTCACTGAGCTATAAAGAAGAACATAGGAAAACACACCTTTTTAAAAAGAGGTTACAGGTTAGGTAGGAGAATCTTTATGGTAAAATACAATGGCTAGAAACAAAGAAGAGAGATTATTTTAAACACTGGAGGAAAAGGAATGTAATGTGGCAAAGAGTGGATGAAAACTTAAAGCAAGGGAAAGTTAACTGGGAAAAGGGGGAAGAGAGGAGAGACCGGGGTGGGGAGGGCAGTCTGTGTGAAGAGAAGAGATGGAACTGATTATCAGCAGTAAAATCTGTTGAAAATGACCATGGTGAAAATAAAAGGGTCACCTTGTTTTTCTACTTTGATGGTGCTTCTGGGCAAACAAAGTGAAGCAAGCAAGACCCCCAACACAGAGGGACAGAAAGCAAAATAGAAAGCATTTTAAATCAAGGAATCATAAGCTAAATTAACAGCCCAAAAGGTGGGTAAATACAAAGCAGTGCCTGGAGTCATACAATGTGAGAGGGGGATAGACTGGCAACATAATTAGGCAGCTTATTAAAAAGATAAGCAGATAAATTGGCTACAGCGGCAGGCACTCTCCACAGAGCTCTGCAGTGGTGGCAATAACACAAAGACATTTATTAATAAATCTGGGCTCCTCTCCCTCACTGCTGTCCCCTATGCTGCGCATCCCCTCCAGGCTGAAAGAAACCAGAGTGCTCTCTGTCTCTGGTTCTCTCCTGCAATCCCCCTGGGGTTGGCAGCAAGAGCTACAGATTTGATCCAGCTGAGACACTACATTTCCAAACAGCACAGCGGATTAACACCTTCCCATTTCCCTGTCAGCTCCCCCAAGAACAGTTTCAGCAGAGGATGTCAGAAAAGGAGAGGTTCACTAGCAACTGTGGTGTGCTGCATAAATGTATAAGCCCACACATTTGTGGCATCCTCTCTTCTCTTGGCCCGATGGAGCTAATTAAACTAACAAGGTGATTCCAGTCTCCCTATCAAGCACGCTTTAGTTCTTTGGGACAGCATAAGGAGCAGAGTTCAGGGTCATAGGAGGACAAGGACTACAGTTTTGCATGCACTGTCTGGCTTTTGTTCTGATTCTGTTTAAAAGTTTTGTGAGAATGGTTCATCCATGCAATGAAAACCAGAGTCCTCCAAGCCTCTTGACTCAAGGGATTTTCTAAAAGTACACTGTATGTGGATGAGCCATTTGTACATATCTTGGCCCAGAGAAGCCTTCCAAGAGATGGTCAAGGGGAGCAAAGTAGCATAGTACTTGTGTAATGAGATCCCTTGTAAGCAACCACTTGCTTTTTCAGTTGTAGTGAGTAACCATCAGCCTCCAAGTAACTAAGCATGGAAACCTTTAAAATGTGGATGGTCCTGTTATTTTAGGTCACAAATGATTAATCTAGCCAGAAACTGAGTTCAAATTGTAGCAGGACTAGTAGCTTCTGTGGATACTTAATTATCATTGTTCGGTGTGGTCCAGACTGAGATTCCAGAGCAGGGGTCCCCAATGTGGCACTCACCAACAGCTCTCCTAGTGCCTGCCAATTGTTTTTAGAAAGGGGTTGAAGCCAGGTGGGGTTTTTGCCCAGCAAAGCTTTTGATTGGCCATTAGAGAACGGATTGGCTGGACACTGGCAGCAACTGCCACCACAGTACAGGGATCTTTATTGTAAGACTGAAAGTAAGCTGTGGCAGCCATTTTGTGGCTGGCTCTGAATCCTAACATAGCCATTTTTGGCTGCACCCACCATACTCTGTCAGATTTCCAGAAATGACCACAGATTCAACAAGGTTCAACAAGATGACTCATATATGTGCATGTATGGATCTGTGTTTTAGGTCAAACCACTAACCAATGACACACCAGCTGCCTAAAAAGATGGTGAGCTCCCCTTCATTGGCAGTCATCAAAATGTGGCAGGATGATTATTTGTCGGAGATGCTTTAGGCTGATCCTGCATGGAGCAGGGGGTTGGACTAGATGGCCTGTATGGCCCCTTCCAACTCTATGATTCTATGATAAACATTCACCAATGAAACTAGCAGACATAACAGTCAGGCCTAGATCTTAATTTTTTAATCCTTCTCCTGGAAGACCTGTGCAAGCACCATGCATGGGGAGACTGAAGAAAGTGCAGGTACCATTGCACCACACTCCTTTGTGATGCACAAGTCTAGACTGACTCAGTTGACTCAGATTTCACCCATAACATTTGAGCTGTTGCCTCAAAACTCCCCATGCATTAATTGAAAGCTACATTTGAGAAAGAAATTAGATTATAAAACATGTGTTTATTTTACCAATGGAGGTCTGACTCAGAGAACAGTCTTTTCTACCTTCAGCATGGAGTCTATTTACCCAACAATAATCTCAATGTTCAAGTTCACTCCCCCACAGGCTGGGTTGCTGCTTGAAAAGTTTCTGGCAGCTCTCAGGTAGGCGTAGTACCGCCAGTTGTTTTGGATGATTAGGGCTGCCTTCTGATACTTCTTGTACTGGGTTTTCCTAAGCCACATTTTAAACATAGACTGCAGGAGGACAGCATTCTTCTGAGGCCAAATGTATGTCACCAGTGCCTTTATCCTTCGCTTTTCCTGGAGCCGGCAGAAAACACGGGCCCACCACTTCTGGATGTACCATACACAGATGACAGCATGTCTCAGAGTACGCCGGACTAGCTGGCCACGCCACCAGGCTTGGATAGTGACAGCAGCCTGGAAGATAAGTTAACAAGGGAAATCTCACTTTCAGTTTATAGTATGGAAAACAAAGAACTGGTTGTCACTAAAATATAAGCAAAAGGGTAACCCAAAGTGCCAGGGCTGGATTAACAATTAGGCCAAGTAGGCACTGGTCTAAGGTCCACCATGCCTTGAGGGGCCCCGGCCTGGCATTTCCCTCCAGTTTTCCTCCTGCTTGCAGCCCTCCCAGCCTGCATGCACAGCCAACAACTCAACTGCTCTTTGCCCAACTTTCCTGGTGTGGCTGATGCTGGCGTTGTCGCCAAGTTTGCCTCTCTCTGCCTTTCTCCTGCAGCTTAGTAAAAGGGGCTTTTTAAGAAGGTGCCTGCAGCCTGCAGTGGGGGTCATGGGCAGCGGGGTGGGTGCTCAGACTCTGAGATAATTTGCAAGGGGCCCCCTGAGATTTTGACTGCCTAGGGGGCTCCACAGGGTTTAATCCGGCACTGCAAAGTATTTTCCTAGGGTTGCCAGTCCCCTGGTCAGGGTGGGGGTTTCTCCAGGGGAGGCACCAGCCCAAAACAGCCCCCTCCCATGTCAACATAGTTGGAAGGATGAAGTCATGCAGAAGCGATGTCATTATGCTGGTCATGTCACACAGCAACACTCTAGCACGCCCAGCATGATGATGTCATTTCTGTGTGATGTCATCATGCTGATGATACCATGTACAGTGTTGTCCCCCTGACCTCTGCATTCCTGAAAGGCTCCCCCACCCCTGTTGGCCGGGTAAATAGGTTTAGGTTTTATTAAATTTATACCCCGCCCTCCCCACCGAGGCAGGCTCAGGGCGGCTTACAACAATCATCATAAGACAATAGGAGACTAACACATTAGTACATCATATTAATAAAATCACTTAAATTTAAAACAATTTAAAACCATTGGTGCTAGTAACATTGTGATGTTATTCAAGTTCGATTCTGGTGTTATTCAAGTTTAATGACATCAGTATTCCCTGGATTCCTCCCGCTGTTACAAGTCTCAAAGTCAGCCAAAAGCAAGCTGGAAGAGTTTGGTCTTACATCCCACACGGCTCTAACATAAGAACATAAGAGAAGCCATGTTAGATCAGGCCAATGGCCCATCCAGTCCAACACTCTGTGTCACACAGTGGCAAAATTTATACACCCACACACACACACACACTGTGGCTAATAGCCACTGATAGACCTCTGCTCCATATTTTTATCTAAACCCCTCTTGAAGGTGGCTATGCTTGTGGCCGCCACCACCTCCTGTGGCAGTGAATTCACATGTTAATCACCCTTTGGGTGAAGAAGTACTTCCTTTTATCCATTTTAACCTGTCTGCTCAGCAATTTCATCAAATGCCCACGAGTTCTTGTATTGTGAGAAAGGGAGAAAAGTACTTCTTTCTCTACTTTCTCCATACCATGCATTATCTTGTAAACCTCTATCATGTCACCCCGCAGTCGACGTTTCTCCAAGCTAAAGAGTCCCAAGCGTTTCAACCTTTCTTCATGGGGAAAGTGCTCCAGCCCTTTAATCATTCTAGTTGCCCATTTCTGGACTTTCTCCAATGCTATAATATCCTTTTTGAGGTGCGGCGACCAAAACTGCACACAGTACTCCAAATGAGACCGCACCATCGATTTATACAGGGGCATTATGATACTGGCTGATTTGTTTTCAATTCCCTTCCTAATAATTCCCAGCATGGCGTTGGCCTTTTTTATTGCAATCGCACACTGTCTTGACATTTTCAGTGAGTTATCTACCACGACCCCAAGATCTCTCTCTTGGTCAGTCTCTACCAGTTCACACCCCATCAACTTGTATTTGTAGCTGGGATTTTTGGCCCCAATGTGCATTACTTTGCACTTGGCCACATTGAACCACATCTGCCACGTTGACACCCACTCACCCAGCCTCAACAGATCCCTTTGGAGTGCCTCACAATCCTCTCTGGTTCTCACCACCCTGAACAATTTAGTGTCATCCGCAAATTTGGCCACTTCACTGCTCACTCCCAACTCTAAATCATTTATGAACAAGTTAAAGAGCATGGGACCCAGTACCAAGCCCTGCGGCACCCCACTGCCTACCATCCTCCACTGCGAAGACTGCCCATTTATACTCACTCTCTGCTTCCTATTACTCAGCCAGTTTTTGATCCACAAGAGGACCTATCCTTTTATTCCATGACTCTCAAGCTTTCTAAGGAGCCTTTGATGAGGAACTTTATCAAAAGCTTTCTGGAAGTCAAGGTAAACAACATCTATCGGGTCTCCTTTGTCCACATGTTTGTTCACCCCCTCAAAGAAATGTAACAGGTTAGTGAGGCAAGATCTTCTCTTACAGAACCCATGCTGAGTCTTCCTCAATAACCCGTGTCCATCAATGTGCCTACTCATTCTGTCCTTGATAATGCTTTCTACCAACTTTCCCGGTATTGAAGTCAGACTGACTGGCCTGTAATTTCCCGGATCTCCTCTGGAACCCTTTTTAAAGATGGGGGTGACATTTCCTACCTTCCAGTCCTCAGGAACAGAGGCAGATTTCAATGAAAGATTATAGATTTTTATTAGAAGATCCACAAGTTCAGTTTTGAGTTCTTTCAGAACTCTCGGATGTATGCCATCCGGACCCGGTGACTTATTAGTTTTTAATTTGTCTATCAGTTATAGGACCTCCTCTTTTGTCACCTCAATCTGACTCAGGTCTTTCAACACCCCTTCCAAAATAAGTGGTTCTGGGGCAGGCAGCTGGTTTCACCAGCAGGGGGCTGCTACTGAGAAAGCGTGATCCCTGGTAGCCATCTCCCTCGCCTCTTTCAGCCCGGGTATCACTAAAAGATATTGAGTTCCCAATCTTAGTACCCTCTGGGGAACGTGTGGGGACAGACGGTCCTTCAGGTAAGCAGGTCCTCAGTCATAAAGGGCTTTAAAGGTAATAACCAGCACCTTGTAGCTAATCCGGTATACTATTGGCAGCCAGTGTAGTTCTTGCAGCGCCAGCTGTATGTGCTCCCACCTGGACAGCCCCATTAACAGCCTGGCCACCACATTCTGCACTAGCTGTAGTTTCCGGATTTGTGACAAGGGCAGCCCCATGTAGAGAGCATTACAGTAATCCAGTTTTGAGGTGACCGTTGCATGGATCACAGTTGCCAGGTCGCTACGGTTAAGGAAAGGAGCCAACTGTTTTGCCCGCCTAAAATGGAAAAAGGCGGATTTCACAGTTGCTGCTATCTGGGCCTCCATTGTCAGGGAGAGCTCTGTAGCATCCCCAAACTTCTGACCTTGTGCACCATTGTCAGTGGCGCACTGTCAAAAGTTGGTAGGGGAACTCCCCTGCCCAGACCGCCACGACTTAGGCAAAGGACCTCTGTCTTCATCGGATTCAGCTTCAGTTGACTCAGTTTAAGCCATCCAGCCACAGCGTGCAATGCCTGGCCAGGTTTTCTGGGACATCATCAGAAAATAGACCTGGCAACCCTGTTTTCCTGAGTGATAAAAGAATTAGAGATGTGACATTGAAGGCCAAGTTAATGCACAGACACAAATGTGGCGTTAACAGTAGGTGAGTCCTAGTCTTTCACTTAGGGTTGCCAAGTGCAATTCAAGAAATATCTAGGGACTTTGGGGAAGGAGCCAGGAGACATTGGGGATGGAGCCAGGAGCAAGGTTCTGACAAGCACAATTGAACTCCAAAGGGATTCTGGCCAACACATTTAAAGAGACCACACACCTTTTAAATGCCTTCCCTCCATAGGAAGTAATGAAGTATAGGGGCACCTTCTTTGGGTGCCCCTATTGGGACCCCTGGTCCAGTCTTTTTGAAATGGAGGGTATTTTGGGGAGAGGCACTGGATGCTATGCTGAAAATTTGGTGCCTCTATCTCAAAAAACAGCCCCCCCCCAATAGCTCCAGATACCTGCAGATCAATTCTCCATTATCCCCTATAGCAGTGTTTCCTATTTGCAGGGTTGCGACCCGGTACTGGGCCATGGAAGCCTCACTACCGGGTCAAAAGGAAAAACCAAAGCTAGCCCCACCACCAGCAAAGCATGAGGTCTGCTCTGCTTCCTTCCCGCATCTCTGTTTTGTGCAGAGAAAAACTAGCCTTGAAGTCTGACACAGGCTGCAAAGCCTGAGCTCCATTTGGCTTCCTTCCTTCCCCCGTCTCTGGAGTCCACTGGCACTTTAGACCAATGAATTGTTCTTCAAGGTATGAGCCTTCATGTGTCTTGCAGTATGTTTTTTTGGGAAGATTTCCCCGGGAGGCCTGGACAGCAAAGAAGGGGGGGATGTTTTTTTCAGCTGGGAGGGGTGGGGAGTGGGCATTCCAATAGCTTTTTTTTTTTTACCAAACAACTCCTGGGCAGAATTGTTGCTGGATGGGATCATCTGATGGTAAGGCTTTTCTTTCTTTCTTTCTTTCTTTCTTTCTTTCTTTCTTTCTTTCTTTCTTTCTTTCTTTCTTTCTTTCTTTCTTTCTTTCTTTCTTTCTTTCTTTCTTTCTTTCTTTCTTTCTTTCTTTCTTTCTTTCCCTTCAAGTGATGCTCTGTCTGTATTCTTGGTGCTAGGGGGGGAAGCAACAGTGGGAGGGCTTCTAGTACCCTGGCCCCACTGGTGGACATTCTGGTGCTTTTTGGGCTTTGTGTGAGAGAATTTTGGACTGGATTGTCCACTGGCCTGATCCAACATGGCTTCTCTTATGTTCGTTCTTCCCATGTGTTTATTTTCCTTTCCTTCCATTTAGGGTTGCCAAGACTAATTCAAGAAATATCTGGGGACTTGTGGGTGGAGCCAGGAGACTTTGGGGGTGCAGCCAGGAGACACTGGGGGTGGAGCCAGGAGACACTGGGGATGGAGCCATAAGCAAAGTTGTGACAAGCACATCTGAACTCCAAAGGGAGTTCTGGCCATCACATTTAAAGGAACCACACACCTTTTAAATGCCTTCCCTACATTAGAAATAATGAAGGATAGGAGCACCTTCTTTTGGGACTCATAGAATTGGACCCCCTGGTCCAAACTTTTTGAAGCTTGGAGGGCAATTGGAGGAAAGGCACGGAATGCTACACTGAAAATTTGGTGCCTCTACCTCAAAAAACAGCCCCTCCAGAGCCTCAGATACCCCCAGATTAATTCTCTATTATAACCTATGAGAATCAATCTTCATAGGGAATAATGAAGTGCCCGGCAGACATTTCCCTCTCCCCCCCCCCATTTCTGATGACTCTGAAGTGGGGGATTGGCATCTCTACTCACAAGTTGCTGAACTTCCAACTTCTTCAAAGTAACACAGAGCAACCAAAGGTTCAAGTTTACCTTCCCCTATGCAAAGGACCTCTGAAAAGACTGTGCAACTACAGCCACTGGGAGCAGTCATGTTTTTCTGCTTACTCCCCCCCTCAACCCCATTCAGCTTTAAAGACACACACACACCATCCATTCAGCCTTACAGACACAAGAGGAAGCCTTTCCAAGTGGAGCCTGGAGCCTCCAGAGGTGGAAAGGCACATGGGGGCTGTGGGGGCGGGGCTTCCCCCCACCGGCCAGCTGACTGGGAGCGGGAAGGAGCCTGGGAAAGTGGGAGAACCCCCGCTGGGATCTGGGGATTGGCAAGCCTACTTCCATTTCATTCTTTCCCTTTCTTTCTTTTCCTTTTCCTTTCTTTCTTTCCTTCCATTTTTACTGGATGAAACTTTTCTGTTCATCATACTGTTGTTGCAGACATAGAAGCTCTGCCAATGAAAAGTTGGCACCCCTAGTTGTAGTCAGCTGGCCTTTCTATAAAATTTCTGTGTGAGTGAGTGAGAGTGAGAGGTGTGGGGAAGAAAGAGATTAATGGAGATTACTGCTGTATATCTCAACAGCACTGGAAGCGATGGTACTATGAAGTTGGCACCATTTTACTGGTCCTACTTTTAACAGCTGTGTGACACCAAAATTAAACTCCTCCTGTAGATATTAAAAAGGATGAAAGCAGTTCACTGGCTAAATATCTGCACAACAGGTTGCTTTAAAGGCATGGGAAACACAGCCAGTAAAAAGCTGCAAGCCCCTCATAAATATCCTTTCTGGGATAACTGCAGAACAGCTTGTATGACCTTCATATAACTTGAAATTAATTCATTAATTGCAGTACAATTCTCTGCTATCTTTCACAGCAATTTCCCAGTGTTTCAGCCAACGAAAAGTATGAAAAATAGCTGTCAAAAGATTTTCTTGAAACCAAGCAAGTTTGGTTGTAGCTTGAGGCAAAGTTCCAGTAGTAGCAGCTGAAGGAAGGGCCTACTAAATGTGTCAGCATATTTTGAGGTAGAGCAGCTGCCAGGGCCCAGTGTGGGTGGTACACAGTGCTGGCATTCCTGATGGCAATGGCAACAGCACTCCCAACTGCATACACTGGCCAGTGCTGTTGAGGAAGGGGTATGTAAGTGGTGCAGGCAATTGAACATGGGCATTAGGAGTGCCTGCAAGCTGGAGAAGAACACATAAACAGAGAGGTGCATGCAGGTGTGGTGGTAGAAAGTATGAACGTATGAAAAAGGAATTTTTGAAAAAGCAGACCGCCCACTTTCCACCCCATTGTGGCTCAGCATGAGTTTCAGAGAGATTTTGCTGAAAACAAAGTTACTTCAGAAGAAGAGGCAAGTTTGGGGGAGTGCCCTGGAAGTGACATCACAGAAAAAAGTGGAGTTTTGGTTCAGCGTGCCCCGAAAGTGACATCACTTGGCCCTTGACCTGGAAGTGACACCACAGGAAATGGCATGATTCCTATCTCCCAGCTCCACCCCCAAAGTCTCCTGGCTCCATTCCCAAATTTTAGTGGGCCATGAAGGAGAAGTGTAAAAATAACTGGGCCACAGGAATCAAAGTTTGGGAAACCCTGCCTTATAGGAATTGGTCTTCATAGGGAATAATGGAGTGCCCGGCAGAGATCCCACCCCCCACTTTCTGATGACCCTGAAGCGGGGGGGAGGGACTCCAAACCGGGTGATCCACCTGGGAAGAACCTGGAAATCTTACAGACATGTTCTGAACCTTGTTGGTCTCCTGTGAATGTATTGTAAAGATTGGGTTCCAGTGATAAATAAGCCTCCAAACTGAAGAAAGACAGATGAAATGTCTTGATATCTAGAACAGACTTCTTTGGAAGGGCTTCTTTTAGGATATTTTTACATTCAATTTGATTAGGGTTGCCAAGTCCCATTCAAGAAATATCTGGAGACTTTGGGGGTGGAGCTAGGAGATTTTGGGGGTGGAGCTAGGAGACATTGGGAGTGGAGCAAGGAACAAGGGGGTGACAAGCATAATTGAAGGGAGTTCTGGCCATCACATTTAAAGGGAACTTCAAGGGAGTTCTGGCCATCACATTTAAAGGGACAGCACACCTTTTAAAATGCCTTCCTTCAATAGGAAATAATGAAGGATAGGGGCACCTTCTTTTGGGGCTCATAAAATCGGATCCCCTGGTCCAATCATTTCAAAACTTGGGAGGTATTTTTGGGAGAGGCACTAGATGCTATACTAAAAATTTGGTGCCTCTTCCTCAAAAACAGCCCACCCCAGAGCCTTCGATACTCACTGATCAATTCCCCATTATTTCATATGATAATCGTTCTCCATAGGAAATAATAGAATGCCCAGTAGACATTTCCCTCCCCCCCCCTTTCTAAAGTGGAGGGAGGACCTCCAAACCAGGGAATCCCCTGCCCCCTCCCTCTCTCTCACACACAAACACTTACTTGGTCTGGTTCCTGCACAATTTTACTTGCTCTGAAAATGAAAGCAAAACAAAGGGAGGGGCTGTTATTGACCCTTTCCCATGAAGTGCTTCCTGTTTCCTGCTCAGCTTTAAAGGCACACATTTTAAAAACGGACCTGTTTTCAGGTTTCTAAACCTGCCGGAGCTCTAAAGGTACATGGTGACTGTGGGGGCGGGGCTTCCCCAGCCAGCCAGCTGGCTGGAGGCGGGGGGGGGAGCCTGTAAAAACGGGGGATCCCAGAGTTCTAGAGTCTTCAAATCGTCTGCCACTGTTCCACTTTAATTATTTTCCTTTTACATTTAAGCGTTTCAATTTGGGGTGGGGGGATGTCTCTGATCAGAGGGCAGCTCGAATACCAGTGCTTAGTTAAATGTATACAATTGCTTGCAAATTGTGTCAGCACTGCAAAAACAAAACAAATTTAAATTACTAGATGAGACAAGCAATGATATGTAAAAATTTCAAGTGCTGTCAGTTCTCATGCAAATTACTGCACCTTGTGGCTTTTGGAGGAGTCTTTTAAAACGCATGAAAATTTCTACAATACAAGTTTGAAACGCCTGTAGAGAAAAGACCAGATCAAAACTAGTGTCGAGAAAAATGTTGCAGCACCAGCTCCGAAACTCATCTCACCAAAACAAATGTAGATGTTTCGGGCAGCAGCGATGCAAAACAGTTGTGAGAACGTTAGGTAATGTAAAAAGTGAGTTTCCAATGCAGTGATAGAGAGTCACAAACTGTCAGTGTTAAAACACCCTTAGTTCCATGAACTAAATACTGGATTATTGTCACTCTTTTGTGATTGGAAAGACTGCTTTTGAATTGTCTTCTGTTTATGTTTTTTGCTACATGCTTTCTATTTGAAGTTCTATGTGCAAATTTTGTCAGTACACCACTTACATTACACTGTCTTCTTGTTTAAAATTTATGGTGTTTCTTAGCGTTTTTTTTATTTACACAACTGTATGCTAAGTTCCTATAGTTTTGCTACCCACCTAGGGATTGGCAACCCTACTTTCACTATTTGAGATGAATGACTAGGTCACTGCCTTGCATTTCAATGAAAAAACAATATTTCTTTGCTACCATTGCTTCTGCACTGTGTAGACCTGCAGAACTCTTTGAGGTGGTCTGGGGCCTAGTGGGTTCTGGCCTGTGGGAGGAGGTAGAAAGCTCGATGGTTTGCTGTGTGAGATTAGTTTGTTCAGCATGTTGCAAACAAAATCTCTTCCAACTTGGATTCTCCTTAGCAGTAAAAAGACTGGATGGTCGAGTGCTGATTTGTCCAATTGTATGGTATCCCTTCCAGCTTGTTCAATCTGAGGATGTGGATAGGATTCTTGGAGGTTTGAGACCTACCTCCTGTTTATGTGACCCATGCCCCCCATCCTGGCTGCTTAAATCTGATTGGAAGGGGCTGGTGGACTGGGCCAGGAGAGAAGGGATAGTTGCCCCTGTCTTGAAATGGGCAGTGGTGCATCCACTCATAAATAATTTACTCTGGGCTCAGGAGAGTTGAATAAGTATAGTCCAGTCTCAAATGCATCATTCTTGAATAAGATTTGAATTAATGGTGGCTGACCAACTTCAGATTCCTGAATGAAGTAGATGGTTTGGATCCTTTCCAGTCTGGTTTCAGTATGGAACTGATCAGTCTTGGTCACATTGGGAGATGACCTGTTCCAGGAAATAGACAGGGGTAGTTCAACCCTGATCATTCTTCTGGACCTCTCAACAGCTTTTGATGCCATCGAACATGGATATCCTACCTATGGGATTGCCTTACAGGGCTGAGACTAGGAGGCACCATTTCATGGTGGCTTTGGTCTACCCAGAAAGTAGGTTTCAGAGTGTTGTCCAGGAGACCTGCTGCTTGGCTTCCTGGCCTCTGGTGTTTCTACAAATATGCAGCTAGCACTCAGCTCTATCACACATATATACCAGACCCCTGGGACGCTGTAGAAGCTGCGAACAGATGCCTAGAGGCAATTTTGTTTATGTGATTATATATTTCATTTCAATATTTTAAATATTTTAGCTTAAATAATGTTTGAAATATTTTAGTGATAATATTTTAATGTTTGTCACCTTGGGGACCCTGAGCTAGGTGAAAAGCGGCATAGAAATGTTTTTAATTGATTGATTGATTCGCCCACAGACACACCTAAAAACCTGGTAGCATCAGAGATGGTGACTGTGGAGGAAAAGTTGGTCCAAGATTTCTCCTGCCTGGCTTCCCTAGACTAGTTCATTCCCCCTGGTCTCCTTCCAAAACAAGAAGTCATGATAGAGAGCTGACCTGATGATACCTTACAATAAGGATTTCCAAATTTTTTGGAGCTTCTGGGCACCTTTAGAATTCTGACACAGCGTGGTGGGCACAATCACAAAATGGCTGTTGTGGGAGGCCAAGCCACACACAGATCCAGAGAAAGTGCAGGGAAGAAGGGTAATTTAAACAATACACTGAAAAAGGAGCCACTTAAAGGGGCCACTTGAAGGGGAGCCACTTAAACAAACAGCATTTAAAGAGGACTGTATATTTTAATATATATATATATATATCATGAAGATAGAATGCCAGCAGGGGGTTGGGGGCTTTCCAGTGTTTTGCACTGAGTGTCACATGTATGACTATCTGCCCACAGGACAGAAGTCTTGGGTGTGTGCTCGATGCAAGGAGCTCCTGGTCCTCAGGGAATGAGTTCGTACCCTTGAGGCCAAGGTGACTGCCCTGGAGAAGCAGAGACAGTCAGTTAGGCACTTGGGGAAGACTCTCGGGGGCGTATTAGATGAGCCCCGCTCTGAACGTAGCAGCCTCGTTGCTGCCAGAGAGCGTGAGGGTCGAGAGGGAACAGGGCACCGGGCTGAGGACAAGGGGAATGCGCCCTTAGAAGGGACCTCTTCTTCGGTTGGTGAGCGGGTATCCTTTCGCGCCAAGGAACCATCCCTGAGCAGGGGGAGAGGGGGGGGTTTGGTAGTTGGTGATTCAATCCTTAGGCAAGTAGACAGCTGGGTGGCGAAACCGCGTACTGACTGTATGGTGACTTGCCTGCCTGGTGCGAAGGTAGCGGACATTACGCGTGTAGTAGATAGACTGATAGACAGTGCTGGGGAGGAGCCTGTGGTCGTGGTGCATGTTGGCACCAACGATGTGGGGAAATGCAGTCGTGAGGTCCTGGAGGAAAAATTTAGGCTGCTAGGCGGGAGACTTAAGGCCAGGACCTCCAAGGCAGCCTTCTCAGAAGTGCTACCTGTTCCACGTGCAGGGCAGGAGAGACAGGCACAAATTAGAAGTCTCAATGTGTGGATGAGACGATGGTGTAAGGAGGAAGGGTTTAAGTTTGTTAGGCACTGGGATGCTTTCTGGAACAAGCGGGAGCTGTACAAAAGAGACGGTCTCTACTTGTCCCCGGATGGAACCAGGCTGCTGGCGCTTAAAATCAAAAAGGTGGCAGAGCAGTTTTTAAACTAAATCTTGGGGGAAAGCCGACAGGAGATGAAATGTCTCTGGTTCGGGAGGACTCGTCTCAAAGAGATGAAGGGTTAGCTGCTATTTTTCTACCGGGTAACGGACCAGAGTTGTCCACTGTGAAGGTGACAAACAATATGGACTGTCTGCCAGAGTCTCGAGGCGGCAGGAGGAAGGTGGCGGGCCTAGCTCGCCTGGTAAATTATAGATATTTGTATGCAAATGCTAGAAGTGTTCGAAGTAAAATTGGTGAATTGGAATGTTTAGTGTTGGGAGAAAACATAGACATTGTGGGAATTTCAGAAAATTGGTGGAATGAGGAGAATCAGTGGGACACGGTGATTCCTGGATATAAGCTATATCGGAAGGGAAGGGTTGGAGGTGGGGTGGCTCTGTATGTCAGAGAGGATAAACGGTCCAGTAAGACTGAGATCAGAGAATTAGATTCACTTTTAGAAATGCTTTGGGTTGAAATAGAGGGCCCAAAAGGAAATTTAACTATAGGAGTTTGTTATCGCCCACCAAATCAAAAGAAAGAGGACGATTATAATATGATGGAAGGCTTAAAGATAGCAGCTGAACGTAAAAACTGTGTCGTAATAGGTGATTTTAACTACCCGCAGATTGATTGGGTCAATATGTGTTCTGGTCGAGAGAAAGAGATTGAGTTTCTTGATGCTCTCAATGACTGTGCTATGGAGCAGATGGTCTCAGAACCTACCAGGGGTGGGGCGATCCTGGATTTGGTCCTAAGTAATGCCCAAGACTTGGTGAGAGATGTAAAAGTGATTGCGCCACTTGGGAGCAGTGACCATAATGTTATTGATTTCACCGTTTGTATAAATAGGGAGTTGTCCAAAAAGACCGCCACAACCACGTTTAACTTTAAAAGGGGTAAATTCTCTGAGATGAGGAGGCATGTGAGGAGGAAACTGAAAGGAAAGGTACATACGGTCAAAACCCTTGGGGAAGCTTGGATGCTATTTAAAACTATAATCCTAGAAGCTCAGATAAAATACATACCACAAGTTAGGAAAGGCGCAAACAGGCATAAGAAAAGGCCTGCGTGGTTAACAAACAAAGTAATGGAAGCTGTAAAAGGTAAGAAGGACTCCTTTAAGCAGTGGAAAACCAGTCCAAGTGAGATTAGTAAAAGGGAACACAGGCTGTGGCAAATCAAATGCAAGACTGTGATCAGGCAGGCAAAAAGGGACTATGAGGAGCATATTGCAAAAAACATAAAGACCAACAATAAAACTTTCTTCAAACATATTAGAAGTAGGAAACCAGCCAGGGAGGCAGTGGGGCCCTTGGATGACCATGGGGTAAAAGGATTACTGAAGGAGGATAGGGAAATGGCTGAGAAGCTAAATGAATTTTTTGCCTCCATCTTCACTGTGGAAGATGAGAACTTTTTGCCCGCCCCTGAACCACTAATGTTGGAAGGGGTGCTGAAAGACCTGAGTCAGATTGAGGTGAAAAAAGAGGAGGTCCTACAACTGATAGACAAATTAAAAACTAATAAGTCACCGGGTCCAGATGGCATACATCCGAGAGTTCTGAAAGAACTCAAAGTTGAACTTGTGGATCTTCTAACAAAAATCTGTAATCTTTCATTGAAATCTGCCTCCGTTCCTGAGGACTGGAAGGTAGCAAATGTCACCCCCATCTTTAAAAAGGGTTCCAGAGGAGACCCGGGAAATTACAGGCCAGTCAGTCTGACTTCAATACCGGGAAAGTTGGTAGAAACCATTATCAAGGACAGAATGAGTAGGCACATTGATGAACACGGGTTATTGAGGAAGACTCAGCATGGGTTCTGCAAGGGAAGATCTTGCCTCACTAACCTGTTACATTTCTTTGAGGGGGTGAACAAACATGTGGACAAAGGAGACCCAATAGATGTTGTTTACCTTGACTTCCAGAAAGCTTTTGATAAAGTTCCTCATCAAAGGCTCCTTAGAAAGCTTGAGAGTCATGGAGTAAAAGGACAGGTCCTCTTGTGGATCAAAAACTGGCTGAGTAATAGGAAGCAGAGAGTGAGTATAAATGGGCAGTCTTCGCAGTGGAGGACGGTAAGCAGTGGGGTGCCGCAGGGCTCGGTACTGGGTCCCATGCTCTTTAACTTGTTCATAAATGATTTAGAGTTGGGAGTGAGCAGTGAAGTGGCCAAGTTTGCGGATGACACTAAATTGTTCAGGGTGGTGAGAACCAGAGAGGATTGTGAGGAACTCCAAAGGGATCTGTTGAGGCTGGGTTAGTGGGTGTCAACGTGGCAGATGCGGTTCAATGTGGCCAAGTGCAAAGTAATGCACATTGGGGCCAAGAATCCCAGCTACAAATACAAGTTGATGGGGTGTGAACTGGCAGAGACTGACCAAGAGAGAGATCTTGGGGTCGTGGTAGATAACTCACTGAAAATGTCAAGACAGTGTGCGTTTGCAATAAAAAAGGCCAACGCCATGCTGGGAATTATTAGGAAGGGAATTGAAAACAAATCAGCCAGTATCATAATGCTCCTGTATAAATCGATGGTGCGGTCTCATTTGGAGTACTGTGTGCAGTTCTGGTCGCCGCACCTCAAAAAGGATATTATAGCATTGGAGAAAGTCCAGAGAAGGGCAACTAGAATGATTAAAGGGCTGGAGCACTTTCCCTATGAAGAAAGGTTGAAACGCTTGGGACTCTTTAGCTTGGAGAAACGTCAACTGCGGGGTGACATGATAGAGGTTTACAAGATAATGCATGGTATGGAGAAAGTAGAGAAAGAAGTACTTTTCTCCCTTTCTCACAATACAAGAACTCGTGGGCATTCGATGAAATTGCTGAGCAGATAGGTTAAAACGGATAAAAGGAAGTACTTCTTCACCCAAAGGTTGATTAACATGTGGAATTCACTGCCACAGGAGGTGGTGGCGGCCACAAGCATAGCCACCTTCAAGAGGGGTTTAGATAGAAATATGGAGCACAGGTCCATCGGTGGCTATTAGCCACAGTATATGTGTGTATATAAAATTTTTTGCCACTGTGTGACACAGAGTGTTGGACTTGATGGGCCGTTGGCCTGATCCAACATGGCTTCTCTTATGTTCTTAAGGAGGAAAAGTGACAAAATAAAACCGAAACTGTGGTGGCAACTGCTGCAGAAACAATGTTCTTTTCATTTGCACAGCCAATCAGATCTTCAAAGACTAATAAGAAGCCATAGTGCGCAAGAGTCCTACTTGAAACCATCCACTTTTCGAAAACACTTGGCAGTCACCCAAAAGAGTGTTGGTGGGTACCATGGCATCCATGGACACCATGTTTGGGATGCCTACTCTAGAGGTTTTTGCCCCTGTGTTGTCATTATGAACATGCCAGGGATGGCATATTTTCTCATTAAAAATTGTAAAAATTGTCTCACTCTAGAAAGCTGCTGCCTGCAGCCAAAATTTGTTTTGTAGTAGTGTTCATTTTAGCTCCACAAACTGGTTCTTCCTCCAATTTCTCATTCTCACCTATTTTGACTTGGTTTATTGTCCAGTATATCTCAGACCTGGATAGCCTTAGCTGGATGGCCCAGGATAGCCTCATCTTGTCGGATCTCCAAAGTTAAGCAGGGTCAGATCTCATTATTATTTAGATGGGAGACCACTGAGGAAATTTGAGGGCAATACACAGAGGCAGGCATGTCTCTTGCCTTGAAAACACCTTGGGGTTGCTGTAACTTGATGGCAACCCCCCCCCCCCCCTTCAGACCATATATCAATCATTGTTTTCAGAGCAAGGGCAGTCCTTATTTAGTGCTATTGTTTTTCTAGCCCCAGTCATAGATTGGCAAATTGATAACTACAGATTTTATTGAAGAGGGAAGGGGTAAAATGTCTGGAAGTGTGAGAAATAGCCTTGTTGCGTGGCTCGCTATCTTTTTGTAATTTACAGAAACCCTAAAGATGTAAATCGATTGGATATATGGTCATCTGAAGTAGCAGATAAGTGCTTCTCCTTCCCCCTACCCCCCCCCCCCCAAAAAAAGGAAAGGAAAAAAAGAGAAAAATTTTACAATCCTTAAAAAAAACCCCTAAAGACAGTTCTAAAAAGTATACCTGACATAGCTAGAACATGTCACAGGCATTATTCAACAGATGCTCTTGAGAGTCATGATAATACACTCAAATTAAATAATACAGATTGCTCTTCAAGGAGACTGCTAGTTGACTGACAGTGCCAACCCAGGCAGAGTGACTCTGTATAGAGTAAATGGGTTTAAAACAGCATAGGGTTACACTGTAAACCAGATAAGGCTTATAGTGTTGCTGGAACCCATGTTGGATCAAGAAAGGAGTACTACAGAAAAGATGTGTGTGTGTCATTTTCAGGAAACCACGTACGCATTCCCAGGTCTCTAAGAGGTTACATCCAAATGAACCCTTGATAAGCCTAATGCCTTCAGCTCACATACTTTATGGATCTGATGAGATAGCCCCACCCCAATAGCTTGGATCCTCTGCACTGTAGACAGAGCTGCACTTCAAAAATAGCCATTTCCCCACTTGTCTGCTTCTATTGCAGTCTTCCGACACCAGATATTGTGTCCCCATGGGCCAACTAATCCCCAGGCGTACCATGGGGACTCAAGTGGAGGGGTGTCAAGGGGGGGAGGGGTTTGGCAAAATGCCACCCCCCTCTTCTGTGAGCAGAAGTACATAGAGTGAATGGAAAGGGCAAAAAGTCAGTATTATCACCCTACAATATGCATAGCAGCTCTTGGCACTAACATCTCTTGCTTTGAAAGCCCCATGGAAAAAGAAAAGGGAAAGATCCCCTGTGCAAGCACCAGTCGTTTCCGACTCTTGGGTAACGTTGCTTTCACAATGTTTTCATGGCAGACTTTTTACCGGGTGGTTTGCCATTGCCTTCCACAGTCATCTACACTTTCCCCCTAGCAAGATAGGTACTCATGTTAACAACCTCGGAAGGATGGAAGGCTGAGTCAACCCCGAGCCAGCTACCTGAAAAACCAGCTACCACCATGGATCAAACTCAGGTCATGAGCAGAGCTTAGGACTGCAGTACTGCAACTTTAACATAAATCAGCCCTGACTTGAGATATCTCTCTCTCTCCACCCCCATCTCTCTCTCTCTCTCTCCACCCCCATCTCTCTCTCTCTCTCTCTCTCCATCCCCATCTCTCTCTCTCTCTCTCTCTCTCTCTCTCTCTCTCTCTATCTATTGGAGAGAGAGAGAGATGCATCAAAGACCCTAGGCTGTCAGGAATATATACTGCTGTGTTGATATTTTAGATGCAGGTTATTCATTAGCCAGTTTGGTGTGTTGTCTTCTCTCCAGCACAATGGGAAGGGAGGAAAAGCAGTGTCAGTCAAAGACCTTTGGTACCTGAAGCAGAAAATCCAGATGGCATCCCCTGCTCCATTTGTTAACATGGGCTCCCCTCTAACAGGAAGGTCTGTGCTTGCATGCTTCATTGAAACGTGCAAGAGCATGACTGTGCCCTTGTCAGCTCCTGCTCATTTCAGTGGGGCTTATGCAAAACAACTTCCCATAAAACCATACACTGAAATAAATTTTGTTAGTCTTTAAGGTGCTACTTGACTCTTGGGTAATTTCCCCAGGAGACTGTGCCCCAGGGGGTTCTTCTATTGTGTCCCCTTAACAGCACCCCAAATCTGTCTGTAGGACAAATCTGCCTCATCTTGCTCTATAAGAACATTGTATCTGAGGGAAAAATAGGAAACATAATATCATGCATGGTGGGGCGTGGTGCATGGTGGTGGATTCTTGCTTTTGCCCTGCTTTATGTTTCAAAGACTTTAACATCATAAGATCTGGTGATCGATTTATTGGCTTTGTGATTGCTGACCCATTTGAGCTATTAAAGCCCATCAAACATGTATAACTTAAGCTTTCCTGACTGGAGAGTTTCAGTAGAATCATCCTGACTCTTATTTGTCCTGTGCCTGAGGCATAAAATTCTACATACTGTTCAGAGCTTGTCTGTCTTTTTAAAAAGTGCAACCTATGATGTACTAGGGATCTATTCTCATTTTGATTAAATGCACACAGCAACCTTGATAAGCACCCATGAGGGAACAGCTTCCTAAGCAACCCGTGAGTCAGGGGACTGGAGGGTATTTGCTACCAGCGCTGCTACAATTAGGAAGGAGAAACTTAATCACCTCCCATTCTGCTAAGGTCAAATCATGTGTGTGTGGCAAAGCCATTGCTTGACATAGAGGTTAATGTTACAGCGTGTTCAAAGGACAGAGAGAACACCATATAACTGAGTTTCATCGGTTTACTGTTGGCTACATACAAGCTTGCTATGTACCTTAATTGCTTCATGCAAAGGTGGTTCTGGTTCAGGGTAAGCTAGCTCCTCATCAGCAAAACTTCTTGGATACTTGGCATCCATTGCAAAGACAAAGAGAATAAACATGGTAAGTATAGATATCAGTTTAAGGCTTAAACAATGAGAAAGTCCCAAATGACTTCCCTTGGGATTCTGCCATGTATATAATTGTGCACATATATTAGGTATAAAGACTTGGAAGAGCAATTAAGTAGGATATACCTTGTTATTAGGTACCGTATTTTTCGCACCATAAGATGCACTTCCCCCCCCCAAAAAAAGTGGGGTAAAAAGTGTGTGCGTCTTATGGAGCGAAGGTACCGTACGTACCTTCCTCCGGGGGGGGGGGCGATCCGCTGCCTCCGTCCCGGCACTTCCCCGCGCCTGCCTGCCTGGCTCCAGCTCTGACGCTTACAGCAAACGCCAGGATCGCTCCCTCCGCCCTCCGATCCCAGCGCTTGCTTTAAGCATCAGCGCTGAAGCCATGCAAACAGGCAGGGAGAAAGCACGCCGCCCCCTCCACAGCTGGCGCTCGCGAAGCGCTGGGTTTGCGGAGGGGGCAGGTGCTTCCTCTGCCTGGCTTCAGCTGCTGCTTTCAGCAAGTGCTGGGATCGGAGGGTGGAGGGAGCGATCCTGGCGCTTGCTGTAAGCATCAGCTGAAGCCAGGCAGGCAGGCAGGGGGGAAACACGCCGCCCCCTCCACAGTCCAGCGCTTTGCGAAGCGCTGGGTTTGCGGAGGGGGCGGGTGCTTCCTCTGCCTGGCTTCAGCTGCTGCTTTCACCAAGCGCTGGGATCGGAGGGTGGAGGGAGCAATCCTGGCGCTTGCTGTAAGCATCAGCTGAAGCCAGGCAGGCAGGCAGGGGGGAAGCATGCCGCCCCCTCCACAGCCCAGTGCTTTGCAAAGTGCTGGGTTTGCGGAGGGGGCGGGTGCTTCCTCTGCCTGGCTTCAGCTGCTGCTTTCAGCAAGCGCTGGGATCGGAGGGTGGAGGGAGAGATCCTGGCGCTTGCTGTAAGCATCAGCTGAAGCCAGGCAGGCAGGTGGAAAGCACGCCGCCCCCTCTACAGCCCAGCGCTTTGCGAAGCGCTGGGTTTGCGGAGGGGGCAGGTGCTTCCTCTGTGCCTGTGTGCCTGGCTGGGAGACAAGCGGCGAGATCGCCCCCTCCGCCCCCATCGCAAACCCAGCAGTTCGCAGGGAGCGATCTCTCCACTTGTCTCCCAGCCAGGCACGCAAGCGCGGGGGAAGCACGCCAGCGCCTGCGTGCCTGGCTGGGAGACAAGCGGCGAGATCACTCCCTGCGAAGTGCTGGGTTTGCGGTGGGGGCAGAGGTAGCGATCGCGCCGCTTGTCTCCCAGCCAGGCACCTGCGTCTAATGGTCCGGAGCATCCAATGGACCGAAAAATACGGTATATCATGTTTTTCCATTCTAAAAAAAATACTCCAGCATTTCGGACTTGTCTGGTAACCACAGCCTTGGTTCAGACCTCCTAATTCCAAACATGTATGGGAAGGATTTGGCTACTCAGTGAAGACTTAAATAGGCACTGAGCAGGTACCATAGGCAGGGGAGGCCAAGATGATTGAGTGCCCACCTCTCCAACCAAAGGCCTGTTGGAATAGTTCTGTCTTACAGGTCCTGCAGAACTGTAACAGGCCCCACAGGGCCGATCTCAGAAGGGAGAATGTTCCACCAGGCTGGAACCAGGGCTGCAAATGCCCTCGCCCTGGCCTAGGGTTGCCAAGTCCAATTCAAGAAATATCTGGGGACATTGGGGGTGGAGCCAGGAACAAGGGCGTGACAAGCATAATTGAACTCCAAGGGAGTTCTGGCCATCACATTTAAAGGGGCAGCACACCTTTTCAAATGCCTTTCTTCCATAGGAAATTATGAAGGATAGGGGCACCATATTTTGGGGCTCATAGAATTGGACCCCCTGGTCCAATCATTTATAAACTTGGGGGGTATTAAGGGGAGAGGCACTAGATGCTATACTAAAAATTTGGTGCCTCTACCTCAAAAAATAGCCCCCCCAGAGCCCCCAATACCCGCTGATCAATTCCCCATTATTCCCTAAGGGAATCGTTCTCCATAGGGAATAATAGAGTGCCCAGTAGACATTTCCCTCCCCTCTCACACTTTCTAAAGCGGGGGGAAGGGCCTCCAAACCAGGGAATCCCCTGCCCCCTCCCTCTCTCACATGCACAAATATTTACTGGGTCTTGTTCCTGCAGAACTTTACTCGCTCTGAAAATGAAAGCAAAAGAAAGGGAGGGGCCGTTCTCTGAGGAAACTGTTACTGATCCTTTCCCATGAAGCCCTTCCTGTTCCCTACTTTCTGCTCAGCCTTAAAGGCACATATTTTAAAAACTGTTTGCAGGTTTCTAAACCTGCAGGAGCTCTAAATCTACAGAATGACTGTGTGGGCGGGGCTTCCCCCGCTAGCCAGTTGGTTGGGGGCGGGGAGAAGCCTGTCAAAATGGGGGATCCCCCACTGGGACCTGGGGATTGGGAAGCCTACCCTGGCCAAGGCTTAGCGGACACCCCTCCAATCAGGGATAACCAAAACGTGCTGATCTGCAGAGTTCAAGGCTCTCCAGGGTACATATTAAGAGAGATAGCCCCATAGGTATGCTGGTCCCAGTCCTCATAGAGCTTTCAAGGTCAGTACCATAACCTTGAACTGGATTCAGTATTTGATTGGCAGCCAGTACAGTTGGTGAAGCACTGGCTGAATGTGTGCCCCTCACAGAAATTGCTGTCAGCAGGTGCACTGCCTAATTCTGCACTAGCTGCAGAGCCTTTTTTGAGCTAGAGTGCACCAGACCACAGCTCTGCCTGGGATGGCCAGGGCTCCAGCCCTCCTCTAAAGCTGTGGTGTTTCCTGGAGCCCGGCCTGGAGCCAAGCCCTGACAAGCTGAAGTTTCCAGATCAGGTTCAAGGGCATCCCTGCATACAGCAAGTTACAGTAATCCAGCCTGGAAGTGACCATTGCATAGATTGCTGTAGCCTGGTCCTGGGAAGTGAGACAGTGAACCAGCTGCATGATCAGCTAAAGGTGATAGAAGGCCAATTTAGCAACTGCAGTGACCTGGGCCTCTGAAGGGTTTCCAATCCCAAGTTAGGGCCAAGGAATCCCCCAATTTGGAGGCCCTCTCCCCACTTCAGGGTTTTCAGAAAGTGGGGAGGGAGATTTCTGCTGAACACCCCATTATACCCTATGGAGACTGGTCCTCAAAGGGTATAATGAAGAATTGATCAATGGGTATTGGGGACTCTGGATGAGCTATTTTTTGAGATAGAGGCACTAAATTTTCAACTGGTGCCTGTCCTCAACCCCTCCCCCCTAATTTCAAAAAGATTGGACCAAGGTATCCAATTCTATGAGCCCCCCCAAAAGGTGCCCCTTCCTCCATTATTTCCAGTGAAGGGGAGGCACAGTCCATTTAAATGTGATGGCCAGAACTCTCTTTGGAATTCAATTATGCTTGTCACATTCTGTCTCCTGGCTCCACCCCCAAAGTCTCCTGGATTCATCCCCAAAGCCCCCAGATATTTCTTGAGTCAGACCTCGCAACCCTACTCCATAGAAAGTGAGGGATCCAGAATCACCTCAAGACTCCTCACCCTCGATGCTGGCCCCAGTGTATGCTGGGTTGGTACCCTGTGTTTTACAGGATGCCAAATCACATGGAGAGAGTATACTTACCTATGTATGTATATAGGCTCCATGCACACAGAGCTGACCAAGTATGGATATTGGGGTGGAGTTTGCTACTACAATTCTGATCCCCATTCCATGTATTCTTACTTCAAAATAAAGGCTTCTGCTTGCACTGTATAGATGGGAGGACAACAGGGCAGAACAGGATCTATAAGTATATAATTTCTACTATGAATAGCTATTATACCATTGTACAGTCTGCAAATAAGATTTATGTACTATACTAAATATGCAGATTCCACTTACACAACATGAGCATAGAGGTTGTCCCGAAAATAATGCCCCCATGGTGGACTTTTATTCAAGAAAAGACCATGTTTCAGGGAAAGGTGACTTCCTGCAGCTGAAGTGCTCTTAGAACAGCAGCATTGACTTGGGTTGTACACTCTGATGTCACAATAAACATGCTGAAACCACTCCCCCCCCTCTGATTCTGATCATCACTAACACTGGTCTAGTTAAGGATGGATCTGTCCTTAACTACATCCTGTTATTGCTAATTGGCTGGACTAGAGAGGAGTCACTGCTGTGTGTGCATGTGCCATGGAAACGGACTGAGGTTTTCTCCTTCTGGAGCAAGTTTCTTAATCAGTGGTGAGGCAGCGGAGGCAGAGCAGGGAGGTGAGATGCAGGCAAAACCTTAATAGCTTTAGAAGGATGTTCGTCCAAGCAACTGATTGCATCTGCCAATAGATGGCATATTAGCCATTTCTTTCTTCTTCGTGTCTAGCTGTGACTAATGGCACATGTGGCTGAATATTGTTTTATTTTACAAATTCATGGCAAATATCTCCTGTGACAGTATACAAACACAGTAGTGGCATTTCCTGTGATTCCAAAAACCACAGCAAACCAATGGCACATAGGAAACTGAAGGATGTTTCCAATGCAACTTCTGATGTGGCACAGGGCAGCTATAGCCAACTCATGAAATAAAAGTCCTAAAAACAGTGAAAGGCCTGGTGGCGGAAGGAATTCAGAAGTGGAGGCCACTGTAAAAACTATGTATTCATTGATTCTAAGGCATACAGATAAAAGATGTGACTGGGAAGGAAGGGGGGTGGTTTTGCCCCTGGTTTTTTCTAGTAACTGGTCTAAATGCAATAAATGGCCCAGACACACTTTTGTGTGCATCTGCTTTTAAAAGAAAAAGTTCAGTACTTACCCATGAGCTCTCTGGGCATACCTAAGTAGCTCTTTGGACTTTGCAGGTCAATCTAATAGCAGAGTTGTTTCTGAAAAAGGAATATTGATCCTTTGGGACTCTCTTCTGCTCTTTTCTATTCCATGCAGTGTAGTGACTCAGGCAAGTGTTTGGGAATATGTCTCAAGCTAAAGCTGAAATTTCATGTCTCAAGCATCTTCACAACTGATTTAATTTGTTGTGCAAAAGAGACAGTAGGTGAGCATGGTCAGCAACAGTGTCACTCTTAAACTTTCCCTTCCCTGTTACTGGGCCTGTCCCCTGTGCCCCTGTGATGTCATGTTGCTGATTTGGGGTGAAATACAATCCTCCACGGAGCCAAAAAAGTAATTGTGTGGGAATAACAGCCTACTTGACTCTAACGCAGGGGTCCCCAACCCCCGGGCCATGGGCCAGTACAGTCCATGGCCTGTTAGTAACCAGGCTGCATGGCACTGCACTGCCCCTTTTGCTTAAAATGAGGCACAGCAGCCCCACCGCCCTTTCCACTTGCCTGGGACCCAGGCAGACAAAAAAGGCAGCACAGCCTGGCTCCAAAGCTGTCTCTCCTGGGGAGCTAGCCTTGGAGTGAGGCCACACTGCCTCTTTCATCCACCCAGGTTCAGGGTGGACAGAAGGGGTGGTGCTGCTGTGACTTTCGCCTACCCTTCATTTATAGACCTCCACTGTTCAGCTGATTGGCGGGAGTCTTTAAATGGAAGGGGGAGGCAGATTGGCTGCTTCTGCCACCTGGCCACCTAGCAGGGAGGTAGCAGAAGAAGCCCCAGTCTCCCACCCATTTAAAAACCCCCATGGGGGGCAAGGAGGGGCAGTGGGGCAGCCTGGGGCAGCAAAAACTCCAGTGCCTCCCCACTCCACAAGTCCATGGAAAAATTGTCTTGCACAAAACTGACCCCTGGTGCCAGAAAGGTTGGGAGCCACTGCTCTGACATACATAATTAGATTCCTTCTAGTTCAGGGCTAATCTATCCAATTCTACCAGTGGGTGTAGGAATTTCTAGTGACTACAACACTAAGGACTACAGCACTGAGCACATAAAATGGCTTTCCTGCCTAACAAAATTCCTATATTGGAGTTACTTTGCATTATGGGAATGTGTCTAAGTGGGGTCCCATAATGCATTCACTTTGAGTGAGCTCTGATGTTCTGTATCTAAGCAGTGTGATTTGGGGATTCCCTCCCCACCCACCCACAGCTGAGAGAACTATTTGGTTTTTAATGTTCATCAGAAATGGATCACTTATCCATTTGGTCTCACAAACACACAAAAAAGTGCAGTCAGTAAAGAAAGTTATCTCTGAGGAATCTGGTTAGATTTCAAAGCTATGTTTTTGAAATAGGAAGACTTCTTCAACCCTAAACTTGCATATACTTAAAAGTGATAGATTAAAACAATGATTGTGTGAAATCCATGAACAGATTTCTCCAGTGGTTTTTAAAGGGGAATAGTGGCCACATTGTCAATCTCAATATGCTGAACACATCATAAGGAAAGATTTAGATGAAGGTGAAGTGAAAATTGGTAGAAAGAATATTAATAATTTAAGATTATGCAGATGACATCACATTTCTGACTGAACACAGTGAAGGAACATCAGCTACTGAAGGTTAAAGCAGAAATACAGTTAAAGCAAAGATACAGCTGAACATCAAGAAGAAGAAAAGTAATGACTACTGAAGAATTATGCAGCTTTAAGGTTGACATATTGAAGAAACTGAAATTGATTAAAGATTTTCTATTCCTTGGCTCCATCATCTACCTTCAACCAAGAAACCAGAAGGAGACTGTGAGTGGAAAGGGCAGCCATGAAGGAACTAGTTAAGATCCTTAAGTGTAAGGATGTGTCAATGGTGACCAAAATCAAGGTAATTCATACTACAGTATACCCCATTACTATGAATGTGAAAGCTGGACAATGAAAAAAGCTGACTGGAAGAAAGTTGATTCGTTTGAAATGGAGGAGAATGACCCTGCAGGGGTTTCAAGGCAAGAAATGTTCAGAGGTGGTTGCCATTGCCTGCCTCTGCATCATGACCCTGGCATTCCATGGAGGTCTCCCATCCGTTTACTAGCCAAGGCCAACCGTGCTTAGATTTTGAGAACTGATGAGACTGAGCTAGCCTGGGCTATCCAAGTAAAGGTCCCATGCTATTTAGCCTGTTAAAATAGATCCCCTTCTCCACTGTACCATTATTAGACTTGGAAGGGGCAAAAATGAATGAAGAGTGATCGACATCCTGTCCTTTTTCCTTCCCATAAGGGGGAAAAGGTTGCTATTAATCAGCAAAACTAGGCTGGGGGAAAGTTAAATGCAACCTGAGATTACTATTGCCCTTTAAAGAACACTGGAGAGATCCATTCATTGATTTTCCAGCATCTTGTTTACTTTGGCCCTTAGGTGATGCAAACTAGCACCCACAAGCTTAAAACAAGAATTAGTTTAATTATCACAACTAATCTCAAAGTACAGGAGCCTACAGCCTAATGCAATGAAGATATGGCACCTGCCTCTTCCAAGGGTACTCATTCACCTGATTGGAGCTTTCCCCAGGATAGTAGCTGCTAATGACCAATTGATGACAAGAGAGAAAATTCTCTTTTGCTAAACCAATCTTATTTCATAACTCACTTTACCTGAACAGATCATTTATATTTGAACAAAAGAGTTCACTTAGTTCCACCAGCTGTTACTGAAACGATCTACCTCAATTGTACTTATGGTGGTTAAATAAACAATGGCCCATTAACAATAGATAAATGGCTGCATTATTACTGGGGAATTATAATGGCCTTGAGTTTCACTATACAGTTTATATAAAACTATACTTTGCAGGATTTATAAATTACAACATCACGCTAATAATTCAGAAATAAGGCCTGACAGGTGTGAAAGATTGTTCTCGTTTCCCATCGAATGTATGGTTAAACATGAAGCTTAAGGTCAAATGCCCTTGACATGGCCTGCGGGGAGTCATCGGAGAGTAATTTGCAGTCTCTGGTGCCTTATTGCAGTTACAGAATGTAATTTTCTGCTTAAAATGTTTTTTGTGCATGTTAATTATGCAGCAAGGTTTTGACACATCCTGAGCTGTGAAATGTGTTCTGGCGCTCGACTTGGAAGAGCCTATTGGATTGCAGGGTCTTTCTCTAGCCTGCCTCTTTTGTAGTCTTTATTTTTAACAAGCTCATTAGTGAGGATTTTTTCTCCGTTGAAGATAATGAGCATTACTGCAGAGCATCTGGAACAAGTGGACAATTTGAGCTGTGGATTGCAACAGTACCATCCATCGCTCTGGTGCACATTTTAACTGCTAGTCATTCACTTGGCTTCTCTGCTTGTCATTTCCTTCCTTTGCTGGCAGGGCATTGACAGCTGTGCAGCAGACAGGACAGCAACAAGTGAAGCTTTCCCCCATCATGGCATCTGCATACTAGAGAAAGCTTCAGTTCTACAAGAAGGGCATGTGTGCAGCTGTGAAAAGCACAAAGAGCATGTCAAGAAAATGGCAATACACCTTATGCTGCCTCTGATACGAATTATATTGTAGCACCTAAAGCAATTGCGATCATTCTGCTTTTTCTGATGTGGTTCTGTTTCAAAATGTAATCAGCTGCTGCCCTATTTCTAATACTAATCTAGCATGTCTTCTCCTGCCCTCAATCAAATAGGTTTAAATGCTGTGATTTCACACATTAATGCTATATGCTAATTTAAAAAACAAAACAAAAAAACCCTCCACTGGCAGTTACCTTGTGCGAGGGGGCTTGCTTTCGCCAATACCTTCTGGCAGTATTCCACAATTTATTATTTCTATCATGCCTTTTTTCCAATTTTTTTACCATGCGTTGTGTCAAGTTCCTTGCTGTTATCTGTGTTCCTTTTGATGTAGTCTGTGGAATGTATGGCTAGAATGCTTAGTCTGCTGCAAAAATGAATCTTAACTTGCTTGCCTCCTAGGAGCTGGGAACCTACTTGGTACCAAGGTTGTAACTCTCTCCCTGGGATGTTTTGTAGAAAGCCTGGTAGTGAATGTGTATGTGTGACCTATAGTCACGAAATCTGAACTGTCTTTGCGCCCTAAATTCAGACATGCTTCTAATGACCATTGCAAGGGTATATAACCTGAACCTGTGCTGTTGTGTGCCACTTTTGACACTGACTGCAAGTCAGTGTCAATGTATCCTGCCTTACAATAAATGCTTATCCAAACATATGGAGAGTCGTCTTTATTGAAGGAAAAATGGGAACTTGACACCTTGTATCATTAAACAGAATAATTTATAAAGTGGTTTGTTCTTGTTATCTCATTGATACAAAGAGGTAACTGGTGGACTGAATCTTATCAGCATTAAAAAAAACTTTACTCAGGACACAGGGTTGCTGGACTGCAGAGCAAGCTGAAGGCAGACAAAACAAAGTAGAAACCCAAGAGCCAGAATCAAACAGAGGAACATCTGGATTTTCTAAAGAGCTTGGGGTAATATGTGACATACATTATGCTGTGGCTGGATCTGTTCTATGCAGATAACTCAGTTGTCCCTAGAAGAGTTTTTTTTCTAGTTAACATATGACTACTTCTACTGACAGAGCCATGGTTGGTTGCATAAGGAGAATTTATGTAGCATTCCAATGGCAAACTGGGAAGCCAAAACAAGCTGAGCTTCAGTGGCACTTGGGGCACAGGAGGGACTGCTTGGCTGAGATCCAGACAACAGCAGTACAGAAGAAGATGAGGGAGGAGCATATACTCAGTGTCACAGCCACTGGGGCTCTACAGGTGCTTGGCTCAGCTTGCTTCTGGTCACCAGTGGCTCTCCAAGAACTTTCATGGTAAGTTGACTAGGGTTGCCAAGTCCAATTCAAGAAATATCTGGGAACTTTGGGGGTGGAGCCAGGAGACTCTGGGGGTGGAGCCAGGAGCAAGGGTGTGACAAGCATAATTGAACTTCAAAGGGAGTTCTGGCTATCACATTTAAAGGGGCCGCACATCTTTTAAATGCCTTCCCTCCATTGGAAATAATGAAGGATAGGGAAACCTCCTTTTGGGGCTCATAGAATTGGACCCCCCTGGTCCAATTTTTTGAAACTTGGAGGGTGCTTTGAGGAATGGATGCTATGCTGCAAATTTGTTGCCTCTAACTCAACAAACAGGCCCCCCAAGCCCCAGATACCCACAGATAAATTCTCCATTATATCCTATGGGAATCGGTCTTCACAGGGAATAATGGAGTGTCCAGCAGACATTTCCCTCCCTCCCCACTTTGTGAAGACCCTGAAGTGGGGGAAGGGCCTCCAAACTGGAGGATGCCCTGCTCCCACCCGGGAACTGAGCAACCAACAAAGAGCTACGTGGATAATGGAGCAGGAAAACAGGGATTTTCATGGAGGGTTTATCCCTGTTTTCCTGCCCCACCTGGGGATTGGCAACCCTAAAGTTGATCCAACTGGGATTCCAACCTCAAGACTACAAAAATCAGTTCTGCTGGAGAAAATGGCTGCTTTGGAGACTGGACTCTACAGCATATTAAAGATTGTCACTCTGCGAAGGTTCCTTTCATCCCCAAACCCCACCCTCCCCAGACTACATCCCAAAAATCTCTAGGTATTTTCCAACCCAGACCTGGAAACCCTACTGGGGTTCACCCCTGCTGCATTCAGCCATCACTAAAAACAAAATACAAAAACAAGCAGAGATGGTGTAACAAACATGACTTATTGCTGTCCTTGCGCAGACTCCTTCCTTCTTCACCCTTCCTTCAATCAAGGATTCCGGGTTTGAAACAAACTCTGGTTCCCTGTTATGTACAAATGCAGCTGCCTGGGGGAACTGGAGTTTGTTTAGTTCTCCCAAGACGGGATTCTAAACCACAGCTTGATCCCAATGCTTTTACTCAGCAAATACCTTCTGTAAACAAGAGATGCCCCACCCCCTTTCTGCTAGGATTTTTGGAAGGATCTCAGACTCAGACAGAGCAAAGAATATACAGAGGCTCAGTCCCACAAATCCACTCAGGAAGAGACAGTTTTGTCATTTTAAAGCTTCTTCATCACCCAGAAGCCTAGCAGAATCTGGTCTTTGAATGCTTCCATGATGGTTTAGGGGGTGCTTTGTGCTAGCCATATTTTAGCACAGCCAAACACTCCCTTCCCACACCTTTAGCTGCAGTGAAAGGACGCACATCGTTATGCTGCACTCCTGTGAGGCAAGGGTTTATTTCTGAATGGTTTCTAAAGAATAAAAACACACCATTAATCTATAAAATATAGCTTCATAACAACTAGGATAATGGCTTCAAACCACAAGGGAAATAATGACAGGGGAAAATTATGACCTAGATCAACCTATTTCAGCCATTGGTCATTAATGCTCCAGAGAGAGAACCCAGGCCTTGGTCATTACAGCTTGTTTTGAGAAATCTGTCCTGCACTAGAGCTAATGGCTTTTCATTTCTTTTCACCAAGATATTTTTAACCAATAATGTTATTGATTTCTTAAAAACATATAACAAATATGACAATCTGCAGAAAAATAAAGAAACTGAGAGAAAAGCAAAGTATAATGTGATTCAAATGTCCAGTGGATAGGTACTAATTCTTCGAATAAAGTGTATATGGGGTGGGTGGGAATACATTGTAGACCGAATATTAGATGGCTGACCTGAAACATCAAACCTCAGTTGGGGGGAGGGGGTACATATTAAAGATTGTCACTATTTCAATGAAAACATTCTCAACAGCTACCAAATTGTAAGAGAAACATGAAAGGTGTAGTGTCCTGAATGTTAACGTGTTCCCAGTCCCACCCCCCTCCAGAAAGATTCCTGTACCTACCTTCATCTGCTGCATCTCCATTGTTGATAAATTCCATAGATTATACCTCACCATTTCCCCCAGTCAACTCTAATCATCCCTGTCTTTCCAGATTGCTTTGCTATGTTTATGAATGTGTGTTTGCTCTTGCATTCTGGGAAGGTCCTCCTTTTCAGTCCTTGTTCTATGGGTACCCCAATCCTCATCATACTACACTTCTTTCTTCCTTAGCTCTCTCAGTTGTGTTGTGTTGCAGTTCCTTTATAGCTATGGACTGAACTTGGATTTTTTTTTTTACATTGTGATTAAGTTGTTCCTTATAATGCAGTTTAATTGGGAAGTGCACTGGTCAGATATGCAAGGATCAAGCTGAATAGACGTCTGAGGGCCATAGCTTTAAAAGGGGTAAGGAAACAACCTTACCCTTTGCTTTTCCCCAAAACAAAACCTCCACAAAGTCCGTGATTCATGACCAGCTGGAAACAGTAGGTAGGGGTCTAACTCTTTTCAAGTTAATGGAAATTCAAATCTTGACTCTAATGGAACCTCGAGTTTTTATATCTGTTACAAATATTATTTCCCCATTTGTTTTTGTTTTCATTTCTGCTTATCAATAGCAAAAATATTTCAAGGTGTGACTTCTTTCCCGCCATTTAAGATTAAATACTTAAGAAGTGTATCCCTCACCTATTTTTTCTGGAAAATGGAAGTGTTCTGCATGTAAACAACTATTTTCAGGAACATGTGCTAAGTATTCTGGTTGGAAGACATCCCTGACACTTAGATTATCTGATGAATCACAAATTACTAAAGAAGGGATTCAGTTCAGATTTTCATTAGTTAATCTCTAAATCACATACCCAATAAGGAATGTGATGAGACTATACCATTAGTCAAAATTAGTGTAGCCTTCCAAATATTTACACATGGTTTACATGCCTGATCACTTATATATTATACGCTAATCAGACTTCAAAAAATAGTGAAAATTTAAGTGCAATAATAAGAACATTTTCTTGGGTGTAAGCCTGGTTAAAAAGACCTGTTTAGGATTGTACTTGGAATTCTTTTACCACTGCAACCCAGCTTGGGGCATGGAGCCTGGCTGGCTGTCCTGCAGCCCCTAAATGATGGACAACCCCTTGTCAGTTTTGCAGCCTATCTCTGCCATCGAGATGGGGAGGGGATTAAGTATATAGAACTCTGCAGTATGGGTTGTTGATATGCTGCATATAGCTAGGAATTTGAAATGGGGGGGATTTGCTAGGCATTTTTGTAGTGTTCCATAGACTATGGACAATATTTCAGCTATCAATGAAGAAGAGGAAAATATTTCAGAGGAAAGGAAAGAGTCACAGCAAAGTTTAAAAGTTTGTTCTTAGCTGAATGTATGATTAGATGTGAAAGACTTCATAGCAAACATCAGCCCTTTTTTGGTAGAAAAAGTCCAGCAGGAACTCATTAGCCACACCCCCTGATGTCACCACTCTTTCACATAGGGCTTTTTGTAGAAAAAGCCCAGCAGGAATTCACTTGCATATTAGGCCACACCCCCTGACACCAAGCCAGCCAGAACTGCGTTCCTATGCGTTCCTGCTCAAAAAAAGCCCTGGCAAACATGTATTCTGAGGAATAACTGAAAAAACTTATGGAGGAGGGAGGGGAGATTCCCTGCCTACCATTGTGAAAATTCAAGCTGACTGCTTAACTGGCATTCTAACTGGGTTGTCAGATTTCCATCAATATTTAGTTTGTTGTAGACAACATGCTTTCTTTGGACAATATCTGTAAATGTTATGGACATTTGTGCCAATTTTGTGTGCAAATAGCCAGGAAGACAGCCCACAGGATGCTTTATGCATATATTTACATTTATGCATGTGCAGCCAGGATTAGAAGCGTGACTGTTTATGCCGATCAGTCTTGAGGCTCATCTGTTTGCCAAGGAAGAAAATTTTGCAAATCCAAATCTAGATAGTAAAACTCAGAACTGCTTCCAGCAATTGAAACAAGTGCCCAGTGTGTCCTGGAGAGTCCAGAACAAAACAGATCTTGGTTTGCTTGTCCATTGCAGAAACTGAGGGCCTTTTAGTCTAGTTACAGACATGAGGACCCTTTGCAGTTAAAGAATAAGAACAAAATAGGAGTCAATTTCACCTTTAAGACCAATGTAGTTTTATTCAGAACATAAGCTTCTAGTTTGCCATTAGGAAAAAATTCTAGTTTGCCATTAGGAAAAAATACATTAAAATATAGTGGAAGATGGGTTTAGTATATGTAATGAGATAAACAGCCAATATCCCTTGTTTGAGTATGTCAATACAAAAGCATTATTCTGATACACTATCCTTAAAGAGAAATACATTGGAATACTGTGGATATATCGCCATACTTGGTGAAAGTGGGTTTAGCATATGTAATGAGATAAAAGAACAAAACAACATCTCTGTTCAGTTCTGGGGAGGTGTTTGTTCCAAGTTTCATAATAGTTTGTAATTCAGCAATTCCCCTCTCCATTCTAATGGAGAGGCAAACTAGAATGATGTATATATTTATGTTACATGTTAAAAGGTAAATTAGTTGGACAGGGAAATCTTCTGGGAAAGAAATGCCTTCTTTCTGACCCAGGTTTATTAGCAATAGAATAATTAACAGGCATTCTCACATTCTGACATGTTACTGTTTTATGGTTTCCCATGCTAATGCAACACAGATCAAAGGTTTTCTGAATTTGTTAATTTTACTATTCTGCTATTGGTTTTTAACTTTGTACCACTTGGCATTCCAAACCCCACCAGCTATATGTGTCTCTGCTTACAGTATCTCATTCCTCGTCTGAAGAAGTGTGCATACACACGAAAGATTATGTTCTGAATAAAACTACGCTGGTCTTAAAGATGCAATTGACTTCTATTTTCTTCTACTATTTCAGACCAACACAGCTGCCTATTTGGATCTAGTTAAAGAATAAGATATACATCAAAATATATGATGGTATCATGTCAGAATTTTTATGAGGCTACTACCTTTCGCTTGCCATTTTGAAAGCGCAATCCACCTCCCACAGAGGTCGGTGGCAAAGTGTCTATTGATTTGACCTGGGATTTTAGCTATTAGAACGGCTACAAAATTCCCCCAAAATGTCATCCAAGTGCCTGAGTTCACATCTGTTTGAATGAGACTGCAAGTAGCCTGTAATGATAGCCTCCATTAAATACCCTGTTCATCTCAGTGTGGGGTTAATTTGGATGGCCTGTGAAGATAATGTAGGTCATTCCTACACCACAGGCTGTCCTGTTCTATCTTGCTTAGATTTACAGTGTCTGCAGAGCATGTGCCAAAGTCAGCTGCATTGTGGACTCCTACAACTCAGGGTCATTTTCTTTTCTGCCCATGGTCTGTATGTTGCAACAAAGGATTATCCTGTCATACCTAGATGGCACTTTGATGGTCTTTCATGCTCTTAAATCAACTCGTCACATTTTTAATGCATAACAAGAGCTGAGCTGCTGTTCAACTGTGTAATATCAAGCACTGCAACTTTGCATCAACTCTCCCCTCCCTGAAAGGCAACACTGTGGAAGATTTCTATCTGCCCTAATTTTAGTACATAGCAAGCTGCAGTAGGGAAGCATGTCCCTCTTCAAAACAAAAGGCATATTTTGCACAGTGACAGCCCACCCAAAAATGTTCAGATGTTTTCTTTCAGACAATACAGCTCAGGTGCATGTCACAGGAACATCAGCATTGCATTAATGCGCTGTGTAAATCATTCACTCAGGCAAGGCCAATTGATGCCAGCCGTGCTATTTGTTAACCTAATTCCCTTTATAAGAAAGTGAAATGGGTTACACAGCCAATTAAGAATTCGCTTTCAACAGCAAAGAACCTCAATCATACGTTTTTAATATTAGATTGCCAGGCTGTCTATCAGTGTGTGCTTTTCAGACTTCACAACCGCATCACTGAGCATGGGGCATTCCTCTAAATTTGACAGCTTCTTAAAAAAGCAATTTTCCATTTCTCATAATTACAAATAGAATTTTGAAATGTGTCTGCCGAGGGTTCAGCTGCTGGCTTAGGCAAAGCCACCAGGGAGTAGAGTTCCTATGCCTTGCTCAACCTTTCTACTGTATCTCATGAAGCAAGATATATTTAAAGACTTGTGGCCCATGAGCTTTTGTTTTGAATTTAGGCTTAATTCAGATCATGGTTTGTGCTAACGATAGTTCAGAGTTCAAGCCATAGTTTGAGTTTCCAAGTGTACAAGAGGCAGGCTTGTAGCTAACCAGGGACCCATGGGGTCTGGCCCCCTGACAGGGGTTTTGGGCCCCTCATCCCCGTTCCACGGCCACGCCCCTCCTGTGTAATTTAAATTGCATGGGAGCAGGAACAGTCACTACCCCTGTCACACCTTTTAAAGGGCCCGCCAATCAACTGATCAGCAGGTTCTTTAAATCATGCAGAAGGGAAACGGATAGCCCCCATGGGCCCCTTCCCAGCTTTCTGCACTCACCCCCATTATTTCTAATTCTGATTAGTCAGGGCAAACTATGGATCATCAATTCAAAGCTACAGGTAAGCTTCGTAACCATGTTCAGTCTGAATCAAACTTTAGAGCAGAATTGTTTCACTTTGGATTTGGAGAGGGATAGTTTCATGACTGGCACTCATTCTCCTTTTTAAGAGGCCGACAAGAAGGACTGCTAGGACAATACATTTAAGTGGTAACATTGTCATCTTCATAGTGATTGGAATAGAGAGCCAATGTAGTGTAGCACATGGAATGTTAGACCAGGACTGGGGAAATATGGATTGAAATGTGTGAAACTCACTGGGTGAATTTGGGCCTGTCATTCACTCTCAGCCTCATCGAACTCATATATTTGTTCTGAGGATAAAATGGGGGGGAACAAGGGTGCTCCCAACTGGTGCTTGCTGGAAGAGAAGAAGAAAAATGCAATACATAGAACTGTCTCTCGTACTACTTCTTACCTGCACCATATTGCTGTTGCTGATCAAGCCCCTTTTTCTCCCCACAGGTGGCTAACCTCCTGCGACTGTTCCAGATCCCCCAGATCAGCTATGCCTCCACCAGTGCCAAACTCAGTGACAAATCTCGCTATGATTACTTTGCTCGCACTGTCCCCCCAGACTTCTACCAAGCCAAGGCTATGTCTGAGATCCTACGCTTCTTCAACTGGACCTACGTCTCCACAGTGGCCTCAGAAGGTGACTATGGTGAAACGGGCATTGAAGCTTTTGAGCAGCAAGCTCGAGCCCGCAACATTTGCATTGCCACCTCAGAGAAAGTAGGGCGCTCCATGAACAAAAATACTTTTGATGTGGTGATCAAGGCACTGATGCAGAAGCCCAGTGCTAGAGTGGTAGTATTGTTCACCCGGAGTGAAGATGCTCGGGAGCTGTTGGCAGCTGCCCACAGGATCAATGTGTCCTTCACATGGGTGGCCAGTGATGGCTGGGGTGCCCTGGAGACTGTGGTAGCTGGTAGTGAATCCATAGCTGAAGGAGCTATCACTATTGAACTGGCATCCTACCCAGTACAGGAATTCGCTGTGTACTTTCGGAACCTTGACCCTTACAACAACAGCAGAAATCCTTGGTTCCGGGAGTTCTGGGAACATAAGTTCCAGTGCAGTTTTCACAACCAGAACTGCAGTCACCATTCCTTAAAGATAGGCAAGTTTGAGCAGGAATCCAAGATCATGTTTGTAGTCAATGCAGTCTATGCTATGGCCCATGCTCTTCATAACATGTACCAGGCACTATGCCCCAACGCCACCAAGCTCTGTGATTCCATGAAGCCGGTGAATGGCAAGAGATTCTACAAGGAATTCATGCTCAATGTAACGTTTGATGGTAAGCCAATTTGTGCCATGGAAAACAAGGACATAGTATATAGTAGAGAAGAAACAACAGGAGAAAGATCTGAGAAATTCTGAAGCAGGCAGTGAGGTCTCAAGACTACTTCTCATGTTACTTTGGGGAAATGTATTTTCCTTGATGGGTACTTGCAACATATAGCTGTGATCAGCTGAGAGTTTCCTATAGGGAAACTTTTCCAGCATGCATATTCTTCTATTTAATTGCCTCCTATTCAACAGCTAGTCTCAATCATTTCCCCCATTTTTAAGAACCTGCACAAATAGTGAACTGTAGTTCTGCTATGCCAAGCATGTTTAGAAATCTGACTGGTCATAATTTGCTTTCCATTTGTTAAGCTTTTATGTTGTGCTGAAGATGATGTAGGTATAAGAAAAGTCCATCTGAAACAGGAAAGTGATATTTATTGTAAGAAGGATCCATGGCCCCTAACCTGAACACGTCTGTTTCATTTCCCAGCTGTATATTATGGAGGAGGATTCACAGGCTCATTTTTTGGAGCCCAATGATATTTAGGTCCCCAATTTCAGAGCGTGTTTCATATTTTTCTCCTATTTATGAGCTCATTCAGGTGCTGTCTATAGCAGAGGGAGCCAAATTTGTTTAACATAAGAGCCACATTGAATAAACATCAGATGTTTGAGAGCTGCAGGACAGGAAGGCAGGCAGGCAAATAGATGGGAGGAGGGTGGGTGGAAAGAAAGCAACTTTAAATCTAAGTCACTGGCTGGCTTGGTTTAGAGAAGTGATTTAAAGAGACAAATACCTTCTCCAAGCCAGCCAATAGGGTGGTGTGGGCTTTGAGAGCCACACGGTATGTGTGAAAGAGCCACATATGGCTCCTGAGCCTCAGTTTGGCCACCCCTGATCTATAGTAATTAAGACAGAAATCGTAAGCACTGTTATGCCCTTTTAAGTCTACTGAAGTCAATTGGCTTAGTAGGGTGTAACTCTGTCTACGATTGCACTGTAAACTTTATAGTTTGTCACTGGGGAGATTAAATTCTCCTCTGGCTAAACCAACCATTAATGTGTGCCTATGTAGGACAGAAGCTAGGTTTTGAATGTCACTTCTAATGTTGTCATGACTTTTCATGGATCAACACCAGCCTTTTGTTTGGAATGCCTTCAAAAGCAGAAGGTCCACAATTCCTAGAGACATACAGCAATCATTTCCCCATCCCATGTAGATGTACCAGGCATGAAATTTCCATATTTCTAGTAGCTACTTTAAAAAGGGAAGATTTATTTATTTATTTATTTATTTATTTTTATTTATTTATTTATTTATTTATTACTTTGCATTTATATTCCGCCCTCTCCGCAAGCAGACTCAGGGCGGCTTACGGTATCATAAAAACAATCAATTCCATAAAACATATAAAACCATAATACATTTATCAGTTTAAAACTATTACGCTATCTCAATCCAGTCTGGCGGTATTGGGTTCTGACTATGACCACCAGCTTCTGTAGGATGTCCGGTGGCAGCCCATTTTCAGTCAACCAGAAAAGCCTGTCTAAACAGTTCAGTCTTACAGGCCCTGCGGAACGCCGACAGATCCCGCAGGGCCCTTATAGCTTCTGGGAGGGTGTTCCAGAGTTCTGGTGCGGCCACCGAGAAGGCCCTAGATCTTGTTGCGCATAGCCTGGCTTCTTTTGGACCAGGGGCAGACAGCAGATTTTTTGTCCCTGATCGCAGTGCTCTCTGGGGGATATATGGGGAAAGGCGGTCCCGTAGATAGGCAGGTCCCTGACCATAAAGGGCTTTAAAGGTTAATACCAACACCTTGAAGCGAACTCGGAACACAACAGGCAACCAGTGCAGCTCTCTCAGCACTGGCCGAATGTGCTCCCGTCGTGGTAGCCCCATTAACAGATAGATAGAAGTAGGCAATTTCAAGTTCCATTGATTTCAGTGGAAGAGTTAATTGCTAAAATCTCTCTCATTAGAATCTATGGTATCCAAAAGTGGTTAATTTCAGTTGGATCATGCCCATTAGGGTGCTCCATGAACACTGAACTGAATCTTATATGCAAACATGTGTAATCCATTCCCAATGGCCCTCTCCCTCACTTTTTAAAAAGAAAAGGTCACAGGGTGGATGGATGACAATAAGTAAGGTTTTTTTTTAATCCCAGTTTATTCTGGGAATGGAATTTGAGGATTTGAAGTGAAGAGTGTATGTACTTCAAGTACTATCCTGCATTTTCTGCTTTCTTGAAGGTGCATGAAATATGTTGAAAAGTGAAATCTGATTGATAAATACTTGAATTATTATTTATCACTGTGATTCACTCCAAGAAGAATGTGTTTCTTTGAATGAATTGCTATGACTTTTACTGCTGAAGCCAGAAGTTATTTCAAATGTATACTGTATCTTATGAAATGTGGTAGTTGCACTTAAAGTAGTAACAGACATTTAATAAGTGGTATACTCTGGGATGCATCCTGCACATTGAAAGGGGTTCTACATGAGATCAGCCTCACTAGAGATTGTTGACACATACCTGACACAGGTCTCCAGGACTGCAGAATTTACTCTTACCCTTGCCAACAGAAGATAGATCCCATGGTATATACCCAATAAAATACTGAGTGACCAGTGTTTTTCTGTTAATGCAAAGGTCATTGTGCAAGTGTTAGCACCTGCCATGACAAATTCTTGCAGAATTGTGAATGCTTACCATATCTCAAACTGAAAAACAACAATAACAACAATATGCATTATTTGACAGCAATATTAAATTGTAAATTATCACAGAATCATATATTTAAACTAATATTCTGAACTGAGTGCTATGTATCAAACTATGGAAATAGGTCATTGGATACAATGATTTTCTATGTGCAATAGCTTTCCACGGTTTTTAAAAAATCTACCAGCATAATGGCCTTTATATTAATGGAAGTGGACTGTAGGGTATATGTCTTTGAGGATATTCAGAATGAACTTCCTTACATACATTGATCTGCTATTACAAGAATGAACAGGTCCAGTCTTACTCTCTCCTAGACCTACTGATTGCTGCTGTGAGAAACTGGGGTATAAGTATTCACCCCACTGCAGTTCCATTGAGTTCTGCAATTCTACATGCTTGCTGAGGACATACCGGTAAAACATATATGGTGAGGGCAACAGGCATGCATTTGTGAACATCCACATACATTTATCTGAGAGGATGTATTCTGTGTTATTAGAATGTACATAGAATAGAAAACAAAAATACATTCAGGGTAAGGCATAATAATACAAAAGATGATGGCATTTGGAATTGAACTTTTATGCTCAAAATGGATAATAAACACTTGCTGCTCATACATTTCTAAAAATGTTGACCTAGATATTTTGAATTTATTAATATTCTTAAACATCAAATATTTGTTTTTAAATGCATTCTACTGAAGCCACATTTTCTGCTGAAAAATTTGTGTTAGTAAAATTTTTTTGTCAATGCTAAGAAACAAAAGCATATATTTCCAAGTCTCTGTGTAGTTAATTCTTTGCAGACATACCCTAAGAAGAAGAGTGACAAGTGCAGGCAGAGCTGGATTTAATTAAATGTGGAAATCCAGTTTTGTAACAGTTTAGTTTTTTGTATAATTTGCATTAGATTTTCCTATTCCACAGCTCCATTTCGACCATCATCAGACACCAAAAGCACCGTACGATTTGACCGCTGTGGAGACGGGATTGGCCGTTACAACATCTTCAACTACCACAAAGTTAATGGAAGGTATCGCTATCAGAAAGTGGGTTACTGGGCAGAAGGGCTCACTCTAAACACCTCCCTCATCCCCTGGGTGAAGACCTCAATTCCTGTTTCCCAGTGCAGTGATCCCTGCAAGAAGAATGAAATGAAGAGCATGCAGCCAGGAGACATGTGCTGCTGGATATGCATTCCATGCCAGCCCTACGAATATCTTCTGGATGAATTCTCTTGCCGGGACTGCGGTCTTGGCTACTGGCCTAACGAGACATTAAATGGATGCTATGAGCTACCCCAAGAGTACATCCGCTGGAAGGATGTCTGGGCTATTGGACCAGTCACCATTTCTTGCCTAGGTTTCATCTCCACTCTGTTTGTTTTTGGGGTCTTTGTTAAAAATAATGACACTCCCATTGTGAAAGCCTCGGGTCGTGAACTCTGTTACATCCTTCTTACTGGAGTGTTGATGTGCTATAGCATGACATTCATCTTCATTGCCAAGCCCTCCACTGCAGTTTGCACCTTGCGGCGACTGGGGCTCGGTACTTCCTTTGCTGTCTGCTACTCTGCTCTGTTGACCAAGACAAACAGAATTGCTCGGATCTTCAGTGGGGTGAAGGAGGGCGTGCAGCGCCCACGGTTTATAAGCCCCACGTCACAAGTGGTCATCTGCCTGGCTCTTATTTCCTGCCAGCTCATTATTGTCATCATTTGGCTCATGGTGGAGACTCCAGGAACACGGAAGGAGACAGAGCCTGACAAAAGGTATATTGTCATCCTCAAGTGCAACAACCGAGACTCAAGTATGCTAATTTCACTCACCTACAATGTCCTCTTGATCGTCTTGTGTACAGTCTATGCCTTCAAGACCAGGAAATGTCCTGAAAACTTCAATGAGGCTAAGTTCATTGGGTTCACCATGTATACCACGTGCATCATCTGGCTAGCATTCCTGCCCATCTTCTATGTCACTTCCAGTGATTACCGGGTAAGTGATCTCATGCTGTGAATGAATGAGACCAGAACCTAGTAGCAGTATGCTAGAAGACTAGCATTTCAGTTTCTCTGGTTGGGTTAGATCCAGACTAAATTTTTTGCTCATGGAAGGCTCTTCTGTCAGTGAAACAGAACTTGCCTGCCTCCCTACTCCTGTTGCAGCTCCCTGGTCTCCCTGATATGCTACGCCTGGGGGAAGGGAGACCCTGAGGACCAGCATGAGGGACAAATCAGGGGCCTGCATCAGAAAGCGAGAACTGGTATCATCCCTTCTGTTAGCAGAACATCATCTGGATCCAGCCCATTGTTACATTCTTCATGGTTAATCAAAGTGTAGGCATCAGGAACCTATGAAGTTTAAAGTCAAGTTTAAGTGTTGTTTTGGAAATAGCTCTTGGGGCTTGCATTGGGAAAGTAAAGCATATACAAATCACAGTGTCACTTGACTATGTTAATGATCCTTCCATTGAGATCAGTAGTCCCACCTCCTTATTCGGTATATTAAGGTGGACATCTTATTCACACTTACCCAGGAATAAGCCTCATTGAACACCATATGACTTATGTGCACAGGATATTTGGTGACAGTGGCAGGGACACATGAAGCTGACAAGTAGCTTCTCAATGCTGGCCAGTTTTCAGATGTGATTCACATTTCTGCAGGTTGAACTTCACAGCTACAAGATGGCACAGGCATTGGAACAAAAGTGTGATCGTCTTCATCAGTGGCAATATGAGCACTGTTTAATAGATGTCCATCACTTACACAGCTACATTTCACCAAGTCTAACAGTTATCATGCTGTTGGATGAACATGTCAGTAGTGCTGAGGTCCAAGGAGTGTAGAAGAGAGGCTCATTTTTGGAAGCACATTATCATTGTAATGAAAATACAAATAATCAACTATTTGGGGGCTATTGGCCCACATTTTTTTTCTTTCTGGCTATGCAGCTGCTTTATGTGGGACCTTATAGATTTGGTCAAAAATAGAAAAATCTCATTGTTTTCAAGCATCAGGGGGGAATGTACTTTGCTGGCAACGGCACAAAAGATGATCTGCAACTGAGTAATTAGGAGCTAGGAAATAATTACTTCCTGGACCTTCAGGCAATCTCCAAAATAAGCATTTATATAGTTCTTGCCTTCTAGTACCTGACTGCAGCCTTTCCTGCCCTGTATTTCTTTCTCTAGAGAAACAGCGTCACCTGCTGGTTATTGACAAGCTGTGCAACTGTTACTGGTATTACATTCTGAAGGAGAAATCATGAATCGTGCAAGAATGTTTTGTTACTAGTGATATAGAAAGGATACACTTACGCTAGTGAAACTCCACTGGTAGAGAAATAGGCCATTTTTTTTTATCCCCCCGCGTCCACTGCAGACCCCTGCTTCACCTCTATGCTCGTGTTAGGGTTGCCAATTCCCATTTGGGGGCAGGGGATCCCCTAGTTTGGAGACCCTCACCCCACTTTAGGGTTATCAAAAAGTGAATGTCCACTGGGGGGCACTCCATTATAATGCCTGGTTCCCATAGGGTATGATACTGAAGCAATCTGTGTGCATCTGGGGCTCTGGGAGGGCTGTTTTTTGAGGTAAAGGCTCCAAATTTTCAGCATAGCATCTGGTGCCTTTCCTCAAACCCCTTCCAAATTTCAAAAAGACTGGACCAGGGGGTCCAGTTCTATGAGCCCCAAAAGAAGGTGCTCCCATCCTCCATTATTTCCAGTGAAGGGAAGGCATTTTAATGGAGCACAGTCCCTTTAAATGGGATGGCCAGAATTCCCTTTGGAGTTCAATTGTGCTTGTCACACCCTTGCTCCTGGCTCCACCCCCAAAATCTCCTGGCTCCACCCCCAAAGTCTCCAGATATCTCCAGAGTTGAACCTGGCAACCCTTACTGAGGGTCCCTTGACTCCCTGGAGCAGAAGGGGCTGCAACATGGAGCATGAGGAGACAGGAAAGTTCTGCTCTTTGAGCTTCATTCTATTCTTAGTACTTTGTATCCAGTGCCTAGTATTTACCTCCTGATGGTGAACACAAAGAAACCTGGTCGTTTCAAATGAATCAGTAAATTATTCTAGGGCACATACTTGTGCATGTAACAGGGCATATGATTTTTCATCTATCAGGAGGGCTTGGAGAAAGCTTATACTGCTTCCTGGCCACTTCGTACCCCAGGAGGATTGGAACAGCTTTGAGGAGCTTGTTAATATGGTACTGGGAGAAACTTTGTACAAGGGGAGTTTTGTTAGTGCTTTTTTATTTCTGTAAGAATGCAGAATGTGTGGTATTTAGGGAATAGGCTGCAAAGCTCCCATTGAAGTTACCCGGAAACACCAAATTCCTCCATGGGATGCAGGAACCAGAGCTGTGATTTGATTTGGCTCATGGAAAAATCCTGCTATGCTGTTACCTTCTGAAGTGCTGAGTGACAGGGCCCTCTGTGCCCTCAGCTCCCAAGACAACTTTAGATGCCAGAGCTAAATACACTACAAAGCTGTTTAAACATGACTTGTTTTATTCCCCCTCCTTAATTTCTGGTGAGAAGCCAGCTCAGCATAAAAGCAGGAAAGCAGCAGCCTGGATAAGTATCATGGGACTCCTGCAAAGCTGGCATGCTGTAGATTTTCCCATTTTGAAAACCTCTGTTTGTATTGCTGCACACACATCACACTGAGAAGGCCCTCCCCCAAGTTGCCACTTGCAGAAGGCAGAGCTCTTGAAGCAGGGCTTTGCAAGAGGACCATAGTGGCTAGGAAGGTTCATAAGGGAGTAGGTAGTGCTTCAGGTATGTTGCTCAAAAACCATGATCTCTTCATGTTGCCAGGTCTCCTCTGGCCGCTGGTGGGGATATGGGGGTAGGGTTGTCAGATCCATGTTGGAAAACTCCTGGAAATTTGGGGGTGGAGTCTGAGGAGGACAGAGACCTCAATGGGGTACAATGACATGGAGTCCACCCTCCAAAGCATCCATTTTCTCCAGGAGAACTGATCTCTGAAATCTGGAGTGAGCTGTAATTCTGGGGGATCCCCAGGTCCCACCTGGAGGCTGGCATCCCTGCTGGTTACTTCATCTCTCTTTGCAAAAGCAAAGTTCTATTCTTTTGAATAGGAAAGGATGGCAAGGGCAGGGTAGTACCTATTAATTTGGTTAGGTTTGGGTTTTAGGTGACCAGAAAGAGAACCAGCTGGCTGTGAAGAAAGAGGAGCAAAACCTCCACTCTCACCACCACCACCACTTCATTGCTGCCTGCCTGCTTTTTTCTTGCATGGCTGCTCCAGTGGTTTTACTTGCTCTTCTCTGTGGTCGGCTTGTCGTCCTCCCAATGGCTGCTCAGGAGCTGAGATAAGAGCACAGGGTCTGCAGGGGGAAAGGACTGTTGGAAAGGACAAGCCCTTTACTTCAATCCCTCAATGAGGTCAAGAAGGCTTACCAGTTACCCATCCGCCTGTAGGGGCTGTTTTAAGCTGGAAAGCATGTGACAACCACAAGCTTTACAAGGCACTAACCTTGCTTGTTTTCCAGATATGTGAGGTGGGTACCACACTGAGAAAGAGCCACAAGTAACGTGTAAAAAAATCCCAAGCCACTGCATATCAGTGTTCTGTGTTGTATTCCATAGGGTCCAGGGAAAATAGAGTTGCCTACCTCCAGGTGATAACACAACAAAAAACGCAAGCTAGTGACCAATTTACTAAGAAGTATATAGAAATCAGTCCAAATGTCCAAAACATGTATATTCAAGTCCCAAAGTAGTGTGGTGACAAGCCAATCGATTAAGTACTTGTTTCTTTCCAGTCTTCATCAGACCTGGGACCAATATTGATTCAATTATATAGATTCTTTACATACTGAGCTGTAGCTGATGTGAAATTGCTGCTCTGTGTCCCTCTTTTTTGAAAATTGTGTAAAGGATCTATATAATTGAATCAATATTTGGGACTTGAATATACATGTTTTGGACATTTGGACTGATTTCTATATACTTCTTAGTAAACTGGTCACTAGCTTGCATTTTTTGTTGTGTTATCCATTATAGTGACCTCTCTTGGATTGTATTCTACCTCCAGCTGATGGCTAGAGATCTCCTGGGAATACAATTAATATCCAGGTGAGAGTAGGCAGCTGAGAGGTGATATGATCACCAGGTACTTGAAGGGCTGTCGTATAGAGGATAGTGTGGAATTGTTTTCTGTGGCCCCAGAAGGTAGGACCAGAACCAATGGGTTGCAATTAAATCAAAAGAGTTTCCGGCTCAACATTAGGAAGAGCATCCTGACCATTAGAGTGGTTCCTCGGTGGAACAGGCTTCCTTGGGAGGTGGTGGGTTCTCCTTCCTTGGAAGTTTTTAAGCAGAGGCTAGATGGCCATCTGACAGCAATGAAGATCCTGTGAATTTAGGGGGAGGTATTTGTGAGTTTCCTGCATTGTACAGGGGGTTGGACTAGATGACCCTGGAGGTCACTTCCAACTCTCTGATTCTATGACAGAAATCAGTTCACTTGGATAAAATGGCCGCTTTGGAGGGTGGACTCTGTCAGGGCTTTTTTGTAGCAGGAACTCCTTTGTATATTAGGCCACACACCCCTGCTGTAGTCAATCCTCCTGGAGCTTACAGTAGGCTCTGTACTAAGAGGCCTGTAAGCTCTTGGAGGATTGGCTACATCAGAGGTGTGCGGCCTAATATGCAAAGAAGCTCCAGCTACAAAAAAAAGCCCAGGACTCTGTGGTATTAAGTTCCATGGAAGTTAGAGTTGCCAGGTCCTACCTGGCTGCCAGCGAGGGGATCCTTGGTCCTCTGCAGGACCTTTTGCTGCACATGTGTCATGTGTACAACATTATGACGTCACCCAGAAGTGATGTTATAATGTTGCCAGCATTGGGGGGGGGGGTGATGCTCTAATTTCTGACCAACACTGTATGGCTTGTAGCTGATTTTACCATCATATCACCTTTCTGGCCAGTTTGGGATGGGTCTTCCAAAGTGCCCTGCAAAAGTCCTCCATCTCCCCAAGGTCTTCCCTCCTCAGGCTCCACCCATCAAATCTCCAGGTATTTTCCAACCTGGAGCTGGCAATCCTAAGGGAAAATTAAAATGAGTTAAAAATGAGTCCAGGTGATGATTCTTCAAGAAGTAAAACTTACTTTCCCAACACACAGTACAGATGACTGAATAGGTACAGAGCACATATCTGTCTTGGTATATAGCAGAACCTGCAAGCAAAAAAGGAGTGAAGGAGCAAAATAGAAACTAGAAAAATCTAGACCACAGGTAGTTTACTAGGCAACATCACCTCTTCTGTCAACTGAATAACCGTAACTGAATTAACCCTTCAATTACCTCTCCACTTCTGCTAGTTACACAAAGTGTATTCAAAAGCACACAGAATCCTGTTCTGATCTGATTTCAATGCTTATTAAAATAAAATACCACCAGTTTTCAGTGGTTTTCCAGTGTTATTTCAAATTTCTATTAGAAAAAAACTGAAAAAGTTTAATGACTTTTTCATGCTATACATTTGGAATGTGTAAAATCCTTTTAAAGAGTTCTGCTGACTCAAAAAGAGAATTATTTTGCAGGTTTTTTCAGTGGTCTCTAAAATGTCCCAGTATTTCCACTGGATAAAATTGAAAAATTTCTCAGGCCTTTTCATGCTATACATTTTGAGTGTGAAAAACCTTGGTTTAATTCATTCTCAAAGAGAAAATATTTCATAGGAGTCCCCCACCTCCAAGATCCCCCAGATTGGAAAAATGGTATGTGTGTGAGTCCTTGTTTTTTTCTGGGCCTTTACATCTCTACTCACTAGTTTATCAGGCCCAGAGATTACATTAATTCACCTCAGGACTGCTAGTTCTACAGACTGTATGGCATCTGGGCTCAAGAGAGGTTAAGTTTACATCTCAGCCTCTTCTATGATGTTCTTCTACTAGACTTCAGAACTCACACATCTGCTACAGTTACCTAGCCTAAACTCTTCCTCCCTTTCTGCTCATAATGTATATGGGTTGCCTATGTTATAAACTAGTTGCCACTTCTTGACTATTTTGTACATTACAACTTCATTGTTTAAACTATATTGGACAGGTGAATGAATGATATGAAAAAGATTCAGCCATGTTGTCTGGAAAGCTCTTTTTTGTAGTTGATTTTAAACCTACTTTTAGGTGGAACAGTGTACTATTAGACCTAAATCATCATATATGTAACCGAAAGACTTAACTGTTAACCCTCGATGCTTAACAGTGAAGTAATAGGCCTGGCTAGATCTTCTGAAGGTATGAAATAATATGAAACTAAAGAAGAGTAACAATAGGAGCCGTGGGGTTATGACGGGAGGGTGGGGTGCTATTAAGCCATTCATGCTTTGCCATTTTCCTGATTTAATCCTTGTTCTCACTCCCTTTCCCTCTCACACACACACACAAACACCAAACTTATTTACCACCTGAGAGAAAATATAGGTACCTGAAGGAGATCACATATTTTCCATCATAGGCAAATAAGAGGTTTAGGACAGTGGGATTTAAATCAGGGTGATGACGAGGATGTAATGATTCTGTCTCCTGCAGCTGCTTGTGACATGAAAAAAATGCCGATCTGATCACAATTTTTTGTTGTAATTTTGTCTCATTTAATCTGAGTGTTTTTCAATTTAATGTGCAGTTCAGAATTTGACACTTTCCGTTTTGCAGCCTGCAAACCTGTTATAAAATCTGTCGAAACCTAGTGGATGGGAGGCTCCACCTACTGATATTCTTATCCCAGTCTGAATTTGCTGAGCTTGGGAACGGGATGTAGAAACAGAGCACCACTCCACTGCCCCTTCACCTCTCCTGACTTGGTTGTTGGCTTAATGGAGTTTCCCATGCAGATAATTTAAAAGATAATTTTTTCTGCCCACTGCCTGGTCTCTGAAGGTTCAAAGTTCATAGAAAACTTTAAGAGGTTTCACTGAGGTATTGCTATAGCAGGACACATTGGTAACAACTCAGGCCCAGTTTCACAACATTTTGAGTAGTTTCTTAGAATCTCTAAATTTAAAATATCACTAGATACCCTGAGCAACATAAGGGCTGCTTCTTGCTTTGCATTTTGTACTAAAGCACAATATTCCAACGCAAAAATATGTCCAACTTACATCAAATGAAAATAGCATACACTTATTTAAAATATTACTTTTCTTGGCATATACACAGAAGAGGGTTATATTCTTTTTTGTTGTAGGTATCCATTTTACTCTGAAAAGTGTTGATTGCACCTTCTTCAGCTGTCACTTGGAAATAAACTCTGAAAAGTATTCCAGCAGTTTTCTTAAGAACACAAGAGAAGCTATGTTGTATCAAGCCAATGGCCCATCAAGTCCATCACTCTGTCACACAGTGACCAAAATAAACAAGGTGCCATCAGGAGGTTCACCAGTGGGGCCAAGACACTAGAAGCCCTCCCATTGTTGCCCCCAAGCACCAAGAATACAGAGCATCATTGCCCCAGACAGAGAGTTCCATCTACACCCTGTGGCTAATAGCCACTGATGGACCTCTGCTCCATGTTTATCCAATCCCCACTTGAAACCATCTATGCATGTAGCTGCCACTACCTCTTGCGGGATATATTTAGGATGAAATTGTAAGTTCATGATAAAGAGTCATGAGATACTGTTCTTGGTAGAAGTACTGCAGTGTACAGGAGTCTCACCATCTAGGTATCTCACTTATTTAGGGAAAACACAGTGAGACTTGATGATGCATTATATTGGAGTTACTGGTGTTTAAAATACTATAGGTGAGTATGTAGAATATTTCTTCACATATAGCTGTTAAATTTTCAAAAAATACTTTATACATTCTGAGGTGAATATGAACTTCTGAGCAGTCTCTTAGAGCACAGAAGGTAGAGATCTGAGCCTAGAGTCATATTGATTGCATTGATCTAGACTTGCACAAGTCCCAGAAATATGTCGAGTGATTTTTTCAAGATGTGATAAATAATTGTTCAGCTCAGTATAGTACAATCCATATGAGAACTGCATATACAAATGCATATACAAATGCCTAAAACTGCATATACAAATGCCTAAAACAATAATAGGAGCAATGTAATCCTGGTGGCTCTCATTGGAAATGAGAAAATCAGAGAATGTCCTTGGTAAAGTTATTGCCAAAATATATTAATTAATCAGTCTGTTTAAAGTTTTTTTTAAAAAAAATGCTGTGCTGTATTATTCATGAAGTAAGCTAAATTTCTTGACAACTTATTTAGTCTCTTTTAATGATGACTTTCACTTAATATTTCTCACCTATTGTATTGTATATATTCTTGAATTTAATTTCTGTCAATATGAAGAATGTATGGTTGAAGGCAAAGCAGTATGTTGGTGGGATGACAATATACTAGTTTCCTTAGTAATTCAAGAACAGAAGCAATCAACACCCCCACCATACAGTACTAGAAAGGAAACCAATATGTTATTTTATCTTTTGCCTAACCACCCACTTCTTTACATCTTTGTCTTTAAACACTTGTTCCAATTACCCAGCTGTTATTTTAATATATTTATTAAGCAGCTGTAGTCTAATACCACAGTTTTTAGGTATTTACACAACAAAAACTTTCAGTTCTGTTTTAGTTCATGGCAGTTTTTTTTAGTTTTATCTTTATTGTAGTAATTATAGTTCACTGTCTTTATTATATTCTCTTATTTCCACTGCTCCCCCCCTCCAAAGATGAAATCATGTACCCCGCATTCAAGGGATCCTCCCCACCAAAATCTACGCAGATAAGAGAAAGTACCCTATTTTATAGGCAATTAACATTGTCAAGGGTTAGAGTCTATTTCTAAACAAAAATAAAGTGCTTGAATGAGAGGAGATATCTCCCACAGTCTTATTTGGTTTGCTGAATTCCAAAGAGACTCAGATGGGATAAAAATGCTGAAATCAGCTTTGCAGTAAATTGAGAGATAAAGGGTATCAAGTGTTGGGTCAGGTTTTTGTGTCCCCTCACCTTCATGTTTTGTTTTTGCTTAAAAACAGATGCCCTATCCCTGCTTGAGAATCTCATTTTTAAAAACTTGTATACTCACCTGAACACAGTGTGATGGGGTGGGGGGCAGTTGGGATTAGATTCCTTATCTATACTTGCTTTGTTTTCAATTAACAGTAGATCCTCTCTTCTCACCCACTCCACCCCACCCCCACTTGAGGCTCCTGGGAAAGGTGAAAAACTCATTCATGTACCAGTACTGGCACTTCTCACTCTGTTAATTCTGCAAATGAAGATGTTAATTGCCTGTTAACTGAGATTTGGTGACTAGTACCATACATACTATTCCAATGTAGTGTACCATAGATCTATAAAAGGCCATTATAATACTTTGTTTCCAACCCCTTTCCTAATGATCAATAGCGTTGATCTAGACTTGCACAAGTCCTAGATATATGTCAAGTGATTTTTTTCAAGATGTGATAAGAAATAATGGTTCAGCTCAGTATAGCACAATTCATATTAGAACTGCATATACAAATGCCTAAAACAATCATAGGAGCAATGTAATCTTGCTGGCTCTCATTATTAGAAAAATCACTCTTTTTCACTAGGCTGAATACTGAATCAGCATTTTCATTGGATTTTCCACCACAATCCCAAGATCTCTTTAACAGTTAGTCATCACCAGTTCAGATTCCTTTAACTCAGTTCAGTGCTGTGCACACTGATGTTATTACATAGCTAAATAACAAAACAACTGATGTTCTCAGAAATAACTTAATAATATGTGACTTTTGCCTCCATATTATAGAAGTCACCCCCCCCTTTTTTTCAAATAAAGGTAAAAAAAAGGTAAAGGTAGTCCCCTGTGCAAGCACCAGTTGTTTTCGACTCTGATGTCTGGGGTGATGTTGCTTTCACAACGTTTTCATGGCAGACTTTTTACGGGGTGGTTTGCTATTGCCTTCCCCAGTCATCTACACTTTCCCCCCAGCAAGCTAGGTACTCGATTTACCAACCTCGGAAGAATGGAAGGCTGAGTTGACCTGGAGCCTGCTACCTGAACCAGCTTTTGCTGGGATCAAACTCAGGTTGTGAGCAGAGGGCTCCGACTGCAGTACTGCAGCTTTACCACTCGGTGCCACAGGGCACATATAGAAACATAAATCTCAGTTAACAGGCAATTAACATCTTCATTTGCAGAATTCAAATACACATATATAAACCTAAAACCAAGGGAACAGAAGATATTGAAGCAGGTACAAGGAAGGGGAGGGAGGTACTAGGAACTACGGTAACTTTTTCAGTTGTGATGGAAATCCTGTAGGCCAACATTGTTTTGAAGAATGTCCATATAGAAGAAGCTTATGCCTTCTTTTTATTCTAGGCTGACATGCTTCCTCCACCTGCTGGTGATGTAGCTTGTGTTTAGGTAATTCTTAGTAGTGCATATATGCATTTCCATCTCTTTCCCTGCCTGCAGCATTGATGTTCTTATTCTTGACCACAGGTTCAAACCACTACTATGTGCATCTCAGTTAGTCTTAGTGGCACTGTGGTCCTTGGCTGCCTCTTTACTCCCAAGCTTCATATCATCCTCTTCCAGCCCCAGAAGAACGTAGCCAGTCATCGAGTCTCCACCAATCGTTTTAGCGTGACTGCTGCAAGCTCACATGGTGAGTTACAGGGAAACCTTTTCCTGCACTGTGTTCATTCTCATTATGACAACAGGGAGCTGAAATGTATGTAACCTGAAGCTGAACTACAGTGTCCACATTTTAAAAGAATTACTCAGTGGTGAGGATGCAACAGAAAATTCTACACCTGGTTCAGGTTGCAGTGTTTTGGAAAAAGTGCAAAAGTTTTCTGAGAAACATAAAAGTACAAATGAACTGTAGCCCTGTTCAACTGTTACACTACTGGCAATTGAACAATGTGTTAGGGGAAATCACACTTGCACACTTCTCCTGATGCACATGATCACCATTTTGTGTGAATGGGGCAGTTTATGTATTTTTCCAGTTTTGATACACGTGACTGGAAACCCAGATTTTTGACAATGCATATTTACATTTACCAAAACTGGAAAATGTATTTGTAAACTATTAACACAAAATGGCTACTGCGTGTATTGAGAGGATTGCTCATAGCATAATCTTCCCTTTCAGAAGATGATGATATTGGATTTATACCTCAACCTTCACTCTGAACCTCAGAGCAGCTTACAATCTCCTTTACCTTCCTCCCCCACAACAGACACTCTGTGAGATAGGTGGGGCTGAGAGTTCTCTCCCAGAAGCTGCCCTTTCAAGGACAGCTCTGTGAGAACTATGGTTAACCAAGGCCATTCCAGTGGAGGAGTGGGGAATCAAATCCAGTTCTCCCAGATAAGAGTCTGCACACTTAAGCACTACACCCAACTAGCTGTGAGAACTATGGTTAACCAAGGCCATTCCAGTGGAGGAGTGGGGAATCAAATCCAGTTCTCCCAGATAAGAGTCTGCACACTTAAGCACTACACCCAACTGGCTCTCTGGCCACAGTTGGATGGCCATATAGTTGGATGGCCAAAATCATAACAACTGTTTCTTAGTCATCAGGACTGCCATATCATGCTCATGTTCATTTCTGTTAGTGCTATTCCCTCTGCTGCCTGTGTCCAGTTTGCAACAGGACAAAAGATTGTCAGACCTTTAGATTGTAAGACCCTCATTGGCTCAGACCAAGTCCAGTAGTGGCTTCCCAGATGCAGTGATAAAGGTGCAGTGCCCTCCTAAGCAGAGGTAGCCCATTGAGGTCAATGGCTTTAGAAGAATGTTACTCGGTTTAGGATGGCACTGGTAGTGCATGGTGTCTGGCTACCTTCAGTGAAGGTGCAGCAGTGTCCTTTTTGTGATTTAAGAAAAAGGCACATTCAAAATCTTGCACACAGTCAACTCCAAATGTATATTAAATGTGGATTTGGTAACCTATATAAATTTTATTTACCCTACCTGGATAGTCTAGATTAGCCCAGTCTCATCAGCTCTCAGAAGCTAAGCAGGGTCAGCCCTGGTTAGCACTTGGATGTGATATTGCCAAGGAATTTCAGGGCTGCTATGAAGAGAAAGGCAATGGCAAACCACCTCTGAATGTCCCTTGTTTTAAAAACCCTACAGAGTTGCCGTAAGTCAGCTGCGACTTGACAGGACTTTCCCACTGTCCTAAATTATGTTTACAACACTTGATCAAAGTAACTACAGTTTGTGGCGCTAAAGCCTGTTACCCTTCATTAGAAATCCTGCTCACGCACCCGCCTAGCTTCTGAAAGCTGAGGGTCTCATGAAACTGAATCCACATACCTCTGGATAAAGTCTTCAGGCAATGCTGATCTAGTATACAAGGCGGTGTGGGAAATGCAGATGTTGTATGCTCTGTACTAAATCCACATACCTCTGGATAAAGTCTGCAAGCAATGCTGATGCAGTATAAATGGTGGTGTGGGAGATGTAGATGTTGTATGGCTACTACAGAATGTGTAGTAGAATGGTTTGCAAAATTTCAGATTGCAGGTGAGGAATCACAATTTTTCATTGATGTCTTATGTCAAACTCCCTGCAAAAAGGAAACCAATGCAAAAGGCAAGTAACTTGAGAAGAACCTTCCTCCCTGATGTGCTAGTTTTCTATTTGGAATGAACATTTTAATGCATTCATACTAATAGCCCATAGCCTTTGTCAATATACAAAATTTAATACTAGGAATTGTTTTGAAAAATATGGCATTGTTAACAGTAAATGGAAGCTCACAGTGTAATCCTAAATGGAGTTATGTCCTTCTAACTCCATTAAATCAATGGACTTAGAGGCATGTTAAGATCACACAGTTACCCTCACCAGGTGTTGTAGGTTTGCAGATGGTGAGGTTTGTGGCATGTAAACATGGGGTTCTCAACAGCTATTATTCTTCTAAACCTCCCCTTAATTCTTCATTCCACAGGGTCATCTTCTCAGTATGTTCCAACGGTGTGCAATGGCCGTGAAGTGGTGGATTCCACAACGTCCTCCTTGTGAATGCCCTGTGCTTTCTGCCAGTGAGTGTATGCTGCCTTTGTGCAGACTTCCTAGGAACACATGCCTTTTTCTTTCCTAATGGGCCTTTTAAATTCTTTCCATTTTACACAAAACTGCATCTGATTATTGGACAGTCTTTTCCGGGGGAAAGAGAAATTGACACATGAGAACTGAGAACCAGCCTATACCCCTGAAGTTTATTGCCACCTCAGAGATACAGGAAAACTTCAGGATGCTTGAGTGTGTGCCTGTGAAAGGTTTCCTTTGTAAGGCAGAGACACTACTGACCAAGATGGATTCCCTCCCTCATTCCTTGGGAGACATGACAGCATTCTATAAAGACTGGATATTCATATTCCTCTTACCCAAACTACTGTACTATTGTACTGCCCCACCCTTAAAAGTTTCCATAACAAACAGTACAATACTTCTGCTATTAGAGGAAGGAGAACAACTGCCACAGACTTTGCAGGACTATTAGGTGCTACAGGTTGAATAAATGGGACAGAAGCTCATTATACAATACATACAAAGAACAAGGAAGAAACACAGGCTTTGGGGCAAAGAACCCCAAAATAGTTGCTATTTTATGTCACCCTGCTGATTTGTAAAGGTAATTTCTTAACAAAGAGAGACACTTCCTACAATTAATGAACAAGGTGCTCCTAATGTCTGAGAAGGAAATTTGGGGAGAAGAGGAAGAACATAAGAAGAGCCCTTCTTGACCAGCGTAAGCATCCATCAGGCCATTTGTCACAGCCACCAATTGGATGTTCCTAGATGGCTCACAATCAGGGCATGAAGGCAATAGCTTCTCCTGCTGTGCTCCAGAGCAACTAATATTGTGGCATTCTGCCTTAAAACATGTAGGTTCTATTTCATTATCATGAAACAGAACCAGCCCTAGCTGATCACAGAATGATATATGCTTCTCAGTTATACAAAACTTAGTGGAGCCAGGAAGAAAAGATAACCAGAAGACCTGTGTATTAGGTCTAGTAACACTAGCAAGGAGTGACAGAGGATTGTTGGCAATACTAGCAAACTGAAGAAAGAACCCATCATTAGATCTGCCAGGAGTGTCCATGTTCCTCTGTGAGTATGCAATGGTTTGGACCAAATACCCAGGAAGTCTTCCTATGTCACCAAATTGCCTAAGGCTATAGAATGGGAAAGGAAGGGTGAGCTCCAGTAAGCAGGAGGCCATTTGGAATGAGAGCTCCTGATGGAACAGGCAATGAAGGCAAATAGAGATTACTTAAGTACAAGGCTAAATGTAAGAAGAAACACAGGCAACTGCCAGTGACCAGGGGGAACCTGGCAACCATAGGCAACTTACACCCATCAGGTCAAGTACCTCCATTTCTCTGCATTTCAGTAGGACTCGTATTGAATCTGTAAAGGAGATCAGCACCTTGGTCAAGAGGCTGGATATGGGCTATAGACAAAAAGAAGGCCCTTGTCTGTCCAGGTCTGATTGGGTGAAGGTGGTGTCTGCTGCTTTGCTGTTTACACTGAAGCTCTGTAAGGATTGCTGACTATCATTGTTCTCAAACCTGCCTACCACAGCAGATCCCTGCCACTTCTAAACATTGTTAGATATTCTTTGTCCCTGGAAACGGCAGGTAAATTCTGTTTTGGTGCCAAAGCTTCCAAACAGGAAGCATATCCTAGCCTCCAAAGGATTCTGGGTATCTAAAGACACAACTATAATAGAACCTCTGAATAATTAGCTCCGTGATGTTGTGGGGAGACACACACATTTCTCTGAAGATTCTGAGCTTTTGTTTATGTATAGCTTGGCTCTCAGCTGCTCTAATCTGGCAGGGTTTTCTTTAAAAAAAAAAATCTTCTGAGCTCCCTGCCCCGGTGAAACACTTTTATTCTTAGTATCCACTTCATAGAAAATGAGTCCTGACCTGCCTCGCTGTTCCTCCTCTACTTCACCCTTCCACAGAATAGGGCTATCTTTTGAGGCCTGCTACTTGTCCGTGCATGCATAGAAGAGGTATACTATTCATGACACAGCCATTGCAGAGCATGACCTAGCTATGTATTGTTTCTGTACTCCAAGCAACTGGAGTCCTGTTACCCCATTATTCACATTAGGGTTTGTGAGTTTTTTTCTTGGAACTGTGAACAGGGCCTAGTTGTTAAATTACAATACACAATGGCTTTTTTAAAAAGACCCTATTCCACACTACCACAAACATTTGCTGTGATGGGAGGATTTTTCTCAGTGAATTATTAATCAATCCAATTTATATAGTACCTGAATTAAATCTCCTGCCTTATTCCGTATGTTTTGCTCCATGGAGGCCCATCAGGATTTCTGAGAACAAGGAGAAGGTATAGTAGAGGCTGGAGGACCTCAGTGGAAATCTCCATTCCTAAAAGCTGAAAATGGTGCTGAACATTTTGGGACAAACCCACATTATTCATTGCTGCCAAGAGTGCTGCCACCAGTTATTGCCTGGTGTAAGCAACAACAGTAGCCTGTGTAGCATGCATGCTGACTGCACTATAATTTCCAGTTTGAGGGGCGCTAAACTCAGTGTCATTCTTGAAAGGATGAATGCTCAGAAGAAGAAGAAGAAGATATTGGATTTATATCCCGCCCTCCACTCCAAAGAGTCTCAGAGCGGCTCACAATCTCCTATAACTTCTCCCCCCACAACAGACACCCTGTGAGGTGGGTGGGGCTGGAGAGGGCTCTCACAGCAGCTGCCCTTTCAAGGACAACCTCTGCCAGAGCTATGGTTGACCCAAGGCCATCTCAGCAGGTGCAAGTGGAGGAGTGGGGAATCAAACCCGGTTCTCCCAGATAAGAGTCCGCACTCAGGGGGAAGAGTGGCAGCTTTGGAGGGTGTACTGTATGGCATCACATCCCTGATGAGCTCCTTCCCCTCAGCAAACTCTACCCTCAAATCTGCAGAAATCTCCCAAACCAGAGCTGGTAGCTCTAGTTGTGTAAGATCCCCAAAGATAGCACTATTTTCTGTTTAGGTGGACCCTGTTTGCAGTTGCCAGCACTTGACCTGCTAAATCCCAGTACCCCTGGCACTAGCATGGGTTCCCTTATTCACTTCTTTCCAAAATTTAAAGAAGCCAAGAGAATTTTGAATATTGTACATATTCCGCTAAAGGTAAGAACTAGTGATGCCTGCCCTTGTTTGCTGGAAGCTTGAATAATGCAGATGGAACCATTTTTATAGCTTTTTCATGATGTTCTTGTTAAACATCTCTTATTTAATTCTGATGCCTGACAATCACTTTGGAGGAACCTTCTCTTTGTGAATTGTTTAACACCTGAGTCCCAGCAGATGAGAATAGTAAGCCTCCCATATAGGTCTCTTAGAAACAAGGACATCATGATCGTTATTACAGTTAATCTTAAGTTATCAAATTCATTCTGAAAAAAGCACAGTGCACAGGGTTATGAGGGAGAATACTTCAAGGCCTTAGTTATTCACAACAAAAGCTAAAACCACTGATAGAAGCACAATTTTACTTCTATAAAACAATTCAGTAAAAAAAAATTATGTATAGTTTTGCTATGTAGCTTCTGAAACCAGTACAAAGCATGAAGCTTAGGGAACAATATATCCCACCCCCCCAGTGTTGCAGGCAGCCAACTTTTGCCTCAGAATGAATAATTCTCCTCCCTGGTTTTTGGAGAGAGAAGATGGAGCTACCTCACAGTCCCCGGAAGACCAGTGTTCCCAGACAAAGGATTTTTTTTTTTTTTTGGAAGGGTCCCAGATTATGCTTGTGAATCTGTGAAGAGTTACAAAACTGATTCAAAAGCTGACCCATCATGCCCACATCTCAAAGGCCATTGCCAGCCTGAACTTCCTGCTGAGAGCCATCAATGAAATGGCAACCACAGTATTAAAGGGTGACTTGGGTGTGTCTTAAAAAGTGTTTACAAATTGCAGTATTTCTAATGTAACCATGTAAGTGTTTGAAACAGACAATGTATTATAATGTGTTGTAGCAGTTTTTTTGTTTGTTCAAAGGCAAGACTTAATGAATACCATAAAAATATTGTATCAGTGCTACTTTTTTTTTTTTTTGCAGTAGACCTGTGGGCTGTACTAGATTTCTATAACAAGTTAGTAATTATTTGAGGCATCTACAGTATAATATGCATCTCTGCCTCACCTGCACCATCCATATTGAAAACATATGTGAAATGGTGCATGTGCCTCCTGCCAGGGCACAGCATGTAGCAGCATGTTGAAATAGCCAATCTTTCCCTACCCCCGATACAGCTTATCTACATAGTTTCAGAGGGTAGCTTTGCTGGTCTGCAGTAGAACAGCTAGTTTCCATTCCGGTATCACCTTAAAAAACCATAAAGATTTTGGGGAGCATAAGTTTTTGAGTGTTAAAGCATCTGACAAAAGGCGCTTGGACTCTTGAAAGCTCATACCCCAAACAATCTTGCTGGTTCTAAGTGCTACTGGACTCGAATCTAGGTATCTACATGAATATCCCATTACTACAGCATCCATGCTCACTTTTCTCTGATTCAAAGAGATGGGCAGGATTCCCCCTCTCCCCCTTTTTTTAGTTTAGAATTTTGCACGCAAATTCAGCACCATCAACTTGATATGACATGACATTTAAGGGACACAGAAACAAAGGGAATTAAATTTTGAGACATAAAGCTTTTCCATATTAATAATGGAAAATGCAGCCACAAGAGAAAGGCAGGAAACAGAATGTACAGCTAGGCATGACCAGTGTAGCCCAGCTGCAAGATGAAATTTCAGTTCTGAAATGCTCAGATATTAACCTAGCCTATTTTAATGAACTAAATACCATCTGAACATCAACAAGATAACTGGCTGTACCGCTGAGTCCTGGGGCATTATTTCATGAATTGAAGTTCCTGTGCCTGTTTCCTAATCACTGATCTGGTACTTAGTACCCTCTTCTGCCAGCATGGTCCTTTTATGCTGTCTTGAAGTAAAGAAATTCATTTCACTTAATGATCTTTCCTGCCTTCTCATAACAGGCATATTAGGGTGTCAGATAGGAGGGGCCTATAACAAACTACTGATGTTGGGGAGTCTTTTCAGTGACCGGGGAAAAATATTAGCAAGTTTGCCAGTATCAGTGACCTTGACAAAAAGCATTTGCTATAAGTGTTCAGTAATGTTTAAATAGTAATTAAGTGCCATCACATCTCAACCAGTTTAGGGCGATCCCTCAAGAGGGGCAAAAGATGAACAGAGGTGGTTTCCCATGGCCTTCCTCTGCTTGACAATTCTGGGCTTCCTTGGTCATCTCATATCCAAGTATTAACAATGGCTGACCCCACCTAGTTTCCAGAATCCAATGAACTCCAGCTAGTCTGGGCCATTTGTGCTGCTTGGTAATATTTATGTTACCCAAATCAGCAATATTGACACTACCATAAAATGTTAAGTTGTTGGACCCCTTGCCCCCAAATCTAACCACAGAGCCTTTAACAACAGACTGCCAGACAAAAAAAATAATCCATGAGGCTTTTTCCACACCTTTATTTGTGCCAAGAAAAATGTACTCTTTTACAAAGTTGTAGTTTTACAACATTGACTTGTTACAGAGACTTAAGGGGGGGGGGGTCCGGGAGTGTCAGTAAAGCTGAGTTCTAAATCCTGGCCTGAATACAGCCAGTCCAGGTCTTGTTACTCTTCTCTATAGAATAAGTGTGAATTCCTAATGCCAGGTACAAGAAGGGATTGCAATTTATGTCCCCTGTTGGAACAGTGTGACCCAGCTTAGCTTGGCTGCAATCAAAAGGAAGAGGCAGTTATTTAACTTACAGCTCAAAAAAATTGGGGGGAGGGGAAGCACATGATAAAAACAGAATTTCTGTACACAATTATAGCTTTTCTACCTCCAAACTGAACATTCCAGAGGACAGCCACTGGACTCTTCTACATTTTCTCAATTTCCAGTCCTCCAAGAAACCCCAGGAAAAGGAGAGATCTGCCAATGTATTTCTAGTCTGCTTTCTGTGATCTGAGAAGGCAGGGTCCAGGATTTTTTGTGTTACTGCATTAATAGGAATGTACTTCAAAAATGAATTGTAGGCCTACTACATTAGGAGGTAAGAAGAGCGTTCAGAGTACTATGAGGTGCTTTGTTGTACAACTCAAACATGACTGTTGTAGTTTCTCATAGGAAAAAGTGTCTCGGGTACAGAAAAAAGTTCTTCCTATTTCATTTTTTCATGAGCACACTTGTGCCAGACTAAGCTCTTAGACTGCCTATCACTCTTGGTGTAAAAATGATTGGTCAAAATTCAGGGTTTCTTTTGATCCTATAATGGCAAAACATTGCCAATGACTGTGAGAAAACATGAGAGATTTTGGGGGGACCAAATGAGAGAACGGGGAAGTCTAACTATGTATCTTTTGGTATTTTAAAATTTTATGAAGTATTTGCAGAACAAGGGAATTGGGTGGGGGGATGGGGTGGGGTGGGGAAGGGAGACAGTGCTGCTACAAATAATAATGGCTCCAAAACAGAATGTGAATTTTGTTTGAACTAAAAAGTGTTATTGTGATGTTATTTTAAGAGGGTGATTTTTTTCCTGTGAACAAGTTTGTGATTTTTTTTGTAATTTATGTAAATAAAGTGCTTTTTTAAATTATTTGAGTCTCTATGGGTATCCAGAAAGCATCTCACCTAACTTGGAGGCCAGCTGGACACCTGTGAAACAAAGGAGGTAGAATTGACTGAGCAGGTCTCCATCTCCCTGGAAGCCTGGATATTCACCCTGTTCTCAGATTCTAGCTGGGTACCCAGAGTATACCATTAACAACGGGCATGCCACATAAGCTTAGTGGCACAAAAGCAAGCTCTTCAAGAAAAAGTAATATATATAAACATGTTTTAGTTTTACTCCCTCCAGGAAGTGGCAGCTCTGAACTCTAAGCTACAAGGAAAATGGCTGCTATGTGGATGGAAAAAATCCAAGCATGCCCACCTACATGTCAGTCATCTAAGCTTTATTATGATCTTTCCCAAACTTCACAGCACAGCAAGTTTGAGAAAGTTCAGAAAATAGCTGGAGAATACCTTTGCAGGTGTATGAATGCACCACAGTGCTACTGGGAAACTGGGGGTGGGGGAGACTGCTTTCCAAAGTATAGAACCCACTGAATAAAACTGTTTGAAACAGCTGTCAATACAGATTGTCTAGCTCACCCTCAATATTTGAATGACTAAACCAGACATAGCTACAGGCCAGTTCACAAAAACAGCATCCTGTAATGTGCTCATCTCCTGATAAACAGTGGAGCTGACCTTCAACAAAAAGAATTCCAAGGGATGATCCAGCACAGAGGTGTCAAATTCATTTGTTATAAGGGCCGGACCTGACAGAGAGACCTTGTTGGGCCAGGCTTTGTGTGTCATAAAATGTAATGCCAGGTAGCGGAGACATAAACTTTGTAAAGGAAACAGAGAGAATTAAAGATTTTAAAAAATTAAATAAAACATGCTCAAAAGACTGGCACTCTTGCAATATTTTATTAATAGTTTCTGATAACTGAGAGAGAAAGAAGGAAGCAGACTTGCTCGCTGGCTTGATAGGAGCCCTCCGGGGGCCTGATTCGGTCCCTGAACCACATGTTTAACACCCCTAATCTAGCATAAACTCTCTTAGGAAATTTAATGGTAGTCATTTCTGACTTGGGGATTGGAGCAGGGTTTCTTGTTACAGAAAATAATCATTTCTTTAGCTGTTAACATGTGTGTGTGAAGTACTTTCAAGGCACTTCTGACCTCCCAAATATCCCATTGTTAAAAGCCTTGCTCAAGTCTTGCAAACGGAAGGCCATGGCTTCCTTAACTTAGAATGCTCAGAAAAAAATGAGCTTATCAGAACAGTTTTTACACTCTTAGAGAAATTTAATTTGTAACTATGGACTGAGAAGGGAGGAAAACTGGAATATAGCTAACTGGACAACACCAGAGACTCAAACCTCAAGATGGGAATGAAAAGTTAGGGAGAAAAAATGCAACAGGATACATTGCCTTCCTTTTTAGATTATAGTAATACACTGGGCCCCAAAAGAGCACTAGAAGCCCAAGCTATTAAGCATGGCCAATGGAGAACACTAGATTACAGGGTTGATAGATCACCTTTATTTAGTCCAGATGATGTGCTTAAAGTACAAGATATTCCATTCCTGAAGCTGGACCCAGCTAGTACTGAGTTGAGAAAACTAGGTACTTCCTGAATTGTTGATGTGGCAGAAGACAAATAACTGTTTTCAAAGGCCCCTTAAAACATCATAGTCCATACAACAGGGCACCTCAACATGACAGCCAAGGGCACTGTAGTGCTCACCAATACCTTTCATGACACCCACCAAGTGCTTTTTATCAAGTGGGGGACTAGTGAGGGCTTTTGCCCAGCAGGGCTCCTGACTGGCCATTGGAGATCTAATTGCCTGCACAGATATTTTTAAAAAAACTGCTTTGGCAGCAGCTGCCACCCCAACACAAGGATCTTCACTGCATGGCTGAAGGTAAGCTTGTATAAACAAGATACTTTTTAAAAAGGCATCCTGTTAAGCAGAGCCTCTGCCTGAAATGCTGAAGAGTTAAAATAATAAGAGTTAAACATAACCTCACTCCAACATTTTACGGTTGACTCCACCTGCTGCGGCAGCAATTTTGTGGTTGCACCCACCACCGTGTCAGAATTCCAAAGATGCCTGCAGACTCAGAAAGGTTGGGGATCCCTGCCACAGAAAATATTGCACATTCTTTATTTTAGGAAGTACACCTCTGTTTTTTGAGGATAATAAAGAGACCGCCACTGCCATTTTACAAAAAAGAGATAAGGTAGTTTTAATATATAGGTTAATATAAGAACATCCAACAAAGAACATGGAAGAATGTTAGGACCCTTCCAAAGGTATCTCTGCGTCGCCTGCTGCTGTCTTCTTGAGTGGGATAATGCAGATGCTATTCTTGGCTTCCCTGATCCTCCACCAACGACCCAATCTGTAAAACAAACCCGAACAGAGATGTTTCGCCCCACTGCATGTACATCGCTAAGCATGATCCAGTAAACCTTTCTGGCCCATGGCTCCAACACACAGCAAGATGTTGTCACCAATGCAGATTAGTAAAACTGGAAGAACAGTGGACTTGCAACAGACCATAATGCAAGGCAATGGGAAAGCAAGGGCCAAAATGAGAAATGTTTTGTTTGGTTAATGAAAAAGTCAAATAACTGTCTACAAAACGAAAGGCTGTCTTCTGTTCTTCATGCAATTCCTTGTTCTTCCGCATGGTCTCTTGTCCCATAGCCCAAATGCCCAAAAAGCATTTAGCAGCACAATTTCAAGAGCAGTGAGGTCCTTCTAAATCCACTGACATCATGGGCTTTAAAGGCTGTTTAGGATTATACAGTCAAACAGGATTTAACAGCAGTTTGTTTCTGCTGCTGTACAGCAAGCTTTTCAGTGATGTAAACAGACACTGCCCATAATCAGTTGTGTGTCAAATGTGGAATGATCTTCATGTAGCTGGTAGAAAAAGCCCACCAGGAACTCATTTGCATCTTAGCCCACACCCCATGATGTCACTACCATTCCACAAAAAAGCCCAGCAGGAATTCATTTGCATATTAGGCCACACACCCCTGATGCCAAGCCAGCTGGAACTGCGTTCCTGCTCAAAATAAGCCCTGGGCATAAGCGTGCTAAAAAAGTTTCACAGAAATTACTGCCAGGTGTTCTACCCTAAGGATGCTAAGACTCTTCTAAGAGAACCCTAATAATGTCATCAAACCCAAGACAGTTTCAATCTAGGTTTAAAGTTGGTAGCATACACATCTTATGCTGTCACCCCTGGAAACCAAGTACAGAGGATGATAAAATAGAAAAGATGGCTGGAATACCTGTGTTCTTGTCCTATCCCAGCAATTAGAAAATTTCCAGTGTTTGAGAATTTCAAACTATTAACAAAGCCAACCTGATAGAGGAAAAAAAGGACAACATTAAGCACTAGAAGTTGGTCAGCAATATAGCCATCAACAGGTGACACCTCTGGAGTTTTTAGACATCTGTGCCCCTCCCCTTTGTCACTCCTTGGCTGCATGAGTCACCCAACAGCGTGTGTCAGCAGAACCAGTCACACCTTGCCTTCCATCCCTGTTCAAAGTGTGCAAATGATTAGGGATAGGCATGAACTGGGAAAATGCTATTTGGGGTTCATGAGTGTACAGAATGCCCCTCAGCGTGCTAGAGACACCAATCTTGCAGTTTGGTGAGGACTGGATTTCTCCAGAAAGCACTTTCCTAGGGGCATCTTCTTTGGAGGGGGCTGTAACTCAGACCCTGTAAATCCAACCCTCACCAGACTTGGAGAGCAGGTAGAGGAGTGTTAGCTAGAGATCCCCTGTGAGGCTGGTGTCTCTAGCTTGCACACAGTCTGTTCTATATGCACCTGAACCTGCAGCATATAGAACACATCCTGTGCAAGCTAGGGACACCAAACTTGTAGGGGATGCTTCACTACCTGCCCTCTAAGTTGCTACTTTGAAGTTTTGTAAACATTTTGATTGAGTGGAGACAGTCTGTCTGGAAACGTATCCGCTCACAAACTGCATGAACCTCCATGAACAGCTTGAAAGTTCATGAAAAGTTCATCCTGGTTAACTTACAACAAACTTAACTTTGAAAATCACAAACCGGCCAAAATTAGTCATGAACTTTAGTTTGTGAGCTGGCCCATGCCCATCCCTACAACTGATCCAACTGGTAACTGATCCAACTGGTAAGCATCTAAGATACCCAGAAGTGCTTGACATATTGCAGAAACTTTTTGATTTAAACTAGGTCCTTTCCTCTACTGAAAAATTTACATACACTCTAACTTCATTTTACCCTTTGTTCCCCTTATGTATTTTAAAGCTATCGTTTCTTTCCTCAGGACAGTCAAGCTACTAATCTTCAAGATTTTTCTATAGTTGCCATCATGGCTACTATCTCAATATCTGTCTCACAGTTGAAATTCTGATTAGTCAGCTACTCCTGAAGAATCTAGATAAGGATAATTAAAGCACCAGCATTTCACTAATGTAAAGGTGCGCTATTTTTATTGTACAGATTAAAAGTTCTGAAATTTTGGAAATTTTACCAGGAAACTGGAATAGTACAGAGGACAATGACCATGTTTTCAATATCTGTAAAAACTAATCAGATTCTGTATTGTGGCTTACTATAACATAATTGTTAATCTAGTTTATATATGAACTGCTTTGAGGAAAATGCAGCTGCACAAAAATAAGCATTTATAAAGTATTTTACAGCAGTGTGAGTGCCAATAGGCCCTGGGAGACCCAGGTTCAAATCCTTTCTCTGCCAGGGATGCTTGCTGGATGATCTTGGGCCAGCCACTCACTCTTAACCTAACCTATCTAACTGGGTTGTTGTGAGGATAAAATGGAAGAGAGGAGAATGATTTAAGCCACTTTGGGTCTCCATGGGGCGGTGGGGGGTATAAATGAAGAAAATAATAAATAAAATTCAATATTGCAAACAGACAGCTGACAGAGCCCAGGGATAAGGTGAGACCAGAATGAGAAGACTTTTTGGCTCAGTTACAATCTGACACCATTATTATTTGCCTTGTGCAATTAGTGGTTTTAGACCTTCAGTGTGGAACTCTTATCTATGAAAAAGACATTCTCCACCCATGTGCTTTTCTCACCAGGGGAATATCAAAAAGTGGTTCCAGCTTCCGGAATCCCTCTCCACACTTCCACAACTTCACACCAGTGTTGTGAGAACCTGATGGAGAAAAAGCATGTGAGAGCTAGCTTTCATATTCTGGATCCAAAGGGATTAAAGAAAGGAAGGGTTTTTTTTCCTAGGTGAGCTGAGTTACTAGTTCTAGAGTACAAAGTTAACATTTAATCTGTCATCCAGCTCACCTGAGTCTATAAAAAGTATATTACTGGAATCAACCCCATCCTGACTTGGCATATCTTGTTTATTCCTGTGATCTGTTTCGACACATCTTGGACAGATGTAATTGGGCAAATCTGTCAGCTGTTGCCTATATCTGGAACTCTAAACCAGAATCTGAATTCTAATAAAAAGTTATCAGTTGATCTGTCAGCTGTTGCCTATATCTGGAACTCTAAACCAGAATCTGAATTCTAATAAAAAGTTATCAGTTGATCATCTTACACAGATAAAAAAACCCTTTCCATAAATGCAGCAACGTTTGCTACTTAAGCAGCAAACGCTGCCCACAGTCTTCAGGATTTAAAAACTATGGTTTCTCCACAACAGCCAGCTGCATTCTCTGCCAATGCCAGCTGCAAGATCAGAAGAGCTAGAGAGTATTAGCCCAAAAGGTGAGGGGCTTGAATAGCTTATTTATTTATAAATGTAACAAAGCCTACTCCCCATCCAAAGCCCAACACAGCTAACTGATGTTCTAACAGTAAGAGCATGAGGAAGAAGCAAATATTCTCTGAAGGCTCTGCATTAACAAGAATCCTGAAAATAAGATCAGATAAATTTTCCATCCACTGATGGAACCTCCCCTGTGCCCCTTTCCTACTGCAGTGCATTAATCTCCATGAAATTCTGCTCTTGCTGAATAGAGAACTCTGAGGAACAACATTTTTTTTGGGGGGGGGGGGGGACTGCAGCATGAAAAAAGAATTGGAGGAAATCGCCTGTCCCCTTTCAATAGTGGAAAGCTTAGAAGTCAACCCATTAACTTGCCTCCAAATCAGATCTGTTAAGTCAGCATTACCTCACTGACAAATCAGCACAGAAGGCAGTTCTTTACATATCTGTTTTACACAATCATGTGTCCCACAAGGAGAGAATCATACATCTAGTTCCCGTGACATGCCTTAAAATAAAGGCCATTCCACTTTCCTCTATTCCCCAAAAGAAAAAGGACAAGACAAGAGTCTCATAGCGTTAGGCACCTGTAGCTACAATGTCACTGTTCAGCAAAGCAGCAACAGAAGTGATCCAATAGGGCTGTTCCAAGCCTTGTGCACCTTGGAAACCATGGGCCTGCTTCACTGTGGTTAGTGGTTTCTTTTTTGAGAGACCCCAGAGGGCTACTGACCTTAAGAAGAAGAAGAAAACAAATGGTTACATCACATAGAAGAGCCAGTGGGCAAAACAACAGTGTTGTGGCAAGATCAATATTTCAGGTGCTACTCACCCATCATCTGCCCCAGACACCATATGTTCCTCATTGATCAGCTGGATACAGTCAATGGAACCCCTAATACAAAAGAGAAGACCACCATTCTATGTATTTGTTTTCAAAAGAAGTAACCTGAAGAATTTGGTAGCCAGATTACTCCATTGCCAATACTTGCAAAGTTTAGACAAATAACTTTAATCCAGTTTCAGAAGGGTAGCCATGTTGGAAGAGCTTGATTGGATTTATTATCAAATTATTATGATACATATCCCTCCTTACCTCATGAGTGGGCTCAGGGCAGCTCACAACATAACAACAATAAAACCTGATAATATTAAAACAATTTAAATGATTAAAACAAGATGGCATTGCAACACTAGCAGTCCAATGTCTCCTGTAGCATTTTAACAGGTGGTAATAGATGGCCTGATTTATAACAGTTTTCAATCAAATGGTGGTAGGTACCCTAATATACAACAATGTCTCATAAGTAATAGATGGTATCTGGAAGGCACTGGGCAGGTACCAAAAGCAGAGGAGGCTGAAATGATTTAACATCTGCCACCTCACTCAAAGACCTGGCAGCTCCATCTTACAAGCCCTGAGGAACTGTAGTAGGGCCCTTATCTCCAGTGGGAGCATTTCCAGCCAGGCTGGGGCCGAAAAAGCCCTGGCCCTGGTTGAGGCTAAGCAGATGTCTCTCAGGCTGTAAATTACCAGGAGGTGTTGATCTATGGCACACAAGGCTCTCCAGGACACATATGGAGAGAGGCAGTACCGTAGATATGCTGGTCCCAGGCTGTGCACGGCTTTAAAGGTCAATACCATAACCTTGAACCAGATTCAGTATTCAATTTGCAGCCAGTGAAGTGCCTGCTGGATGCACACCCGCACAGATGGTGTTGTCAGCAGGTGCGCCACCATATTCTGCACTAGCTACAGTTTCTGAATCAGTTTCAAGGGTAGCCACACATAGAGTGAGTCACAATAATCCAGCCTGGAAAATCACCATCGCGAGGATCACTGTAGCTAAACCCTGAGAGGTGAGACAGGGAACCAGCTGCCTGATCTGGTGAAGATGGTAAAAGGCCTATCTGGCAGATGTGGTGACCTGGGCCTCCATAGAAAGCAAGGGATCCAAGATCACCACGAGACTCCTCACCTTTGGCACTGGTGCCAATGATACCCCACTGAGTGCTGAGAGCCAGATTCCTGATCCCACAACCCCTCCGCTCATTTACAGGACCTCACTGGATTTAATTTCAGCCGACTCTGCTGTAGCCATCCAGCCATTTGAGTCCAATAGCACCTTAGAAACCAACAAGAGTTTTGGAGCATGAGCTGCAACACTATCTAATGAACGGAGCTTTGACTCTTGAACGCTCACATCCTGAAAATCTTGTTGGTCTCTAAGGTGCTCCTGGACTTGAATCTAGCTTTCACCTAGTGTATATTAATGCAGGACAAGAATGGACATACATCTGAGAACCACTGCTGCTGAAACAAGAGACTTCTTTACCCAAATTATTATGTGAATAGTCACAAGAGTAGAAGTTTCATCTGTCATCTTAATGGGTAATCTTCCCATGAAGAAGTTCAAACATATTAGATGCTGTCCTCAATGAGGCTCAGACTAAGAATATCATTCTCCACCACCAAAGAGTTACACCACCTAGTTAACCGGCACTGGATGCTATTTTGTTGCCAACAATTACCTGTGCAATCCTAAAAAGTAGTAACCTCCTTCTAAATCCAATAATTTCAACTGTATGTGCTCTGCTCTCTGAAAGCAGCAAAGTCATGGATGTCAGCAACCTCAGATGACGCATTTATTGGAACCATAGCATCAGAACTCCAATCTAACAATCCAATCACTAGACTGGATAAATAAAGTTCACTATTCCTGCATCTAGACCCACAGAGGCTTACTGCCTCAGGACAGGATTAGAAAAGGATGCAAGTTCAGCGGCTAAGTTCCAAAGAGACATTAACAACTAAATGATGTAGCCTCCTGCTCCTACACAGTCTCCAAGAGCCAACAGCAAACATCTTTAGCTGCAAATGATGGCAGGACTGCAGTGAAAAGTGTGGCAGAGGCTTTTCAATCATAGCTCATTGCACTGAAAGCATAGGATCTCCCTTCCCACTCTGTACAGTCTATCTGAAGTAATTCCTGAACAGGGACCACTCTCATACTTACTGGTGCCCATAGAATACAAGCTGAGATTCCTCAGGAATCTTCCAGACTCTGACAGTGCCATCCCTCCCCCCTGATGTGACACAGCACTCCCGGCTCAGGCTGTCCAGTCCTGTAATCACATCCTGATGGCCAAACCTGAAGAGAAAGAGAGCAGAGGAGATTCCATCAGGAACTATGCATACTTAAAAGACCAGCATTTCTTCTGGATATATTTCAAGTATCTCATAGTTTAGAGCCTGCCACCCACAACTCCTTGTTTAAGACTGAACAAAGTTTGCTTTATTTGGCCGGATTAGTAACTGGCATTCAGAAAAGGAAAGGTTTGCCCTGAAGGCTTGCACACTCAGTAGGGTCCAGGCTCCTCTGCTTTTCACAGTTCTGAAGGGAAATAATGTCACGGCAAACTCACCCACCACAACATATAGCAATGGTAAAAGTATCCAGGGAGCTCCATGTATCCCTGACATGTTTGCCAGAGTCTGCTTCTGGACACAATGAACTGGATGAAGGGGGGATAAGCCATTAGAAAAAGACACTGGTTGAAGACAGGGTGGTTATATGAAGACATGTCTTTCTGTAGACAATTACAGTTGTCAACTGTCTTTGCAGGCAGCCAAGCGGATTCTTTGCTTCCCACTCAGTCTTTGCTTCTCAATAAACAAAGGTCACATTAGAAAGCCACAGCTGTTAGGAACAGGGTTCCAATGCAAGCACTTTATTCAGTTGTGCACAACCAAACAAACTCAGTTTGGCAAATGTTGACCAATTATTCAAGCAGCACAGCAGCCATGAAGAACAACAACATGGATCACAGAGGCCAACCTACCTCACCCCCATGAGCAGTGCCATAACCAGCAGAGGGGTACTTGATAATTACAGTTCCATTATATGCTAAATTCACTCCTAGGATTGCTGCCCCAATCTAATGAATACACACAGAATGCAGGCAACTTACAAGGTTTCCACGTAGGCATTCTCTGCCACATTCCACACTTTGACTGATCGATCATGGGAAGCACTGTACAACTGGTGTGTGCCTTTTCGGAAAGACAGGCCCTGCACAAAGGAACAGGAAGAGATCTGGGGTAGGAGGGAGACTGTGGAATGAATTATCCTCAGAGGAAGGGACAGAACTGCTTTATGAGACTTGCTTTTTATTCATCTTTGATTTTTACTTCCAAGGCTATTTCCATATTTGATTCCTACTACCACTCCCATTTGGCAATTCACAATTCTGGTAAAGTTACTTTACTTTGTTTTAGGCACCAAGCCAAAACACACCTTTCCCCTCAGGCTTTTAATCCGGTGTTTTATCTTACCAATTTTTTTAAATGGTCTGCCTCTATTTTATGGATCGCTTTTATGGTGTCCAATGGTTACACAAATAATGCTAGGCTTGAATACCTTTTATCTGATAAGAATCCCAAGATCGTTGGTTGTTGTAGATTTTCTGGGCTGTGTGGCTGTGGTCTTGGCATTGTGAGACCTGATCTTTTGCCAGCAACTGTGACTGGCAGGTAATTTATATCTACTCAGACAGGTGAGGTAGGGCTGAGTCATTATCTTGTGGATGCTTCCAGGGCTGTGACAGGAAGCTCCCACAAGATAATGACTCATCCCTACTTCACCTGCCTGAGTAGATATAAATTACCTGCCTATCAACTTCTTCTCAATCTGTCCCAGAAAGAACTCCAGTTTTATGAGTTACACCTCTGAGGATGCCAGTCACAGTTGCTGGTGGAATGTCAAGTCTCACAATGCCAAGACGATGGCCACACAGCCTGGAAAATTTACAACAACCAATGGACTCCAGCTGTGAAAGGCTTCAACAACATAATTCCAAGATCACTTATCAAGTAGCTAGATTCCGTGTACTGATACTTAGATCATGGACACTGTATTTTAACTAGGCACCAATTTTAACTTTTTATTCTGTATATCTTGTATCCTGTATACATTTTTTAAAATTATAACTATATACAAATAGATGGTCTAATGACTGTAATAATATCTATCACACTGTCCAATGTATTGTTTTAAATACTGTGACACCAGTTTAATTGTAAGTTGCCTTGAGCAGGATGTTAAAGAGGTGGCATAGAAAAATCCTAAACAAATAAATACATCCTCAGAAACAAACATACCTGCATAGATGTAACAAATATCTAGTCCCATATTTTGATCTAGCCTTCCAGAATAGAACAAGGCAACTCACACCAAAACATCTTTTAAAATCTGTATTAGCTATCAGATCAATACAGCTAGCAATAACACTGACTTTATTAGCCAGAGTGCAGTTCTGTGAAGATCCAATTGTAGCTGGCTGACTGAGGAAACCTGGATATTTCTACAAAGTCTGCCCCCAGGTTTATGTGAAATGGTTTGTATAATACTCCCTTCATATCAGAAAACAGCATAAATAGTCCTATAAAAATTATGTTCCTGTCAAATCCTGTGTGCACCTGCCCTACAACATAACTCTTTCTGCCAGGCTCAAATCACTCACCGACACAGCATCACGATGACCTGTGAACTTGTACAGGTACTGGCAGGTTGCAGCTTCCCAGATCATGATGAGTTTGTTTTTATCTCCCGTAGCCTAGTCAAGGCAGACAAGAGAAAACACTTGTGTCAAGAACCCTCAATACCAATAGCTGCTGCTACAAGTAATAGAGAGACTCAGTCAAGGACAAGTCATGCAGATGGATGGGCTGGTTCTGTCATCACTCAGTGCCTTCAAATCAAGAGACTGTTAACACCCAGCTGTGCTGCAAACCAGGGTGGCAGCAGCAGCTCTACTGTGTGTTTTGTTAGTAGTATGTGGGAGAGATGTCCTGTTTCTCAGAATAGGAGGTTGGTAGGTTCTCTTACCAGGTATTTACCATCTGAGGAGATAGCCATGGAGAGGATGTGTGCTGTATGGCCATGACTTTCCTCTGTCACCTTCTTCCCTCCATGGATCACATGCAGCTTCTTCCCACTCTCCACATCCCCTAAGAGATACAAAGTTCTATTTAATCCTTAGCTGGACAAAGCCCAGAATCACACATGCTTTAAACCACTTTAATCACTACTTGGGAATCTTTTCATGTTCCATCAACCCAGTGCTCTGCAAACTGGAGTTGCTCCACTAGAACCTCTGGCTAGGGAGTCCAGTCAATCTCCCCTAAGCTGACCTATCCCCCAGGGTGCTGTGGGAGCAGAACTATGTATGCCAATCCTGAGTTCCTTGGAGGGACTTGGGGGTAAAAATGGAGAGAGATGGGGAGGCACAGATGTAGTCCTAGTAGTGACCAAAGAACAACTTCCATACTGGCATGAGAGCTTAAAACAGGGGTCCCTAACCTTTTTGAGCCTGCAGGTGCTTTTGGAATTCTGTCAGGGTATGGTGGGTACAGCAACAAAGTGGATGTCACAGGAGGTGAAGCCAGTTACAGCTTAACTTCAGTAACACAGTGTAGATTCCTGTGCTATGGTGGCAGCTGCTGCCAGAGTAACACCTTAAAAACCCTGCACAGCCAATCAAATCTCCAAGTCAATGAGAAGCCTTGCTTGGCACAAGCCCTACCTAGCCCCACCCATGTCCTAAAAACACTTGGTGGGCACCAGAAAAAGTGCAGGTGGTTGCCCTGGTACCCATGGGCACCATACTGAGAATCCCTGGCTTAAAATGTGAAAAGCACATTGTCCAGCATTCACAGCTCTGTAGGAAAAACAATCATACATGGAGATCAAAATGCCCTTCAGACAAAACATGCCTATTCACGGGTGACATAATAACTTCAATAGAGTTAAAATGCATTTCAAATCCACCTTTTTGCATCAATAATTTTAAAAAGAAATATGAGTGTGTTGCAAAAAACCCTATTTCCACTTTTCACAAATGTACGCTGTTTAAGAAGGAAGGCTGAAAAACACTTTGGCATGTGGCCATCCTCTACTGACTTTCTAAAACCAAATGGATTACACTTGCATGAACTATGACTTCCTTGAACAGACTGAACTGAAAGGATGGGGGGAGGAAGACACATTTTCATCTATAAACTATCAACATTCTCAATTCACCTTATTCTGATATGTTTATTACCTGGCTTATCCCAACCTACTGATTATCTCTTCATAATGCATAGTAATGAATTTTATTAATTTTTTCTTTCCACTGGCAAACTTAGGCAGAATAAAAATGGCCAGATTATAAGGGCTCTGATTCAGAGAGAAGGGCGGAGTACAAACCTGCAGTCGTCTTCTTTATTTTAGCACATTGCTGGGCATTCTACTCTTGCAGCTGTGATGCTCAACAGAATGCACTCAATTTCTGGAAGCAGCAGTCACCCCAGCCCCCGCACCGGTCCAGGTCCATGGCCTGTTAGCAATGGGGCTGCAAGGCAGAGCCCTACCACCCACCAGGACCCAGGAGGATGAAAGATGAGGCATGGCCTCCCTCTGAAGCTGCCTCCCCTCCCCTGAGAGAGGCCACGCTAATTTCATTTATTTATCTATCAAATTCATATTCCGCTCTCCCCTAACAGGCTCAGGCTCATTTGCCTGGGTCCCAACCAGGCAGAAGGGGCAGCACTACTGTGACCTTCCTACCTTTCGTTTATAGACCCCCACCAGTCAGCTGACCTGGGGCGGCAAAAAACCCAATCCCCCCCCCCCACTGGTCCCTGGAAAAATTGCTTCCATGATACCTGTCCCTGGTGCCAAAAAGGTTGGGAGCCACTAACCTAGAGGCTTGAACACACTCATCCCTGTTAATTTTCAAAGAACTCCTTCTATACTCCCTTCCTGTGCACCTCATGCCCATTGTGCCAACACCATCACAACATTCACTGAACACCTGCACTTTACAAAAGTTACCTGAGCTGAAGCTAATCTGAAAAGTTCCCGCTAATGTAGCTCTGACTTCATCATTACAGAATTTGGTGTATATAATTCAGAGAATATCAGATGAATCTCCACAAGTGTTCAGAAACCACCTTCAGAAAGACTACTTTCAACCCATAGCATGGTCTTAAGTCAAGCCATAAATTCCCTAACCCAAAAGGTTAGCAGGATCTTAATGACAGGATTAGTTTGGACACAAATGTAACATACCACATGCATGAGAGGAACCATACATTGACAGTGCACATGCTTTGCATGGATAAGAGGTTTTAAGATCAAACTTCTTGCAACTCCAATTAAAGAATCTGAGAAAGCACAGCTAAGACAGACCTCTGTTGGAAACTCTGAAACAGCCACTTGTCAGAATACTACAGGACTACATGACCCAGTGGCTTCAGATCCATATAAAGCAGCACCTTTTGTCGAGCCTTTTATAAATCACAGACACTCAGGAACTGAACATCCATCAGTCAAAAAAAGATACACCAGGACAGGAAAGGTCCCCTGTGCAAGCACCAGTCGTTTCCAACTCTGGGGTGACGTTGCTTTTCACATTTTCACAGCAGACTTTTACAGGGTGGTTTGCCATTGCCTTCCCCAGTCATCTACACCAGGACAGCCACATAGCTTTTAAGTCTTATGAGGGAAAAAAAGTGGTTTTCAAGCTCAGTTGTTACTCTATTAAAGAAATCTTACAAGGCAATCCTATGCAGCATTGCTTCAACCTAAACCCACTGAAATAAATGGGCTTAGGCTGCAGGAACTCTGCATAAAATTGCATTGTTAGGCTAGCAATTGTATTATTTATTTACATTGAATCTGCCCTTCTCACTGAGATGCAAGGCAGATTACACAGCATAAGTCAAATACAATCAATAGGATGGGACAGCCAATATATATATATATATATATATAGCAATAGAAATCTGAAACAAGAAGTCTGGAGATGGAGCTGAAACACAGCTTGTATTAACATGACAGGTTAAACAATGCAGAAATTTACATAATAAGATCATATGTACAGCAACAGACAGTATGCACTATACATAGCAGTTTAGTCCATAGTCCCTGTATCTTTACCAAAGCACCCTTATACAACAGGCCCTAATCAGTTACATAAAAAAGCCACCCTGAATAATTCAGTTTTGCATTATTCGTGGAAAGCCAGGACAGTGGGAACATTTCTGACCGCCTCAGGCAGAGTATTTTACAAGCTGAGGGCCACAACTGAGAAGGCATACTTATGACAGTTGTTGATTTTGCTCAATTGCAGGGTGGCACATGCAGAAGGCCCTGCTCAGATAAGCAAAGCTGTCATGGTGGAACATAAGAGGAAAGGTGATCCTGAAGATATGAGGGGCCAAGGTTTTATAAACTGGCAGATTCATTCATTAAATTTTCACATAGAAAACATATTGCTACTGAAGATGAATATACAAAAATTGGTTTTAGAAGACAGTGCTTGGTGCAACAGAAGTATCTTAGATGAAGCATTGGTCTTTCCCTCAGACACATGGCAAACACCTACCAGCCACACTTTTTTGTAAGTTCTTGCATTAGATTAAATAACACATTTTTTGTCTGGTTAGTCATCACTAGCAGGCCAATCTGTGTTTCAACAGATTGATCCAACCAGAATTACTCCAATCTAAGCCCAATGAAGTCACAACTTATACAGCCGCAGCTCTGTGAAGGGCTGCAGTATTCTGTGTTCCAGCCCTATTTCAGCATCAGGTGCCTTGTAGCAATGCAGGCCACTCTGCAGCTAAGCCATTTGTCAGAATAACTTGTTAATTCTTAGCAGAACAAGCAGAATTTCCAGGGCTGAGAATACAAGAGGCAGGAGGAACAACATTGAGAATGTGTAAAGGCAGATATAGTGGAAGGAGACTGACAAAATTAGGCTATATTTTGTTGATGTTACTAGAAGGGGTCTCTTTACTTCCCCAAGAAGCACAAAGAGGAAGTGGATTTCAACATCTGGTACCATTTTGACTAACTGAGCCTTCCATTATTAAGGGTATGTCCCACAGAACGTGCAGTGGTGCTTTCTCTCTGGCCTCATTTTCCAAACACTGTCAATGATATCCACCTTAGAAACTTTCTCCTTTTGTAGAAAACAAGACTCACACTTGATGATGGAGCAGTCTTTGGCAGCAGAAAATACATATTTATCATCTGGTGATACAACTAGACAAATTATGGGCAGCCGATGTCCTCGGAGAACCTGGATGTCAGCTCTGTCTGGAAGCTGCAACTGTTAAGAGAACCAGTTAAATCAATGTTCAGGCCCAAACATCAGTTGTAATTCTGCAATGAGAGCTTGCCATACTTAGAGCTGAGACAAATATTTGGATCACCAACTTAATAGTGCCTAGTGGTAATAGTGGCTATTGTGGAGGAACAGCATACTAGATAATAATGTTGTAATTAGCTCATTCAAACAGTAATCATATAACAAAACAATTAACTAACCCATCTGGAAAATATCATCAACCTCATAACATACAAGGTTAACTATCCATATATCAGTCAGATCCATAAGAGAGCATCCACAAGCTATCAACAAAATGCTCACCAAAATAGCCAAGTTTCCCAAGCCTTCCTAAAGCCCAGAAAAGGTGGGCTGGGAATGTTGAAAGAGGGAAAAATGAAATTGGCAGTTTAACTTCTGGCCAACTGATAGAGTTGGGGGCTGCTGTACTTTAGTGGGAGAAGGGTTAGGAGGTCTACTTGGTTAGGCAGTGAGTCCATTAGAGAATTCAGGTATTTTGAAGATAGTTAGAAAAGTGGTGCTGTTCATGTCAAAAACAGTTAAAAGCCTTTCTGTTCCATGCTATCAATCTGAATTAGTCAAACAAGAAACCTGCTTTCTAAGGCTCCAGCTCTCCAGTAACTTTGTTACTATGACACTCAAGAGGGCTGGAGAAAAGGGAAACAAAGAAAACAACCTAGCCATGCATACTACTGAAATAAACCTGTTTCTTAGTTGTTACCATCAAGCCTACTGGGTAATTCCTTCAAGCTTATAATCCCCTCATAACAGGCAACATAAAGACTGGGAGGCACCCTGAGTCCAGGTATTGCCCTCATTGAAGACTAAGCAGTCCCAAAAATAAGCAAGTACAGCACACACACAAGAAAGAAGCTTGTAGGGTATGAAAGTTAAGCACCTAGTTACTAGGTCAGGAGGTGGGGTATTGTCACACTGCTCAATACCAGTAACATGACATTTCCCATACTATAGTAGCATACAAAGACCAGGGCAGAAATTTTAAAATGGAGCATCTAACCAACCAAATATGCACATTCTTGGAAATCTAAGCATTTAGATTGGATTACTACATAGAAAAGCTGCCACATCTTTTCTACCTGACCAGCTCAAAACAATGTCTAATAAGAAAGAAGAACAATTTATTTAACACCAGAGGATAAGAAAAACAAGCTGAAGAAGTATCAAACAGAAAAGGAACCTTGACAGAGAAAATAAACATCTTCTACTTCAAGAAACAGCAGTAACTGCTCTCAGGTTCTGTAGGGAAGTGATTTCTACTTACGCTTTTGGCAATTTGTCGCCATAATTTCCCTTTCTGTTCAAGCTGCAGGAGAAAGAGGAAACAAAAATCAGAGTGATCACTGCAATTCTCTTTTCCCACTGTCCCCTCAAGCAACCTAGAAATAAGCAAAGATGAACAATGTTTTTTGGGAAAATATATGCATAGGACTCAGCATTTATATACCACTAAGAGCCATCAGAATCCTCCTTCCTAAGTGTTACAAAACAAAACAGCTGTAAGTTGCTAGACTGTATGATTGTGAAGATAAGTTTTTTGCAAAGGTGCAGAGAAGTAAGGCGGCCAGTGAACCCCACAGCTATACTGGATATTGAATGTTCAGAACTCCAGAATACCTAAAACTCTGAAGAACTGACATGTTTTTGTATATAATATTAACACTGAAAATTCAAAGGTTTATCCTCTTAGAAGCCTAGAACTGTTTTCTTGAAATGCCACAAAGCAGAGAGATGGTGCAACTTAACACACCAGCTAAGAAATGTGCTGTCATTTCACAGCTTCCTTGGTTCCAGTCTCACCTCTTACACATTCATGCAGTAACCTTAGACAAGTCATTTTTTTCCATTTCAGGCCTCAACCTCAACCCTGCATATGCAATATGGGGATAATGACAGCCTACTTTATAAGTCTGTTCCAAAGATTACAATAAAATGATGTAAATGCAGCACTTCAAACACTGAAAGTATCCTATAAATACTGAGAATTCACTATAATGGCCACCACAGACCTCTTAAGGATGAAATCATGTAACGCTCACTGACAGAACATACGTTTTGCAAGCAAAAGGTCCATTTGATCCCCTCAATTTCTAGTTAAACAGATCTCTGCAAGGTATGCTGGGATACTTTTCTGCCTGCAATCCTGAAAGTCACTTCCAGTCACAGTACACCAATGCTGAGCAATGTAGACCAGTGATCTGACTTGGTTAACAGTAGCTTCATGTGTTCACCCACAAATACTCTAAAAAATTCAGACTAGATATACAAATACTACACATTCAAGAGACTAGGACAAGGTCCCTAAATCTTTTTAAGTTTGTGGACTGCGGGAAACGATGGCATTCAAAGATACCATGAGGAAAATTATTGGCCTACCATATAATGTTGTCCTTGCCCATAATCTATAATATCTGCACGTTAGTAGCTCCTCTGTGACTCACTCCCAGTAATACCACAACAAAGTGGGAATGTACACTTGGTGAGTCAGGTTTGTCAGCAAGCTCAGTTCTCACCAGGTTGCTACAAAGGTAAATTTAAGTTTTATTCAAGGATTCACAATAGATACTTTCATTTTCCATAATCAGCTGGATTGGCTTAAACCAAGCAAGAAATTCTCAGCCGTGCAATGCAAGGGGAACAATTCAAAAATGCATTTTGTTCCTGGAAACTGAGTCCAGCCCAGCAGAAGGGACTGCTTGTTCTTTCTAATTCACAAAAAACCCTTTGGTTCTACAAGGGTTAAGACCTGTTGTTCTTATAAGTCTTGCCCACACAGCAGCAAGAGCTAAGCCCAGTTAGTCCCTGCATGGAAGGCGTTTCTGTCCAACCCATTAATGAGATTAATCTTCTTCTTTAGGTCAAATGAAAAGATGAGTCCTTCATTTTGATGCCCCCATCCATGAGCAAGAGAAGGTCAGAGCAGCTCTTCTGCAACCCCACCCCAAGTATCCCACTCACCACATCTTCCTTCAGTCGGCCAGCAACCAGGTCCCTTTCCAAGGCCTCTTCTTCTGCCCTCTCCTCTTCTGCTCAAGCAATACAACAAAAACAAAACCCAAACTGTACATGAGGGACATGGCACAGAAACAGATCAGAATTAACAGTGGGAGGGAAGGATGCATAAAGGCAGCCTGTGCTACTCACTTAACAGACAATCTCTGCCCCCACAAAGACCAAGCTACTCTGGCACAGACATTAGCCAACACACTAGTGGCCAGATATCACACATCAAAAATATGGTTGCCATTTGAAGCTGCTGTGTATGGCCGTCTCCTGCCTATGACCACTTAGTATATGCAGTTCAATGCGCAGAACAAAACTGCTTTCATAGAATTTTTTGTGCGAAGTTCTTTCAAAGACCCTTTTAAGATTTATTATATGTTCAGGAAACTTTCACAAGGACAAAATCTTAGCACCTGTTCCATTCTCCAGTATACAGCATAAGCATTCTTGAAAAATACATTTCTATTCATATACATAGGAACTGAGCTTTTGATACTAGTGTAAGGTACAACTTATCAGGACAGCACATACTTTGCATGCACAAAATCCCAGGTTCAATCTGTGGTGTCTTTAGCCAAAGACAGGCTGGAAAAGACTGGTATCTGCCTAAGACTCTGGAGAATCACTATTAGTCAGTGCTGCTGATACTGACCTAGATGTAGCAGTGGTCTAACTTGGAACAAGCCCATGCACCTCTGAGCTTGCTCATGTTTAAGTGTCTGACTTCAAGACAATTGAATTAATTGCCTGGCAGCCCATCCTTCACCTTGCTGACGAAGCTGCTCTAGATATAATTTTGCTAATCTCAGCTTCTTCTCTTGTGGTGTCTCATCAATCTCTTCTTCTGCTTCATTGTTCTTTTTCTTTGGAGGGCTGTGAGAAGAGAGCAAAGAAAAAGACATGGAAGCATCTCTCTTTTTATTTATATCCCGCCCTCCCCGCCAAAGCAGGCTCAGGGCGGCTAACAACATGTCCATATAATTATACAAGGGTTTAAAATCACATTAATCTTAAAACATTCCAATTTAAAACAAAAACATTTCAGGTGCTAATTCTGTTCATAAAAATAGTGGTGGTAGAAGTCACCTAGCATCAGTCACTCAGCTGGCAAAGGCCATCCTGAAAAGAGTGGTCTTGCAGGCCCTGCGGAACTGGTCAAGGCTCTGCAGGGCTCGCACTTCCTCTGGGAGCTGGTTCCATAGGTGTGGAGCTGCGATAGAGAAGGCCCATGTGCGAGTATTTTGTAGTTTTGCCTCCTTTGGTCTGGGGATAGCCAGTTCTTCCTTGCTGACCTCAGTGCTCTCTGGGGTTTGTATGGGGAAAGACGGTCCCTCAGGTAGGCAGATCCTCGGCCATATAGGGCTTTAAAGGTAATAACCAGCAATTTGTAACGAACCCGGTAAGTAACCGGCAAACAGAGCAGTCTGCGTAGCCCCGACTGTATGTGCTCCCACTTCGGGAGCCCCAATAACAGCCTAGCTGCCGCATTCTGCACCAGCTGCAACCTCCGGGTTCGGCACAGAGGCAGCCCCATGTAGAGGGCATTACAGTAATCCAATTTTGAGGTGACCGTTGCATGGATCACTGTTGCTAGGTCCCGGCGCTCCAGGAAGGGAGCCAACTGCCTTGCCCGCTTCAGATGAAAAAACGCCGACTTGGCAGTGGCTGCTATCTGGGCCTCCATTGATAATGAAGGCTCCAGTAGAACCCCCAATCTCTTGACCCAGTGCGCCGCTTTCAGCGGCACACTGTCAAAAACCGGGAGAGGTATTTCTCTCCCTAGGGCGCCGCGGCCCACGCAAAGGACTTCTGTCTTCGTCGGGTTCAGCTTCAGCCCACTCAGCCTAAGCCAGGTTGCCACGGCCTGCAATGCCAGGCCCAGGTTCCCTGGAACGCAGTCAGGCCAGCTGTCCATTAGCAGATAGAGCTGGGTGTCATCTGCATATTGATGACACCCAAGCCCATACCTCCAGGCAATCTGGGCAAGGGGGCGCATATAGATGTTAAATAGCATCGGGGAGAAAACTGCTCCCTGCAGCACCCCACATTCTAGTGTGTGCCTCTGGGACAGCTCACCCCCGATTGCCACCCTTTGTCCCCATCCCTTGAGGAAGGAGGAAAGCCATTGTAGGGCCAGACCCCTAACCCCTATGTCGGTGAAGCGGCGGGTCAGTAGCTGATGGTCGACCGTATTGAATGCAGCCAACAGATCTAATAGCATCAGCACCACCATTCCGCCTCGGTCCAGATGCCGCTGGAGGTCATCTACCAAGGCGACCAGCACTGTCTCCGTCCCATGACCTGGGCGAAAGCCGGACTGGCAAGGGTCTAGGATGGAAGCGTCATCCAGAAAACCCTGCAACTGCAACGCCACTACCCTCTCAATTATTTTACCAAGAAGCAGTAAATTGGAGACCGGTCGGTAATTTGCCAATTCGGCCAGGTCTGCTGTACTTTTTTTCAGGAGGGGGCGGACCATAGCCTCTTTCAAGGGTGTTGGAAAGCGCCCCTCAGAGAGGGATCTATTTATGATGTTCCGTAAAGGACATCTAAGCTCCCTTTGGCAAGGTTTAATCAGCCAAGAGGGGGAAGGGTCCAAATCACAAGTTGTTGGGCGTGCGGAAGAGAGAATTCCGTCGACTTCCTCCAGGCTGAGTGGGTCGAAGCGATCCAGAACGAAATCAGAAGACAGGCACGGAGCCTCAAGTTCCTGTACTGTATCCAATGTGATAGGCAGGTCCTGGCGGAGCGACGTGATTTTATCTGCAAAGTATTTCGCAAAAGCCTCACAGCCTATCTCTAATTCTCTCACATTTGGTCTGCCTTGAGGCAGTGCAATAAGATTTCCAATTATTCTAAACAATTGTGCTGGGCGCAAATTTGCAGACGCAATCCTGGCCGCAAAGTAAGCTTTCTTCGCGGCCTTGACTGCCATCTCATAAGACCTCATAAACGTTCTGTAGGATGTTCTCGTCGCTTCCTCACGAGTATGCCACCACTGCCTCTCTAGTCGTCTGAGCCCTTGTTTCAGCTGGCGTAACTCCAAGGTGTACCATGGAGCCAGCCTCACACGGGGGCGCAGAGGACATTGAGGTGTGATCTCATTGATTGCCCTGGATAGCCGGTTTTGCCAGGCCTCCACCAGGTCATCAAGGGAATCGCCAGGGGGCCAGGGATCCTGCAGGGCCATTTGGAACCGTTCCGGGTCCATTAGGCTCCGCGGGTGAGCCAAAATAGGCTCTCCGCCCATACAGGGTTGAGGCGGTGTCTCCATACGGGCCTTGAGGGCTAGGTGATCCGACTATGGTACCGCTTCTACCGCGATATCGTTCACCAAAATCCCAGACGCAAAGATCAGGTCTAACGTGTGTCCGGCCGGATGCGTGGGTGTCGTAACAAATTGAGAGAGTGCTAGAGTCGCCATGGACGACACCAGACCCATCGCCTGATTGGAGGCCGTGTCATCAGCATGGACGTTGAAATCACCCAGGACCATAAGCCCTGGGTACTCCAACGCCCAGCCCGCCACTGCCTCCATCAGGGATGGTAAGGCGCTGGCTGGTGCGTTAGGTGGATGGTACACCAGCCAGATCGCCAACCCCTCTCCGACATTCCACGCTAGACCAGCACATTCAATACCCTTGATCGTTGGGGCCGGGAGAGCCCGGAAGAAGTAACCCTCCTGTATGAATAACGCCAGCCCTCCCCCCTGCCCGCTAGTCCGCGATTGATGAAAGCCCAAGTAGCCCGGGGGGGGGGGTCATCTGGGAGAGAGCCACCGTCTCCCCATCTCGCACCCAGGTCTCAGTCACACAAGCCAGGTCCACATCCTGCCGAAGCAGGAACTCCCTAAGGGTTGAGGTCTTATTATTCATGGACCTGGTGTTGCATAACACCAATGACAGAGACTGGCACTGGAGGAGAGCCAGTTTGGTGTAGTGGTTAAGTACGTGGACTCTTATCTGGGAGAACCGGGTTTGATTCCCCACTCCTCCATTTGCACCTGCTGGAATGGCCTTGGGTCAGCCATAGCTCTGGCAGAAGTTGTCCTTGAAAGGGCAGCTGCTGTGAGAACCCTCTCCAGCCCCACCCACCTCACAGGGTTTCTGTTGTGGGGGAGGAAGGTAAAGGAGATTGTGAGCCGCTCTGAGACTCTTCGGAGTGGAGGGCGGGATATAAATCCAATATCATCTTCTTCTTCTTCTCTTGGCCCCACTACCTGTCACCGTTGGGATGGGAAGTAGACTGGAAGGGGGCCGAGCACTGTTTTGTCTCTGCCTCCTTCCATTACACTTCTGTCTATTCCCACCGTCACACCTTCCCCTCCCCAGGAGCACTGGAATCCCCTGGCCGAGCATCCACACCTATGCCCGGTATGGTCTTACTAATCCCCGGACAGCCTCCCCCTCCCATCCAGATTTTTAGTCTGCAGCTTGAGTTCCTGCCTCACCATCCGCTTCAACCCCCTTATTGTCTGACTCACTATGTATTAAGTCAAGTTAATTAATTAAAAAAACCACCCTACTACTCCCTCTAATTGATTAGTCAAAGTTAATTTATTAGTTATGATAGCCATCCATCAACATCTCAGAACATTAAACAAAATGTATTTGGAATGAAAACACCCAAAAAATACACCCTAAAGCCTAATAAGGGGGCTTACCACAATAGAAATAAAATATTTTCTATTATATGGCAAATAAGAACTAACAAAACACTCTTCCTTGCTAAACAAAAACATTTCAAGACTATCACAGCAAAAGAGTCTCAGCTGCTTTTCTGAAACACGGGGCAGAGGAATCTCTATATGCTGTTAAAGCAACCTATATATATATACACAGAATATGCAGATTTCAAGAACTGATTGTAGCAATATTATTGACCAAACTTCTTTACGTATATCTCAAGAATGAAGTCATAAGATGGGCAAATGTTGTCCCCATCTTCAAGAAGGGAAAAAAGGAGGATCCGGGTAACTACTGACCTGTCAGCTTGACATCTATACCTAGAAAAGTTTTAGATCAAATAATCAAACAGTCAGTCCTGGAACATTTAGAAAGGATGGCTGTGACTACTAAGAGCCAGCATGGATTTCTCAAGAACAAGCCATGTCAGACTAACCTGATCTCTTTTTCTGAGAAAGTGACTACTTTGCTGGATCAGAGGAATACTGTAGACATAGTTTATCTTGACTTCAGTAAGGCTTACTGTTAGGTGGATCTATAACTGGCTGACAGATCGCACCTACAGAGTGCTTGTGAATGACCTACAGAGTGCTTCACCCACTTGGAGAGGAGGGACAAGTGGAGTACCTCAAGGATTTGTCCTGGGACCTGTTTTTATAAATGATCTGGATGAAGGACTAGAGGAAATGATTATTAAATATGCAGTTGACACTAAATTGGGAGAGGTTGAAAATACAGTAGAGGATAGAAACAGGATACAGGATGACCTTGACAGGCTGGAAAACAGGGCTAAAACCAATAAAATGAATTTTAACAGGAATAAATTCCTCTTTAAATTCTGCATTTAGGTAGGAAAAATCCAATGCGTAATTATAGGATGGGGGAGACTTGTCTAGGCAGTAGTGTGTGTGAAAAGGATCTAGGGGTCTTAGTGGACCATACGCTGGACATGAGTCAACACTGCGATGCAGTGGCTAAAAAGGCAAATGCAGTCTGGGGCTGTATTAATAGAAGTATAATGTCCAGATCACATGAAGTGATGGTATTGCTTTACACTGCTCTGGTAAGACCTCACCTGGAGTATTGTGTTCAGTTTTGGGCATCACATTTTAAAATATAGACAAGCTGGAATGGATCCAGAGGAGCGCGACGTAGATGGTGAGGGGTCTGGAGACCAAGTCCTACAAGGAAAGGTTGATGGAGCTGAGCATGTTTAGCTTGGAGATAAGGAGGCTGAGAGGTGATATGATCACCATCTTCAAGTACTTGAATGGCTGTCATATAGAGGATGGCACAGAATTGTTTTCTGCGCCCCCAGAAGGTAGGACCAGAACCAATGGATGGAAATTAAATCAAAAGAGTTTCCACCTCAATATTAGGAAGAACTTCCTGACAGAGAGGTTCCTCAGTGGAACAAGGTTCCTCGGGAGGTGGTGGGCTCTCCTTCGTTGGAGGTTTTTAAACAGAGGCTAGATGGCCATCTGACAGCAATGCGGATCCTGTGAACTTAGGGGGAGGTATTTGTGAAGTTCCTGCATTCTGCAGGGGTTGGACTAGATGACCCTGGGGGTCCCTTCCAACTCTATGATCCTATAAGGTTTTACCTTTCTGAGGCTACGGCTCTATTTAAGAACGTATAACAACTGCCCTGGCCAGGCTAGGAAAGATATCAAATGGGTGATATCATAAGAAGAGCCCTTCTGGATCAGCCCAATGGTCCATCTAGACCTGCAGCCCGTGACCCATTGTGGCCAGACAGATACCCACGTGTGAGTGAACCATTACCTATCTGGCTCGGAGTCACTGGAGATCTCCTCATTCAGCTTGAAGCCAGTTTTCTGCCAGGATTTCTCCTCTGCCACTGGAAGCTAGAAGATAAGAGATGTTTTTTTAAAAACAGCTTCAACTCTATTAGATAGAACTACCACTCCAGACCACAATGTTCTTTCTCTGGTATTGTAGAAAAGCAGGAAAGATAGCAAACAATCCGCAGCTTGATTAAAAATCGAGGAACCCTTGCAGCCAGAACTTTTACACCAATATACTGTTAGTTATCCATGCCTCCATCTGTAGACTGGGGCCACATGGATACTAAACACATCTTTCTTCAAACTTGGAGGATTCCCCAAGTTTGCAGAAAAATCTGTAATCTTAAATCACCTCATAATCGCATTTTCTGTACATGCGCAAAGAACGTGCTTAGGCAGCTGCTGCAGATCAGCTGTGGCTGCCACCAGTCACAGCTGCAAGCTTGGGTGAGTCAGAGGAGAACACTGGTATCTTTCCTGTGTGCCCAGCTGCCCAAGCACAGCAACAACAACCAATGCCAGCACCCCCTGAAGACCCACAGGTGTGGAGGCAGACAATGGCAACTACAGTGGGCCCAGGCACAGCAGAGGCAGTTTCCAGTAGCCAAGCTCCATGGTAAGTGGTAGGGTCTGGAACCTTGCCAGGTTCAGCATTGAGGGAGTATGCGGGTCCCTCACCACCATGAGTCTCCCAGCCCCTCTACTGATCCCAAAGGAGAGAACCAGAAGTGATGGGAAGGAGGAGTCTCTCCTATGGGAATATCACAGGTTCCCACTTATATAGAAGAATCCTTATCAACAATTCTACCAAGCAGAAAATGTCCAACTATTGATGCAGACAAGGTGTGAACTACAAGATTGTGGCTCAAAATCCATTTGTAGCTTTATGTTTCACAGATGATCTTGAGAGACTCTTACTGCTTCCTAAACTATCATTAAAGTCACAAGACACATACTATTCTGGTGATGGTGGAAAGCACAGTAAAGTCACAGCCAACCCCATAAGGTGTTCAAGGCAAAGGGTATTTCAGAGGTGGCATGCCATTGCCTGCCTCTGTGTTGTGACGCTGGACTTTATTGGTGGTCTCCCAGCCAAATAATATTCATGGCTTAGTCTGCTTAGTTTATGAGATCTGACTAGATCCAGTGAGCCTGGGCTACCCAAGCAAGGATGGATACCATTATTCATACAAGTAAGGCAGCTTCCTGAAACTACTCTGCCTAACATATTAACCAAAGAATAAGATTCTCTTGAATTCAGCAGAACTAGCTTCTAATCAGAATTTAGCAGGCAATAACAGGAGCCCCGTGGCGCAGAGTGTTAAAGCTGTAGTACTGCAGTCCAAGCTCTCTGCTCACAACCTGAGTTCGATCCTGGCGGAAGCTGGGTTCAGGTAGTCGGCTCGAGGTTGACTCAGCCTTCCAACCTTCCGAGGCCGGTAAAATGAGTACCCAGCTTGCTGGGGGAAAGTGTAGATGACTGGGGAAGACAATGGCAAACCACCCCGTAAAAAGTCCGCCGTGAAAACGTCGTGATGTGACATCACCCCAGAATCGGAAACGACTGGAGTTTGCACAGGGGACTACCTTTACCTTAATATGTCCACTGCATTTTCATCCCACCCTTCTACCAGTGCGCTCGCAAAAACACACAGTCCCTCCCCCCATTTGCCCGCCTGCCACCCAGATAAGACAGAACTATGCGTTGGATTAATTGACCCAAGCATTCGATAATCCTGGAGTGCAAACTCTTACACATCCATCCTATGAGTACTCCACGGCCAGATCAACTACAGGAGACGGCCCGGCCTGTCCTTTCCCCCACTATCTCTTACTAACTTTTCGCCTCTTGCGTCCGATTCCTCCAGCCGTTGCAGTAGCAACATCTCGCCTTTGCTTTTTCCTGTTCATGCTCCCAGCCGCCATGCTGCCGCAGCCTGACCCCTTCCTACACGTGGCTCTACGAATCAATTCCCCCGGTCTTTCCGATAGGACAGAAGCAAAACTGCCCTCCTCTCATTGGCTAAAATTCTGCTTAGAAACTCCTTCAGAAGTAGAGAGGTAGCGGTCCTTTGGCCTGTGACGTCACTCCATTCTCATTGGTCTATGTATTTGTACAACTCGGCTAACTGTTCTCTCACAGTCCTTTTAGGCTGCACATATTGATTATTGAGCATGCGTATTCTGTTATTCCGGAGGCGGAGCGATGAGCGAGGAGGATGCTCCAGTAGTAAGAGAAAAGAGTCCTGCGCTATCTTAAAGACTAACAGAAGGCAGCCCTGTTGGTTTGAAGCAATAGAACAAAGCAGTAGACAAGTGTACCTTTAAGACCAACTAAGTTGTATTCAGAATGTAAGCTTTCTCTGCTCTTAAGCAGACTTCATCAGACAAAAAAAAAGTTTGCTTAAGAGCAGACGAAAGCTTACATTCTGAATACAACTTAGTTGGTCTTAAAGGTGCACTTGTCTACTACTTTGTTAAAGACAAACAAAATGTGTTTCTTCCTATAGTAGTCACTACTTCAGATACTGAAGAAATGAGCAGTGCCTCGCGAAAGCTCCTACCCTGCCACAAATGTTGTTAGTCTTTAAGGTGCTACTGCCGGACTCTTGCTCTTTTCTGCTGCTTAAAAGGTAAAGGTAGCCCCCTGTGCAAGTATCAGTCATTTCCGACTCTGGGGTGACGTTGCATTACGACGTTTTCACGGCAGACTTTTTTACGGGGTGGTTTGCCATTGCCTTCCCCAGTCATCTACACCCCGCCCCCCGCAAGCAGGGTTTCTGCTGCTACAGACAGGCTAACAGGGCTACCCATCTTGAACCCTCTCCTAGAGTATGGTTTGTGCACCAGCTGGAGACGCTGCCGGCGTAATATCATTGGGGCACGGTGGTGTTAAATTTAGAGAGAGGAGAAATCGGGGAGGTGGGATTGTGGCAATTGGTGAGTCACTCTGCTAAATGCAGAAAATGAGCGAACGGGGGAAAATGATTCCCCTGCTGGATTTCTAGCTTGCATGAGGCTTTCCTAGCCGCACCTTTACCCTCCCCCCTCCTTTTTTTTCTTGTTGCACTGAGCCTGATGAAGAACTCTGAGAATGTTGGAAACTTGCTTTGCCATTTGTTACAATAAAAAGGTAGCGCCCCCCCCCCCAAAAAAAAACAAATTAAAAACCTATTTCCTCACGAGACCCGGGATCGGCATGGCTTATGTTACTTTGACAGTTGCGCACAGGATGACTCAAGTCCAAATTCCATTCCCTGGGCCCAAGGGACTGCTGGGATCCCTTTGCCCGGATCTCCAAGGCGCTGCCTGTCATCTGCTCTCGCGGTTCCAGCGGCGATGTGAGACTGCTGTCCATTCGCTGTTGTCTCTGGGCTGTGCTGGTGCTTTTCCCATAAAGGCGTGTTGTTGGCTGCACTGTTATGTAGTATGCAGGCTGAGGTCACCAGCAGCCTGGAGGAAATGAAAGCAGACTGCAGCACGCACCGACTTGTCCGAACTTGCCCTGCTGTCGGTTTTTCCTCTACCAGCGCCGACGGCGGACCCTTCCCCGGTAAGTTTGCTGCTTCAGGGAGAAGCGGTGGCTGCTGTTAAAGAATGCCTGTTTCTGTATTGTTGCTGAACTGATAAGTAAACATGGGACGGTAATCCTGGAGCTGATCCCTAAAGCACAGAAAAGTCACGGATATTCCCAAGGACCTAAGGTTTGCCGGAAGAGTAACCTCTTTTTTGTGTGGGTGTGTCCGTCGTCTTTGGGCTCTCTTTAAAATGCTCATGAAAATGCCCTCTTTGGGGGCTGGAAGGTTAGGGATATTCCTAGTTAGTAGCAATTATCACAGATTAGCTAGTTGGGGTATTTAGTGTTGACAGTCTCCAGGTGGGGCCTGGAGTTCTCCCAGAATTACAACTTGTCTCCAGGTGACAGAGATCAGTTCACTTGGAGGGAAAAAATGGCAGCTTTGGAAGGCCAACTGTATGGCATCACATCCCTGTTTAAGCTCCTTCCCCATCCCCAGGCTCTGATCCCAGATCTCCAGGAATTTCCAAACATAGTTGGCAACACTAGGTATTTAAAATGAAATTTGTCATAGTGATCACATGTTTGAAGTAATCAAATGGGAACATGTCCTTTTTTCTGTTCTTTTCAAATTATGGTAACCCTAGTTGCCTGCTACTACATCTAGACCGGAGCCATTGATACTCTAGGGGTGGATCAATGCATAGTCAGCCAGAGTAAGTTACAAGGGAACTGACCCAGGACTAGAAATATGTCCCTTTCTGAAGCCTGCAGGTTGCTGATCTTCCTTTGATCAGGCTTGTAAACAGGCCTCCTCAGGCAAATAATCAAATCAGGAACTTGTGTAAACTGCAAAAGAGGTGGTTTAGACTGGCCAAATGGGGCTGCTGAGATGCAATGAGATTAAATGAAGACTATGTGGGCAAGTAGGCTTGTCAAAGTTCCTACGGGCTTGTAGTTTTTGTGGCCTACAAATCTTTACTTTCTGGGATAAGCAACATATCCAGTGAAAGAACATGATTTGGGCCCCGTAGCACTTTAAAGATTAACAAGATTTCCATGGTATGAGCTTTTGAGAGTCAGAGCTTCCTTTCCTCAGATACAAGTGAAGAGAGTAAAGTGTTTATACAGGGAGTTCAGATATACGTAGACATTTTCTGTTCACCATTTTCAAAGTCTTGTAGTATAGTATAAATTTAGAAATGTATTTCCTGTTTAGGTCTAAATTGTTTGTATCATAGAAAGGAAACTAGGATAATCCTCTAGCCAGTATTTCCTTTTGCTCTGACACAATTTGCTGGCATGTTGTTTTGAGAAGAGACATGCCAATATAGTTAAATAGAGACCATTTCCACTTATATACACTGAAATCAATTCCCAAGTACTAAATGAACATATGTGACATCGTTTTTGATACACATAGATTTATGCTTCTGATTTGGCTGGAAACTCTATGTAAGGGTTTGCCCTGTAAGGACTGGATCCCAGTGCAGGCAAAAGCTGTGATTTATGTATGCATGGGCCATTAATAAATTATAGCAACATAGAGCAAGAGCATTCTGTTCCCATTGAGAACGTAAGTAGAAATCATGCAAGTAGAAATAGTGCCCCATACCCATCCTGGATGGCCTGACTCAGATGGCTTAGGCTAGCCCCATGCTAGAAGCTGAGCATGGTTGGCCCTGGTTAGTACTTGGATTGGAGATCCAAACCACCAAGCAAGTCCAGTGTTGCTACATGAAGGCAGGCAATAGCAAACCATCAACAAACTTCTCTTGCCTCAAAATCCCTATGGGGTCACTATAAGTCAGTTGCAACTTGACAGCACTTTCCACCACCACAAATTTGAAACCAGTGGACTTGTGTAAAATTGAGACTGTCTGGATCAGCCTTTGAAATTTCCCTGTATGTGAAAAAATAACAAGTTCCTTGAAAGTTTGAACCAAAGATTTCAGGTTTCTTGATCTGATCAATGCTCCAAACTGATAAAAAGATTGGGTGGACTCTCGGAATCATTTTGCTATAGAAATAGAGGGGGGCAGTGTGGGAAAAAGTTTTAAGTGGTGTGAAAGAGCACTGAGACTGTGCGCTGCATAGATTTGTGACTGGATTGGATCCCCTGACGTTTTCTTTCTTAAACAGGAGTCTAGTGACAACTCAAGGACCACAACACATTTTATTCCTGCATAAACTTTTATGAGTCAGAGCTCACTTTATCAGGCACATCTAATTGATTAGCTCTGTTGTGTTGAAGTGTGAGCACTGATTCACAAAAGCTTTAACTGGAATAAATTTTGTAAGGCCTAAAGGTGCCACTGGACTTCTGTTCCACTTGGCTATAACAGAAGAACATGGCTATTCCTCTGGAATCTTTTTTCTATATGAGATAGGGAATGGGGAGCTGCCAGACTGATCAGGAGGAGGGAGGGGAAAAGATGTATAACTAATCCTTTGCACGATGTTTTCTTGACTGAATTCCCTCCCTACTGCAATTGTGTGTGTGGGGGGGGAGTTCTTATTGACATGGTTTCCCTTGTAGGTTCAGCAGCAGTTCGAGGGAAAGAGATTTCTATTAGGAAAACACACACACGTACATAATTCAGCTGCTGCAAGCAGATTGGCAGCTCCCTTCCACTACATTTAGTCTAAAAAAGGGAAAGTATCAGGTGTCTCCTGCCTGCCATAAAGCTCCTGCATGATGTATGGTTTCATCCTGAGCTAACTGGGAACCAGAGAGTTTAGGATCCTGAATAACTGGGGTGGGGGGAGGGGGCAGATAACTGAGAGTGGCACAAAAAGTGGCGATTGACTGAATGCTGCAGAGAAGTTAGTGTTGTTTGCCTAGGCCTTAGGGTGTAGGCTTCAGCCTCTGACTTAGGGTCATGCTAATGGCTGCATGTTTGAATAAAGATGCAGCGAAACTGGTTTCTTTGGAAATCTGTCAAGTTGTTATACTGCATAAACACAAAAGCTGTGGATTAATTGAAACCAAACAACTAGGCAAGAGAATAAGAATCAGCTAGCCTTGAAAGGGTGCAGGGCTGATGATTCTTACATCCAGCTCTTTCTCTTTTTCACTTCAGGCAGATGGCAGGGACTGAGCTGTCTTTAGAAACATTAGTGGTTTACAACAGGTTCCCCCAGGAATGCACACCCAGGTCTGAGTCTCTCTCTCTCTTTTTTTTCTTGCAATATAATCCTGTGAGCACTTCCCTGGGAGTAAGCCCCACTGAATACAGTGGGACTTACTTATGAATAAATCTGGTCAAAATTTCACTGTCACAGCCACTGAGTAGTATCATCCAAAGAGTTTAGCACATCTAATTTGTATATTTAGTTGTCAATGAAGTGCTGTCTGGCAGGGGCTTTTCTGTAGCATCTCAGCTGTTATAAAGCACAATCTCCAGTCCCCCAGCAATGTGCCATGAAAACTAAGCCTGTCTTTCTGAAATCTCTGGTGTTAAGGGGTTTAACCAGTGGACAAAAGAACCATTCTAGTGTTTTGTGCATTGTGGCCTATGTCAAAACCTCTCAGGTAAGTTCCCTACTAACCAATGGAACAGTGATTTCATTAGAAGATCCACTTTGTAGTTCTGTCGTGAACTTTTAATTCTTTATGGTATTGTTCTAACATGCAAGTCCTCTCAAGGCCTCTTAAACAAACCCCTCTTTCATTTGGAAATTAGTGCCCTTACAGTGCTGTTCTAACTAGTCCCACCATTGAAATCAATGGACTAGGCAGAGTGTGACTGTGCACAGGGTGGCACTGATATTTTCCTACTGGATCTGTTGAGACTCTCTGATGTGCTGCTGGTTTGGGATAGAATATAGTGTAGGCAAAAAATTACCATGCTTTCCATTGTTCATTCAGCTGTGTGAAATAAGTGATTCTAATTAGCAGTTCTGATTTTGTTTGCATGTGATGGAAATAGGTTGAGACTCTGCTAAAGTAATCATGCTATCAAAGCGCAAGGCTCCTGCCCAAACCCAGGCAGCGGTCAAGGGCAAGAAGGTGAAAGAGGAGCCTGTACCAGAAGAAGACAGCTTCCGCTCCACTGTGGAGGCACTGAAGGCTGCTCCCAAGGAGAAGCTCAAAGCCAAAATCGATGCTGCTTGCCAGCTATGTAATACCAGCGGTGCCAAGGTGAGGTTGAAGCTCTGGCAGAAGTGCTATTTGTACCCAGTTTGCATTGGGCATAGGAGAGGGAAGAGGGCACATACAATTTTTCCTGGAACAGACTGGCACAATGTAAAGGGAGACTATATCTCCTGAACACCTGTGGCTGGAATTAAGATGATTATCCATTGAATTTTGAAGCTTTTTCTGTTGTGCCTTTTGTTAGACGGCCTGTTTGCACAAATCTAAGTTATATTTCGTCTGTATGAAGAAAGAAAACCAACTGAATCATGAGAATGTTTCCCCTGCCAGCTCAATAGCCAATAGAGCACAGGTCTGGAAAATATTCTTTCCTTCAGGATATCTTATGTCAATTGGACATTGTTCCCCTTCTAGGTGATGATGGTTGCAGGCTTATAGGAGGTTCCAGCCCTGATAGGAATTCATCAGTCTGATGTGGGCTCCATTAATTGACTAATTTATAACCCTCCCTTTTCCACATGGGCTCTGAACGGATTACAACAGTCAATAATACAAGGTCAAAATCAGATGTATATAATAAAACAATATACAATCTAAAAGCAATATAACAGTCTAAAAACAAACTCCAATTCTGTACAAATATAGTACTGGGGATTCCTGTTAGGGTATTTAATAGTAATATTTTATGGTGCTTGCCTTATTTGTTCTGAAGGCAACCCTGTGGCGCAGAGTGGTAAAGCTGCAGTACTGCAGTCTGAACTCTCTGCTCATGACCTGAGTTCAATTCCGGCGCAAGATGGATTCAGGTAGCCGGCTCAAGGTTGACTGAGCCTTCCATCCTTCCAAGGTGGGTAAAATGAGTACCCAGCTTGCTGAGGGGAAAGTGTAGATGACTGGAGAAGGCAATGGCAAACCACCCCGTAAAAAAATCCGCCATGAAAACGTCAGAAACAACTGGTGCTTGCACAGGGAACCTTTCCTTTCCTTATTTGTTCTTGTAGTACCCCTGAGTCATTATAGTACTCCCATTTTTAGAAAGCTCAAACAAAGACTTGAGATACAGGGTCTGACTCAGTGCTATTCAATAAATACAGAGGTCAAAGTGCAGCATGCAGTCCACACTGGTACAAACTGACTTATCCCTATCTGGCATAAATGCGACATGGTTATGAGTTCTTAGAAGAGGAGCTCTCATATTCCCTGAGTACAGGTGTCTTTCTTTATTCTTCTAGATCTATGATGATTATGACTGCATGCTGAACCAAACCAACATTGGGCACAACAACAACAAATTTTACATTATCCAACTTATAGAGCACAATGAGAGTTACAGCTGTTGGAACCGCTGGGGCCGGGTGGTGAGTATCTTCTGCATAACATGATTATTAGGGCTCAAGAACACTTCTTCTTCAATCCAGGTGTGTGAGTCAGAATCTCTGAAAGTGCTATAGCCATCTCTTTAAATGTGGCTCACGATGCCTGACCTGAAGACGATATTAGCCATTATAAGGATTTCTTATGCACTCTGCAGTAATGTTTCTGAGACTATAGTTTGCAGAAGCAGGGTTTTTTTGAGCAGGAGCGCACAGGAACACAGTTCCGCCTGACTTGGTGTCCAGGGATGTGGCCTAATATGCAAGTGAGTTCCTGCTGGGCTTTTTCTACAAAAAGCCCTCTGTGGAATAATGATGACATCATGGGGTGTGGCCTAATATGCAAGTGAGTTCCTGCTGGGCTTTTTCTACAAAAAGCCCTCTGTGGAATAATGATGACATCATGGGGTGTGGCCTAATATGCAAGTGAGTTCCTGCTGGACTTTTTCTACAAAAAAAGGCCCTGTGCAGAAGTATAATTCAGGTAGGTTCTGAGGAGCTTCTCACAAGCAGTATTCTCTGAACTTGTTCATGGCTGGTTCTCTGCAATGTGCTTCCGTGTTTCCCCTAGAACTACTGGTATTATGTATGTGGTCACGTCCATCTGTGTGAATGAGGCACACTTTCCAGTTTGATCCAAATTCATGCTGGGAAAACCAAGTGTAAGGAAAAGCCATATCTTCTGCTGCCTCTTACTCCTAAATTTTGTATCCAGCATATAATAGATGGCATGCACACAGATACTAATGGATCATTTTGGCTAAGTAACAAAGCCCCTTATGTGAGCTTGAAAGAGAGGACTGAAACTTGAATATATTGGAAACTAAGGACAGCTTTTATTAAGAAAAATAATACTTGTGCAGTGAGATTAATGTAGCACAATATAACATCGAATACGACAATGCCCATGTTGAGAAGAAAGTATTCCAAGTACATGTATTCACATGTTCTTTTGTGTGATATTTGCCTCTCAAGGAAGGGAAGCAGGGACCTTAAAAGAGAGCAAGAGGGGAAAGCAGAAACTTAAAGTCCTCTATCAACCTTCATCCTGGATGGAGATGCTTCAGGGGAAATTCTCAAGTGTCTAGTCAGCCAATAATCCAAAAAGGGACCTCAGCCCTACTCACCCTAGTAAGGTTTGGAGCCAATTTAAAAAGATGCATGCTGGGGTCAAAAGCAAAGACTCAATTAAACAAAATCCAGGTAGTGATCCAAGGAAAACAGAGCAAGAAACCATATGAAATCTGCTGTGTAAGTCAGAACTGAGTACATCAAGGGAGCCAAATCTCAGGGTTGTTTACCTTGACTTCCTAGATGTTGTTTACCTTGACTTCCAGAAAGCTTTTGATAAAGTTCCTCATCAAAGGCTCCTTAGAAAACTTGAGAGTCATGGAGTAAAAGGACAGGTCCTCTTGTGGATCAAAAACTGGCTGAGTAATAGGAAGCAGAGAGTCAGTATAAATGGGCAGTCTTCGCAGTGGAGGACGGTAAGCAGTGGGGTGCCGCAGGGCTCGGTACTGGGTCCCATGCTCTTTAACTTGTTCATAAATGATTTGGAGTTGGGAGTGAGCAGTGAAGTGGCCAAGTTTGCGGATTACACTAAATTGTTCAGGGTGGTGAGAACCAGAGAGGATTATGAGGAACTCCAAAGAGATCTGTTGAGGCTGGGTGAGTGGGCGTCAACGTGGCAGATGCGGTTCAATGTGGCCAAGTGCAAAGTAATGCACATTGGGGCCAAGAATCCCAGCTACAAATACAAGTTGATGGGTTGTGAACTGGCAGAGACTGACCAAGAGAGAGATCTTGGGGTCGTGGTAGATAACTCACTGAAAATGTCAAGACAGTGTGCGTCTGCAATAAAAAAGGCCAACGCCATGCTGGGAATTATTAGGAAGGGAATTGAAAACAAATCAGCCAGTATCATAATGCCCCTGTATAAATCGATGGTGCGGTCTCATTTGGAGTACTGTGTGCAGTTCTGGTCGCCGCACCTCAAAAAGGATATTATAGCATTGGAGAAAGTCCAGAGAAGGGCAACTAGAATGATTAAAGGGCTGGAGCACTTTCCCTATGAAGAAAGGTTGAAACGCTTGGGACTCTTTAGCTTGGAGAAACGTCGACTGCGGGGTGACATGATAGAGGTTTACAAGATAATGCATGGGATGGAGAAAGTAGAGAAAGAAGTACTTTTCTCCCTTTCTCACAATACAAGAACTCGTGGGCATTCAATGAAATTGCTGAGCAGAAAGGTTAAAACGGATAAAAGGAAGTACTTCTTCACCCAAAGGGTGATTAACATGTGGAATTCACTGCCACAGGAGGTGGTGGCGGCCACAAGTATAGCCACCTTCAAGAAGGGTTTAGATAAATATATGGAGCACAGGTCCATCAGTGGCTATTAGCCACAGTGTATGTGTGTATATAAATTTTTTTGCCACTGTGTGACACAGAGTGTTGGACTTGATGGGCCGTTGGCCTGATCCAACATGGCTTCTCTTATGTTCTTATGTTCAGGGTACCCAGCAAGACCAGATGGCTGGAGCAAAGCAGAACTTGAGGAAGCACCCTGCATCAGTTATATTACTCTGAACTGAACCAAATATATCCCCCCTTAAAGATGTATGCCTCCTCCCCAAAGCCCAGGCAGACAGGCAGGCCTTGCAGTACTTCCTGAAGATCTCCAAGTAAGGACCCCCTCTCACCTCTTCACAGAGCCCATTCCACAGATCAGAGCCATGGTGAAAAAGACCTGGACTCTGGTCAATGCCAGCTGGACCACCCTAAGTAGTGGGATAGCCAACAGATGGCTGCTTGATAACTGTAGCTGGCACTCAGGGACATATGGAAGGAGATGGAAGGAGGATGCATGACTAAAGAAGTCATCATGTTGCACTGCAGGAACTTCACCAGCTGAGATAAAGTAAGGAAGTCTTGTGGAAGGGTGAGCCCTTGGCTCATGTAACCAAGACATAACTCAGGCTTGGAATATGGGAAATAGAGACCAACTGTCCAGTCATATGAGAAGCAAACTCTGTTGTGCCAAGATGATTAATTGCCAAGGAGTTCTTATTACTAGTGTGAAAGCCTTGTTTCTTAGGAGTGTTAGTATCTCTCTAGGTTTGTCTCATTTCTAGCACGTTATGATACAATCAGACTGATTGTACATTGTTCATGCCCCCTTTCTGCCTGTTCTCACCTTTTATACTGCAAATGGCTCAGAAACGTTTTGTAGGTTTCATGTGGGTGTGGCACTAGCTTGTCATGGAAGAAGGTAGAGGAGAAAAGAGAAAGTTCAACAAAATGAAGGCTTGGCAGCAGTACTGGATGATGAAAGCCACAAAATTTGGCTGCTCATAAAGTAAAATTCTCTCCATACTTGGAGGATTCCCCGGGTATTCAGAAACATATGACTTTGTAATTAATCAGAAGGGAAAAACTTAAAATAGCCGAAGGATCAAAAATTTTCCAAAAAGTAGCCAAGCCCAATCTTGTCAAATCTCAGAAGCTATAGAAAAACCAGAAAACCACAGTAAAGGTTGATAACAAAATAATGTGGAAAATAATGAAATGCAATAAATGGTACTTCCAAATACTTAAACAAAAATTCAAAAAGCAGCAGCAATAATAATTTCATAGCAAATTTAGTAAATATACAAAACACTAATCACTACAGCATCTATAAGATCATAATCACAACAATTCAATCGATAACATCACTCATAAATCATTACAAACAATACATTAATATCCTAAAGCATGTCATTCCTCCAGACGACTTCCAAAAGTTTAGCAAAATTATCCTGCCGCTTCTCTTACAGTGGATTAAAGTGCTAGTGCGCTCCAACAGTCCTGTGGCCAGTACCGATCTCCCACTCATCAACTAGCCAAGTAACAGCCTCACAGCACTACACATGGCTGTGAGGCTGTTACCTGGGCTAGTTGATGAGTGGGAAAAGCCTCTTCGATAAAAGACTGGGTCAGAAATGATGATATATGCGTGTCCCCATCAGAGGTTCTCCACACACTTGCTTGTTCGTCTTTTCAAGAACTGAAGTCTTAATTCTGGCTGGACTGAATTCTTTATTTAAACATCTATCAACATATAAGATTGATATTGGCCACAGGACAATTAATGTATTATTTGTAATGATTTATGAGTGATGTTATTAATTGAATTGTTGGGATTATGATCTTATAGCTGCTGTAGTGATTAGTGTTTTGTATATTTAGTAAATTTTCTATGAAATTATTATTGCTGCTGCTTTTTGAATTTTTGTTTAAGTATTTGGAAGTACCATTTATTGCATTTCGTGATTTTCCACAGATCTCAGAAGCTAAGCAGGGCCAACCCTGGCAAGCATTTGGATGGAGACCTTCAAGGAATACCAGCAGTCAGGAAGCAGAGGCAGGCTGTATCAAGCCACTTCTCTGAATGTCCTCTATGGCTCAATAGGGGTCACCAGAAGTTGTACTGACTTCCAGGCATGTGCGCACACAAGCATATAAACATTTTTTAAAATGCTCCCAATTCTTTTTAAATGCTCTCATTTTGGGCAGGAGCTCACAGGAGCAGAGCTCCGTAACCTCTAAATTTTATTATGCTTTTTCTTTCTTATACCCCCCACCCCCAATACTTGCTTCTGGGTGCCATTGTTCAAACCCCCTGGGAGAATTTTGCTGAACCCTAAGATTTGACAAACTTTCTAATATCCCCCCCCCTCAAAAAAATGGGAAAATAACTCAAACATATAAAGCAAACGGGTAGAAATCTTCATCATGCCACTGTGGCCACATAGGAGAAAGTACTTTAAAAAGTAAGATGGGAGTGAGGTTTTATTATGACAATTATAATTTAAGAAGCATTTTAAGGTAGATGCTGAACTGATACAATTTAGTACACCTTCCGGTGATGTCAGGGGTGTGTGGCATATGCAAATGAGTTCTCCAAATGAGTTGTGCTAATGAGCTCTGGCATCTCTTTTTCTATGAAATGACCCCTGCCTCAAAGCAGGGCTTTTTTTGAGCAGGAATGCACAGGGTCGCAGTTCTGGCTGGCTTGGCTTCAGGGAATATGGCCTAATATAATAATAATAATAATAATTTATTTTTATATCCCGCCCTCCCCGCCGGGGCGGGCTCAGGGCGGCTGACAGACATGGGAATCCCATGAATCATAAAACATAAATCATAAAACAACATAAACAATTTTAAAATATGCAAATGAGTGCCTGCTGGACTTTTTCTACAAAAAAGCCTTGCCCTAAAGGAGCAACATTTAAAGGAAAAAGAAGAGCAGAAGGAGAAATCAGCCTGCTCAGGTTCCTGGAAGTGGAAATTTGGGGGACGGGTGGGATTTTCCAGTTGTCCATCTACAGCTTGTTATAAAACTTTTACATGACTGTAAATGCTTTGATATCAATTGTGCATGCAAATATGTTCATGAACTCTCTCTGTGTTTACCTGCAGCTGTGTATCCAATAAGGTGTTAGCAGAGACACAGTCTTGTAGGTTCCTGTGATAACACTTGCTCCAAACCTGTATACTCACCACAGGACAATGGGTTTATAGCCACAGTATGGAAATCTCTCACTTTGTGGTTTCTGAGGCATGTTTTATGAAGCAGATTGAGTCAAATGATTAGGTATCTGAACTAATATGAAGTGAACACATTTCTCCCTCCTGTTGGCCATGGATTCTATTAATTCAAAACTTATACAGCCACCAGGGCAGAATGTAGAGCAACAGTATTCACTGGTATTCAAATCACCCAAGTGCATTTTCCAGTTATACACGGAAGGTCCATGTTGTGCTTGCAGAATACACTAAAGTCTGAGACCAGACACTAAAGTCTGAGAATACACTAAAGTCTGAGACCAGTGCCTGGAGGTTTCTTCTCCTTTCATTGGCTTCCAAACTGTAGCAGGTTTTGTTATTTTTTTTTACCTTAGATGTGGAGAGGAGGAAACATCCATACAGCATCTTCCTCTAATTGTCCATTCCTGTTTTCTAAATGCTTTCTCAAACCTGATTTGGTATAATAATTCCCTAGAGCATAGTCAAATGTATTACCAAGCCATCTAGATGGGAAGATGCATGTTTTAGAAAATCCTGCCTACTTTGCTCCATAGCATTAGAGGGCTTTTAAGAAAAATGGTAACTACTATTGCACTACATTGCAATGAAGCTATAATGATCTATTGCCACAGTCTGCTAGTTTCTCTGAGTTCCCAGCTTTCATTTATAAAAACTCCCCATAACATAAGTGTCTAGCATAAGATTGTAGAGATATAAGGGGAAAGGCAGTTGAGGAATTTCCTCTTATATCTCTGCAATGAAAAGAGTTAGAAAAGCTGGGAATTCATAGGAACTTGAAGACCCTGGCAAAAATTTATTATAAGTTCACTACAATATAGTCCAATAGCAATTACAGATTCTTTATAAAAATCCATCAGAAAGACCACAGTAGCAGGAGAAAAATGCAGAAAAAATGATAACTGATGCAGCACAAAACTCCTTTGCAGAGACATCCCATTACCTGTGTGAATGCCTTTCTATTCATGGCAGCAATTACAGGAAAACAAATGTTTGCCATGTGGATGTAGCCAATGACTAACAAATATTTTTGATAGAGTAACAAGCACACTCTTGAACAAATGGCCAATCCCATGTAGACCAGTACATGTGATAATATTGTTGAAAAGTTTAGTGGCAAGATGCTCCTAACAGTCCTAGTTAGCTTTATTAGCGCATAAGAAGAGCCCTGCTGGATCAGACCAGTGGTCCGTCTAGTTCAGCATCCTGTCTCACATAGTGACCAACCAGTTCCTCTCAAGGACCAACAACAGGGCATAAAGGCCAAGGCCTTCCCCTGATGTTGCCTCCTGGCACTAGGATTCAGAGACTGACTGCCTCTGAACATGGAGGTTTTCTTTAGTCACCATGGCTGATAGCCACTGACCTAGGCTATCTTCCATAAAACTGTCTATCTCCTTATCTAAAACTGTCTGTGCCTCTGGCCATCACTACATTGTCTGGCAGCAAATTCCACATTTTAATCACTACTGTTTAAAGTGTTTCCTTTTGTCTATCCTGAATCTGCTGCCCATCAGCTTCATTGGATGTCCTCAAGATGTCCTCTCCACCCTGTGCATAATTTTATAAACCTCTGTCATGCCCCCCCCCCAGTTGTCTCTTTTCTAAATTTAAAAGTCCCAGACTCTTTAGCCTTTCCTCATAGAGAAGATGCTCCAACTCCCTAATCATCTTGGTTACTGTCCTCTACTTTTCCCAGGTCTACAACATCCTTTTTGAGATACAGCGAACAGAACTGCACACAATACTCCAAACGAGACTGCACAATAGATTTCTGCTGTTGTTTTGCCACCAAGTCACAGCTGCTTTATAGCAACCCAATGGGGTTTTCAAGGCAACAGATGTTCAGAGATTGTTTACCAATGCCAGCTTCCATATCATAAAGTGGTATTATAATATCAGCCATTTTATTTTCAATCCTGTTCCTAATAATCCCTAACATAGAGTTTGTCTTTTTCACTGCTGCAGCACACTAGGTTGACACTTTCATCAAGCTATCTACTATGTCCCCGTGATCTTTTTCCTTTTCAGTCTCAGCCAGTTCAGACCCTATTAGCCTTTACACGAAGTTGGGATTATTTTGTCCTTTTTTTGAACCAACTCCTGTTTTCTGAGGCTTTCTAGGAAGTCCATCTGTTTCTTGGTAAGCAGTTTTACCATCTGTAGCCAGAAAAGCAGTGTTTCTGGAGGGGATAGGATAATAGCAAATTGTATTTCCTTTGGAAAAATCTGTGGAAAATGTATAAAAGTTGTGTTTGGGGTATGTTCACTTTCCCAAGGCCAGTTCAAAATTCCAACTGTCACCAAATAAGTCAATGTTTATGGCAGCAGAATTTCATACTTCAAAATTCCCAGACTTTGGACACAATATATTAGAAAGCCAATATATGTATCTTATCATTATCTGTCACCAACATGGTTGGTGTTTCACTTTGTGTGGTAAAGTAAATGTTCTTCAATGAAAGCCGATTGCTTGTGTTTGCCAATGGACCATTGTCATATTTCAATGCTCCTTTGGGTCAGATGCCCTTTGAAAAACTTGGCTTTTAAATCCAAATACATTATATTGCCTGGGGTAAAAAACCCCACCTCAATGATGAAATCAACAATAAACGTCAGGTGTTGTTTTATTTGTTACCTGCACATTATTAAACAATGTTCTGGTTGCTCATAGGCAGGTGACAGTGTCCTTAAAGTACAAAGCTGTTGAGCCACTTCCCAATAGACAGATTCTTTTCTTAAATGGCGGCATTTGTTATGCTTACCTTTTCTTCCAACCCAGAAACTCACATGCTTGTAAACCATCTGCATTAAACACTTGTGAAATTAAAGTTTGAGTCCTGTTGCTTCTAACCAACACAGCTACCCTCCTGAATCTAACTTGTGAGATTGTACAGTATTCCAGGCAAGGGTGTGGATTTGGACCTTTTGTTCATCTGACTGTGCTTTTGTGCCAGGGCTTTCTGCATAAGCCACGTTGCTTGGTTATTTGCACTGTATCTTGATGGTTGAAGGGATGGAAAATTATTAGTACTGGCTTATGTTCTTTATTTCCAGCTGGTTTCATTTGTCAGCTTGGATTTCCTTTGCATTTGCAAAGAGAACCCTCAGTTTAGGATAGTTGTGTTCTGCTCGATCGGTGCTGGCTTGAGAGGGACTATCTAAAACATTGACTGTGGCAGAGCCACCGAAGTTATCTTCTTATGATGATCTGGATTCACCTTGGGTCAATCTGGGCTGACAGCATGTCTGCCAGTTGCCCTTCTTCCTCTAAGGCTCACATTTCATAAGGCATTCGTTTCCTGGAATACTATGTCATACCCTGGCAGCAACTTTGTTTGAGAAAATGGAATGCGAACTCCATTAAATCATCAGCTGCAATGTGTCCTTTCTTCTCCTCTTCACCAGCATTTGTCCTGTATGGGTCCTTCCCTCCTTGTTTTGCATAATGGACACACTCCTGTACCACTCCTGTACCCATGCATTTTTTTCTTGGGGGTGGTGGTGGTCAAGATCTTCCTCTCTCTATAGGCCAGCAAAAGGAGGGGATGTTTCCAGGTAGCTTTTCCATACTTCAAGCCAAAGGCTGCTGACAGTTCTAGTATATCAGTTACAATTCATTCATTCTGTGCAGAAGGAGATGTGATGCAAACCCAGAGATCATTCTGTGTATGAGCAGTAGACTCTGATTTTTAGCATACAAGTTCTGTGCATTTTCTGTTACATGATATTTCCTGGAACTCTAAAACACAGCGTTTTAACAAATCAGTTTGAGTTTAAAATGCCAGGAAACAAGCTTTTGGGTTATATCGAATGTTTCTTTTGGTGCCCACGTCTAAAGCAAAATTGAGTGGTGATTTGTATTCAGGTTGCTATTAACCAAGTTGTGATGACTTCTCTCTAAATCAGCAAATAAAGAAATCAAAGCTGGGTTCATGCTAAAGAAAGGGTTCTCCTCTTGCGCTTTAGACATCTTTATTTGCTGATCAGCAGCTAGTTAACTTGTGGAATAGGGCTGCCAAGTCCAATTCAAGAAATATCTGGAGACTTTGGGGGTGGAGCCAGGATACTTTGGGGGTGGGGCCAGGAGACATTGGTGGTGGAGTCATGAGCAAGGTTGGAACAAGTACAATTGAACTCCAAAGGGTGTTTTGGCCATCACATTGAAAGTGACTGCACCCCTTTTCAATGCCTTCCCTCCATTAGAAATAATGAAGGATAGGGGCACCTTCTTTGGGGACTCATAGAATTGACCCCCCTAGTCCAATCCTTTTGAAACCTGGAGGGTGATTTGAGGAAAGGCATCAGATGCTATGCTGCAAATTTGGTGCCTCTATCTTAAAGAACATCCCCCCTCCCCCCGAGCACCAGATACCCATGGATCAATTCCTCATTATTCCCTATGGGAATCGTTCTTCACAGGGAATAATAGAGTGCCCAGTAGACATTTCCCTCTCTCCCCCACTTTCTAAAGCGGGGAGAGGGCCTCCAAACCGGAGAATCTCCTGCCCCCTCCCTCTCTCACACACAGACACACATTTACTGGGTCTGCTTCCTCCACAACTTTACTTGCTCTGAAGACAAAAGGAAAACAAACGGAGGGTCTATGCTCTGACGAAACTGTTGCTGACTCTTCCCCATGAAGCGCTTCCTGCTCAACTTTAAAGGCACACATTTTAAAAACAGACCTGTTTGTAGGTTTCTAAACCTGCCAGAGCTCTGGAGGTACATGGTAACTGTGGGGGCAGGGCTTTCCCCCGCCGACCAGTTGACTGGGGGCGGGGGGAAGTCTGTAAAACCGGAGGATCCCTCGCTGGGACCTGGGGATTGGGAAGCCTATCAGGGAACCACTTTCCAGGGTGTTTTCATGCAGGATTTGCTTGTCTAGACTTTCTCAGATCAGTTTTTTTTTTAAAAAAAACTTTTTCTCATTAGATGTACACTATTATGCTCTATCAGTACAGCTGCATATCTACACAGCTGCATGACTTTTTAAAAACTGTGCATTGGCACTTCCGGTTTTCTGCTTGGGCAGGGCAGCAGTGGTGCTATTTGCTCTGTGAACAATCCCTCCTTTTAATGTTTTTAGCTGGTTTTATCTTCTGATTTTATTTTCGGGGTCGTTGGCTGATTTGTTTTGTTGTAAAGTAGCTGCCTTTGGCAGATTTAAACATTTTTTCTTTTTTGTTTCGTTTTTGCCAGTTGGGTGTGGGTTGGCAGTATTCCAAAAGAGTACCACTTTGACTATTTTAATGGATTTTGTCTTTTGTTTTGAATAACTCTTTTTTTCTATTCTGTTTTGATTTTTCTGGTCAAGGGGGGAAAGGGAAAAAAGCTCTTTTCTCTCTCTTAGATGTGAGAAGAGAAAGCTTTCTCTGTGGTCTTTTCTCAGGCATTAAGCTCATTAGCTAAAAGATTTCCTAGCTTTGATTAGGGATCGGGTGGGGAGGGTGAGGAGATAGTTTTGTCTTGCCTTTTGCTGTTTATGTTATGTTACATACTTTTATACTTTTGTGAATAGGGAGAATGGAGCTGGTTTTATATGGTTCGTTATTAGTTTCTGTGTGGTGCAGGTTTTATGTAGGAAAACACAATATAAACTCCTTATTTCTCTTTCTAAAAGTATTTTTGTCTGTTTAAAGTTGTATTAAGTGGTTTTAAGTTGCATATTCATTAGAGTGAATAGATTTATATTAGGGATTACTGAAATGGGTGAAAAGTGAGCCTGTCCTTTTCTTGATGATGATTTTAACATGCAACCAAGACAAAGCAGACTAGAGGACTTTTTTAAACTAATGTTTTTCCAGTCGCTCTAAAAAAATAGGTTCAACCCTTTAATCCCTCAGAGCCAGGCGAGGTTGAGGAACTTGACAGATCCCACTCTCTGAACCAAAATGATTTCTTCAATGGGGAAAAATGATATGGTAATTCTTGATGAGAATGTTGGAAAGAAGTCCCAAGATTTCAGTCTGCTGGCATCACAAACTACACTTGCAGCTGACACACTGAAATGTATCTGTAAAAAAATTGAGTTTATTATAAACCAGAGGTGGCCAAACTTGCTTAATGTAAGAGCCACATAGAATAAACTTCAAATGTTTGAGGGAAGGGGGGAGGAAAGGGAGGGGGGGAGAAAGAGAGAGGTGGAAAGAAAGCAACTTTAACTTTAAATGCATTCTTCAAGTCACCAGATGGCATGGCTTGGAGAAGTGATTTAAAAAGAGAAATTCCTTCTCCAAGCTGGGTGACAGGGTAGTGGGGGCTTGGAGAGCTAAACAATATGTGTGAAAGAGCCACATGTAGCTCCCAAGTCACAGTTGGACCACCCCTGTTATGAACAGTCTTCTTAAGATAAAAGCCACTGAATCACAGGGCTGGATGGGGGGGGGGAGGCAGAGGGGGTGTTTTGCCCCCAGCGCTGTCAGAGAGGGGGCGCCAAATTGGATATGATATGTGATTGGATGGTGAGCTTGGGGGAATCCAAAGCATGATTTTTCTGGTGCTGCCTATAGTCTAAGATAGAATCTACAGCATGATGGTGGTTTCATTTCATTTCACCATGAAAATCATATGAATTCATGAGGATCCGTGCTTTGGAACCCTGTTTTTCCACTGGTGAGGTGCCACAAATCAGTGGAGGCATGATTTTTGTGGTCCTGCCTATAGTCTAAGACAGGATCTACAGAATAATAGTGGTCTGATTTCATTTCAATGTAAAAATCATATGAATTCATGAAGATCCATGTAGTTTCGACTTTTACCCAGATCCAGTTTTTAGAGTATCCAGTTACAAACACTTTGCATTTTCACTTACTTGTCCCTTGCAATCCTTAGCTCTTCCCCCTTTCTCCCTCTTTGTCAAAATGCAAGCTGTAACCTCCTCAGCTGGGGCAGAGACTTGCTTTATGTTAGTCTGTACAGCACCCTATACAGGAACAAAACTATGAATATTATTACCAGTTCTCCTTTTTCAAGGTGAGAAGCTGCCTAAATTTTATACTGGATTGTAAGAAAGTCCCACTGAATTTAATGAGACTAGAGGAGAGGGGACCTAAAATTGCAGCTGAGAGTCCTAAACCTTTACTCAGAAGTAAGTTCCACATAGCTCAGCATTTAGTATTAAGTATGTATGCTTGGGACTGTGGCCTTCTTTGCTGTAGATCCCAAACAGGTTACGCACTTAAAGAAATGCAAACAGCTGTCAGATCCCTGGAAAGAAATGCATGCCATATTGAGAAGGGAAAACCAACCTGGGTTTTTCTCTTACTGTTCAGGTGAAGATCCTGTGAATTTAGAGGGAGATATTTGTGAGTTTCCTGCATTGTGCAGGGAGTTGGACTAGATGACCCTGGAGGTCCCTTCCAACTCTAGGATTCTAGGTTCCTATCCTTTTGCCACTGCTGCACAACTCTAGAGAAGGGAATTTAAACTTTAAACCCCTTCTCTGGTGTGCTGCTGCAGAAAGGCGCACAAAGTTAGTTTTGGCTAAGGCTCAAAATGCTCTAGTGCCGGCCCTGAGTCTTCCCCTCCCCATACAAACACCCAATGGGGTGTTTAAATGGAGTGTGTGTGTCGGATTGCCCACGGTTCCCTTCATTTTTTGAGTGGGGGCGCCATTTTTTTGTTTTGCCCCCTCTCAAAAAATATGTAGATCCGGCCCTGCTGAATCGGGAATATCCAACACAAAGTTACAGGAAACCCCTTTATTCAGAAATTGCTTAAAAGGATGTAATATGCAATGGAAGGCCTTTATATAACAATACCATCAAGAAAAGGACTTACTTCCCTCCCCTTCCAAAAAAAAAAAGAATGTGATCCAGGTGAAAAACTTCAGATTGTAGTAACTGAGTAACTGTCTTTTCTTTCAAAGGATGATCCTGTGAATTTAGGGGGAGGTATTTGTGAGTTTCCTGCATTGTGCAGGGGGTTGGACTAGATGACCCTAGAGGTCGCTTCCAACTCTATGATTCTATAAACTGATGGGGAAAGTGGAATACTAAAAAGCATTTGTCCTACTTGTTAGATATACTCATTTCTTCTATTAATTTCAAATTTACTGAAAAGTTACAAAGACCAATTCAGGGAGAGAGATATTTGACCTTTCACAGGGTTTATTTGATAGAAAAAGTCCAGCAGGAACTTATTTGCATAGTAGGCCACACCCCTTAATGTCACCATTATTTCACACAGTGCTTTTTTTGTAAAAAAAGAAAAAAAAAGCCCAGCAGAAACTCATTTGAATAGTAGGCCACACTCCCTGATGCCAAGCCAGCCAGAACTGCGTTCATGTGTGTTCCTGCTAAAAAAAAGCCCTGGCTACTTGTCCAAAGAGTAGAAGTCCATGAAGGAGAGAGACAAGATGACTAGCAGCTTGGGTGCGTGGTTGGATCCCAGAACACACAACACTGAGCATGTCCAGAGTGTCTCCTTAAACGGGCAAAACTATCCTGCAGAATGGCTGGGTGTGTTAAGTGGTTTATACAATAGGTTAATAAGATTCCCATTGTGTAGTGAGGGTGAGCTGAATGCTTTTCAGGTGCTAGAAACAAAAGAATGATGTTCTGTGTTTGTTCAGAGAATGGGACCAGGAGATGGCTATTTGGTAAAAACGGTGATTATTTTCTTGAAAGTCTGAAGCTGAGAAGAGACAATGCAGATGAAGACTATCAACTAGAAAAATAACTTTCAGGAAAGATGTGATTAGCTGGAAGGGAGAGGTTCAGCTGAACCTGAAATGTGACAATGTGGACAGTCGGAAACATAGTATCTGTCATAAACCATTCATACCAATGGAGATGGGCTAGAGGCATAATCCTTTGTCCATGCTTGCTGTCAAACAATAACCAGCCTCTTAGCACATTGAAAACTGTGACCTTTGGATGATGGCCATTGCTTATCCATTGTTACACCAAGAAGGAGAGGAGACTGGGGGTGGGGGAGGGAGCTGACAGAGGAATGTGGCAGCCAGCCCTGACATTGGCACCTGTATCTCAGGTCCAAGCAATGGCTCCTTAGAGGCTCACCTTTGATGCCACTCCTGATTGCAGTGGTGGCACTACTGTGAAGGCCCATAGTTTTTTTCAGGGTGTTTTGGTGTTTCTGCTCTCAGAAAAAGTCCACCTCAGGTTGGAGGGCTGTTGCCTTTGGTAACACATAAGGGTTGAATTCTTTTGAATGAAATAATGTTGGACAAGGCAAAGAGAAGCTGAATAAGGGAAGGCATAAACCCCCACTTACTCATGACAGTGATGGCAGTGATTATAGTATCAATGATTGCACATTTGCTGTCCTCACAGATTTTGTTGGAAGGAAGCAGAACCCACATTCTAGTGGGCAATAAACTGTGCACTGGTCCAGTGGGCTAAACATCATAATCCAGAGTGTCCATCTATCTTGTTGAAGTCTTGACAGTTGGAGGATCTTTGGAGACTGAATTTTTAGTCTTCATGAGGGTTTTGTCTGAATTTGGAGACATAAACAGTTTCTGATGACCCCATCATTTGTCTCCCTTCTTATTACAAACCACCTCTCTATCTGAGAAATATTAAGGCTGAGGACAGTGCATAAACAGAATGGAGCTCTGGTGAGGAAGAGGATGATGAAAGATGGAGAAAGTGCAATTTCGCCCCTGCTCTCTTCTGACTGCAACCATGACTCTGTTACCCCACACAAACCTGCAGCCCTGGAAATAAACTTTCCTGGAGTTCAGAAGGGTTTATGGGAGAGGAAAGCAGGAAAATCACAGCTGACAGTGACTTTGATGCAGGGGTCGTTTGTAGAGAAAAAGATGGCGAAGCTCATCCAGGGATTGTTATGCAGCTACTATTCAATGGACAAGGTGGGAAGAAGGAGGTGGAACTCTCAGAAAGGTTCAGGAGTTGTGCTCCTGTGAGCTCCCGCTGAATCCGAGGCCTGCTTTGATGTATCCTAGATCCTACCAATCGTCTGCAGCTATTCTAGACCAGAAATGTTAAGGGCATTTTATAGTGGCACATGATACAAGAACTGTGCTGTACTAATCGGGTCTGAGTTATTTATAGCATACCTTTGAAATACTCTTTTTTTTCTTTCCTTTTTTTTTTGTAAAACTCTGAGACATCTGTGTGATAAATATGTGTATTCCCAACCCTGTTGCTAAGGTTCTAAATTAAGTTTCCTGTCTGCAAGCACCCTCTGTTTTACAATTAATATTTGCTCAAACATCAAGAGAACCCACTCATGTATAATCGTTAACTTACTGAAATTTAGCTGCTCCAGAAGAGGAGTCCGTAGGGAAGAATTGGTTTTAATTACCTGAAACTGGCAGGGGAGGAAGGGGAGAAATACAAATCAAGTTAAGGACCAGGAGGCTGCAGGAGAGTTGTACTTCATCTTCAAAGCCAAGAGTCATTATTTTAGGGAGGGCCTTGCCTGGCACTTTGGTCTTTGTGAGAGATTTGCAGGGCATATGACTTAGGGAAGATGCTTGCGATCCAAGACTTCGTATTTTCATATAAAAACCTGAATTCTTTGATTTTGTAACAAGGCAAAATCTACCCTACTGCAGTGTACAAGTTACTTGCTCCTGTCTTTTTAATTTTGGTCCCAGTTTGTTTTTCAGTAAACAGTTTTCCATTTCCAGTGAGCACCCCCCACTTCTTGATTCAAGCCTGTTTCATACTTGGGGTTGACAGCTGGTAGTCTAAAGGGCTCTGAAATGAAAAGGACACTGCAGTGTTTCAGAGGTTCAGTAATAGGCTGTAACTTTTGCCAGATCTTTAGAGGGCTCATGCATTTAGAAAGGTTTTGGTGGTGGCAGCAGGGCTTTCATTCAGAGCAACAGATGGAGACTCATGGCTGCTTCACAACAGGCCCAAAATACTGATTGATAAAGAGATGTAGGTTGATGTGGAGTCTGAATGCTTCTGAACTAAAAAGAGAACTTTAGATCTTTGACTGCATTCAAATATTGGATGGATGGGGGATAGATAATCTCCATTCAAGAGAGATGGTACTTTCATATTTTAGTTTATTTATGACATGTATAAGTCTCCCTTCTCCTTAGATAACTAGGAACAACAACAAAATCCATAAAAGAACAGAATTCTAAAACCAACAGAATTAAATGTGTAGCGGGGGGGGGGGGACTCTTACATTTCAACAGAGGTCACTAGTGAAACAGCAGGTAAAAGCAATTATTTGAGTAAGTCAGATTAATCTGGGGAAGGTTGCCTGGTGAATGGTAATCACAACTGTGAACTACAGCTACAGTCAGAGGCTGAACTTTGAGAAATTAGGCAGCCTGAATGAGGAGGCACCTTGCTGTGGTTCAGAGGTGAGGTTCCTGCTTTCAATTCAGATGGTTCAAAGTTAAATTGGTATTTTTGATTAAATGATCTCAGATAGCAGGTGTGTGGAGAAAGACCCTTCTCTGCCTAAGACCCTGGAAAGCTGCTTCTAGTGAGAGACAATAATGCTGAGTTAGGTGGGCCAATACGTTGGCATCTGTTTTAGTGAATGGTGGTTGATTATTAGATATTATGGTTGGCTACTAGATATCTATACTGGCTTGAATCATGTTGACTGGAATCGATGCCTCAGGAATCTAATGGGGGTATGCTTCCAACATATTGTGTTTCCTAGCAGCATTCAAGAGCAGCAGAATGTCTTCCTTAAGTGGAGAATTTCATTCTGGATATGAAGCTCTCTATAGGCAAACCCTACTGTGTAGCAGACAAGAATAGCCTTAGCCATAAGGAAAATATAGAGTGCTGCCGATCTGGATACTCACTTTTTTACTGTACAAGGAGCTATAGCAATGAGATATACAAAACATAGGAATGAGTTACAAGATAGTTAGTGGTCTGTGTTTTTTTATTTCCTGCTATTTGTTTTAGGGGGAGTCAGGACAGTCAAAACTCAGCAGCTTTCCTTCCTTGGAAGCTGCCAAGAAGGACTTTGAGAAGAAGTTTCGGGATAAGACGAAAAATAGTTGGGCTGACCGGGAGAACTTTGTAGCCCATGATGGCAAGTATACCTTGATTGAAGTGCAACAAGGGGATGAAGAGGAACAAGAAGTGACAGTGAAGGTAAATGACCAAGGAACATAACAGGGACAAAAGTCTGCTAAGGAAGAATGGGCATGGCAATGTAGACTAGCAAAAGACTAAATATATGTAATCTAATGGCTATGAATGGTACTTAACATATTTATTTATTTAATTTATATTCCGCCCTCCCCACCAAAGGCAGGCTCAGGGCGGCTCACAAACCAAGGGTCGACACAACCACATTAGTGTGGCCGATACAATAAACAACAATAAAAACATTAAAACAATTTAAAACAATTACATGTGCTACTATCATATTTTCAGGCAGCGATTTAGCTATACTCAGAGGTCTGAGGATCGCCATAGCGCAGAGAAGTAGTCCATTGGTAGTGTTCTTATGGGCCAGTCCCATTGCTGCAGATGTTACCATTCAGGCAAATGTGGAAGAGTGCCGTTTTGAGGCCCTGCAGAACTGTAAGAGCTCTTGCAGGGCCCTAACCTCCTCCGGCAAATCATTCCACCAGCTGGGGGCAGTAACGGAAAAGGCCCTGGCTCTCATTGTTTTGAGCTTCACTTCTCTGATGCTGGGAACTGTCAACAGGTTTTGAGACCTGGACCAAAGTGCTCGCTGGGGCATGTGCAGGGAAAGGTAGTCCCTAAGGTATGCAGGACCCTGGCCATATAGGGCTAAAGGTAATAACCAGCACCTTGAAGAAGAAGATGATATTGGATTTATATCCCGCCCTCCACTCCGAAGAGTCTCAGAGCGGCTCACAATCTCCTTTACCTTCCTCCCCCACAACAGACACCCTGTGAGGTGGGTGGGGCTGAGAGGGCTCTCCCAGCAGCTGCCCTTTCAAGGACAACCTCTGCCAGAACTATGGCGGACCCAAGGCCATGCTAGCAGGTGCAAGTGGAGGAGTGGGGAATCAAACCCGGTTCTCCCAGATAAGAGTCCGCACACTTAACCACTGCACCAAACTGGCTCTCCGGTACATTATCAGTACCGGAAGCAAATCCGGTACATTATCAGTAGCCAGTGCAGCACTTTCAGCACAGGCTGAATGTGTTCCCATAAAGGAACTCCCATAAGCAGCCTGGCTGCAGCATTCTGCATTAGCTGGAGTTGCCGGATTTAGGTCATGGGCAGCCCCATGTAGAGAGCATTACAGTAATCCAGTCTCAAGGTTACCATAGCATGGATCACTGTTGCCAAGTCGTCACGTTCAAGAAAGGGGACCAACTGCCTCACCATCCGCAGATGGTAAAAGCCTGACCTGGCAGTGGCAGCTACTTGGGCCTCCATTGTTAAAGAATACTGTATAATTTTAATAAAAATAAAGAGAATGGCTAACAATCAGTCATCCTTATGCCGTGCGTTCAGTGACCTCAATGCTCTAAACCAGGAGATTTACCTCTTAATGTACAACTGGGTAGAATAGTGTACATTTTCACATGGATCTTTATAAGTAAATGTGCTATAAACGTTTTTTAAATGGAAAGGAGTGAAAGGGACTTGAAACATCCCAGAGGGAGTCAAGAGCCCTGTCAGCATGCACACCATGGCTAGGTAATATTTATCCTTTTGAGTTGAGGTGTGTATAGGGGCTCATTTGGAAGGTCAGCTGGCAGGTTCCTGGGGATTGTAGACTGAAGTGCACTGTATGGGTAGATTAGTGACTGGGCAACTGGCCTTGAACAGTGTGTAGGCCTTTTGTGTTTGAGCACAAACATGACCCAAGAAGTCAGCTGATTCTGTCTGGTTGCCCTGCAGTGTCCTAAATCTTCTCTCAAGGATCAGGAAGACTCTTTCACTTTAGCTATAGGAAATCCCCTGCTGGTTTCTGAACTTCACATGCATGTGAACGCACAGATGCCAACTGAACAGTGATGAGTGAGACCCAGGATATGCATAGGCAACCCAGTCCTATGTTTATGTAAACATAGGTGTTCAGTGGGGCTTGCTCCCAGATAAGTATGCATAAGACTTTGCATCTGAGGTTGCAATCCTATCTCAGTTGGAAGGAATGTCATTGTCTGTAAATTCAGGCTCAGATCATCTGTTTCCTGTCTCCAAGGTGGACAATGTAGATGGAATGAAGCTATCCAAGCAAAAGATACGACCTTGCACCCTAAACAAGGCTACCCAGGAACTGGTCTCACTCATCTTCAGCAATGACATGTTTAAAGAAGCCATGCAAACCATGAATCTAGGTAAAAAGTGGAGGGGGCTCTATCTAGTTATGCAGATGAAATGGAGGGCACCAGGGCTCATTTTGTAGAAAAATAGGTGGTGGAGCTCATCCAGGGCTTGTTATGCAGTTGCACATATTGTTCAATGGACAAGGAGGTGGAACTCTCAAAAAGGTTCAGGAGCTGCACTCCTGTGAGCTCCCACTGAATCTGAGGCCTGGAGGGCCCCACCCCCCATGTCAGCTGGACTTGGTATCTGGCTGAGGCCAGCTTGTCATTGAGTAGCATCTGCCTCATGGGGTTCTTCCTTTTACTAACCTTAGTGCTGTTGCAGAATTGTGGGCTGTACAGTTTCATTGGGGACAAGCCAAAGTAACTGGTAGCAGCGAAGCTCAGGGTGTGAGTAGTTCAAGCCACTAGCAGTAGTGAATTTGGTTCTTTAACTCTCTCACAAATACAGACAACCTGCTTAGGTATGGGAATAATAAGGATTTTTTTTTCAACTAGAAAGTGAAAGGCCGTAGTACACCCTTAACTTGGAATAGTTTCTAATCCAAGTGGCCGAAAGCCACTTGATTTGTACACTTCTTGAAGTTCACTGAAGTAGTCCTATCAATCCATTCCAAATTACCATTTTTCATTTTGCTTCCTGTCAGATGTGAAGAAAATGCCCTTGGGGAAGCTGAGCAAGCAGCAGATTGCAAAAGGTTTCGAAGCTCTGGAGGCTATTGAGACAGCCATGAAGAAGCAGCCGCCATCACAGAAGGTGCTGGAGAAACTCTCCTCTAGTTTCTACACCATCATCCCCCACAACTTTGGCCGTGCTCGGCCTCCATCCATCACCACCCAAGAGGTCATCCAAGCCAAGAAGGACATGCTGTTGGTAAGGAGTTTTGAGAACTGGCTAAGGCTTGGTTTAAACTCACACAGGGGATCTTGCGCACACACTTTGTCTCATGCAAAGAGCTATGCATGCTTGATTTGTATGTCTGTACAGTTCTCCACATAGCATACTGTTTTTCTACTTGTGGTATGATAGCTGGCACAAGCTGGGCAGTAACCTGCACCATGAAAGCAAGGGAAGGCAAGCCCAAACAGTTTCTGTAGTGCTTTCAACTCCTGGCCTCCAGTGACCTTTTAGCACCGCCACAAGGAAGTTTGTTTTCCTCTTGGCTGTCTCCATCCTGCAGCCTTTTCTGTGTAACCTTGAACGTTTCTTGTGTGACCCAGCCAGCTCACAATTACTGGATAGAGTGGCATGGCTTTCGATGTGGGGATGGGCTTCAGATGTTACTGTAAGCAACAAGCTCAAGTTTTTACCTCAGTAAACTTTTTGACAAGCAGCTGATTAAACTAGTTGGGTGGAGGTGTTGTTAAAATAACATATACTTAAAAAAAAAAAGGCATTAAGCAGTATACGGTGTGTGTAATATACACATGCTGTATACTACCTAACAGCTTATTTGTGGGCATTTAGGCTAAGAAAGTAACAAAGAAAAATACATCCTGCTTAAAGCGAATTCAACTGTTCTCTGTCCTGGCAGATTCTAAAAGAAAGCAATTTCTTTCAGTTTAACCTTCCTTCAGCTGGTCATCCCCTTGCCCTCACATTCTCCAGCAAAGGTTTTTCCTTAGTCCCCACCCCCCCACCTCCGGTTAGTGGTGTTTTTAAAGCCTTAGTTTAGTACTTTCTCCTAAACTTGTTTATATAGTTTAATGTGATTTTTCCTCCCAGATTGATCAACCTGTGAGGGCATCTCTTAAGATTCGGACCTCAAAAAGTATTTCATTTTTCCTGACCCATAAGAGACCTTATCTTTTGGTTTCCACTTTGGAGGCCAGGGGTCCCCAACCTTTTTTAGTCTGGAAGCCCCTTTGGAATGCTTACACAGGGTGGGGAGCACAACCAGAAAATGGCTGCTACAGGAGGCAGAGCCTACCAAAAATGTCAGGGAGTAAGTTGGACTTGGTGCATAACTCTCATAGTAACTCTTCAGCATTTGATAGCTTCTGTTTCACAGGATGTTTGAGGAGAGGTGACGACCTCAGGCAGGTACAATGCCATAGACTCCACCCTCCAAACCAGCCATTTCCATTGCTGCCAAGCTAGAGATCATTCAGCGTTACAACTGCTCACCAGATGGCAGAAATCAGCTCCCCTGGAGAAAATAACTGCTTTGCAGGGTGGACTCTGTGTCATTATACTCTGCTGAGGTAGCTTCCTTTCTGCTTCAATTCCTCTATAGAAAACAGCTGCCTTGAGGTGCATACTCTATGGCCCACCATAATACAACCATACCAGGGCAAAAAAACCAGATCATGCCACAAGCTTATGCTAAATACTACAAGGCTGAATATGACAGGAAAGAGCAGCAACGATGCATTGCAAACAAAAGGAATGCTGAGCTTCAGTTTTTGTGTGACCAGAGCCTCTTTCCAGAGCCCGTTGTGTTTTCCCTCACAATGGGTCTTATTCCTAGTATTCAATAAAAGAGCAATGAATGGTGAGGAAAATAATAATAAAACTAGAGTCTAAGCTAAGCACACTTAAAAGCATTGGTTCAGGATCCAGGTGTTCCCCTACAAGACTGAGTCCAATGGGGTTCCAAAGTCCAAGACAAGGTTTCCAGTCAAGAAGTGTCCCAAAGTCAGATTTAATCCAGACATAGGGTAAAGCTGAATTTAATCCAGATACAGATATTTCCAATTCGCTAACAACCCATGTTTCTAGTTAATCTATCATATGTATAGCAAATGATGTAACTTGGCCATTTTGGGTGTATTGCTAATCAAGTGAGTCAATCAATCAGATGAGTTTGTTGATTAGACCAAATTAGGGTTGCCAAGTCCAAGTCGAGAAATATCTGGGGACTTTGGGGGTGGAGCCAGGAACAAAGGTGTGACAAGCATAATTGAACTCCAAGAGAATTCTGGCCATCACATTTAAAGGGACAGCACGTCTTTTTAAATGCCTTTCTTCCATAGGAAATAATGAAGATTAGGGGCACCATCTTTCGGGGCTCATAGAATTAGACCCCCTGGTCCAATCATTTTGAAACTTGGGGGCATTTTGAGGAGAAGCACTAGATGCTATACTGAAAATTGGGTGCCTCTACCTCAAAACACAGCCCCCCCCAGAGCCCCCAATACCCGCGGATCAATTCCCCATTATTCCCTATGGGAATCATTCTCCATAGGGAATAATAGAGTGCCCAGTAGACATTTCCCTCCCCCTCCATGCTTTCTAAAGCAGGGGGAAGGCTTCCAAACCAGGGAATCCCCTGCCCCCTTCCTCTCTCTCTCATACACAAATACTTACTGGGTCTTGTTCCTGCAGAACTTTACTTAATCTGAAAACAAAAACAAAGGGAGGGGCTGTTCTTCGAAGCCCTTCCTGTTTCCCTCTTTCTGCTCAGCCTTAAAGGCACATATTTTAAAAATGGACCTGCAGGAGCTCTAAAACTACATGGTGATTGTGGGGGGCGGGGCTTCCCCCGCCAGCCAGCTGGCTGGGGGCCGGGAGAAGTCTGTAAAAATGGGGGATCCCCCGCTGGGACCTGGGGATTGGGAAGTCTAGACCAGATGCCATGTTATCTGAATTGAGTTCAGTTAAGCAAACACCTTCTCCGACCCATGGCCTTGGACATGATGGAATCCTTAATTCTTGTGGCTTTGCAAGGCCTTGAAACTGCCAGGACCTAATGATACAACCAGCACCTGGATTACGTCCCATTTCCCCTATCTGACTCTTTGAAGCTATAAGCAGCTTGACCTATGTTTTCAAAGAGAGAAATTTCCATGTTTTCTAGGCCTCAGCCTGAATCATTATCTAAATGTAACAAGAAACTGCTTAAAGGAATCAGTTTCTTGACCATATGGGTTCTTAATTTCTTCCTAGGTGCTGGCAGATATTGAATTGGCCCAGAGCCTACAGGCTCAGAAAAAGAAGGATGATGAAAAGGAAGAGGAGATGAAGGTAGAAGAAGTGCCCCATCCGTTGGACAAGGACTATGGGCTGTTGAAGTGTGAACTTACCCTGGTGGACCCTTCATCAGAGGATTATGAGGTCTGACAACCCTTCAAAAGGTTTCTCACTTCACACATTACATATGAACTTGAACATATGAAGCTGCCTTATACTGAATCAGACCCTTGGTCCATCAAAGTCAGTATTGTCTTCTCAGACTGGCAGCGGCTCTCCAGGGTCTCAAGCTGAGGTTTTTCACATCTATTTGCCTGGACCCACGTGTGGCCATCCAGGATTCTGTTGGTCAAATGTTCTCTTGAAGTGCTCAGAACTTAATTTCCAGATGCACCCAGGACCAATTCAGATTAGGACTGTGGCACACAAGGAAGAAAGCGAGGGTTTAAGTCATTCCTCAGCCCTGTGCCATTTTCCTGGCATGAGATAATTCTGTGAAGCTGTTGTGTGTTCTCTTGTGGAAGCTTATGTTTAGTTATTTGTAGCTATATGTTATTTATTTATTTGTATCTTTTTTTGTTTTTCTAAAAATTCAAGTGACATAAATCAGATTATGATTTCTAAAAATTTACTGCATAAAAATAGCACATTAATGAGGCAATCAAATAACCAGCAGTAGATGGCCAATAGAATTAGAGCTGTAAATAAAAATCTGAACTCCCACAGGGCAGCTAAAAGATGATGTCGCCCTTCACAGCAGGCCATGGATCTGGTGTCATCCATGGCAGCATTAGGCCTTACCCAAATTGTATCAGAGGCCACACATCAAGAGGCCACATGCAGGATTTGATCTTTGGCACCAGGGTTGATGTGGTCAGATCACTGCACCCTGAAGGTCTGGTTGGGTGTCCCCGCCCACCCTCCCTTCTAGACAGTGAGCGGATTTATGCTTGCCTGCAGAGACTGATGGATTCAGTTGGATCCAATGGAGCCAATGCCCTCTGGCAGTTCCTAAGATGAGCTGATAGAGGATTGGGACTCTTGGCTCTCTGAAGCCATCAACAAAATTGATCCCTGATGTCCTTTCCATCCCCAACAGAAACCATCCCCCTGGTACATAATGGAACTCAGGTTGATACAGGAACTCAGATTATTGGAGTGAATTTGGTGGTGAACTTGCAACAAAGCTACAAGAGCATCTAATAGGATGCTTATGAAATCCTATGAGTTGGCAATAAAGGCTGCTAAAAAAGATTTTTATGCAGCTTCCGTCATGTCTCACCCAGCTCAATTATTTAGGTAATTAGGTCTCTTACATCCTTCTCAAAGAGCACCCAAAAATAACAGTGATTTGACTATAAGCTATGAGGCATTTGCAAGCTTTTTCACAGATAAAGTCGTGTCGCTCCACAATCACCTTCCCAGCCAATGTTGATACAGTACGTGAACCGGAAGCCCCTTGGCTGTCTTAGGATCCAGTCCTTTGATACCTTCAGCCAGCTCTCCCAAGCTGATGTTGACAGGATTCTGGGTGCTGTTAGGCTGACCACCTGCCTCCTTCCTCCCCACCCCTCTTGGTGAAAACCAGTGGTGAGGGGCTATGAGGTCCCCTGGAAGATATTGTTAACCTGTCTCTGGACCCAAGGATTCTTCCAGTGGGGCTGAAGGAGGTTGTGAGGCAATAAAGCATGGCAGGTGGTCCCACATGAGCTGGCATTTTGGGTGGGGGTGATAGAGAGCCTGCCAGAATGTGATCTCTGCCTCATTCAGAGAGTTGTGCCACATCCACAGTTCAGCAGGGCAGAAAGAGCTTCAGCTGGAGAGGGTTTCAACTGAAGTTCCCTGCCCCAGCGCCGCCACTCCAAAATTTCTGGCTACAGGCCTATACCTCCTTGGCTGACCTTAAATAAGGACATTTATAAGGGAGGAGGTACTCCTTGAGATACATAAAACTCAATCTTGATACAGACTTGTTTGCTGTCCATCTGAATCTTTTTCCCCACTCCTCACTAGCTGATTGTAACCTACGTAGAGAATACTGGTTGCACATACCGAAAACTCAAAGTCCTGAATATCTGGAAGGTGAACAGAGAGAGTGAGGTAAGGCTAACTAACATTGCCCTTCCCTTTGTGCTCTAGTCACTGATTGTATGTGAACTATTTTCTCTTGGGTATAGACTGTTCAGAGCAGGGGTGTCAAACATGCTGGTCTCCAATCCATCCCCCGAGCAGCTTTCTTCTCCTGAGACCTTTCCGGGGCTGCTGCTGCTGCAGCTACATCATAGCTTGCTTTTCCCCCAGCTCTCTCAGTGGCTCTTAGCTTCCTGTTTCTTGCCTCTTGCCTCCCTCCCCACCCTTGCTCGCTCTCTCTCCCACACACACATAGCTCTGTGGCTACTTCTTGCTTGATGTGAGAGAGATACAAAGACAAGCCTTTCTCAAACACATGCACACAACAGAGCTTTTGCTTCCTTCTCCGGGTCTGCTGCTTCTCTTTTGGAGAGGAAGGGAGGGGGAGGAAAGAGAGAGAGAAAAAACAAACCTGGAGTCCCCTGGCAGCTGTAAGACCAACAACTTTTTTTTTTTAGGTGAAAACTTTTGTGTGCAAGTATACTTCTTCTTCCTCAGAGGGAGGGAGGGTCCGTGGGTGGCTGGGTGGATTCTTCTGACAAGCGCAATATACAATGAGAAAATTATTTTGGCTTATTCTGAAAAGTTGAGTTGGTTTAAAAAAAAAAAAAAGATTGGATTACTCTGTTCCTAATTGGATTTATTTTCTTTCAAAAAGACCCTGATTAGGAATTATAACACTTGGATTTGTCCTTTGTATCTTGGAGATTGGCGTGATTTCAGATGCCAAATGATAATAGCACACCCTGGTTAATGAGACAGGAAAACTAGCTCCCAGTTTAGTCCAGGAGGATGCATTGCCTTGAGCTTCATAATCAGTTGCAATTCAGCAGCCTCTCTAATCTCCCTTTGAAATTCCTTTATAAGAGCACTGCTACTCTTAGGTCAGCAGCTGAATGTTGTGGTTTCTGATGTCACTTATGTTCATTTCTTCTTTGCATCCTGGACTGAATCCTCCTGGATGGAGCTGAGACTTAGGTTTTCTGTCTCGTTCCCAACATTGATATCTCCATGCCTACTACCCTCTGCATATCACACCAATCAAACTTGCTATTGCAATTTGACATCTGAAATCACCTTTATAAAGTTTATATCTGTGGTACCTCATGTTACACTTTATGGCATGCATGGCCTGGCCCAACGAAGTGATATTAATGTCAGATCTGACTTTCATAACAAATGAGTTTGTCACTTCTGGTTTACAGCTCATCTGTCTGTGGCACCAAAAAAGATTTACCCAGGAGACTAGCAATTAAAGCTTGTCCCCATCTTGAAATACAGCTCTTGGTTTCTTATAGTTTGGTTCCAGCAGCTCCAGGAACCCTTGTGCTAGGTAAGCAGCCAAGTATTAATTGACCAAGTAGCAACAGGGCTCCCTGCAAGCCTAACAGCTACATCATGTAAGGTTTATGGTCCTGCTGTATTGTCTCACATAGTGCTGTATGTACCAATCAATGTTGAAAGATGTCTCTGAAATTCTGCAACAGGCCAGCTTAGGTATCCAAAGCACGGGCTGGTTTCATGGAGATGATGGAAGATGACAGTCCTATAGTTCAACTCCAACAAAAAGCAGGACTGTTTGCTTTTCCAGCCCCCCATGGTTCTCACCATAGATCAATTTGTGCTGTTGAAGTCAGAATTTGCCACACACTGATGAACCATAGAAAAGCAGTTGCAGAACAAATGGTTTCAGGCAGGACTTTTTTCAGGGGGAACACAGCAGAATAGAGTTCCAGAACATCTTTGTGGAAACAAAATTCTCAAAACAAATTTAAAAGTTAATGAGGGGCAGCTATGTGTTTCTCCTTTGTTTCCATCTTGAAAGTTCTGGCACCTCTTTTTCCAGAAAAAAATCCCTGGTTTCAGGTGAGAACCACGTTACATGCTTGGACAAGACATTCTTGTTTCTGCCACCTTCCAGTGGGGATCACAATGATACACTCTTAAAATGGTGAGGTGCCCAGAACCCTTAAGTGAAGAGGTCTAGCATGCCCTTTAGGTAAGTGAAAACAATGCTGGAATCTAAAGGAGAAGAGGTGGGAGTTGAACATGTTGTTTGTTGTCTCTGCAATGCATGATCCATAGATGCTCATCTAGAATAGACTGTAGTCCATACTGTGATATGCAGAAGTCATGCTCAGTTCCCTACAGAAAGCTTTTTCTGGTTGTGGGCAGCAAACCTACCAGCTGGACAGGCTCTGCTCACTAACTCTTCCCTGTTTCCTTCAACACCAACAGGCCATTCGTTTTCTGACTCACAATGATTTGGAGAACAGGCATTTGCTGTGGCATGGCACCAATGTGGCTGTAATTGCTGCCATCCTGAAGAGCGGCTTGCGCATCATGCCACACTCTGGTGGACGTGTGGGCAAGGGCCTGTACTTTGCTTCTGAGAATAGCAAATCAGCAGGTTATGGTGAGGTGATAACTATCTGTTGCCTTTGGTTGGAAGAGCATTCTGCCCTCATTCTGCCTTTCTTTGCAAAGGGTTCCACTATGTTATGGGGAAAGGGTTCATGTGAAGTCTTTGCCCTTTTTTCCCGACTAGCTAGCCACCTGTGTAAAAATGCTTTGAAACACTGCCCAAAGTATTCTGTCTAAATCTCATAAAAGAATATTGGGGGGGGGGGGGGCGAGGGGATGACATATGTTAACTATATCCCCATTACTGTTTCCTGGCTTTGGATCCTTTATGGTGTTTCCCACTAGCCCTTAAGTTCTGGAAATCTTGACCTGGAAAGGGGAAATGTGGACCTTTTAGGGAGTAGAAAGCCATAGATATACATCAAGACTACATACTAAACTATAATGGTGACTCTCTTAAGGTATTGGGGAATGGAGGCTGAACGATTAGGATAGGAATAAAAGAAAATAAATGTTTAGTTTACTAAACTATGATCCAATATAGTCCTGATGTAAACTAAAGCCATACTTCCCTGCAGGTAGCTGTGAAGCTGCCTAGTTAAAGCTTAGAGTGGAGCTTCTCTGCACTTGACACTTTCACTTGCCTTGTGTTCCTGATTAGTGTTGCCTGATAACATCTTGGAACTTCCCAGCAAAGGCAAAGCTTGCCAGCCATAATATGGTGGAGGAGCCCCACATAAGCTCTTTGCTTTCTTGAATTATCCAGGGCACAAATAAAGCAGAGGGTCCTCTGGAGACAAAGATAGTTCATGCACTCTTCATTGTGTTGGCCTTCATTTCTTGAAGCAATGCCTCTGATTACTTGATCCCACTGGATTTGGATTTGCAACATAATTTGATGAAGAAGATGGTGTAGTGTGGGTAAGAGACTCAAAACAGTGGACTGTCAGAGCCTAGATGCTAGGGTAGTAGGATGCCAGCTGTTGTTCATTTTTATCACTGGGGCCTGCCTTTCTTTCCACAGTGGGCACCACTTCCAAGCAGGTGGGGATCATGTTCCTCAATGAGGTGGCCCTGGGTAAAGAGTACCGCATCACCTGTGATGATTCTTTACTACGCAAGCCCCCAGCTGGCTATGACAGTGTGTTGGCCTGTGGCAGAACTGAGCCAGGTAAGTCTGAGACCAAGTCTGGTGGCTTGCGGCCTGCCAATTTAACTAATAGTCAACATGGTCCTATTTACAAATACTTAAATCTACAGGTTAGAGCTACATTGAGAGAAGGGAGATTTTTCTCCACACTTGGTGAAACAGTCCACCTTTACAGAAAAGACATAAATCTCAAACTTTGGATGGGGGTGTAGAAAATATCTCAAGACAGAGAGCACAACAGTGGCAGCTAGGGAGGAGGAGAAACCTCTGTTTCCTCTCTGCCTCCCCTCTGCCACTGATGTGCCGCAGTGAAGAAGCAGGTTGCTGATGCCACCACAACATGAGCCTAGATGGTGGGCAGAGCGGCAAGGAGAGGGGCTGCCAGGCAGACAAAGCATCCGGGATGGGGAGGGCAACCTAAATCCCCCTCCAGGAGTCTTGTGGGTCCCTCTTGTCATAAGCTAACCTCTTGCTTCCTTCACCTCTCTCTTGCTTTGTCTTCCACAGACCCTGCCTATGACAAAGAGATAATCCTGGATGGGAAAAGAGTGCAGGTAGCACAAGGAAAACCCATATCTATGGCTGAGTACCAGGGTTCCAGCTTCTGCCAAAGTGAATATCTGATCTATCAGGAAAGTCAGTGCCGCATCCGCTACCTTGTCCAACTCAAGTTCTGAGATGTATTCTAAAGCTGCTGACCTGCTGGGAACCATCCGCTGAGGAGACCCTTACCTTTCTCACACCAAAAGAGAGAGAAGCAAGCAACTGTGACAATGTTCTGAGAGCCTTGGCAGTGTTTCCCTGCTCTCAGTAATCCAAGATCACAACTGTACTGTGGGGAGAGAGGGGGTGTAAGAGAGAAACCAGTGTCCAGCTGCTGAGTTCTGCGGAAAACTGCATGACATAGATAACTTGCATTTTGACAATAATTTATTTTCTGTTTGCCAGCAAGGAGGAAATTATACTGGCCAGAATTGTAGCTCTAAAAGTACCTTGGTAACACCCCCTTTCTTGAATATTTTGGCCCTGTCAATCCTGTACATAAATTAATGAATGTTAAGCCAACCCAATTTCTTTCTTTTTCCTCTTGTTTTCTCCACAGGAGCATCTCTTGCAATATTAAAATATAGTCATTATATATCAGCAGTTGTCCTTTATATATGGGATAGAGAGACTAAACTAATTGCCTGGGGAAGGGTCCTGCCAAACCTGAGGCTCTCAGGAATACACTTATGTAAAATGGTAATGGGAGATGTGAACCTTTTTTGGAAGGGGGAGTATTCAATAAAAGTAGATGCTGCGAAACTGTAGCCACTTGGTACGGTACATTAGTGGCTGAAGGGTTGGCATACATTTAGCGGGAAGCTGTCACTGACACTTTCCATGTCCCATGGATGTCATGGGTGCTTGCTTTTGAAGAACTTTGATTTGTTTTTGTTGTTGTTTTTAAAAAAATGCATATGGCTAGCATGTGGTCGATTATGTGTGTGAACATATACACAACTACTGTGTCTCTTTTTAAATAAAATAACCCCTGGAAGAAAGGCAAAGATATTTGTACTGTAGCTGTATCCCTAATGTCCACAACATTGCTTATGTCACAAAAATTCACCCTACAAAGAACTTTAGCAGGGGAAATCTTTCACAGATGTTCTGTTTCTCCTGGAAAGACTGCAGAACAGTGTGACTGGAGCAGTCAGGAAATGTTTCTCTATAGAATCATCCAACAGCAATCCCACTTCAAATCTTACGCCTTCCCCCATGTGCGTGCACATGTAATGCCCTTACTCCTCAAAAGCAGTCATAAACAACTAGAGACACTTTTATGTTTTCTTTGTATAATCTGATTTAACCTAGTGCATCTGTACACACACAGACACATGAAGCTTCCTTATACAGAATCAGAACTTCAGCCTATCGGGTTGGTATTATCTACTCAGACTGGCGGTGGTTCTCTAGGGTTACAGGCAGGGGTCTTTCACATCACCAACTGATACTTTTTTTAAAACTGGAGATGGCAGGGATTGATCCTTGGACCTTTTGCGCCACACACCAAGCAGGTGCTGTAGTGCTAAGCCACACCCCCTCCTTCAATCCCTCATTAGAAGAATTTTCTTTCTTGAGCAGAACCTTGCTCATGTTTCTGCCCACACTACTTGTTCTCAGGACAAAATCTTAGGCATAGAAATGGCAAGAGACATGTCTGTGTAGTGGCTGTCCTGCCTAGAAGAAATGAGCAGGTGTGGGATGGTGAACACCCTCCTGGTGTCACTTGCCTTCAGTGGATCTACAGAGCTGAATCCTGTTATCTACTCATTGCTTGAGTTTCTTTAACAGGAAATGGTGGATGAGAGTGGAGCAAAGGTGTGGCTGTGCAATTTAGTATAAACTAAGGTGTGATGTACTCTGTGACTCCAGGGTCTGCCTAGTTGGGAGAATGATTGTGGTTTATTGTTTTTGCAAGTGTGATAAACTCACAATCTCTGCTTATCTAATCTGTGTATTTATAGCTTCCATCACCATAGTGTCACTGTGCCTCTCATGTATTTGCAGAGGGAAATGGCAATAACAGAGCTGTCTTTTTTTAATCCTTTGTATGTTCTCAGCCTGCAGGAAAAATAGCTGCATGAATTTAAGGGCTGCTTTTAATTCATTTGAGTGGGTCTGTCAAGAATTCTTGTGTGAAAGTTCAATATTGAACCTGGGTACTTCACTTTTGATAACAAGGCCTGTATTCTAAGCTCATTAGAGGGCGCAATCTAGGAACATAGTTCTTCTTTCAAAACTGTTGGACTATTGGGCTAACACAGTATTATCCATTCTAACCACAGCTGCTTTCCAAGATCTTGGGCAGTAGTTTTACTTGGTCCTGTTTTTTTGAGAAGGTTTTGTATGAAGAGATGTCAGGGGCTGCTTTCATACTAGGGTGGCCAGACCGTCCCGGTCTCCCGGGACATTCCCGGATCTGGCCACCCAATCCCGGATCCCGGGCTCCCTATACCGGGACCATTAAAGGTCCCGGTTTAGGCAGCCCAGGAGCCGGTGGGCCGCGGGCGGGGAAGGCGGGGAGTGAGGGAGGGAGCGTCCCTGCGCCTGCGCAGGGCCCCTGCGCACGCGCAGGGACGCTCCCTCCCTCACTCCCCGCCTTCCCCGCCCGCGCGCGGGGCCGGCAGCGGTGGGGGAGGCCTCTCCGCGGCCTCCGCTGGTCGCTGGGGGCCTTCCAGAGTGTCTGGAAGGCCCCCAGCGACCAGCGGAGGCCGCGGGGAGGCCGCGGAGCACCCGGCGCTGGTCCGGGAAGGCCTTCCAGAGCCTCTGGAAGGCCTTCCCGGGCCAGCGCCGGCCAGCGAAGGCCTCCCCGCGGCCTCCGCTGGTCGCTGGGGGGCCTTCCAGAGTGTCTGGAAGGCCCCCAGCGACCAGCGGAGGCCGCGGGGAGGCCGCGGAGCACCCGGCGCTGGTCCGGGAAGGCCTTCCAGAGCCTCTGGAAGGCCTTCCCGGGCCAGCGCCGGCCAGCGAAGGCCTCCCCGCGGCCTCCGCTGGTCGCTGGGGGCCTTCCAGAGTGTCTGGAAGGCCCCCAGCGACCAGCGGAGGCCGCGGGGAGGCCGCGGAGCACCCGGCGCTGGTCCGGGAAGGCCTTCCAGAGCCTCTGGAAGGCCTTCCCGGACCAGCGCCGGCCAGCGAAGGCCTCCCCGCGGCCTCCGCTGGTCGCTGGGGGCCTTCCAGAGTGTCTGGAAGGCCCCCAGCGACCAGCGGAGGCCGCGGGGAGGCCGCGGAGCACCCGGCGCTGGTCCGGGAAGGCCTTCCAGAGCCTCTGGAAGGCCTTCCCGGACCAGCGCCGGCCAGCGAAGGCCTCCCCGCGGCCTCCGCTGGTCGCTGGGGGCCTTCCAGAGTGTCTGGAAGGCCCCCAGCGACCAGCGGAGGCCGCGGGGAGGCCGCGGAGCACCCGGCGCTGGTCCGGGAAGGCCTTCCAGAGCCTCTGGAAGGCCTTCCCGGGCCAGCGCCGGCCAGCGAAGGCCTCCCCCGCGGCCTCCCGCTGGTCGCTGGGGGGCCTTCCAGAGTGTCTGGAAGGCCCCCAGCGACCAGCGGAGGCCGCGGGGGAGGCCGCGGAGCACCCGGCGCTGGTCCGGGAAGGCCTTCCAGAGCCTCTGGAAGGCCTTCCCGGGCCAGCGCCGGCCAAGGAAGGCCTCTCCGACGCCTCCCTGGCCTCGCCGCCGCCCCCGCCGCTGGACTCGCCGCCGCCGCTGGACTCGCCGCCGCCGCCCGACCCGCCGCCGCCGCCCGACTCGCCGCCGACCGCCACCGCAGGTAAGGGGGCCGAAAGCGGGGGGGGGGGCGGCCTTCCTTTCTTCCCTCCCTCTTCCCTTCTTTCCTTTCTTCCTCCCTTCCTTCCCTCCCTTCCTTCCCTCCCTCCCTTCCCTTCCTTCCTTCCCTCCCTCCCTCCTCCCTTCCTTCCTTTCTTTCTTCCTTCCCTCCCTCCCTTCCTTCCTTCCTTCCTTCCTTCCTTCCTTCCTTCCTCCCTTCCCTTCCCTTCCCTCCTCCCTTCCCTCCTCCCTTCCTTCCCTCCCTCCTCCCCTCCCTCCTCCCTCCCTTCCTTTCTTTCTTCCTTCCCTCCCTTCCCTTCCTTCCTTCCTTCCTTCCTTCCTTCCTTCCTTCCTTCCTTCCTTCCTTCCTTCCTTCCTTCCTTCCTTCCTCCCTTCCCTTCCCTTCCCTTCCTTCCCTTCCCTTCCCTTCCCTTCCATTCCCTCCTCCCTTCCCTCCTCCCTTCCTTCCCTCCTTATGTTCTTATGTGGCGCAGAGTGTTGGACTGGAGGGGCCACTGGCCTGATGCAACAGGGCTTCTCTTATGTGACACAGAGTGTTGGACTGGATGGGCCACTGGCCTGATCCAACAGGGCTTCTGTTATGTTCTTATGTGACGCAGAGTGTTGGACTGGATGGGCCACTGGCCTGATCCAACAGGGCTTCTCTTATGTTCTTATGTGACGCAGAGTGTTGGACTGGATGGGCCACTGGCCTGATCCAACAGGGCTTCTGTTATGTTCTTATGTGACGCAGAGTGTTGGACTGGATGGGCCACTGGCCTGATCCAACAGGGCTTCTCTTATGTTCTTATGTGACGCAGAGTGTTGGACTGGATGGGCCACTGGCCTGATCCAACAGGGCTTCTGTTATGTTCTTATGTGACGCAGAGTGTTGGACTGGATGGGCCACTGGCCTGATCCAACAGGGCTTCTGTTATGTTCTTATGTGACGCAGAGTGTTGGACTGGATGGGCCACTGGCCTGATCCAACAGGGCTTCTCTTATGTTCTTATGTGACGCAGAGTGTTGGACTGGATGGGCCACTGGCCTGATCCAACAGGGCTTCTGTTATGTTCTTATGTGACGCAGAGTGTTGGACTGGATGGGCCACTGGCCTGATCCAACAGGGCTTCTGTTATGTTCTTATGTGACAATACTGACTTTGGTGGACCCAAGCACTGATTCAGTGTAAGGGAGCTTTGTGTTTGTGACTGGAGTGGACAATACTGACTTTGGTGGACCCAAGCACTGATTCAGTGTAAGGGAGCTTTGTGTTTGTGTCTTCTGGTGCAATTTTGTTCTCAGATCCTGTATTTACTTCATCAGTATATGGGATAAGGCACTTTCTCAACTGTGCTGCATAATGCAGCCTATTTATTTTGTCCTGTTGGCTCTGTTGGCTCTATCTGCGCCACCTTCATCACTTTCGGGGTGTGGATCCCCCAGTGGGGTGGGCTCCCGACTCCCTCTGCCGGCTGTTTCTGATAGCCCTGCGCCCCCTCTTTCATTTGATATGTGTCCCGTGCGGGTGCCACCCTCCTGCCGGGAGATGCCGCAAAATGAGCCCCCTTGAGGCTTATGGCGGCAGGGCTCGGGGGAAGCAAGCTAGACTGCTGTTCTTTTGAGGGGTTATAGAGTGTTTCGAGCCCCTCCCTGTGGCATCGGTCCCATCGTTGTGGGACCCAGGGGGCCGGCGCAGCGGCCCGCTGAAGCAGCCTGTCAGTCACTTCCGCATCTCGACCTGTGTTATTAGTGACAGGCTGCTTCGGCAGGCTGCTGCGCCGGCCCCCTGGGTCCCACGACGATGGGACCAATGCCACAGGGAGGGGCTCGAAACACTCTATAACCCCTCAAAAGAACAGCAGTCTAGCTTGCTTCCCCCGAGCCCTGCCGCCATAAGCCTCAAGGGGGCTCATTTTGCGGCATCTCCCGGCAGGAGGGTGGCACCCGCACGGGACACATATCAAATGAAAGAGGGGGCGCAGGGCTATCAGAAACAGCCGGCGGAGGGAGTCGGGAGCCCACCCCACTGGGGGATCCACACCCCGAAAGTGATGAAGGTGGCGCAGATAGAGCCAACAGAGCCAACAGGACAAAATAAATAGGCTGCATTATGCAGCACAGTTGAGAAAGTGCCTTATCCCATATACTGATGAAGTATATACAGGATTTGAGAACAAAATTGTTTCCGGCGGTGATATTTGGGGGATTTTTGGGGACGTCACAGGAAGTGCTGTGAAGTCACTTCCTGTTTCCGGCAGTGGCATTTGGGGGAAATGATGCCATTTGGGGGAAATGATGTCACAGGAAGTGATGTCACTTCCTGCTTCCGGCAGGTGGCGCGGGGGAAATGATGTCACAGGAAGTGATGTCACTTCCCGTTTCCGGCAGGTGGCGCGGGGGAAATGATGTCACAGGAAGTGATGTCACTTCCTGTTTCCGGCGGTGGTATGATGTCGCCGGAAGTGACGTCGCCGGAAGTGACGCCACTTCCTGTTTCCGGCGGCGCGCGCGCACTCCTGCCTTCCCCCCCCCAAGGTGTCCCTGGCTGGCCTTCAGACATTATGGCCACCCTATTTCATACTGAGGATTTCTCACATTTTGGCCACCAAGCTTGTATGGGGTCTCCCGCCCCCCCCACAACGGTTCCACATTATGTCACCTCCTTTTTGTAGGTCACGGGACATCAGAGTAGGAAGAACAATCAGTGGCATATAGTTTAAGCCACAATGGAGAAAGGACAGGAACAGAAATTAAGTTCTGCGTTAGACTCCATTCGGCATAGTTGTATGCACAGCTGCCTGCTAATAAGCAAGAGGCCTTTACTGTGAATGAGAATAATTCTGGGTAAAAGTTATGTCCAAATTAGTATATGATCATGAGCAGAGCGCCCTAGGCAAACTCGCAGTCTGCCCCCCCTGTGGTGCTACAGAATCGTGCCCCCACACCTCCTCCCTCTATTCCCCACGAGGTCTAGTTCAACGCCCGGGAACTCGCGGCCGAATGCTATGCTCCCCAGCTATCTGGGCGCCCCCCTGCTGATCAACTGATTGGCGGGTAAAACGGGGGGGGCGCTCTCACTGTCAGTGCCTGGGCAGGCCAGTAGCAGTGGGAAGGACCGCTAAGTCTGAAAGGGCATGCCACTGCTGACTCCTCCCCACTTCCTTCCCATCCAGAAGTGGAGAGGAGGCAGCACCGGCAGCACCATTTCAGACTTTGTAGTCCTTCCCGCCGCTGCTGGCCTGCCCGAACACTGACAGTGAGAGCGCCACTCGGTTTTACTTGCTGACCAGCTGATAGGTGGGGGGCGCACCTTTAATAGCCGGCAGCATGGCGCTTAACCGCAGGTTCCACGGCGTTGAACTAGACCTCGTGGGGGAGGGAGGAGGAGGTGGTGGCGGCTGGAGAGCCTAGGGGGCAGGAGGGAAGGCCAAATTCTGTGCCCCCACCCTGCCGGTGCCCTAGGCAACTGCCTAGTTTGTCTAATGGGTGAGCTGGCCCTGATCATGAGGCTAGGTTCTTCCAGAGCATCAGGCATTTAACCCTAGTTAGAAGTTTTACAAATCTGATCCATTTTTAAAAGAGTTATGGTGGCAAAAATGGAAGCAATACACACATTTCAGGACTGTGCATATAGGTATATGCAAAGGTAGCTAGACTACCTTTTCTGGTAGGTTCATATGTGTGAAAAATGGTGTACGCACCCTCCACCCTTGCAAAATTCTCATATTGTTTTCAAAATGAGGTTGATTTCAGGATGCAAATTTCACATCCCTCCCAGTTTCAAAATAAGGCTGGTTTCAGGCTCACACATTTTGTAAATCTTTTTTAAAACTCTGATGTTTTCCCAGCAGCGTGCTATTGACATTTTCTTGCATTTGAAAGGAAGATATGCCTTATGCTTGAATGAAAAGAAATGCCCCCTTTGTTCCTTTTGTTCATCTGCAATTTGTTTATGAACTGCTATGTAGTTGCTGGTACCATTAAGACTTCTTTAAAAAAATGTTTAGACTTGAACAACACTTTAGTACATTAGTACTTCCCATTTGGGGGCTTCCATTCCTGGAGTGAAAAGTACCTAGTACCTAGTTTATCAATTTCTTCATTATGGCATCTGAAAGCTCCCACACCCACCCACAAGTTGCTGTGTCTCACTATAGATTATGATTTTTTCCTTCACTGACCGAAGACACTTTTCTACTTAGAAGTGCCATGGAAGAGGATGGATGCCTACAGTTAGTTCCATATCTTTCTTTTTAAAAAATGCATGCAGAACACTACAAATTGTGTTTCTGGCCAGAAGCTGCCAGAAGTGCAAGAAATAATAAGTAGAATTGTTTTGTCCCATGCAAAAGTTCGGAGAAGTGTAAGGCTAGAGGTTCTGTGGCAAAACAGCAGAAAGTAATATGGTTGGGAATGTGGGCATTCTAGAAGACAAAGGATGAGAAGACAATGGGATGGCACTGTTTCTACATAGTGGTGAGCATGCACCCAATTTTTTTTTAAAGGTTGTAAAGAAGATAATGTTCATGTGGCAATGCAGCAAAGGGAGACTTCAGTGGACATCAGGAATATGTGGATGTGGTAGAAGTCTGGGCCAGGATGAAACACGACTGGGAACTGCCCCCCCACATCAACACCAGGGCATGTAACAATGCTGGTGTCTGTCCTTTTGCAACAACAAGTGGTGTCTGACAACAAACAGCCTCTTGCCTTCAATTGTTTTGTTCCCTGAGATACATGACATCATTTGTTAGTCAAAGCATCCTTCTTATGAGCCTGAACAAACCACTGGCTCTGGGTTACGTCAAGGAGGTATGAGCATCTCTCCTCTGCTGCCCAAACCACATACACAGCTGCTCTTCTACAGCTGTAAATATGGGAAAGGGGAGATTTTTTTCCTTTTTAAACTTGAGTGCCCCAGAGAACACTAGTGTGTTCACTATAGAAAAACCTGGCCATTTCAACACCCATATCCTATTCCCTGTTGCTGACTTGGTGCCAAAGTAGGGATGCCAGCCTCCAGGTGGGACCTGGAGATCCCCCGGAATTAAAGCTGACCTCCAGACTATAGAGATCTGTTCCACTGCAGAAAATGGATGCTTTGGAGGGTGGACTCTACGGCACTGTACCCCACTGAGATCCTACTCCATCCCCAAATATCCAGGAGTTTCCCAATCTGGATCTGGCAACCCTACCCCAGTTGCCAGGGGAACTTGGCAACCCTATGTCAAGGGCCAAATCAAGCATGGCTGCAGTGTCTACCTCTATGTTTCATTTCTGTTAAAAAAAATAGATGCATCCCCAGTTTTAGCTGTAAATAAGCAAGGCATGGGAACAGGTAGGTTCTCCCCCCTGCCCCCCCTCCACGTCTGGACTGTTCTTGTTCTCTTACAGGGGTACCTTTAACCATATCTCTACAAGGACCAATAAGAACAGAAAATAATGTACTAGATTGCATATCTGCAGAATGTGATATAAGAAGACCGCAGATTTATGCTCCACCTTTCTCTCTGAATCAGTCTCAGAGCGGTCACAATCTCCTTTACCTTCCCCCATCCCACAACAGACACCCTGTGAGGTAGGTGGGGCTGAGAGAGCTCTCCAAGAAGCTGCCCTTTCAAGGACAGCTCTGCAAGTGCTATGGCTGATCCAAGGCCATTCCAGCAGCTGCAAGTGAAGGAGTGGAATCAAACCCGGTTCTCCCAGATAAGACTCCACACACTTAACCACTACACTAAACTGCCCTGACAAAAACTATGATATGAAGTGAACATCTTCTTTGTCTTCACCTAGCAAACAAATCCAAAGAGCCACCAAAATGTGTTCATTTGTAACAAGATACAGTTGTGATTTTTTTTATTATAAAAACAAAATCTAAACAATCTAAATAGTAGTTTAGTGTAGTGGTTAAGAGTGTGGACTCTTATCTGGGAGAACCGGGTTTGATTCCACTCCTCCACTTGCAGCTGCTGGAATTGCCTTGGGTCAGCCATGCTCTAATGAACCACTTACAACCTGTATGAAGTTATAAGCAGCAGCTATCATAGGCAGACAACAAACCAAAATAAATATTGCATAGCAGCAAAAACAAAAAAATAGTAATTATTAATAATTTAAGTTAAAAGGCAATAAATTTAAGTTGGTAATAAAATATTAATCACTAAGGTAGGCTAGAGAAACATGAAAAGCTTTCTGAAATCAGACGGATCCCTCCTTCATGAGGCTAGCAGTAAATTCCTGGAGACTGGGGGGCCTGGAGAGTATGGAGTATGAGAGGAGGGAAGGACCTCAGTGCATTATAATGTCATAGGGTTCACCCCCCAAAGTGGAGGCACTCCTTATCCTAGTTCAAAGCCAGCATTCTGAATTAGTCCCAGAAAGAAATAGGCAACAGTTCTTCTAGAATGGCCACAACTAATAAATCAGTCAAAGCTTGTTCAGTTAGACTTCTGAGCCTTGTCATCACCACCCCCATGCTTGTTTCTCAATATAGAGAACTGGATTCAGGAGTAATCAAAAAACGGGAACTCAGTCCTTCATGGAGACTTTCATAGAAAGGTCTCACATGCTTTTTCAATGATATGGAGCCTTGCCACCCAGCAAAGGCCAAGGGTATACACTAGAACAAATTTTGAAACCAGTGGCACCTTTAAGACCAACAAAAATTTATTCAAGAAGTCTACACACACACACTTCTTCAGATACATAGCAATGGAAGCTAATGTTTCATACATATAGGTCAGGGATGGCTGAACTTGCTTAATTAGGGTTCCCAACCTCCCAGTGGGGGGGGGGGGTTCCCCTGATCTTGGGGCCTCCAACCTGTTGGCACAGAATTGGCTGGTGGGGGAGCCCTGCCCCCAAAGAGCTCCAGTGGCACCTGATGTGCCCAGTGTGATTACATCACCCAGAATTGACATGATTGTACTAGGCACATCACATTCTAGCATTTCATTATAAAACTCTATAGCACCATATAGTCACCTCCTTGGCAGCCAGGTAAAACCTAGAAACCCTATGAGCTTAAGAGCCACATAGAATAAATGTCAGATGTTTGAGAGCTACAAGACATGAACAAATATTTCACACATGTCTTTATTAAAACTCTTAATACTGTCTTTGCACAGAAAGTTAAAATACATAAGAATGCACTTTACAACACAATCATGCTAGAAGGAGACTTTTTTTAAAAAGCTGAGAACAACAGACCCCATAATACCTGCATTGGGAAAGGTTATGGCATTATTTTTTGGCACCAGTGGGAGAAGGAAATCAGTCTACAACTGATAGACAATTTAAAAACTGATAAATAACTAGACCCGGATGGCATATATCCAAGAGTTCTGAAGGAGCTCAAATGTGAACTTGTGGATCTTCTGACAAAAATACATAATCTTTAATTAAAATCTGCCTCTAGTCCTGAGGACTGGAATGTAGCTAATGTCACCCCCATCTTTAAAAAGAGGATATCTGGGAGATTACAGGCCAGTCAGTCTGACATCAATACCAGGAGAGTTGGTGGAAACAGTTATTAAAGAGAGAATTAGTAGGCACATTGATGAAAATTACTGAGGAAGACTCAGCATGGGTTCTGTAAGGGAAGAACTTGTCTCACTAACCTAATCTTCTTCGTGGTCTCTGTGCATTCACACATATGGGTATTCCGCAGGACTTACCCTGACCTCGGAGAGTTCAAAGCAATCTTGATCGTAGATCTGGCGCGCCTCCCCTTCGTCCCAGGGAGGAGCCACCTTGTGCGCATGCCTGGGAAGGGGAGGCGCTTAGCCACTCAGTTTCTTCCTTACCCCTCCGCCATCTTCCCCACCTCTCACGGGAATGGCACAGCCGGCAGCTTCCGTGGCTCAAGGTCCCTGCAAGCCTAAGTCCGGTAAGCACACTGCAAAATCCGATGAGGCCAGTAAGCGCCGCCGCTCCGACTCCGCTCATGCGGACCCGACGAGCAAGACGACGAAAAAGCCCAAGACGAGACACAGATCATCCGACCCTCCGGCGCAAACCACGGGGTCGACCCTCGCTACGAGTTCGAGCACGGCGAAGCCCACGGCACCGAACCCGGTCACGAATCCTAGTTCGAACCCGAAGACACCACTGAAGTCCACCTCGACACTGTCCATCACACCGCTTGAGATCGTGCGTATCTCTTCCAAGTCCCCGTCGATACCGAACTCCCCACCAGACCAGATACTCGACGTCAACTCACCCATTTCCGTCCGAAGCCAACGCCATACACTCGACCCGAGAGCCTTCCAAGACGTGCAGCGCCAACCACTGCAAGCCCACTCTCTACTCAGAGAACCCTCGACTCCGAAAACGATTCCACGGCCTCCAACTCCAAGATCTCGCAGTCGCCAACGGGCTCACAGTCACCAAAGAGAAAGATATCATTACTACTCCCCATTGAGGTCCAGATCCCCATCCCCTCGGTACCGAAGAAGGCACCGAAGATCTCCCTCCTTCGATAGATACCACTACCGTGACTCCCCTCGGTACCGAGACCTCACCGAGAGACTGGACCGGACCCGATACCACGAGGTGTCCCCGCGTCGACACCACCCCGACTACGAGGCACCCCCTCGGTACCGTGACGAACAGGCACTCCCTCGGTACCGTGACGAACAGGCACTCCCTCGGTACCGCGACGAACACGCTCACCTCGACCTCGAGCAGAAACCACGATCGCCGACAGCGTCCACCTCGGCCATCCCCACCAAACAGCCTACACCCGTGCAACCCCAGCCTGACCTACAACACGGAACCGATGACGAATCCGAGGCAGAACTCTCGGACTCTACGCATTCTTCCGCCTCAGATCTACAATCCCCGGCTTCAGACATAGCCAAGCCAGTGGATTTATCTCCATCAGAAGGCCCCAGATCCTACCTGGACCTCATCTCAAATATGGCAAATTCACTAAACCTAAAACTCAACACCGACGCACCCAGGGTCTCGGACGTCGTGTACGACCTCGTACACGCAGACCTCCCATCCAGCTCTTCTCTCCCTATGCTCCCCGTCCTTCTCGAGACACTCAAAGAAGCGTGGGACAAACCGGCATCGGTACCGCCAACCTCCAAGCGAGTAGAAGCCCTCTACAAGATCCACGCACCGGAGTCGAAGTTTTTATTTAGCCACCCGGCGCCGAACTCGATCATAGTACACTCTTCCTCGAAGTCGAAGCAAACTAGACACCCAGCGCCCCCCCGAGAGGGAGGGCAAGAAGCTCGACACTATCGGGAGGAAGATATACGCACTCACCACGGCCACATCTAAAATACACAACTACATGGCGTGCTTTTCCGCCTATGCATACAACCTGACTAACTACCTAAACACACTAGTTCCATCCCTACCCGAGGCATCCCAGAAATCAGCAACCCATGCCTTGCAAGAACTGGCCAGGGTGAGTAAGCAGCAGATCAACACGGCACGGCACGCCGAGCAGTGCTCCTCCAAAACCCTCGCCTCAGCCATAGCCCTACGCAGACACACGTGGCTGAGATCTTCATCCCTCCAACCCGACATCAAATACAAGGTTGAGGACCTACCATTCGATGGGCTTGGCCTATTCAACGCGACTACGGATGACATCCTCACGTCTGTAGATGATGGCAGAAAGAGGGCGAAGAGATTGGGGGTCTCCCAATACCAGCCTCAACTCAGCAAACAGAGACACTGGAAACCAAGCTACTACAAGGGTACTAGATCCCCAAGGCAACAGGAGCCATGGAGACGGAAGCCTCCACAATCCAAACAGCCCTTTCAACACCGGCCACGCTCTCAAACAACCAAGAAAACAGCTACCTCCAAACCGCCGCTGTGACCACCCCATCCTGAGACGTCCAGCTACCCCCCTTCAGCCAGACCACCACCCAGACACGCGACTTCTTCCATTCTACCCAGCATGGAGGGCCATAACATCGGACTCCTTCCTCGCCATCATACAAAGGGGCTATCTAATAGAATTCAACTCCACCCCGAAACATCACAGGTTCCTCATCACACCACCTTCCGCACCTCTGCAGGCAGAGATCACGTCTTTGCTGGACAAGGGCGCGATAGAACCAGTCCCAACACAGTACCATCGGACCGGGTTCTACTCTCGTTATTTCCTAGTACCAAAGAAGGACGGAGGACTCCGCCCCATCCTCGACCTCCGCAAACTCAACCTTCACATCACCTACAAGAAATTCCGTATGATCACCCTCCAGTCGATCCTACCACTCATTCCAGAACGGTCCTGGATGGCGTCCATAGACCTGCAGGATGCCTACTTTCATATTACCATCAACCAGCATCACAGAAGATTCAGGTTCGCCATCGGGGACCAGCACTTTCAGTTCCGTTCCCTCCCATTCGGCCTCTCAACAGCCCCGAGAGTCTTCACCAAGTGCATGGCAGTGGTAGCCGCATCACTACGCCAACAAAAGATATCTATCTACCCGTATATCGACGACTGGCTGATCGTCGCCCACTCAAAGGAACAACTCCAACTGGACGTCTCCACTACCCTCTCTCTTCTAGCCACTCTCGGCCTCCAAGTCAACTTATCGAAGTCCAAGCTAACTCCTACCCAGACAATTCAATTCATAGGAGCGGAAATATCCACAGTCGCCCAAAAAGCGTACTTACCACTGGACAGAGCACGCAGCATTCAGTCCCTAGCCACCACTATTATGGGCCAACGCTCCCAACCAGCACTCACCTTCCAGAGAATGCTGGGCCTGATGGCAGCGACCACCGCGGTCCTAGGCTTCGCAAAGTTACACATGCGACCCCTGCAAATGTGGTTCGTCAGGGCTTTCCGCCCCCACACGCAACACCAATCCACAGTACTGACTCTCCCATCCCACATCACTACATCTCTCAGATGGTGGACAATGGAACATCACCTCCGCACGGGCATGCCGTTCAAACAGACACCCCCATCACTGACCGTCACCACAGACGCCTCCAAGTGGGGATGGGGAGCCCACTTGGGACCCCTAACGGTGCAGGGCCAATGGTCGGACTACGAACGCTCCCTACACATCAACTGCTTAGAGCTACTCGCAGTCCACAAAGCCCTAAAATCCTTCCTCCCGTCACTACACAACCGTCATATACAAGTCGCCTCCGACAATATTGCCACGGTTTTTTATATCAACAGGCAGGGAGGCACCGCCTCCGTCAGACTATGCAAGAAAGCCATAGCACTATGGCATTGGAGCATCAGCCACGGCATGTTCCTCACGGCAGTTCACCTACCAGGAATCGAGAACGAGCAGGCGGACGCCCTGAGCCGCCACTCAACCAACAACCACGAGTGGTCCATCAACCGCCAGTACATAAGACAGATCTTCAGGATCTTCGGCACCCCGAACATAGATGTATTTGCAGCACCATCAAATGCCCAGTGCACCCGTTTCTACATGAGAGGGCCTCCATCTCAACTTTCCAAGGGGGACGCATTCCTCCAATCCTGGAAGGGAACACTCCACTACCTCTTCCCTCCAATACCACTCATCACCAGAGTCCTACAGAAAATACAAACGGACCGCACAAACTGCATCCTAATAACTCCATGGTGGCCACGTCAACCCTGGTTTACCACTGTGCTGCTCCTGTCCAACAACACATTCCTCCAACTCCCGCAAGCGCAGGACCTTCTCTCCCAACAACACGGCAAGGTCCTACATCACAACCCAGCGTCACTCAAACTGACAGCCTGGAGGATCAATTTTTAGATTTCCCCCCTGAGGTCCACCAAGTTCTAGTGAACTCCAGGAAGCCATCCACCAGAAAATCCTACTCACTCAAGTGGAAGCGCTTCGTTCACTACGCCTCACAACACAACTTCAACCCCGCAAGTGCTAGCATCCCTCAAGTTCTATCCTACACCCTAGCACTCTCCAAATCAGGACTCTCCTACTCCTCCCTGAAGGTACACCTCGCAGCCATCTCCGCCTTCCACCCCCGCATCGAAGGCGTGACAGTTTTTTCTCACCAGGCCACCAAGGCCTTCCTCAAAGGCATCATTCGCCTGCACCCCCCAATCCGACGACTCCAACCCACATGGAGCCTTTCCCTCGTCCTAAGCCAGCTCATGAGACCACCCTTCGAGCCAATGGCTTCCATTCCCTTGAACTTACTCTCTTGGAAGACAGCACTACTCATAGCGCTCACCTCGGGCAAGAGAGCCAGCGACATCTGCGCACTCAGGGCAGACCCTCCATATACCATCTTTTATGCCGACAGAGTGGTCCTCCGCCCTGACCTGACCTTCCTACCAAAGGTCATCTCTCCCTTCCACCTTGGAAAAGCCTCTACCATACCGGCCTTCTTTCAACACCCCACGGACGCAGGCCAGAGAGCACTACACAACCTAGACGCCCAGAGGGCTCTAGCCTTTTACATAGACAGGACTCGGGAATTCCGTAAGGATCCCAGACTCTTTGTTGCTTACGCTACCCACAACAAGGGCAGCAAGATATCTACCCAGAGACTCTCCAAGTGGCTCGTGGCCGCCATCGAACTCTGCTACCAATTGGCGAAACAGCCAATCCCACAGCACATACGAGCTCACTCCACCAGAGCTGTCGCTACCTCGTCAGCTTTCCTAAGGGGCGTTTCAATAGAGGACATCTGTGCCGCTGCGGTCTGGTCCTCTCCATCCACCTTCGCCTCGCACTACGCTCTCGACGTTCGTGCCCGGCGTGACTCGTCCTTCGGACAGGCTGTGCTATGCTCCATCTTCGACTAACTGCCGGTGAGTACCACTCCCACTATGTTTCCAATCTAACTACACATATTCTTCCAGATCCAGCACCCTCCTCCGAGGGAAATAGCTCGCTAATCACCCATATGTGTGAATGCACAGAGACCACGAAGAAGATGGACAGGTTTCTTACCTGTAACTGGTGATCTTCGAGTGGTCATCTGTGCAATCACACAGACCCACCCAGCCTTCCCCGCTGCTGGACACTCATCTAGCTTAAGAACTCTTCCACCTGTCCGGCGGCGGGAAGAAACTGAGTGGCTAAGCGCCTCCCCTTCCCAGGCATGCGCACAAGGTGGCTCCTCCCTGGGACGAAGGGGAGGCGCGCCAGATCTACGATCAAGATTGCTTTGAACTCTCCGAGGTCAGGGTAAGTCCTGCGGAATACCCATATGTGTGATTGCACAGATGACCACTCGAAGATCACCAGTTACAGGTAAGAAACCTGTCCTTAGTGATCTTTGAGGGGGTGAACAAACATATGGACAAAGGAGACCCAATAAATGTTGTTCACCCTTACTTCCAAAAAGCTTTTAATAAAGTTCCTCATCAAAAGCTCCTAAGTAACTCAATAGTCATGGGGTAAAAGAGCAAGTCTTCTCATGGAAGGTGGTAAGTAGTTGGGCACCACAGGGCTCAGTACAGGGTCCGATGCTTTTTAACTTGTTCATTAATGATTTAGAGTTGGGAGCAGGCCTGGTGCTAGGGGTTCTGGTGTTCATGCACACGGCCTGATGAAATCACTGGAAGTGATGTCATCGAGGTGCACAAGAAGCACAAACGCTCGGCCCACCCCGTGCCCGGCCCTCTCCCGCTTCAAAGGGAGCTGGGAAGAGGCCACCTCCTTCTTTCTTTGCAACAAAGTCGGAGGAAGCCTCTTCCCAGCTCCCTTTGAAGCGGGAGAGGGCCGGGCACAGGGTGGGTCGAGCTGCATGTTCTTTCTTCGAGAATACGTGGCTTGGCCTACCCCTTGTCTGGCCCTCTCCCACTTCAAAGGGAGCCATGAAGAGGCCACCTCTGTCTTTGCAAGTGGGAGAGGGCTGGGCAAGGAGCAAGCCGAACCACACATTTGGAAAGAATGCACGGCTCAGCCACCCCTTGTCCAGCCCTCTCCCGCTTCAGAGGGAGCTGGACAGGCACAGCTTCGTCCTTTTTTTGCTCTGATTGCTTGGAGTGAAGAAAGGACGACTAAGAGAATAAGCATTGGTGTGAGCGGGGAGGGGGAGCTCGCCCCCATCCCTGTGGTGAGGTGGCACCCCAGGCAGCCATCTACCTTGCCTACTCCCACGCGCTGGCCCTGGTTGGGAGTAAGTAGTGAAGTGGCTAATTTTGCAGATGGCACTAAATTGTTCAGGGTGGTGAGAACCAGGGAAGGATTGTGAGGCACTCCAAAGGGATCTGTCAAGGCTGGGCAAGTGGGCGTCAATGCGGCAAATGAGGTTCAATGTGGCCAAGTGCAAAGTAATGCACACTGGGGCCAAAAATCCTAACTATAAATACATGTTGATGGGTTCTGAACTGGTGGAGCCTGACCAAGAGAGAGATCTTGGAGTCATGGTAGATAATTCACTGAAAATGTTGAGACAGTGTGCAAATTCAATTTTAAAAAAGCCAGTGCTGTACTGGGAACTATTAGGAAGGGAATTGAAAACAAATTAGCCAGTATCTTAATGCCCCTGTATTAAATGACGGTGCAGCCTCATTTGGAATTCTCTGTACAATTCTGGTTACCATGCCTCAAAAATGATATTATGGCATTGGAAAAAGTCCAGAAAAGGGCAACTAGAATGATTAAAGGGTTGGAACACTTTCCCTATAAACAGGGCCAGCATGCCTGATAGGCTACCTTACGTGGTCGCCTAGGGTGCAGCCTGGGAGATGCCAAATTGGTTGCCCTTGGGAGGGTGGGGGCCGCCTCCTTCTTCCTGGGTGATTTAAATCACATGGGAGGGTGCCCAGGAGCAGCCACTGTCCCTCCCACACCTGGGAAAGGTCCCATCTATCAGCTTGAGGTGCTTGAAGGCCACTCCTGCCCCCCCAGCAATTCAAATCACACAGGAAGAGTGGCAGGAGCAGCCACTGCCCTTCCCACATGATTTAAGGACCCTGCCAACCAGCTGGTCAGTAGGCTCTTTAAATGGAGTGGGAGGCCAGCCCTGCTGCTTCTGCTACCCATGATTGGGAGAGCACCTAGGAGCAAGTGCCGGCCTCCCAGGCAATGTAAAGGCCCCACCAATCAGCTGATCAGTGGGACCTTTCCCAGGTGTGGGAATGGCAGCAGCTGCTCCCAGATACCCTCCTGCATTATTTAAATCATCCAGGAGGGAGGGGGTGGCCCCCACCCTCTCAGCCTAGGGTGCCAGAAAGCCTGGCACCTGCGCTGCCTATGAAAAAAGGTTAAAGTGCTTGGGGCTCTTTAGCTTGGAGAAACAACGACTGAGGAGTGACATGATAAAGGTTTACAAGATTATGCATGGGATAGAAAAAATAGGAAAAGAAGTACCTTTCTCACAATATAACAACTTGTGAGCACTCAATGAAATTGCTGAACAGTCAGGTTAGAATGGTTAAAAGTACTTCTTAACCCAAAGAGTGAGTTTGGTGTAGCCAGTTTGGTGTAGTGGTTAAGTGTGCAGACTCTTATTTGAGAGATCCGGGTTTGATTCCCCACTCCTCCACTTGCACCTGCTGGAATGGCCTTGGGTCAGCCATAGCTCTGGCAGAGGTTGTCCTTGAAAGGGCAGCTGCTGTGAGAGTCCTCTCAGCCCCACCCACCTCACTGTTGTGGGGGAGGAAGATAAAGAAGATTGTGAGCTGCTCTGAGACTCTGAGGTTCAGAGTGGAGGGCGGGATATAAATCCAATATCATCATCATCATTGACACATGGCATTCACTGCCACAGGAGGTGGTGGCAGCTACAAGCATAGATGGCTTCAAGAGAGGATTGGAGAATATATGGAGCAGAGGTCCATCATTGGCTCTTAGCCACAAGGTAGAAATGGAACTCTCAGTTTGCGGCAAGTGATGTTCTGCATTCTTGGTGCATTTTTTTTTGGGGGGGGGTGGCATCAGCGGGAGGGCTTCTAGTGTCCTGGCCCCACTAGTGGACTTCTGATGGCACCTGTTTTTTTGGCTATTGTGTGATAGAATGTTGGACTGGATGGACCATTGGCCTGATCCAACATGATTTCTCTTATGTTCTTAACATGTACCATAAAAATATAAATCACTGACCACTGTTTGCATCATTATGCATTTCTCTTTGCCTTGACACCAAGGTTAGTAAATACAGCTCCTACAAGAGCTATGAAACTAAGAGGGAACCCTGCACTGCTCTCTTTAATTTCATCTCTCCTTCCAATGGCCTTGCACCCTCTTTCTTTGCTCTAGGTCTCTGGGTGACCTCTGTGGTGGAGGAGAAGAGGTTGCAAGCTGCCTATTTTCTCCTCCTTCCATTAGGGTTGTCAAGTCTAACTCAGATAATAACTGGGGACTTTGGGGGTGGGACCAGGAAAGTTTGGGAGTGGAGCCAGGAGACTTTTCCTAAAATGAATAAATAAAAATACACCAGTGCAGTTCCCCTGAATACAGTCTTCATTTCCTCACCCAAGCAGTTGTGAGTCATCTCTCTCTCTCTCTCTCTCACACACACACACACACACTGGAACAGGTTTCCTCAGGAGTTGGGGAAGCTCTCCTTCTTTGAAGGTTTTCAAACAGAATGACTTGCACACACACACACACACACACAGAGCAGCAAAAATAAAACAGTTTGCAATTCCACACTTGTGAGGTTGCACTGGGGCAATTTACTCATGAGTTGCTGAACTTCCAAGTCCTTCACACCACAGGGAAACCAAAGAACCAAGCACAAAAACACAGGGAAACCAAAGGTTCATATTTACCTTCACTATACAAACGACCTCTGAAAAGATTGTGCAACAAACAGAGGTTTGGGGCAGCTTTCAAAGTCACTGGGAGCAGCCATGTTGTTCTGCCTGATTACCCTGCCCCCATTCAGCCTGGGTCCTACATATTTAAAGACACAGGCACACCATCCAAACCTTTCCAAGTGGAGTCTTAAGCTGCCCAAAGTGAGAGGGCACATGGTGGCTATGGGGGTGGGAAGGAGCCTGGAAAAGCAGGAGAACCCCCACTGGGACCTGGGGATTGGCATGCCTACCTTCCATGCTTCACACACGGCGGAAATAGTGGCCTACCTATGTGTCAGCACTCAGAGGTTGACTGTTCTGATGCTAAGCACACTTACTTGAGAGTCAGCCCATATTATGTTCCATTTTTATCTCCAGGAGCCACACAATGTGTGTGAAAGAGCCACATGTGGCTTCTGAACCGCATTTTGGCCACCCCTGATATAGGCAGATGGCACTACATAGGTGAACAGCAAATTAGCATACAACTTAATGAAGATGTTTTGACATATGCAAAGATTAAATAGTAGCAACAAGCTAAGGTTATAGTTCACTGTATGTTTTGACTTAATTACGGGGAGGAACTGTAATTAAATCCAAATATATAGTGACCTATAACCTTAGCTTGTTATTGCTATTTAGTCTTTGCATATGTCAAAACATCTTCATTAAGTCTTACGCTAATTTGCTATTCACCTATGTAGATGCATCTGCCTATATATGAAACATTAGCTTCCATTTCTATGTGTCTGAAGAAGTATGTGTGCACATGAATGCTCATACCTTGAATAAACTTTTTGTTGGTCTTAAAGATGCCATTAGACTCAAAATTTGTTCTACTGCTTCAGACCAACATTGTTGTCTGCCTGGATCTAAGGGTATACATGTCTCACAAGTGTTGGAATATGGGGATCTGCTTTACAGTGACTTTCCTCTTTCCTTCATGGTTGGGGACACAGGATGGAGCTGGGGAGGGAACTGTCCCAGTGACACCCACTGGAATGTGGGGTGCTGCATGGGGCTGTTCTCTCTCCATTGTTGTTTAATATCTATATGTCCCCCCTTGCCTAGTTGGTCCAGAGATATGGGCTGGGTTGTTATCAGTATGCTGACACCCAGCTCTATCTGCTGATGGATGGATGGCTGAATTCTGCCCCAGAGGTTCTGGACATGGCATTACAGGGTGTGACTCTTTGGCTTCATCAGAGCCGACTGAAATTAAATCCTGCGAAGACAGAAGTCCTGTACCTGAGTTATGAGGACCTGAGATTGGGAATCCAACTCCCAACCCTTGATGGGCTAGTGCTGAAGCCAGTGCCAAGGTTGAAGAGCTGGCTGTTCCTGAATTCAGCAGCCGGTTCATTCAAAGCCACAAGCTAAGAGCCACCATGGGCTAGCAGCTAAAGGCCAAGAGTAGTTTGTGTTTCCTCATCAGTATGGAAGCCAGAATGAGCAGGCCCAGATAATTAATTTCATCACAGCAGTGTTTATATGTGCAAGGAGACAAGAACTACCCTGGAGTTTTGCATGCACAGTTTTCACCCCACCCCACCCTCAATCTGGATTCTCCTGTAGTGAGAACCACTCCAGCAGAAGTGACAAGCAAAGTTGTAGCAGCTCATTGGGCTTTCTCTCTTAGACGCAAGTATGGCTACTGTCAGCTACATAGTTTATTTTGTTCTCCTCTGAGGTAATAGCTACAGCAGAGTTCCAAGAAAAAGCAACACCTGTGGAATAACTGTAGCAATTGAAGTATTTTGGTTTTGTAAATGCTTCCTGTGAGCCTTGAGGGATGTGACGTGTCTCTGGATTGTTGAGCAGCCCTTCTTTAGAGATAGTCTGCTCTGACATTTTACAGAGCCAATTTCACCAGCCATAGTTGTTGTGTTTTTTTAGACTAAGCAATCATGCAGAATTAGGCACTTTAAGCTCTGAGGCAGGGTACCTTGTACCGGAACCTTCCATAGCAGAAGGATATCTAATCCCACTTTTCCCCTGTAGAAGAGTATGTTGAGCCTGGAGAGAAGGCGATATGATCACCATGTTCCCTACAAACGATGGTGCAGTTATTTTCTGTTGCCCCAGAAGGTTGGACCAGAACCAACAGGTTGAAATTAAATCAGAAGAGTTTTCAACTAAACGTTAGGAAGAACTTTCTGACAAAGAGGTTTCTCAGTGGGACAGGCTTCCTCAGGAGGTAATGGGCTCTCCTTCCTTGGAGATTTTTAAACAGAGGCTAGATGGCCATCTGACAGCAATACTGATTCTGTGAACTTAGGTAGCTCGTGAGAGGGAAGGTTTGCATCAGTGCTTAGTTCAGGTGGCCCTTTCTTACAAACCCAGGGAAATGCTTTTTGCCACTTTGGAGTCAGTAAAATGTCATGTATCACCAATGACTGCCCCTTGTGTCCTCACCCCCTGTCTCCCACTGGTTACCAAGCTAAGCCTGGTAACCCTATACCACTCACCAGTTCAGCTCACATCCTGTTCACTAGCTGCAAACAAGGAGACAATTTGTTAATGATCAAGTTTGACTATTCACTAACCTGTTCATGGCTGTTTAGCAGGTTGCTTTGCTGAACTCCTTCCTAACCGCACTGTACAGTGCAACTAGTTTTTCACACATGCATATTTTCACATGGCCAACTGAGTTCTACTACCCCCCATTTCCACTCAGCAGCCAGTTGTTTAAATAGTTAAATCAGTCACAAATAATATAAATCAGTCAGAAATAATTGTGTCTTAATAAAATCCTACAATTTGCCTAAGTAGTTCCTAGAGGTTCTAATGACTTGTCATTGGTTTGAATCAGCAGCAGCCATTTGACAGATGTTTCTAACTGTTTGGCTTGAACCAAATAGACTGGGTGATTGGCTCACCTATAACCAACACCTTCAAGCACAGTAAGTTTGGCTGCCAAACACTTTTATGGCAAAATTGGCAGGGTCCATATTAGATAAGCATGACTGAAAAAATTGACCTTCCCAGAACCACTGAGAAAATACTGAGCTAATCAAAAATCTGAACACAGGTTTCTCACTATCAAAGCTGAAAATCATCTAATGAAATCTGACACTTGGGTACTACACACATAATGTGTAGGTACAGGACTGTAATAAAGATGACTGCGATAGATAACAGCCTTTTCCCAAAAAAGGATATGGACAGCACAGAACGGGTGCAGAAGAGAGTGACAAAGATGATCAAGGGCCTGGAGATCAAGCCCTACAAGGAAAGACTGAAAGACTTGGGAATGGCCAATTTGGAGAAGAGAAGGTTGAGGGGGGCATGAGTACCTTCTTCAAGTATTTCAAAGGCTATCACTTATTAGGAGAGCAGGGAGCTGTTCCTGTAGGCAGCAGAGGATAGGATTTGCAATAATAAGTTTAAATTATGGGTGGAAATGTCCTGGCTGGATATTGGGGGTGGGATGGGGGTTATAGTAAAATAGTTCAGCAGTGAAATTGACTGCCTAGAGAAGTGATAAACTCCTCCTCACTGGTGGTCTTCAAGCTTGGTTGGACAAACACTTCTAGATAGCCTGTAGAGACCCTTCCAGTACTATGAATCTATGATATGCAAAGCACTTTGACCCTCCACCATGCTGCATAAATGTTAAAACTGTGGTGTTGCTGGACAGTGGAGAAACTGCTTCGGAACTGCAGAGTCAGCCTGTCCTGGAGGGGGGGTTGCAATTTCCCTGAAGGAGCTGGTTTGTAGCATGAGGATGCTAATGAATCCTGGCCTATGGTTGGAGCTTGGAGGCTCAGGTCTCCTCTGTGGCATGCAGTGCTTTTTGTCAGTTCTTGCTGGTTTGCTATCTACAGCCATTCCTCAGGAAGTGTGATCAGGCCACACAAGTGATCCATGCTCTGATCACTTCCAAATTAGACACTGTCTCATCAAATCTTTAAAGCTAATCAGGGTTGGCTCTAGTTAGTACTTGGAATGGAGACTGCCAAGGAAGTCCAGAATTGCTACTCTCTCGGCTTGACTTCGCGAACGAAGATTTAAGAAAGGTGCAGTAGTCCACGTCTGCTGCAGGCTCGCTGGTGGCTGACAAGACCAATGTGGGACAGGCAGGTCCGGCCGCAGTGGCTGCAGGGAAAAGTGTGATTTGGGGTTGGTGCTGTAGCAGTACGATTCTTCCTCAATCTCCTTTTGTCCTCAAGACCAGCTATGCATGCGTTCTCAAAGGAAGAGACAGCCTGGTGGATGGTGTGCCTCCATGCTTTGCGATCTGAGGCTAGGTCAGACCACTGGTGATGGATAATGCAACAGGTACCAAGGGATTTCTTCAAGGAGTCCTTGTACCTCTTCTTTGGTGCCCCTCTATTTCGATGGCCAGTGGAAAGTTTGCCATACAGGGCAATCTTGGGAAGGCAGTGGTTTTCCATCCTGGAGATATGCCCTGCCCAGCGCAGCTGCGTCTTCAACAGCAATGCCTCGATGCTTGTAACCTCCGCCCACTTGAGGACTTCAGTGTTGGTCACAAAGTCGCTCCAGTGGATGTTGAGGATGGTGCGAAGGTAGCGCTGATGAAAGCGCTCAAGGAGTCGCAGATGATGACGGTATAAACCCCATGATTCGGAGCCGTAGATGAAGTCACCAAGGATGATCACCTTGTCCTCTGTAGGGGTCTTCCGTACGAGGTAGCGTAGATCAGCATAGAACTTGTTCTTTTCTGCAGAATCTGCTTGAAGGGTTGGGGCATACACACTGAAGAGTGTTGCATGCTGCTTGTTTTGAAGTGGGAGGCGCATAGACATGATGCGATCTGAGTGACCTGTTGGCAGGTTTTCGAGTTTAGAGGCAATGGAATTCCTGACCATGAAGCCAACGCCAGAAAGGCGGCTCTCAGCCTTTGACTTATCCGACCAGTAGAGGGTATAGCCAGCACCGTGTTCTTGAAGACTACCTTCCTCAGGGAAACGGACCTCACTGAGAGCTGCTATGTCAATATTCAACCTGAGAAGTTCGTGGGCAACTAGAGCAGAGCGTCGTTCAGGGCGACCACTGTCTACTGTGTCAAGCATGGTTCTGATGTTCCAACACACAAGCTTTAGTCTTTGCACACTTTGTGAGGCAGGTGCATGCCTTTTGTCGTTATTTTTTGACCGCAAGTAAGGATGCCCGTTGACTGCGGCTAGCCAACTGGAGGGGGGGAGGAGATGAGCTTTATTTAGGCCACCTTTTCTAGGCCCCTCTCCATACAGAGCAAGCAGTGCTGTCCCTAAATAAGACTGCTTGGTAGTTTAATGTGCTGCCGAAAAAATGCTTTCATCTCCGGGTCAGCATCAGGCGACCAATACCCTGAACCGCCTACATGCAGGATCGGGACTGCGGCTTCCAATGGCATCTTCCACCTGCCGTTTCACCCCTTGCCCATCGCTGCAGGACTTGGTATGTTGTGGGTTGTGGATGTGGATACCCTTCAGGCCTGCGCAGAGGAATTTTTAGGTGAGGTGCAGTGTGCGCAGTACTGGCTCCACCCTTTCACTATGGGGTCATCTGCCATGGCCCAGTAAACCGGGACGCCGGCAGCGAGTCCTCCAGGTGGTAGATGTTACATTAACGAGCTCTGTCTGCCCGGGCTTGATGTTAGAATTTTCCTTCTCTTGGCTGGCAAGGTTGGTGAGCCCAGCCTGCCCATCCGGTTATACCGCCGGACATTCAGTCGCACCATGACGTAGCAAACTCTGTGAAAACGGGGGGGACCAGTGAGAAGGTGTTGCCACGGATGCAGTAATGTAGGAGAGGCCATTGCAGTGACCATTTGCCAGGCATAGCCAGACAGTGATCACGCAGCGTTCACTACACCGGGAAAGGAGAAGCGATGTATTGCGCGTGCACTTTCCCAGGGGGGGCAGGACACTCAGAGGGAGCCCACCCACCCCCCAGAATTGGTACACAAAGGCAGAAAATGGGCAACCGCCTCTGAACATTTCTTGACTTGAAAACCCTATGGTGTTGGCGTAAGTCAACTGCAACTTGATGGCAGTGTTGGGGTTGCCTTTGAAAAATGTCTGGAAACTTCAATAGACCCAAATGCAGTGGTCAGGCTAATGTCAGGGGTTGGTACAGGGATCATATCACCCTGTGCTGAAGGATCTGTACCAGTTACCCATCTGTTTCTGGGCGCAATTAAAAGTGCTGTTTTTTACCTTTAAGGCTGTTGTTGCCTTTAAGGCTTGGGGTCAGGGTACCTGAAGGATCACCTCCTCCCATACTGTCTAGTTTGCTAGTAAAATCTGCCTCTCAACCCTTGCTCTGTGCCCCTGCCTTCAGAGGTGAGGTACACATAAAAGGTTTTCACAGAATCATAGAGTTGGAAGGGACTTCCAGGGACATCTAGTCCAACCCCCTGCACAATGCAGGAAATTCACAACTATCTCCCCCCTCCACACACACACACACACACATCCCCACTGACCAGAAGATGGCAAAAACTCCAGGATCCCTTACCAAACTGGCCTGGAGAAAAATTACTGACTGACCCCAAAGTTTTATTAAAGTTCTAATTGGTTTTACTTTGTTGCTGTTTTTATGAATACTGTACATCACCCAAAGACCTGCTGTGGAAGCAATTGGGTGATTAACAACAACAACAACAATACATGGCAACTAGAGACAGAGCATTTTCTGTGGCGGTACCTTACCTTTGGAAGATCTTTCCCCTTGAAGCTCTCCTGGAGCCTGCTTTACTTTCTTCTAGGTACCAAGCTATTAAATAGTGGATTCAGTGCATGAGGAGACTTAGTTGCAGTTGATCACAGCTCTTTACTGGTGATTACAGCATTTTAATAGGCAGACTGAGACTACTGGGCCAACAGCGCCAACTATATACACTCCAACGTTCCCACGCTAGAACGTCATTGGGTCATTTTAACCAGAGGGCTGGTGATTGGTCCGGGGAAGCAGAGATTTGGATCCTGCTTCCCATTGTCCCCATGTCCCCAAGCTCAGTCCTATAGGCTCCATTGAGCCAGGCAGGAACTAACAAGCCACATCAAACATAATCAACACAAGAAAAGGTCAACACAAGCAAAGTCAACGCAAGCAAAGGTACCAGCTTTTAAAAATTGTCTTTCGGTTTTATAGTTATATTTTATGTTCTTTAAGTCCAATGGCTTATTTTTAATGGCTCCTTTTTAAATTTCTACTTTGTTTTAAATATAAACCACCTGGAGAAGGACTTTGAAGAGACAGCATAGAACTATCCTAAATTACTGCAGATTTGGGGTGGTTCCTAGTGAAGGTGGAGTTTGGGGATAGAAGGGGATAGGATGCCATGGAGCAGGGGTGTCAAACATGTGGCGTGAGGGCCGGATCAGGTCACCAGAGTGGGGATCAGGCCCACAAGCAACTCACTATCATCTGCTTCCTTCTTTCTCCGTTGCTTCTTTCTTCATCACAGCTTGCTTTGCCAGGCTTGCTCAATCGCACAGGAGCTACAGAGCAAAGCCTCTATTTTCTCCTCTGGCTGACCAGCACGTGAAGCAGCTTATGTACAAAAGCTCACAATGCCCAGCCATTTCATGTTTTCCCCTGGGTTTTAGACTCAGAGCATTGACCATGAGATTTCTGTAATGTCAATAAATCAAAAATAGGTTTGCAACTTACAGATACACACCTGAACAGCCTACTCAAGATTCCTACAGCAAGACAGGTGCTAGTTATCAGAATGTTAAATAAACAAAATATCACTAGAGTGCTAATATTTTAAGCATGTTTTGTTTTTGTTTTTTTTAAAAAAATCTTTAATTGTGTTTGTGTCCTTTATAAAGTTTGCATACCCACTACCTGGCATAAAATTTTACGACACACATGGCCCAGCCTGACAAGATCTCATTTATGTCAGATCCAGCCCCCATAACAAATGAGTTCAACATCCCTGCCATGGAGTCTGCCATCCAGAGCTGCCATTTCCTGCATAGGAACTGATTTGCATAGTCTGAGGATCAGTTGTAATTCTGGTAGAACTCCAGCCCTACTTTGAGATTGGTAATCCTATTGATATGACCTGTAAACCCTTCCACTCTGAATGCTCACAGCCCTCTTTCCTTTTAAAAGCAGGTTTTATTGAACATTTCATAATTCCATTTACAATTGAACTTTCCATAAATAATTCGAAAAACAAAACCTGTCCCCACCACAACATCCCCCTCCACCCCCCTCCACCAAGGAGCATCTAGGTAATATCTAAAACAGCACTTATTTCTTTAACTATCTAATTTATTTATCCATTGATATAACTTATTCCAAGTCTTTCTGGATTCTTGCAGATTGCCTCCTCTTAATCTAACAGTAAGGTTATCCATTTCTGCAGCCTCTAGCATTCTCTGCACAAATTCATTTCTGGTTGGTATTTGGGAGTTTTTCCAATATTTGGCGTAGAGAATTCTGGCGGTAGTGATTACATGTAGTAGAAGTTTTTTGTCATATTTAGTTAGATTCCCTTTACATACATTTAGTAGGTACATCTCAGGGGTATGACAAATATTAATTTTTAATATTTTCTGTGTCCAAGTGTTAACTAAGGCCCAATATTTTTTGGCTATTTCGCAGTTCCACCAGATGTGATAAAGAGATCCCTTCACCTTTTTACATTTCCAGCAGGAGTTAGAATAATTGGGGTATATCTTACTTAGCCTTTCTGGTGTTAAATACCACCTATATGCCATCTTATAAATATTTTCTTTAAAGAGAGCAGATCTTGTCAACTTTAGATTTTGAGTCCAGATTTTCTCCCAATATTCCAATTCAACACTATACCCAAAATCTCGTAACCGCTTGATCCAGCTTTCCTTTACAACTTCTCCCATTAATTTAATTTCTAATAGCCATTTGTATAATTTGGAGATAAGCTTTCGTCTGCCCTCGATTATGTTATCAAATTCCAGGTTTGTTTTAATAAAGCCCTTTTCTTTGTCTTGCCCAAATTTCGATTTAATTTGATTTTTCAGCCACCAGTCCAGTTTAACATTTTCATTCAAAATCAAATTACAGTCCACATCTAATAAATTTCTATAATTGGAACTGACGCCCCAATCATATAAGTTTGGATGACAGGAGGCCTCTACTGGAGATAGCCATAGAGGTGTCCTAGAGTAGATCATACTTTTAAGCTCTATCCAGACTTTATATAGTGATTTCCTGATTTCGTGTCTATGAAATATATTCTCTCTGGTGGGAGGGGAATACCACAAATAATGATGCCAACCTCTGCTTAGTCCGGTGCCCTCTAAAATCAATAATCTCTTGTTTTCCAATGTGAACCAATCTACTATCCATATCAGGCAGCATGCCTTATAATATAAATTCCAGTTGGGCAGAGCGAACCCTCCCCTAGAGACGCTATCTTGCAGTATTTTTAATTTTATTCTGGGCTTTTTATTTTGCCATATATATGCGGTAATGAGCTTATTCAGTTGGACGAAGAAGGATCGAGATAAAATGATCGGTATCGTTTGGAACAGGTAAAGGACTTTTGGCAAGATATTCATTTTAATCGTGGCTATTCTGCCAAGCAATGAGATTTGTAGGTCTTTCCATCTACTTAAATCCATTCTAATTTCTGTAAGGATCTTATCATAATTATCCCTTTGGAGGGTTTTTAAGTCATTAGAAAAGTGGATCCCCAAATATTTAATTTTCTTCTCATAGCCAAATCCTGATTTCTTTTCCAACAGTTCTATCTCTTCTTTGGTCATGTTCTGTGCCAGGAATTTCGATTTCTGAAAATTAACCTTGAAGCCAGAGATTTTCCCATATTCTTCCAAGATTTTCATCAGATAATCAATTGAAGTCACTGGGTCTTCAAGTGTAAGGAGTAAATCATCTGCATACGCCCGTGCCTTGTACTTTTCTCCCTTGATGTTGGCCCCTTGCACTCCATCTTCCTCTCTTATTTTTATTAATAATAATTCCAGAGTAAGTATAAATAATAAGGGGGACAGTGGGCACCCCTGCCTTGTCCCCCGTTCGATTTTGATCGGCTCTGACAGGTTTCCATTGATATTGATTCTAGCACTTTGTTTGGAATAAATAGCTCGGATTAATTTGATAAAATTCGGACCACATCCCATGGCCTGGGCGGACTTTACGATAAAATTCCAATTGACGTTATCAAACGCTTTTTCTGCGTCGAGTGCAATTCCGGCAAACTGCTTCCCTGGGTGTAATCGGTAATATTCTAATATGTCTATAAAAAATCTTGTATTTTGCCGTATTGCTCTGTCAGGGATGAACCCCGTCTGGTCTTCATTAATAACTGTATGGACAATCTTTTTCAGCCTGTTAGCCAGGATTGTTGCGAAAATCTTATAGTCCGAATTCAAAAGCGAAATCGGCCTATAATTACGTATATCCATAGGGTCCAAATCTTTCTTATAAATTAATGATATCAAAGCCTCATTCCATGAGGAGGGAAGTTTGGCAGATTCCTGGATCTCCTCTATCAAGTATTTATAAGGAACGAGTAAATTCTCTTCAAAAGCTTTGAAAACTTCAATGGGTAAGCCATCTGGTCCGGGAGCTTTATTAGGTTTCTGCGTTTTCAATGCCTCAGTTATTTCATGCATTGTAATGTTACTTTCCAGGTCCTTACAATGATCTTCTGAGATACTCTTGGTCCGAAGCTTACTAATAAACTCTTCCTGGGTCTGAAGTGCAATCTCTTGTCTTTTATATAGGTTCTGGTAAAATCTTTGTACAATTCCGTTTATTTGAGATTTTTCGGTTATTTCTTCATTATCTTCATTTCTAAGCACTCTTATGGCCTTCTTCTCTCTTTCTTTTCTTAGTTTATATGCCAACCATCTACTCGGTTTGTTAGTGTTCTCAAAGTAGTTTTGTCTGGCCCATATTATTTTCTTCTCGAGTTCATCCATTAATAACAGATTTATTTCATGTTGAGTCTTATATATTTTGACTAATACTTCTTTGGAACTTTTATTTTTTTGTTGTTTTTCCAAATTTCCCAATTCAGCCACTAAATCATTGTATGCTTTCATCCGCTCTTTTTTCCTTTTGGTTGTATAACTAATCGCGATCCCTCTAAAGAAGGCCTTGAACGTGTCCCAGACTACTTGTACTGGGGTGTCTTTTTTTAAGTTACAATCAAAAAACATCTTAATATCCTTTTTTGCTTTCTCTAAGAATGCTTCTTCTTTTAGGATTTGTGTATTAAGAGTCCAGCGGGGTTTACATGCTGAGTCTTTCAAGATAATCTGTATAGGGTTATGGTCGGCATAAGACCTAGGATTGATGTTAGCTTCAATAACCGACCATCCTAAAGACGCAGACAACCAGCACATGTCCAATCTGGACCAGCTACTATGTACATGAGAAAAGTATGTGAAGTCAGTTGTTTGGGGATTTTTCATCCTCCATACGTCAATCAAGTTGTACTCATCAGCCAGCTTAAAAAATGATTTCGGGAGTTGAGTTCGGGTTTTTTTCCCCTTGGTGTTCACATATTTCTTATCTTTGTCGATATCTAATATGGCGTTGTAGTCACCCACAATACACAAATTCTGTAAGTTGCAATTTATTAGTTTTTCATGGAGCTTAGCAAAGAATTGCTCTTGATTGTTGTTCGGAGCGTAAATGTTAACCAAGATTATTTTTTTCCCGTTTAATTCCAATTCGATCATTATGATTCTGCCAAGTTCGTCTTTAAATAACAGTTTAGATGGTATTGATTCTTTCACATAGATGGCTACGCCTCTTTTCTTCTTTGAGTCACATGAATAATAGAGTTGGCCTAATTTTTTGTTCTGGAGATATTTTGTATCGCCATCTTTTATATGAGTCTCTTGTAAGCATGTTATTTGGGCTCCAGTCTTCTGTAGTTGTAAAAACAGTCTTTTCCTCTTCTTTGGTTCGTTGAGGCCATTTATGTTGACTGAAAAGATCTGTACTCCGGGTTTTGTCGTCATTTTGCCGCTGAATAATTATCTACTGTTTTTTTCTGTCTTTTTTGGGTTTGTGATCTTGTCTTTATTCTTTCTTTTTTCTTCTCCTGCTGATCTCTTCCTTCCTGTCCTTTGTTCTCACCTTCTTCTTCTTCTTCTCTGTCTTCCGTTGAGTCAGAATCTTGATATTGTCCTTCTATCTGTTTCCTCCAAAAGTCTTCAGCTTTTTCAACTGATGTTATGCTATATCTGTTGGATTGATATGTAAAGAAGAGTCCTTCTGGGATCAACCATTTGTATTGTATTGAGTGCTTCATGAGCCAGCTAGTCAGTTTTTTATATCCAAATCTTCTTTTTCTTATGGACCAAGGGATATCTCTTAAAACTTTAATTTCTTTTTCTTCCCAAGTCAGGGGTTTTCTTTTAATTGAGCTCAAGATGTTTTCACATATCGCAGTACGAATGAATTTAACTTGGATTTCTCTAGGAATGTTGAATTTCCTGGTATACGCCGAAGACACTCTTCTGGCCCACTCAATTTCTGATCTACCTTGCTTCAGAAGTTCTTGTTCTTCTTCTGCATTTAACAAGTCGACAATCTTATTCTCTACATTCTCATCTTTTTCCTCAGGAAAGTTTTGGAATCTAAGAATATACGCAGACTTTTCCATTTCGAGTCTGGCAACCCTATTTTCTAACTCGGACATACTAGCCTTGTTTTCCTGTATATCTGCAGAGGTGATTTCTTCTTGATCTTGAAGATCTCTCACTTTAGCTGAGAGTTCATGCATTTGTTGGGTATTGACTAGTAGCTGTTTCTGAAATTCCACAACCTGCTCATTGGTTTTCTTAATTTCAGTTAACAGTTGTGTCTTAACTTCTTCCAGCGCTTCTTGATTCTGTTTGAATCCGGCCGTCATTATATTTTGGAGCTTTTCGATTGAATCTTGATTGCCTATAGATGTGCCTACTTTACTCCCCCCGGGGGGGGTAGCTTGACCCAATTTTTTAATTTTAGTTTCCATTTCTAGTTTCTTCCTCTTAATAGCTTTTCTAATATCCTACTTGAGGCACAGACCTAAATGGAGGGCCGTAAAGCACCCAAGACCTCTGAATTAGTGTGCACTCTATACTCTGCACTCCTAATCTATAGTCTACTAGATTCTAGGCACCTAAACTTACCCTGGAACCATAAGCAGTTCACCATTTCTCAAACTTCAATTTCAAACAGCTCAGACAAATTATAGTATCAATCTCAACAAACAGTGAACAATAATCAGTAATCAGTAGCAATCAATCAGGGCATAAATCAATAAATCAATGAATCAATTAATTAATTAATCAGTTAATCAGGTTACTTAGCTCAATAAAACAGATTAATGTCAATAAATTAATTTAGTCTAATTAATCCAACTACAAACCCCTAATCATTCAGCCAATCCGTACCAACACCATAGTTACATACTCTCAATATAGAATAGAGGTTCCCCCCCTTTTTACTTATTCCTAATTTCCTTAAATAAACAGATTATATATTCTACAATGTATGTCTTAATATAGTTGCCAATAGTCACCAATAGTCTAATTTTACAGTCCCTTTTCTTCTTTCTTCTTTCTCCCTTATCCTTCTTTCTTCTTTCTACAGATCTTCTTTTCTTCTAGTCTTCTTAAGTCTTTCTCTTGTGTGAGTTGTCTTTAACCACTCTTCAGGGAAGATGCAGCCGCTAAATACAGCTAAAAACTGTCTCTTCCCCCTTTACACCTTCTCAACACTCCAAACGGACCTTTTCCACAGGTTCTAGCCGTTCCTCTCGCTTCCACAGACCTTAATCCAATTTTCGGCTGTCCGCTATCTGCTGTGCCCTCCCAAGTTCCTTCTTACACAGATCTCTTTCTGCCGTCCGTCGCCATCTTAACTCTATAAAAATGCCAAGAGGGGGGGTTTCTCTACCGTTCCAGTTTTTCGCACCAAAAGTGCAGTTGCCAGCTTACAGTCTCCTGTTCTTTTATTTTAGAGTTTCTGACAGGCTTAAAAATATTATGACCAAGGTTCTAATCTTGGCTTCGTTTATTGTTCCCCCCTTCTTTTCTTAGAGTCACTACCCAGCCCCGCGGCTTCCCAAGAAATGGCAAGTCAAGGAATTTTCTCCGAAGCTTTCTGTTTCACTTCTCATACATCGTCACAACTCCCGAGGCAGCCACCGCCTTCGTTTTCAGCCCCCTCTTATCTGCTCAGATTTCTCTCCCATAAGTTATAAGAGAATATGAAACAAATAAAGGGCGTCCCAGCTTGAGATCTCTCCCTTCTTGTATCAAACGTACCAAGCCTCGCTGTCTCCGCCTCGGCGGCCGTCCGCTAGCGACACCCGGCTCTCTCGCGCTTAGCGAGCCGCGTCTCGGCTTTTCGCTCTTCGCCCGCACTCACCGCTGCGCTTGAAGATTTTGGCACCCTGTTCAACGAAAGAGGCTTGAGTTTCTGTTTCTTCAATATCTGTTTTCGTTTATCCAAATAGGCAAAGAAAAAAAGTTGGAGTTCAAAGCCCTGTCTGCTCCTTTCCGGCGGCCCAGTTTGACGCACCAGCGTTGGAAGGCTCTTGTCAGCGGGAAAGGCTGAGCTCTCGGGGAAAGCCTCCGCTTCCCCCCAGATTCTCTGCCAGCTCCTCAGACTGAGAAGCGTCCCCAGACGCTTCTGTTAGGGGGTATATAGCAAGGTATCCCCCAGGGAGCCTGCCAAAACAGAGTGTTCATCGGAGCTCCGTGAACAAACTCTGCATCACAGCGCCATCTTGCCGTTCTGTCTCACAGCCCTCTTTCATAACTGATCTCTCTTATGCAGTTGGGAGGAAGTATGATACTGGGCATGCTTGCCCAGTCTCAGGCTTTGGCTCAGAAACTCACATCTCAGCATCTCAGGGTGCCTCAAAATTTCAGGGTAGTTCTACATTTTATGTTTAGTGAATTGTTAATTTCCACATTATTTATAGTATGCTTATTTTTAATGTGGTGAGCAATCAAGTTCACTCCTCACATTCACAGATAAAACATGATACAATTCCAAGGAGTATGTTGTAGTACTATCATTAGTCCTGCTGTTCAATGTCGCATCACCACACCTCGCCCCATTAGTCCTTGGGTTTGGGATGATGGAGACCTAGCAGCCCTTGCAGTGGATGTCATGCACTTTCTTTTGAAGCCTCTTCATTACTGAGTGCTTTGCAAACATTTCATTAACTGGACAAACAGAAAGGTCTGGAGGAAAATGCTCTCTTACATGCAGTAAGTGATACTGGAAAGCAGAAGGGGCAAATGTAGACAAATGCTTTTACAATAAACTCTGTCTGCAAGGGCAGATTGAGATATATGAACCCCCAGTGGAGGGGGAAGGGAGGAAGAACAGAGAAATTTCTTTTCGTAGTTTTATGTTGGCAATGCAGCAATGTACTGGTATAACCAAACGGGAATAGTTGTTTACGGGAGGAGCTGTGGCTCAGTGCCAGAGCATCTGATTGTATGTAGAAAATCACAAATTCAATCCCTAGTATTCCTAGTCGAAAGACCAATAATCTATCTCTCTGATAGACAACTGATGTGCTGCTTTGTATAAGGTAGCTCTATGTGTTTGCTCCAAGCTCCATCTAGCTTGGGCTGTAAAGAGTCAGCATATGGCAAACACACTGATTGGGAAGAGAACTCCATTTGACGATTCCATACTATGGGCCTTGGCCACACATAAAAGACATTTTGACAACATTGTCAACACTGATGGAACATCAGCAGTTGTACTATCTGCTAGTGAGAGTTTGCACATGAACAAGATCCGTACCACTATAAGTATTGCTAGTGAAGTGGTCTGATTAGGGTTGCCAGGTCTGACTTGGGAAATATCTGGGGACTTTGGGGGTGGAGTCTGGAGACTTTGGGGGTGGAGCCAGAAGCAAGGTTGTGACAAGCATGACTGAACTCCAAAGGGAGTTCTGGACGTCACATTTAAACGGGCTACACTCATTTTAAATGCCTTCCCTCCATTGGAAATAATGGATAATAGGGGCACCTTCTTTTGGGGCTCATAGGTCCAATCTTTTTGAAATATGGGTTTTTTAAAAGAGGGGCACCAAACGCTATGCTGAAAAATTGAAGCCTCTGCCTCAAAAAACACCCCTCCCAGAGCCCAAATACCCACTATGGACTGGTCTCCAGAGTGTATACTGAAGTGCCCAGCAGACATTCTCCACACACGCACTTTTTACTAACCTGAAGCAGTGGGAGGGCCTCCAAACCAGGGAATCCTCTGACCCCAGCTGGAGATTGGAAATCCTACCTGGAATTAGAAATTCATAAAGAGATCAAGATTAGGGTTGCCAAGTCTAACTTTAAAAATCTGGGGACTTTGCGGGAGGAGCCAGGAGACTTTCCAATTTCCTAAAATACATAAATAAATAAAAATGCACCAGTGCAGCTCCCCTGAATACAGTCTTCATTTCCTCATCCCCCAGAAGCTTCACGCTCACTAACACACACACATGCACACTCACAAAACAGTCCAAATAAACAGTTTGCTAGCTCACACTTTTGTGGTCTCAGTGGGGCAATTTACTCATGTTGTTGAATGTAACCATCTGCTGTATAGTCAAACAAGTTCTTCAGACTGACACAGGGAAACCAAAGGTTCTAGTTTACCCTTTACTATGCAAACAACTTCTGAAAGGATTGTAAAATAAACAGATGGTCTGGGCTGCTTTCCCCTCTTTTCTTACAGCTTCACAGCTCAGTGGGAACAGCTATGTTGTTCTGTGGGCTCATCCTGCCCCCATTCAGCCTGGCTCCTGCAGATTTAAAGGCGCACACACCTTCTAAAAAACAAGTGCTTCCAAGCTTCTTCTACTCTTCCCAAGTGGAAACGTACATGGTGGCTATTGAGTGGGGCTTCCCTCCATTGGCCAGCTGATTGGGGGTGGGGAGGAGCCTGCAAATCCGGGGGATCCCCTGCTGGGACCTGGAGAGTGGCAAGCCTAGGACTGATGAAAGGTGGGGTATAACAAATAATGATGCATAATTACAGTCTTGGAGATCCATTCACCCCTCTACAAAGGTCTTGGCCCACAGCCAGAAATTTGGAGTTGTGCTGGTTGAGTCCCATTGAGGATAGACATAATAGTTCAGTGAAAAATAAGTGAAATGATACTTCTGAATAATTAACATGCATAACTGATCATGTTTATTACAAGCAATTTCATTTAACTACCTCCTTTGTGTCGTGCAACATTTACTGGTGTGACCAATGAATGACTGGGGGCAGGGTCTGCGGGCCACCCTCTATCTTTGGGTGGGTTAAAACCCATCTAGTCCAGCTTTCCATTCTGTTCCCAGTTCAAGTTAACAAAATGCCTCTCAAAGCTCCTAAGTAAGGTCCATCCTCTTTTTTGTCTGCTGTAACTGTAATTCAGAGAGATACTGCCTTTGTTCGTGGAAGTTCCAATTAATTCTTATGACTGATAACCATTATTAGACAATAGTAATTATACTAGCATTTGAACTGTTTCAAGTATGAGTCTTGCAGGACAACTTGTCCATGACTTTACAAGACTTGAATCATTACTGCTGGAAACCCTTTTTTATTGCCAATCACATGTGACCCTCCTAAGAAGGGTACACGTGACTAATGGGGGGGGGGGATCCTATTGGTCTTGTTCCCATGCCTTCACTGGCTGGGTTATTTCTGTTTGGATACCAGGGATTCCTCACACTTTGAAAGAGAGCTCTGCACATACCACCAAAAGAGAGACCATAGACCACCCCCCTAATTTGTAGAGAGATCCCCGTATGATGTCTGGGTTGTACTACAAGCCAAAAACTATAATACTGTTGCCAAGAAAGAGCCAGCACATATTTGCTGTGTTAATTCATGCAAATGCATGCCCATTTATAATGGCCCACACTTAGCTCTGAGGCTCTGTGTGTGTGTATGCATGCATATGACTAGCAATGTGTAGATTAAAACAGCCCCCCTTTTTTTAATTGGCCAGGTGGACACCCTGCATTTATCATTGCAGGCCTTGTTGAGCTGACAGGGAGCTGCCTTAGCTCCATATTCACTGTTGGGTGGGGGGGAGAGAGGCCTTTGCATATTGATTCTTTTTCTCTCTTAAGGTAATACTTGCTCCATCTGACCAGGCCAGTCCTCTCCCCAGTAAAAAAGAATCCTTGCAGAGCAGCTTCAGAGCCTCCTGCCCTGCTTGATTGCAGTGTGAACCCAGGGTCATCTGGTGTGCATCATGGCGAGAGTGTCTTAGGACCCAGTAGAATTCTCTCTGTGAATGACAGACAATGCTTTAAAAGGCCGGGCAGAGCCCAGATGTGACAGCCTGTGCCATCCACAGTGCGGGAGTCAGCCAGCAGTTGCTGCTGCTGCAGCCTCCCAGCTCCATTCCAGGTGTGGAGAATCTAACGGTGCCATCCGGACAGGCAATGCCTTCCCTGGGATTTTGTGCATCTCAGCATCCTCCCAGTGCTGAATGAGATTCAGGATGCAATAGCTGCTCCTGCCTAGGCTCTCTTCTCAGTACAGCAGGAAAGGACTTTGATTCCACAAACAAAGCAGGTCATTGTAAATAGGACAATAGTCTCTGCTATTTGCCGAGGTGGTAGTAAAGCAAGGAGGGCATCACTGCCTTGCTGTCCAGGAAAAACAAAGGCACACTGAAACATGGAGCATTGCTAAGGCAGACTTGGTTAGCATGAAGGAGCCAATCTGCCCATTCAGGGAAGTTATGACGAACTTGCTGACCAGGAGGAGAACACAATTGGGGCAGCTGCTGCTGGCCACTGAAGAGCCTCCGGGTGCTCTGGAATTGGGTGAGTGACTTCTTTGTGGGAGTTTCTGGGGAGGGAGCTGATATGAACGGGACAGTGCTGCAGGTGAGAGAAAGTGCAGCACAGCTCCTTTCTGTAAATGGGCCCAGCTCTTTGCATGCAAAGCCATGTCCTTCTCATTTCAATTCTGGGACATATTAGGGTGTGGCATTCCAGAAATGGCAGGGAAGCAGAAATACTCTTGTTCAAAGGGAAGCCGGTGCACCTTTGGTTAAAATGTTGGGTTGAAATTTGGTCACCTTGTTTAGAAAGTGACAACTCATGCCAAATTGAACACCAAGAAGGAAACAAATGCTGCGATTGAGACTTTGACTCATTATAGTAAATTGAGGAGGGCAGCCCAGGACTGCTTAGCTTGGTAAAAAAGAGTTTGTATTCTAAAAATAAAATTTCTTTGTATGGTCATTTCAATTAGTTGAAAGAGTGAGAAGCTTTCATTTAGCTTAACCTTAACTTTGTTGTCAAGGCTGTCAAGGAAAAGGGCACAGGAGAATGTAGAATAGCGCTCAGGGGACAACTATGCTTTTGTAGAAGTTAGGTCTCTCTGATCAGGAAACCACAGTCATGGTTGCTGCTGGCCATCAAAAAAAAAAACCTCCCAGGGTGGCTCTTTATTTTAGGCAGTATGCCCTGGGACAGGAATGTAGCAAACAGTGTAGGGAAAGGTTATTGCAGGGGCAGGCAACCCCTGGCTCATGTGCCAAACAGAGGTGCGCCAAACTGTTTTGCTTAACAGTCAGGACTATTTATCTGCCCAAACCACCAGGAAGAGCCTCAAGGCTATAGGAGCACAGCAAGAGCCTGTGGCACAGGAGAAGGTGATGAGCATGACTTCTGTGCATTGTGTCCTGCACTTGTACAGCCACCAGTAGAGTCTGAGGTGACCCCCTGAGGTGCTGAAAGCTACTAGTTCCAAGTATGTCTGGCCAGCTATAACCCCCTTCTCTTCCCCCAACTTTGCTGCCCCATCAGTAGGTATGGTGGTTCTTTTGACATTTGGGCCTTCCTTTGGGCTGTCTGCTTTAATGCTCTGCTTCTGCACTTCCTGGAAGTATCAGGCTGGCTATTGTGAGGAACAGGGTGCTGGATTAGGTAGGTGCTAATCAGATCCAGCAAGCTTCTTCTGATATAAAAGATGATATTGGTACAAAAATTATTTCCTAGAAAACAGGCAATAAAAAGAAGGGTCCTAATAGAAATGTTGCAATTTAACAACCTCCCTAAACAGTTAGCAGAAACTAAACTTACTGTTATTTAAAAAAAGCTAGAATACAGACACTTCTGGCTTGTTGGATTTATGTCCCCCCCCCCCTTAATATTCCTTACATTCTCTCTGGAGGGCAGTTCTGCTACCCTTCTTGAAGTATATTTTTAAGTGAATTGTTATATGAATTTTCTCATTCTTTTGTGGATGAGACCATATTCTTACCTTACAACCACCAGAAGGTAGAAAGCTTAAAAGGTTTCTGAATTTAAACCCATATTGATCTACTGTGGCTGCAGATCACCAGGGCTTTGTGGATGTAACAGGGTGAACTGTGTACAAAACTGAGGGTAGTAGAAACTTTCTACTACACCTCCTTTTACTGCTGAAGAGGCAAGGTAGTTTTCATTTTAAATTTAAACTGAAAATGAGTTGCCTCTTCAGCATGTGGTGGGAAGTGTCAGTGACAGCTTTACTTCTTCACCATTTAATTCTCTTATTTTTATTTATTTATTTATTCATTCATTCATTCATTCATTCCGGGATTTATATCCCGCCCTTCCCACGAGTGGCTCAGGGGCTACCACTATTATCATGGCTCTGAGGCCTCTTCATATGCACAGTCAGCAACATGGGAGCTACTTCCATATGTGGCAATCTCATGCTGCTTTTGAGCATCTTGAAGCAATGAGACCACATGAGAAGGGCCAGCTGCATGAGCTGTTGCATATAATGGCGTTGTTCACACAAGTGACCCTGCAGCATCATATCAGAGTGGCTCCCATACTGCTGGTTGTACACGTGAAGGCAGCCTCAAAAGTTACTACATACAGAGATGGAATCGTAGTGGGTGCAATGAATTTTAGCCACAAGGCCAAGACATTTTTTTGTCAGAAAGAATGAATGCATGCCTTTTGTGAAATGGTTTTCCATGAACCTTGTCAAGTCTCCCCTCTATAGTGGGAGACTACAAGAGGAGTTATTTTGTTCTTTTTTCTTCTGTAGATAAGGTTGCCAGGTCTGTGTTGGTAACTACCTGGAAACTTTGGAGGTGGATTTGAAAGAAGGCAGGGTTTGTGGGGGGGGGGGGCGGGGGAGGAACCTCAGCAGGGTACAATGCCATAGAGTCCACCTTTCAAAGCAGCCATTTTCTCCAGGGGAGCTGATCTCTGCCAGCTGGACATCAGTTGTAAAAGCAGGAGATCTCCAGGCTCCACCTGGAGACTGGCAGCCCTATGAGGTAGCAGCCCAGTACTGGCAACACCTGGGAGATGGCAGGGGCAGAGTCTGGATGATTGGTGTCTCATACATAGCTAGAAGTGACACCACCATGCTGGGGCTTCCCGCTTCACTCCAGAAGTGATGTTGTGGTGCTGATGCAAAGTCAATTGTCCAGACTCTGCCCTTCATGTATCCTGAGGTTGCCAGTGCTGGACTGGCAACCTTTCTTCCTATGGAAGGAAAGAGAATGGAATTATTCCTCCAGTGGTCTGAATGCTAGGGGGATTCACAATTACTTGCCACAGTAGACCCAGTGTCTTACAATTCAACATTTACAAAGGAGGACAGTGCGAATATACCTATAGCCAGGGCCATTGAGAATAGGGGAACAAAATTTGGGATGCCCTGGTCACCCTTGGAGCCTGGCTATAAATTCAGTGGTTCCTTTATTGAGAGGGAGAGAAGGGGGAAAATGTGGTTGGCTCAGTCACTCTTTCTCTTTGCCTTACCTTCTTCACAGGGTTTTTTGTGTGATACAAGGGAGGTACAAAGTTAACTGACCTGATTTCTTTGGAGGAAGGCTGGGATGTAACTGTGGGGGAGGGACAGGTGGAGCAATCATGTGGACAGGGAACTAAAAAGGTATGGCTTTGGGGGACAAGAAATAGACATGATAGAGAGAAAGATATGGGGATGGTGCTCTAGAAGCGCTCAGGTTGTGGCAGGGGTGACAGCAGAAAGAACTTTTCTGTAGAAAAAGCCCAGCAGGGAGTCATTTGCATATCAGGCCACAATCCCTGACACCAAGCCAGCCAGAACTGTATTCCTGCTAAAAAAAAGAAAAAGCCCTGACAGCAGATAACCCTGAGCCCAAAAGATGCTACTGTTGCCAGATGTTGGTATTCAGTTCTGTTGTGAACGGTAGGAAATTTTTACATATAACTAGGTACCTATTTTTTCTTAATAGCAAGGTAAGCCCCAAGTGAGACAGGGATCTGTGGGACGAATCTGTTCCTAGAACACCTGATCTCAGGCAGCCAGTTCCTCCATGGAGTTTACCAGTCCCCATATGCTCTGTGCCAGGCACTAGCTGCTCTTGTGGTGTCACAGGATCAGCGGAGGCCACATACTAGGAACAAGGCACCAGAGCTGTTTGTTCTTGCCCAGATAACTTCGCACTTTATCTTGCTGCCTTCCCAAGTGGTTGGGACACAGTCCTTGGTCTTAGAGCTGCCACTCTCTATGTGAAGTAACCCAGAATTCCTAATCCTGGAATACCTTTCAAATACATGGGAAAGCAGTCGGGTAGCCTCATGGTAGGCTCTGGGGACCCCTTGGAATTACAGCTTATCTCCAGATCACAGAGAGCAGCTGCTCTGGAGAAAGAGGCTGATCTGGAGGGTGGACTCTATGGCACTGTACCTCCTGAGGTCATTGTCCACCGCATGCTCCACCCCCAAATCTGGAGTCATTTCCCAACATGGATCTGGTGGTAACCTTACCCCCCATATAGGGTTGCCAGGTCTGTGTTGGAAAATACCTGGAGACTTTGGGGGCGGATCTGGGAGAAGGCAGGGTTTGGGGAGCAGCAGGGCCTCTGTATGGTACAGTGCCATACAGTCCACCCTTCAAAGCAGGCATTTTCTCTAGGGGAGCTGATCTCTGCCAACTGGAGATCAGTTGTAAAAGGGAGAGATCTCCAGGCCCCACCTGGAGGCTGGCAATCCTACCCCCATCCCCCACCAATGGCCAGGAGAACCAGGCAACCCTAGGAACAGCTGTGGCTCTAAAAATGCACAGAGACGGGAGATATTTTTCTCTTATTCTTTTTACAGCAGAAGCCTTGAGAGCACCAAATATGAAGTATGCTCTCTGGAAAATATTGCTACTTGTGATGGAGGCCATCAAAACATTAGGTGGTAAAGCAGGAGTTGTTAGCCTTGGCTTTTCCTCTTCTGTCTGGCCTCTGCAGCTCCGCTCCATCACAATGTTGCTCCTCTTTCTCATTTCCCTTTTCCATGCTTTTGCTTTGAACTCCAGTCCCGTTTCCACAAAGTATCAACCAGGGATTGGGGATAGCTCTCTAAAGGGCATGTGTTCATTTCAGGGGGATTCCCAGGGAAGATGCAGGATTGTGCAGCGGGCCTAGCTAATGAAGTACAAGCAGAAGCTGCTGGACTGTTTTGTTGCTGGGGTGCAGCTCCTATATGTCCAGATCCCTTTTCAACAACTGTGGGGTTGCCCAGGCAACTCAATCTGAGGAAGAATCTATTGCTCTTACTAGGGAAGGGAGGAGGAAGAGAGTGTCCCCATGCTTTTCATGAGAATTATCCTGTGGATCAGACCATCTACCATTTCATTCCTCTTCTGAAAGGGGGAGAGGCATAGTAGTTTTTTCCTGTGTGATTGTATTTAAAATGGAAGCATGCTGATGATTTTAGAGGGGGGGGAGAGAGAGAGCATGAATATAACCATCAGTAAGCAAACATGCTTCCATGAATGTCTAAAAACCTGTGCTGTAACTGTTAGGCAGTATGCACTTCTCTCAGCGACAAAGCAAACATCCTTTGCATGCAGAGAGATCCAGGTTCAGGGTCTCCCTGCTGCCTCTGCCTCTTGTGTGCTGGGTAGATGGTCTGACTCAGTGGTTTAGATCCTGTCTTGATTTCTAAAACACAAGGAGGAGGGGAATGATTCTTGCTGATTCTTCCTTCCTGCAAGAGACCCCCTGTTTGCCCCAAGCAATTGCTGTGAAATCCCCTATACCCCAGGAGCAGCATTTTGGGATAGCTGAGGGCTATCACAGAGAGGGAGAGTCAGCAAAAATTATTTCCCCCTCATTGTGCCCACAGAAATCTAGATAGGATACAAGCCAATCGAAGGGAGCATTTATCTATTCATAGCCTTTCTTTCTTCCATCATGGGATTTCAAGGCTGCACAAATAAATTCACAGGTAATGTGCCTCCCAAGCACTGATCAGATGCAGACTTCCTTTAGTTTCAGCAAGGAAGCCAAATCACGCTCCCTCCTACCATACCCTACTTCATCCATGCCTACATACTTGTGCATGTTTGTATATTTTGGTGCAATCCCACATGATTATAAAGTTGTAGTACGTTCTTCAGGCCATAAAAAGTGATGAGACCAAAGCATACAATAGGAATGTGCATTTCACCTCAGAAACTAACTGGAAACAAATTGCGCATGCCCTTGTTCAGAAGAGTACCTAATGTGAAGAACACTTCTGAACTGTGTTGGTGAGATCTGGCTGTTTTCCTGGTGCTGCAGCTGCACTCAGCTTTCTATTTCCCTATCCTATCCTGAAATTATCATTTCCCCAAAGAGCACAGGAGTAGACTTAGCAGATGTGTGCCTGACAGACACATTGACCAACCAGAAACTTAAGCCTGTGTTCACATAACAGCATCATTCATTGCTGACCGATGCACAGCACTTCTCCCAATCACACTGTTGGCTCAATTGCTTAATGCTGTGCAAGCTTTACAACATTTGGCCAAGCAGTTCCAGCATTTGTGTGTTAGCCTGAGGGTAGCAACAAATCTTTTGCTTGCACTCTCCCAGGAGTGCAGGAGTGGGACATCCTTCTCTAATACCTTCCCCCAGGCCTAGCACCAAGCCTGGCACCCACCCCAGAGGAAAAGTCTTTACTCACATAGTCTGCAAGACAATAAGGGCTGCCTCACTGCTTGGGATGGGGAGCAGATCCTTTTGTATTCTGGCCCTTTATGCATAGGTGTTTTGCCTCACTTTCACCATGCATGTCTGTTGGGTTTTCTTTTTTGTCTGCATTTTGTTTCCTCCCTTCAGCATTCAATTCACTTTCTGTTTGTTGTTTCCCTGGGTTTTGTGACAGTGGTTTTGAAGCAGTTTCCCCCTTGCTTCACTTTCAAGCCAAAGGTAAGCTAAGAATATACAGATTCCCTTGGATTTCTCCCCTGCCCTGTCCCTGCCCCTCATAGGCCAATTCGCACCTACATTTTTAAAAAATCGAAGTGACATGAGTCTAGTGGTAGGAGAGGAAACCATCACTAGTCTCATGCTGCTTGCAAAAAAATGACTCCTCACTGGGTTGCCCTCTCCTGTTGGCCAGCTTTTGAACCAGGCAGCACAAGAAGGCAGCTCTGAACTGTTCAAACCGGGTGGCATGAGAAGGCAGCTCAGAGCCCGGTGTATATATTCTGGGCTGCAGAATAAATACACTGGATAAAAAGAATGATGCATACTGTAGGCACAGAATTCAAAATCACCCTTAAAGAAACTGTTCAGATTCTTCACAGTAAGCTGTATGTGCATAAAGGACCTGTGTTCTCTCTCCATTGCAAGTTGATTGCCCCCCCACTTTTGCTTTGCAGAGCAGAAGGCATGGGAGGGAAGTTTTGCCATCAACACAGCAGCCTTATGGTGATTCCTGGTGGAGTTTTTAAGGCAAGAGATGTTCAGAGGTGTTTTGCCATTGCTGCCTCTGCATAGCATCCAAGTACTGGCCAAGACCAAACCTGCTTAGGTTCCAAGATCTGGTGAGACTGTGTTAGCCTGGGTTATCCAGGTCAAGGCTAAAAACTAATACTGTTGGAGCTCATGAGCATAATTCATTTGCATATGGCACACACACCCCGACATCATCAGAAGGTGTACTGAATTATATCAGCTCAGCATCTACCTTAAAATGCTTCTTGAATTATAATTGTCATCAGGGCTTTTTTGGTAGAAAAAGCCAAGCAGAAACTCATTTGCATATTAGGCCCCACCCCTGACATCACCATTGTTTCACATAGGGCTTACCTGAAGAAAAAGCTCACCAGGAATTTATTTGCATATTAGGCCACACCCCAACACCAAGCCAGCCAGAACTGCATTCTTGTGCATTCCTGCTAAAAAAAAAAGCCCTGTCGTAATAAAACCTTACTCCCATTGAACTTTTTAAGTTACTTTCTCCTATGTGGTCACAGTGGCATGATGAAGATTTCTATCTGTCTGATTTATATGTTTTGGTTATTTTCCCATTTTTTGTGGGGGGAAATATTAGTTTGTCAAATCTTAGAGTTCAGCAAAATTCTCAAAGGGGGTTTGAACAATGGAGCTCAGAAGCAAGTATTTGGGGGGAGGGGGCGGTAAGAAAGAAAGAACACAATAAAATTTACAGGTTCAGGAGCTCTGCTCCTGTGAGCTTCTGCCCAAAATGAGGCCTGCTCCTAATAGTAAAGAACAGATACACACATACATACAGATAGGCAAGGGAAAATGTTTCTCTGTGTAAAATGATCTCTCCGCTCATCTGAAAGCAGCTCTGGAAGAGAATCTGGTTGTGCTTGAGTCCACTCATTTATGTGTAAGACAGGGGAGTCATTTTTATTTCACAGAGTTAGAGCACATGACTGAAGGTTGGCCAGCCCTCCATGCACACCTCTTACATTGCTGTGATGAATGCAGGAAACATTTCCCTCCTACCTTGGCCTCCATGAGAGTTTAACTTGCCTTTAGAACAGTGAGGCTTTCTCCTTCCTGTCTAAACACTGGGGAGGGAGAGGTACAGTTGTGGAGAATTTAATCCCCATTGGTTAGAACCGCTTCCCAAAAAAAGTTTTAGAGGGGAATGGATACCAATGAGAACTGTATCCAAATGCTGTTTATCACTCTGAAGAAAATGATACTAAAGAATACAAGTAGAACCTGTAACGAACACAATGAGCCAAACCCCAATAAAATTTCTGTGCATATCCCTAGAATTCAGTCCAGGGAAGTAAAACCGTTAGCAACCAATGAGGAAGTCAGTCTACTTACCTGATGTCACTGTGCAGAAAGAGGAGCACTGCTCTCCACTCCCACTATGCTGAACCCTGAGAAGATATATTAGGAAAATCCCTCTCTTCCCCTAGGGGAGACAAAGTTGGTCTAGGATGAATCACTTAGTATCTCCTGGATTGATTTCTGCCCTTGCGTAAGCAGTGATTTCATAATGCAGGCTTGTTAGGTTTCATTTTATTTCTTTTGTATTTAAAGGGGCTGGTCCTGCAACTGTGAAAGCAAATGGCAAACCTCTCCTTCCTGTAACAGAATAAGAGGCTTAAGGTGGGATCAAAATGTGGATGGAGGGACTTGGGGATGTTTTTGAGCAGGAACACACAGGAACAAAGTTCCAGAGGGCTTGGTATCAGAGGGTGTGGCCTGTCATGGGTGCTGGGGACCCTGCAGAAGAAACTGTGCCCCTGCCACCTGCACCAGTGCCCTGGCTACCTGCACCAGTGTCCCTGCCTCCTGCGGGAGAAGATCCAAGCTCCCCTGCCTTACCCTCTCGGGTGGCTCGTGTGCGTGACTGCCTTCGTCAGGACCTCAGGGATCGGAGGAGGGCGGCACGCTCACGAGCAAGACGCTCCTTGAGCCCTGAGTTTTAAAAAGATCCTGGCTCTTCTAGGAGTGAGGATGCTTGAGTCTCAGCAGGATCCTGGCCGCCCTCTGAGTCAGCAATTAGCCCAAATGGGCAACAGACAGCAGAGGGCTATATAGCTGTGGGCTTTGGGAGGAGGCTTTATGGAAGCAACTAGTCCCTTACCTGACATTCTAGCAGCCACTTTGGTGTCTGGACCCCCTGACTCTGGCTTTGACTTCTGGACCTCTGACCTGCGATACCTGGACTGTGGTTTGGTTTTGATGTATTGGACCCTCTTTGCTCACCAGCTACAGACCTTGGACTGCCCCTGGATTTTGCCTGACCCGGCCCCAGCTCGTGACATGGCCTAATATGCAAATGCATTTCTGCTGGGCTTTTTCTACAAAAAAGCACTGTGTGAAACAATGGTGGTATCAGGGGTATGGCCTAATATTTGCATATTAGGCCATACCCCTGATACCACCATTGTTTCACACAGTGCTTTTCTGCTAGTTTCTGCATAAAAGTTTCTGCTAGGCCTTTTCTGCATAAAAAGCCCTGGAGGGACTATCTTTCATTGCCTTTACTAGGGGGTTAATCACCGGCTCCAGTGAAAATATTTGCATATTTTCCATGCTGTTTGGCTCATCAGGCTATGAATGCTGTTGGCTGAACTGAGGTCTCAAATTCCACCCTGTTTGACATGTCTGCTTCTTCCACAAATGTCAAGGTTGATTTCTGGATCCCCCATGCCACCACCCAAAGAGGACTGGAATATTGGCTGTTTCTTTGATTCAGCTGACAAAATGTTAATGCAGATTATCATCCTCAAAGGGAAACTTGAGAGAAGCTGAAAAGCCTTACATCAAAAATTAATAGAAGTTATACCTACAAATAGTAATGAGAGCCCCCAGGGCTATTGTGGAGAACTGGCATTTGGGAGGCTTGAGAACTCAAAGGTTTGGTTCAAGGGACTGTGTTGCCTGAGGGAAGTAGAATGCATGTGTTTGTGTTGTTTGTACCATACTGGTATGCCTAATCTGATGCCTTTGATCCTTACATTTTGCACCAAACGTTCTGAGGTAGATGCCTGCCTTGTCCATGCTGCTACAGGGATGACAACAGAGCAAGAACCAGGTCCTCTTTCCTGGTGTCACCAATGTGGAAGATCTGCCATGCACACCACCTTGAAGGCTTCTACCCTGCACATTCAGTATTAAGTTAAAAACCCAAACATCTCCCACACCCCTAGTTCAATGAGGCTGTAGTTTTCAGTGTTCTCATTAAAAAGATAAACAGGCAGAACTCAGAGTCGAGTGGCATACCTTACTTCAAAATAAAATCTTTGTTATGATATTTGAACATAATGTGCCAGTTTCTCTCTGAAATCTAAGAATAACATCCACCATATTCTTGTCCTTCATTTGCCTTAAAACTGGGGCTTTGAGAGCCATTGGGTGTAATGCTTATAATGGAGAACTGGGTTTAAATATCCCACTCAAGATCTAAATACATGATACACTGTTTACAGACCTGTTAAGAAAACTTGCATCTGCACATGTACTGATGGGCTACACATAAGTTTTCCCAACAGGGCAACTAGCAGATCCCCTGTGCCATTTCAGGTTTGGGGGTGGGAAGGCTTAAGCCCCTTTTCCTATTTGTCACAGTGCCAGTCCAAATCAGCTCCCACATGCCTGAGAATCTAAGTTTCAGTCAGGAACTCACAGAACACTCCTGACTGACAGGACCCAGCCAGATGGACCTGCACACATACCCAGGAACACTGTATCATATAGTTAGGCTCAGTTCCACCATGAAGGTCACTGTACGACCCTGGGCCAGCTGTCTCTTTCAATCTAGCCTACCTCACAGAGTTGTTTTGGGGAAGAAATCCAGGAAGGGAGAATGCCACTGTAAACTATTTAGGGAACTATGCAGTGTGCACTTTTAAAAAGAAAATTTGGTTCTGTATCAAGATGGCCAAAATTCAGTGTCAAAAAAAGCTGGATTTTGGAATATGTATATGTTATGCTGAATCATTTCCTAACACAACCTATATATTTCCAGAGCTGCAGTTTCAATATTGCTGGCAGTTTAGAAATACATGTGCTGTGGTCACCATGTCTGTTTGCTACTAGCACATATTCCATCCATTTCTCATTTACTAAGTTTTACTAAAAAAATGTGTTTTTTGTCCTCTGCAGGGGTGAAGAACTACCAAAGATGGTGGCTGTGACAAAGAGTACTCGTATCCACTGGCAGTTCATACTGCCAAGAAGGCACTGATCACTTTGAAATAGAATTCAGGGACAATGCCCAACAGAACTCAGATTAATTCTAGCCAGGGACATGATATATTCTTTTCAATGGAAGTATTCCAGTTCCAGGAGGCTATTGGCATTTTCTTCATGGTCATGCTAAGTGTCATTGCTTTGGTCGCCAACACAGCAGTCATGGTTGTTATCCTCAAGACGCCTTTGCTGAGGAAGTTCATCTTTGTCTGCCATCTCTGCCTAGTAGATCTGTTGTCAGCCATTTTTGTCATGCCCCTGGGGATCATCTCCAGCTCCACCTGCTTCAACAGAGTGTTATATAGCATTGCTGAATGCCAGACATTAATCTTCCTGAATGTCTGTTTCATCAGTGCCTCCATCCTCACTATCTCTGTCATCAGTGTGGAACGGTATTACTACATTGTTCATCCCATGAGGTATGAAGTCAAGATGACAACTGGACTTGGAGTCACTGTTGTGGCATTCATTTGGATTAAGTCCATCTTGGTTGCTGCTTTGTCACTGGTAGGCTGGCCTCAAGACAATGGTGCCAGCAGTGCCAGCAAATGTACTGTTTATTGGAGCCCTGGAGCCCACAAGAAGATATTTGTGATTATCTTTAGCATTCTGTGCTTCATATTGCCTACCTTAATCATCTTTGCAGTCTATGGCAGCATCTACAAAGTGGCTCGGATTGCTTCCCTGCAGCATGTTCCTGCCCCATCCTGGACTGCCACACCCAGACAAAGATCGGACTCCATTCACAGCCAAGTCACTATCATCACAACCAGGAACGTGCCTCCTAGGCTGTCACCTGAACGTTTGTTTGGTGGGAATAAAGCTGCCTTGACACTGGTCTTGATTGTAGGACAGTTCCTCTGTTGCTGGCTGCCTTTCTTTTCCTTCCACCTACATTGTTCCATGAACTCTCCCTCTATGAACCCTGGCTACGGTGAGACTGTTGTGACCTGGCTCGCCTATTCTTCTTTTGCCATCAACCCTTTTTTCTATGGGCTACTAAACCGCCAAATCAGGGAAGAGTTAGCCAAGCTGGGGCGGCACTGCCTCAATAAGCCTCTAAGCCAAGAGTTGTGTGTCTCCAGCCCAGAGGGATCTATCCAGGAGAACTTCCTACAGTTCCTGCAGAGGACCAGTTGCACAGTGGAGACCCGTTCCAGTTTTATTAATTCCAGCCCCCGGAACACTTTGGACCAGACTGCAATGGGGTTCAGAATTCCAGGCCAAATCCCAGAAGAAACTAACTGAGGGAAGGAAAGTGGGTTTAGGCCATTTTCACATCTTTTCTCACCTGGCTCCAAGTTAAAAAGAAAATGAAGAGGCTCCATGCACTGAAAGAACTGACCAAGCCACCTTTACTGGAGGAGTTGGTAGTTTCTTTTCTTATAGGTATGGAAGTAAATGTAATGAAAATTGATTGCCCTTCTGTAATTGACTGGCTGTTCCCCTGCTGAGATCAGAGCTGGTATTAGACAGCCATAGTCAACCACTTGGAGCAGTACCACATATAGCAGCACTTTTACCAAGATTTGCAGACTGTACTTTGTAAGAAGGAGCATTATGATTAAGGACCTTTCTAGACAACCTCCAGAGTTATTTAAGCACTAAAGTACTGTTAGCCTCAAGCCAGCACCATCGGTGCTATGTCTCTTCCCCACCCCCCAGCTCTGTAATGAAAGGGAGCAATGGCCAGATTTTTTTTCTCTATGTGTTGAGTTGGGGGGGGGGGGGAGATGCTCCAGTGCCAGAAAGGAGTGCACAAACTCTTGAAATTGAGCACTGTAAACCCATCAAAGCAGTACAGATAGGGAAGGAGAGATTTGTGGCATTCATCCAGATATTTATGGTGAACATCCATAACCCACACAATTCGCTGTTACAGTAGTTGCAGTTGCAGGATAAACTGGATTTTACCAGCAAGCCAACACTGCCATTTGAGTGCAAGGAATATTTTATTCCTCCAGCAATTTAGGGGTTAGGTGAGGTAATGTTCTGTGGATCATAGTCAGACACTGGGTGTCCACCATGTATTCCCTATGCAAGAACAGTTTTGTGTAGAAAGAACCTAATATAAGGTGATTGCATACTATGACCTTTCTGTACTGCAGAGAGGGTGCCCCCCCACACCCATGTTTACCTGCAAGTGGAGTTTGGGTTCCATATAGCACAATGTATTCCTCCTAATAATCTGTTCCTATCAACAAGATCCTACTGTATGTAATTTGGAAGAAGTTTCCCTTTAGCAAAGGCTCTGTTTCTCTTCCTTTATTTTCAGTGGAATTAATTACTTTCTGGTCTCAGGGCATGAAAATGATATTTTTAAAAAATAGCAGTGGCTTTCACTGTCTACAAACTGAAAAACAGTATTTGAGCCTCCCGTCTAAGATATGACATTTACAACTGATCTATAACTATGAAGAGTAAATCAGTCGGTTTATGAGAGAAACAGAAATTAATTAAGATGGAAGAAGAAGGCGAAAAAATTGTAAATGGACAATAGTCCTAAGAAACTTCACTGATGCTTTCATTGTTGACACAGGCAACAGTTTTCAAAGTTTTTTTTTTAAAAAAAAATCTTTACAAAGTATGCATTTGGTTGAAATATTTATATATCTCTTTTCCTATTTAATTCAAGATAGCTTACACACATTACCACAAAGCCAAGCAGCACAAGTTGTCATAGTCCCACTATACATTGCATTGGTCAGGCTGCACCTGGAGAACGGTGTGCAGTTCTGGGGGCTTCACTTCAAAAAGGATGTGGACAGAATGGGGCAGGTACAGAGGATGATTAGGAGCCTGGAAACCAAGCCCTATGAGGAAAGGCTGAGGGACTTGGGAATGTTGGGACTTGGGAGTGCAGGGAGCTGTTCCTGTTGACAGCAGAGGAGAGGATTAATAATAATGGGTCTAAATTAAGGGTGGGAAGGTTCCAGCTGGATATTAGGAAAAACTTGTTTACAGTAAGAGTTGTTCAGCAGTAGAATCAGCTACCTAAGTAGGTGGTGAGCTCTCCCTCACTGGCAGTTTTTAAGTACCAGCTGAACAAACACTTGTCAGGGATGCTGTAGGTTGATCCTGCATTGAGCAGGGAGTTTGACTAGATGGCCTGTATGGCCCCTTCCAGCTCTGTGATTCTATTAGTCTATAAATTGAAAACATTGTACAAAATATAATATAAAGCCACAAGCTCCAAACACAATAACAAACAATGCACTGATTGCCTATCCAAAAAATTTGTTCATGCCTAATTGGGCCTTCCCTTGATATCACCTATTTAAAAAGAACAATCTTGAGAACTTCAGAAAAGACTCTTTCAGAAGGTAGCCATGTTGGTCTGCTCTGGAAGAGCTAAATTTGAGTCCAATAGAACCTTAGAGACCAACAAGATATGTGGGCAGTATAAGCTTTCAAGAGTGAAATATCTCATCATTAGCTACATTAGAAAAGAGCATCAAAGATGGTTCCTTGTTGGAGTGCCTCTGGAATTTCATTCCACAATACAGGAACAATGATGGAAAGAGTCCAAGATGCTAACATTCTAGACAAAAAAGGGAGATTGGCAGGAGACACTGTGAGGAATGAATAAGTGTGGACATTGTACATGTAAAAAATGTTTTTAAAACACATAAAGTACTAGAATGTAGCGGGTAGCCAGTAACATTATCAGGACTGTTAAAAACTGAGTGAATGGTAACTCCAGATTAACTGGCTAGTGATAATATAGCAATTGTCTATATTATCAGGGCAGTTTAAAGATCAGCATGTATAGCATCTTTGTGTATACATCCGGACTTTTCAAGAGACATATAAAAAAAAGCTTGCATTTGTTTTTCATCTTAGGCTAACTTTGAATAAGGGCATTGGTGAGGAGAACTGAAGGCCCACAGTAAAGGGGGAAAGACTACAGAAATATTTTAGAATCAATGCTGCTTTTTTTCATAGGGGTTTCCTACAGTTTCTGATCAGAATGTAAGAAGAGCTCTGCTGGATCATTCCAGGAGTCCATCTAGTCCAAGCATCCTGTTTCACTCAATGGCCAACCAGTTGCCCTGGAGGGCCAACAACAGGGCATACTGGACAAGGCTTTCCCCTGATGTTGCCTCCTAGCACTGATATTACTATCTCTGAATACAGACGTTCCCCTTAGTCACCATGGCTACTAAGGACTGATGGATCTCTCTAACCACCCTTTAAAGTGCTTGTGTCCATCACTGTGTCCACTGGTTGTACATTTTACAATTACTTGCCCAGTGAAGAAGTAATTCTTGCTGGAATTTTTTCTTTATTGGGTGCCCCTGAGTTCTGGTATTGTAGGACAGGGAGCAAGCAATAGGGAATCCACTCTCTGCCCCAGCCTACTAGCTAACTGAGTTAGAGTGGGGCCATAAACTGAATGATGGATTAGGCTACAGTTTACCTGGATGATGCGTAGAGAACAACTTTTTATAACCTGTTCATATGCACACTGGTAAATTCTGCCAGTGCCACTCTCACTATAATGTGGTTGGATATGGTTTCATATTGTCACAGGTTTCCCCAAAGAATCATGGGACTGAAGTCTGTTTAGGACTCCATTGCAATTTGAGAAGGAGTACTGCCTGGTGGTGACTGGAGATCTCCCACTAATTCAGCTGATCTCCATGTGACAAAGATTAGTTTATCTGGAGAAAATTGCCACTTTGGAAATTGGACTCTATGGCATTATGCCCCAATCCCTGCTCTCTTTAGCTCCCAGCTCCAAAATCTCCGGGTATTTCCCAACTTGAAGCTGGCAACTCTAGCTATCTCCTCTAAGAGGAGTAGCTAACACTCCTTTCCTCATTATCCACGAAACTTTAAATACAGGACAACAAGCTCAGTATGCCCAAACTCTAGCAAGATGAATAAGAATCTGGGAAACTTTACTAGCCTGCATGATGATTAAAGGCACCTGAGGAAGAAAGGAAGATGGAAGTATTACCTGCTCTGGGGCAGGTATAGTGTGAGTAAAGCAAGGGTAATAGTGAAGTCCCCTTCTATGAATTTGCCACCTGAGGACACCTTCCTCTGTCTCATTATAGAGCCAGACTTGTAAGGGCTTGAGAATTCTCTTGCTTCCTTCAGAACTACAGTTCCCAGGATTCTCAAGGAAGAGGGACTGCTTTTTAAATCAGGTTGATCCCATGGAGTTAATTTGCCTGGCTTTCCTGGGGCTCAGAGTCAGGAAATTCACAGAGTTCTATCTATATTCTTAATAGTGAGTGAGTGGCAGGTGGTCAGTGATGGTTTCTGTGGAGAAGAGTGTTTCCATGGCTGTTGTGTATAATCCTGGGATGATCAGAGCTAAGGGGGTGGGGGTAATGAGGAAGTCATCCTGCAAGTTTTGTTTCACCACTGAGGCAGAAAGAGAACCAATTAATTCCAACCAAGCAGAGCTATTTGTCTTCTCTAGCTGTTTCACTGGGTGCATTGTGACCTTGGAGTAAGTGCAGATGAAATAGACACACAAAAAGGTGATTGCAGAGATGTCTCACATAGTAGGCAGCAATGCACAGTACCTGCCTGCCCGAAGGCTCTTCCAGGGAGTCAACCTTAATCTAAAGTGAAAGCGACCTTTCGATTGGTTTGGTGTGACAAATACAGGCTGTCAGAGTAAGATGGAGGATTGTTATGCCAAGGTATTGCTTGGGACTTACTCAGCTGCAAGGAATAACTGAATTTATTTCAGGGGCATGCTTAAGAGCCCAGCAAACTATAAACAAAATAAATTACAGACTAGTATGGCCTGGCTGAGTTCTGGTGAGTTTCATACAGTCATGAATTTTGGAAAGAACACAAGAGAAGCCATATTGGATCATACCAGTAGATCATCAGGTTTAATACTCTGTGCCACAGAGTGGCCAAAAACCAGGTGTCAGGAGGTCCACCAGCAGGGCCTGTCTCAGTCAATGGCAAAAATTGTAATTGTTGCCTGAGTCTCACGAGGTGCAAACAAGTGGCATTCTGAGAATCACTTTCCTTGCTTCATACATCCATGCCTTCTTATCTAGGTACAAACGTCAGTGGCATTCACAGTGAGAAAATAATACATGTGCATTTTCCTGCTTGACTAGATTGGCTGGGAAGCAAATGAGGTGGAAAAGAAGGGTCTAAGGACCAGTGCTCCTTCTAAGCTAAGCTAGTGTGAGCTAGCTCACAGTTTTTTAGCCTCCAGTTCACATATATTTGTGTTAGCTCAGGAAAAATGGCCCCAAAGCAAACTAATTTATGCAGTAGCTCACAACTTGAATGCCAATAGCTCACAAAGTAGAATTTTTGCTCGCAAGACTTCACAGCTTAGAGGGAGCATTGCTAAGGGCCCGAGCACAGAGTAGCTTCTATGCTCAGTTCTGCTTCTTAAGCACTAAACCAATTGTGCAGAATGCCGACAAGCAGATATCTCATTCTCATAGCTTCATAGCAAGACTTCTGCCAGCCAACCCAAAAAGTTGCAAGAGAATGGATAAGGTAGGTGGCTATTCCCCTTCAGAACTGCAGGATTGTTGTGCCCTTTGGATCCATGCTCAAGAAGCTCTAAGGACATTTTATTTTGTAATTTTGAATCACTGGAAAATGCTTACCTCATACACACAGAAGTACTTACAGTAGGAGCAGGGAATGGTGGAAGGACATCATGAATTTGTTCAGGAATGTACTATGTTATTATATGGCAAGTATGTCAACCTCCGTATAGATCTCCTTCCTCTACATATTAGGCCATGTCCCCCTGATGTAGCCAATCCTCCAAGAGCTTAGAGGGCAGTTAGTACAGAGCCTATTGTAAGCTCCAGGAGGATTGGCGGCTACATCAGGGGAGCATGGCCTAATATGCAGAGGAGCTCCTGCTAGAAAAAGAGCCCTTTTATTCCACTCAGTGCTTTCCACTGAACCTTTAAAACAGGCAATCTAACATCTGACAGAATCACTTAACAGAAGAGAAAAACAAAAATAAACTTCCAATTTTAAAAAAATTAATCTCAAAGTATTGAGTGATTTATTTTTAGTTGAACCCTGACCCCATTCTTTGTGAAAGTTATTCAATAAAGAGAAAGGTACTCAGTTGGGAATGTCCCGTGACACATTTAAGTCACAATGACTTCACTCCTTCCATTACTAATCAAATTAAAAATTAGATAACAAAATCCACCATATCTCTGAGCTACAGAGCATCCCAACAGATCTGTCTGTGCAAAAGAAACTAAAGTGACAGGTGGTGGTGCCCTTGCATTGAAGATCTTCACTGCCAAAGATAGAAAGGGGTTGAAGGGCAGCTACAGCATGCTGAGGGCAGAGGATATAATGGGGTGGGGGGTGGGGAGGGAAACTATCTGTCACTTTCTACTCACTGTACATAGAATGTTCTGTGTGATTGGGTATATGTGTACTTCCATTTCTTTTCATACAGTTTGCCTTCCATTTATTTATTTATTTATTTCCCACCTGTAAAATATACATGATAAAACCACATTTAAAAATAATTAAAAACCAATCCCCACAACACATTTCTTTAAAACAATTAAAACAGAGTTAAAATATATACAAGACATAAATAAAGCAGTTAAAACATTGGTTTAGAAGGAGGCATGGCTGATGGAATGACAAACAAAATAAAACAAAAACATCTTCACCCTCTGCCAGAAGATGGCAACAGAAAGGGGCAGATGAATTTCTCTGGACGAGCTTTGGTGCCATGATTAAGAAGGCAGGACCGGATCTCTGTGTTTTTGAGGAGGGGCAAAATTAAAAAATGGCGTCCCCTTATGGGCCATTCTATCTTATGGCCTCATAGAATACAGTGGACTCCATACCCAATTTGCCACCCCCTCTGTTGGTGCCCGGGGCAAGCACCCCCCTCGCCCCCCCCCCCCCTAGATCTGGCCCTGTAAGAAGACCTGAGGGTGGAGAAACTATGGAGGCAGGCAAAGTAGGCTTGCCAATCCCCAGATCCCAGCGGGTGTTCTCCCGCTTTCCCTGGCTCCTTCCCACTCCCAGTCAGCTGGCTAGTGGGTGGGAGCCCCGCCCTCACAGCCACCATGTACCTTTCCACTTCCAGAGGCTTCAGACTCCACTTGGAAAGGCTTCCTCTTGGGATGGTGTGTCTGTGTCTTTAAGGCTGAATGGGGGCAGGAGGTGGAGGCAGAAGAACATGGCTGCTCCCAGCCCAGACCCTCCATTGGTTGCACAATCTTTTCAGAGGGCATTTGCATAGGAAAGGTAAACTTGAACCTTTGGTTGCTCTGTGTTACTTTGAAGAAGTTGGAAGTTCAGCAACTCATGAGTAGAGATGCCAATCCCCAAGTGGGAGCAGGCCCTCCCCCGCTTCAGAGTCATCAGAAAGGGGGGGTTGAATGTCTGCTGGGCATTTCATTATTCCCTATGGAGATCGATTCCCATAGGGTATAATGGAGAATTGATCTGGGGTATCGGGGGCTCTGGAGGGGCTGAGGTAGAGGCACCAAATTTTCAGCATAGCATGTGATGACTCTCCTCAAAATACTCTCCAAGTTTCAAAAAGATTGGACCAGGGGATCCAATTCTATGAGCCCCAAAAGAAAGTACTCCTATCCTTCATTATTTCTAAGGCAGGGAAGGCATTTAAAAGGTATGCAGTTCCTTTAAATGTAATGGCCAGAATTCCCTTTGGAGTTCAATTGTGCTTGTCACAACTTCGCTTATGGCTCCACCCCCAATGTCTCCTGGCTCCATCCCCAAAGTCTCCTGGATCCACCACCAAAGTCCCCAGATATTTCTTGAATTGGACTTGGCAACCCTAGGGCAGAGAGAGAGGGAGAGATGTGCACATGGACATAGCTGATCACACTGCATGTTCAGCACACATGAGTGAAAGGTAAATTCAAGACTCACTTCCACTTTCAATCAAGTATACACAATCTACCAAATCAGTGTGTAAACCAGCTTTTGTTTTTATTTATTTATTTGGATTTAGGGTGTAAGAGAAGTAACAGTGAATGATAATTACGATGCTTGCCATATCGTAGATTCCTTTTACTCCAATATAACTTCAAAGGCATGCAATGATGTCTCATACTCTGTCATCAGTTTATGCTTTCACATGATATGCTGCTATTTGGAGATCCCATGTCAGAGGAAGGAGGTTGTTTCTCCCCTGATGCCTTTGATTGTAAACAAGCAAAATTGCCTTCTCTCTCCTGCATTGCCCATGAAGCCTTTTTGTTCGAAGGGATTCAAGCAACATAAGTGGTTAGATCAAAGGGGTGCCTGGCTTTCATTCTCTCAGTGACTGCCGGTACATTTATTAAAGCAGAGTGTCCAAACTATTGTTAAGAGCTTGTAAAATGAACTCTTCCCAGGACAAACCATTGCAGAATTACTGTCATAGGATGATTTTCCAAAGTATAGTTGTAATTCAAACCTTTCTGCCTACAACTTTCCTGTGAGAGATGCTGTTGAGCAAGCAGCATCCACAGACCATTTTTTGACAAGCTGGACCACACATTTTGCCATATGCATTGATCATGCATTTACACTTTCCCTAAGTATTAGAATATTTTAAGACACTGCAGTGATAAATTCTCTGGTGCAGTATTGCACATACATAATTATGTTTCCAGATACCACTATCATTACTATCAAGCATTTTTTAATCATAACTGAATGGTGTATAGGAGATGATGGGCAAAAGTGCTTCTGCATTATACCTTGGTGGGAAATATATGCACTATCAGTGGAATTTCAGCATTACTGACATTATTTCACTAATATATGGTATATTCCTGGGAAAACTATTGAGAAATCTACAAAGACAGTATGCACTATTGCTTCTTTCCTCCAGCTGAGAGCAGGAATTGGGGCCTTCAGACCAGACCATATAGAGAAGCCTGAATTAAGAAATGCATTGGTTTTCCTCAAAAGGTGCTCCTCTGTTTGCTGCTAAGAAACAAGGAACTGGAGAATGTATTCCCTTGGCATTTCCCCTTCACTATATGCATTCCTCTCCAGTTTCTCCTTCTAAATGCCTTTCATGCTTTAGCTTTTTTCCCTCTTTTTGCCATCAAGTCACAGTTGACTTACGGCAACCCTGCGGGGGTCATTTTCAAGGCAAAAAATATTCAGAGATGGTTTGCTGCCATTGCCCGCCTCTGCAGAGCAACCTTTAAATTTGTTGTTGGCCTCTCACCCAAATACTAACCAGGGCTGACCCTGCTTAGCTTTATGGGAGCTGATGAGGTTGGGATAGTGAGTCAGGGCTCACTATAACTATATTACAGATTATTTGTTTATCCTCTCTCATTTCACTGTTTGTAGTAAATTTAGTTATGTAGAACTATTACTAGTTAGTGGGAGAGACAATTATATCTTTCAGTTCCAGATTGAAAGGAAGAGACTGCCTCCCATACAAATACAAACATACACTTAGGCTGCAATCCTAAATGCACCTTTGTGAGAGCAGGCCCAATTGAACAAAATGGGATTTACTCATGAGTAGTCCTGCGCTGGGTAGCCCAGGCTAACCTGATCTCAGAAGCTAAGCAGGGCTGCCCCTGTTCAGTCTTTGGATGGGAGACTACTTACTAAGGTATTCTAGAGTCACTATCCAGAGGCAGGCAATAGAAGTCACCTCTGAACATCTCTATTGCTGTAAGCCTAATTCAAAAACCAGAAATAAACCAGACTGGAAGAACAATGCTTAAAGTGAAAAGCGCAGAGTGAAGGAAAAGATAGGGCTTAGTTCTTGCTGCATCATGTATTTATTTAAGGTTTTCTATGGTGCCCCCCTTTCTCTTGAGTATCTTAGGACTGCAAGTAGATGATAACAGTATAAAAACCATTTGATAAAACAAACTGCAATTATAAAAACATTTTTAAAAACCAATCTAAATAAATGTTAAGCAGGATGTTCCATCTTTTCCCATGAGTTTTCTTGAAGAACTGTGTTTTGTAGCTTCTCTGGAAAGCCAAAAGGGCAAGATTCCCCTGACCTCCACTGAGGGGCTTTTCCAGAGGCAGGAAGCAGCAATGAAGACTCTGAGGTCCACAGTGCAGGCAAATATGCTTAGGTAAGGAGCGGGTGGGTTTATGGATAATAGACTTTGCAGAGAAGAACAATGTTACTGCATGGAAACATGCAGAGAGAGGCAGTCCTTCAAGTATGTGAGCCTCAGGTCATGAAAGGCTTTAAAGGGACACACCAACGCCTTGAGTAAAACCTGCTCTAAATTTTTGTTGTTTTAAATTGCTTATTTTATTAAAAATGCACCCAACCCTATTCACAGATGAACATACAGACATGTGAATAAATACATGTGGATCACATCTTGTCTAGTGAAATCCTGAATGTGCTTACTAAGGACTATACGCATGAAACAGCTGGACTGACTTCATGGAGTTCAGACAGAAGCACTTGATACAACACTTATTCAGTACATCTGTAAATACAAACTGCAGGCTTGTGCATCTTTAATTTGCTTTGGGGCAATGCAGGGGAGGGAGAAGGGGAATTAACTCTTTAACTTCCACTGTTTCACTGTTCAAACCAGTTTTCATGATCTGCTATTAATGTTTTAAAGAAGAAAGCAGGCAAATTGAGGTAGCATTAGCCTACAATTTGCATTTTGCTGATGGATGGAAATAAGCAATGTTATGTCTCCTTTTGCTTAGAATTTTACTGCAATCAGCGGAAGTATAAAGTGGCCATGTTTAGCTGAAGAAATGTCAGAAGCCATTTATCCCAGACTCAGTGAGCACCAAATAGCTTCAGCAGGGGCCAGTGTGTCCACATCATATTGGCCTAGATTGGAATGGGAGCTCTGACAAAGCGTCCCACAAAAGATGTTCATCTTGATGTAGGCCGCTATTGCAAGAACAGGAATCATGCAGACAGATGCAGCATTCCTCTGGGTTAGCTCTGGCCATGATCATTTCACTTTTCGGCTAGATGTCTGCTGCTGACCCTGTGAGCACAACATGCTGGTGAGTAAATACCCCCTTTGCAGTTGCTGTGGAAACCAGGCGCATAAAGCAGGGAGACCTCCCATGTTTCCCATTCACATAGCAACAGGCTGTGCTCATTAAATAGGGGCTGGCTTAGGGCATATCAGCTCATTGCCCTGCTAGTCCAGTTTTGCTCCTGCTGTATTTTCTTGCTGCTTCCTCATCTCTCCATCTTTTGGACACCAATAACCACATCATCATGATTCATACTGATGGTGCTCTGCTGAAATGCAGTGGTGGTTGGTGAATGACTCCAGGACTAACCCTTTGTTTTCTGGCTTTCATCATTTGCAACCTTGAGTCAAACTACATTCAAAATGCTGGGGGTCCACACCTGCCTTCTTGTTGATGGAGAAATTCGCTGTGGAATAGTCCCATTGCCATAAGCAGCCCAATTTGAGCTGAGGCAGCAAAACCAAGTCACAGGAGTTAGCTGCACCTTCTCCACCATGGTTTTTGAGATCAAAAATGGCCCTTCCCCTCCCTGGGGTGCTTTCCAGTAGAAAAAAGATGAGTACTATATTAAGCTTATCTTCCCTCTGAAATTTAAATATATAGCTTTCCCCCTTGGACTACAGGGATCACCCTATGCATGTCACAACTCTTCATGCTAGTATTTATCCAGTTCCCAGAGTGATGACAATAGCAGAGGTAGGAGCCACAATGTGAGCTTCTCTCATGTAGCTTAAAGTTTTTCACATTATCCAACAAAGTGGAATGGAGCAGCCCCTATACCACTGGGGAACTCAACACAGAGTCTCCAAGTCAGGTATAAAATTTCCAGCCATGTACAGTATTTTTCGGTCCATTGGACGCTCCGGACCATAAGATGCAGGTGCCTGGCAGGCAGACAAGGGCAAGATCGCTCCCTCCACCCCCACCGCAAACCAAGCTCTTCGCAGGGAGTGATCTCACCGTTTGTCTCCTAGAAAGGCACGCAGGCGCTGGCGTGCTTCCCCCGCACCTGTGTGCCTGGCTGGGAGACAAGCAGCGATATTGCTCCCTGCGAAGTGCTGGGTTTGCGGTGGGAGCGGAGGGAGCGATCTCGCCGCTTGTCTCCCAGCCAGGCAAGCAGGCACGGAAAAAGCATGCCGCCCCCTCCGCAAACCCAGTGCTTCCTCTGTGCCTGGCTTCAGCTGCTGCTTATAGCAAGTACTGGGATCGGAGGCTTGGCTGCCTCCGATCCCAGCCCTTGCTATAAGCAGCAGCTGAAGCCAGGCAGACAGGCACAGAGAAAGCACACACCCCCTCCGCAAACCCAGTGCTTCGCGAAGCGCTGGGTTTGCGGAGGGGGGGGTGCTTCCTCTCTGCCTGGCTTCAGCTGCTGCTTATAGCAAGTGCTGGGATCGAAGGCTTGGCTGCCTCCGATCCCAGCCCTTGCTATAAGCAGCAGCTGAAGCCAGGCAGACAGGCACAGAGGAAGCACCCCCCCCCCCTCCGCAAACCCAGCGCTTCGCGAAGCGCTGGTTTTGCGGAGGGGGGGGTGCTTCCTCTCTGCCTGGCTTCAGCTGCTGCTTATAGCAAGTGCTGGGATCGGAGGCTTGGCTGCCTCCGATCCCAGCCCTTGCTATAAGCAGCAGCTGAAGCCAGGCAGACAGGCACAGAGAAAGCACCCCCCCTCCGCAAACTCAACGCTTCGCGCTGGTTTTGCTGGTTTTGTGGGAGCTTTGCGAAGCGCTGGTTTTGCGGAGGGGGGTGCTTCGTCTCTGCCTGGCTTCAGCTGCTGCTTATAGCAAGTGCTGGGATCGGAGGCTTGGCTGCCTCCGATCCCAGCCCTTGCTATAAGCAGCAGCTGAAGCCAGGCAGACAGGCACAGAGAAAGCACACACCCCCTCCGCAAACCCAGTGCTTCGCGAAGCGCTGGGTTTGCGGGTGGGGGTGCTTCCTCTCTGCCTGGCTTCAGCTGCTGCTTATAGCAAGGGCTGGGATCGGAGGCTTGGCAGCTTACATATTCCTGAACCACACCACTGATAGCTGAGTTCCAAACAAGGCACTCAAACCAGACCTGATGGGCAGAGGGATCCATATGAACCTTAGCAATGTTGATCAACCATGAGATCAGATTCAGCAGCTCCCACATTTGTATAGCATCCTTGAAATAAACTAATACAAGTGAAGGAGGTAAGACTGTTGGAGTACTATGGAAGAGACTTGGGCTTAAATCTCTACTCAGCCTTTGAACTTACTAGTTGACCTTGAGCCAGTCAATGATCTTGCAGCCTAACCAACCTCACTGTACATGCATATCACTCCAAGCTACTTGGAAGAACAGCGGATAAAACTGTGATAAACAAACAATAATAATCAGCACCTAATGCCCTGATTATGACAAATGGGAGTCTAGATCCATTGTGATCCCATCATATAGCAAGAGGATGGGCTTCATTTTCTTTGAGGTTCTTTTGGCTAAATATTTATTTAGAAAACATCTATGTCTGTTCAATAATAATGTTAAGAGGGCTGTGGTTTTTTGTTTCCTTGGCTGAAAACAGATGGGCATTCTGGGGAGGCTGGGAGGCATTCCAAATCGGGACGGCTCAAAAAGAGCTGTCCCGGAGCCTCCAGACAGTCCCCACCGAAGTGGCCATGTCCGGTCTGTGAGGCGGCTGGGCGCCTCCACACGGAAAGGCGCCCTAGAAGCTGGATTGCCTGTTTGTTCCCTGGGGGGAAGCATTGGTGCGCAGAAGTGCACCAGTGCTCTGATTGGTTGCATGAAAAAAAAAAAACAGAACAGCTTGGGGCGGCTTGGCAGCTCCAGACCGCCAAGTTGCCTCCCATGTGCCCTTCCCCTTCCAGATGACGTTGAGACGCCTGGCGGCCGGCCCCAAAATTGGCTACCACTTCCAAAGTGGTAGCTTTTTGAGCTGGGTGCAGTGGCCTGAAGGACAGGGTGAGTGCTGGATGGGGATGCCCCGCAGATGTTGCTGTCTGCAGGGATTTTTTGGGCCGACTTCAGAGGAATCTCTGAGTTGGCCCAAAGTGCCAGTCTGTAATCAGCCTTTGTTTCTCTTTGTGTGTCCTGCTGTGATTCCGATTTCAAACCAAAACAACAAAGTGTGAGCCACTATAGAAATATTTTCCTAATTGCAGTACAAAGGAGGATGTTTTTATTGATTTGCTCTTGAAAAAGTTGGAACTGCCCTCCGGCGGTTGTTTGAAACGCGCAGCAAGCCAAGTCAACGAACGCATTGAGAGCTTCTATATTCATAGTCATGCTCGGAAGGTGGAGAGGAGAGAGAAGGACTGTGCTACAGTCATCCTCTGAACATATTTTCACCACTCTGTTCATGTTTGGAACTATCTTGATTTGACCACACCTTAGTGGTTTTTTACAAGATTCTTTGAACTTTGAGATTATTTGTGTGTTGCCTTGTGGCACTTTGTATTGCATAAGATGCTTTTGTATAGAAGGTTATTGAAGTAAATTTGTTCAAGATATTAAGTGATTTGTTTGGCCACACAGTTGCTTTGTTGTTTCGGTTTGAATTTTCTACTGTGTTCTGCTTTATTGTGATTCTGATTTGCCTGGCAGGTGTCCCTTTTTCACAGAAAGTCAGCAGGGGAACCTTTCTCTAGCATGCAATGCATGAATCTGGTGATTTCCTGCTTGATGTGCACCCATTAAAATCCAGTAGTTAAAAAAAGTCTTCCCCTTTCCTTTGTAATAATCTTATAACTACGGTAATTGGCTTTTTCCCCCTGATACAAATATACAAAATTCTAATCACAATACTGCTGAATTGACAAAGTTTACATTTTTATTAAATCAGTGATAAGTTACAAAGGAGAGAAAAAAATAGAATTATATATACAGCATTTTCAAAGACAAGCCAAAAGAGGGACCATGAGCAGTGTTCCCTGTAAGCTCATTTAGCGTGAGCTAGCTCACAGATTTTTAGCCTCCAGCTCACACCTTTTTGTCTTGGCTCAGGAAGGATGACCCCAGAGCACACAAATTTATGCAGTAGCTCACAACTTGTAATGCCAGCAGCTCACAACTTTAATACCAGTAGCTGACAAAGTAGAATTTTGGCTTACAAGACTGCAGTTTAGAGGGAACATTGACCATGAGGTATGGGGAGGGAAGTTCTTCAGAGCAGCACACAAAAGAAAAAAGGATGGGAACTTTTTGCCAGTGAGTGATAGAGGGAAACAAATACATTTGCACCAGCCCCACTTGAAAGCCAGGTGTTTGGACTTGCATGCCAGAGGAGGAATTCTTGTCTCCACCCTTTCCTTGAGGAATCAAAACACTGGGGCACATCAAGTGACGCCATAGGAATAGGTGGTCCATGAGTTCCACCAGTCAATAGCATTGCCTCTGTTACTGGGTACAACTCTTTACTTGCAAGTGATCGATGCCTAAAGTGGCATAGATTATCAGTAGTTGAGGGCAAATTAGAAATTAAGATCTCCTTGCTTTTGAACCTTTGCAAAGCTATTACAAAGGTCAACATTCCACCAACATTTCCCCCTTTCTTCATCCTGTATTAACTTTCCTTTCCAACTTTTGTATGGTAACCAAGAGCTGTGTATATGATGTGATTCCACAGGAGCACAGAAAAGTACAGAATGGGGTAGTGGGTGCAGAACTCAGCTTCCTGAGAATCCTAGCTTTCATTTTAAAAGACAAATTAAACATTTAGTCTTTAGGAATATAAAGATATGCCTGAAAGCATGTCACCTACGTCTGTTGAAATCTCTGAAACTAGAGAGATAGCTGGGTAAGATTTCAGTGTCTGAGGCAGGGCTTCAATGCCCTTGTTTTCCCCTTGACTAGCAAACCTGATTATGCAAAATAGAAAAAGGGAGAATAAAGTATGCAAAATGAGATAAATTAAGCACATACACTCATTTTGTATAATTTAGAATGTTTGGAATTTAGCTTCCACCTCTTTACTTTTTTTTAATGTTGTGTTTGGATCGACCGTGCAGATAGCTTTTGTTCATGGGAAGCCAACTGGTTGACCTATGGACAGGACAAGAGCCAACAGTCATAATCCATTTAATGCCTTATACAAATAAGTGTTCGCAATTAATTAACTGAAGAAATTCAATATGGTGGTTTATTTCAGATGGCAATCTGACCCACTTAAGTGGAGCTATAACTGGTTTACACCAGCAAGGAAACTGGCCATAGAGACCTTTGCTCTGTGTTGTTTAAGTTATTTGGACAATTACTGTATATAGCGATATGTGAGTGATATGATTTTGAGATAGCTTCTCTAGAGTCCTGTTCAGTCATTCAAATGTTCCAGCCTTGCATAGCATCCTATCCTCTATCCTTCCGATGGGCTTGATGGCCATCTATGTGAATAGGACAACATGCACATTTTCCAGAATTGGTGCACACAAACATGTGTGTTAAATGCCATCAAGTCACTTTGGACTTATGATGACCCTATGAATTAATGTCCTTCCAAATATCCTATTATTAACAGCCTTGCTTAGGTTGTGCAAACTAAGGGCCATGGCTTCCTTTATTGAATCAATCCATATATCCTCAAAAATCTGGATTTCCAGCTGTACATACCAATTCTGCAAAAAAAAAAAGTCACACAAAATGATCACCACATGTATCAAGAAGATCATATAGTGTGATCTCCCCTTATGTATGGCTGGATCACCAACATCATGATAACAAAATGCCAGAAGTGGGAGTGTCAGACATGCAGTGACCAATTAGAAGTCATTAGGATGGGCATCTGTCTCAGCCTGAAGTTTCAGGGTATCCTCTTTCCACTCATGTGTGCTTGTTCTATCTAGATGTGCCTTTATGATAATAGGGAACTTTCCCAAAGAACAAAATTTCTCACCGCTCAGAATTTACTGAGTGGACTCACTAAAGGAATAAAGGAACAAAATCACTGAAGACACCAGAGCATGAGAGCAAAGCAATTAATTTAAAGATGCTTTATTGGCATGACGGATATCACAGGTTCTGCCAAAATATATGAGAAGAATAGAGTTCCTGAGATATGAAAGAAAGCAAAACATGGGGGTTGCCAAAACCTGGTAGAACATGTCACTCCCCTATAAGATGACAAACCGACTGGTAACCAGCGCTGGAAACTTTAGTCCAGGTATAGGCCAAGAATATTTATGATTAGTCAGCATTCAATTTTTCAACTCAGAAAGTCACAAGAATGACCCAGATATATCACTGTGTTTGCAGTACTAGTTCCTCTCTGCTAGAGGGGAACATAAGATGAAAGTGAATCAAATGCTAGGAGTCTCTAAGGAGAGACATAACTGAATTCTGCATGACATTTGGGGCTGATACACAGTTTTAAAAACATCCCATCTATGTTCTTATCCATCTATAAGACCTGGCTGGCTTCCTATTAGTTACTTATTTATCACCTGTATTTCTTCTATCATGGTGCTTCTCTTCATATCAGAATGCTTCATCATTTCTAGGTCCTACATAGCTTCCAGTTCTATACAATCAAATCCCTTTTGCCAGTTTTGACCTTTAAAATGCAATGCACAAGAAACAGCAGCATAGCATATCCTTTAGTGTTTTCACCAAAGGTCTAACAATATCCCTCTACTACTGCAATCAAGATGGGACAAGTCACAAGATCAGTATAGTACAAAGAATTGGGGTGCGTGTGGAGAATAACTTTTCTTTAAGTAACTGGAAATAAGATGGTGTAAAGTTTTCCCCAGAAAACATCAGATAGATTTATGGAGGGCAAAGGAAGATAACAGTTTCTAGTGTGGGGTAGCAATTGCTCAACAGAGGTAAAAGCATGAGGCTGAGATAGCCTTGCCTACCATAAACATCTCCTTAGCCAGTGTCAGGTGTAACCTATGGAGAAGGACCAGTTCTCAGTCTGACCCTTGACTATCACTGCTCTTAACAGTTGTCCAGGTTGTTCTTTCTTCCATCCTCCTGCTTTCCTACACATGGCTTTTCTCCTCACATATTACTTAGTCTTTCCCCATGTAGTCTCACTTTGGAGTGAACCAATGCTGATGGCATCTTGCAAAGCACGTGAGGATCCCTAGAGGTTTCCTCTCTCTGCCCCAAAGCCCACGTTCATGTTTCAGTATGGGGAGAACTTCTGTCTCTCAGCCTTCTTTGTGGCATTGGCTGTGGAGATCTTGGTCGTGTAGGTGGCAAGGCTGCCATTGTGCCCTGTGGCTGAGGAAGGGGGCAGAGTCAAGAAGGGAACGGGTTTCAGGCCGATGAAGTTGGAGAGGGAGATAGCATAGGGGGCACCAAGCAAGGCTGGGGGAGGAGCAGCCACTGCTGTCAGCGTTGGGGCTGGTGAAGGAGTGAGGGACTGGGAGAAGGTCATGCCGAGGTCAACGGGGGGCGTCTGGGAGGTAGATTTGGCCGTCTCTAAACTGAAGAACAAGAAGGGAGAGAGAATGAGATCTGTGCATGCACACACATTTATGCAAATGCAGATATGTATGGACATATACTTGGATGTATATGCACTGAACTATGCACATACAAGCTTACACACAGAAAAACAGGGTTGGGTTTATAGGCACAATTTGCATAATGATTATACGTATGCACACCATGTGTATATGTATTTACACTGTCATGCTTAAAGACATGTTTAAAATAAAAAGGAACACAGAAAGACTGGAGCTGGTCATCTAAATAATTTCTGCACTCAGCATTCAGATAGCTTTCTTCCCCAGAATCCTCTCCCTTTTGGACCATCTGTTCTAAAGAGTTTTGGAGAACCTCTGCCATGTTGTACTGAGCGTGCTATAGTAAGGGCATAGTTCGATATTCAAGATTCAGTCATGGGCAGGTTCTGTAGGGTCAAACCACACATGATGCTGAGGAACAGCATTGACATCCCCAGACATTTAACTGGGCAACCCATGAGGTGACATGCAGCAGGTTTGGCATTTTTTTCTTGATTGGGCTTCAAGTAGCATGGGCAGGGAGATTAATGGCATTGGGGGAAGAGGTAGCTCCCTGAATGGTACCTGCTTTTGGATGGATAGATGGATGGATGGATGGATCCCCAACATCATGTGTGGATTGGCTTTACAATGTCTCAAAGTCACCTGTGTTTACATAATCATAGTTTTTCATGGCAGTGGGGCCAGACACGCCTCCTAGGTTTCTTGGATCATGCACTGTCCCTCTTTGTGCAGAAATTTGAGCTGTAACTTCCAGAAAGAACATCATATGATTGTTTATCTGTTTACTAATCTCAGAAGGAAATAAAGGATTTTTAAAAAATTCAGGAGCTTTATTCACACTTAGTTCAGCTCCTTGAACATGCAACACATCAGCCACTTACCAGAGTTCTGGGGTTATTACTTAAGTTTCCCTTTGGTTTTAGTGGGAAGGGTTAAGATGTCCCTTTCCTCCTGCCATCCTCTTTAAGTCTAAACAAAGTCATAATGTGCAATTCTGCCTTTAAAAGGTCTTTCAGTGCATCCTTGAATGATAATCTGGCTCTGTTGGAGCTTTCTCCCTCTAATGGTAGTAATTGTGAAAAATGGATGACTCCAATTTGTCCAGACTAAGTAAGCATCATGTAAATGCTGGCTTAAAGTACACATATTTATGACCACCTAACTATGATGATCTCTTATGTTACATAAAACAGTTCCACATGCTTAATGCTGTACAGAAATTCCTGCATATAATGGAGTGGTGTTTCTATGGCTTTCAGCTGCAAAGGAAATATGTGGCGCCAGCTCAAGATGAATTCTTCCCAGAATATCATAGGTAATAGTATTAGCATGATGAGCGCTCATAAGAGCAGCAAAGCTTGGAGGTTTTCATCTGAGCCAAAGACAGTGTGAAAGGCTAGTAAAGGAGCAACAGAAACACTGCCTGATTACCCTCCCAGTATGAAGCAATAGGTAGAGTTTTTGCAAACAAACAATTCATCCAACATGGCAAGGTATTCCCACTTGGTTCTTAAGGAACAGTCCATCTAAGGGCCCCATAGCTTGAATATTAGCACAAAGGAACTACCTTCCATATGTTTGGATAACTGTTGAATTCTTCCCCTGCCCCCAGCAGTCATAATGGCTCTTACCAGGCTGTGATGAGGTATTGAGCCAAAGTAATGCTGACTGGGGTGCCTGTGATGGTCACGTGACGTTCAGCAGAGCCTTCAGTCTGATTCCCAATCTTGATGTGTGCTCCAGACATCTGCCGGATCTCACTGATCTTGCTGCCCTGGCGGCCAATTATGCAGCCTATGAGCTGGAAAGGAGAAAGGAAATGTAAACCTTTGGGAAAGAATGCCAGTGGGCTTTGTGGCCTAGGAACTCAACATAGGCTAGCAGGGTTTCCAGCTTCCAGGTGGACCTGGAGATCTCCCACTTTTACAACAGATCTTCAGCTGCAGAGATCAGCTCCCCTGGAAAAAAAGGCTGCTTTGAAAGGTGGACTCTATGGCATTGTACCATGCTAAGGCCCCTCCCCAATCCCCGCTCTCTCCCAGATCTACCCCCAAAGTCTTCAGGTATTTCCAATACAGACCTGGCAACCAGGCTAGCCACACATTCTTTCTTTGAAAAAGTTGTTCTTAAAATTGTTTCCCCACTCTGAGCCCTGCTTAGCAAAGAAAGGAGCAAGATACAAATCTAAATAAATAAACTGGTGTTAATAGCTTTCTTCTGTGTATATGCTCTGGTATGCATTCTAAACGCAAAAAGCGTTGCCATGTATTAAGATATTGTTAAGAAACAGGGGAATAACTCAACACAATATTGTAGAAAATTGTCTGTTAGATTGTTATGCAAGACCTAATTTTGAGCCAGGTCTTGTTAAGGTTGAACCAACAATCCTTATGTCTGACTGAGGTGCTAAACATAATACTCAACACAGCAGCAAAAACATGGGATCAATCATAGATCCAGGTGGAAAGCTGTGTTAGCATATGGGTGCGTTCAGGGGTGGCAGTGGCACCTTAAACCACAGGCTAAACCCAAAAATTTGTCTCTGAACCCCAAGTTGGTGGGTTAAAAAAATTAATCAGGTCATGCAGTTCCTGGTTTCCACCACATTGTGGCAGGCAGGAACTGGCCTTTGTTAATGAAAGAATTGAGTTAGTTTTTAAAGAGGTTCCTTCCCCTCCCCCAGCAAAGACCTTGAGAACATTTCCAGTTTTCATCTGGGGCTGGGGAGCAGAATAAAGGTCAGTGTTGCTGTCTGCCCACTTGTTTCCTGCCTTCTGAGATTACACAACAGAGTCTGCTGTGCGCCTGGCTGCATGTTGGCAGCTGGGCTGACTGTGTGGGGGCACAAGAAACTCTAGTACATTCCTCTCTCTAGTGGTGTGGCATTCACCCTTTCTGGGCTGTAGCTCATAGATGTAGAGAGAGCTCACATGGTGCGGGGGAGAAACTCTGAAGCCTTTTCTTCTATCTGCTGATCCTCTGTTTGGGAGGACTACCCACTATAGCCCCCACCCCCTTTTTATTAGCCTTGTTTCCCCCATCATTTAGATGATATGAAAGGTTTTGTCTTTTTAATAATCATCATGTTAAAGACCCTGGAGAAGGGTTTGTATATAAGTTAGCAACTTTTAGTTTAACAGTGGGCTACAGCAGCTCAGTTGCTGTGCTTCTGATTTGCACAGTGAAGGTCCCAGAGTTTGACCCCTGCCATTACTAGTTAAAAACAATAGGTAATAAGTATCATGTGGGAGGGAAGGTGGCATAGTATATGGCCTCACTGCAGAAGCTAAGCAGGGTTGGTACTTGGAAGGGAGACCACCAAGGAAGATTCTGCAGAGGAAGACAATAGCAAACCACTTCTACTTCTTACTTGCCTTGAAAGCCCCTTGCTGGGGTCCCCAGCAATGACAGCATTTTATGCATCACAGATAACTAGGAATAAGGCCCATTGTGAAGAAAAATACAATGGGCTCTAGAAAGACACTCTGGGTGAATGCCCCCACCCTTGCTGTCTTCCCACCCACCCAAGTGAAGGCATTTACTCCCCACCCACCTCAAGGGAAGCTGATCTCTGCCATCTGGAGAGCAGTTGTAATTCTGAGTGATCTCCAGCCTTCACATGGAGATTGGCAACAGTGATTCCCCAGGAGGAAATGGATGGCTTGGAGGGTGGAGTGTATGGCATTGTACCTGTCTGAGATCCCACCCCTCAAACCCTACCCTCTCCAGGTTCCACCCCTCAAATCTCCAGGAATTTCCCAACTTGGAATTGGCAACTGCTAAGTCACACTTGCTGTCATAGGGGGTCTGCTGTTGAACAGGAGCAAGCAGCCAGGCCTAGTTAAGTCATGCCAGTGAGCCTGAAGATCTCCTGTTATCACAACTGAACTCCAGACAACAGATCTCTCTCCTCATCCTGGAGAAAATAACTGCTTTGGAGGGTAGACTTTATGGCATTATATTCAGCTGAGGGCAACACTGGTTGCCTAGCAACAGCCTTTGGCTAGCAGCTTCCCCAGTGGGGAGGAAGGAGGAAGGGAGTGAAGGAAAGAGGTGGCCACCATGGACTCTGAGGAAATGCTTCATGAGGCCACAGTGGAGCGGCAGCCCTTTCTGAGGCGGGTTGGCAGAGAGGACACAGAGAAGAGTCGGAGGTGTGTCTGTTTCTGAGGTAAGACTATTTTCGTGGTTTGTTCAGTGTTCCTAGGCCTGCAGTAGGTGGGGGATAGGGGAGTCAGTCAATGGGAACCTTTCAAATCAAGACTTTACATCACATACAAACAGCTATATGCAGGGACTTGGTTGTGTTAGCTCCTTTTGTGAGACAGATATCGGCCGCTGAATAAGTATCTACGTCAAGAAGTTTAAAGATTTTGATTTTGTATGAATAAAGTCACTCTATAATGATATTTGTGAATGTGGGCAGTGGAACAGTATGGGCGTGTGGTGAGAGTGTAAGGATCTGGCTTTCACCACAGAAAGCTTCCACACTAGTTTGAATCAGAAAGTATCACACTGCAGTGTATGCAGCTGTGATGTACCCCTTTAAAAGCCCAGCAAAACAACTCGGTCACCTGTTTTGACTTACATCATTGGGAATCAGGAACTCCTGAGAGCTGCTCTGAGAATTTGTGTCCAACCCTGAAAAGCCAGAGAAAAAGAAAATACAGCATGATGGGCTCTTCTATCTTCTCCTGCCTGGCTGCTTTCTGAGCTGATCTTTTGAAATCCTGCCTTCCCCAAAAGAGGAGGACCAGGCTGATGGGTCCACAGGGCACAGCAGAAACAAGATGTCCAGCCTCCAGAGACTTTTTTCCAAACACAAAAGCATGGAAAGAGCAGGGAGGACTCTGGAGGGATTGGACAGACTCCCAGCTACTGAAAAACTATCAGCAGCTCCAAGAAGAGGCTTTTGTTTTATGTCATTTAGTGTAGGTCACGTTACACTGGGCTAATTTTAGACAGTCCCTGTAGAATTCCAGACAGAGGGAGCCCATCCCCACCCTCCTCTGGCTGGGTGAGGAGGTTCCCATTAGCTAATGCTGCTCTTCTAGTGCTATAAGGAATAATCCTAGGGCTTTGAGATGACTGATAAACATGCACTCATTATCTACTTTTTTAACACAGAGATCCAGCTTTGCAAGAAAGATCCACTTTTTTAAAAGTCTCTTTCTTCTGCAAGAGAGTGTTCTATGTGGACCCAATATTTTATAAAATGGATCACTGCTAAAATAACTGTTACTCAATTATGCATAAAGAAGTTTGGGAGCTGCTAATCCACCATCCAATACAACCTTTTGCAATATGTTAAATTTTATTTGTGGCCTCTTTTTTTTACCAAATGAATCAATTCATTATTTTTAACTCCACTACATATCTTGTAATTATATAAGTCTGAGTAATACTGAAAATGGAATTTTTATGCCACTTTTTAAAACCAGCATTTAACTCTCTTTATTCCTAGTGTAACTTTTTTATTCCATACTCCAAGGTACACATTTGCTACACCTTGGGCTTTTCCACATCAATTTTTCTCCATTGGTTATGACCCAGCACTGCTCTGGTTATGGCCCAACAGAGTGCCATAAACAATATGGTTGTCTCAAGCAGTGACTCCATTTTCCTTGTTCCCACTTTGCAACTATTACTTGTCTTTGAATGAGGACTTTTGGGACTACCGGCACATTTTCACTGATCTTCTGGATATTAGCCCTGAGGTTCATTTTTTTTTCCTGCTGGGATCCTAGTAGCTTAAGTGGTTTTATGGATCCTGACTGAGGGATTGCAGTAGGTTCCTCACCTGCTACTATAGATGGAGTTTGCCCCAAAGAAGAAAATGAGACAGGGTGCCCAGAAAGCTGCTGTAACTTTGTCACCTGCACAAAAGGAAGAAGTTAGCAAAGTAAAAAGAAGCCCTGCTTCACTATCTCCCTGCTGGAGCTTAATGATAGAAAGCTGATGAGTCACCTAAACCTAGCTAGCAAGCAAAGCAAGAGCAAAAGGAAACCTTTAGCTTTCCCTAAATTTGAAAGGAGCAAAAGACTGCTATAGGTAACATCTGGCAATGAGGCAGGTTCCTTCAGTATGGATCCAGCCATGTTTAGGATACTAAGAATAGCAAATTTTGCATGCAAGGGAGCACAGAAGAAACAATAGTCTTCAGGATAGTGGGCACCAACTGGTGGATTATCTAGGATGCCAGATCTGAACCCAAAAAACATTTTTATCTGGCCCCTCGTGACTGAGAAAAAATGGTAAATTTCGCTTTTGAGGAAAAGAAGCAATGAGATTGTGCATACATTTTATGAGGAGTGTATTGCATTGCTATAGCATACATTCTGGAAAGAAAAAGGGATTGCAGCAATCTGCCTTGCTATGGGGAACTTTCCTGGAAACATTCTTGAACTCTCCCTGAACCCCTCTCATACCAAACTGATGACCTCATAACATCCAAGTGCATGTGATCTATACCTGTAGAAACCTTACTGCCAAGGATTGTCAGCTTTATTATAGAACCTACTAACCACACTGAAGGGTTCCAGCCTACAGAACAAGTGCTAGAGAACAGACTGGCCATGATAAACAGAGTAACTGAAGTTTTCTGATATTACTGCCTTTTATCATGAACTTTGCCTTGTTCTGTGACCTTGATAACAGGCAGCGCAGAATAAAAAGGCAGGATGGCAAACCCAGAACAGAAAACAGGCATGAGAAATGAGGGGTGGTGAAGGCCTGGAAGAGCTACTAGCAAAGGCCTAACTAACATATGGAACCACTTAGTCGTGTGGGTTCAAAATTTAAACATTCATTTGGACAGAAATGTTGGACTTACTTCAGCTTGAGACAAGCCACTGTACTGCCCTTGCATAGAGAATCCCTGCAAGAGAAAAAAAGGATTTCAAATATGTATACCAAAGAATCTCCCAGGAAAGGGGAGAAAGGCCCATCAAATCAGATAGAAGAAAGAGCCTATAGAAATCCTATCTGCTTCATCAAGCCTATAACATCTAAGCAAATGCTATGATTTTATTTATTTACTACATTTTCATCACATCCTTTCTCCATGGCATATATCAGCCTCCCCACCTTCATTTTATCTTGAGCAACCCTGCAAAGTAGGTTAGGCTGAGAGAGTATTACTGGCCCAAGATCACTCAGCAGACTGCTGGGTGTTGGGATCTCAGCTGAAGTCTCCCAGATCCTAGTCCAACACTTTTACCACCAGATTTTCTTCCTTTATTTATAACATTTGCTATAAAATACATAGTATAGACACAAATACATACAGATGTGATTTGATTTTATTCAGCCACTTAGTACTGCAATGTCTTTGTATATCTGCATCAACTCATAACATCTTTGACCATATGGTACAAAAGTTTTAATTTTGAACAATAGTGAGCTTCAGGATGAGTAGCAATATTCATTCTGCCTGACTTTGCATGCGCCATGGATGATGGTGTAGAACGTTGCAAGAACAGCACATTTCCTCCCCAAACAGATTCCACCCCACCTCCTACCACCAAGCATCTAATGAAGTAGCCATACAGAGGATGAATATTATCTAGCACAGACTCTGCAATAAATGGGGATTCAGTTTTGCTCTATAAAGATTAACTGACTCAGTTGTTCTTCTGCCTATTTTGTAGAAGAATAGAAAGGAGAAGCATGAATTGGGAGAAAAGAGTGATGTCTGTGGTCCAGAAATGTTCTGGCCTGGATTGGCTTGGTAATTTACATGCAAAGTTTGGGGACAAGGGCAGAACCAAAGCCTGTGGGTTCATTCCCCTTTTAACCTGAACAGAAAATTCTGCCCTGAGGTTTATGTGTTCCTTACCTGATTGGCTGAGAGGAGAACCGGTCCCAAGGAGAGGCCGGGATGGTAGGGAATAGTGGCTCCTTTTGGTGGTGACTGGAAGAGATCAAATGAGGAATATGTATGCTTTTAAAGAAAGGCCATCCATCTTGATACTCATTTTTAATTCATTCATTTTTAATGTATTTTATCCTGACCTTCCTCTAATGAGCTCAGAGAGGTAAATATAATTCTCCCCTCCTCCATGTTATCCTCATTCAAACTTGTGAGATAAGGTATGTTGACAGAAAGTAACTGGCCCAAGGTCACTCCATTAAGTTCCATGGCAACTGAGGATTTGAGCCCAGGTTTCCACAGTTAACCACTATACAGCACTGGAGTCATTAGTACTCACTAAAATATTTTTAGCACTCATAATTTATAGGATATGATAAGTAATGCCTGGAAATGTGTACTGTGTTTATGAAATGTCAAATCCAGAATCTGACTTAATTTCACTCATTCACAGTTACAGGAATAAACTAATAAAACACAGGTGTTCCTATAGAAAGAAGTGCAGATGTGGTTTAGAGAGTAAGGGTTGGCGGAATGGCTGGTGTGGTCACAAAGGCACTGTTTCCTGTATCTTTGCATCCCATTAGCATGGCCATCAGGATGGGCTACAGCTGACTGGGACCTAAAAGGAAGTGGGGAGGGTTAAAGGGAGTATGAAAAAAATGGAAAGTATAGCAAAGTCAATTGAGAAAGGACATCACCCACTCTTATGTCATTCCAGTATTGGTGATGGATATTCCAATAAGATTTATATAAAATCACAGCCCTAATTTACGTTAGTGAAAGTCTGAAAGAAAATGTAGGCCAGTCTAATCCCAACACAAACAAGTACCCAGTCACTAGGTTCCATTTCTTCATGGTGATAGGAAAGGAGGGCACCATTGTTAAGTGCTCCCTTTGCCTGGTGATGATAGCAAAGCAATTAAATGGAAGGCAAGGAATAAGAACCATACCTCTAGGATAACAGCACATATCTGTCGCACACACTGGATGATGGCATCTGGGACTCCTGAAACTGTCACAGCTCTCTCAGTGGAGTTGGGGAGAAGGTCTCCAGCCACCTGGACTTGTGCTCCTGTGGTCTGCAGTGAGAATGAGGCCAGAAACAAACCCTTAGTCTGTGATGGCAAACTTTGTCCACATGGAAATATACCCAGTCAAAAACACCACCGAACAAAGACTGATCACTGTAACAACGGTATTTTAAAAGCCCATCCATTTAGTCAGAAAATCTAAGGACTTCTTCTTACATCACAATTCCCTACAGAAATTAATACAAACACAAATGAAACAATTTGATCAGACTTGTAGTTTACCTGAAATTCCAGCTAAAGAAGGAAGAACACTAAAGTGGAGTAGTTTCCAGAGCTCAGCAGACAGAGGGATAGTTTTTTAGTATTTTATAAAGAGAACTTCTGGTAGAGTTGAATTAGCAACTATGAAAAAGTGTCATTATACCAAAATCAATATAAAGGACAGCAATGTTCTTGACCATGCAAGTAAGTTACAGAGAGGAATGCAGTAACAGGAATAATTCCTAAATGGTATCTGAAGTCCTCACCTCTCGAATTTCCTTTATTTTGGCTCCTGCTTTGCCAATAAGTGAGCCACACTGGCTGGCTGGGATGACTAGCCTAAGTGTTACAGGTGGTTTGGATATAGTGCTCCCATTGGTAGGGCTTGTCCCCAGGTCCTGAAAGAAAGCAAAATAAATGAAGTGAACTGTAAAAAATGGATTCTATCACAATCACCCTTCTCTACAATCTTTCCATCACAATTCATTACAATCACTGGCATGTTAACAGAATTCTATGTTGTGCCTTCATTTAGATACTTGATGATAGTTAGTGGTCAGTGCTGTGCTGAATTCCCTTTCAACGATCTGGTTCTTCTCTTGTAGATCTCTGCTGTTATTGTTTGATTAATCACTAGACTAGGAAAAACAGTTAACAATATTCAGGCTCAGAGCACATATCACATTGCCAGAAATCCAAAAATAGTTAGGAGTATTAATTGGGTATAAGATACAATACTACCCATCTATTTTGTTTTCATCCAATGATGGAGAAAGGAGAATTTCACTCAATTTTGTGTTGCACAGAAACAGGATCTGGTGGTTACTTTACCTCTTCCAGCTTGAAAGCAATCATAGAAACAGCTCTAAAAACAGCATCAGTGGATCCTGTAATAGTGGTGATCCGCTCTGGACAGGATCCTTCTGAAATGGTGATCCGGGCAGTACTCTAGGAACCAAACCCAGGAAAAAAAATAATAGTAGCTGGAGAATATGCAACACTTTCATTACTTGTCATGTTCATGTTGAATTTGTCATCAGAGGGGAAGTTAAGCATTCACCAATATGAACATAGTAATTCACACCTTTTGTAACAATTTGTACTTTCCAATGCTATTTCCCTTCTTATGTGTTTACCCCAAATCAGTGCTTAGTTGAAGGTAACTAATCCAGCAGCAGCTAACGTGCCTCATTTATACTGAACATACATGTACAGAAAATTGTATTTTGTGCAGACCAAGCTCTGAAAAGTAGTCAGTATTCTTAGTATTCTGGCAACTGGCAGGAGATGGGGGAAGGGGAAGGATTTACCAATAAAAATAAGGCGGCCTAGGTTCCATCACCAGCATCACACAGGAAGTGATATCAAGTGGAGGATGGTAAGCTGGGCTCAGTACTGGGTCCCATGCTCTTTAACTTGTTCATAAATGATTTGGAGTTGGGAGTGAGCAGTGAAGTGGCCAAGTTTGCAGATGACACTAAATTGTTCAGGGTGGTGAGAACCAGAGAGGATTGTGAGGCACTCCAAAGGAATCTGTTGAGGCTGGGTGAGTGGGCGTCAACGTGGCAGATGAGGTTCAATGTGGCCAAGTGCAAAGTAATGCACATTGGGGCCAAAAATCCCAGCTACAAATACAAGTTGATGGGGTGTGAACTGGCACGGACTAACCAAGAGAGAGATCTTGGGGTCGTGGTAGATAACTCACTGAAAATGTCAAGACAGTGTGCGATTGCAATAAAAAAGGCCAACACCATGCTGGGGATTATTAGGAAGGGAATTGAAAACAAATCAGCCAGTATCATAATGCCCCTGTATAAATCGATGGTGCGGTCTCATTTGGAATACTGTGTACAATTCTGGTCACCGCACCTCAAAACAGATATTATAGCACTGGAAAAAGTCCAGAAAAGGGCAACTAGAATGATTAAAGGGTTGGAACACTTTCCCTATGAAGAAAATTTAAAACGCTTGGGGCTCTTTAGCTTGGAGAAACGTCGACTGCGGGTTGACATGACAGAGGTTTACAAGATAATGCATGGGATGGAGAAAGTAGAGAAAGAAGTACTTTTCTCCCTTTCTCACAATACAAGAACTCATGGGCATTTGATGAAATTGCTGAGCAGTCAGGTTAAAACGGATAAAAGGAAGTACTTCTTCACCCAAAGGGTGATTAACATGTGGAATTCACTGCCACAGGAGGTGGTGGCTGGCTGGCGGCTACAAGATAAAAATATGGAGCAGAGGTCCATCAGTAGCTATTAGCCACAGTGTGTATATGTATGTGTGTGTGTGTGTATAATTTTTTTTTGGGCCACTGTGTGACACAGAGTGTTGGACTGGATGGGCCATTGGCTTGATCCAACATGGCTTCTCTTATGTTCTTATGTTCATCATACCTGCAACTTCCAAGCAATGCTCTCCTATCTGGGCAAAAACTACTTCCAAGCAATGCTCTTGTATCTGGCCTTCTACCATAGTTTTTGCCCAAATACCAGAGAATCACCTGGAAGTCACTGGCATGATGACATCACTTCCCATAGCAACATGACCTAGTCCTTCTTCTTTCTACTGATAAGCCCCCCCAGCTGGCCAGCTGATCAGTGGAGGATCCCTGCTTCCACGAGGATGGGAATGGGAAGGAGGGTCTGGCAACCTTAATACTCAGTGAAATGTGAGCACATTCTTCAGTGAGAGATACAGCTCTCATCCACTAAACAGGCTTCATGATCCTTAAGTTTACTATACAATAGTGGGGAAGTTAGAAGGATATGTATCCATTCTTTAAAAGCGACATATAAAATTATGGAGAATAATAAGCTAACTTCAAAGAAATGCTGCCCCATCCTTCTGTCTTGCTGGATTCCCTTATGTATTCTTCATAATTATCTCTCTGGAACCTAATTTTCCCTACAATAGTTTTCTGTAGGACCAGAATTCCATATGTATTTCACACCATACCACATCAGCTGCCCTGAGCCTGCCAGGGAAGGGCAGGATATAAATTTGATAAAATAAATAAATCTGAAAACCATCCAGCTGGCAACTGTAAGATTGACTTCCCACCACAACCCCATCCTGATTGAGAGAGGGACTACTGTTTCTCCCATTGTACTTACTTGTTCTCTTATCTTCTTCACTGTCTCTCCCTTCTGCAGGATAAGAAAATTGATTAGACTCACACAGATTAATCAATATAATACAGAAACTAGCATGACACAGAGCAACATCAGCCTTACCTTGCCTATGATACTGCCAACTTCCTGCAAAACATAGACAAGGGAAGCTGAATTAGGAAAGATTTATGCACCAGCAACTGTTTTTCAGTGCCTAAAAATGGGTAACTTTATTTATTTATTTAGGATTTATATCCCGCCCTTCCCACAAGTGGCTCAGGGCAGCTTCCAACAATTAGTCGAACATAAAAATTGAACAATATTTAAATATGTAAACAGTTAAACATTTTAAACAGATAAAACCTTAAAAACTCATAAACAATCCAAATATATATAAAACAGAAGTCTGGCAAGCTACATTGAGTTCTCATCTTAGCTAGGTGTAAGCTAGCCGGAAGAGGGTCGTCTTACAGGCCCTGCGGAACTGAACAAGGTCCCGCAGGGCCCTCACCTCCTCCGGCAGCTGATTCCACCATGTAGGGGCCATAACAGAGAAAGCCCTTTCTCTGGTGGATTTCAAGCGGGCTTCTTTGGCCCAGGGATAGTAAGGAGATTTTGTGTTCCCGACCTCAGTACTCTCTAGGGAACATGTGGGGAGAGACGGTCCTTCAGGTAGACAGGTCCCAGGCCATATAGGGCTTTAAAGGTAATAACCAGCACCTTGTACCGGACTCGGTATATCACTGGAAGCCAGTGCAGGGTCCGAAGACCTGGCCGAATGTGTCCCCACTTTGGGAGACCCAGTAACAGCCGGGCCACGGCATTCTGCACCAGCTGCAATTTCCAAGTTCGGGACAGGGGCAGCCCCATGTAGAGGGCATTACAGTAGTCCAACCTCAAGGTGACCATAGCATGGATCACTGTTGCTAGGTCGTCGCGCTCCAGGAAGGGGGCCAGCTGCCTTGCCCACCTAAGGTGAAAAAACGCGGACTTGGCAGCGGCTGCTATCTGAGCCTCCATCTTTAGGGAAGGCTCCAATAGCACCCCCAAGCTCCTGACCCTGTCCGCCGCTATCAGCGGCGTACCGTCAAAAACTGGTAGGGGGATTCCCCTTCCCGGGCCGCGGCGACCCAAGCAAAGGACCTCTGTCTTCACAGGATTTAGCCTCAGCCCACTCAGTCTGAGCCACTCAGCCACGGCATGTAGTGCCCGATCTAGGTGTTCCGGGGCGCAGACCGGCTGGCCGTCCATCAGTAGATAGAGCTGGGTGTCATCAGCATACTGGTGACACCCTAGCCCATACCTTCGGGCAATCTGGGCAAGAGGCCGCATATAGATGTTAAATAACATCGGGAAGAGAACCGCCCCCTGGGGCACACCACAATCGAGTGTGCACCTACGGGATAGCTCCCCCCCAATTGCAACCCTTTGTCCCCGACCTTCCAGGAAAGAAGAAAGCCACTGTAGGGCCAACCCCTGAATCCCCGCGTCGGCGAGGCGACACGTCAGTAGCCGATGGTCGACCGTGTCGAACGCAGCCGACAGGTCTAACAGCATCAGCACCGCCGAGCCACCCCGATCCAGATGCCGTTGAAGGTCATCCACTAGGGCAACCAACACCGTCTCCGTCCCATGTCCCGGGTGAAAGCCGGACTGAAATGGGTCAAGGATGAACTTGAACTCTTCTTTCCCCAAAATGAAAGCATGGGCTGTTCTTGAATGAGGTTGACATTTTTCCTGGCCATTGGCCCTTTCACCACCTTCATTATCAGAGCCTTTTCCTATTTTTTTTTTTTTAAGAAATCGATCTGATGAATTTGCACCTTTTATCTGAAACATCTTGAAAATTTCACCAGCGTATTTATCTTCGCAAGAGTTAAAATGTCTGCTTCATAATCCCATTGAAAGGCTCACCATATACCGTAACATATAGTATTGTTGAGGGCATGTTTATGTGTGGAAGGATGTTTATAGCTCCTCTTCTGATTAGCCAGCAGGATAGTGGCTCATTTAGGTTTTGGAACTTGGAGTTGGGTAGCAATAAAATACTTTCTATCTGGACATTACAGTCCTAGAGCAGTGGAAGTTTCCTCCAGACTGCAATGGGATCAGGATGACAGCCTAATACGGCAATCCCAGTGTATTTACCTTTCCATGCATAAGCATCCGGAGAGTGAGAGTGATACTGAGTTCTGTTTCATCTAGTCCATTATCTGAGCCACTCATCCTGTCTGGTGATGCCATGGTGTAGGAATGCATGGACCTGCTTCTAAGGAAACCAACACCCTGTGGCGTTTAGGAGGTGTTGAAGCCGCCAAATCTGTAGACAGAGACAGAGAGAAATAAAAGAGCTCATAGGAAACGTCACTTGTAAATCAGCCCAACTAGCTGGCCTGGCAGGATTGCAGATTAGTGGTTGAATTTCACTCAACATCCTTTGATATTTCCTGTTCCAGAGCACTCCAGAGAGTAATGATCATGATGATGAAAGGAAGTATCACACGAACGAACACAACAGCTTTTCCAGATGTAACTCTCAAAAAACCCTTCTTAGAAACTCTGTGAAACACAAAAGGCAAGAGGGTTAAGGCTTATTCTCCCTCTCCGGTTTGGTTATAGGACATGTTTTCAGGGATCTTGGAGTTATATTATGAGGGTCAGAACCTCAGTATCCTTTCTAGCTGGGCAAATGTTCTGCCATCCATATAGTTTTAATAGATGCATGGCAACAGATATATAATAGCTCCTGATAAGAGACTTAAGCTATATTTTGCAACTTTGACAGATTATAATATCTCCTTTTCAGCTATATTATATGAGAAAGGTGGATTGGAAGGCAGAGTGATAGTTTCAGTTAGTGCTGAATACCATAGACCATTCCTTCTTAAGTCACTTGAACATGTCAGGGGTCTCTTATCACAGCTGCGAATACAGTTATTTGCAGTGGCAAAAGAATATCCACAGGCTAGACTTCCCATCATTTCCCCTGCCCCATCCCCTGCAGTAGCCTGGAGGGGTCTTTTTCATTTCTTTTGTTAAATCAGTAATTGTTTTATTGACATTGTACCACTCTATAATGATATGCCAACTACTGATTTTTTTAAAAAATGAAAAAGCCCTCTGGTGGCACCAGGATGGTGGTGGCTGTGGAACACTGAGCTTGGATAATAGCACTAATCAGTGTTCTCTCTGAGTTAGTGTGAGCTAGCTCACAATTTTTTCACCTCCAGCACACACATTTTTGTGTTGGCTCAGAAAAAATTGGCCCCAGAGCAAACTAATTTATGCAGTAGCTCACATCTTTAATGCTATAGCTCACAAAGTAGAATTTTTGCTCACAAGACTTCACAACTTACAGGAAGCATTGATACCAATATGAACAGGGTTGGGGGAAATCAGGACTTCCCCATCCACACAGTAGCAATCCTAACTTGACTGCCATCTGTTACTATTTGGTATCAGTTTGGTGGTATACCCACACCGTGTATTAGTATTACTATTTTTACTAGTTATATCCAGATGTGAATGATATTATTGAAGCCTGGTGCTTTGTTATAAGGTATTTGTAATATATTTGGTCATCCAACTGGCCTTTGTGGCTTATTATCATTTTTTACTATGAATTAAGGTTGCCAGGTCTGTGTTGGAAAACACCTGGAGACTTTGGGGGTGGATCCAGGAGAGGGCAGGTTTTGGGGAGGGGAGGGGCCTCAGGATGGTACAATGCCATAGAGGCTACCCTTCAAAGCAGCCATTTTCTCCAGGGGAACTGATCTCTGCCAGCTGGAGATCAGTTGTAAAAGCAGGAGATCTCCAATCCCCACCTGGAAGCTGGCAACTCTAGAATAGGAAGTGACTCAACTGATCATGTTTATAGTGTAAGCCACTGATGAAGGCTGTTTTATTTTTTTGTCTTGTCACCTGTGGATGTTTGTATTGTTTTGAACTATTATTATATTAAACTATCTGTGTAGTGCTTTGTGCACACTATTGAACTGGTCATTATTTGCATATTGTAATATATATTGCCCTGTACTGGCTAACAGGACTGAGGGGAAAAGCAGAGTAGATATGACTAATCTCTCAGCAGAAAAGCCATCCAGCTGTTTAGATATAAAGATAACGGGGGGGGGGGCAGCTAAAGTCATACCTCATCAGTCACAAAGGCTTGAAAAACTAAATGGCCAAATCATGTCACTTTCTCTTGAGAACAGAAAAAGCAGCAGATTTACTGTTATGGGGGGAGGGGGAGTGGGGGGAGGAACTGAGTCCTCTTTGCTTTTTCTTCACCATTCTACCTTTGACTGGGAGCTATCATAACAGCTCCATCAAAATGATCACCATGATCATGTGTCACTAAGCAAAAGGAATGAAGTCGCATCCCTGAAACAGAGGTATGAACTCATTCTGAATTCTTGAAAAAACCTATCCTTAATCTTAGAGATGCAGAGAACAGGATCAGAGGATTTACGGTTATATCAATTTTCATTTGAATTGTCGCTCAGATGTGCTGTGTAAATAGACATGCATGCACTTCTATTACTTTATTAAACCATATTACAAATTGGAGGCTGCCAGTCTGATCTCTGTAAATCATTCCACTCCCAATTCGGACATGCTTACCAGGGACAAACAAAGGGGGAGGGGCAGAGTGTGATCCCTCCATTCCTGGAGTGCATATCAGCGTCTGTTAGTCCCTGCAGCAGCTAGAGAGAGCACCAAATGGAAAATGCAGTCACAGAAGGCAGCCTGGAAATGGCAAAGAGTGCTAAACTGCTAACCCTTCAGCAGGAGATGCTCTTCTAAGACTAGAAGGTGGCAATGGCCAACAGAAAACGGAAAAAAAGGAATCAGACAAAGAGAAGAAGATGGGCTGGAGAGAGAGAGAAAGAAAAGGAAATGGGTTAGAGAGGACCCAAGAAGGCTGAGCAGCTGTTCTCTCTTACATGTATGCCATTATACTACATGGGGCATTCCAAAGTTGAGGGGAAGCTACTGAAAAAGCCCTGCTCCTCACAGATAACAGCTTACCCACAGTTAGTATCTTAAGCAGGGCTTTGCTTCAGTTTAGTGGAGATCCATGTTAAGTGACCTTTTTTGTGTATTTGATGGTATACCTTATTGTTTGCTAATTGTTAATGAGGAAGTTTCTTCATTGAGTCGAGATGGCTTAAAAGCCTTTCTGTTCAGGGAAGCATATCTGCTAGCCAACATGGGGTTGAGATTAATCTTCAGCAGTTTATATGTGTTTCTTTCTGAGTGTATGAGCAAGAAAACAATGTGAATGTTTCAGAAAGTTTTAGATCTGAGTTTTACGGATGGTGAGTTTTACCACATGGGTTATTTGGCCTGGATTCAATGCTGTTGAGAAATGAGTTTCCCCTGCCTGTTTCCCCACAGCAGCTTGGTGCTTTAATGCACATTCCGAGTATCCCCTAGATTTTCTCTGATATCTCTATCGTGATATATGGTATGGTATGTTGCTATCTGCATTACCAGTAAAATAAAATCCCTGAAAAAGCCCCCTGATGGCACAAGGTGAGGACCAGCTGCCATGGGGACTGGTGAAGAGGAAATGTGGGAAAATTCACCATATGGAAGTCTTGCTGCTGCTGCACTGTAATGGCATCTGCAGCAACAATGGGCTTCCAAAGGAAAGTGTTGTCTGTGAAAACCCCCAGTCAGGCCTGGATTTATGCACAAGCTAAGTAAAATACAGTTTAGAGCCTTAGATTATGAGGGGGTTCTAAACACAATTTTAAAAAACTAAATTACTTTTTTTTCTTTTGGTATTGCTGTTATCTCTCAAACCTGACAGTCTAAGGCCTCAGTATGTCTTAATCCATCCCTGTAGCTTTTAAGGGGCTCAGTACTGGGTCCCATGCTCTTTAACTTGTTCATTAATGATTTGGAGTTGGGATAGGGTTGCCAAGTCCAATTCAAAAAATATCTGGGGACTTTGGGGGTGGAGCCAGGAGGCTTTGGGAAATGGGGCCAGGAGACATTGAGGGTGGAGCCATGAGCAAGGTTGGAACAAGTACAACTGAACTCCAAAGAGAGTTCTGGCTATCACATTGAAAGGGACTGCACAACTTTTCAATGCCTTCCCTCCTTTAGAAATAATGAAGGATAGGGGCACCTTCTTTGGGGGCTTGTAGAATTGCCCCCCCCCCTGGTCCAATCCTTTTGAAACTTGGAAAGTGTTTTGAGGCCAGGCATCAGATGCTATGCTGCAAATTTGGTGCCTCTACCTCAAAGAACACCCCCACCAGAGCCCCAGACACCCGCGGATCAATTTCCCATTATTCTCTATGGGAATCGTTCTCCATAGGGAATAATAGAGTGCCCAGTAGACATCCCCCCCCCCTCGGTATCTAAAGCTTTCTAAAGTGGGGAAGGGCCTCCAAACCGGGGAATCCCCTGCCTCCATCTGGGGATGGCAACCCTCCCTCTCTCTCATATACACACTTACTGGGTCTGGTTACTTGCTCTAAAAATGAAAGCAAAATAAACGGAAGCTGCAGCTGACCTTCCCCATGAAGTGCTTTCCTGCTTCCTGCTCAACTTTAAAGTCACACAAACAACAGAAACACACATTTTAAAACGGAACCTGTTTGCAGGTTTCTACATTTTAAAAGTTTTATTAGTTTCAAGAAATTAGGAATAAAGAATAAGGGAGGGGGATGAAAAATAAAAGTACATATTAATCTTTTTCTGTATAGAAAATACTTTCAAAGAATACAAGTCTGCATCTACAATATTTTCTTAAAATACATAAATTGTCAGTTATTATTATATCTACATCATTAACATTATAGTAGTTTATGTTATAAATCTTTTAGTTATGTCTATTGATTTTGACAAATCCAATATAGGCAATCATATAGTACAGCTTTTGGAAAAAAGGAGAGATAAGTTCACACCAGAGAATCTTAAAAGTCTTGATTATCTAGCCAGGCATAAAACTTCATCCAATATTTTCTTGCTTCTTCCTTAGATTTTCCAGCCATCAGCTGGGACAAAAAATCCAGCTCAACTGTTTCCAGAATTTTTCCCACCAAGTCCCTTCTCGTGGGAATTCTGTTTGCAGGTTTCTAAACCTGCCAGAGTGCTAGAGATACATGGTGGCTGTGGGCGGGGGGAAGCCTGTAAAACTGGGGGATCCCGTGCTGGGACCTGGGGATGGGGAAGCCTATATTGGGAATAAGCAGTGAAGTGGATAAGTTTGCAGATACTAAATTGTTCAGGGTGATAAGAACCAGAGAGGATTGTAAAGCACTCCAAAGGGATCTGTTGACGCTGGGTGAGTGGGCATCAACATGGCAGATGAGGTTCAATGTAGCCAAGTGCAAAGTAATGCACATTGGGGCCAAAAATCCCAGCTACAAATACAAGTTGATGGGGTGTGAACTGGCAGAGACTGACCAAGAGAGAGATCTTGGGGTCATGGTAGAGTGTTGGACTGGATGGGCCATTGGCCTGATCCAGCATGGCTTCTCTTATGTTCTTATGTTTAAGTGAATTGTACTTGGTTCAGAGGAGATGCTGCCTGCTTTCCATAGCAGCAGCATCTATCTGATCCTCCATTCTCAATGCATAAATAAATAGGTATTGTAAGGTCACAAGTCTCCATGTTCTCTCATTCAAAGAAAATGAAATCCTGCATCTGGAAATTCTCATCCATCAGGAAAGGAGGTGATATGTAACAGTATTATTTGAGGTCCCGTCCGTTAAAGTACTCCATAACATGAAGACAAAGCAGAACATTGCTGAAGTGCAATGGATTTAGTACTAGGAAATCCATCTTTTGCCAGTATGTGTACTCTACCAGCACAACAAAAGCAATGCAGGTGTTAAAAATAGGACTGGTACAAGATAAAAGGCTATTTTGAAACTCCAGCCCTTCCAGACAATCTGGCTTGATGTTATAGAGTAGCCCCAAATACCATATTTATAGTCGTTCAAAGAAACTATTTTCAGGAGATTCAAAGAAGTAATCCCCTCCGGAACCAGTCTTCATTCAGCATATCCCCAACCTGTGCAATAAGTGGTAGCAAGTTGATCAGGGTAAACTGCCATTTCTTTTAAGGGAATGGCAAACATTGTGACAGCAGCTTAACTAACCTAAAAAGTCCTTATGCTGATGGATCATGATTGTTTTACAACCCTTCAGTCAGTTAATCCAAAATTCAGTGATTTAAACTAACGAGAATAAAATTGATTGATCAAATGCAAATGCTTCAGGCTGACTGAGTGACTCTATGGCCGTTTTCCCACGGACCTTACCCCGGAGCGACGTCCCCCTTCACCGCGCTAAAACCAGTTTACATCTGCGACACAAAAGCCGCGGCTCTTCCTGGTTATGCGCAGCCTTGGTGGGAAATCCGCGCAGATGCTGCGCGGTGAAGAGGGACGTCGCTCCAGGGTAAGGTCAGTGGGAAAACGGCCAAAAATTCACCTATCTGTCTAAGGCAGGGGTGACAAACATGCAGCCCAGGGGCTGAATCAGGCCCTCAGAGGGCTTCTATCAGGCCCACAAGCAAGTCTGCTTCCTTCTCCCTCTTTCTTGCTTCCTTCAGTTATCAGGAAAGGTCCCTTGTGCAAGCACCGGTCATTTCCGACTCTGGGGTGATGTTGCTTTCACAACATTTTCACGGCAGTCTTTTTATGGGGTGGATCCAAGCGCGCAGCCGTGTTGGTCTGAAGCAGTTGAACAAAGCAGGAGTCAAGTTGCACCTTTAAGACCAACCAATTTTTATTTAGAACATAAGCTTTTGCCTTCCCCAGTCATCTACACTTCCCCCCCCCCCGCAAGCTGGGTACTCATTTTACCGACCTCGGAAAGTTGGAAGGCTGAGTCAACCTCGAGCCAGCTGTCTGAAAACCCAGCTTCCACCAGGGATCAAACTCAGGTCGTGAGCAGAGCTTAGGACTGCAGTACTGCAGCTTTAACACTCTGCGCCATGGGGCTTATCAGTTATCAGAGACTATTAAATAAAATATTGCAAGATTGCTAATCAATTAAGCATGTTTCATGTAAAACTTTTTTTAAAAAAACTTTAAATTTGTTTGTCTGTGTCCTTCATAAAATTTATTTCTCCACTACCTGGCCTCACATTTTATGACACACATGGCCCAGCCTGACAAGGTTTCATTTATGTAATATCTGGCCCTCATAACAAATGAGTTCAACATCCCTGACGGGTGCATCTGACCACAGCTCTTGTCACATTTCTTTAAGACTTTACATGGGCAATTCAAGTCAACAAACTGTAGTGCCTGAGAAGGACACCAATATAAGTTTTTTTTCAGACCTTCAGGGCATGAAAAATGCAAGTAGATGAGGGGTGGGAGAGCAGTACTAGGTCCTGCTCATGACTTTAAGACCTGTTTAGATTCTAAGTAAATACTAGTATGTGGGATTCTCCATACAACTCAGAACCTGAAACATGAGGGGTCCCAGTCAATAGAAGGAACCCCATGATCTATGCAGACCTTCAATCACCAGTGCTTCTACCCCCATCCCCTATTATCATGTTTTATATATTTTATTGAAATTTTAAAGGAACAGGGTAGGGGAATACAGAAAGAGAAGGGAAAAGGGAATAAGTAAAATAAATTTGACAATATATACTCAGCATCATTAGATTACAAAATAGTACTTTTAGTCTTTAAAGGTTTATAACCCATCGATTATAAACAGATAATTTGCTTGTCTGGTCTTGATCTGGCTGGCCTCCCCAGCAAGCACTATCATCTGTGCTAGGAAATGGAATAAAAACTGCCATGATATGAGACAGCTAGGCTGGGCAATATGTGATGACATGGTAATCTGAATGCTGTTGAGTTGTCTTTTTATAGAATGTTTTTATTGTATTTTATTGTTTTATCATATGTTGTACTCTGCTCTGAGCCTTATGGGGAATGGGCGGAATAGAAATATACTAAAATAAATAAATAAATTTTGTGATATTAAAAATGAGGAAATTACAAAAAAGTGCAACAGATCATGTACAAAATCATATTTATGCATTAAGGAAAGGAGGAAAGGTCCCCTGAGCAAGCACCAGTCATTTCCGACTCTGGGGTGATGCTGCTTTCACAACGTTTTCACGGCAGACTTTTTATGGGGTGGTTTGCCATTGCCTTCCCCAGTTATCTACACTTTCCCCCCAGCAAGCTGGGTATTCATTTTACTGACCTCGGAAGGATGGAAGGCTGAGTGAACCTCGAGCCGGCTACCTGAAAACCCAGCTACCACTGGAGATCGAACTCAGGTAGTGAACAGAGCTTAGGACTGCAGTACTGCAGCTTTAACACTCTGCGCCACTAAGCCACTCATAAAAAGGTTTCCAAGGATTATCTTCATCATGTATTAGTTTGCCCTTAATACAAAACGCGAGTACATCTGTTTCTGCTATCGATCAAGTCCTGCTTCTTTGGAGCTTCCTGGTGTTTCCAGCCTTGAGCTATTAGAAGTTTTGCTGCAATAATAATGTGTATCATCAAATGCTTATTCTGCCTCGAAAGGTCCATCAGTAGTATGTTCAATAAAAATAATTCCAGTTTAAATTTGTGGACATGAATTTTCAATATCTTTTGTAACATGTCATGTACCATAATGCAGTATTTTTTCATCACCCCACAGGTCCGCTACATATGAAAAAATGTACCCACATGAGAGATACATTTCCAACACTTATTAGAAAAAGTGGTATATATTTTAGACAATTTATCAGGCATTATATACCATCTATAGAACATTTTATAGATATTTTCTTTAAGGGTAACTTAAGGGTGACTTCCACAATGTTTCCCAAACCCCCATGTCAATATTGCAACCTAGGTTCTGAGCCTACTTTATTATAGTGTCTTTCACTTCCTCATCTTGTAGCTTCATCTGGAGGAGCACTGAATAGATTTTTTAAATTAAATGTTGATGTGGTCCTAAAATATCTTATCAAAAACATATTGTTCAGTAGCAGATCCAGCTGTCTCTATCATATCTTGATTCTATCTGAAGTCTGGTCCACCAATCAAAAGTAGCGTTATAAGCCATTAACTCTTCTTGTGATTTCAGTTCATCATTGTCCTTTAACAATTCTTCATATGTAAGTATCATATTTGGGGACAATAATATTGGTTGAATAAGGCCCACTTCTGGACCTTATTGTAGATTTTTTGGTTTTAACCAGGACCACACCTGATTAAGGGACCTTCTTATTAAATGAATAAAGCATTTTTGAGTGTCCATTTTCTGATACTACAGGTAAGAATGCCATCCCTTAGCAACATCATGGTCCTCTAGTATTAACAATCTCCTTTTTTTTATAGTATCCAATCTCTCACCCAAGTTAGAACACAAGCTTTATGATACAGTTGCCAGTCTGGAAAGGCAAAGCCTGCCCTTTCCTTAGAGTCTTGTAATGCTTTCGACTTTATTCTTGGGTTTTTGTTCTGCCAAATAAAATTAGTAGATAGCTTATTTAGCTCTTGAAAAAACACTTTTGATAGCACTACAGGAATGGTTTGAAAAAGAAATAATATCCTTAGTAATGTGTTCATTTTAATTGTTGCTATTCTTCCCATTAAAGAAATGCTCAAATCTTTCCATGTTTCCAGATCCTTTTTAATTTAATTAGCTTTTCATAATTCTCTTTATATAGGGTACTTACTTTGTTAGTGAATTGAATGCCAGGATAATTAACTTTCTTCTCATATGCAAACCCTGATTCTTGATGAGAACTTTTAGTTTGTTCTGTGGTCCTATTTTTTGTTAGAAATTTTGTTTTTTAGTAGTTTATCTTTATACCAGCCACTTCTCCAAATTGCCTAAGATTTAAGACTAGATGTTTGACGGAGTTGATAGATTGTTCTAAAATAAACACCATATCATCCGCAAATGCTCTCAGTTTAAAATGTTCACCTCTAAATGAAAGTCCTTTGATAGTAGAATCTACTCTAATCCAGTTACTCAGTGCTTTCAACGTAAAAATAATAGCGGAGATAGAGGACAGCCTTGTCTTGTACCTTTTTTGATCTCAATGGTATCTGTTAAAAAGGTAAAGGTAGTTCCCTGTGCAAGCACCAGTCATTTCCAACTCTGGGGTGACATTCCTTTCACAATGTTTTCACGGCAGACTTTTTACAGGGTGGTTTGCCATTGCCTTTCCCAGTCATCTACACTTCCCTCCCCCCCGAGCAAGCTGGGTACCCATTTTACCGACCTCAGAAGGATAGAAGGCTGAGTCAACCTCGAGCTGGCTACCTGAACCCAGCTTCTGCCAAGATCGAACTCAGGTTGTGAGCAGAGTTTAGAACTGCAGTATTGCAGCTTTACCAGTCTGCACTATTTATTACCACTTTTGCTGTTTGGTGGGAGTAAATAGCATGAATTATCTTTAAATAATCTGTTCCACAATTCATAAATTCTAATTGTTGCTCCATAAACTGCCAATTAAGGTTGTCAAAGGCTTTCTCTGCATCCAAGAAAATTAGTGCCATCCCATCCCCTATTATCATAGTATACAAAATGGGAGCATGAAAAGGATTTATGCATATAAATCTGATTGGGATTGAGTTGGAGCTAGACTAGTTTGCCCAAGGTGACAATTGATTTTATAGCAGAGTAGATTTGGGGAACCAGGTGTATTACCTAACAATTACACATAGGGATTCTGTAGTTTAACTTGTAATGGTCAATAGGGCTGCCAGCTCCATGTTGATATTTGGGGTGGAGCCTATGTGGGGTAGGGTTTGGGGAGGGACCTCAGCTGGATATAATGCCATAGAGTCTACCCTCCACAGCATCCATTTTCTCCAGGGGAACTGATCTCTTTCAGAGTTACAGCTGATGTCCATTCTGGGAGAACACTAGTCCCCCACCTGGAGGTTGGCAACCATAGTGGTCAGTAAAATTCTACAGTTTAATTCTAAGTGGTCCATAAAATTTAGGGACAAACAATCTAAAAATAATTAATACATGTAGCAATGAATAAGAGATTAATCCTGGCAAGTGCCAAGGAGAGAGGGGCTGTGGCTCAGCAGTGGAGCATTTGCTTTACATGCAGAAGGTCCCAGGTTCAGTCTTTGGCATCTCCACTTAAAGGGATGATGTGCTAAGTAATGTGAAAGCCTTGAACTTGAGATCCTGGAGAGCTGTTGCCATTCTGAGTAAACAATGCTGACTTTGATGGACCAACCAATGGCTCAGTATAAGACAGCTTCATGGGTGCTCATGTAAGTGTTCATGTGCTCCTAAACTGGGAAGTATGGGTGCTTTGGGCAACCCCTCTTCCCACAGTAGGAGCCTGCTCTGAGACATGCTGGCCCAATCTAAGCAGCTCTCATAGTAGGACATGTGGGTGTTGTCCTCCTCACTCCAGGAGCAGTGATGTGAAGGGATGCATGACTGCTTCCGGGATGTGGAGAGGATGGATACCCTGCCAGGAGAAAAAAAAAATGCCCTGCCCCTTTAACAGAAGCTGAATGAAATGTTATTTACCAGGTGAGGTTATGTACCTCTATGCCATGAAACGTTTCATCTGCCCACCTCCACGTTAAGGTTGTCAGCAATGCTATGGCCTGTACCCATGGGCTTCCACACATGAACATCTGGTTGCCAGTTAGGGATGCCAGCCTCCAGGTGGGACCTGGGGATCCCCTGGAATTACAACTCATCTCCAGACTACAGAGATCCCTTGGAGAAAATGGATACTTGGAGATGGACTCTGTGGCACTGTACCCCACTAAGGTCCCTGTGCTTCCCAGGCTCCATCCCCAAATCCCCAGGAGTTTCCTAACATGGATCTGGCAGCTCTACACCCCCCAGCCCCAGCTGGTGGTCAGGGGGAACCAGCAATCATTCTGAGTCAGACCATTGGTCCATCGAAGTCTGCATTGTCTACTCAGACTGGCAGCTCCTGTGCAGGTCTCATGGAGAGATCTTTCACACCACCTGCCACCTGATGCTTTTCACTGGAGATGTCTGGGATCAAACCTGGGACTTTCTGCATGCAAAGCAGAGGCTCTTCCACTGGACCATGGCCCCTCCCCCATGCACAAAGGGCTACTCTCAAAAACAGAGCCTCTCAAAAACACATAGGCTTCCTTAGAGCAGCCCTTGTGCATGGAAACCGGCTGCAGTCTGGGGCACACTTACTTTTAGGGGAACCTCCTGGATTTCAGTGGGCCTGGATTTTGAGAAAACATGCATTAAATCAGATAAAAACAACTCTATGACCTGACTAAATGGTTGTCAGGAATATTTGGATACCAATCAGTGAAACAAAGTCTGTGTAGGCTTTGGCTTTCTTTTAAATCTGTATATTTGCAGGGCTTTTTTTGAGCAGGAACACACAGGAATGCAGTTTTGGCTTGTTTGGCATCAGGGGTGTGGCCTAATATGCAAATCAGTTCCTGCTGGTTTTTTTCTACAAAAAAGCCCTGTGTTTTTTTTAAAAAAGGTGCACTTAATGTAACTGAAGCTTATATTTAAATTCAAAATCAGTTACTTTTTAAAAATCCTCTTTTGATCTACCCAATCAGTGAAACAAAGGCTTTGGTTCCTTTTAAATCCTCTTTTGATCAGCTGTAAACCTAATCTTACATCTTACATCAAAAACCAATGGTTACTGTATCAAAGTGAGAGGTAAGTTTATTGTGGAATGAATTAGTTTACATAGGCAAAAAGCCTTCTCAGTATGTCCTATTAGTTTTTTCTCTAAGCACTGTCATTTTGCTATGATGAAGTAACACAACTGTTCATGTATAACTATGTCAATGGGAGTTTAGTAATTAACTGGTAAGACCTACAGTTATAACAGTATATTGATATAATGGTATTCTAATGCCACTTTAAAAAACAACAACGCTGTAGACACCATGGCTGCCACTGGAAGACTGGCAGGGAAATTGTGAGGAAACTTGCCCTGTGGAAGCCCCATTACAGATGTATTTTATTTGTTGCTGAATCAGTAATGGGAAAGCCACAAAATCCCTTCCCCATGTGAAAGACAGCAGAAGTTCAAATACTACGATGATAACTTAAAAGATAAAAATAATTTTGTGTGTTATTATTTAATAGATAAGATTGAAGATAGGAAGCACGCAGAATAGCCTGTAAGCTAGTGAGCATTGCAGAGAAGAGAGAGAACAAGATACTAAACACTGCAAAATATCTAAACAGAGAAGTATAGCTAGCCTCCATTTTCAACAATAAAAGTCAAAGGAAGAAGTTTTGCAGATTTATCTTGTTCTCTAAATATTGATAATGGTCACAACATGAGCATAAACATGTACACCACAAACTCTTCTGAATATAATCCTTCTAATGATTAGAAACAATTTCAGTGCTTCTTCTCAAGCAAGCCTAGCAACTTTCTATTCTAGACCTGCCTAGCATAGGTCAAAGGCAATTTAAAAACTTGTGGCTATTTGATTTTCTGCAGTTAAAGTTTGACCCTAGGCCCAGAACTGCAAAATCTGATGCACATTTCATGTCTTTCCATTTGTGAAAAAACATTCTATCATCCAGGGACATAAAGGACTATTCAAGCATGAAACATTCACATATCATAAGAAACCACTTTGCCATACAAGATGCAGCAATCTTCAGTTAATGTCCTATGTACTCCATTTGTGCAACAGATGAAGGAAATGAAAGGAAAATGTTCAAGTAGTTGGAGGCTCTCTTCAATGCATCCTACTATACTGCTAAGAATAGCTAATAATTTACAGAGCTCAGGGAACTAATTGGACTTCTAAACATATCTGAGATATAAATAAGTGACCAGTATGGAAATGATATGAGAAGCAAGATGCTCCTGGTCCTCAGGGAATGAGTTCAAACCCTTGAGGCCAAGGTGGCTGACCTGGAGAAGGTGAGACTGTCAGTTAGGCACTCAGAGAAGACTCCTGGGGACTTGTTTGATGAGCCCCACTCTGAACATGGCAGCCCCGTCGCTGCCAGGGAGCATGAGGGTCGAGAGGGAACAGGGCACCATGCTGAGGATAAGGGGAATGCACCCTCAGAAGGGACCTCTTCTTCAGTTGGTGAGCAGGTATCCTTTCGCGCCAAGGAACCATCCCTGAGCAGGGAGGGAGGGGAAGTCTTGGTAGTTGGTGATTTGATCCTTAGGCAAGTAGATAGCTGGGTGGCAAAACTGCGTACTTACGACCGTGTGGTGACTTGCCTGCCTGGTGCGAAGGTAGCAGACATTATGCTTGTGGTAGATAGGCTGATAGACAGTGCTGGGGTCGTGGTGCATGTTGGCACCAACAATGTGGGGAAATGCAGTCGTAAGGTCCTGGAGGAAAAATTTAGCCTGCTAGGCAGGAGACTCAAGGCCAGGACCTCCAAGGTAGCCTTCTCAGAAGTGCTACCTGTTATACATGCAGGGCTGAAGAGACAGGCACAAATGTGAAGTCTCAATGTGTGGATGAGACGATGGTGTAGGGAGGAAGGGTTTAAGTTTTTTAGACACGAGGATGCTTTTGGAACAAGTGGGAGCTGTACCAAAGAGACAGTACAGAGTGTTGGACTGGATGGGCAATTGACCTGATCCAACATGGCTTCTCTTATGTTCATGGAGATTATCAGCAGCACAATAACTATACTGAGAAATAGCATCACCAATCTCTAGTTGGGGGCAGGGGATTCCCCAGTTTGGAGGCCCTCTTCCCCCTGTTCAGGGTTATCAGAAAGCAGCAGAGGGGGGAATGTCTGCTGGGCACTCCATTATACTCTATGGAGATCGATTCCTAGGGGATAATTGATCTGTGGATATCTGGGGCTCTAGACGGGCTTTTTTTGAGGTAGAGGCACCAAATTTTCAGCATAACATCCAGTGTCTCTCCTCAAAACACCCCCCAGTTTCAAAAAGATTGGACCAGGGGGTCCAATTCTATAAGCCCCAGAAGAAAGTGCCCCTATCCTTCATTATTTCCAAATGGAGGGAAGGTATTTAAAAGGAGTGTGGTCCTATTAAACGTGAAGGCCAGAACTCCCTTTGGAGTGCAATCGTGCTTGTCATATCCTTGCTCCTGGCTCCACCCCCAAAGTCCCCAAATATTTCTTGAGTCGGACCTGGCTACCCCACTGAGAAACGAGCTGGTGTTAGTAATCAAAGAATATAATCAACTAAACATCTTTTTTGATAGTTCCACAAACAAGGCAACTACACAGGAACTATGTGAGGTATCTCAAGTAAAGGAAATTTATTTGTATTTCTCTTAGAACAGCAGGTATTACTTTAGATTAGGAAATGGAAAAATTAGGAAATTAGATCTAGCCTGGCTAACAATAGAAAATGGCTAGCTGAAGTCAGGATAGGTTGGGGCTGTGATTGCTGACTCAGAAAATGGACTGGGTACAAAACATAGAGGAGAGTTGGGGGTTTCAACTTTCAAGTAAGTTAGGTGCACTGGAAACATTAGCAACTGTTTTGCACTGAAAAGACACTTTTGAAGGGATAGCAGCAGACAAAAATGCTGTGAAATGACTACTGAAGTTATTGAAATTGCCCAATTTCAGCCCACTTCTAGGCTAACTTTCTACGACTTTTAAAAAACTGTATCTTCAAGCGTTCAAAGGGGAAAGTTGTAATAATGGGGTGGATCTAATGCTATGCTTCTGCAAGGACAAGGAGCAGAACTTTCTTGGTTTTCCCCTTTTGCAGCAGTCAAAATGGCCCATGAAATCGTCCTTCTTGGGGTCTACCCCACAAAGTCAAAACGAAGTCCATATTTCTGGTGCTTTTAGGTCATTACAAGATCTGAGGTCAGTTCCAGCTCTGATGAAGAAAAAAGAACTCTACTTGAGAAATTAAGAAATGAAGACATTCAGTTGTCTATAAATCATCTGCTAATTTTTGAATATGATGCCAAAAGAACAATTGAAAATGCAATACTATTTTTTCAAACTAGATTTATAGATATGTCTAGAATTACTTTTCAGTGTCAGTTTTTGACACATTTTCTTGGCCAAGAAGAGAGACTGTCCATAAACATGAAAAAGAAGAACTAAATATCATAACTTCATACTTTCAAAACAACCAGTGCAGTATAGTGGTTAGACTAGGTTCTGGGACACCCAGGTTCCAATCCCTGCTGTGCTATACAAGCTTGTTTGGTGGCTTTGGGCCAGTCACTCACTTTCAGCCAGCCCCATAGCCAGGATTTGAAAAATCCTTTTATTTTGGGGGGGGCACTTAGTGGCCCCACGCCCCATGGCCTTCCCTCTCACCACCACTTGAGAAGGAAGGATCCTCACAGGCTGTCCCATGGCCTCCCCCCTCAGCTGATCAGCAGGGCCTTTAAATGGGACAGGAAAATGGGTGTTTCTAATATGAAATGGTGTGATTTTCTTTCTGTAGAAGAAATGTCTATGCTTGTGAAGAAAATCTATCCTTGAAAAAAACTAGCAATTTTCTAGTTTAGACTGAAGCTTGCTGTTTCTTCATTCAAACCGTTTTTGGGGGATGGGCTGAAATATATATAATTCTTTTTCAAACTTAAACTTACGCTAGTGTTTGAAGAGTATAAAATGCATTATTCATAATTTTAACATATGAAATTGAGTTTTGCGTATATTTATAAAAATTAATACATAAATACTGTATATTTGGTTCAAATGAAACTGCATGTACCATATATGTGCAGAAATGAGCTTGGTGGTGAGGGATTTTTGTCTCAATAAAAATGCACAACTGCATAGGATTGCCAATCCCCAGGTGTAGGCAGGGGATCCTGTTGGGTTTTCTGATGCAATTTCACTTCCTGTTGTCATGAGTTAATTAAATGTATGTATATGCATGCTGATGCTTAGCCAGTGAGAGATAGAGCCAATGAGAATGTGTGCATGTATTTCCCGCTCAGGCTGGGTGTCAATATGTATAGTGACCATTGAAGGAAAGCCCTAATAGGCTAATCCATATATTTGGGAGGTGGTCTGGGGGAAACCATTTGGTCAGTTTTTATTGCCCTTTGTGTAAAGCCCTCAGATCTCCATGCAGTTAGAATTTGGACTCCAGAGAGTCGAGATGTAGTCTAGAGACTAGATAGGATACTGAATCCTTCTTTTGTTTTCTAGAAATCCCAGTAACCCTTTTCCTCATAGTAAAAGTAAACTACTTTATTCTTAAACTAAACCGTCTGCCTGGTTGTTTATGTGTGGTTCTCTCCACACAACTCTGCTAAAGTATCTCTAAACCCTAACAGATCCCCCGGTTTGGAGGCCCTCCCCCCACTTCAGGGTCATCAGAAAGCGGGGGCGGGGGAGGGAAATGTTTGCTGGGTACTCCATTATTCCCTATGGAGACTGATTCCCATAGGGTATAATGGAGAATTGATCTGTGGGTATCTGGGGTCCTGGAAGCGGCTGTTTTTTGAGGTAGAGGGACCAAATTTTCAGCATAGCCTCCAGTGCCTCTCCACAAAATACCCTCCAAGTTTCAAAAATATTGGACCAGGAGTCCAATTCTATGAGCCCCAAAAGAAGGTGCTCCTATCCTTCATTATTTCCAGTGGAGGGAAGGCTGGAAATACAGAGAGGGAAGGAGGAAATACAGAGAAAGTACCTTTAAGACCAAGCACTAATGTTTTAAGGGGTTTTTTTTTTAAAAAAAAAAAAGAAAAACCTTTGTGTTTTTCTGTGTCCTTTATAAAGTTTATATCTCTGCTACCTAGTCATAAATAGGTACACACATGACCCGGCCCAACCCAACATGGATCGGCCCGACAAGGTCTCATTTATGTCAGATTCGGCCCTCGTAACAAATGAGTTTTACACTCCTGATCTAAAGCAGCCATTTTCTCCAGGGGAACTGAAATTCTGGAGGATCCCCGGGTCCCACCTGGAGGCTGGCATCCCTAGTTTCTGGCGATTTCTAGAGCTACCATTGATGCTTCCAGATTTCCCCCAGAAATGTCATCATCATGCTCATGATGCAAGTATTTTTATCCCACTTTTCTCAAAGGCACTCACAGAAGCAAACATCTCCCTTCCCCTCCTCCATTTTATCCTCATAGCTATGCTGTTAGGTAGATTAGGTTGAAAGAGTGACCTGTCCAAGGTCACCAAGAAAGCTTTTGGGGTGAGAAGAGACTTGAATCTGCCTCTCCCAAGTTTGTGACACAAACTCATACCACAATGGCCAGAACTGAAATATCAAAAGACTTGTTTGTACACTCTCAAGTTGTACCTCTTTAATGAAGTTCAAACTTTGTGAGTATGTGTGTATGGAAAATGAATTCAAGATGTGGCATACACACAGGAACAAATCATGGGATATTAGCTAAGTTATACTAATTCATCGTGTAATTTTCAGCAGCAAATTGCATGAAAAACTGTCAGTTTGGATGCATCTTAAGCAATGGTCCCTTGAAACTGTGGAGTCTTGTGAGCAAAAATTCTACTTTGTGAGCTACTGCATAAATTATTTTGTTCTGGGGCCATTTTTCCTGAGCTAAGACAAAAATGTGAGAGTCAGAGGTTAAAAAAAATGTGAGCTAGCTCACACTAACTCAGCTTCAAGAGAATACCGATCTTAAGTATATTAATGGCAAGCCTCCAGTGACATGAGAGACAACAGCTCATATCTGCTTTTGTGCCATGACTATGTCAGTTTTCTCAGTGGCTGCACATGGAACACTGTACAGACATCACTTTTTATCCTTTGCTTTTGATGGAGCATCAGTGAGCACAGCTGCCGTGAAGGCTTTTTTCGTTTCTTTATGTAACAGCCCACTTCAAACTGCTACTCAGCTTAACTATTTTAAAACCCAAGCAATTGAAATATGTCTATCCCTCAGATACAAATGGGGAGGACCTAAAACACACTTAATATTAAAAATGTTTACAAACAGTTCCTGCTGAAGCAATTATTACAAAACAGGGAAGCCAACAGACAAAACACACACTCTTACCACACTAGCAATCCTAATAATAAACTCAATGCCTATGGGACATAATAGCCTCTATAATCCCCAGAAAGGGGAATTGCTTGGCACCTCTCCATGTGTGTTCACCCCGGTTCACGCAATCAGTTAAATTATCAGGCATTGCTTTTCATTACATTTGTTCATTAAAACCACAAAATATTTTCAATACAGGGAGGTGCTGCATGTACAAGGAATAGCAATGTTTGTCTTTAGTCTCATGTCATCACAATGTTGCTAACAAAACAGTCCAAAACTTTTCAATATGCAATCCCAAATTCAACAGGCATCAAAATAATTTGACATTACATGGAGTCATCGTGCTTTAAAAACCATGACATTTTCACACAGATATTTTGCTCCATCTTGCCTTCCTTATGGCAGCACTGTTTTGGGAAGCATCTCCTTTGTTTGTCCTGCTTCTGTGGCCCAAACTTCACATTGCAATTTTAACACTAGGGTCGGGATTTCCCTGACTTTTCTGTGACATTCAGATGTCAAGAGAGTGGGAGAACTTGTCAAGCACTCAGGGCCCTTATTTGGATTGGACCTGTAGCACAGGGTTGAAAAAGCTTCAGCCCTAACCTCCCCCCTCCCCATATTCCCAACCACCTGAAGTATCCCAGGGGAAGTTTTTGCCCCAATACCATTAGTGCACACACAGTACCTAATGGAACAAAGAACCTGGAGCCATTTGAAGTCAGGAAAATGGCACATGGAAAAGGCTGGAGTCCCATCTCCCACTGCACTGTAGTCCTGATCAGAACCATGGCCCCAGGCACTTGAAAAACTATTGTCCCCTCTCTTGGCATCTGACTGTGGCCATCAGTCAGTTTAGGGGAACACTAGTCCTACACATTAAAAATGGAAACACAGTTTGTGTGTATGTTTCCCCTTGTTATGCTGCAATCTTCCCCCAACTAAGTTTGGTACTACTTTTTGGAAAGATCTCAGTCAGGCACTGTGTAGAAAGTTTTTCCAGGTCCTACTGATTTTCCTTGTTTCAGCCCCCTATGGCCACCATTTTACCTCACCCCATCCATAAGAGATTTTAAAAAAAAATTGATACTAGATTGCTATCTTATAACAGTCGAGTGTGGGCTAATCTGAGACACCTTCAAGTTTGTAGAAAAACCTAAAAATATTATATGGCGTTTTTTTAATCCTCCCCCACCCCCCCACCGATAAAGAGCACTGTCTGCACACATGTAGACAACAGGCTTTCCTGTTTTCTGGAGAGGTAGTGGCAGAGTCCAAACAACTCTCCAACTTGGCTGTGGCAGAGTCCAAGAACTACTCCAGACCCAGCCATGTTGGCAGTGGTGTCTGGAGCTGCTCTGGGCGCAGTGGTGGTGAGTGATGGTCTGGGCCTGGAGCAGCTCCCAGACACTGCTGCCACTGCAGCCAGACCTAGGGTTGCCAAGTCCAATTCAAGAAATATCTGGGGACATTGGGGGTGGAGCCAGGAGACTTTGGGGGTGGAGCCAAGAGACATTGGGGGTGGAGCCAAGATCAAGGCAGTGACAAGCATAATTGAACTCCAAATGGAGTTCTGGCCATCACATTTAAAGGGACGGCACCTTTTCAATGCCTTCCTTCCATAGGAAATAATGGATAGGGGCACCTTCTTTTGGGGCTCATAGAATTGGACCCCCTGGTCCAATTGTTTTGAACCTTGGGGGATATTTTGGGGAGAGGCACTAGATGCTGTACTGAAAATTTGGTGCCTCTACCTCAAAAAACAGCCCCCCCCAGAGCCCCAGATACCCACAGATCAATTCTCCATGATTTTCTATGGGAATAAATCTCCATAAAGAATAATAGAGTTTCCAGCAGACATTTCCCTCCCCTCCTCCTGCTTTCTGATGACCCTGAAGCGGGGGGAGGGCTTCCAAACCGGGGGATCCCCTGCCCCCACCTGGGGATTGGCAACCCTAGCCAGACCTGGGGGTGGCTGCAGAGACCTGGAGCTTTGCTAGGCTACATAATGTGGGGGAGGATTGGAAGGGAGCCATGCCTGGGCTCACTGGGCAAGGGGAGGGGATGGGATTTCCCTCTGCAAGTCTTCCAGACCCTCAATTATAGTTTTAAAATAACAGCCTCTTGCCACAATCTACTAGTTAACATCATTCAATTTTTTAAAATGCCTTTCTCCTTATAGCTCTGCAATAGAAAGGAATAGAGACTTACTTGTTTTTTAAAATGGGAACTTGAGAGAGCTAAAAGATAGATTATAATGCTATAGCACTACAGTGGTCTAGCAATTCCCATTTTAAAAAAACCTGTCAGATAGAGGAAGAATGGTAGCCATGGGATACTGAGACAAGGAAAGTGCATGAAAAGCTGTTGTACTCCATTGCCACTGTATATTTGCAGCAGCAACACCTATACAGAGAATCATCTTTGTGTGAAAACATCTCATGCTGCTAACCATGTATAACTTACCAGACCCAGTGGTTGACTTGTGTTGAGGGTGGTTAAATCAAGGACTTACTTGGGGAGTGATAGGATTTTCTCCTTGCTAAAACATGTCCACTCCAGAATAAAGTCTTTTGCCATAGGCAACAACACATTACACATATTAAATATGCTTAAATTGAATACATCTGATTCTAGCAATAGATTGCTCTGTAGTGCTAGAGTACTCCTGGGTACAAAAAGTGGGACAGAAGATCTGGTACTCCTGGGTACAAAAAGTGGGACAGAAGATCTGGTGTCTAGTCAAGACGCATCATTTGGCCTAAAGTCCACCAATTCTTGATCTAGCTACAGATTTGAAAAAGACAATCTTGTGAGCAATTTGGAATTATCTGCTGAGTGATGGCAGATAGATGTTGTTGCAGAGAAATCACTGAGATAGTAGGCGTGCTTTGGAACAAAAGATAGCTAGTTCTGGAATTTGAGTGCATTTAAGAACAGTCTTTGCAATGTGAAAATGGAAAGGAAATGAATCTAAAGCAGCTGCTCTCCATACAAATCTTAACCGCAGTAGCTGCCTGGTTATCAGTGATGAATGATGAGACCTAGAGTTTGATATTTTAATAGCCAAAGACATCTTGCTATAGAAGTTAAGCAACTGCCAAACTCTGCAAAAATGTCTCAACTCACATAAGTGCAGAAACTGGGGAGGGGGGGGGCGGAGCCATTAGATTGCAGAAATGGAAAATTAAGATGTGTTTGCTCCAAGTAGATGATGCCTTGCATGTTGCTTTTGGCCTGTCTAGTCCTGCTTCGTCAGTAACAGATGCGTGGCACTGGGCAATCTAACAGAACAAAAAAGAACAATGTCCTGATTCTCAGATATCCCTCCCAGCAGAAAGGAAAACATCACCCCAAAGGCCTCAATGTAATTGTGGATGTTTACCAATCGGAATTATGTTTGCCAGCTGGGGAGTGATGGACTGACAGGTTCTTCAAACTGAGGGGTCAGACTCTTCCCAGTTAAGTTTAGGTAACAAGGTTATCACCAATGGTGAAGTCTCAGGTTCCTGAGTAACTTGTCTGGTAAAAATCGACCTCCAAGTTGTATATGTCAGTCATCCCTACACTAAATTATCAATACTGCAA